>NC_136059.1:2002348496-2004748496 GCF_964261635.1 Lissotriton helveticus | reverse complement strand
TGAAGTATATGATCTAGGTAATTATTCCTCGAATTTCATGGTTTTGAATGTTCAGTCCGAAACTACTCCAGATTTGCCTGCTATTTCAGTTCTACCCGTTAAAGGCGAATTATGTGTCAGAAAGAATGGTTCCGCACATGTAGGACATAGTGATTGTACTACTATGGTCGAGTATAGTGACAGTGGGAAATCTATTTTCAAAGCCTCACGTCATTCTTATTTTGTATGTGGCCAGACCGCATATGTTCGTCTGCCCCTCGATTGGGATGGAACATGTTACATTGCCTTCCTACTGCCACCAGTTTTTCTAGCTCCATCTGATTATCACAGAAACACACATCTAGTACACGTTAGACATAGAAGGGAGACTGAGTCCCCAATTGTCGATCAAACTGAAACTGCCTTAGAACAGTATCAAGACTTCAATAAAGGTTTCTTTTTCTTCATAGGTCCTGTCCAGAATAGTAAGCTAATACGTAGGCTAACCAGAACCCTTGAAACAGTAGTGAATGAGACTACTTCCGCTCTAGGTAACTTAACTGAAGAGCAATCTGCTATGAGATTTGTCGTGCTCCAAAATCGTCTCGTCCTTGACGTCATACTGGCCGATAGGGGAGGAGCTTGTAGAGTCATCGGATCTAGTTGCTGCATTTTCATTCCTAATAACGCACCGTCTGTTTATTCAGCTATAACCAGACTTCATAAAATAGCCCATCAGTTACACCAGAATCCAGGCACCTGGACATGGTCCGGTTGGCTCTGGAGTATAATATCTGCCTGGGGATGGAAAGTATTGTCATTCCTAGGTATAGCAGTAATGATTATATTCAGTTGCTGCCTATGTTTACAATGTGGCCCTGCGATTTGCGGCTTGTGTGCTACCTCTTGTATTCCTAGTCCTAAGTCCAGTTCCAAGAAAATTCGAGACGAGCAAATGATGCTATATGAACAGATAGATGGTATCATGAATATTGATGTTTCCTGATGGAAACGTAGGGCACAAGGAGGGAATGAGGAAAATTGAATTTTGCCTTGTCATATGTGCCTACGTGTTCCCCATCCTATGATATATGTGCATGATCGATATGCATATATCCCCCTATGATCGATTAAAGACGCAATTATAGTTGTGTCCAACTCTAGTATGCGAGTTTCCAGTTCTCGTGAAAGCAACGAGTATTAGGCCTATGTTGCCCACGTTGTACAGTATGCACGTTATATTCCCCGCATTGTCCCCGTTTTTAGGCCTCAAAGGGCCTGAGCGCCAGATTCAAGCTCCAGTCTCCTGAACCCACTGCGGTGCCCAGCCTGGCTCTGCCTGCCTGTCTGCCAAGAATATGTTATGCCTCTAGTTATCAGTTCAGCTCTCCGTCTTCACATTCCTAAGCTACTGAACCACATAAACAGCTTCAGCTATAGTCTAGTCTTTCTGTCTCCATGCAAGAGAATTACTGAATTAATATTCATAAAAGATTCATAGCACACGCAATACCTGTAGAATATATGCATGCACCAGCCTTAGTGTCAAGTAGCCTTTGCCCTGATAACTTTTAGATTCTATCAACATGTACTCCAAACACCAGATACCAGATATGCTATAGGTACATGTCGTCCTGACACCGCAGACTTTAGTCTCCTCTTCTAGTGCAGAAGTCATAGCCCCCAGTTCTCCCCGGTAACACGTCATGGCCCGTTTGCACGCACCCTGAGGTCAAAACTAGAGACCCCGGTACAGACCAGTCTCAGCACCTGCTTTTTAGAGCTGCAGGTGCTGAGCAACCGCACGACCCGGTCCACTTAAAGCATCACGGTACAATACCTGGATGTCCCCTCGTAGAATTGTGCTTCTTTCCAGATGTTCAGATTCAAATATTTGCGCACGGTCCAGTCAGTTCCAGATCTCCCTGTCAGTTCCCATGTGCAGAGGATCATATCATATCACTCAGAAAGAGGCAGGCCATTGTGCCTCTGAAGCCATTAATGACCTTATCTTCTTATTCAGCTATAACCAGACTTCATAAAATAGCCCATCAGTTACACCAGAATCCAGGCACCTGGACATGGTCCGGTTGGCTCTGGAGTTTAATATCTGCCTGGGGATGGAAAGTATTGTCATTCCTAGGTATAGCAGTAATGATTATATTCAGTTGCTGCCTATGTTTACAATGTGGCCCTGCGATTTGCGGCTTGTGTGCTACCTCTTGTATTCCTAGTCCTAAGTCCAGTTCCAAGAAAATTCGAGACGAGCAAATGATGCTATATGAACAGATAGATGGTATCATGAATATTGATGTTTCCTGATGGAAACGTAGGGCACAAGGAGGGAATGAGGAAAATTGAATTTTGCCTTGTCATGTGTGCCTACGTGTTCCCCATCCTATGATATATGTGCATGATCGATATGCATATATCCCCCTATGATCGATTAAAGACGCAATTATAGTTGTGTCCAACTCTAGTATGCCAGTTTCCAGTTCTCGTGAAAGCAACGAGTATTAGGCCTATGTTGCCCACGTTGTACAGTATGCACGTTATATTCCCCGCATTGTCCCCGTTTTTAGGCCTCAAAGGGCCTGAGCGCCAGATTCAAGCTCCAGTCTCCTGAACCCACTCCGAGGAGCGATGCAGCCCCCACCTGCATCCCTGACCCTTCACTTACTTCCTGCCGCGCAGCACGGTGCCCAGCCTGGCTCTGCCTGCCTGTCTGCCAAGAATATGTTATGCCTCTAGTTATCAGTTCAGCTCTCCGTCTTCACATTCCTAAGCTACTGAACCACATAAACAGCTTCAGCTATAGTCTAGTCTTTCTGTCTCCATGCAAGAGAATTACTGAATTAATATTCATAAAAGATTCATAGCACACGCAATACCTGTAGAATATATGCATGCACCAGCCTTAGTGTCAAGTAGCCTTTGCCCTGATAACTTTTAGATTCTATCAACATGTACTCCAAACACCAGATACCAGATATGCTATAGGTACATGTCGTCCTGACACCGCAGACTTTAGTCTCCTCTTCTAGTGCAGAAGTCATAGCCCCCAGTTCTTCCCGGTAACACGTCATGGCCCGTTTGCACGCACCACTAGGTTAAAGGTTCCAGCTGCTCAGGTAGCCCCCTCTATGTATCCACCCACTTTATGACACTTCTGTGACGTTCTCATCACATGTCTACGTGCACGCCCTGTGCACGCCTTCTTTTCACGCCCATGTGTTCTTATCTTACGCTTGTCACCAGTTACGCCTACTGTATGTAATGTAATTGTGATGTTTTACTATATATACCTTGTACTGTTGATGAAACGTTGCAGCTGCCTTCTATGCCATTCTATTTCAGGCTGTCCCGATCCTGTCCCTTCCCTTATACCTGAATAAAGCCCGTTCGACTCAGATACATCGGATCCTGCCTCTTATTTATTGAGCTATCTGTTTTATTAATGTATTCAAAAATAGTACCGGTAATTAATTATTTATTTACCACAATCTTCTCTGCTACTAGAAATACTATGCAGGAGTGCATGCAGTAAATCAACATGATCAGACAGAGTCCCTAAAAAAATGTTTATGTGCTTAAAGTCAGAGGAAAATATTGTTTCTAGTATTTTCATCAACAGGCTTAAAAGAAAGGGAATCCAATGGAAATAGTTTGCTTGGCAATGAGGGGGAGAAACCCATGCAGTGCTGCATTTTCATTCTATTGCTGAATGATGGTTACTGCCCTTCTCCGTGCAGCATGGAGAGTATTCTAATGCAAGCTCTATTTTCCTTTTGGGTAACTAAGTCATTTTCACTTGGAATTAGCCTCCCTGTTTCTTTAAAAACCAAATTCGTGAACCTTGAAATGAGATGCCCTCAGCAGCAGCTACTGTGTGACAAGGGAGTAACTCCACATTTTCAATGCTGGGGACTGCGAGGGAAGCCTGAAGGACCCCACGGTCCCTACCGGCTCACTGCCTCCTACTGAAATTTGATTGGCTGACAACACTTTAACCAGGAAGTGTTGGCAGCCATCTTGGGAACAGCTTTAAGCTGAGTCCCACAAACAAATTAAAAAATAAAGAAAAGTGGTCAGCATAGGAATATGCTAACTCCCCCAGATATGGTGGGAGGGTCCGTGAATCCATGGCAAAATTGAAAAAAAAGATGTGTGTGCTCCAGTGTGTCTTTTATAGGAAGCCTCCAGGTGGGCCAAATCCAGAGGATGGTGGGTTATAATTCTGCTAGGGGTGCCCTTGTGGCATCCCCCCGGCCCCAGGCACCGCCACCTCACTGGGACACACAGTAATAAACTGATGTGGGGGGTTGTACGCCCCCCGCAGCCTCCGGGACTGCCACCTCCCCGTGGCAATTTATTAAATTAGTGCAGGGAGGACCATATTGCCTCCCCCTTAGCACTGGCAATTAGGCTAATGCAATGGGGGGGGGCTCACAGACCCACCCTGCCCAGGGTACTACAACCTCCAAGGGGCCAAATTCCTTTTTTTGAAATGTAAGGGGGCCATTCTCAGCCCAGGGACCACCACCTTCCAAGACCAGGCCCTAAACACAAAAGGAGGGGTCTTTGGCTCCCCATTCTGGAGTCATACATGGCCCTGGGGACTGCTACGCCCTTCAAAGTCCAGGGGAGCCCGCTCCGGGACATAGCTGTTTGCTATGGCTTGGCAGGAGCTTTACTGCTCCCACAAGCCATAGCAAACTGTGCTCTGCTCCTAGAAAAAGAGAACAGAAAAAATGCTCTTGCTTGCTAGAAGCGGAGCACAATTGCTTTGACAGAAAGGGCACTGCATGTTCAGCAGCTCCCTCTCTGTCAAAGCAATGCCAGGTTCTGCAGGAGCCGGGGAGCCGGCAGGGACTGCAGGGGCCTTGAAGTTCCCCCCGCGATCCCCATCAGGAGAGAGTGGTTGCCCTGGGTGGGACCAGAGAACCAAACAATTTAGGCCGTGCCCTGGGGATAGGCTCGGTCCAGAAGGGGAGCTGCATGGTCCCCTCCCATTCTTTTTTTTAAAAGAGGCTGGGCCCCACACTTGGGGTCCCATAGAACAAAATCCATTAGGGAGGTAGGCCACTCAGCCTGCCACCCATTTACTTTTTTAAAACAAATTGGAAATAAAGGGCAGGACCAGGGACGGCCCCTTCTCTCCACCACTCTGCAAACATACATCATGGTACACTGCTAGTTGGGGGATGAAGTCCCTTTGACTGCTGAGGGTCCTTGGGGGCCAACCACCCCTCATATTATCTCCAGTAAGTCCTACAAAGAAGGATTGCAGAGAGGTTGTCAGAGGCCTCACCCTCTTTCTCCACCACTCTGCAAACACACATTCTGGTGCACTGCTGGTCGGGGATAAAATCACCTTGTCTCCAGTAGGGCCTTGGGGGGCAAGAAGCCCTCCTGTTACCTGCAATGAGTCCCTACCAGCGGGATTCCTGAAAGTTGGTTGAAGGCCTGCCCCCTTTCTTCTCCACTCTGCAAATACGACTTATAGTTAAAACACCAAAGAAATTCACTTAAAAAAACCAAAGGTTACAGGGATGTTATAGTTAGGAAATAGAATTTGAAAAACCTTCAAAATTGACTTAAAACAACAAAATTTACAGAAAATGTATAGTTAGGAAATTGAATTTGTTGATCGGTGTGTGAAAAAATTCAGTGGATGATAGCATCAGTGATGTAATTTGAGATGTCATGAGTGATGTCACTGACCATGTCATTAGTGATGTTATATGTGAAGTCAATAGCTGTGCATTGTGGGGGTGTAAGTTATAGTTAGCTCAGATAACTATAACTGCTGAATTTTACTAGCTATCACATTTTGTGGCAGCAACGTTCAGCTTCATGAAAGGCGGTCGCAAGTAGGTAGTTCTAGTTAGGACCAAAGTTTCCATAGGAAAAGCATTTTTTGTTTTGCAAATAACTTTGGTGCTGCTTGACGAATCTTCACAGAATTTTCTAAAAATTTCCCTTTTTTGGTTCAGCTGCTGTGGTAAAAATGTTGGGGTGAATAGCCAACATGGGGGCCAGAAAAACAGGGTATCCCAATTTATATCTATGGAGGATTTTTCATTCTTTGAACATGACTAGAGCCCGAACTGCTAAACGGAATTTACATCAAATTTGCCAGAAATCTAGATGTTGGTCCAGAAAGTATGCTTTTTCTAAACTGGTGTAAATCCGTTCAGTAGTTTCAAAGATATTTACGTTTAAAAAATATAGATATCTGGGGACGCAAGTCTTGCAGTGGACTAAAATTAGATATCGCCAACACAAACTTAGGACAGACTTAAGACAGACTTGAGACAACATTAAGTCAAACTTAAGACAGACTTAAGACAAACTTTAGACAAACCAAGGACAGACTTAAGACAGACTTAAGACAGAATTAAGACAAAATCCTAACTTTACTACTATTAAATGCCTTCTGTGAATTCCAAAAGTAGTAAGTTTAGTATTTTGTCTTACGTTAGTTCTGTGAATCGGGCCCCATGCCTTTACCAGTCTCCCCTGTTTTTAACCATAAGTGTATACTATCTGTTTTATTGTCTGCACTTTTATGGTCCCAGTGGCCGAAATAAAGTAATAAATTAAATGGAAATTATGTGATATGGTGAACAGATGGGAGTGAGAGCTGCACATAATTGGCAAAAAGGAAGATTGAGAGGGATAGGTAGCTTGTGCAGGAAGTGGTGAATGAACCCCAGACAGGGGAGCTGAAAGAGTGTGTGAGAAAGAAGGGGGAGCAGGCCACAGTCACATAAAGGAGCCCCTGTGTAAGCAGAAGACACCGATAGAAGAGGAGGATAGCGTGAGTTTGAGGGATGGAAATGTTTAAAAGGGCACAGAAAAGAAACGCTGCTTGAAGACCTGAAGTAAACCAATATGACAGACTGGCAGAGAGCATGAAAGCGCGACAGAGAGAGTGAAAGATTCCTTCCTTTAGTACAGGTAGGGCTGAAACAGTGCAAGCTTTCTTTCTACAGATGACTTGTGCAGGGAGGGCAGAAACAGTACATGCTTTCTTTTTATAGAGAACCGGTACAGGTAGGGCATAAACTGCAAGCACCCTTTCTATAGAGGACCGGTACAGGTAGGTCACAAAACTGTGTAAGCTTCCTTTCCTTAGAGGACATGTAGGGCAGAAAAAGGGCACACTTCTTTTTTTTTAAAGGACTGATGCAGGTAGTGCAGAAACAGTGCACGCCTCCTTTCTATAGAAGACTGTTAAAGGTAGGGCAGCGCTGGACACATTTCTTCACCACAGAACATGTACATGGAGCTCTGAATATCCTTGCACAGGAGTTGATTGCACCATCTGTACTGTTTCCTCCTCTCAGTAAATGAATCCTCCCCTTTGCACTAATGTGTGAGGGTGCCAGGCATCAATGCATGGGTTAGAACAGGGCTTTGTAGCACCAGGGTTAGTTGCGTAAGATAAATAGCAACAACTATGGCTATGTTGTATATAATACTAGCTTACCCGTCGCGCGTTGCTGCAATCTCCGAAGAAAGGAAATTCAAGGAAACTCGTTATGATAACATTCAATTTACATGTGTCATTTTTATTGAAACTTATTCATTTTAATATGTAAAACATTTCAAAGTGTCCTTTTAAATCTATTTATTTATTCAAGTGCTTGTGGATACATGATTTTTTGTTTTTCTACCTGGTGCGTACATCAGTATTCGAAAGATTATGAGGGCCCTGGGGGGCCGATATTTTAAAAAAATGTATGCCAGAAACCTTCGCGGGACTGTACTCAACAACTTCCCAGAGTTTCCTGGCAATCGGATGAATGCTGTTTTAATTCTATTTATTTATTCGAGTGCTTGTGGATACACGATTTTTTGTTTTTCCGTCTTGTGCATACATCAGTATTCAAAAGATTATGAGGGCCCTGGGGGGCCGATATTTGAAAAATGTTTATGCCAGAAACCTTTGCGGGAGTGTACTCAACAACTTCCCAAAGTTTCCTGGCGATCGGATGAATGCTATTTTAATTCTATTTATTTATTCGAGTGCTTGTGGATACATGATTTTATGTTTTTCCGTCTTGTGCGTACATCAGTATTCAAAAGATTATGAGGGCCCGGGGGAGCCGATATTTAAGAAAATGTTATGCCAGAAACCTTTGCAGGAGTATACTCAACAACTTCCTAAAGTTTCATGGCGATAAGATGAATGGTGTTTTAATTCTATTTATTTAGTCGAGTGCTTGTGGATACACAATTTGTTGTTTTTCCGTCTGCTGCATACATCAGTATTCGAAAGATTATGAGGGCCCTGGGGGGCCGATATTAAAAAAAATGTTATGCCACAAACCTTCACGGGAGTGTACTTAACAACTTCCCAAAGTTTCATGGCGATCAGATGAATGGTGTAGTAATGCATAAAGGACACACAGACAGACAGACAGACATTCGTTTTTATATATATAGATTGAAAATGCTTCAGTTCTGAAATGATGAGTCTGTGAAAGAACTATAACGAGTATCTTTGAAATGACCTCAGAGGCAGTGAAGGGTGGTACTGTTGCAGAGTTAAAATTTCTTTTACCCTGAGGTCAAAACTAGAGACCCCGGTACAGACCAGTCTCAGCACCTGCTTTTTAGAGCTGCAGGTGCTGAGCAACCGCACGACCCGGTCCACTTAAAGCATCACGGTACAATACCTGGATGTCCCCTCGTAGAATTGTGCTTCTTTCCAGATGTTCAGATTCAAATATTTGCGCACGGTCCAGTCAGTTCCAGATCTCCCTGTCAGTTCCCATGTGCAGAGGATCATATCATATCACTCAGAAGGAGGCAGGCCATTGTGCCTCTGAAGCCATTAATGACCTTATCTTCTACTCCAGAAGAACCGCCTCCTGGCGAAAACCCCTTGTGCACCTTCTCAATATTCGTTTAACCAGGAACATTCCACACGGCACCAAGCTCACAATAGCACCCTCCCCAACCTTACGAGCTGACCTCACCATCACCCTTTAGAAAAACGGCATTGTTCTAATCCAAGCCTCAACCTATAACCTCAATAAATTCTCAGACCTTTTCCACTCCTCAGAAACCACATGCACAAATCTGATAGCATAACCAACACCGGTACCATTGACCCACCACCCTGCCAACCTAACAGGTCTAGCCATCCACATACCAGCCTTCCAAGGGTCTCTCTCTCAGTTCATCCTATCCCCCCCAACATGTCTCCCGACCCTGGCTACAGAATCTCCCCTACACCTGTGATCTCCCCCCACCTAGTGCCCCCCACTGACAAGGAGACTGATACGCTCCCAATGTCCCCTGTCCCTGAGAGAGCTAGCCCTCTAATGGCTCCCACCACTGAGCATCCTGACCATTATAATTCATCCCCCGGCACCTATAACAGAACCACCCCTAGACCTCCGAGCTCCTCCCCACCAGCCATCCACCAAAATCGTGAGCTAGGTACTCCTCCTCCAAAGACCCCTGAGCCTGCTCAAGCCAATCCTTCTCCCCTCCCACCGCTACATGCCCCCTTGATTGGTCCTGAAATGTTGAACCTCCACCCTTTAGCACGCCTAGTTTATACTAATCTTGAAATTCTGCACTCCAGAGCGGCTAAACTCACCCAGAGCATTCATAACTCCATTCTAGACCATATGAACCTCCTTCACCTTGCTGATATCTCACTTGCTAACCTCAAGCCACCGCATACTTCCCCCCACCGAACTCCGATCCTCCCAAGCACCCACTCCCTCTACCTCTGAGACATCTTCGCCCACGCAAACAACCCTGCCTCCTCTCTGAAGAGGAATCCCGAGCTCTTGCACTCTCTTACAATGTTTCCACCACCTCCTCTAATCCTCTAGAACTCACGGGAAACAAAATCCTCGCCATCCTCCAAGACCACAACTCTATCCCAGCCATCCCCCGTCCGCTAAATACGAGTCCCGAACACCCCATCAGCACGTTCACCATCAACCCCAGCAGGTCAGCTACCCTTCACCACAGAAGTGTGGTAAAAAGCAACTTTGCGCCTGTATTTCTATCCACCCAGACTCCTGTCACTCCTCCAGACACCCCCCTATATGGTCTTTTAATCAACTGCCGTTCAGCAGTCAAACATGCCCTATATATTGCTGACCTCGTCCTGGACAAAAACCTATACCTAGCCAACAAACTGAATCTTAGCTAAATGAATACTCTTCCCCTTGCCTGGACTTATTAGTCCCACCCAATTACAACATCGCCAGCCTGGATAGACACCCCAGCAAGAAAGGAGGAGGTATAACCTGCATCTACCGATCCTCCCTGCTTGTCACAGAACTTGTAATGGACACTACTGACTCCTGCAAATGCCTCGCACTCTCCATCTGCAGCAACTCAATACACCTTTGTAACTTGCACATCTTTTACCACCCCCAGGTTCAAATGACTCTTTCACTAATCACCTCTTAGAAATCATGACAACAAAGATTTCCTCCAATGCCACAGAGGTTTTCCTGGGTGATTTCAATCTGCACTGGAATGACACTAAAGATCCCTACGTCAATGCCATCAATGACCTCCTAACTGACCAAGCCCTGACTCAAGCCTGCTCTATGCCAACCCACTCAAAAGGAGCCATCCTTAACTGGATCATTTCTAAGGATTCCGCAGTCAAGCTTATGTCAATAGACACGTGTGACTGGTCGGATCATCACTCTATCTCTTTCATTTTACCCGTGACCCGCAAGACAAAGTCGTCTCAATCAGTGATTCCCAAACGCAGGACCAGAGACACTAAGAAGCTCAACCTTAATAAACTCGAGGCTCGCTGCAAATCTGACCTACCCCCCCTCACACATAACCACAGTCAGCGATCTCAATGAGCACTACTCGTTGTCCATTTCAAACATTCTGGAATTCTCCTCCTTCTTTGCTGATAAAATCACGGCATTAGGAATTGAACTCAGTATCACCACCTACTCCCAACCACCTCCAGTCCTGCCCTATTATTCCGCACCAACCAACCTGGTGTCTCCTAAAAACCAAGCACACTGGACTGAATTCAAATACTATAATGAAGACTCCATTTCAATAATCCTCTCTACTGTAAAACCAAATAACCACTTCAGTGACCCACTTCTTTCCAACGGCCTCGCTGCTGACTCCCAATCCATCGTTCCTTGCTGGACTGTAATTATCAACGTTTCTCTCCAGCAGGGCTTGATTCCGTACACTTTGAAAGCTGGCCAAGTTCTCCCCATTTTGAAAAAAACCTTCACTGGACCCAGCCTCCCCTGACAATTTCAGACCTATCTCCAATATCCCGCTATTAGCCAAAGTAATGGAAAAGTGTGTACCACAGCAACTAAGTCAGCACAGCAACAACTTCCACCTACTTGATGACTTCCAATCTGGAGTCAGATCAGGGCACAGCACCAAAACTGCCATGCTCCACATCATGGGCAATGCCCTCCAAGCCCTAGACCAAGGCAAAACCTGCCTTCTAATCCTCCTTGATCTATCCTCCGCCTTTGATACGGTCAACCATGAAAAACTACTTGAACGCCTTAACTCAGGATGGGTCTGGATGGCGTGGTACTAGAAGGGTTCAGGTCCTTCCTCCACAACCGCTCTCAGAGATTCCTCATCAACGGCTAACTATCAGTACCCACCCTGGTCATGGTCGGAGTCCCCCAAGGTTCAACCCTGTCCCCCACCCTCTTTAATCTTTATCTAAAGCCCCTCACCGAAGTTCTCCGTTCAGCCAACATCTCCTACCATATGTATGCAGACGATACCCAAATATACATCAACATTTCTTCGCTCAATGAGATCCTCTACCTGAATGAGACCCTGAAACTGACTGTCCAATGGCTAGCCAATAACCAGCTCAAACTTAATGCAAAGAAAACTGAATTTCTCCTAATCTCCCCTTCAAAAGCCAACCCACCGACCATTGTGGACTCTGCCAAATCCCTGGGCATAATCCTCGACTGTAACCTGAATATGCAAGACCACATTAACTTGATGGCTAAAGCAGCCAGATTCCACTTCAGCTACCTCTGGAAGCTGAAACCTTTCATCGATGCTCCGGACTTAAAAATGGCAGTTCAAGCACTTGTCATCTCTAGACTGGAATACAGCTGCTCCACCCTCACAAGATTACCCAAGAGTCCTTAGCGCCTCTAAAAGCCTGCCTCAAAGCGGACGCAGGCCTACTTACAGGTACCAGGAAGTTTGACCACATCTCGCCACAAATGAAAGCATGGAACTGGCTCCCTCTAGAGGCCAGAATTCATCTGAAACTGGCATGCACTATACACAAGGCTCTATACAAAAACTCCTCTGCTTATCTGGCACATAAATTAGTGATATCCTGAGGAAGCTGCGTCTCCCAGTCCGCCAGAAACCTCCTACTCCAATTGACCACCTTCCAGAAAAAAAGAACCTACAACAGGGCGTTCACCGAAGTATCCCCAAGAATTTGGAATTCTCTTCCACCTTCCATCAGAAAAATACCTTCTCTAGCACGTTTCAAAAAGGAGACCAGAACCTTCCTCATGGGTAAATTCCTCGCCTAAGGCCTGCCCGCAACCACCACATTGTGCCAGACTGATCTAAGACTGATCACCAACTCCCCACGACGAGAACATTTGGGACCTTTGTTTTGTTACTGATTCTGACAGTGATTGTAACCATACATGTTGATCTTGTATGTTTCTGCACTTTAAACCTTTTGTTTATTCAACACGGTATACCGTGTAAAGCGCTCTGATACCCTCACGGGTCAAGTTTGCGCTCCATAAAACATATAAATAAATAAATAAATAAATAAAAATAAATTAACGGTAACCGAGACACAATTCTGTCTAGTTTGCCAAGGAGGATGGTTTCACCGTGCCCCTATTGCTCTGTAACTTTGCCCTAAATCTTTGGCAATGAGGATGCATTGATCCCATATTTTTGGGCCACGCAGCCTTGCACGTCCCTCACACAGCAGGTGCTGGGGCACCCGGTCACAGGCAGAAGCGAGCACTGCACACACACCGAGGAGGATATGCGGGTTGACAGGCAACCCAAGTGCAGATAAGAGAAGCGATGGCCCCGCCCACTGCCCTGCCAGAGACTCTCTCATCCCCATCGAATGTTGCATTTTAACCACTTCCATCCCGCGCCTTGATGCTCAAAGCTCACTCACATTTTTGCAGCTTAAGGGGAGGGCCTCTACAAACCCCAAGGAATGCATCACATACACACTGCACCGGTGACAGCAATATGCGCCGGTGAACAGAAAGTTTGTCACCAGCTTCTGGTCTTTGCTCCTTCCTTTTCGGGCCCCGCCAACAACCAGGCACGGACGCCTGACTTCTTAGTCGCGCTGCTTTCTCCGGCTCCTAAGTTCGGGTTAGGCTCCCACCTTAAACTGAGCACAACTGCGGGGTGGGCTCCCGCCTCAAGGAACACAGAATGCGGGTTGGGCTCCTGCTCAACCATAATACAGGGTGGGCTCCCGCTCACAGAGTGGCACAAACTGCACTACTTTAAAACAAGCATTTGCAATTCAATACAACTCGCATTTATGCGAGACATTGCATTAAAAATGGGAGTGCAGGCATTTAAGAAGGCATGAACTGGAGTAGAGGGGGTGATGGGGGGTGAGAAGTGATGAACTGCGGGAGGGGCCGGGGGGGACACAGGGCAGAAAATAGTGTCGGAGTAAAGGGGCTAATAGCCAGGGAAGGATACAAATGGCAACCTGGCCGTCAGGAGGAGGGACTAACAAGCCTAAAACCAATCAGAAGGCAGCATTTACAATGTAAGCCAATCAAAAAGATGGGTGGAGAGTGGGCGGAGCTTCCAGAAAACTTTCACTCTATAGTATATACTGCATGTCTCACGAGACAGCGCAAGCGCTGCCTAGGGGAGACCTAAAAAGGGCTCCAAGGAGGTGTTCTTTGATGGTTTTAGTTTTTACGGCCTGCTTATTAGAGTTAGATTAATTTAGGATGTTCTCACCTGAAAATTCACAGAACGTTTCTTTATCATTAAATGTATGTGTTTGTTTAAACTGTTTAATTCATAATACCTGTGCTTCACTTATGCATGCATGTGGCTCTTGTATATTAAAAAAGCACTTGAATTGCTTCAAACTTTAACTTCATGTTCTGGTGCTAGATTTAAGGACTATGTATTGCCACTTCTAGCACGAAATGTTAAATCCCTTAATCTAATTCTCAACATGTATCTTTGCTGATTTCCTGACTCGAATAAAAAGTCTTCCTGCATTTCCGTCATTGGCAGGTTGTCCTTCTCAATGTCATTCAGAACAACTAGATCATCCATCCGCATGCTTGCATTTGAAACCAAAATAGGAGTGTGCATGGTGCTCCAGACCGACCTAATCGGTGACAGCTGCTGCTCAATGCATGGTAAATCAAAGAATCAACACAAAATCCAACCATTTCTAAATGAACACAAACCTTTGTTTCTTATCCACAACTGAAGCCCTCATTATGGGCGGCCATTTAATTGCAGTGGGTGTGGGAAAGGAGGTACTGGCTCCATCGGAATTATGGGACCTGAGGGAACATTACAAATCTCTTAACTTGAAGATTTAAATTGTCAGGTGAAAGTCTGGCCCAAAATGAGAAATTACTGGGGACGGACACAACATTGCTCATTTCTTTTTGGACCCTCTAAGCATTGGTCCAATTTGTAAGGGGCTGGATTTCCCCCACCCCCAGAGTTACTGGTATAGTAACTCCAAAGGGGGTAAATCAGGTCCATTTACTGGACTTAGCCCACAATCAGGGCGCAATTGTTTCAGCTCAAAGTCATCTCTCAAATTCATCACCTGATACACTGGAAACAGAATCTTTTTCTTCCATCACTTTGATGTGGAAGCACATCTTTGCTAGAAAGCATTATAAAAAGTCTAGCCTAAGTGTGGAAAACGAATATTCTGTAAGCATTGTTTCTCCAGAAAGGCTAAGAGTGAAGAAAAATGTCGAGAAGCAATTTTTAGACTAGCCAAATGATATGCTGGAAACAATTTTTGGAGGGTAGGGAAGCGCAACGTTTATGCCCTTTTTAGGTCTCGCCTAGCGTATTGCGAAAGCAATCGCAATGCGAGAGATATAGAGAGCTGCTCCAGGAAAGCTTACCAAGGGGCTTTTGAATGCCGATTATGGACAGTGCATGTGCTCTGTGCGCGTGCACAAACCAGCCACGTCACAAACCACCATTTGTCTGTGCCTCAGAGACTTCAAAGCTTCCGCTCCCCGCCCCCGCATCAGACTTCAAAGGAATGCTTCCCCCCCCCCCCCCCCCGCCACAGCAATGCCGAGAACTTGTTTTTTTTTTGTGGTGTTGACCTTTATTTAATCATCTTTGGTAAGCTCTCAACAAGGGTGTTAGCATGTCTCTAGTGACTGCCAGCAATCGTCTCTTTTCCAGGGTAGCAGTTACACCGGACATTGCCTTATTGTGCGGACACCCTTTAGTTTACTTGACGTTTGTCCAAAATGTTGCTCAATCTTTTTATTTTTTTTAACCAAGTTTCATTGACTGTACAAGCATAATCTTGTCATGAACAATACTGGGATTAACAAAGTCCATTTGTTAAGTATACTACTTGCCTCCATGGACACGAGCTGGCATTTTGTCTGGGTTTTCCGAAGGATCTCAAAATAAACTCTTGGTTTCGCATAACATGTTTGTTAAAGTTAAGAGGTTTGACCACTATATTTGACTTTCTTATGCACCGTATTCATATTTTAGGCTTGTATTGCAATGTGGGCAATGCGTGTTGCACCATGTGACTCACCAGATGCTTCTGAGGGTGCCTGTTCCTGTTCCGTGCACTTCCTCCTCTTGCATTGGCACAAACGGCATTCGCATTTCAGCAGGCACGTTCAGAAGGCTCAGTGCACTTCCCCCTCTTGCTTGTTAAAGGTACGTTTTTTCCACATGTCGGCCTGAATTGAAACTAGTTCTGCGTCTGATGAGCCAGAAGTGGTAGTACACCCCAAACCAGTGAAAAGAGGGCACACAAATCGGAACATGTGTTCCTTCCCTTCATTTCCGCCTCTCCCAACACATTGCTTCTCTTCCTTTCGCTCTTTTTTCGGTTCCACTTCGCCGCTTTTTTTTCGCACTCTTTCCTCCATGCAATCTCCATCGGCACCTTCCGCTAGTACCTCCCTTGTCCCAGCCAGGTGCTTGTTTTGCCCTTCCCGGCACAAGTTGCTTATCAGACCGTATTCCGTGATATCCGGCTATTTCCTCGGCTATCGACCCCAATACAATCTTTTATTTATTCGCCGTCTACCGGGCCAACTAAACATGCTACAAAAACCGCTGACTGCTTCCACCCATCTGCCCGGCAGGGTCAGGTCAGGGGTAACATGACATCACCACTGCACACGGGCCAGTCATTACCTCTTTCGGGACTCATCGTTTGAATTGAAAAACGTGGATGCACAAGGTCACGTGAAATTACAAGGGATATTTCGATGTCATCCGTTTTGGCACTTTTAAGTTTCATAACGCAAAAAAGTGAATTATTTTGCCTTTAGGTTTTGAGCACCATATTGCAACCAGGATGACCAGCTGCGTGCGATTAAAGTCTGTGAGAGAGCGCAAACTGACCTAAATGTATGAGTGCATCACACTTACCTGTAGTAAGCACAAATCATGAGGAGAAATGCCATGAGTGCTAGTAGTATCTGCAATTATATTCTGAATGTATAGCTAATGTAGAGATTTAAGTAGAAATGGAACTAATACAGAAATGTGTGACACTATATGATTTTATTAGATGTGATTATTCCTGAATCTATGTCGTGTAGCTGTTAAAATGTAAGATGGCATGTGGTTAAACGCAGAATGTGGTAGGCCTCAGGGCCAGAGCTAGAAGGTGTTTCTTTTCACGACATAGATTGAACTAATGTTTTGGTCATTGCATTAATGGGCCATGATTTTTAGATGTGTTTACTGAATAATAGAATAAGAGTATTAACATGCTTTAATTAATGAAGAAGTTGAATGCTATAATCATTATGAGAAATGCTGTAGGCCTGAAATGTTTTAACATTGATTTACACGTACATGTCTGGGCCGAGAAATGTTGCGAACCTTTTTGGAAGTCTATGAGAGTTGGGTTCTTGGCTGCAGATGTCTGTCTGCAAGAGAAAAGGGAGGATCCGATTATAAATAATATGAATAGAGGTCTGTTCAGTAGACGGCCCAGACATGGAGGAGGGTTCCGGAATGTTTAAGGGGTATCAGCGGGCCGGAGAAGAGTCTGAGAAGCAAGGTCAACTCCAACGTATGAGGCCCAATACAAAGCAGCATGGAAAAAGCCAGAAGCTACGCCACGTGAGGGGCGTCTCACGAGGGGCGTCTCAAATGTTGTTGACTGTTTTGTATTAGGGACAGCACCCCTGGGTGGAGTTAGAGCAGATGCCTGAGGACCCTTTAGAGAGCGGATGGGTAGGCAGAGAGGGGTCATGACTGGAGAACTATAGGTTTTCACCAAGAGACTAAGAGTGAGTGACTTCCCTTGGGGGTCATTCACTGCTGACACCTTTGTTAGGTTGAGACTTGGTTAAGTAGGGATACCATCTAGAGCAGGGTAGGGACAGCCTAACCTGTGTGTTTTCCTCCAACTTAAATGAAGGAGAGATCTCAATATGCGTCAATGCTGATAGCTTTATTATTCTTAGAACTTGTGCTGGTAATTTCCGTTGCTCGTCTGAGGGCTTTCAGAGAGCACATGTATGTAGTTGGACCTGTGTATCTCGTGAATCTCATTCTGAGATGCCTGTATTTGCAGCTTATCCTAACCTTACAATAAACTTTTGAAAGCTAGAAGTTGTTTGTGATCTTTTGGAGCGGGGTCCTTATTGGGTGAACTAACTTGGTAAGAGAGGCACTTTCTTCCTTCAATGACAGGCAACAAAGGTTCAGTCGACCAGATCGGGGTTTAGATCAATAGTGATAAGGTATCGATCAAAATCTCGCCCTTCCAGTTGGTAGCTATAGAGGATGGTTGCCTTCTTGAGGACGGTGACCTAGGCCAGGTTAGCTTACCCCAAGGCCCCTAGAGATCGATGATCGGAAGAACCGCCCGCCGAAGAAGATCCGGATGACGTGAGACAGAAAAAGCAGCAGTATCGGTCGAGAGTGAGTATAAAGGGTCATGCGTGTTAGATTGCGGTGTTTTTGTATTGTATCTATGTTGTAATGTCTGGCGGAGTTGAATGTCTGTAGAGTGACTGTGGAACAGGTTGTGAGCGCGTGCAACCGGTGGAAATCTTAAGTGCAAGGAGAGCTTAAGTGGTTCGGGTGTATCGGACACCCAGAGTAATTGTCAAATAGTGTGAAGGGGGTCATGAGGTACCATTGATCACCCGAAAGACCGAGATAGGGGGAACGTAAGAGTGAGTGCGTGAGTAACGGACGCTGGTCGGAGGTTACTGTGTGTGTAAGCAACCTATCAGAGAGACGATAGACATTTCGTCAGTTGTGTTGACAATTACATATAGACTGTGGACGTACAGTCGAGGGAAGTGACCGCTTGGTCGGAAGTAGTCATTTTTCGGTGTATGAATGGGACGCATGCATGACCGGGAGACGAGTTGAGAAAGGAGGGGTGCTGCTGCGAAGCGGAGAAAAGTGACGTCAGGAAGTGTCGCGCAGTGATTGGCTGACCGGAGAAAGACCGCGCTGTGATAGGCCAGCTAGCAAAGACGTCAGAAAGTGTCGAGCTGGGATTGGCCGACCGGAGAAAGACCGCGCTGCGATAGGCCAAGTTAGCAAAGCCGCGTTAGGATTGGTGGATTGTCATCAGGAAGTAAACAGAGTAGCGAGGCTGGATATTGTGCGCATAATTATGAAGTGTTTTAAATGGCTGAGAGCGGCGTTTAAAAAAGAGAAGCGGGGATCGGATGAAGGGGAAGAAGCCCCGCCGGAGGGTACGCCGGCTCGTTACATGGCAGTGAATGTTGGGCTGCATACGATCCTTTGGATATCAGAGTGGAGTAAGATTACGGAAGGAAATGAGGAACTGACGTTCCCGAAGTACGGGACGTTCAGATTAGAGGTGTTACATCGATTAAAATCAGTCATGACCTCAATGAGACCCTTGCCTAGACCGACCCAGTTTGAAGCCCTTGATGCATGGATTAGGGCAGCGCATGGAAAAAATATGAACAGACGACAAGAAAGGGTGAAACGATCGGTAAGGGCAGTGCAGGATGCCAGGTGGGATGCGGATGCTAAAAGATGGAGAGTGCATAACATGGAAGTAAATAAACTGTACCCAGTGTTAGAGGTGCCCGGAAATAAAAGCCCCCTAGAAGAAGATGATGAGAGCGAAACAGAGGACAGCCTGATAAACAGATTATTGACAGACAGGCCACCCCCGTATAATAGAGCAGGGGGAGAGGTCGAGCATAGTGAAAGAGAAAAGGGGGGCAATGCAGGGGAGCATGGACCGCTTCCCAGTTCAGAGTGGGATCCTGAGGCAAAGAAAGAGCTGTCCCAGCCTAGTCAGGTGCAACAGGTAGTCGGGAGGTTTGTGGTACAAAGAGCGCCGGAAACGGAGTGCGCCACATCCTACGGATTACCAGCTGCACTACAGGTACCTGTTACCATAGGTCCTATAGTATCGATATATGACCCAGAGAGAGCAAGAGGGGAAGAACGGGTACGGAAGGACGGAGAAAGAGCAGAGACGGCAAGGAGGAACGATACGATCAATTCCCCAAGTCAGATGCCGATACCCAGAGAGTGGAGCACCCCGATGCACACAGCAGGGGATCCAGGAGGGGATCCTGGGGGCCCTAGATGGCCAGTGGATCTGAGGGGATCTGGACGAAAATCCTTTCAAGAGCTAAATGAGTACATGAAGAAGTGGGATGAGGCAGTGGAGGCTCACAAGAGCATCATAGCTGCAGAAGCTGAAAGGGAAAGTCAGGACAGCAGAGCTCGGACTCACTGCGGGGCTGGGGAGAGCAGCCCGGAGTGGGACTGGAGAGAGAGAGATAGTAGGGGAGTCACCCATTGGGCCCGGAGTGGAGATAGAACGGACCTGGAAAACGGGGGCCCCGGGAGTGGAGGGGTGGCGCGCCCAATACTCAGTGAAGGGGAGAGGAGAACGCAAGAGTATAGAAACAGCTTTAAGTGTACCCACTGTGTGCCCGGCACCAGAGAACTGAATGGGAGTTGTGAGAGGTCGCACCATAGTCCCTGTGATGACGGAAACGAGCGCAGCCCAGGGAATATGGGGAACCAGGAAGGATCGTATCGGATACTGAGAGATACTAGGCAAAGGGAGAGTAGCGACCAGAGGGAAAATAACAGAGAGGAGTACGGTGAAAGGAGAGAAGCAGGAGAGAGTGGGCAGAGCAAGAGTGGGGGTAACAGGTCCGTGTTCCATCACCTTCCAAGATCGGATGGCCGAGCATGGGACCTGGAGAGATGGGAGCAAGGGAGAGCACTCATTAACTCTCCCGAGCCCAAACGTAGAGCTCGGAGTTGGGATGGTAGGGAGACCAGTGAGCCCCCTTCGAAAGACATATTGCGAGCTGAGATAAAAGCTAAGAGACTCGATGTCGCCAGCTTAAGGTCAGACCTGGATGACATGATAGATGGTACCCTGCCTTTAGAAAGAATGGAAATGTATGAGCAGGATGAAATACTGTATATGGCAAAGGACATCACTCGAAAAGCGAGAGCAATCCATGAGAAGTTAGTCGAACTAGCAGGCAAATATATGGTGGACCTGTCAAGAACCAAAGCATTACAGGGTAACCACAGGCTACATTATACAGATCGAGACCTAGATGAGAGGAGAACGATCGGGCTGAAAACGCACATAAGGGAACTGATCACTGGAATAAGGACATGGAGGGCACTAGATAAGTGGGAAGAGAGGTGGTCCAAGAAAGGGACCGTCAGGAGAAGCACGCTTGGTACGACACCAGGAAGGCTGCAGGGAATAGAAGCATACCCTTTGCGTGAAGTCGCAAATGGGAATTATGTACATGTCCCTTGGAGTAGGGGAGATTTAGCTGCTTTTACCACCTCCTTCCCCAAATTGCGGGAAAGCCCAGTGGAGTGGTACAAGCAAGTTGAGAGATTTGTAAAAATCTCAAAGGTCCTATGGATAGATCTGAACACGCTGTTTGACATTGTAGTACCAGGAGATCTGTGGACAGCATGCAAGGTTAGCGCTGAGTGGCCCACAACGGAGCCGGAGAGAGATGCTAAGACTAATGGGCCGTCCGAGATTGTGATGGCAAAATTCGAGAGAGTGATGACTTGGCTGAAAGAGAAAGTGCCAATGCAAGACATAGATTGGGTCAAAATAGACCGAACCAGACAGGAACCCAAAGAGACAGTTCACGAATATTATGAGAGATTGCTGAAGGCGTTTAAACAGTATAGCGGCTTGGATGTAATGGATCCAAAAGACATAGGGCAATTTGTGTCCAAGTTCGTCCTGGGACTGAGACCGGATATTAGTTTAATGATTCAGCAACACTTGATTTGTTGGCAAAATAGACCCCTAGACGAAATACTGAGATATGCCAGGTACTGCTGTGATGAGATAGACTCCAAGGCTAAGAAACTAAAGGAAAAATTGATGGTGGTACAGATGCAGGCAGCAGGGAAGGGGGGACAGCAGCAACAGCAGCAAGGAACAGGTACAGGAGGAAAGAAGCAGTACAGTCAGAACAGGGGCAATGAGGAGAGTTCCACCTTTAGACCCAGAATAGACATAGCTGCCTTGAAGAAAACGACTAGGTGCCACCAGTGTAACGAGGTGGGGCATTGGAAACGCGAGTGTCCCTACAATGTAGAGATAGGAGAACAAGAGGAAGAGGAGGAAGAGGTCCAGAGCGCGCCTACGAGAGGGGTGACGCCATACCAGGGAAAGGTGCTAAAAGGGGGGGGGGCTCCTCCCCGAGCCCAGTTCCCGCAACCTCCCCGAGTAGGGACTATGGGTAAGACCTATAGACAGATGCCCCTGTTTGTAGAAGGAGAAGAGTGCTATTATGTGGACCCATTAACCGGACAGAGAGTGGAAAGAGAAGACTGCACCCTCGGGGCAGCCTTGGAGGTGGACCAGAGGGGACCCTATGTCGAAGCAGAAGTAGCAGGGTGCCCCACGACATTTCTGGTGGACACAGGAGCCACTAGGTCCACGATCAGATCAGCTGCAGTTCCAGACCTGCCCATGTCTGGAGAGACCATACAAGTGGTGGGGGTCGCAAACAGGAGAATAACCAGCCAATTGACAGAACCGGTACAGGTGAAAATAGGGAAGTACAGCGATGAGCACCAGTTTGTGGTTTGCGATTCAAGTCCTGTGTGTCTGCTAGGCAGAGACCTGTTGTGTAAATTGAATTGTACAATATACTGTACACCTCAGGGAGTGGAGGTATTGACCAATGATGATGACGCAGACTTCAAAGTTGCAAACTCAAGAATATGCGTGGAGCTGTACCCTACTTTGACAGTAGATGAGCTCCCCTGGGACTTGAGAGAGACAGTGGCACCAGAAGTATGGGACTTCACTGGGGAAGAGATTGGATTGGTCAAAGGGGTGGACCCAGTGAAAATTGTAGTGAAACCGCATGCTGAGTTCCCAAGAACACCCCAATATAAATTGACTCCAGAAACGATTGCAGGCATAAAACCCGTGATCGAGTCCATGATTAAACAGGGAATACTGAAAGAAATCGTGGGTAGTCCATGCAACTCCCCGATTATGGGTCTGCAGAAACCAAATGGGAAATTCCGGATAGTACAGGACCTTCGAAAGATTAATAACATAGTCGTTTCGTGTTGTCCAGTGGTACCGAATCCATCAGTGATACTGTTTCAGATTCCATTCCAAGCTGAGTGGTTCACTGTGATTGATCTTTGTCAGGCTTTCTTTTCGATCCCTCTGGACGAAGAAAGCCATTTTCTTTTCGCATTTAAGCTGGAAGGTCGCGTCCTAACATGGTGTCGTATTCCTCAGGGGTATACAGAGAGCCCATCGATCTTCAACCAGCTTTTGAAGAAAAATCTTGAAAGTCTAGTGCTGCCCCAGAAGTCAGTTCTGGTCCAGTACATAGACGACCTCCTCGTGGCGTCAGAAACAGAAGAAGCTTGCAGGGAGGACTCCATTGCTTTGTTAAATCACCTAGCTGCCAATGGGCACAAGGTGTCCCCGGGAAAGTTGCAGTACTGCCTGACAGAAGTGCAGTACTTGGGACACAGAATAGAGAAAGGCAAACGAAAGGTGTCACCAGACAGGATAGAGGCGATCATGAAAATGAATGCGCCTAAGACACAGAGAGAGGTCAGGATGTTCCTAGGGATGGTGGGTTATTGCCGACAGTGGATCGCGAACTTTTCACTGAAAGCAAAGCCCTTGCAAAAACTGACGCATAAGGAGGTGAGCGATCCGGTACCATGGGACAAAGACTGTTTGATGGCATTCCTACAGCTGCGAGAGGACCTATGTCGTGCTCCGGCATTGGGAATGCCTGATTACAATAAACCATTTTTGCTTTACTGTTGTGAGAGAGAAGGTTGCGCGTTGTCTGTGTTAGTCCAAATCCATGGGAATGCCCGTAGACCAGTTGCTTATTTCTCGGCTACTTTAGACCCAGTAGCCGCAGCGTTGCCCGGATGTCTCAAATCCGTTGCTGCAACGGGTGTCAGCATTGAGAGATGTGAAAATATCGTCATGGGGCACCCGTTAGAGGTGTGCGTGCCCCATTCTGTTGAACTGTTGATGACCAGGACCAAAACACAGCATCTGACCAACAGCAGGCTCACGCGCTATGAGCAAGTTATTCTTGCTGCAGAGAATGTGACCCTCAGGAGATGCTCTGTTTTGAATCCTGCCACCTTGATGCCACTCCCAAATGATATCGAGGATGATGATGAATGTACAGACCATGACTGCCTCGATGTGACTGAACTATGCACCAAACCCAGACCCGACATCGTAGATGAGCCACTGACCGACCCAGATGAAATTTTCTTTGTCGATGGCTCATGTGTAAGAGACGAAGTTGGGCAGTTGAGAGCAGCTTACGCTGTTTGTACAATTACTGGAGTTGTGGAAGCTGGGTGCCTGGAAGGAGTACACTCCGCTCAGGTAGCCGAGATTATTGCCTTGACACGTGCTTGCTTGGCAAGCAATCAAATTCGAGTCACCATATACACAGACAGCCAATATGGTTATGGGGTGGTTCATGATTACGGGCAGTTATGGTCTCAAAGAGGGTTCATGACCTCTTCAGGCTCTCCCATTCGCAATGGAGAGTTTGTGCGCCTGTTGTTAGAGGCGTTGCAATGTCCAGCAGGTATCGCAGTTGTAAAGTGCACCGCACATACCAGAAATGAGGACTTCGTCTCGAAAGGCAATAGATATGCCGACGAAGTCGCGCGGTATTGCGCAGAACAAGGGTACTCTTTCACAGAGGTGGAAGTGGGTGGAATAAATGTAAGGACTGAATTAGCCATGATATTGGAAACTGTTGATACTTGGGACGAACTGGCAAACATGCAAGAAAATGCTCCTGATTTTGAAAAAGAAACATGGGAAAAGGCAGGATGTGTAGTGGGTGAGTCCCATTTTTGGGTCTCAGCAGATGGCAGAGCAGTGTTGCCCAATGAGATGGTGAGCCCAATGGCCAGACACATACATGGTCCCGTACACCTAGGGAGAGACGCTATGCTGAGAGTGTTTAGACAGACTTGGTACAATCCTAAGTTTAGAATAGCAGCAGAAGCAGTGTGCCAGCGTTGTGTGACCTGTCAGCAGCTGAACGTAGGGAAAAGAACACCAGTTGCACTGAGTCACATAGGAAGGTCTGGAGGTCCATTCAATCGAATGCAGATAGATTTCATTGAAATGCCGAGGTGCAACCGCCTCCGCTATGTCCTGGTGGTTGTTTGTGTATTCTCCAGATGGGTTGAGGCATACCCTACACGTAGGTGCGACACCCTCACAGTGGCCAAGTTACTGCTTAGGGAACTCATTCCGCGCTTCGGGGTGCCGGCCTCTTTGGAATCAGATAGGGGAACGCATTTCAACAGCGAGCTTGTGAAGATGATTTGTGCGGCTCTGAACATAGATCAGAAATTGCATTGCAGTTACCGACCAGAAGCCTCAGGAATTGTGGAGCAGATCAATGGCACGATCAAAGCCAGAATTGCAAAAGTGTGTTCTTCAACGACCCTGAGTTGGCCTGACGCCCTGCCATTGGTCCTCATGAGCCTTCGTAGTACCCCAGACAGAAGAACGGGGTTGTCACCACATGAGGTGTTAATGGGGAGAGCAATGAGGCTGCCATCTGTCCCAACTACTGCACTGTTAAATATCACAGATGATATGATCCTGGACTATTGTAAGGGGCTGTCTGACGCCATTCATTCTGTGTCCCTTCAGGTGCAGGCTGCCGAGGTTCCATCGTGCCAGGGCCCGTGCCATGACCTGTACCCTGGGGACTGGGTCCTGGTGAAAAAACATGTGAGAAGAAGCTGCTTGGATGTTCGTTGGCGTGGGCCCTTCCAGATCATCCTGATCGCGAATACGGCTGTGAAGGTGGGAGGCCTGCCCAATTGGATCCACGCGTCACATACGCGAAGGGTTCCAGCACCTCGGGAAGAAACAGCTCCTCTCTCGGATAGACGTCCAGCAGAGGACCGAGAAGCCATAGAGGGGGCTAGCCAAGCTGTAGAGGTGCCAGCGGAAGCAGGGAACGAGTCTGACCAAGCTGAGGACGGTCAGTACAACAGCGAAACAGACGACGCTACAGAAGGAGAAAGTAGCTGGGAGTACGAGTCAGACACTGACAGGTCTGACAGAGAGCGAGAACAGACAAGAAGGAGAAGGAGTAGAAGGGCACGTGGAGAAGCTAATTGGCCGCAAAGAAGGAGCTCTAGCCTGAGGTCAACTCCAGAGATAACCCTCCCTCCGATATCAGAAGACTCAGACCCGGAAGAAAGTGCTCAGGGCGCTGAAGCACCGGACCGAAGAAGGTCAAGAAGAGTGCGTGTGCCTAGCAGAAGATACTCCACACCTGAGTGGACATATCTGGCGACAAATGTCTTTGAAACAGGAGACAGGGAGGATTCGAGCGGTGGTGGTGTCCAGTTCTGAGCCCATCGTCACCGTGGAAATACGACTGTTGGTACCCGGAGTCGAACAAGAAGGGTCACTAACATTCATGCTCCCCAGACCTCCCCGCCTCAGCAAGTTAAAACACATGTTTCTCTCAGAATTGCAATTCCCCGACTTTGGTACAACGATAACAGCCCATGAAGAGCACAATCTTCGTTTGGAAATACTGAACTTTGCTATCGAAGCTGCAGGCACAAACCTGATAGTAGATGCTTAAAGGACTTTGTAAATAAAGCGAGCAGAAAAAAAGAAGATTACCTAGCGCCCAGGAAGCAGAGAATATTAGGGACTTTCCCTTGAGTTGATGGAGAAGGGCTAGGGTTGTCTTTATTGAACTGTTAAAGGACTTTTGCGAAGAAGGTTGTCAGCTTCCAGTTGTGTGGATTTTAAAGACAAAAAGAGTAAAAAGAGACTGTAAAGGAACGAGAAGAAAAGAACTTTGTGCCAAGATAAGAGAGAGCTATATTGTCTGACGAAATGGAAGCCGGCACCCAGAACCGCAGAGCTAAATGTATAATAGGTACACTAATAGTAGGAGTGATAATATTAATAGCTTTAGTGGTAACAATTTCTTATGTAAAGGGACATGAGGAAGAGGCGAAGGTAACTGATGTGAAATCTGTAGAAACGCTTACACCCACTGTTGCTGGTGAGAAAAGGGAAAACACTCAAGAGAAAGCGTTATTAGCTGCAGAAGCCCGCAGGTTACACGTAGATGAGTCCCAAGGAGACTTTAGGTCAAATGCTTATGCTAAACTCTTATATGAATACGTGGATGCCATGGAGGTTAAGGACTGTTACGTCTGCATGCAGTTGCCGGCGTCTGTAGATGAAGGCATTAGATATCATCACCTCCCGCTGACATATGGCATTACATGTAGCTTATTGCTTAGTATATTTTATGGGAGAGATAGTTTTGAATACTATTTCTCCAACTATGATTCAGTGTTGCCAGAAGTCCCAAATTATAAGCAGATGAACAAATGGGACTACTGGAAGAGTGAAGACAGATTGGCCAAGTTCTTCATTCCTTGGATTACCTTAGATACTTCACATGCCCGTAGAAATAACCTGACATGCAAAGTGTCAGAAGTCGAGAAGAAGTTCATAGGGCAGGTGGATGATCGTTACAGGAGACAAAAGATTTTGAAAAAATCAGGACAATGGAAAACAGATTGGACCGAGGAAGAGAAGGCACACAAGAGAAAGGGTAGTAGTGGTCCAATAGCTTTAGATAAGACGCAGAAAGGAAAGCTATGTCTTCACCGAGCCAAAACGTATTACGAAAATGTATACGTGGGAGAAGTCAGCTGTGAACATGCTTTCAATATAGAGTACTATACTCAGGATTTCCTGAAGGGAATGCAAGTGATTCCAAATGTGTATTTTGTATGTGGAAGAAATGCCTACGTGAGACTACCTGACAACTGGTATGGATCATGTTACCTAGCAATTGTCTTCCCCAAAATATATCATGCACAAGACTTAGAGATCATCGAGGGCAAGACATCATCGAGGGGAAGGAGAGATATAGGAGATGCAGAAATGGTTGGAGATGTCTTTGGAGCTATGTTCCCTCTTTTGGGACTAATCCTTAATGATGTTAAAATTAGACGATTGGCAACAGTCGTCGACAGGTTGTCTGCCAGCACTGCTCAGTCCTTAATGCTGGTAGAGGGAGAGATGCAATCGATAAGGGCTATGGTTCTTCAGAACCGTCTTGCGTTAGACGTCCTACTAGCAAAAGAGGGCGGAGTCTGTAAGGCTTTGAAGGTCCAGGAATGTTGTACTTACATTCCAGACAATTCGAAGCCCCTTGAGAAAGTTATTAGGAACATAACTGATATTCACAAGGAGATCGAAGACTTGAGTAGAGAAAATGTCTGGGAAAAGGTGGGCCACGGAATGAGTGAAGTTGGAGGGTGGATCTCCACCCTAGGCAAAAGCTTTGTGTGGTATATACTAAAACCTATCATCATAATATTGATCTGTGGGATCATATTGTGGGGATTGGTGAGGGTATTCAAATGGTACAGAGCAAGAAGGTCAGAAAGGGCCCAAAGAGAGCAGCTGCAGAGATTGGCTGCCATACAAGATAATCAGTACCGGAGTCTGAGGGCTCTGGAAGCGCAGAGACAAGTTATGCTAGCAATAACTGCAGTTTAAATGTTAGTGATGACCCCGAGAGGTCATCAAAGGGGGGAACTGAGAGAGCGCAAACTGACCTAAATGTATGAGTGCATCACACTTACCTGTAGTAAGCACAAATCATGAGGAGAAATGCCATGAGTGCTAGTAGTATCTGCAATTATATTCTGAATGTATAGCTAATGTAGAGATTTAAGTAGAAATGGAACTAATACAGAAATGTGTGACACTATATGATTTTATTAGATGTGATTATTCCTGAATCTATGTCGTGTAGCTGTTAAAATGTAAGATGGCATGTGGTTAAACGCAGAATGTGGTAGGCCTCAGGGCCAGAGCTAGAAGGTGTTTCTTTTCACGACATAGATTGAACTAATGTTTTGGTCATTGCATTAATGGGCCATGATTTTTAGATGTGTTTACTGAATAATAGAATAAGAGTATTAACATGCTTTAATTAATGAAGAAGTTGAATGCTATAATCATTATGAGAAATGCTGTAGGCCTGAAATGTTTTAACATTGATTTACACGTACATGTCTGGGCCGAGAAATGTTGCGAACCTTTTTGGAAGTCTATGAGAGTTGGGTTCTTGGCTGCAGATGTCTGTCTGCAAGAGAAAAGGGAGGATCCGATTATAAATAATATGAATAGAGGTCTGTTCAGTAGACGGCCCAGACATGGAGGAGGGTTCCGGAATGTTTAAGGGGTATCAGCGGGCCGGAGAAGAGTCTGAGAAGCAAGGTCAACTCCAACGTATGAGGCCCAATACAAAGCAGCATGGAAAAAGCCAGAAGCTACGCCACGTGAGGGGCGTCTCACGAGGGGCGTCTCAAATGTTGTTGACTGTTTTGTATTAGGGACAGCACCCCTGGGTGGAGTTAGAGCAGATGCCTGAGGACCCTTTAGAGAGCGGATGGGTAGGCAGAGAGGGGTCATGACTGGAGAACTATAGGTTTTCACCAAGAGACTAAGAGTGAGTGACTTCCCTTGGGGGTCATTCACTGCTGACACCTTTGTTAGGTTGAGACTTGGTTAAGTAGGGATACCATCTAGAGCAGGGTAGGGACAGCCTAACCTGTGTGTTTTCCTCCAACTTAAATGAAGGAGAGATCTCAATATGCGTCAATGCTGATAGCTTTATTATTCTTAGAACTTGTGCTGGTAATTTCCGTTGCTCGTCTGAGGGCTTTCAGAGAGCACATGTATGTAGTTGGACCTGTGTATCTCGTGAATCTCATTCTGAGATGCCTGTATTTGCAGCTTATCCTAACCTTACAATAAACTTTTGAAAGCTAGAAGTTGTTTGTGATCTTTTGGAGCGGGGTCCTTATTGGGTGAACTAACTTGGTAAGAGAGGCACTTTCTTCCTTCAATGACAGGCAACAAAGGTTCAGTCGACCAGATCGGTGTTTAGATCAATAGTGATAAGGTATCGATCAAAATCTCGCCCTTCCATCTGTGAACTTGACTTCATAGAGGCATCTCGGGTCGGACCCGGAAACGAGCCGCAAAGCTTGTTAAGGTCAAATATTAACATCTGAGACAACGAGTTCATACGCTGAGACGTTTTTTGAATCGGCCATCTATCTGAACATGAAATCCTTTTTTTGTATTTCAATTCTCTATCAAACTTTAGCAATAATAATCAAACAACGATCAGTAAAAAAACCTCTGCATAAAAACAGAAACTGTCAAAGATACAATAGGAAACATAAGCAGAGAAAAATAACAAGAAGAAAAGGAAAACAATATAAGTAAAAATGTCACAAGTACCACAGTAAAGGTCAAAGATGATAAGTTGAAACATCAAAATTTAAATCTATTATTTATTACAAAAAACGAAAAAGTAATTCGTAAATGATACATAACAGATTTGTGCAAAAGTTTGTTCACACGTGCTTAAGTCCAATATAATTTTTTTAGGTCTGCACTGTGCTGCCAGCCAGCACTGCGCTGCTGCTGGCTTCGAGGCACCTAGGCGAGTGCACATGATGTCACTCAGTCACACTCTTCCCCCATTTTATCTTCTCTTCTCCATTTCAGTCTCTTCTCTCTCTGTTCCTCCTGCCTCTTGTGGACCTCCTCGGGTTTGTGTGTTTTCTCGTTTTTTTTTTCTTTCTCACCACAATGGTTGTATCCGTGTCCCACCTTTCTGCTCATTCCGTGTTCTCCCTTTTCCGTTCTACCATCTCCACAACCACCCTTTCTTCACCCCCTAACCCTCTCTATGCCCCTCACCCTACCTAACTCTCTCTTCATGCAATCTCCCCATCCTCGAACTCCACCCTCCACCCTCGAACTCCACCCTCCACCCTCCAACTCCACCCTCCAACTCCAACTCCACCCTCCAACTCCAACTCCACCCTCCAACTCCACCCTCCAACTCCACCCTTCAACTCCAACTCCACCCTCCAGCTCCACCCTCCAACTCCAACTCCACCCTCCAACTCTACCCTCCAACTCCACCCTCCAACTCCACCCTCCAACTCAACCCTCCAACTCCACCCTCCAACTCCACCCTCAAACTCCGCCCTCCAACTCCAACTCCACCCTCTGCCCTCCAACTCCACCCTCCAACTCCACCCTCCCCCCTCCAACTCCACCCTCCAACTCCACCCACCAACTCCAACTCCACCCTCCAACTCCACCCTCCAAATCCAACTCCACCCTCCAACTCCACCCTCCAACTCCACCCTCCAAATCCAACTCCACCCTCCAACTCCAACTCCACCCTCCACACTCCAACTCCACCCTCCAACTCCAACTCCACCCTCCAACTCCACCCTCCAACTCCACCCTTCAACTCCAACTCCACCTTCCAACTCCACCCTCCACTCTCCAACTCCACCCTCCAACTCCACCCTCCACCCTCCAACTCCACCCTCCACCCTCCAACTCCACCCTCCAACTTCACCCTCCACCCTCCAACTCCACCCTCCACCCTCCACCCTCCAACTCCACCCTCCAACTTCACCCTCCACCCTCCAACTCCACCCTCCAACTTCACCCTCCAACTCCACCCTCCAACTCCACCCTCAAACTCCACCCTCCAAGTCCACCCTCCAAGTCCACCATCCAACTCCACAATCCAACTCCACCCTCCACCCTCCAACTCCACCCTCCAATTCCAACTCCACCTTCCAACTCCACCCTCCAACACTCAGGAACACCCCCACATCACTCAGGGACACCACCACATCACTCAGGGGCACCACCACATCACTCAGGGGCACCACTACATCACTCAGGGACACAACCACATTACTCGGGGGCACCAACACATCACTCGGGGATACCACCACATCACTCGGGGACACCACCACTCATCACTCGGGGACACCACCACATCACTCGGGGACACCACCACATCCCTCAGGGACACAAGCACATCACTCGGGGCACCACCACATCGCTCAGGGGCACTACTCAGGGGCACCATCACATCACTCAGGGACACCACCACATCACTTAGGGACACCACCACATCACTCAGGGGCACCACCACATCACTCAGGGGCACCACCGCATCACTCAGGGACACCACCACATCACTCAGGGACACCACCACATCACTCGGGGACACCACCACATCACTCGGGGACACCACCACATTACTCGGGGACACCACCCCATCACTCAGGGACACCACCCCATCACTCAGGGACACCACCCCATCACTCAGGGATACCACCACATCACTCGGGAACACCACCACATCAGTCGGGGACACCTCCACATCACTCCGGGACACCACCACATCACTCGGGGACACCACCACATCACTTTAGGGACACCACCACATCACTCGGGGACACCACCACATCACTCGGGGCACCACCACATCAGTCAGGGGCACCACTCAGGGGCACCATCACATCACTCAGGGACACCACCACATCACTCAGGGACACCACCACATCACTCAGGGGCACCACCACATCACTCGGGGACACCACCACATCAATCAGGGACACCATCCCATCACTCAGGGGCACCACCACATCACTCAGGGACGCCACCACATCACTCGGGGACACCTCAACATCACTCTAATACACCACCACATCACTCTAATACACCACCACATCACTCAGGGGCACCAGCACATCACTCAGGGGCAACACCACATCACTCAGGGACACTACCTCATCACTCAGGCGCACCACTACATCACTCAGGGGCACCACTCAGGGGCACCACCACACCACTCAGGGACACCACCACATCACTCAGAGACACCACCACATCACTCTGGGACACCACCACATCACTCGGGGACACCACCATATTACTCATGGACACCACTGCTTCACTCAGGACACCACCTCATCACTCAGGGACACCACCACATCACTCGGGGACACCTCCACATCACTCGGGGACACCACCAAATCGCTCAGGGCAACACTCAGGGGCACCACCACATCACTCAGGGACACCACCACATCACTCAGGGACACCACCACATCACTCGGGGACACCACCACATCACTCAGGGACACCACCACATCACTCGGGGACACCACCACATCACTCGGGGACACCACCACATTACTCGGGGACACCACCCCATCACTCAGGGACACCATCCCATCACCCAGGGACACCACCACATCACTCGGGAACATCACCACATCAGTCGGGGACACCTCCACATCACTCGGGGACACCACCACATCACTCAGGGACACCACCACATCACTCTGGGACACCACCACATCACTCGGGGACACCACCATATTACTCTGGGACACCACCACATCACTCAGGGACACCACCCTATCACTCTAATATACCATTACATCACTCTAATACACCACCACATCACTCAGCCCAACCACATCATCACTCAGCACCACAACAGCACTGTCCTTGCTTGCTACCAACAAGCATTGCCATAGCCAATAGGACTCGCATTAGGAAAGTGTAAGCTATTGGCTTTGTGAATAACAATGCTATTAATTTCTATATTTTCATAGCCAACACATATTAAAAAAAATTGTCATTTGCAATACCAATAGCTCACACTTTCCTAATGTGAGACCTATTGCATTGCAAATGCTTGTTCTCTCTTACTTTCCTGTTTCTAGATGTAATTGCTATCCAAATGGTATGCGTATTTTCCTTATTTGTGGGATTAACAAATTGGTTTCTGTAGGAAAACAGTAATTTATGAGATCAGGGGATATTTTGGATGACAGCTTTCACCCGCAGGGAACCACATCCTACAGCGTCTAATGAGACTGGTCCTTTCTTCATTGCTGGAAGCCAACGCAAGAGTGGGAAAGAATGCCACTTCTGGACAGCCTACTAACCCAAATGTGCGCTGCAACTCTAGCAAATACATCTTGGATATTCCCAATTAAAGGCTTTCTTCAAGTGTTCCCTCACCAGGGCATCCACATTAGTGGCCAAACAAGCTAAGAATGACACCTTGTAGGCCCTGGGACGAGTAAGAGTCTGGTCTCACCTATCTTTCCCCTACACATTTAGTTGCTTCACACCTGCATATGCTGTCTTGCATTATTAATGCGAAAATTAACATGAACAATAAATACGAGTTGATGAAAATGCAGAGGCAATGATAACGGCCGCTAGGGTAGCTTCAAATCAGGATTATAGCAGCCTAGGACACGAATGTCCAGAAGGTAGAAACTCTAGTCAGCTCTAAATTGGCCTGTGCCTTATCATGCCACACTACAAGTACCACACCACTGCACCTTACATCATAGCATATATGACACTGAATAATGCATACTCCATGATAACATAGTAAGCCAGTCCACCCTCCATTACACGATACACAGACTGCATCAAGCCAGAACACAAATGAGTAAGGGATTTAGATACTGCTAGAGAGTGGAAGAAACAGAGAACACTTTGGGGACTGTGGGAAAAAAGGTGTACGTGCTTTGTTTAGTTCTTGTCATCAGGCCAGGGGATGTCCAGAAAACAGTCTGAGGGATGGGAAGTTTCACAAATGATCAGATGTTTGGCATGTAAAACACAACTATAAAACACAATGAGTGCGTTTGTGTCTCTGAAGTCAAAGCTCAAGTAGCTGTTGCCAGCAGTTGTAAAATCTCTCTAGCTTCCATCTGCTTTCTAAGGAACTTGACAGTTTTATTTAGGGGGAAGATTCGCAAAGCCCATCCAATTAAAGTTGAAAAAATCATTTACTATCTTCTACGTGTGGAGCATATTTGTACCTTTTTTCACAAAAGAATCCAAAGAGAGTTCCAAGAAGACAAGTCGGTGCCATTTTTCCTTCAGTAGTCAATTGTGTGAACTTTACCGTAGGTGAAATTCTGCATGTGTAAATAAAATGAATGCAATTTTCTTTTCCCCAAAGTATCACATTTGTATTCCCCTGACAACAGCGCTATCGCTTCTTCCTATTAAATAAGATGGTACCCTTTTCCAATTCCCACTATGGAAAATGTTCCTTTGATTCCTCCCAAGCATATCGCAACAAAGTGAAGCACCTGACTTTGAATCGTTATCTTAAGGAAGGACATGTTGATGCAACTGACTGAAATAGAACCTGTTCCATCATTTCAAAGGGTGACCAGACCAGAGAGCAATACTTGGACAAAAAAGGTGGCCTAGAAACCTGGCCTGGTACTCACACCCCATAGAAAGACTGGCATCATGCTCCTCCCACGTATCCTGTGCATTTGTTTACCTACCTGCAATCCCATATGAAGGTAGCTGTGCAACTTCTAAATAGTCCATGGAACTGAGACCAACCAAAAGTAAAATGTGCAAATTCGTTCCTGCTAAAAGTTTAGTGTGAACTTTAAACTTGATTGAGCATTTGAAAAAGACAACTTCCCCAGGATTGGATGGATATAAGTTGGCCCCTACAACATATGCAGTGTTCACCTTTTCAATCAAATTCCGCATGCCAGTGCAGATGATGGTAAGGACCAGAGACAGAATCCCTTTTTGGGTTAAGGACCATATCCCTGCGGCTGAGAAGAAACTCTGCTAATGCTACTGGTGAAGGAACCTGGGGGTAGGTTGAACAGCAACAAAATACCCTGTCTGTCCAGCCAGAGACCAAGTTTATCATGGTCACAATTAGAAATGGGGTCTCTAGTTGGCAATGGTTTGCACCTTTGTCCAAGTAGGGACCATTCTTCCTAGTCAGGGTAAGGGAGTTACACTCCTAAAATAACTCCTGCTTACCCACTTTGTAGCTTGGCACGAGCAGTTATGGTTATCCAAGAGGCAGTGTGTAAAGCATTTTCACATAACCAACAGTAACACAGTGAAAGCACTACAAACGGACACCACACCAGTTTAGAAAAATATCCAATTTATATATTTAACAAAAGACCAGTACGATAAAAGTCCAACACACAGTACTTAAAAATTGCACTTTGCAAGAATAACACTGAAAATGCAGGTCCTTGGAGTCGGTAGCTCCGTTGGGTGCTACTGCAGTACTGAAAACAACAGAATCCAACTGTTCCGTCTGACTGCATCGGTCAAGGTGTCAGCAGACTCATAAATAGTACCTTTTTGTTGCAGCCAGCACATTGGTGCTAGCCGGTCAAGGCAACCATCACGGTTGCATTGCAAAGCGTAGCAGTACAGCGTGTGGTGCCCTCAAGGTGCGGTGCAGGCAGCGGCTCGGTGACTGTCGTCCCGCGGCATCGGTGAGACCAGGGCTGCGAAGCTGAGTGAATGCGGTGCTCGTTGTGGTGCTGACAGACCATGGTGCTGGCGACAGAGCCGGTTACGGGGATCTGGAGTCAGTCAGTCCAAACTGCGGTGTGGGACGGGGTGGTGCATCGTGAAACTTACGAGCGGTTCCCTCATACCACGGTGTGGTCACTGATGTCGAAGTCAGCAGGCAGCGACTGAGTCAGTTGGACCAGGGTGGCAAAGTGAAGTGAGGAGGTGCGGAGTGCGGTACCCACAGGTCACGGTGCAAGGAGCAGCTCGGTGGCAGTGGCAGCGGTTGTCGACATCAGTGAGACTAGGCTTGCGGTGCGAGAATGCACCCTGTGCGATGCCTTCAGAACATTGAGCCATTTTAATTGTTGCTTGCCGCCTATGTCTTTCTGCCCGTGTTTTTAAATGTCGGGTTCACCCTATGGGAGTTCATTAGTGCTGCTAATTAACTAAATTCCATCGGCACATCCACCCCTTCTGCACTCATGGGTGTCTGCAGGGGGGGCAAGGAGGGGCGCTTGCCCCCCCTGGAGCGCCCCTCCTTGCCCCCCTGCCAGGGCCGGCTCTAGGGCGGTGTGACCAGTGCCATCACACTGGGTGCTGGCTTCCTGGGGGTTTACAACTTAATCATGATTTTAAAAGCACCTGCTGCGCCTTCCTTTCCTCCTGCCATTAGGGGGCCCTCACAAAAATGTCAAGATAACTCCTGTGATTAATGTTCTTCCTGGCCAGAGATCAGAGTTTTGTGTAGTTGAGGTTTTTGACATATGTGAAGGTAGTAGAGAGGGTTAATATGCCTGCTGCAAAGAACGTGTACCAAGTAGATTAAAGAGTGCATTTAATGTAAATAGATCAGCAGGTTACTGCTTTTAAAAGAGCCATCCTTTTCTTACTTGCAATTTATAACTTAAAGTCCTAATATAGAATAGTGAGGTATTAACTTTCATCATAGAAGTGCATACACTCTGCTAAGTACAGAACATTGATTAATGTTGCAAAAAGGGTTAATTTGGGTAGGAATGGAGTCTTATTATTAAAGAAAACTCCCAACTATGCTGTTTCTTTTTTGACTCTGAGTTTGTGCTTCTCCACACCAAGCACTCCTAAACTATACTGCCTACCAGTATGGATGGCATGTGACTCCTACACTTTTAGGGGCATATCATCAACGGCCAGCGATAATTATCGCTGGCCGTGTGTAGCGTTCAAAAAATTAATGCCACATATAGCCGGATTCTATCGCCTGGTGAGCGCACTATCAGCAAGGCGCATCGCCCAGGCAATAAAAATAGAGGTAAACGCGGCGGAAAGAGTCGAAATTGCCGGAATTCCAGCGATAGAAAACCGCGTTAGGGAAAACCTAATCTATAATGGGAGACGTGGACTCAGCATAACAATCCATCTCCCATTATAGATATGGCTTAGTAAGGAAAATAGCAGGTGTTACAAACCAGCGAAAAACCCGGTTAGCGCTGACTATAATATCGCTATGTGTGTTAGCGATACACTTGAAAATAGAGAGAATCAGGGTTAGGGATGATATCCCATGTTGTTTCACGGGACACGCCTCCCTTGCTTCTCATTAGCGATGCAAGGCGATGCAATGTTGAAACAAGTGCTAATCCCATTGAACACACGTTAGCGTGCTATTGTAAATAAAGCAATATTTTTATCTTTGCATTTCGTCCGCAAACGGACACAAACGCGGCGATAAAAATATCGCTAGGCCTTGATAATATGCCCCTTTGTCCTTTGACTTATGTAACATTTCCTATACACTGATTTACACAAGTATGATTGATTGTCTGAATAATGTGTGTGTGATGCAAAGTGCTCTGACATACTTTAATGGTATGAGTAGCGCTATATAACGAATTAAATGCATCTGAGAGAGAGTGATTATGGAGCCTCGGTCACTGTTAAAGGGTGCTAGTGAGAGAATCCGTGGTGGAGGTGGTCATTGGGGGCGCCAACTAACATTGTCGCACTGGGTGCCACCAGCGCTAAAGCTGGCCCTGCTCCCGGCGGACGCCCATGCCACTATGCATTACACATGGTGCTCCTGCCACAGTTCCTCTCCAGCTCGCACTCTCTTTTCTATTCTGAAGTTCCTCTGCGTTTCAGGGCTCAGTAGGACAAGACGCGGGCTTCATTTGTAGCACCGTCCCTTTGGCACTCTCTTCTCCTGTGCATCTCATAGCACGTCACATCTAGACAACACCTGGAACTCTGCTCTTTTCTAGATCCTTCTCAGTACCCTCTGCCCCCCCTCACTTCCATCTTATAATTTAGTCAGAAGCACCAGGAGACCTCAGACTTTATAGCGCGCTCTGACACCATAACAAGATTGAGGCAAAGTTTCTTCAAATAATTATTGGATTATAGTGATGGACTGCCTAGAACAGTTGCTGTTAAGTAAATTACTAAGCAAAAAGAATAGTCACATTTGAATAAAAGAGTAGCGTCTGCCTCTTGCTCTGGTGTTGTTTTTCTCCTCAGGCTGCTCCCCGTCCCGTCTCACCTCTCTGAGAGCCAGTGCCCCCTTTGACCCTATTCCTGCCGCCCACCCCTTCCCCGTCTCTTTTCCCGGTTCACACCTTGGTGCTTTCACACTTAACGTCACCTCCAGCTCGTATTTTCAGAGAGGGCCCGGGCCCCCTATCACCGACATGAGGAGGAGGAAGAGAGAGGGGGGACAGAGGAAAACTTGGTGGGGTCGGGGAGACGGATATGGTGGGGGTGAGAGTGAAAGAAGAGGGGGGGAGAGAAAGAGAGAGAGAACCAGTGGGGAATGAGAGACTGAGAAGAAGGGAGGAAGGAAGATGCGAGAGCAAGTGGAGGGGGAGTGGGGGGTCTGGGTGAGGGAGAGCAGCTTCAGAGAAGTGAGACCTGTGTTCTAACTCCGCCAGTGAAGACAGCGGGTCCAAAGGAGAAAGAACCAGGCCAGACAGAGTAGGTCCAGGCAGTGTGCACGGAGGCAGGCTCAGTAGGTCCGGAAGAGGGACAGGGCAGGCAGAACAGCTCCAGAGAAGTGTGAGCAGAACCGGACCAGGGCGAGCCGATCTGGACCAGCAGATCCTCCCTGAGCAGGGAGACGGCGCGATACACAATCAGAATGTAATGTTCAGGTTTTGTGGTGCCAGGGGGTAACTTGAGAGTTAAGGGTGGGTGTGGGCTTTAAGGTGGCAGGGAGTTATTTTACGGTTCACGGTGGATTAGGGATTGGGTGCCAGGGGGATAATTTTAGGGTTAAGGGTGGGTATGGGTTTTGGGGTACCAGGGGGATAATTATAGGGTTCAGGGTGGGTACGGGTTTAGGGGTGCAAGGGGGGAAATTTTTGGGTTCAGGGCGGGTGTCGGTTTTGGGGTGCCAGGGGGACAATTTGAGGAGTCAGGGCGGTATGGGTTATGGGGTGCCAGGGGGGTAATTTTAGGGTTCAGGGTGGGTATGAGTTTTGGGGTGCCAGGGGGACAATTTTAGGGGTCAGGGTGGGTATGGGTTATGGGTGCCAGGGGAGGAATTTAATGGTTCAGGGCAGGTATGAGTTTTGGGGGGAAGGGGTAATTTTAAGGTTCAGGGTGGGTATGGGTTTTGGGGTGTTAGAGGGTAATTTTAGGGTTCGGGGTGGGTATGGGTTTTGGGGTGCCAGGGGCGTAATTTTAGGATTCAGGGAGGGTATGAGTTTTGGTGGGGTGGGGTAATTTTAGGGTTCAGGGTGGGTATGGGTTTTGGGGTTCTAGGGGGTAATTCTCGGGACCAGGGCAGGTATGGATTTTGGGGTGCCACAAAAGAAAGAGATGGCTGTGGCACAACAACCCTATGGTGTATGAGATCATATGCGGCCTGCTTCCTGCCCCCCATGGCTCCTTCTGCGCCCCTGTGTTTCTTGTGCCCCACCTGGCACACATCATTTCAGAGGATGGTGATGACGTTAACATTTTGCCCCCCCCTGGAAAGATTTCTGCGGACGCCCATGTCTGCACTCACTTTTAACAGCACATCCACCCCTTCTGCACTCCAACCCTCAGGGAGGAGCCTCTTTAAACGTGTGCACGACATTGTTGTCATTTTATTAAATAAAAAATAAATGCCTGTATTGCACGTTTACTTTTTCAGAAACTGACTCAGGTCACCTACTGATATGGCAGGTATCTTAAATGCCAACCCTTCAGAATCAATTGGGAGGTTCAGGGAGCTTGCTTTTGTTTCCTCAAACTTCGCTGTTTTACCCCTGCTGCACCGATAGAGGTAACACTGCTCCGGATGACGGCCGCCAGCCGCCTATGAGCCAAACAAGACCATCCTATGCATTACTAAAAAACAAAAAGTCTCCCCTGCTGCATCGGAAGACACAACATTGCTACGGATAATGTTTACCAGCCACATGAACATAAGCTGACTGAGCCAAGTAGGTGCCTTTCCATTATTAAACAGTATAGCAGATGCAAAATAGGTTATTCCTGGTCTCGTTATATCGGCCATCAATCACAGTGAGCCCCGACAAATTAATTTCATGCATTCAATGGCCTTTCTAAAAGCACGTTCACCGAACGGTTTTTAAAATAAACTAACAGGAAGGATTTCTGTTTTGCTGTTCTTTTTTTTACCAACATGGAATGCATTTTTAGAAAGCATTTTTATTGGTACTTAAAAAGCGAAACAGAAATCCTTCCTGTTAGTTTATATACAACAATAAACTCCCATCAAGTGACAGACTTCTGTTCAAATGCAGCTTTAACAACATTAGGTATAAAGGGCCTCATTTATGAGGCCCTGCGTGAGTTTTGCACTTCCGATGCGTCACTTTTTGTGACGCATCGGCAGCGTAAAACATGCCTCCTGATGCGCACTATTTACAAAGTGACGCATCTAAGCAGATGCGTCACTTTGTAAACCCCTGCGCTACATTATACCTGCGTCAGATATAATGTATGCAGAGGGGGCGTTCACCCGCAAAAAGCCTCGTAATAGTGACGCAGTGAAATCTGTGAGATTTCACTGCGTCACTTTTAGGACGCTGTTGCGTCAAAATCTTGCGCCTGCCTCACAGCAGGCGTAAGACTGATGCAAGCCTTTTCACATGGGGCTTTCCCCATGTGAAAGTAAGCATTGCTGGAGTTGCGTCACTTTTGTGACACACTCCAGCAATGCGTCACTTTTGCGCCTACAGACACATCAGAAATACTGACGTATCTGTAACTCCTTGCGACATGATGCGTCATAATATAAATATGACGCATCAATCATGTCGCAGGGAGAGCGCAGTGAAAAGTGACGCATCGCTGTTTTCACGCAGCGATGCGTCACTTTTCATAAATGAGGCCCAAAGTGCCTGCACTATATCTGGACTCCTTATACCTGCCATCAATCACAGTGAGCCCCTGCAAATGTATTCCATAAGCTTTCTAAACACATCAGGGCTTATTTATGAGCCCTTGCGTCACTTTTGCGCCGCCGGTGCATCACTTTTTGTGATGCACCAGCAGCATAATAAATTAGCTTTTTTGCACCATATTTACAAGGTGACACATCTACCTAGATGCATCACTTTGTAAACCCCTGCGTCACATTATACCTGCGCCAGGTATATTATATGCAGGGGGCATGTTCCAACACATGAAAGGGTCGTAGAAGTGACACAGTGAAATCTATGAGCTTTTACTGCGTCACTTCTAGGACGCAAATGAGTCAATATCCTAGGCGTAAGACTGACGCAGGCACATTTCACATGGGACTTGCCCATGTGTAATGACCCATTGCTGGAGTTGCATCACTTTTGTGACACAATCCAGCAATGCGTCATTTTTGCACCTACAGATACGTCAGAAATACTGACATATCTGTAACTCCTTGCAACATGGTGCGTCACACTGTAAATATGACGCGTCATTGATGTCGCAAGGAGGGCGCATCACTGTTTTCTCGCAGCGATGCGTCACTTTTCATGCATGAGGCCCTCCGTGTTCACCCAACGGCAGTATTTTAACAAGCATTTGGAATGCAATAGGTCTCGATTTTGTGAGCGTTTAAGTTATTGCCATTGTAAATGACAATCCCTTTTATTTATGTTTTAAAAACCAAAACATAAATAAAAGGCATTGTCATTTACAATGCCAATAGCTCAAACTCGGGGAAAATTCGAGACCTTTTGCATTGCAAATGCTTATTAATGTTAGGTGACTGTGAAGGGTAGTATCAAAGCATTCCTAGGGGTGGGATGGCAGAAACATGGAACAGATGGTCGCTATCTTTAAAGTTGTTTTCTTCCTTCAGGGGAAAAACATTTCTTGGAAAGGTCCTGTCGAGGTCAGATGGACTTTGATAGCCCTATGATATGCAAAGAAATGCTGCCATACTAGTGTATCCATTCCTGACAAACATATCACTGAAGATTAGGGGTGTCAACACTCACAATGACAGGCATCTAGTACTGACTACATTCAATTGGGAAAGTCATTTAGTGACAGAAAAGTGAGGTAGCATGGTGTTGTCACTATTAATCATTATTGTGTCCGTTATTGGTAGATATATATATATTTTTTGTGAAACACCTAGAGTAAGACATTTGTTTAAAAAAAACAAAAAAAATATTTTTAGTTTGACTGCGGCAAATTATAAAGACAGCATGCAACAATCTCAACGTATAAACGAGCCATGTCACCTGAAAAGGTAACAAGCATCAAGTAGCAGCCACACATTTTCTATAAAATCATGCATCAATTTCACCCATTTAACCCAACATGGTCTCGTTTGTGACTTGGAATTTTCCTTCTCTTACTGACCTCCTCTTAAAGAGGAACAGCAGTTGCTATAATATGTTATGGTAGATGGCATTTCACCCTTATTTCAGAACCATTGCCCATCTTTGGGAATAAGCCAATCTGGTAGGGTCCCTGGAGGAATTCCATTAGGTAGGGGCCAGTACAGTGAAGGCAGGGCCCCGCCAGGAGCAGCAGCAAGGCACTCAGGAGCAAGCGAAGGAGTTTGAGTGTCATTCATAAGCCGTTTCCCAAGCATGAGCCTCAAACAACGCAACTGGCTAGGACTCAGGTCATGGGCACCAACTTTAAGGTCTGTGTGAGCGTTATAAGAGTTCGCCTTTGGTAGTGGGCATTCTATGCTCATTGGGATGTAGAGGTTTTGCCCTCCCCTCTCACTGCCATGAGCACAACCGATGCCGAGGCCTAAAGAGGGTCCCTTTCACAAGTTCAGGAGATGGACTTGCCTCACTGTGCCATTGCTAGCAGAATACTTCTGGTTTACATGGATGGCATGGACAAGGATTACCTTTTCAGCGTACCAAAGGTTGTTTTGTAAAACAACTGTGCTAGTGTGCTATTAATCAAACTTAAAAGTGATCGTTTAAAGAAATGCTATTGATCTACATGTTGCCTAAAATGAATACTGTTGGTCTTCAATCGGTGTCGTCATTGAACACGGTTGTTCCTTTTTTAGGACCCAACGTTTTAAAGCCCTATTCTTAAATAAGGTGGATATTGCACACTGACCGGTTTGCGAGCAGGGCTGTATTTTGTGAGGCGACTGATACACTAATAATTTGCATTGCAAAATGATATTCACAGGAGGTTACACAACATTTTGCCTCTTAAATATTGATGATGTAGGAGAAAGGCCTGCAAGCAAGAGTAAACTGTAGCATCGTGCTACAAAGAACCACAGACACAGGTTCTACTTTCAAGGAGCTTTATTCACTGCTACTTGTCTGTACCCTGTCCCTACTCTAACTGCCTCTCCCTCGTCGGTCCCCTCCTCTTCCTGTCCACCTCCTAAGCTCCACCCACAACCACTAGACTGCTAACTTCACAACAGCTCCCCCCTTTGTAACAAAACAAATAAACACACTGACTTCTTAGTCCATTTCTTCAATAAGTCTTTTCGGTGGACGTATATCACGATGAGGTCGTGGTGACCTGGTTCTCAGATTAGTGTCACTCCGTGTTTCATTGATTGGACCAGTGTTCTCACGACTGACTGAAGGTGGTTCTTCCGAACCAGGAGTGTCCATTTCACTCATTGAAACCTCGGTGGCGTCGTGTGGCAATTTCTTGAAGTGCGAGATATTTCTCGTGATTCGTCTCTGTTCTGATTCAGCAGTCAACATAGTTCCGTTCCTTTTCGTGACCAGTAACGGTTCGTCCTTGAACAGGCAGTCAGTCTTTTTCTGCTGTTCTTGCTTGACAAGCACCCGGTCTCCTTCATGTAACGAGAGTGACCTCGCTCTTCTCCTGTGATCTGCATACGACTTCATTTTGTCTTTTCGGCGCTGGTCTGTCTTCATCATTTCTTGATGATCTTGATCGGGTGACAATGACGGTCGTAAGGCCCCTTCCCACGTTGGGATGCGGTTCCTCATGGGACGCCCCAGCATGAGTGTTGCCGGGCATTTTCCTGTGGTAGCGTGAGGAGTTGTCCGGTAAGCTCGGAGGACCTCGTTGAGGGCGACTTGTAGATCTTTCCCTTCCGCTGTCGCATGTTGAAAAGTCTTTTTGAGCGTGGCAATGAAACTTTCAATTGTTCCATTGGCCTGTGGCCAGAAGGGTGTAATCTTACGATGATGGAAATCCAGGTGTTTCGCAAAAGCTGCAAAGTCATTTCCATTAAACGGGGGCCCATTGTCTGTCTTAACCTTGGATGGAACTCCCCAGGCTGCAAAAACTTCATCTAATACCTTTAGAGTGCTTACGGCATTTGTAGATGACACAAAACGTGCAATGGGGTATCTAGAGTGTTCATCAATGATGGCCAGCACATACTTGACCGATGCCAAGGGTCCATAGAAATCAATAGCAATTTCTTGCCACACTCCAGGTGGTAGAGGGGTCATGTTTAGGGGTGCTGGAGGGTCACTCTTGCTCGTAAGTTGACAAAGATGACAGTCCCTCAAGGTAGCTTCTGCCATTTGGTCGAGATACGGAAACCACACTCGCTCTCTCAATGCGCGTTTGGTTGACACAATACCCCGATGTCCTTCATGGGCAAGGGCAACCACTCCTTGTCTCAGTTGAGTGGGAATCACGATTCTCTGTTCTCGCAGTATTATGCCATCCGTGGTGGCTGACAGCTCACTGCACACATGCCGGAAGGCCTGCATTTCTTGTTTGAGGACAGGATCAGTCTCTTCATCCTGAGAATCATGCCTCCACCTGTTGTGTCGAATCATGCGCAGGACCTTCTGCAGGACGACATCTTGTGCTGTACTTCCTCTGATGGCGTCCATTGGGCTCGCGGGAGGAAGAGCCTGATCGGTCACGAAATGTATGTACTCTTCCGCTATGGACGATTTAGAGACTGATGATGTAGCCGGGTGTCTGGACATATCGTCAGCTGGGTTTTCTGACTTCCCTGGCTTGTGGATGATGGTGAATGTGTACTCCTGTAGCCTTAGGCCCCACCTTTTGATTCTCGGGGGCATCTTGGACCGTGGGTTTCCGCAGATGGTAACAAGAGCCTGATGATCTGTAATTAAAGTGAAATGTTTTCTATATATGAAGACATGAAAATTTTCACATGCCCACACTACGGCAAGACTTTCTTTTTCAGGCTGCGAGTATGCCCGCTCCGGGTCGGTCAAGCTACGACTCGCATATGCGATTATTCGACGTGGATCTGAGTCGTTGTCATACTGTGCCAAGATGGCACCAAGACCAACAGGGCTGGCATCCACAGTTATTTCAGTTTTTCTTTTTGGGTTGAAATAGGACAGGTGATCCGCAGATGCTACCGCCTTTTTGATTTCCTTGAAGGATTTCTCACATTGGGGAGTCCACTCAAACGGCTGGCCTTGTTTGGTCAGCAGGCGAAGGGGATGGCTGATTGTTGCGAAATGACCTGAGCTCACTGACGTCTTGGGGACTCTTGGTGTTGTTTAGAGTCCCAATCTTATCGGGGTCAGGTTTCATGCCAGCGCCTGAGAAGATATGACCAAAGAATTTAAGTGTGTCCTGATGGAATTCGCACTTCTCTTTGTTGAGAGTCAGGTTTGCTTCTAGTAGTGCGTGGCAAACACGATTGAGTGCAATGTCATGTTCTCGCAGATCTGAACCATAGACAAGGATGTCATCGCTATAGTTGAAGGCATTGGGAATGTTCTGAATGACCTGCCGAATGGCTTCCTGGAATATTTCGGCTGCAGAGGAAACCCCAAAACTGAGTCTCTTATATCTGAACAACCCCAGGTGGGTTGCAAACGTGGTGATGTATCTCGACTTTGCCTCTAATTCTAACTGGTGGTATCCCTTATTAAGTCCAACTTGGAAAATATCTTCGCTCCGTTTAGGGCCGAGATCATATCACTCAAGTGTGGCCCCGGATGTCATTCTCTTTCGATTGCAGTGTTGGGCAGGCGCATGTCGACACAGAGTCTGACTTTGTTGGCCGTGCCCTTTTTGGGAACGATAACTACTGGGGACACCCACGGTGTTGGACCCTCAGTGCGCTCGATGATATCAGCAGCTAGCAAGTCCTGGAGTTCTTCTTCTACAGCGGTTTGGAGATGGAATGGTACCCGTCGAGGGTGTTGAGCGACAGGTCTGATTTGCTCATTAATGTGTAATTGTACTTGGCAATCCTTTAGCTTGCCTAGTCCTTGAAATAGTCTGGGAAACTGGCGGGTCACATCTTGGTTTCCGCTGACCTTGAAAAGGATTTCCACTAGATGAAGACGTTCAGCTGTCGGGAGACTCAGCAGACAGTCCGCTTCCGGGCCCTTAATGACATGGATTTCTGCTGGGATGGTTGTGTCCTCATGTTGGAGGGTCGTCGAAAACTTCCCGAGGCTAGGAAGTGGCTTCTTAGCCATCCATGTAAAGACTCTGACTGGTGCAAAGGTCAGCGGAGGACGCGGCTTCATTCTTTCATATTCGGTGACTGGAATATAGTTCAGGGATGCACCTGAGTCTAGTACAAATTGGGTGTCATGATTGCCAACTTTGATGTCCAGCCTGGGATATGTCTTAAGCTGGTCTGGATCTGCGGCTAAGTTCAGATATTCAATGGTATATGTTGAGTCTCTGGATGACGGTCTAGATTCCTGGGATGGTGACCTCCGTTCCCACCTGGACCGACGTGACTCTCGGCTGGAGTGTGACGACCCAGAAGACTGTTCAGCTTGGTCTTGGACAGCTCGTGCATGGTGTCTTCGGGTGCCGGATCGGGACGTTCTCGGGGTACCTCTTCGTGAGTCGGGCTGAGCTGTCTTTGTGGCACCATTTCGTCTCTCCTTATTGTATTCCCCACACATCACTTCAAAATGATTCGTTCAACCACTCTTCCGACATCTTTGACCCATGGCAGGACAGCTGTCTACATGGGGGTAATCATACCCACAACGGTAGCATTTCTTCATGTTCTCGGATCTCCTTTCCTTCTTCCACGGTTCTCGCCGCTGATGTCTTGATCGCTCTCGACGTGATGACGGACGTGACCTCCAGTGTTTGTCACTCGAGCGTCTTCGATACTCATTCTTGGCGTGCACGCGTCGCACTTGTTCGCGACTTCCTTTGTGTCCCGTTTCGATGTCTGCTGCATACTCTTCTGCTTGATCAAATATTCGTGTCATCTCCTCGATATCGTCAAGGCTATGTTCCTTTCTTAATAGTCTTCTCCTCAATTGGTCGGAGTAACACCCATCAATTATTTGTGACTTAATTGCAGCATCTGTTGAGAAATTATCAAATGCACAATGCTTGGCTAGTCTCCTCAGTCGCATCATGAAAGCGCTCATTGGTTCCTCCTTCCCTTGACGAGCCGAGTGAAATGTATGGCGTTCATAGTCGACGTTCTTTTTGTGAAGGAATCTCTTGTTTAATGCATCACGCACTTTGTCATAGGTGTCCGCCTCTGCGGCAGGAAGGTCTTTGATTATTTTGACTATCTCCCGCCCGCCAAGTTGCGCAGGGCAATCAACTTCTTTTTGTCCTCAATCACTTCTGATCCTTCGATATAATCTTCGAATTCTTCGAACCATCCTGCCACTTGGGACCCATGGTTCCCCCAGTGGTCACTTTGAGGGGTTCGGGCGCCCGCAGGTGCGATCCACCTAGAACCTTAGGCTTGGTATCCGCCAGTGGCGGTGGATGTCTATCATCATCAGACATCTTTGCGGGGTTTGTTTGTGTCCTTTTTACACTCCCTTAGTCTCACCAATGCTTGTTTCTTTGTCGATTCTTGTTTCTTTTCAGGTACCAATGCTTGTTTCTTTGCCAATGCTTGTTTTATTTTCAGGTGCCAATGCTTGTTTCTTTTGGAATGCCTGACTTCAAAATGGCCGCCTACAGTTTGCACAGGGAAGGTGTCCCGAAAGTTGCCTGACTCAAAGATGGCCGCTGTGATCATCCACAGGCACTACTTTCTCTCTCTTCATTCAACTCTTTTCCTTCACCCAGGACTCACCGGCGGTCGTATTCAGGAGCAGTATTCTCAGGATTCAGCTCCCTCAGGTCACCGCTACCGTCAGGTGAGGTTGGGGTGGGCTCCCGCCTTACTTTGCAGGGTCCTCCGCGGTGGCTTGCCAAGTCTCACGTATCAGGCGTGAGATTTTCCGACGTCGGAGTCACTGAAGTTCCGATTATTTCGCGCTCAGCAGCGCTTAGCAGCAGGCCTTTTGTGGGGCGATCTACCCCAAGATTTACTCTCCCCCGACCACAGCAGGCATCAGGTTGGGTTGGGGTAGGCTCCCAGCTCACTTTCGACGCTCCCGCTTCTTCGGTGCCGATAGCGTGCCAAAGCTCACGCATGAGGCGGAGCTCGCGCTTTCGGCGCGAAAACTTCTTCTTGGCTCGAGCGTTCCAACGCTCGTGGTAGTGGCTCCCTCGGACTCCCACACTCACAGGAGGGGCAGGGTCACCTACTCTTGCTCTCTTCTTCGGCTGGCAGCCTCATACAGCAGCGGACCTTCTTCTTCAAGCTGCAGGGGACAGGGTGCTTCCATTCAATTCTGTGGGCTGCAGTCCTGCTTATCCCACCCTCGTCGCCAGTTGTAGCATCGTGCTACAAAGAACCACAGACACAGGTTCTACTTTCAAGGAGCTTTATTCACTGCTACTTGTCGGTACCCTGTCCCTACTCTAACTGCCTCTCCCTCGTCGGTCCCCTCCTCTTCCTGTCCACCCCCTAAGCTCCACCCACAACCACTAGACTGCTAACTTCACAACATAAACCTCCATGCGTTCATATTTCCTGCTTGGAAATAGTAAAAAGGAAAAAAAAGCTGTTATTGTCTCTTACAGAAGTGCTGCTTTAAGAAAATCACAAGCAAGGAAGGCATTAGGAGGGCATGCAGTGGTCCCCTGGACAACTGTCTGTTTTCCACGAGGTCAACCACGTTTCCAAGAGGAGAAGCTATCCTCTGGGGACATGTTTTTAGGGGAGAGGAGTTGGCCTAACGGCTAGGGCGGTCGACCTCGCATCTGGGGAACTGGGTTCGAGTCTCAGCAATGACGCTGAACATCCTGTGATTCTTCGCAAATCACTTAATCTGCCTGTGCCTAACACAAAAATTAATGTGTCCTCATGCAATGCAACTGGTGCTATGTAAAGTGCTCTGATACCTGATTCGGGTCGAGTTTGTGCTATATAAAACTCTGTAACAAAAATAAAAATATTCCCTCATGTGAATCAATTACCTAGCACCCCAACTTTGGGGTCAGTAACTTGAAAGGGTCGGGCCCATAAGTTTCTAGACCTATTCTAGAGTCACAGTCCGATGGTCCTTTTAGCAGCATGAAAGAATAGAGGGGAGAAAGTTTGTTAGTATTGCCAATCATTAATGTAGACATCCTTTGGATGCCTAATAGCCACAGACAACTCAGTAAGGATAGTTGATTTATTACAATGCAAAAAAAACTGAACATAAATACACCTAAAGATGAGCAATACATCGTAATCAGCTTGAAGCGAAATCTGCATATCTCATTGAGATGATGTAGAATAAACAAGACAATTATCTCAAGAAGCAGGATGCAGAGGATCAGAAAGCATGAGGCCAAATGTTTCTGCATCGAGGGTTGGGGAGTAAAAGCATTAATCTATCCCTACTCTTGCACTAAGTGACATCCCTAACTCAGCATCTTCAGAAAGGAAAGTTAAAAGGTGTCAGCCTGTGGAGTCTCCCTAAGAAGTCTCTCCACAGTTAATGGGTCATGTAGCACAAAGCTACCGAGACAGGGATTATTCTCAGATGCTTTCTCTATGAAGCAGAAAAATTGGTCACTTTCCCTACTCTCAACATCCCAGTATCTCAGGTATCCTTCCCAAGAGTCTTTGCTGGTCGTGCCATCTGCTTTGAGTACGATCTTAAAGGTAGTTTTCCATGGGACCACAGTGTTCTTGATATGAAACAAGTTGACCTTTGTTTCCCAGACCTTCTTCTGTGTGAAGCACAAAAGTCTTCCCTTATCGACTCAAGTTTACGATGTAACTTCTTCTCTCCTTGCCTGTCTAGTAAAACAACGACATTATTTTAGTTAACAAAAGCGCTTCTTTCACCTTCAGTACAAAACGTGAGAAAGAACAAATTCCACAGCACACTGAAATTCAACTATTAATTCTAAAGCGAAACCAGCATATGAACTTCACAATTTTGCATAGGGAAATAAGGCACATTCAATTATTACGTTTACCCATATCAAAATGACACAATTAATAAACACTTTTTAGTACATGAATAAATGTCAACACCACAACACGAGCTCTTCACGTTAATGTTTTCTGCTAGTTACATTCACTTTCTACGTTAATTCTCCATGTTACTTTACAAATGCCTTGGCACATCACGATTCAGGTTAATATGTTCCAAAATCATACCACTATATGTTATTACAACAAAAGATATATGGGGGCGCGCTCTACACGTGTGAATACAATAAACCCCTACAAATAAATATGATTTCCGCAACATCAGTTCCCCCCTCTGTTGAGGTTGAGTCATCACAAAACATTTTAGATCCCTGTAGAGTAGACCGATCTTAACAGATGTCGTGACTAGTCTCCTCTGTCTGAACTTTCAGATTCTCATAATGACTGTCCTGAAGTCTTTCTATCCTTCTCGCTCTCTCCCTAAAGGAATTTTCCATTTGCTTTGCCTTGTGCTATTTGTATGCCCTTAACATATGTAGCAAGATGATACTACAGACTACAACAATTATGACTGGCTTCAAAATATATATCCAATAATTCTCTTTCCTAGGTTAGCAAACCAACTTCCAACTGCTCCAAATCCTTTCCAATCTTGTCCCAAACTCACTTGGATGCCAGATCATGTATCTCATGATATGTATCTCAGTAATGTTACTTATATAACTCCTGAGCTCTATTCTTTTGTCAGGGAAATAAGTACAACACTTTTGTATCTTCAGCATCTGACAGACTATGCCCTCTTTTGCGCATAACACATCTAAAGTAAGACGGTTTTGCTTCACCATCGCTCTTATCGAAACCATTTCTCCATCTATGAGTAATAATGACTGAGCTGTTACCCACCAACCTATCTACAATGGTAGACAGCCTTTTGATTTTGATGTTATTCACCAACACACCCAAACTAGGTATCATTGATTAAAAAATGTCTCCTATTTTTCACCAGCAGTCAATCTATGGTTCTCTCTATGGTTCGATTTTATTTCCAAACCTTCAAATCTTTCACATGATATATATTTGGAAACACGACTGCCACATAATAAGTTCCTTACCAATTGTTCGGAAGCCTGACATATGCATTCTTCCCACACACAAAATATACTCCTGGCACCACTTGCACAGCTTCTTGAAGAAACTTCTTTGATGAACCATCAATTAGCAAAAGATGTGGTCACACACACTCTGTCCCTCAAAAACAGTGTCATAATGACTCTACACCTGACAAATGCAGAGCTTGCCTTGTTGTTTCCAATCTGGAGCTATAGGACCATAGCTTTCCTTAGCCTTGTGAGCTGGCTTCTCCTTGGTCAACTCAAAGTTTCCTTCCCTATTATTAAGCTTAACAGTTAAGCCTCTATGTCTATCCTCTACATGATCTACACATTTCTTTTATATGTCTGATAATGTGCAGATTAATCAATCAATCAATCAATCAATCAGGGATTTATAGGCGCGCTACTCACCCGTGAGGGTCTCTGACCACTAGGTTGGGGCCGCTCTGGATCAGTTGAAGAACCAGGTCTTCAGGTCCTTCCTGAACGTGTGCAGGGTCGAGGAGCGTCTGATGTTTACTGGGAGCTCGTTCCAGGTCCTGGCCGTGATGTAGGAGAAGGCTCTCCCACCTGTGCTGTTCCTGCGGATGCAGGGGACCTCAGCCAGGGCAATATCGGCGGAATGGAGGTTCTTCTTGGGTACATGGAAGGATACTCTCTTGTTGAGGTATTTGGGTTCGATGTTGTTGAGGGATTTGTAGTCGTGGGTGAGGCGTTTGAAGGTGACCCTCTTCTCAGAGGGGAGCCAGTAGAGGTCTCATAGCTGTTGGGTCATGTGTTCGTGAAGCGGTGTCCCGAGGACGAGTCTACCTGCTGCGTTCTTGATGGTCTGGAGCCTGTGTAGGAGAGTCCTATTGATTCTTACGTATAGGGCTTTGCAGTAGTCCAGTCTGCTGGTTATGAGTGCATGGGTTATGGTCCTTCTGCAATCGGAGGAGGTCCATTTGAAGGTCTTGCAGAGGATGTGCAGGCAGTTGAAGCTAGTGGAAGCGACAACGTTGATCTGGCGGTTCATAGAGAGGGAGGAGTCGAGGATGGTGCTGAGGTTTCATGCGTGGTCTGTAGAGGTTGGTGGGTTCCTGAAGGTGGAAGGCCACCAGGTGTTGTCCCACGGCTCCTTGTATCCCTGCATTGTGGAGTCTGGTTGCGAGGGTGCGATGTGAGACGGTGTCGAAGGCTGCAGAGAGGTCTAGGAGGATGAGGGCTGTAGGGTGTCCCTGGTTGAGTAGCATGCGTAAGTCATCAGTGGCGACAAGGAGGGCAGTCTCAGTGCTGTGGTTGCGGCAGAAAACGGACTGGGAGGCGTCTAGGATGGAGTTCTCTTCGATGAAGGCGGTCAGCTGGGCGTATCCGAGTCTCTCTGTGACATTAGCTGCGAAGGGGAGGAGAGAGATGGGCCGGTAGTTTTTCAGGTCTGTTGGGTCGGCTGTAGGTTTCGTGAGGAGCATTGAGAGAAGAATTGTTACAGCAAATCATTGAGGAGATTGGCTCTGATAAGTTAAGCTGTGTCTATGTGTGTAAGAAGTATCTAATGTTAATGTGGGTACAAAATAATTTCCCATTCTCTCTTCTTGCTTGTAATAATCATATTTGCTCAGGTGTTGGTAGACTGGTATCTCTGAAAGTACCACATCATAATTCGAGAAATAGTACTCATAATGACCCTTTCCATAAAACATGTCAAGGAGCAAACTACATGTAATGCCATACCTCAAGGGCAGATGATGATACCTAATACCTTTCTCGACTGAAGCAGGCAATTGCATGCACACATAACAATCTCTCACATATATAGTATTCATGTATTCCCACAGCAGCTTAACATAAGCATTCAATGTAAAATGTAAATCCAGTATTTGTAAAGCGCACAGACACCCATGGGTGTCCCGGCGCTGGGGGCCATTGGGAAGATTAAGCGAGCTATTTCCCAGAGTCACATGTTTCTGGGCAGACTCCTGCCACCGGTGCCGGGGATCGAACCATGATCCCCAGCATCCGGTGTCAGTTGCCCTGGCCATTGCGCCACACCTCTTCCCAATGTGTAATCACCTTTAGACAAATATACATGCAGTAAGTGACTAATTTGCTCAATTAAACCTTTATAAGATCCTAATATACCCTCTTTTAAGCCAGCATTGGTAGGTGTGGAGGTCCCGTGTTTCCCCACTCCCTGTTTCTCAACTTTGCGTGCGCTTAAATTGGACTCAGTAATGACTACAGCTATCACTATGATTACTCCTACAATAAATGGACCTGTAATCCATTTGTGTCTACGATTCAAATTTCCAGACTCCTTTTTCAAAGTGGTTCGTATTGTAGCTGTAAGAGGATCAACACGGAGAGTCACTTTTTTCCACCTCGTATGCACTATGCACTGGCAGCAAAGTCTTTAAGCAACTTCATTTTGGATCTTAGAAAGTTCTTATAACAGTCTTTGGCACATTGTTTACACTGCTTGGAAGACTTCCTTAACCCTCTTTCTTCCTCTAAATGAAAAGTCCCTATTTTTATTCTTCTTCCACTCTGGTTTAGGTTATCTTCTTAAAGCAGTTTTTATTTACAGTTCAAAAGTTCAATTTACATCCCTTTTGAGATCAGAGCCAATCTCCTCAATGACTCGCTGTAACAATTCTGCTCTCAATGCTGCAATCTCCTGAGGAGACGATTATGCTCTAAAGCTCGGAAATTCAATGTCTTCCAGAGTTAGAGTCTGTAAACCACTCAGTCTCTATTCCAGGAACTCTTAGCAGAATCTCGACAATCAGTATCTTAGTCTCTGACCTAGCTCTTCCTGGCATTGATAACTAGATAAGTTCATTTGGGGGAGGAATATCTCTGACACTGCACTCTTGCCCTCCTGGACCTCCTTACGCTACCTGTGGTTTGCTCAGACTCACTTAGATCAGACCCAGATGATCACTTATTGGTGCAAGTTCTCTTTCAGATGGCAAGTTTCAGGTTCCTTCTTTTTTGTCTCACAGGCCACATTTCATCTGCAGCATGCTTTTCTTTTCACTGCACACAACCGATTTCCACACCAATCTCTTCTGCTGAGTCAGAATCTATACCACTCGCAACGTTACCGTCTCTATTAGAGTCTATACCTGGGTATTGTGTAGCTTGACCCCTCTCAGCTTGTTCTGGTGGGTGTACTGCCTCTTCAGGAACCTTCACAGCTTGCCATCTCCTGAGACCCCTCAGTCACAGCTGGAATTAATTCTGGTTGAGGAGCTGTTTCATTGGCGGGACATGTGTCTCTTCGGGTGTAGGAAGCATGGATCCAGTTTGGCACTCTCCACACTTCACAGCAGTATTCGTCACCAATATCACCTGATTGGTCCACGCCACCAAGAGTCAAGACAGTTTTTCTTACATGCTTTTGAACAAACACCCAATCCCCTGGGCTCAGGTCATGGCAGAGGTCTTTTGAAGTTGGTGCAGTTGCTGCTTCAACCTGATAGACACATAACGAATCACATCAGCCAATCCTTTACAGTAGTCAAGGATCAAGTCATGTGTGATATTGACCAAAGCAGTCACTGGCACTGCAGGAAAGTGCATCACACTTCCCATAAATTTGAATGTGGAGATAACCCAGTTCTCCTGTCAGGAATTCTGCGCAAACTCATCAGAATCAAGGGCAATTCATCAGACCATTTCAATGATGTTGAAGCACACACTTTCGCTAGTCTTGCCTTTAAAGTTCCATTCATTTGTTCCACTATGCTAGATACTTCCAGCCTGTAACTACAATGCAACCCAATTGGATCTGATTGAAAGGACCTCCTGATCTGCCAGTGTGGCTCAGTGCAGCATTCATCTGTTGACACGTGACACACCGATGGCACACTGCTTTCGCAGTCGCACGAAACCTTTGTTTCAACCAAGTCTGTCTTAACCGTCTCACCATTGCATCCTATCCTATGTGAGCTGCTCCATGAATCTACCTTGCCATTGGGTTCAACCCCTTCGCTGCCGGTGTCGGCCAACGGACGTCGCACACTACCTTCATAGTGCTGCGCACGTCTGTTGGCCGACACGGCCCACCCACTGTGCTAAATCGCCGCACTGTGGCGGAATTGCCATTGCGGTTGAGCAGTTAAGAGACAATCCAGCAACACTGCCCTACCATCAGTTGAAACCCATATGTCACCTTCTCCCTTCTTACAACCTGCTCTGATCCAGCCCGCTTGTTCCTGGTCTGTGGCTTCCATTTGCAAACGCCTGACCGCATTCCAAGTGTCTATGACAGCTAGTATCATGCTGAATTGGGTCTTCTCTGCACTCTAGCCAACATATTGCCCATTAAAAATTTATGCATGTGTAGCACAAAAATGAGCAACTTCATCCACATAGCAGTTTTCTGTTGTGACAAAGTTGTCCCCTATTCCAATGGGCTGCACACTTAACGACAGACACTTTCTTTGCTAAATGCAATGCTTCCAACAGTTGTGTCACATATTTCCCATTCCGCAGAGCCTGATGACGTTAGGATCCCTCTCTGTGATCATAGCTGTCCACAGTCATAAACCACACTGAAACCATACTGGCTAGTGTAGATGGTGAGTCGATTCTGCTCAGAGATAAGACATGCACGGATCAAAGCAACGATGTGGAGAGTGTACTCCCTGTAAACAGGTGGCTTCCACCACTCCTGAAATAGTGCAAACAGCAATTGCTGCTCTCAGGTTACCCTCCTTGTCTCTCAGACATGAACCATCAACAAAGAGGACTTGATCAGGATCAGACAATGGTTCATCGACAATGTCAGGTCTTGTTTTGGTGCAAAGCTCAGCAACATCCAGACAGTCATGGTCTTCACAAGAATCCCCATCAGCATTTGGAACAGGTAACAAGATAGCAGGATTTAGCACAGTACAGCGCTTCAGGGTGACATTCTCTGTAGCGAGCAACATCTGCTCAAATCTTGTCAACCTGTTCTTAGTCAATTGCTGTGTTTTGGTCCTCATCTTCAGAAGCTCGACTGAGTGTGGTATGTACACAGTAAGTGAATGACCCATCACAATCCACTCACTTCGTTCAATACTGACACCTGTTTCAGCGGCGGATTTGAGACATAAGGCAACGCTGAAGCTACAGGATCTAATGTAACTGAGAAATAGGCCACTAGTCTACGGGCACCTCCATGCTTCTGGATGAGTACAGAAAGAGTACAGCTCTCCCTTTCATGGCAAAGCAGTGAAAAAGCTTCATTGTAATCAGGCGTACCTAAAGCTTGAGCGCAACACAGGCACTCTCCCAACTCCAGGATAGCAAGAAAACAACTGTTATCCCAAGGTACCGGATTACACACTTCCTTAAGGGTCAACATCTGAAAAGGCTTTGCCATCAAGAAGCAATTTGGGATCCATTGTCGGCAGTAGCCAACCATTCCCAAAAAACATCCTGACCTCTTTCGGCGTAGTAGGTGGATTCATTTTCATGATTGCCTCCACTCACTCTGGTGACACCTTCCTCTTGCCACTCTCAATTTGATTACCCATGTAATGAACTTCACTCAGACAGTACTGCAGTTTGTTCAGAGATACCTTATGTCCATTGTCAGCCAGATGGCTCAGTATCGTCCCTACAAGCCTCCCTTGATTCAGATGAAATGAGGAGATCATCAAGGTGCTGGACTAGCACTGAGTTTCGAGGCAGAATCAAGCTCTAAAGATTCTTTTTCAAGACCTGGTTAAATATAGATGAACTTTCAGTAAACACTTGAGGGATACAACACCAGTTTAAGCCACATTTCTCCAGACAGAAAGCAAAGAAAAATGGGATTTCCTTGTGCAATGGAATGGAGAAAAATGGTTGACAGAGGTCAATCACTGTGAACAATGCCACCTCACAAGGAATCTGAAATAGGATCACAGATGGATTCAGTACTACAGGATAAAATGCAATCACAATGTTATTCACCTTTCTAAGGTCCTGAATAATGCAATGTTTTCCGCTCGGTTTTTGCAATCCCATGATAGGCGAATTGCACAGAGTTCCTATGATCTCATTCAGAATGCCCTATGCCATCATGGACTCAATTATGTGTGCCATCCCTGCCACTGTTTCTGGGGTTCAGGTTGTACTGAGTTGTTCTCAGGAATTCTGTATTAGGCTTAATCTGTATGTGGACTGGCTCAACTCCTTGAATCAGTCCGATTACCACTCCTGTGAAGTCCCATACCACTGAAGAGACAGTGTCTCTCAAATCCAGCGACATGTCTTCCGTTGTCAGTAAGGGAAACAAAGCTGTCTAAAGGTTCCAATTTGCCAACTTGAAAGCAATGTCTTCATCATTAGTCTGCTGTTTCAATTCCCTTTGGCATACACTAGATGTTACAATTCAATTTGCACAAGAGGTCACACCCTAGTAAACAGACTAGACTTGAATCAAACAACACAGACTGGTGGTGAGCCTGAAAGGTTCCGATTTTCACTGGTACCTCTTCTGTCAAAGGTTCTGCCATTCCTTTGTTAGCAACTCCTACAACTTGAATTGATTTTCCAGAGAGGGGTTGGTTGGGGACTACTGCAGATCTCACAGAAGAACAGGTAGCACTAGTATCAAGCAAGAATGTAGTGGGATGACCATCTACGTCTGCATCGACATATGGTCCCTTCTGGTCAACCTCTAAGACTGCGCTAAGTGCACAGTTTTTCTCTCCTCTCAGGCACTGTCATAAGGATGGGTCCTGATCAAATATAACCAGTGCTTTCATTAGGGGCATCTGATGATAACTTTGATTGCCCTACAAGATTCTTGAAGGTTTTGGGCACTTGCACTAACTGGTTCTGATTCCCTCCCGCATTAACAGATCTTGGCCTAGTCACTGCCTGTAACTGTTTTACCACATCTGTCACTTTCACAAGTTCTCGCTCCTGCACCTGGTTCACCGGATTTAAGAGACAAAAATGACAGGCAGTGGTCTTTTTCAGCGTAGCACCATCAATCCCCATTTTAGGGATACCGCTTCCTCTTCCCTGTTCCGTCTGCCATGCAACTGATGTAACTTGAACTCCTGCTGAGACAGTCCCTTGATTGCGAACTACTGTTCCTCCGATTGCTTGTACCTGTTCTCCCTTCTGTACATTTTCAATTTGAACCAACATGAACTTTTTTTTTTAAGCATGGGCGTAAAATCCGTTCCATTCGCGGAATTTGTGGATTTTCTGCAATTTCCCGGTCCGCGAATCTTGCGAAATTGCAGAAAAATCCGCGAAATCGCATTCGGGACGGATTTTCAAAAACTGAAGTACATGAAGCACTTACAGAGTTACAGCAGGTGCAAAAGTTGAAGCTAATTTCTTTGTAACCCTGTAAGTGCTTCCTGAGGCGCCTTGTTGCCTACTTGCAACTATTCTCTGACCCTTGAAGCATGGTCAGAGAATAGTTACAAGTATGGCACAATGCTCCAGGCTGTCACAAAAATTAAACAACAAGAGGAAGCACTTACAGATAAGGAAGCAGGTGCCAGACTTGAAGCTCAAATTCAGTAACACATTAACCAGCCCCTAGTTGAGGCTGAGCAGGTAAGCTTTCTCCCCATAATCTACAGTGGTGAACCAGAGGGTGCTGTGATGAACCAGAAGGTGCAGTTGTGAACCAGAGGGTGCTGTGATGTACCAGAGGGTGGCAGTGGTGAACCAGAGGGTGGCAGTGGTGAACCAGAGGGTGCTGTGTTGAACCAGAGGGTGACAGTGATGAACCAGAGGGTGGCAGTGATAAACCAGAGGGTGACAGTGATGAACCAGAGGGTGGCAGTGGTGAACCAGAGGGTGGCAGTGGTGAACCAGAGGGTGCTGTGATGAACCAGAGGGTGGCAGTGAGTAACCAGAGGGTGACAGTGATGAACCAGAGGGTGACAGTGATGAACCAGAGGGTGGCAGTGATGAACCAGAGGGTGGCAGTGGTGAACCAGAGGGTGTCTGTGGTGAACCAGATGGTGTCAGTGATGAACCAGAGGGTGGCAGTGGTGAACCAGAGGGTGCTGTGATGAACCAGAGGGTGGCAGTGATGAACCAGAGGGTGGCAGTGAGTAACCAGAGGGTGACAGTGATGAACCAGAGGGTGACAGTGATGAACCATAGGGTGGCAGTGATGAACCAGAGGGTGGCAGTGGTGAACCAGAGGGTGTCAGTGGTGAACAAGAGGGTGTCAGTGATGAACCAGAGGGTGGCAGTGATGAACCAGAGGGTGGCAGTGGTGAACCAGAGGGTGTCTGTGGTGAACCAGAGGGTGTCAGAGATGAACCAGAGGGTGGCAGTGGTGAACCAGAGGGTGCTGTGATGAACCAGAGGGTGGCAGTGATGAACCAGAGGGTGACAGTGATGAACCAGAGGGTGGCAGTGGTGAACCAGAGGGTGGCAGTGATGAACCAAAGGGTGGCAGTGATGACCTAGAGGGTGGCAGTGATGAACCAGAGGGTGTCAGTGGTGAACCAGAGGGTGCTGTGATGAACCAGAGGGTGGCAGTGATGAACCAGAGGGTGGCAGTGGTGAACCAGAGGGAGCTGTGGTGAACCAGAGGGTGGCAGTGATGAACCAGAGGGTGGCAGTGGTGAACCAGAGGGTGCTGTGATGAACCAGAGGATGGCAGTGATGAACCAGAGGGTGGCAGTCGTGAACCAGAAGGTGGCAGTGATGAACCAGAGGGTGGCAGTGATGAACCAGAGGGTGGCACTGGTGAACCAGAGGGTGCTGTGATGAACCAGAGGGTGGCAGTGATGAACCAGAGGGTGACAGTGATGATCCAGAGGGTGGCAGTGAAAAACCAGAGGGTGGCAGTGATGACCCAGAGGGTGGCAGTGGCGAACCAGAGGGTGGCAGTAATGAACCAGAGGGTGGCAGTGATGAACCAGAGGGTGGCAGTGATGAACCAGAGGGTGGCAGTGATGAACCTAAGGGTGGCAGTGATGAACCAGAGGGTCGCAGTGGTGAACCAAAGGGAGTCAGTGGTGAACCAGAGGGTGGCAGTGATGAACCAGAGTGTGAAGGTGATGAACCAGAGGGTGGCAGTGGTGAACCAGAGAGTGGCTGCTAAACTGCCCGGGAGCCCCGTGGGTGTGAGCCCCTGCACTGCTGAGCTGCCCAGGGGTTGTGAGCCCATGTGCTACTGAACTGCCCCGGGGCCCAGTGGGTGTGAGCCCCCGTGCTGCTGAAGTGCCCCGGAGCCCTCTCAGTGTGAAAATCATTTGTGCTCAATTGCCTGGGAGCCCTCTGGGTGTGAGCACACATTGTGCTAAGTGTCCCCCTGCCCCCAGTACATATACCCGTACCGCACAGCACCATTATGCTCTTGCACCATGAAGTCTGGTGCCTGGATGCTCCTGATCCGTGTAGGTGGTACCACCGTCTGGTGCAGTCAAAATGTAAAGTCATAACTTGCTACACAGCACCAATAAACACGTGTCCCCCTGGCACCGGTATGTGCATGTACCATGCATGGAGCACCCGCATGCCACTGTACCCTGCTGCCCAGCGCCAGCATATGCCTGTACGGGGCAGTTTAGTATGAGATGGGACATTGTCCAGCAGCAGCAACTGCATGCGCCTGAACCCACTGAGCAGGATCAGAATGGCTTTGTACCAACACGCGCAGCAGAGCTATCTTGGACATCTGAAGGGTTCTTGGGTCCTGTGCCAAACTTATTTTTGCATCCATGAGTTTACCGAACGCCATCCCCGTGTAGCTCCTGTGACCAGGAGGCTGCTTACTCCTCATCTGCTGCTCTGCTCGGTCTCTGACCCTTTATAAACAAGATGCATGTGAACTCGCATAGAAGTCCCGCCCATTTGGTCCCATCCACCACACACTAGCGGTATGAAACGTCTTCCCGCCCGTCCCCACTATAATGGCCAGCTCACTCTAGGGACCTCGGCGCCTTTTGGCGCGCTGGCAAAGTTACAGGCACACTTGGTCACATATTTGTGCAAATGGCACAAAAATCCGTGAGTTCACGGGAAAATTCGCGAACTCACTGACTTTTTTTTGCAATTTCGCACGAATTCGCGGACCCCGAATTCGCAAATTTCGCCCATTATCCTCCTATGTTTGGAACCCACCTCATCACTGCAATACCTGGCATACTGTAGAATTTCATCCATGGACTTATTTTGCCAGCAGATCATGAAGCTGATTTCCAACCTCCGTCCTGGCACAAATTTTGAGACAAATTGGCCCTTTAGGGTCGAGCATGTCCAACCCGCTGTACTGCTTAAAGGCTTGCAAGTGCCTCTCGTAATAGGCATGCACCGACTCTTTAGGCTCCTGGGTCGCTTGATCTATCTTAAACCAATCAATGTCTTGAGGGGCTATTTTGGATTGCAACCTTGTGATCACCTGTTCATACTTCTTCATAACTAAGGGCGAAGGACCATGCATATCCCTCTCTTGCTCAGAGGCAGGCCACTCAACAGCAATTTTGCAAGAAGACCATAGATCACTAAAAGCCACAATTTCAAACAGGGTGTTAAGTCAGTCCACAACACCTTCGAGATCTTGATAAAATGATCAACTTGTTTGTACCATTCGGCAGGTTTCTCTCTCAACCTTGGGAAATCATTTGTAATGCAGCTTGGTCACCGCTTCACTAGAGGGATATGCACTTACCCTCCACTAGGTGCCACCCTTAATGCATATGCCTCAACTCCTGAAATTTCCCCTCCTGGAGGTGGTGTTTCCTCTGTCACCCTCCTTGGACTCTTCTACTTCTTAGACCTCCTTTCCTCCCACTTATCCAGCATACTCCAAACCCTTATTACTACAATCAACTCTTGAATATGTGTTTACAATCCTGTAACTCTATTTTCCTTCATCTCCTGGTCACTGTAGTTAAGCCTATGATTTCCCTGTATCATTTTCATCCAAGACTAGTCTTCTCCGTACCTCGGAGCTAGCTTTTACAACTTCTCATGTACTCTTCTTGCCCTGCGAGTGACATCCTTCACTACAAACAACAGGTCAGCTGGCTCATAGGTCTCTATTTTTCCAAATGTAAATTCCCACTGATGATCTTGTCTACCTCACCCTTCAACTTCATCACATCCAATAGCTTTGCATTTACTGCAGCCTTGGTAGTTTCCTAACTTGATGCTTTATTCTGAGTCCCCTTGCTGTTATTGTGTTTACTCAACCAGGATTCTAGTTCTGACACATCCAAGACATGTTGATTTCCAGTGACTCCCTGACTTGCACTTTCTTCTGAGACTGCACCAATTGGTCCTCTCACTGGAGTTCCCCACATCCGTAAGTCTGAACTAGTGCTTGCCATGGGTATAGCCCGTATAGTACTGGATCCAGTGCGTACTCCTGTAGTAGGTGCTAAAGGGGAACTAGACTCCCTAGGCAATAAGGATGGACCATTCCCACTCATGCTCCCTGACCTTCCCAATCCAGTTCCTTTCACATGCATGGACTGTCATTGACTAAGGTTTCCCACTGAGCTCAGATCATACACAGGAACAACAGGACCAATAGAGACTGGTACTGTAAGAGCTTTCAGTAACCAAGAAGCAGCATTGGCTCAATTTTGTTCCATATCTCCTAAGGTAGACACTCTTGTCCCCCTCTCCTCCTGCAGAGATCCTTCCTGTAACTCTTGTACTAGGACGTACTCTACTGTGGATTATACTGTGGTAGAGGACACTCAGATAACAGTTCATTCAACAAGCTGTCATCAGTGTCACTACCATCGTTTCCATTTACCCTTCTCCTACTCCTGCCCCGAGAATCTCCATCTCCTACCAACACTGGATAAAACCTTTCTCCGCCAATATTATCCACTCTCCATCTCTTAAGTTGCAGGTCCCATTGTGCATCCTGGCATGCCCTCAAAGCTTTCCTCATCTTCCATTGGTATCTCTCCCTTCTCTTAGCATGTGCTGCATGCATCCAAGAATCTAACACCTCAAACTGTGCTGGTATAAGCAAAGGTCGCAGTGCAAACATTACTCCTCTCAACTGGTGCAATACATCCAAGCGAAATGAACCAAAATGAGGAAATTACAATTCACCCTCTTTTTCAGTAATTTTATGCCAATTTTGGAGCCAAATTATAGTATGAAGCTCTACTTTTGTTGCCAAATAATGTGCTGGAGTATCCTCTGGTGGCACCTCTTCGCCCACTCAAGTAACAACGTCGTGATAACCCTTGAAAGGATCTGGCAACACCCTAAAACAGCACAAGATTTCAATTGCAATTTGTTGTTCAAAATATTATAACAGAACAGATATTTTCCAACCGCAACTTCATGATGACTACTAACCAATCCCAGCGCGGCATTACACCAACTGACCTATCCCAGCGCGGCACACTCTAACGTCACCTTCACTCCTCGCAGCGGCTCACATCCCTTCACAGTTTCTCCATACACATTCACTCACACATTTGTCTTAATCTCCGCAATTGTCTGCCATCTAAAAAATCTATAGAATTCCATGATCCAAGAGCATTCACACAAGGTGACCCTCGACCTGCTCTGGTCATCCGAATATGTATAGCTCACTTCTATACACAAGGTCCACTAAACGATCCCATTAGTCCCATTCACACAAAGTTCCCTGTCTTAGGTGAAAGTGCTGATGACATCTCATGACGTCTCATGACGACTCCTCAGTTCTTTGGTCAGATGATCACAATCAATCACCTGATGTGTATATCCTGGGATCTTAGGCCACTTCGGTACCTGAAACTCAACTCTCAATCCTTGGACCACATCTGACCTAAAACCACATTTACTCGGCTCCCACACCAACTCCACAAGGCACCACAAAACCAATGAATTCCTGCAATCTAGCATACAACATATACCCTATTGACACTCACTTCTCTGTTCGCCGTTGATCTCGCCGCACCATCAAACTCGGTCAGTCTCCAGCAGATTCCGTCGCCTTCCATTCTCGGTCATTGGGCTCTATTTTGGGACTTTTGGGTTCTAGGTTCCACTTTTCTAGACTAATTTTGGATTCACCCCTCTCTTCATGAGTGAACCATCCTGCTCTGCAACCAACTGAAAGGGCTGGGCCCCTATGTTTCTGGACCTATTCTCGAGTCACAATTCGACTGCTCTTTTTTTGAAACTTGAACGCGTAGAAGGGAGAAAGTTAATTACTACTGCCAATCAATCATCAAGTAATCCTTTAAAATACCTAATACTCCGTAACATCAGTTAATTTATTACAATGAATCTCTGACAAAATATGGTTTACAAAAATATATACCTACATAAATATCGCAACAAAAATATCAATTACAAAAATATCGATCGACATGCTATCTCTAACAAGTACAAAAATATAGAAAAAAAAATATTGTTGTCAAAAATATTTTTATTAAAAAAACAGTTTTTTTAAATGAAAGAAATATGTAATATAAATAAAATAATACTTATAAATGTAATAAACATAGTTAAAAATATGTTATATTTAAAATTAATAAATAATACATAATTTAATATAACAGAATTAATAATATAAATATAATACATAGTATATACTGCCTTGATACTAACTTTTAAAAATAATTAAATACAAAATATATAAATTACAAATACATGTATACACATAAAATAATAATACAAATAAACATTAATAAAAATGTAAAACAAATTAAAAAAGTAAGTAAATGTTGGATAGCGTAGGGGTAAAAATTACTATTCCCACTCCAAAGAGTGCAACAGTAGGGAAAGTGTTGGATAGCGTAGGGGTAAAAATTACTATTCCCACTCCAGAGGGTGCAACAGTAGGGAAAGTGTTGGATAGCGTAGGGGTAAAAATTACTATTCCCCCTAAAGAGAGTGCAACAGTAGGGAAAGTGTTGGATAGCGTAGGGGTAAAAATTACTATTCCCACTCCAGAGAGTGCAACAGTAGGGAAAGTGTTGGATAGCGTAGGCGTAACATTTACTATTCCCACTCCAGAGAGTGCAACAGTAGGGAAAGTGTTGGATGGCGTAGGGGTAAAAATTACTATTCCAACTCCAGAGAGTGCAACAGTAGGGAAAGTATTGGATAGCGTAGAAGGTAAAAATAACATACTTATAAATAAATTAATAATTTAAATAATACAAAAATAATTATTAAATAAATATAAACTATTTACAAATACCAATACATAATTATTAAAAACATTATTAGCAATAAATAATTAAGTAAAAATAAATTAATAATGCATACCAATTAATAATATTAAATTACACATTAATAATTAATTAACAATAATATAATTAACAAAACAATGAATTAAAATACACTTTTACTTAATTACATTTAAATTACTTCCCACCCTATCCCCCTATAAACTCATAACCCGCTAAAGAACATAATTATCAATTAATCAATTAATTACCAATTAATAAAAACGAAATACCAATTAATTACAATTAATTAATATTTCCTAAAAATTAATAATTAATTTAGTATAATTAAATTTCTTCCCACCCTATTCCCCTATAAACCCATAACCCGCTAGAGAACATAATTATCAATTAATCAATTAATTACAATTAATTACCAATTAATAACAATTAATTTCCAATTTAGTAAAATTAATTTATAATTCCTAAAAATTAATAATTAATTTAGTATCATTAAATTACTTCCCACCCTATTCCCCTATAAACCCATAAACTGCTACAGAACATAATTATCAATTAATCAATTAATTAAAATGAATTAGCAATTCATATACATTAATTACAAATTAATTAAAGTTAATATATAATTCCTAATAATTAATAATTAATTTACTATAATTAAATTACTTCCCACTCTATTCCCCTATAAACCCAGTACCCGCTACAGTACTAAAATAGAAAATGTACTTAAATTACATAAATAAAAATTAAATACATAATAAATACATAATAATATACATAAAAATCATACAAAAATTGATATTAGTAACATCGATATTACTAATATCGAGATTCGTAACATCGATATTAGTAACATAGATATTACTAACATAGATATTAAACATATCGATATAACTTACCTTCTATATTATGTCCCTTCGATATTTAAACATTGACATTATTGTATGTCGATATTTAAAAGTCGATATTTTGTCTGCCTACCATTACAATGCCTAAAACAACTGAACATAAAGGCGCTTCAAGATAAGCATATAGAAATACATCAGAATCAGCACAAAGCCAAATCTGAGTATACAAATGAGACAATGTAGCATAAACAAGACAATTATTTCAAGAAACAGGATGCAGAGGATCAGAAAGCATGAGCCCAAATTTCCCTGCATCGAGGGTTGGTGAGTAAAAGCATTAATCCATCCCTACTCTAACGCTAAATGACACCCCTAATTCAGCAACTTCAGAAAGGAAAGTTAAAAAGTGTCAGTCTCCGAATTCTCTGTAAGATGTCTCACCACAATTAATGGGTCATGTAGCACAACATTACAGAGATAGTGCTTGTTCTCAGATGCTTTCTCTCTGAAGGCAGAAGAAGAAGTGGGCCCTTTCCCTACTCTCAACATCCCAATATCTCAGGTATGCTCCACAAGAGTCTTTGCGGGTCACGCCATCTGCTTTGAGAACGACCTTAAAGGTAATTTTCCATGGGATAATGGTGTTCTTGATTTGCAAAAAGTTGACCTTGGTTCCCAGGCCTTTTACTGTGTGAAGCACAACAGCCTTCCCTTATTGACTCAAGTTTACAATCTAACTTCTTCTTTCCTTGCCTGGCTAGTACAAAAAAGACATTATTCTAGCTAACAAAATTGCTTCGTTCACCTGCAACACAAAATGTGAGAAAGAACAAATTTCACAGCACACATAAATTCAACAAATAGTTCAAAAGCGAGAGTTTCCAGGCAAATGCATTTCTGACCTACATGATTCAGTTAAAATAAGAAACCAGCATATGAACTTTACATTTTGCATAGGGAAATAAGGCACATTCAATTAATACATTTACCTGTATTAAAATGACACGATCAATAAACACTTTTTAGTACATGAATAAATGTCAATACCACAACACAAGCTCCTCATGTTAATGTTTTCTGCTAGTTACATTCACTTTCTACGTTGATTTTCCATGTTACTTTTCAAAGGCCTAGGCACATCACATTTCAGGTTAAAACATTCCAAAATCCTAACACTTTGGGGTCGTTTCCGATTCGGGAAAAAAACGTCCGTACGATTTGTATCCGGAGCCCTCTCTGTACAAATCGTAAACATGCCATACGACCCGCGAGTACGATCCAGAACGGGGTATGAGGATGCGATTCGTACGCTCCACGTCAGGTAAGGGCGATTCGTACGGAAAAGCACACAATCACATAAACACCTTACGGTGCGTACACCCCATGATCGCGGTGTACAGTGCGTACCCCTGCGATCATGGGGTGTACGCACCGTACCCCTGCGATCGCAGGGTTTACGCACTGTACACCCTGTGAACATGGGGTATGGTCCGTACATCCCATGATCGCGGGGTACGGTCCGTACACCCCATGATCGCAGTGGTACGCACCGTACCCCTGCGATCATGGGGGGTACGCACTGTACCCGGGGGAGGCGTTCCGTACCTGTTTTGAGGCGAACTCTGCTTTTACGGCTGTTTTCAGCTCCCGTAGATAAAGGTTCGTACGGTGCATACCTGACACGAATCGTACTTGCTGGGTCAGAAAAACCAGCAGCGAACCATACGGATGTTGCATACAGCGGGTTCCGAGGGAGAATCGTACGGGGATTTGATTTGTACGGTCTCTGTACGAATCGAGCGGAGTCCAGCTCCTGGTATGAATCGTACTTCGTTGTACGTATGGGGGACGTTGCAGGGTACGATTCGTATGGAAAAAAAAACGCTCAGAACGGCTATTCGGAGCGTTTTTTCCCGAATCGGAATCGCCCCCTTTTATGTTATTACAATAAAAGATATATGCAGGTGCGCTCTATCCGTCTAATTACAATACACCCCTACAAGTAAATGTGATTTCCACGTCAACAAACTGATCAGTGGTTTGGAACCGTAATTGCTGACTCCAGCCATTTATAAGTATTTTTGTAAATTGTTCATAGAAGTGGAAGATCTCTTTCACGCCCCTCCTATTTGCAATTCAGAAAGGGTCACAGCAGCCATTTTGCAAGTTGTAAATACATTTATGACTGCAAAATAGTGTTTGTACATTTCACAAAGGTATTTTGCAGTTGCAAAGGCTTTGTGAATCAGAGGGTTTGTGATCAGCAGTAACTTTCTTTATCTGACTGCTAGTGATCATAATCAGTGCTACTAGTCCTCCTTTAGTGCTCACATACAGAGATACTAGTCTTCATTTGCTGCTCATGTTGAATGGTAATAATCTTAATTAAACATTCATATTGGAAACTACTAGCCTTCATTTAGTGTACTGAATTGATGTAACTAGCCTTCAACTCATGTTCACAATAAACATTACTGGTTTTCCTTTACTTATCAAACTAAATAGTATTGATCATCCTTCTTTACATTAGAATATTACTTGAGTAGATGTAGTATTCTCTCATTTATATATTTCAGCTAGTGGGAATACTTCATAATCCTAATCTATACTAAATGAATACTACTTTTGAGTAGTAAACGAGCACTACCAAAAAGCATTGATGCCATTTAGGGGTTGCCAAAGGTCGAAGCTGCAGACCTTGTCTTCCCCCTTGGGACCCCTGGTGGTGGAGGTGGTAAGAGCAGTGTCAGAAACAGAAGCTAAACAAGGCTCTATCGAGCCTTGTTTCCTTTCTCTGCAACTCAACTACATCATGGGTGGATCTCAGTAAAAAGGCATCTGTCTCTGTGTCTTAGCATGTGGAGGGATCTTGAAATACAGGTGCGAAAAATAGAGAAGTGGGGAAGAAGGAAAAGACTGAGGAGAAAATAACGAATGGAAGAGCAGGAAGACAAATACAGGAGTGTGGGAGTAAAAGACAGGGATGTGACAGGTGTGAGAGATTTAGACAGGTGTGAAAGAAAGTAAGATAGGTGGGAGTGATGGGTGTTAGACACATAGGTGGCAATGACACAACGGACAGAGGAGTTGACTATATAAGATTTCTGATGTTGATAAAGTGATAGGTAAAAGAGGCAAAATTAGAGGGATCGACAGGTGTGAGATAAGTAATATTGAGACAGCTGGCGAAAGACAACTGAGAGGTAAAGGGAGGCAGAGAGTGAAAGTGGTGATTAAAAGAAAGAGACAGGTTAGAAAAAAACAACAGCTTGAGAGGTGAAATACAGAGGTGAATTTGAGAGAGAGAGAGAGAGAGAGAGAGAGAGAGACAGAGGGGTGAGAAATAGACAACAGGTGCAAAATAGAGATGCGAGACAGATAGAAAAGAATGGCAGTTGAGGGGAAGGTGACAACAGGTCAAAGGCCATTTGACATCACTTTCTGTGATGTAATTGGGGCCAAATGACATGTGATGTAATTTCCGCTACCCCTGGTAGTTTGTTGACTCAACATCCTTGAAAGAAGATTACAAAAAGATTTGCTGAGGTCTGCGGAAGATATATTCCCTGTGTTCAAATGATTCAGCTGGTCCATCTAAGATGAATATGTCTCCCTCCTCCGTGTGCTTAATAATCTGTAGTCTATGCTGATGAATTAATGAACATAGTAAATGGAAAGTGCAACAGAAAGGGAGGATCAGAAGAGTGTATGCTGCAGCTCAGCACTACCCATTCTGTATATTTGGTGGCTTCATGAAAACTCTATTTTAAAACAGATTCAATTTATTCCTTTGTGGTTTGCTATATTTTCTCCTATACCCATATGTCAATGGATATAGATTATCATACAGAAGAGAATGTATGCAGTTGCCCACCACACGCAGTGACAATATTTTAATATTTTTTTTATGTTTTACTGCTTAGCAGGCCTCTTCTACTTCTGCTTCGCATCTCAAAACCCCAATCCCAATAACTTATGTGAATCCCCTTGTGACCAGTTAAATCTTCTTGATAGATTTGTCATGACCTAAGACTCTGATGGAAAATGTGACTTTTCGATTGAATCTACATCCAACCCATGGGAGGAGGCAATGTTTCTGCAGGAATGTCCAGGAGACATCTATCCTTCCCCACAGGACATCACAAATAAATGAGGAAGCACTGCTGTGCAGGATTACTGACCTCACCTATCATAAAACATGATTCACTGCACTGAATCTAACAATCCTTTCAGGGCTCATTGAACTTTGAGTCACCTGAAATTTTGGTTGATTCAGGTTTTTTGTATATTGTTCATCTTGACCCACAGTACATTACCATGGTGTTCTTACTTGTTGCTCATTCTTCCATCATGAGCTAGAAATCTGAGTTGATCTACTGTATGGTTGTCAATAGTCAATGGCTTAATAACTTTTAAATGATCAGTAGCTACAGTGGTAAAAGCATGTGGGTTACAACATGGAATGGAGGGGTAGTGGCTGTTGGTCTTAATTCCACCTTCTGGATTCCCCTGACTGTATAAAAAGAAAGTGGCTAAAACAAAATGCTCACAAACAGAATTGTCTGCAAAGGGTGAATGGAAGCTCCTCTTCCTTCATTCATGGGCCTCATTTATCTATGGTACACCAGATAAATGGTGTAGCTGAGTCAATAAAAGTATACCTTTGAGCTTGCCTTATACCAGTGGTCTTAAATCATTATACTGCAGAGCCCCCCTGTAGTGTAGTTCCAATATTCCCAAGAGGCTCTGCGCATTGGAATAATATATCCTATAGATATGACATGGGACTGAGGTCAGTATGTCTCTATCGAATAAACTAAACTTAATTGTGAGTACCAGCTAGCTCAGAGGTCACTAGAAACTTTCTGGAATACACAAGAAGGGATACGTTTCTGACAACCGCATAAACATGACAACTTTGTTTCCCTAGGACTGGAACAAATATCTTCAGAGTCGTGGAAACAATAGATAACTATTTTACTCAGTCAATCGAGCATGCTTCGTTTTTACAGATTTGCAGAGAAAATAGAGAGACAGGTGTTTCAATATAAGGTGTTTATTGAACAGTCTTCTTTCTCATGCAAGAGAGGTGAACTGCTACAATCGTTAAGACAGAATGAAAAGTATAATGCGTACAGCATAAACAGTAGTATAAAAAATACTGTATTAGCATTGTCTAGTGCTATGAAATATAAAAATACATACATAAATAACACAGGCTAAAAATACTCAACTGGTGCTTCTAAAATACGCCTACCCCAATGTACCTAACCTAGGTCTAGTACCAGGGAGGAAGTAAGCGTGGTCTTTAGCATAGGTTTAGTTTTTGCCCAGAATTGCCCAAGGTTTCTCTAGGTTGTAATCAGCTCCATACCTTAGAATGAAGGAGGTTGGTATCTCTGTCTCAGACTCGATTTCCCAACACCCCGCAAGGGGAGTCAGAAACACTGGAGCTGGATTCTCGGCAGAGGAGGACAGCTTCTTGTTAGTGCATCAGCTGGAGAGTCTGCTTCCTTCTGCACTTTCTATAGCGAGCTGCATCGGGCAAGTAGATAGTCGAACTGCACCGAACCACACAGTGCTTTGCTATAGCAAGTGAAGGTATGTTTCTACCTTGAAGGTGTTTAGGAATGCCTAAAATGTCAGTCAGTTCTGTCCCAAGCTATACCACCAGGTATAGGAATGGCTGTGATGTTCACTTACGACAAGTCTCTTTGTTCACGATTTGATGATTTGTGTGGCTTGAGGTGTAAGTTGATATTCTTATTTGCTGTGTCCATTTTGACATGTCTTCCATTTATCAGCATTCCCAAGGTTATAACCATAGTCAACCACAGTAGAAGAAAAAGCACACCCAACACAATCCAAAGTTCAATCTAGGGTGAAAGCTGATAAGTCTTTTCCAGGTGATGAAAAAGGTCAGTTGCCTGTTCTTTCAAAGTTCTTTTTACTGGCGTCGTTTCAGCTTCACTGGGATCCTCGTAAAATGTATCAAAGTTAATGAAATAGCCAGAGGCAGTTCTGTTGATTTTCGGGATTGCATCAGGATTCGTTGAAATCACTGGAACCACTTGATCACTTGTTACATTTGTCTAGTCAGACGCTACTTCGTTGTAGACAGGTATTTCTTGACGAACTGTTATTTGGAGGTACAAGTTGCATGGCTTTGTTGCTTAGTCCTTCTTTTTGCACTGCAGATTCTTCAAAGGTGATGAGTCTCTCAGTTTGAACCTCTTGGATAGTAGCTAGATTAGGGCATCTGCTACATTTGCGGAGTCCACTTAGCCTACTGCTTATTAACGGCCACATGATGTCGTTTGACCAGGTCGGTGGACACAAACCTGTTCTCCTTTTTACCAGCAAGGGTCGGCAATAATACTGATCTTAATTCGTGGATTGCTAGGACAAGTACTGGTTGTCTGCAAGAAGGCCCAAATTCCTTCTTGTCCGTGTTCTTTTCTCTGACTACATCTCCAAGCTCTGGGATCCAGATAGGCCTTGCGGGGACAGTCATTTTTTCTTCAGTGGAAGTTGGCTTCAGGAACACATTACTTTGTTTCGCTATTATATCTTTTAAGTCCTGTAAAACAGCCAAACAGTCTTTGATATCAAATGTTTTTTGGTCTACCACTGAAGTCTGACAATTGAGGTCCGCTACTAACATTCTGGTCCCAAAAAGGTATTCATATGGAGTGGTTCCTCTTAGAGAACTTCCTGGCAGATTGTTAAGACTACCTTGGACACTTATTAGATGTTTGACCCACCCGTAACCCGAGCCTAATACCCTAGCTGTTATAGATTGCTTTATGCCCTGTTTTCTTCTCCCCACAACCAAATTTTCCTCAGGATGGAATGGACTAGAGTACCGCAAAGCAATGCCCAAATTGGCCATGGCCTCTTCGTAAGCTCGAGAGCTAAACGCAGGACCCTGCAAAACTTTTATCACAGTTCGAGCATCAGTCGAGCGCTGAGGCCACATCCAAATGAACCTTGAGCACGAATCCACTGCAACCATGATATATTTTTAATTGCCATCCCTCTGTAAGGGACCGCAGTGGTCCAGGTAAACGCAGGCTAATGGTTTATCTGAAATTAACAAGGGCGTCTTCCCAGGACTTTTCACAGTAGAGACTTTCATCATTTGGCATATTTCACATTTCAAAACGTAGTTTCTGGTTTGTTTCCTCATGCGTAGCCACCAGTATCTCTGTTTTAATAATGACACTTTGGCGGAAACCCCTGCATGTGTAGAGGCAAGCCTTTCATGGGCTGCTAAGATTAGTCCTAAGCTATGTTCCATGTTTGGAATTACCCTACGCCCCACTCCAGGGAATCGAGTAAATGGAACATCAGTTCTATTTAAGTATTTGAGTGGAAATCTTTAGGTAAAGTTTTACCACTGTCTTTGCTTGAAGCATTGACAGCCAGCAATATTTTGCTGTCTTCTTTCGTTTTTTAACGAGTGATTGCAGCTACGTAAGCCGTTTGCACAGCTGCCTTCGAGGCTTCATCAGCCAATGAATTCCCTGCAACGTGAACGCCATCACGATGATGACTCAGCGTATGTATCACATGAGCGTTTTTAGTCCCTGTCGTAACTGAACTACGTGTTCCCAAAGCAGTTTATGCTTGATTGTGCCACCTTTTGCATCTTTGAAACCATTTTAAAGCCAGTTTTGCAAGTATTTATTGTAAGAATGAACACAATAATACAAATTGCACACTATGGGGTCGATTCCGATCCGGTAAAAAGCGCTCCGAATCGCCGTACGGAGCGTTTTTCCCCGTACGAATCGTACCTGTAAACGTCCCGTACATACGACGAAGTACGATTCGTACAAGGAGCCGTACTCCGTACGAATCGTACAGAGACCGTACGAATCGTATCCCCGTACGATTCGCCCTCGGAACCCGCTGTACGCGACGTCTGTACGGTTCGCGGCTGCTTTTTCCGACCCGGCAAGTACGATTCGTGTTGGGTACGCTCCGTACGACCCTTTTGCTACGGGAGCTGAAACTCCCGTAGAAGCAGAGTTCGCCCCTGAAACAGGTACGGAACATTCCCCCCCCCCGGGTACGGCTCGTACCCCCCATGATCGTAGTGGTACGGCTCGTACCCCCCATGATCGTGGGGTATGGCTCGTATACCTACAATAATGGGGTACGGCTCGTATACCCCTTGATCGTAGGTGTAAGACCATACCCCTACGATCATGGGGTGTACGAGCCGTACCCCTACGATCTTGGGGGGTACGAGCCGTACCCCTACGATCATGGGGTGTACGAGCCGTACGGTGTGTATGTGAATGTGCGCTTTTCCGTACGAATCACCCTTACCTGACGTGACCCGTACAATTCGCGTCCTGATCACCCGGGCTGGATCGTTCTCGCCGAGTCGTATGGTGTGTGTACGAGTCATACGGAAACGGCTCCGGTTACGAATCGTACGGACGGTGATTTTACTGGATCGGAATCGACCCCTATGAGTGCAATCTGTATTTTCAAGTGCCATCTTGAAGGCTTGTAGTTCAGCTTGCTGAGCTGTACAATCTCCTAGAGATTGAGTTTAAGTGACCATTGGTCGGAATTTGCCATCGCGCCAACGACCTTTAATGACCACGCTTGCCGCACTATAGGCTTGTTTACACCCGTAAGGGGTTGAGCTGATCCGTCAGTATAAATTATACATTCATACAGTTCTAGAGTTTGAAGTTCAGTAGGCAGAGGATATTCTTGTTTGTATTGTAGAAATGCTTGTGTTTTCAAATATGGGTCAAAAACGTATTCAACGTCTGTTGCAGCAAGAGAATTAACCCATTGTATCCATCTCAGATGTAAAGCTTTAGCATTTGGAATGCTCGCTTTTGTCACTGCCTCTAAGGCAGGTACAGGTGTAATGACCATAATGCGCTTACCCTGCGCGAGGGCTCTCTCTTTTGCTACAGCAGTCTGAACAGCTATCAGAATTTTTTCTGTTGAAGTGAATTTCATTTCAGCTTGTGTGTACAAATGTGATTTGTAAGCTATTGGTACTTTTTCACCTTCGTTAAAAGTTAAGTACGTGAATCTGCATTGTCCTGGAATGATTCGGATCACTAAGTTGCGTACGTTTACGCGTGTTTGTAAATGGTTAGCTGCTAACATGTCTGTTTGCAATGAACGCAAAATTTCAGTGTGTTTTTGTGTCCAATTTATTGATTTAAAATCAGGTTTTATTTATTCTTAGAGAGGTTTAACCTTTTCTGCGTCGTTTAGAATGTAAGTTCTTCCGAAATTCAGGAAACCTAAAATCAACTGTAAGTTTTTCTGCGTTTTTGGAGAGTGCAGCAGCGCACATTTCTCTAAAAAGTTTGCTGCCAGGCTTACCAGCCAGATCAGCAATAAGATCACAAAACAGACAATAAGGCACGTTAGCAGCAGGAATTTAACACCTGCTCTGACCTGGTGTAAAGTCGCATGACAAGCTGCACCAGAAAAGAGAGCCCAGGCCAGAGCCACACCAGAAGAACAACAGATGCAATGGAGCTACTTATCATGCAGCCCAGAAGCCCAAGAGGGCAAGAACACCCACCGCTACCACCCCCAGGCCTGCACCCCTGATCCCCTGTCCCCTTGACTACCACAGAGGCAGTGCAGACCAAGACAGAGGTCCGACAGAAAAAGCACCAGCCTCAGAGACCCAACACCGGAGGATGTCATTGCCCTCTACAGGCTCAAAAGTACAACCATCCTTCGCATCATTGCCCACAGGCTGAGGGTACCCACACAGCGGACAACTAACATAACTACGCAGATAAAGCTGCTGGCTGTGCTGCATCTGTTGGCCTCTGGACCTTCCAACCAACAACTTCCAGTCAAAGTTCATCACAACTGTTCTGGATGCCTTCTTCAGCTTGGTACCTCAGCACCTTCACTTCTCCGACACTGCGCAGGAACAGCTGGAGACCAAGTAAGGCTTCTACGCCATAGCTGGCTTCCCGCACGTGTTGGGTGCAATTGACTGTACACATGTCCTACTTGTGCACCCTGCCGACACTGCCCACAATTACCGCTGCAGAAAGCACAGGCGTACACCATGCCAGCGTAGAGGTGTGAATAAAAAGCATTTAGCTCTGGGCGTGGTTCTCTTCTGGAATGCCCAATGTGTGTGCCAGGAAAAGGAAAAGGAGTTAGGTCCCGGGACGTGTAGTCAGTTGGACCAACAGTATAAGGAAAAATATTTTTTACCAACGACAAGTTGTTTTAAACCTACTATTTATAGGAGAAAAAACTTACCATATGAAACTTATAGGTAATTGGGGCATATATTATTCGTGCCCTTTTATTTCATTATTTTCTTATTTTTTCAAAAATATAATTATGTCATGAGAATTGGGAAACTAAACGTTTTCTACACATTTAACAATTTCTAATCATATATACAAATATACAAGACATTTAGACAATATAATACAACATTTACTTTGCAATATATACAGACAAATATTTCTCTAAACAAAAGAATCAAGAGTAAAGCTTGCGACTCATAAGACAATTTGATCACAAACCTAATTGTAAACAATTTTTTACACAACAATGGACCCTAGATAAATTATATGGTCCAGTTAAGCAACTATTTGCTATCCTTTGTCCTAGTGCCCTAGGACAAAGGATAGCAAATAGTTGCTTAACTGGACCATAATTGTCTTATGAGTCGCAAGCTTTACTCTTGATTCTTTTGATTCTTTTGTTTAGAGAAATATTTGTCTGTATATATTGCAAAGTAAGAAATAATAATAAAATAATAATAATAAAAATAATAAAAAATAAGAAAATAATGAAATAAAAGGGCACGAATAATATATGCCCCAATTACCTATAAGTTTCATATGGTAAGTTTTTTCTCCTATAAATAGTAGGTTTAAAACAACTTGTAGTTGGTAAAAAATATTTTTCCTTTCAATGTGTGTGCCAGAGCAGCACCTCTCAACCCGCCAAAAGTCCGACGCGGTGTTGCCTGCGATCCTGTGCATCTGCTGAACCCCAGGTTTCTGTTCCCTGAACCTGTCTTGGCCGCCCCTGCGCACCCAGGCCTCACTGCTCACCTACCGGCACCAGCGTGTGTCAAAGAGGGCCCACCACAAGCTGCAAGTCCGAGGCCCGTGACCTTCACAGCCTCCTCCAACCATCACGGCCTCCGCGATACCGGCCGCAATACTCCTTTCTCGTTGACGTACTCCACCGCTGCCTCCGGTCTACACTGCAGTTGAGTAGGTCACACATTTGGAACTGAGTCTTGATTTATTTATGTCAGAGTTTATATCACTGTACTGGCCTCATCGCAGACTGCATCCCCTTTCAGCTCCGGTGCCCCTACATTCATGGACACTTTCTGGTTGAACTTGGTGGCGACTCAGTCTATGGACTGGGGGTTGTCTTCATCATCATGTAGGTGATACTGACTTGGTGGTGAAAAGAGGCTGTACCATTCCACTCCTCCATTTGCCGCTTTCTGCCCTCTGCATCATGCCCTGGAGGACACCTTTCACTGTCCCCCCGCAACCCTCCACTACATTCACCTTTGCCATCGACATGGACCCACTCAGCTCGCATGGCCCTACCTCAGTGCACCACAAGTCACCGTCCCGTGGCGGTGTGCCTGAGCCGGGGCCACTAACTCTGTGCTGCTCAAGTCATAGACACTGTCAGATTGAATATTGGATGGCCTCTGGGTCGATGGACTGGAGGTAATCACCGCCATGTGTCTGTGGCCCTGTGCTGTCTGCTGCCTCCAGCCTCAACTGCGGGCCACCTGGGCTCAACATCAAATCGAGTCCTGACTTGCCCGGACGTCGCATCACCGCAGGATGAACATACCACCACTGCCAGGACCACCTCCAAACAACAACTGCCAGAGTCGGAAGAGTCTTACTGCCAGACTATCAGAGTTGCTCACACCTGTTGTGGGTGCCATCATCAGCTTGATACCCTGCTCAGCCCTTCAGGTGCCACTAACTCAGTGCACCACAACTCATGGACCATTTCTGATTGAGTTCTGTGCTGTGGACAGCGCACGCAGCAATGTCCCTGCAGGCAGTGTGAAAGACCTGGGACGATGATGGGGAAGATGATGCAGGTGTAACACACCCCACCCTCAGCTCTGGTGCCCCAACCTCAGTGCACTGCAACTCATGGACCCTTCTGATTGCATATTGGGTGACCTCTGTACTTGCTCCAGCTACCACCATGATGCTTCGCCGCTGTTTCTGTTATGCTGGTGTTTTCTGTTTCTGCACCGTCTCCCCACTGATGACTGTGGCTACCATTTCCTCCAGCTCCTCCTGTGGCGCAGGACTCCCACCTCCAGTCGCCGTGGCTGTCTTCCTGTTGGCAGCGGGTTTCTGCTTGGTTTGGCTTTCAAATCATGCCAGCACCTCTTGGCCTCCTCCATCGACTTCCTCGACACTACGACTGCATTCACGATGGACTGGCATATTTCCGTTTGTGTTGCCAATGACACAGTGGAGGTGACGAACAGTTGTTGTTAGTGTTCTATCTCCTCTGTGACGAATATCCAGTTCTCCTGCGGACTGTACCCAATCTTCATCTTCCTCTTCTCCTTGATCTTTTCCGACCCCGGGTTTCCTTGCTGGTGGTCTGTGGGGCTTGTGGGCCTCGAGTTGGCCTCCCCACTTGATCCGGGTGCATCCATGGTGCTATGCAGTTTATTTCTCCTTTTTTTTGTTCTGCTTTTATAGTGCATTTTCCCACATGACGCATGGGATTTGCAGGCCTGACGCTGGTTATCGCTGATTTTTGTATCACGATTGGCCTCATTGCTATTATTTTTGCATTCGTGTTTCCTGTTTTTTCGGCATTGCGTTAATTTTACTGCAGTCATTTGACGCGTTATCGTGAGACTATCATATGGTATTGCCGTGTTGAGAATACCACTTTAACATGCCATTCTTTTCCCACGAAAGACTGCGATGTGAAGAGTGGCGTTAAGCTAATTTAGCGATAATCATCACATGTTCTTGAGAATATCCCCATAGTATCTTGGACAATATTGTGGTCCTTTGGACCATTGTAGAGAAATATGTTTTTTTGCGAGCCATGTCAGTCTATACTGCATACATTGATTTCTCCATGACGTTTGACAAAGTGGATTGCCAATTGCTGTGGAGAAAGCTCCTTCATCTTGGTATACCACATCACGTTTTGGGTCTTATTATGGAATTACATGCAGATACCAGGTGCCATGTTTTGAAGGGAAGTTTGCTGGGGTTATCATGTAAGATCAGAACATATATTGGGGTTTCAGCAGGGCTGCCTGCTGGCACCTTTTCGGGTCTCTCTTTATATATCCGATCTCCCTGGCATCTTGAACTCAGTGAGGGGGGATGCCCCCAGAATCGGTACAATGTCCGTTGGCTCTCTTTTATATGCAGATGGCGTGGCCATTTATGCTTTAACGGCCATTGGTTTGCAACGTCACCTGGATGCCCTGACTAAATATGCAGAAGCCTATTTCTCAAAAATGAACATTGCCAAAGGTAAAATCTTGGTTTTCTGCAAGAATAAAGATATGTTTTAGGTGGATGTTGAGGTCTGAAAAATTGGAATTGGCTGATTCTTATTTATATTTGGGGAAGGTTTTTTCAAAAACAGGTCGAGATTTAGAGCACATTAAACATTGTGTAAGTAGGGCTGTCTCCCAGGCTAGCGCATTAAACAGATTTTATAAGACTTGTGGGGGACGCCATTTTGACCATGTTCTCTCAGTGTTTAAGGTTAAAATTCCCCCTTCATTAACATATGCTGCTGAGGTATTGGATATGAACCATTGGCTTTCCTTTGATGAGGTCGAAGGTCGAAACCTGTGCCAAATTTGTAATTTAAACTCTTTGACTGCCCCACATGTTATACATCTCAAACTTGGCTTATTATCCTCATATATTTTATCCCTGGCAGCGGTTTTGAGGTGGGGTGACTCTCTCTGCTGGGAGGACGAGGGTACTCTTAGGGCTGCCTTGAGAATGGAAATCCTATGAGAAGTAACCGGTATTTGGGATAAAATACAGAGAGGGGAGAGAATTTGTGAAATGTGTTATTTACAAATCCAAGATTATAACCATGTGATATTTGTTTGTACAGAGTTACAAAGGGCCAGGCATATAATAAGATCAGTATTTATCAAATTTAATTTTCATTCTGCTCAGGAGGCCCCTTCATTTGTTTTGCCCAACCAAATGAAATAGTTTGCTATAGGATAGATCAATTTTGTAAAACGTTTGTGGCTATTATTAGGTAATTTTTAACTCTATTTTGTATGTCACAATATTTTGATGGTTAGATATTTGATTGAATACATGTTTTAATATTACTCTTCCTGTTCCATAGGAATGCTCTGATGTATTTATATATTTATTTTTTGTACACTACATAGTATGTTTGATAAAAATCTTTTTTAGGAGGCAGCTGTGTATAAAGGAAGGATTTTGTATTGTATGTAAAGTATTTTTTTGTTTAATATGCATGTGTATTTTTGTGGACCTTTGTAGGAGTTCCATATCAAAATAAAAACTAAAATGCAAATGGTTGTTCAACCTACATTTTTGTAATGGTCCCACAGCCCCCAAATGTAAAACGCAATGGAGAAGGGTAATAAGAATGATTCCCACACAATCACTCCTTACAAAACGTAATTCAAAAATCACCTCCCGCCTGACTACTCTTGACCAGTCATCACTTCATTCACAAGCTGAATGCCCTGTGCACAGGGTAATCCCTGATCGCCGGGTATCCTGCACTGAGCAGGGACCCCACAAGTGCACCGCCATTTACACACAAACACACACACACCCACCCACACACACACACACATGCATCTAGCAATATAGGTTCATCTCCTTCATACACTTTAAATGATAGAGCAATTATAATTAGCATATGTATGACCATCTTTCTGTGCACTTTCAGAGAGTCCAAAGATTGGATGAGCATTATAGTCAGAACATCCTTTATGACCCAGTGAATAGACCTGTGGAGCCTTCCCTTCCCAGATCTCAGTCATAGGTTCCCATCAACACCCATAACTCACCTACAGGCAATAGGCAACTGACACGGGGAAAAGGACATTTTATTTTTCTAAAATGGCATTCCACTGCTGAATCCTCATCCACAGCTGGGTTAATATGAAATTATGGGTGCAAAAAGAAAACTACAGAAAGTGTCTGCAGGGAGCTTGAACCAGCCTGGACAGCATTTGCTTTTACTGGGTGATGAAGAGGGACTAGATATCAGCCCAACCAGGAACCATGGCTTTAATAATTATGTTCTTTTTAAGTAGACTAAAAAGAGAGCTGACGACCATTGACATGTACCACTGCCATACATGTCAACAGACCAGATTCAGGCAGGATACTCATGATTTCTGAATCCAAAAATGGCATTATTTTAGCTGTCTGTCACGCAAAGATGCCTCTATTTAAATACAAGTAATTGGGGAAAATACATTCCACTGATTTTGTTTTCAAAGTATTCAGCTTTGTTCCTCTACAATGTTGGCATGTATGTACTCCAGGCCGGCTGAGTTAGCACCAATGTTTTTACTTGCTAAATTCTGCCTCTTACACTGCTCACTGTAATTATCACTGAAGTTCCACCGGCTCCTGCAGATCCCTCACTCGTCATTCAGTCTCCCTGGAGGCTTCCACAGCATCTCCTTCAGGGCTGCAGTTCTCTAGGCCCATATTCTAAGCCATCTCTGAACTATTTAACATGGACGTTTTCACAGAACAACTGCAACTGCCTGTGAAAAGAAGTCTATTGCCTTAATTATGAGTTTCAGTGGTCCTGGAACAGGCGGCACGCTACTGCTCTGCTCCAGGACCACCAACAATCACTGCCGCACACCCGCCAATTTACAAGTGATTTTGTGGTCCTGTGGCGGTGCTGTTTGAAGGCTCATTGTGAGACTTAAACACCACAGCTGCGGGACCGCCACTGCACGTGCCTGCACGGGAAGAAATGCGCCATGTCATGCATTCCTTCCTGTGCAGGTACTGGGGGTGCAAAACTACAAGAGGGTACAACCCTGTGCCCCCCTGCATGCACCCCCTGCACAGAGGCACAAGGGGACCCCATGGGATCCCTTTGTTGCCTCACTGTCACCCTTTTCATGGCTGCAAGGCAACTAAAAATATGCATGGCAGTGACGCTTCAGCAGCACCAGAATATTTTGGCCTAGAACTGCTGCCAGACTGTTGCAGGATCCTTGATCTGCGGTGGTAGCAGCAGTTCAGTGGCCACCACCACACTTATAAAACTGCGGGCGGTCCCGCAGTGTGTTTGTGGTCAGATCACCGTCAAGACTTTGGCGGTCCCATGGACCACTGTAGTCATAAAACGGCCCTAAAATAACTCCAAACCACATGGATGCCGTTAACACAGCCCCATCATCATGTGGCTTAAGCTTTCTTTTGTCTTTTTTCCACAGGCAGCTGTGCTTGTTAGCCTGTTCACATTCAGATGTCAGGAAGGACAGAGATGAATTAGTTTCTTTTAGTGTGAAAATTCATCCTCTTAATATGATGCCACAGACTCACAGGGGGACACACCCCACAGTTTGAAGACATCTGCCTAGTACAAATTATGGTACAAAAGGGGGTGGTGATGGACGGAGCAACTAAATCAATCAAACACTCACACCCAGTCAAAAGATCTGGGTTTAATCCATCACCGTTCTTTAGCCCACTCTGCCACCCCAGTTCAGACATGGCTATATGCAAATCAGTCTGACCCTGTGCCTCATGGGAACAGTGCAGCCCGAACTGCCAAGCCATGTCTTCCCTGGACCGGAAACAAGCTTCCGAGGACCGGTTTCTGGCATTCCAGCCGTCTTCAGCCCGGCTTGCTTGAATCCAGTGGCAAAGTGAGCAAGGGACTCATGTGTGAGCATACCCTGCCACACTTATGGCGGCCAAAAGCGGTACAAAAGGGGGTGGTGATGGACGGAGCATCTGAATCAATGCTTGTTTCCGGTCCATGGAAGACATGTCTTGGCAGTTCGGGCTGGACTGTTCCCATGAGGCACAGGGTCAGACTGATTTGCATATAGCCATGTCTGAAATGGGGTGGCTGAGTGGGCTAAATAATGGTGATAGATTAAACCCAGATCAGTTGAATGGGGGTGAGTGTTTGATTTGCTCAAACGCTCCGTCCATCATCCCCTTTTGTATCGCTTTGTTCGCCCTAAGTGTGGCAGGGTATGTTCAGACGTGAGTCCCTTGCTCACTTGGCCACTGGATTCAAGATAGCCTGGCTGATGAGGATTATGAATCCGAAACCGGTCCCAGGATGCTTGTTTCCGGTGCATGGAAGACATGGCTTGGCAATTTGGGCTGGACTGTTCCCATGAGGCACAGGGTCAGACTGATTTGCATATAGCCATGTCTGAAATGGGGTGGCTGAGTGGGCTAAATAATGGTGATGGATTAAACCCAGATCAGTTGACTGGGGGTGAGTGTTTGATTTGCTCAAACGCTCCGTCCATCATCCCCTTTTGTATCCGAAACCGGTCCCAGGATGCTTGTTTCCGGTGCATGGAAGACATGGCTTGGCAGTTTGGGCTGGACTGTTCCCATGAGGCACAGGGTCAGACTGATTTGCATATAGCCATGTCTGAAATGGGGTGGCTGAGTGGGCTAAATAATGGTGATAGATTAAACCCAGATCAGTTGAATGGGGGTGAGTGTTTGATTTGCTCAAATGCTCCGTCCATCATCCCCTTTTGTATCGCTTTGTTCGCCCTAAGTGTGGCAGGGTATGTTCAGACGTGAGTCCCTTGCTCACTTGGCCACTGGATTCAAGATAGCCTGGCTGATGAGGATTATGAATCCGAAACCGGTCCCAGGATGCTTGTTTCCGGTCCATGGAAGACATGGCTTGGCAGTTCGGGCTGGACTGTTCCCATGAGGCACAGGGTCAGACTGATTTGCATATAGCCATGTCTGAAATGGGGTGGCTGAGTGGGCTAAAGAATGGTGATGGATTAAACCCAGATCAGTTGACTGGGGGTGAGTGTTTGATTTGCTCAAACGCTCCGTCCATCATCCCCTTTTGTATTGCTTTGTTCGCCCTAAGTGTGGCAGGGTATGCTCAGACGTGAGTCCCTTGCTCACTTGGCCACTGGATTCAAGATAGCCTGGCTGATGAGGATTATGAATCCGAAACCGGTCCCAGGATGCTTGTTTCCGGTCCATGGAAGACATGGCTTGGCAGTTCGGGCTGGACTGTTCCCATGAGGCACAGGGTCAGACTGATTTGCATATAGCCATGTCTGAAATGGGGTGGCTGAGTGGGCCGAAGGATGGTAATGGATTAAACCCAGATCAGTTGACTGGGGGTGAGTGTTTGATTTGCTCAAACGCTCCGTCCATCATCCCCTTTTGTATCGCTTTGTTCGCCCTAAGTGTGGCAGGGTATGCTCAGACGTGAGTCCCCTGCTCACTTGGCCACTGGATTCAAGATAGCCTGGCTGATGAGGATTATGAATCCGAAACCGGTCCCAGGATGCTTGTTTCCGGTCCATGGAAGACATGGCTTGGCAGTTCGGGCTGGACTGTTCCCATGAGGCACAGGGTCAGACTGATTTGCATATAGCCATGTCTGAAATGGGGTGGCTGAGTGGGCTTAAGAATGGTGATGGATTAAACCCAGATCAGTTGACTGGGGGTGAGTGTTTGATTTGCTCAAACGCTCCGTCCATCATCCCCTTTTGTATCGCTTTGTTCGCCCTAAGTGTGGCAGGGTATGCTCAGACGTGAGTCCCTTGCTCACTTGGCCACTGGATTCAAGATAGCCTGGCTGAAGAGGATTATGAATCCGAAACCGGTCCCAGGATGCTTGTTTCCGGTCCCATGGAAGACATGCTTTGGCAGTTCGGGCTGGACTGTTCCCATGAGGCACAGGGTCAGACTGATTTGCATATAGCCATGTCTGAAATGGGGTGGCTGAGTGGGCTAAAGAATGGTGATGGATTAAACCCAGATCAGTTGACTGGGGGTGAGTGTTTGATTTGCTCAAACGCTCCGTCCATCATCCCCTTTTGTATCGCTTAGTACAAATTATGGCATTTTCCTTCATAGTGTCATGTCCTCATAGTTCATAATTGACTCCGAGCTTTGGAAGTACTGCAGTTAATCTAGTCACAGCTGCATACAGGTGGGTCCCCATCAGCTCTATTGATTAATAATGAGACATACTGCTAGTTGTCAAAGGTTTGACACTTTGACCATTATTATAATCACAGAATGTTTCACTCTTCAAACCTTTGGAATGTCCTTCCAAGCTAAACTAACAAAAATCATGATTAGACCTCTTAGAGGCTTTTCCAGTTGCTGAACTTCTCATTAATGTAAGGTCCTAGAAATGTCTTCAAAAGCTCCTCCATTTAATGAAGTACTCATGAATTCCTGCAACCACACTAACCTAAACAACTTCAAAATGCTTAATGTTCTAATCCCAAGATCCATCAGGGAGAACACTTCTGCACCCAGAGACCTTTTACACAGCCTGAGTTAGATAATACAAACATGCTACTCCTGTTTCGATTTGCAATGAGATATCAGGAGATCTACATTGTTGACAGCAAATTCTAAAGGGCTCAAGGCATTCAGGCTGAAAGGATCCAAAAACCTTGCCTCCATTCAATAGTCTCCCTCCCTCAACTTCCCACTGGGTTGCCCTCAATGTAATAGATAATCTGCTGGGGTTGTTAGATGGCCACACATGTGGGAAGTACAGCATGGGCAAATCCTTTTCTCTGGTGAGATGGTGCAGGGGAATAACCGACAAATGGGAGAGACTTTGCACACCATCCTAAGTCACCCAGAAGGGCACCTAGGTTGATAGACAGACCAGAGTATTGGAAGATGTTAAAACATCTCTACAAGACATGGCAATGTGGCATTGGGAAAATCTTTGTTGAGGGAGAAAGATTAAATGGTGACCATGCAGCTGTTACCGGCGATATCAGACAGGTGCCTCTGAGTTATTTGCACATGCAACACATGTTTAAGTAAATTGGGGCAAAACAGCATCTTGAAAGCCCTGTCCTTTCCACATACCCTACCAATAATCCATCTGTATCACCCACAAACCCACCATTTCCCACTGTACAGCATCAATCTCCCTCCCCATAAAACACATTAAAAAAGCACAATGTTATGCTTAAACTCACCCATCCCATAATGTTTGATATATGTGGAAATACTTTAATTGTTTCAATAAATATTTCGTTTATTTACCTTTAACCTGTATGTAATACCTTGTATGCCTAGTCATGAACATCTGTGTATTAGAATCATGTACTGCAATGTGTCACACACGGTGGAACATTTAACAATACCCTTTAGAAAAACACAATTACACACATGTGCAAGCATTCCCTCTCCACACCTGTAAAAGGAAGAACACAACAACTTTTATGTTAAAAAGTTTTTTAAAAAATGTGTGTAAAAAATTGAAACTTGACCATGATCTCTTAGGGGCAGATTTATGTTAACTGGCGCATCCCCAGGGATGCGCCAGTTAATGTGTGCCACAGTGCGCCACAGCTCCGCCACCCATGGTGCGCCGCATTTATAATGCGGCGCACCATGGGGCAAAAACGGCACAGATGCGTGACGCATCTGTGCCGTAAAGGTGGCGCATTGCTGGAGTTGCGTCGCAAGCGCGACGCAGCTCCAGCAAGGCTCGGGGGTGCCCCATCTTAACAATGTGGCGTCAAGACATACGCCTGCTTCAAGCAGGCGCAGGCTTTTGACGCAGCATTGGCCTGAAAGTGACTGAGTGAAATCTTATAGATTTCACTCAGCCACTTTTGCGAGGCGCACCTGCCCCGGAATGCCCACCCTGCTCCGGAACGCCCACAAGCGGCGCAGGGCTTTACAACGGGGCGCATCTGCCTAGATGCGTCACGTTGTAAATCGTTCGTAGGGATGTGCCACATTTATGCCGCCTTGCGTGACGCAACAGCGGCGTAAACGTGGCGCAAGTGCCTCATAAATCTGCCCAATAATGTGTGAAAAATACAACTGTCTTTGGGAAGAAAATTCCCCCTGGAAAGCCACAACACAGGAAGGATAGGTGTTTCTGAGTACCCATCTGCTTACATCTGCATTCGGATGGCTTGCCTGGGCAGGATGGAAAGAAGGGGCTAATACTTCATATGAATAGGCTGTGTCCTGTCCCCACACAAAGGACTGATTAACCCCCCCACAGATAACCTGACAGACAGGATGGGGTTGAAAGGGATCCTTGTGCACTTCAGAGGGCTACATTAAAGTCATCCCTCCACATCAAAGGCACTTTTGGGTATAAGTACTGGGTCTCTTCCTCCTAAAATAAGATACTACCGGTTCCTTTTCTTACGTAGCCACCAGCTCAGCTTTGCACCTCTAGAGACGTAATGTATTTCAAGATACCCCTTAAGAGCAGACTCTTTCATTCAGCTTTCTAGTCTCACTGTGTTTAGGAATTAGATTTGCTTTATAGCACTGGGACACTCTTTGAAGTAGCTGTCATGCTTCATAAATTCCTAACTTATTATTATTATTATTATTATTATTATTAATTGTGATTGAGCTCTGCCAGAAGAACAGCTTTCCTGCTTAAGGGGCTCAACTTGGCTGCTGATCTGAAAGGCCAGCTATTCTGTTTGTTGCATTGCTGCCTGTCTAGCACTAGGCTACGAAGGTAGATTTAACTCAGAGAGGTGGTGGATAATTTAAACAAAGAAGTCCGAAAACACGTGTACATAGCCAAATAAGGATACTGATCATACAGTAACACTAAAAATGGATTGAGGAACAACATTACTGGCCATCTTCTTCTTTTTTGGAGACAAGGAATAACTGATCTCATCCACAGGTGTAGATATTTGAGGGATGGGATGACACACCACATGAAGGATCGCTGGACTCTGCTTTCACTCCAAGTGATCTCCAAGAGCTTGTTGGCTTGCCTCCTGTTGCTTGAGACTCAGGGATATCAAAGTCTCTACCCTTGCTCGTGTGCCAGGCTCACTGGAAGTGGCCCAGAGGCTTTCAACACAGATTGATTTCAACGCATCTCCTGTCTATGTGTAACAGAACCTGTGAATCAACCCAGTTGCTGGAGTAAAATTTGCGCATCACGTTGGAACCAGTGCTTTGCCTCCAGAGATCGATGCATCAGACAGAGCATCACAGCCGCTGCCACTTGCTGAGATTGGTGCATCCCCTTGATTGCGTAGTAGACTCTGGCAAAGCGCTCAATGCTTCTCAACTCCGGCATCTGTCTTCGCAGAAGATTAACGCATCTCGCTGCTTGTGACCAGGAAAGATACTTTGTTCACCGGGGCCTGCATGAATCCTGTAGCCTGTCAGCGCTCCATCGCGGTCGGTCCAAACTTTGACATTGCTTGGGTCCATCATGACCTGCTGTAACCTTTTTTGCGCTACTTGCTTTTAAGTGTATATTTTTCTAAACCTGTGTGGAGTCTTTTTGTGGTGTATTAATTGTGTTACTGTGTGTATGTGTTTCACAAATGCTTTACACATTGCCTCTTTAGATAAGCCTGACTGCTCTGTGCCAAGCTACTAGAGGATGAGCACAGGTTTATTTAGTATGTATCTAGCTTACACTGACTAGACTGGTGGTTCCTGCCTTGCCTAGTGCATTCCTCAGACAACCAGGATTCCAAGTTCTAACATCCATATACCATGCAAAAACCCAGTATAATGAGCTTTGGTGTAAACTAGGCGTGTGCAGAGCTCGCAGAGTTTCACTCTGCAGAATTCTGCTGAGTTACCAAAAAACTCCATCAAATTCCGTGGAGTTCCTCAAGCAGGCAGCATGGTGCTTGCCCACAGTCATTTTTTGCTCCCATAACCCATACCTCCGATGCAATCCTGGACTGCCCTACTTGAGTAGACAAGCTTGTAGGAGGCACATCATGAAAAATTGTTTGACAATGATGACACTTATGGGAGTATCCATTCATGGTACAAAGTTATTTTTCCCTGTACTTCTACAGATCCAGTTCCTGACAACTATAACACTTCAACAACACAGCATATGCAGAACAAACCCTACTGGGCAGATGAGGCCAAATAAATGCTCCCTCCACCAAGATGAATCACAAACATCACTGAGTGCTGTTAATCCCAGTGCAGTGGGAGGCAACCACGTGGGCAACGCAAAAATAGTGTACGACCTACCTATGTGGATCATGAGTTAGCTGACCCCCACGATCCCAGTGCACACCCACCTACCAAACATAGATGACAGGAACGACTGCAGCAGCATTGGGAAGCTGGTCTTGATCCATCTCCTGCTGCAGTCAAATGAGTCTCTCTTTCAAACATATATTCTCTAATGCGCTTGGGTACACTCACGTCTTCCTTCAAAAGGAAGGCTGGGTGTTTCTTCTATTTCTTTGCGTGATGATGTCCCTATTCTATGTTTACACCGGAGCAATTTTTGCTGAAAAGTGATAACCAGGGGGAAGCAAAGAGCACACAGGTAAACTCCGCTCCACCAGCAGTTGCAGAGTTTTTGCCAAACTCCACACTCCAAGCGGAACACAGAGTTGCAAAACTGTTAATTTTGCAGGCGGAGCGAAGTACACCGCCCACCCCTAGTGCAAACTGTTTTCACACAATTCCCTTCCCCTATTTTCTTACACACCAGCCCACTTCCTCACCCGCTTTCATCATGTGTACACTCTGAAGCAGCTACCATTTAAAAACTGATTTGATCGCCTGACCCTGAGAGGGCTAAAATAGTAATTGAAACATCATGGAATCTAACTTACACTCGGTATGGCCTATTTCCATGTGGAATAGCATTTGGTGCAAAATACATTCCACAACTCATACTGCTAGTCTAATTCTTTTACAATACACTCTTGCATACTCTTGTTTGTCTTTTTAAGGGTAAATAGGTACACCAGGAAAATTGCTGACAGTGTCGCACTCACCCAGGAGCATATTTTCATGTTTTTTCTTGTCTCTTGTCCTACTCCTTCTACTTTCTGGTCTCTAATTTGGAAACATGTTAATGATATCACTGAGGTTCACATCCCCTTTTTCCATGAAGCTTTGTTTCTGCATGGCTCTCCTATTGTTTTGTCTTTTAATAAACTGCTTTGCAAATGTATAGATCTTCCGATTTTTATCGCCATTCATGGTATTACATCCAAAGAGCTCTGTCTGGTGAAAGAAATTTCCTCAAGGGGAATTGCAAATAATGTTTTTCATAAAACATGAAATACACAAGGGCCTATAAGTGATCTCTCCAACATGTGGGAAACTTCTCCTGACTCAAATAACACAAATCTTTCAAGAAAATTATATCTTAAAACCCCTGATACAACACAAATATTAAATTATGTTTTAAATATAATATTTTTCATATATCAAAACATGTATATATATATATATATCTATCTCATTCCATATTTCTCTTTTCAATGACTTTGCAGAAAACATAAAGAACAATAGATCACATTAACATATACATACTGAAAATCAAACATCTCCCAGACATCACATTCAAAAACATCAGACCTTGGAACCACATATAATCAAATGTCAACAACATTACATTATGTCCTTTGTCAGCTATCCTTGGAATATGTAATGAAGATATAAGGATACACTGAACAAAAAAAATATATTTAGGTGACATTGTGAATATAGGTTGGGAGGCTTTACATTTATTTTGGACTTTTAAATTGTATTTTGATTTTAGTTTTTTATATCGACATTTTCCTTATTTGGCTATGTACATCGATGTGCCCTCTTACGTTTCTGACTTCTTTGTTCAAATTATCCATCACCTCTCTGAGTTAAATCTGCCTTCATGCCCTGGTGCTTGAGGTGCCAAAGGACACACACATAAAAGCAGGCCCTTCAGGTCATCCGTCCAGTTGAGTCATTTAAGCAGCACAGCAGTTCTTCTGTCAGAGCTTAGTTACAAGTCCAGTTGTGTCTGATTTTAGGGGGTCAGAGAGCCTGAATATGCCTTTTGATGTGGGGGTGACATCAAAGCAGCCATGTGAAGTGCACAATAATCCCTTTCAACCTAGTCCTGTCTGCCAGGCTATCTGTGGGGGGTAATCAGCCCGTTGTGGGTAGACAGGACACAACCTAGTCAAGTGAAGTGTTAGCTCCTCCCTTCCATCCTGCCCAGACAAGGCCATCAGCATTCAGATGTATATAGATAGGTACTCAGACACACCTATCCTTCCTGTGCTATAGCTGTCTAGAGAGAATGTGCAAAGTGTTGCTGTCACCCACCCCAGACATGTATTAGAGACAGGCTGTTCGGCGCAAAGAGCAGTAAGTGCAGAGAAATGTCCACTTTCCTAAAGTGGCATTTCTAAAAGAGTAATGTTAAATTCAACTTCACCTGTAAGGAGTATTTAGCATTACCATTCCAAAGACATAAAACATCAAAAAGCTACTCCCATCTGATCAGGAAGTACAACTTAAAAGTGTGTGAAGGAATTTCCTATCCTAGCCTATGAGAGGTGTAGGCCTCACAGTAGTGAAAAATGAAATAGGCTGTCTGTCACTACCAGGACATGTAAAGGTTAAACACACATGTCCTACCTTTTACTTATATTGCTCGCCTCTTTACGACTTACCTTAGGGGTGACATATGAAATAAAAGGCGATTTTAGGTTTTATCAGTATTTTTAAATGCCAAGTCGAAGTGGCAGTAAACTACACACACAGGCACTGCAAGGGCAGGCCTGAGACAAGCTTGAAAGACTACTTATGTGGGTGGCACAATTAGTACCGAAGGCCCGCCAGTAGCATTTTAAGTACAGGCCTGGGTATATGGTACACCACGTTACAAGGAACTTACTAGTAAATCAGATATGCCAACCCAGTATACACCAATTACATCATATTTTGGGGAGAAGCACATGCACTTTAGCACTGGTTAGCAGTGGTAAAGTGCACAGAGTCCTAAGGCCAACCAAAAGAAATATTATAAACTGGAGGCTAAAGGCAAGGGTCTGGGCAAGGATCACCCAAATGATGACTCGTCTAACAGTGGGAGATTGTATAAGATAGATAACACAATAAATAAAATAAGGGAGCAAGAATGGAGCAATTGTGAGATAAGAAATATACCTTTGTTCAATTCATGCTTTCCATTTCATAGTCTTTCCATTATTCTTAAGCCAATTTTTATTCCAAATAGGGCTGTTCAAAAATGTATGAAAGAGAGTGATGGGAGAAACTAGAAAATAATTCAGTAAGGGGCAAGCATGTGTGGTAGGTAGCCAAAATGTAGGAGGATTGGACATGAAAAGAATATGGTTATGAGTAAAGGGCAATAAAAGAGCAATTTCCAAAGAGAATCATAATTTATGAGAAATATCAATAAGTTGGGAGATATAGCACTGTATTTGCCTAATGCCAAAAGTTATAGGTGATATAGTTAGGGAAGTTAACACAACCTGAAACCTTAGGAAGTTTTCATTTTAGCAGCGATATTCTAGATGGTTTACCATTACAGAGGAAGTTAGAAAGAATAGAGCCAAATAATATTTCAAATATCTTAATAGGTAACATCATGAGATAGAAATTAATAATAGGGAGGAACATCATTTCAATGGATTTTAAACGACCCCCCAACATAAAAGGTATAGTGGTGGCTATTTCTGAGAAAAGTGGTGCCGTTTAGCTAAGAGGGCATCTAAGGTGCTTTCAGACTGTCCTTAAGGGTATTACAATACCATATTCCTAAAAATTTAATTTTACTAGAGCTCCAAGATAGACCTGTCTCAATAAAGGGTTGCTTTATACATTTTTTGTTGAGTGGCAGTACTTCTGATTTGTTAATATTTAAATTGTTACCCAAAACTTAATAAAAAGAGTTTAAGTTCATTAAAATAAAAGCAGGAAGATAGTAGTCTGGATGTGAAAAAATGAAAGAATGTCATCTGTGTAAGCAGTGAATTTAATATGTAAATATTTAAGTTTGAACTGGAAAAAGTATCTGAATTCCTTAATTGGTGAAGGAAAGGTTCCAAAACTAAAATGAAAAGCGGAGGAGACAAGGGGCAGCCATGTATAAGCTCCTCTGTTAATAGGAAAATAAGGGGACTGCATACCATTAAATATAACAGATGATTGTGGCAAGGAATATAGCAAAGAAATATGTTGTCTAAAATGTGGACCGATTCCATGTCACTGTAAAGCTTTTATAAGGTATTGCCAATAAACCCTATCTGAAGCTTTCTGTGCATCCAGAGATGATGTTTCCAAAGAGTCCTGAATTTTATGAGTTTTGTAAATGATATTTTAAAAGGCATGAGAATTGTCTGCAACATTCCTATGAGGGATAAATCCAGATTGCTCAGAATCAATAAAGTCGGACATTCAGAGAAGTAATCTCAAAGCTAATGCAAATATCTTATAATGAGCATTAATTAATGAGATAGGACTATGATTTTTCCATTGGGCCAAATCCCATTCTTATTTAGGAATGAGACATATTGTAGCTTCAGCAAAAGAACCAGAAGAGAAATTCAGAATAGTAAAGTGTTGAAGTAATTTGAAAAGCTTGGGAAAGAGGATTTTAAAAAAAGTGAAGGTAATATTCAACAATTAAGCCATCTGGACCTGGTCAGTGCTTTGTCCTTAGGAAGAAGCTGAACTGCCAACTAAACTTCATCAATTTGCAAGAGTGTTTCTAAAGTAGAGAAGTCCAGAGAAGATGAATATTTGAGTTTAAGTGTGGAAAAATAGGCATTAAGAGTTTTCTCTCATGATGTTGTTTCAGGGGTGTATAAATCTTTATAATATGAAGCAAAACACGCTGCAATGTCATCATCACGGAACAGCTTATTACCAGAGTTATTAATAGTGGTTTCAATAAAATTCTTTTTTTTCTTACACTTTAGGTAATGTGTCAAAAGGGCAACAGGTCTATTGTTTCCACCATAGTATCTGCATTTATTTTTTAGTAGTGTACCTCATGCCTGCTCAGTTGTAAATGTATTAAATTCAATCTTGACCACAAGCAAAGCATCCACGTCCAATTTATTATTTTGGGAAGTATAGTAGTTATGTTCCAGCTGCTTTATACGAGCCAACATGGAAGTAGACTTCTTTGCTGCATATTTCATTTTGGTGGAGGCGAATCCTATGTCAAAACACCTCTTAGTTGTCTTAAAGGCACCCCAAACACAATGAAAAGGTGTTGGCACATTATCATTTATTAGAGAAGTATTCTGTGTTTGTCCATTATTATTAATAGAGAAGTATTCTTTAACAAGTGCCATTTAGGAGGTGGGAAAGGAAGGGTTCGAAATAAAGGCGTTATTGCATTTCCAGCAGGAGTTATTAGAACTACATGGCAGGATCTTTAGATCCATCCACACAGGAGCAGGATGCAAGATGAAAATCAAGCATATCTCCATAATACCTGAATGTTGCAATAAACATTGACTTAGATATATGTACTCAATACAAGATTGATAATGATGTACAGGTGAATAAAATGAGTATTCATACAGGTTAAGGTTGAAGAGTCTCCAAGACTTGGAAGTGAGTGGAAATCACATTTTTAAAGGCGTTATTGGAAGCATGAGGAGCACACCTTGATGTAGATTTCCTGCCCATAAATGGATTTAAAGTTTGATTACAGTGTCCTTCCACCAATAGATTGATAGTGCTGCGATCAGAGATGGTGAGAGAGATTCTGCCAAACAGTTTTGTCTGGATGAGTTGGACCATAAATTATCCAGTCTGGTGAGAGTGGTAATATCTATTTTGAGTGTAACTATTAACCAACAACCCTCCGAATCCTGATCTTGAGAAAGTAATGAAGTGTTGGGAAGATTTATGACTGAAAATAATCACACCATTTTTATTGGAGACAGAAGGAGAGAAAAAGATTTTGCCACCCCATTGCTTTAAAAATGTTGTAACTTCTCACTCAATAAGATGTATCTCCTGTAGCAAAGCTATGTGGCATTTCATACAGGCTAAATGAGACAATATTTGCTGATGTTTTATTGGGTTTTTCAACCCCTTAGCATTCCAGGTTACAGTTCAAGGTTGCATAATAAGCATAAAAATATTTTCAACAAATGGCTCTTAATAAATGCATGCAATAACATATTGAGATGGAAGGGGAAGCACAAAGGAGAAAAGAAAGCATGAGACCTACTCATGGGCGTGCCTGTAGTAATTGGAGATTCTTTGCATGAGCTGAAACTCAACAAACAATAGTCAGTCACATTAGGCCTGCTTCAATAACGTTTTCGAATATCTGTGTTTGATTTTGTGAACAACAGCTGCACTTCTCAAATGAAAATTGTGATCTCAGAGAGAGAAGTAGTTGAATTGTACATGTGTAGGTTACAAAAAGTCTTCCAGAACTGAGGACTTGCAGCATTTGCAAACTTAGGAATATGTGTTCTTCTGTGAGTGTCTCTCTGTGGGTTACTTTGCATCAGTAGTTGAGCATTCACATTTTCCGTGCTGGCAGTTTTCCACCTAAGATGGGAACATACACTTGCTTTCATGACTTGCAAGAGTAAAAATCTTCCCAGGGTAAGAAGAGTGTACAACCACCTCATATGGCATAACATTTTTCTAAAAAGTGGTTTTGCCTCTAGGAAAATATGTCTGCCTGGAGAACAAAAGGGTATTTAGACAGAAAATTGGAAAAATAAATATTGTGGATCAAAATATCATGTCAGGGATATCGAGGACACAATACTGTGAAGGTAACTTTCTATAGGTAAGCAACGTTTCACTATATATAACTCCACATATATGTACTTTGACAATATATATATATCTTGAAGGCATGTAGATGTGAAGCTAAGTATAGTAAATCTATATTACCTATTTGTACATGCATTCTCGATATTTTGGTCCTCAATGTTTTTGACACGATACTATGTCCACATTATATGTCTGTTTCCAATATTCTGTCACTGATCTAAAAAAAACAACACAAATTGACATAAGCCAAATAACCTTTAAGGTTCATTGATACATGCAGATTTCTCTATCTGTTCAAGATCCTTGCTGCATCAGTTTTAGGCATTAGGGAAAATTTGTGATTATTGTACATTTTTCTTGAATTTGTTGAGAATTCCTAAACAGCCATTTCTTTCAGGAGATTTATGACTTTTCTACATGAGATTATTACTGTTTACTTGCAGGATAAAGGACAGTTCTGAGCTGACGATAACTTTGAGGTTTCTAACCAAGCCTGTGAAGGTCAAGGATCTAGACAAGGTGGAAAGCTAATTTAACATTACAAGTACCAGTCAGTCTGCAGAGCCTGCTAGTATGATCTCCATTTATGTTCCATTGTTGCATACAATAGAGACAGCAACCTTTATTATGATAGCATCCAGGCAGACCTTAAAACATTTTGATATTGATCTGGATGTTCACAGCATACATGTGGCATTCTATACTATGTTGTTCATGAGGATCACTAGAATATCCATGTAGATATTATAGAAGACTGCAGGTAGGAAATATCTTTGTAACAACAATGTGGAGCCTTACCCATTCACAACACCTATATATAAGACCTCCTGGAGGGATTCAATATGTCGTAATATTTCAAATCCCACGGGTGTTTAACTTAACATTAATCCCTTAGGTCAAGGTGTATGTTTCTAAATAAAAAAATTGTCTCAACAGGCCATAACCCACTGTGAAAAAATTAGTCAGTAGAGAGAGAGTGCCTCACGGAAGGAAGGAAATATTTTTGTAACAATACCTCAAGAGTCACCTGCTGGACACAATTTCATTGAAATTACCTGAGACACTGAAGTGAAATTCCATCCAATCCTTACTCTGGGCCCGATTCACAAAGGTAAACTGAGACAAAAGTCTAACTTTATGACTTTCTGTCTCCGTTAAACTTAAGTTTTGATGTTAAGTTTAACTTTGACCAAAACTGAGACAAAAGTCTAACTTTACTACTCGTAATTGCCCTTTGTGAATACCAAAAGTCATAAAGTTAGGCTTTTGTCTCAGTTTACCTTTGAGAATCGGGCCCTCTATCTTTAACCACTTAAGGGGAATATTGCATTCCACTCTTTAAAAAGGCCACGAATAGGTTAAGGATAATCACAGTATATTCCTTGCCCTTGTCCATAGCAGTCAACAGCTTCTGCCTATGCATTCTGAAACATCAACTGATAATCACAGAGGACGGTTTGTGCTTTGTGTGTTGTTTGTTGGTAGAGTCTAATGGTATTTATGTTGCAGGGATACTGTGATGAAGCTATTTTGAAGTTTATTGGTTGTCTTGTCTTTGTGATGGTACTCTCTCTGACTTGAGAGAACTTGCCTTAGGTGAGATGGTTGGATGCTGGGGCCATAAGGCCTGGTGGAAGAGAACCATCCTGAGGGAGATTGGTGGCCAAAAACGGACATCAGGTCATCACAATGTACTGGTATGATTTGAGCTGCCGTAGAAGGTGACATTTTTTTTTGTAACATAAGACAAGTTTTTTGATGAGCTACTGGATTCACTGATGATTAACTGAGGTAGGACTTTATTGTACTTATTATCATTTGCTTGCTGTCGTGGTTTGCAAGTAGGCCAGATTTTGTGGAATCATTTATTATTGAAGGCTTTACATGTCTTTGCTTTCTTTTTCAGAGGAAGTTCTGCAGTTTCCAGGACAATGGCTGTACCTTATTAAAGGATGTTTGACAGTGTGGCAGAAGAAAATGGACCTATATCCAGGAAAAGCACAAGGGATCCTCTGGCTGTAAATTGTGGAGATTGTTTCGCAGGACAAGCCTGAGCTGTAGAATTCAAATCACTGCAGGGCATGGTATCTGTTTGTTGTGGAAAAATGAGTAACAGTGCAAACATCCAGGATAGTGGCTGGTGTTTGTGTATGCTTAGGTTAGGCACTTGGAACAACAGCAGATTAAGTTATCATTTGTCATAAGCAGGCAGTGATGAACAACTGTGAATAAAAAGGCCGTTCTTGTCTTTAATATTGTGTTTATTGGCATTAATAGTCTAGAAACATGAGAACAGCGTGCCAATAATGCAGCAGGAAATATATTTTTTAGAAGTATTTGTAACTTGGTCTGTAAACATAGCTGAGGTTGCCTATAGATGCTGACTATTGGATTACAACAAGGTTTCAGGATCTTTAGATCATGAGGCCCTGCTTGTGTCAATGACTTTTGAAAAGATGTATTTGTCCTACTGATTTTAATAAGACTAAAGTATTGCTGTCATGTGATTATTGGTACTCCTCTACCAGGATGCTCTCTTCCAATTTTTGCAGCATCATACTCGTAATTTAATTTCGCACCTTTGATCATACAAACAAGATCAAGGGAAGTGGAAGTCGAAACTCAAACGGAAGGTGGACCCTTGGCTAAATGATCTGGCTACCTCAGCGACTATGGAACAAGTGTTACAGTGTTGTATCACCACGCTGTACAAGTTGTGTATTGTAGTAGATTATTTTGAGGATTTTACGTTTAAATTCATGTTTCTTAGCCTTAAATGAGCTTCAATTTTGTTTTGTCTTTCTCTTTCGAAATGCACACTTTTGTATTTTTTTTGTGGGTGTAGTGTGACTAGAGATAGGGGTTGGACGGCTGGGTTTTGTGGTATGTGATATAATTATATATTTCCTTTTAAAACTCTCTATGTGTCACCAAGGTCTGACATACTGGTATGCTTCATGATTCTGTTCTCATCTTGTCTTTTTCGCATTCTGGTGCTACTGTCATTTTACGTTGATAAAATATGTAATGCAAAAATAGATCTTACCACATGTTAGTGATGAAAAGATCGAGGTGTATGTGTTACTTTGGATGCTAATTAAAAGTACATTTGTACAGAACGCTTTACCTTCTGAATTATATATATGCCCTAACCAGCGCAATGTCAATCTCAAAAGTATGAGACGATCTATTATTATTATTATTATTATGTTACCGAAATTAAACATTCAGGCTACACTGACATCTATGGCACATACTTAAAAACATCTGAACATACTTGATATATAAACAAATATTAGGTTATTAATTTACAATGTTAGCCACAGGTTGCAGTTGAGCAGAGACGGGTGGCATGCCCTGCATAGGATGTATACAGGAATTATGGCGGTGGAAACAGCTGGCGGCCAGGCTGAAGCGAGGGAAGGGGAGGAGTGCAGGGGGCTAGAATGTAGAAGCAATTATCATAAACAAGCCTAGCAATGGTGATAAACTGTCTTGTAGCTTATAAAAAATATATAAATGACTAAATATTCATCTGACTTTGAAGAACTACTTCCTTAGGAAATAATTTCAGAAATAAATTAAGTATTTGGTCGTTTAAGTAAATTGGTAGAGCACTATTGTACAGTCACAGTCATGGAACTGAGGCAATTAAATTCAAAATCGATTTCCTCTTTCTTTTACATCATATTAAGAAGACCAGAGTGTTTCGCCGTCTCCATTTACGCTTTAGACGGCATGAAAACGGTTCAAAAAGTATCCCGTTCTTTTTCGCAGAAGATAAGAACAAGTCTATCTATGTATAGTTCAGTTAAATCTCAGCAAACATTTCTCAAAAGACGAAAAAAAAACCTATTTATCTGCAACCATAAACCTATCAATTAGATTGACGTCATCCCCATAAAAGTGAACTACTGCATGGCAATTTATATCACAAGTATTCGTTATTATTAGTTAACCCAAAGACAACATTTCAAGATGTACCTTCTAAAACAGAATGAATCATGAGAGCGTAAAAACAAATATATCGGTTTGCATTAATCACATGAAACCTTACCCACACTTTAACTTTTCCCTCACTCTGTGGCTTAAGGATGCCTCCGCCCCCTCCTCCTGCCCACCTGTGCTAATTCCGTCTAACTTTGCCTCCGGTTTATTCTCTTTTATACATTAGTAAGACTTCTCATCTCCCAATTTATTTTCATCGAGTCATTTATGAGCGTACGTTTCCCAATTATTTTTTCGAATGAATTCTAGAACTGTCAGCTTCAGCTATTTTCAGTTATGAGGGTTAGTCATAGATTTTGTATTTTGAGCTTGAAGTTTTAACATTGTTGTACATAATTATAAAGATTGTCGGATAAAAAAAGAAACAGCCAGTAGGAAGTAATCAAGATGTATAAGGCGAACATCTAGTAATATTTTACAGAACTGTCCCATTAAATGTATTGCACACGGATTTCTACGGAAAAGTGAAATTCTTGCTTTTACCTTTCAATGTAAAATTGAGGCAGCATAAGGCATTGGGGAGATGACATGTGTGCCTAACCTTGTAGACACTAGACACTAGCAGAGCTAGGATCTTTAAAGATGGAGACAGCCTGGACAGAAAGAAATCTGTATCAATGCAAATAAATCATATGGACTTGCTTAAGACGAAAACAGCAAAGAAACCGACTGGCAGGTTATGAGAAAGAGATCAAATTTTCATGTGACCGCGACGGAACTGCTTATCCAAAAAAGATAACGCAAAAGTCAGCAAGTTTTACTTAGGGCAACATTGAAGCACCTTTCGTGGTTTGTCTTGATCTGCCACGCGGTCCCCTGAGGACATATGTGTTCCATACAAGTTTACTGGTACAAAAATTAAAACAAAGTGAAAAGGTATTCCACGCCTATTAGTTCATGAACATACCTCTATTGAAATCACTAGGGAAAGGGCATTAAATGCAAAAGAAATCAGAATATGCAAATAAATGACCAAATGCCTTCATGGTGGTCTAATTGCGACCCAAGCAAGAAGCGAGCTCAGTCCACTGGCACAGGCCACTTGTCCCAGCAATAGTTTTTTTATCTTCAAATGTGGAAACTTATTCAGAGCAATAGGTCCCGTGGGAAATACTGAAGAATAGTCTTTGGAGAACTGATAGAAAAAGTTCAGAGCTACCAGAGTCATTTGCATTTCCTGGTTGTGAAAAAGTACTAAATTCATTTTTCACTACAGCAAGACCTATCTCTCCCATAGGTTACCTTTGGAGCTGCCTTGTAACACTTTACAAGCATAACTTTCAATTGGGAGTAGATGGAAAATGGGAGTTTGGTGTCTCTGGACTGACAATTTTAACACATCTTTTAGTGAAGTTGGTTTTTAAATTGCAGGTCTGAAAATGCCACTTCGGAAAGTTGACACTTTCTTACCTTTACCATTCTGTGCCTCTGCCTGTCCTTAGAATACACGTCTGGGTTGATGATAGCTGGGCTTTGTGAGTCCCCTCTAGACAGTCACACAAAAAAGGAGCTGAGGTGTGCCCTGCATATCCTGATGGCCCAACACCAGGTTGATGGGTCTTCCTGAGCTGGAGTGAGAGGGAAGAGCTGACACATGCACCTGAATAGGGCTGTGCCTGTCCCCACACATAAAGCTGCATACCCCTGTAGTGTGTCAGACCTTTGAAGTTTCCCTACTTTAAAATCTCAAATGGAATAAGTCTTGGACCTCTGACACCATATACTCAGAACACTTCTGGACTGAGGACATTCTGCCAGGAAGAAGAGCAGTTGTGCTGCCAGGAGGGACCGCCACCTTGCTGCTTGCTTTGCTGTGTTGCCCTGCTGCCTGCTGTTTCTTGCCTGTGAGTGAGAGGAATGGGCTTTGCTTTCTACCACATTCATTTCTAAAGGTTCTCCAAAGGCTGGTTGGGCTTGCCTCCTGTTAGACGTCTCAGGGATATCATGGACTTCACCTGCATCTTGCTACAAGCACCTGGGCTCCTCCTGAGTGTTTCTGCTGCAACCCAAGAAACCAATGCATCGACTCCAAATCATAATTTTAGAACCAGCGCATCCCTGCGAACAGTAGCGGCCTTCGGCGGGACTGCTGCAGGGCAGTGCATTGGGGTGGGGGAGGAGCAGGGTAGGGGTAGTAAACTACGGATTAAGGCCAAACGGAGGTAAGTAAACAAATAAATAAATAAAACGAATTTCATTGAGCGTGCTGCATTGACAAATGTGATGCAGCACGTGCAACAAAATTAACTTTTATTTATTTGTTTACTTACCTCTGTTCAGCCTTATTCCATAGTTTACTACTCCCACCCTGCTCCTCCCCTGCCCTGCCCCACCGCCCCACAGCACTCTATCCACGGGCCGCTACTTCTCTGCGAAACTGATGCATCACCACTGCCTGCACTGAAGCCGCGGTCCCTGCCTACCTAGTGCACGATGCATCGATCTCGTCTTCCAACGCAGTCACGACTTTACCAGTGCATCAATGTTGCTTGCACCAAAGCCGGGGTCCCCGCTCACAGAATGCATGACGCAACAACCTAGACTTAAAATGCAGCCTCGACTGTGCCTGCTACGAGAGTCAGGGACACTGCTTCACCGACATCTGTGAAGAACCGTTCTGACTCTGATGCATCCTTGGCCTGATGTGCCTTCTCAGAACCGAGTACCATGCTCTTGACATCGACACATCAGTAACCTTCCCTGGCTTTGAAACCAATAAATTGCCTGCAACAGCAATGCATCACCTGCGGATTTCAATGCATCATCCCTGAGCATCTACACATCCAAGGTACTGTTAGGAGGTCTGTGTGACTCCTGTATCTGGCCCGTGCCCCATCGTGGTCAGACTGAACATTTGGATTTGCCCCGGTGAAGTGTAACCAGATAGTCCCAGGTGGAACTATTGACTTCTAAGCACTGCGTTTTGTTTTCACCTTGCAAAATACATATCTTGACTTGTGTATGTTGGATTTGTGATATTCTGGTCTTGATTTACTCAGTTAAATACTAGCTATTTTTGTAATCTGGTGTGGAGTACTTTTGAGGTGTTCTCACTGTGTTTGTGTGTGTGTGTGTGTGTGTGTGAGTGTGTGTGTGTGCACAAATACTTGACACATTACCTCTTTAGTTTAGCCTGACTGCTCTGTGCCAAGCTACCAGAGGATGAGCACAGGTAATCGTTTAGTGTGTACTACACTTACTCTGACTGGCGTATTTGTCCTTACTCAGACAGGGTGCATCCCTCTACCAACTAGAGATCCCATTTCTGACAAAGATGCTCCTCATTTTATATTTTCCTCTGGAAGGTTTTCTCAGAAATGGTGTATTATACCAAACCAGGAAATACATACTGTTGTTGAGCAAGCGGAACTTAGGACTCTTCAGGGATAGTTAGGTTTGATGTATTTGTATTTAAAGATCACAAAATAGATTGCACCTTTAAATACAAAATTTCAGATGTTTTGACCTCAGAAGCTGGAAAGGGAGGTGTATAGAATAATAGATTGAAAATTGTGAATAACAGAAACAATATTTACAAATTTGTTCTGAGCGACATCAAATAGACAAAGAGAGGAAATCAAGGGGCCCGATTCACAGAACTAACTTAAGACAAAATCCTAAACTTACTACCATTTTGGTATTCACAGAAGGCACTTAGGGCCCGATTCACAGAACTAACTTAAGACAAAATCCTAAACTTACTACCATTTTGGTATTCACAGAAGGCACTTACTCATTTTGGTATTCACAGAATGCACTTACTCATTTAGGTATTCACAGAAGTTAGGAGTCCTAACTTTAGGACTCTTAAATGCCTTCTGTGAATACCGAAAGTCTTAAAGTTAGGATTTTTCTCAATTTAGTAGTAGTAAAGTTAGGACTCCTAACTTTAGGACTCCTAAATGCCTTTCTGTGAATACTAAAAGTCTTAAAATTAGGATTTTTCACAATTTAGCAGTAGTAAACTTAGGACTCCTATCTTTTGGACTCCTAAATGCCTTCTGTGAATACCGAAAATCTTAAAATGGATTTTTTTCTCAGTTTAGTAGTAGTAAAGTTAGGACTCCTTACTTTAGAACTCCTAAATGCCTGCTGTGAATACTGAAAGTCTTAAAATTAGGATTTTTCTCAATTTAGTAGTAGTTAAGTTAGGACTCCTAACTTTTGGACTCCTAAATGCCTTCTGTGAATACCGAAAGTCTTAAAATTTGTGTTTTTCTCAGTTTAGTAGTAGTAAAGTTAGGACTCCTTACTTTAGAACTCCTAAATGCCTGCTGTGAATACCGAAAGTCTTAAAATTAGAATTTTTCTCAATTTAGTAGTAGTAAAGTTAGGACTCCTAACTTTAGGACTCCTAAATGCCTTCTGTGAATACAGAAAGTATTTAAATTATGATTTTTCTCAGTTTAGTAGTAGTAAAGTTGAGAAAAATCCAAATTTTAAGACTTTTGGTATTCACAGAAGGCATTTAGGAGTCCGAAAGTTAGGAGTCCTAACTTTACTACTACTAAATTGAGAAAAATCCTAATTTTAAGACTTTCGGTATTCACAGCAGGCATTTAGGAGTTCTAAAGTAAGGAGTCCTAACTTTACTACTACTAAACTGAGATAAACCCCAATTTTAAGACTTTCGGTATTCACAGAAGGCATTTAGTAGTCCTAAAGTTAGGAGTCCTAACTTTACTACTACTAAATTGAGAAAAATCCTAATTTTAAGACTTTCAGTATTCACAGCAGGCATTTAGGAGTTCTAAAGTAAGGAGTCCTAACTTTACTACTACTAAACTGAGAAAAAAAACAATTTTAGGACTTTCGGTATTCACAGAAGGCATTTAGGAGTCCAAAAGTTAGGAGTCCTAACTTTACTACTACTAAATTGAGAAAAATCCTAATTTTAAGACTTTGGGTATTCACAGAAGGCATTTAGGAGTCCTAAAGTTAGGAGTCGTGACTTTACTACTACTAAATTGAGAAAAATCCTAACTTTAAAACTTTCGGTATTCACAGAAGGCATTTACGAGTCCTAAAGTTAGGACTCCTAACTTCTGTGAATACCGAAATGAGTAAGTGCATTCTGTGAACACCAAAATGAGTAAGTGCCTTCTGTGAATACCAAAATCGTAGTAAGTTTAGGATTTTGTCTTAAGTTAGTTCTGTGAATCGGGCCCAAGCTGTCTACAATGTCATTCAGAACCCTGAAGTGAATAACATCCCTTGTTAGTTACATTTTACTCATTGTAATTTTATGTTGAATATGCACCCAAAGTCATCTGCCCATGCTTCCAACATACATGCAGGGGCAGAGCAGAAATCGGGCAGCTATTTAATATGTATTGAAAAAAGGGTAAAACTAGCCTTCTTCTGTCCACCACCTTCGGCACATAACCTTCATCTCCCAAAAGTGTAAAAAACATACCTTGCCTCTCCTACTGTTCACTGCAAACTTTCACTTCCCCCGTCAAAGTGAGAACTTTAATTGCTTTCTTAACACCCATCCCTACCACCCTCTAAGCACTCCCACCCCAACTGAGTCCAAAGATTTAATTCCTGTTCGAACATTTAAAGCAGAGAGCCCTGCACTCTTAATGGTGGATGACTCGGGCACAGCACCACCCATATTATTCCATGTCCTTCAGTTCTGTGGAAAACCAGGAGAGGGAAGAAGAGGAGAGTGATATAACTAGCCACCTTTCTATCGGACTGTTAAGTAAACTAGGACTTTGGCATAGTTCTACAAGTCTTGCTTTCCCACACACGGGTGACACCGGTGAACTTGCTTCAATGAACCAGAGCTGAAGTGAAAGACAAGTTATTGTAGCCTTGTAGAATCCCACTCAGTACTTAGTTGAAGTGGAGATATTGCTTTTGGATTGCTAACAATCCCTGCAACAGGATCAGGGGCAATATGGTAGCAGAATTAAACCTATTTCATTATTCACAATATCATGCACACATTTCACTAGGAAGAATAGACACTTTTAAATAACGGCATTTATTACAACAGATCAAACCTGTTTCTCAGCACTTCTAAAATACCTACGTAGGATATCAGAAAAACAGCAAGAAGGCACATTGTTAATGAGACTAAAATGAACATTTCTCACATGGCTAAAATGTAATCTAAAATCTAACAACCCAAAACCTACATCTATGCACTACACTAGGAGAGCATTGAAAGTAGGACACCTTGCAGTCTAGAGTTTTTTAGGTCGAAGCAATACCTTGTTGACAGCGAGAGCTGTCATTATCATGGGAGGCGTGAAGGTAGTGTTACCTGTAAAAGGCAATCAAACTCTGTGGTAGCGACCTTCCTTCAGGAATCTGCCTTATCAGCATCAGGGAAGATGCAGCATATTCAAGATGCAAGATGAAGCATGCCATAGGTAGTACTTGTGAGTGATGATCCTATATAAATACCTAAGAGATACCATGATCTCGCTAACCATCTCCAGTAGTAGAAAGAGTGTAGAGGATGAGGTTAACCCTCCAAGATTGTTTAGACTATACTATATGTGGGAGGCTGAGGGTACCCTTTCATTCATAGCTTCTTCCTGCTCCTAAGTGTGATACTTGGTATGACTAAGTGACCTTTGACTATTTTCTATACCAAAAGCACCATTTACATAGAAAAAGGCAGAGGGCTCTGAGTTTAAAAGCATTTAGATTGGCCATTAGTAAAATCTTTTGACCATGCCCCTATGACCAGTGACTGCTGCACAAGGCCAAATCTTTGCACAGAGGTTGTGTGGCATAATGAGTGGCACAGACTGTGACCATTCATCTAGCGGTCTTCTAAAACATTTTTGTTGGGAAGAGAGTGGGAACAGGGGAAGCTGAGATATTCAATTTTAACGTTTTTAGAAGGGATGTAGAAGGTTGGTCACTATAGACCAGGGCTTAAAGATTTACTGCTGTTTGGTGGCTGTCTTACTCAAAGCTTATGTCTGAAAAAGTCACCTTTTTCAGGGGATGGGAAAGACCTGTTGTTTGATGGAAGTCTTTCTTAAGGTATGAGTATGTCCTTTCTTTGTTCTATCTTCTATGTCCTTTTTGAGTTTATCTGTCTTTTTGGTTATAATAACCATTTCAAATTCTTTGAAGACTTGTTCTACTGTATCAAGAAGAGCTTTGGCATCAGTAGGTGACTGATCATTGTACATTTTCCATTCTAAATCATTTTTTTCTTTTTCACTCTGCTTAATATTTATTAGAGCTCTTTCAATGCTGAGGACCATCCATGTCCCTGATCATTTGTTAGCAGTGAAATAACCTGAGCCATACGTTCTGTATCTGTTCTAGAGACACAATCCTATGGTTCTTTTTAGCAGCATGAATGGTTAGAGGGGAGAAAATTCATTTTTGAGTCAATCAATTAATCCTGAAACCTCTTAGACACAAAGCAACGACAGATAACTATGTAAAGTTAGTTTGATTTATTACAAAGCCAAAAATAACGGAAGATGAAGACACCTCAAGACAAGAGTGTAGAATTAGCATAGAGAGACAAATCTGTGTATTGAATTAAGACTATGTAGCATAAACAATACAATTATTTCAAGAAGCAGGATGCAGAGAATCAGAAAGCATGAATCAACATTTCCCTGCATCGAGGATTGGTGCGTTAACATCATTAAATCTATTCCTACACTAACACTAAAGTGACATCCCTACTTAATCATCTTCAGGAAGAAGATTAAAAAGGTGTCAGCATAAGGAGTCTTCCTGAGAAGTCTCTACAACATCGATGGCTCATATAGTATAAAGCTATTGAGACATAGCTTGCTCTCAGATGCTCACTCTCCGAAGGCAGAAGGAGAAGTGGGCACTTTCCCTACTGCTGTGTTCACATTATTCGTAGATAACCTTCCTACAATACATTGTAGATCACGCCATCTGCTCTGGGTATAATCATAAAAGTGTTTTTCCATGTGACAACGGTGTTCTTTCCTTCTACTATGTGAAGCACAACAAACTTCCTTTATTGACTCAATCCAAACAATGTAACTTCTTCTCTTAGTGCCTGAATACTAAAACAAAGACATTGCCCTAGCTAACAAGAGCACTTCTTTCACCTGCAACACAAATGTGAGAAATAACAAATTCCACAGCACGCATGAAAATTCAAACTATTAACTCTAAAGCAAGAGTTTCCAGGGAACTGCATTTCAGGCCAAATAAATTAAACTGACATAAGAAAGCATCACATGAGCTTTAGGAATTGCATGAAAATAAGACACTTTCAGTTAATACATTTGTCTACATGTAAAACAACACAATTAATTAACATTTTTAGTACATCCTTTTTTTAAGTACATAAATAATTGTTAATTTCACAACACAAATTCTTCATATTAATGTTTTCTGCTAGTTACATTTACTTTCCATGTTAATTTACTCCATGTTACTTTTAAATGGCCTAAGTACTTGTTTCAATTTATTAAATTTCACAATTCTAACACTTTCCATTAATAAGACAAAAGATTATATGCTGGTGTGCCCTACAAGTGAGATTACAATGCACCACTACAAATAAAATGCAATTTCTTCTACATTTTCAAACTGAAACTAATCTTAAATTCCTCATCTTCTGTGAAGATAATAGTAATATTTTTGACCTGTAGTCCCTCAGGGATGAAGTTTATTTTAAGACAATCAGTTAGGAATTCTGCATGGAGTTCAATGCTCATCCAATATTTTCAATAATCGTTTGAGTGATCTGAGTCCTGCTGTTGCCAGATGGCAGGACCTTTAGAGCCTAATATTCAAGATACACTAGCAATTTTTGAAATGTATACAGCAGAGCAAGATATTGTTTCTGACTCTGACATTGGTGAAAAAATAGAACCAAAAGTGGAAAACTGACCACTCGTTTTGGCAAATCACCCAAACAGACCAAGGTCTGCAATAAGACAAAATAAAGAAAAAGGCAACCCAGTAACCCCTTGCAAACTTGGGTATCAACCAGAATAAGGAAAATGCCCAATAAGGGAATTATTTATTAGTATGTCCAAATAGTGACAGATAGAATTGAAACAATGATTTAAACATACATCCAATTATCATGTAAATACATCTGAAGAGAAATTAAAGAAAACAAATTGAGAGAGTATCTCTGTATTCCATATATATAATAGGAAAGGGGTGCACAACAGAAAAATCTAAACAGTCATTAATCTTGTCAATCTGAATGAAATCCAATCAAAAATCATTCTTATAAACCCATAGATCTATTTATATAGAGGCGACTCAAATTTAAATAAATGTCCGTACTCCTTAAAGGCTGCACGATTTACCATTGAGTATTCAGTGATTCTACGAAAAGAAGTGAACTTGGTGTCAATGGTTTGATCTCTATTGTCTGTAGTACACAAGACCATCCTCAGGACCAGGACAATGAAATGGAAATGCATAGAAGGCTCCACATGAAATTTGGACTTAAATAATAGCCTTCAATTCTTATACCATGTTGTACAGAGTTTATTGTTCTCAACTTTGATGGTTTTATTTAAAAACAATCAGGCTGTTTGACTTATATTCAATGGTGAATTAATGATTCATGAAAAGAATGAGTGAATCAGTATTGTTTTAGTATGTTTTTTGACGAGTAGCTCTATCTAAATAAATATCGCATTTTAAAATGCTTTAAACTCTTTAGAAACCATGTGGTTATTGGGATTGAAAGTGGAGGGATTATGCTAACCAGTGGTGTCAAATATTGGAATTGTCTCATTTTCAGAAATATTTCAAACAAATGGAGTGGAAGAAACAATACATTTCAATCCGAGTTTCGAATGCATCATTCCTATGGGTGGGGGCAACGCACTAACAACTGATTACTCTGTGTCAGTTAGAGGATGAGAAGAAAGGTTGAATATAGGTATAAATTGATCAGCATTTACAACTCATAGTAACGGTTGTGTGTGTCTTTGCCCAGGGGTGTATTGATTCCTGTACTAACCTCTCCTCCTACCTCTCTGTCTTTGACAAGGGGTAAGCCTCTCTGATCCTCGCCTGAAAAAGCTTGCCTAGAGGTAGAAGGTTGGTCAGTATAGCCCAGTGCCTGAGGATTTACTGCTGTTTCATCACTGTTTGTATCAGAGTCTAGGTCAGAAACAGTCACCTTTTTTGGAAGGAGGGAAAGAACCTGTTGTTTGATAGTATTTCCTAAGGTAATGGTAAGCCCTCTCCTTGTTCTATCTTTTGAAGTGGTTTTGGAGTTTATCTGTATTTCTGGTTACATAGACCTTTTCAAATTCTTCGATGGTTTGTTCTACTGTCTCAAGAAGAGTGTTGACATTAGTAAGTGAGTGGCCAGGGCAAATTTTTCTCTCTAAATCATCTTTTTATTTTTTTTATTAGTTTAATATGTTTTAGAGCTGTTTCAAAGCTGAGTACTATCCATGTCATCAAGCATTTGTTAGCAGCTAAACTGAAACTGCTCTTAAACTCCTTATCCTCCGTTTGAGTTGAGACAATCAGGAATTTTGCATGGAGTTTAGTGCATTTCAATTTATTGTTTAATCTTTCTGAATAAGAGAGTTCTGAATCATGTTGTTTCGGGATGATGGGCCTTTCACACCTAATAGTGAAGGTCTACTAGCAATCTTTGAAATGTATTTGTCAGAGTGAGATATGTTTTCTGACTCTCACATTAGTGATAGAGAAAAAATAGAACTAAAAGTGGCCATTTACCCTTATTCCTGTTTTTACCCAAGCTTTCTAGGGGTTAATGGGTTGTCCTTTTCTTTATTTTAACTTTCTAAAAGTGGCATTTTCTGAATTGTGTCCTAAAATCCAACTTTACCATTCAAGAGGATTCAAAATTAGAATTCACTTGAGTAAAAATAATTTTTTACCTGCTCCTAATCTAAAGTTATCACATATGAAATGAAATTATGTAACCCAGTGTTAGTCAATGTGAGAGATTTGCCTTATAACAGTGAAACATTACTTTAGGGGTTTTTCATTGCTAGGATTTGCAAAACTTAAACCCACATGTCCTACTTTAGAAATACAAGGCACGCATATGGGAGACATATGTATTCAAAAGGAGGGTTAGGTCTGGCAAAATATGCTACTTTAGTGGCTGGCACAACGAGTGCTGCAGCCTACTAGTAATAATTACCTTACAGTCCCAGGATTTAGCAACAGAAAAAAACATCTGGGGGACACTCTGGAAAAAAGGCTAGGTTCAAAAATAAGTATAGGAGGGAAGTGTAGAAAAATGCAAATTGGAGTCTGAAGAAGCATATTGTACATGATTAGGAGATTATTTGTATTGTGAAAAGCACCTGGAGGATTACATTTTTGTTGTATTGCTTGAAAAGTGTCAAAAGTGGAAACTGATTCTCTGACATTGACTGTTCGTCAAACTATATACCATTGTATAATCAATTATGTCAAAAAGGAAACTTATTGTTAAGTGTAATATTTGTACTTTACCTGCTGGGGGAATTTTTGAAAATATCCAATACTGATTTAGAATTTTGGATGATGGATTTGTCCTAAAAAGCAGAATAGTTAATTACATGAGAAAAGAGAGAGGGAGACTTTTGTTGTGTATGTGTAAATTCTTTCAAATTACAGGGTGGATTAAAGTATTTTCTAGTTTGCAAAGTGTGGAAAGTAGGTAGGGGTATATCCAACATAAAAAAACAAATTTGTTTAAGAGTAAATGCAGAATGATAATTTTGAAAATTAGGAAAATTGACACCACCAATTTGTTTAGGTCACTGTAACTTGACCAGATATATAATATTGTTTCTAGTATTCCAGCAAAACATAATTAAACTACTGTCACTATGGTTATAAATGTTTTGACAGGAATCATAGGTAAAAACATATTAAAAATAGGTAAAAGCATTATTTTGATAGTGTCAAGTCTGTCTCAAAAAGGTAGAAATGTAGGTGACCATGTTTCTGGGCGCATTCCTATTTTAGGGTTAATCTCTTCAAGATGTACATTATTAATTTCTGATATGTATTCTGAATATGAAATACGTCTGCATTTAAGTCCCATGACTTTCCAGACAAAACCCAAGTTTAGAAACATTTCTTTGTAACAAGACATATTAAGTGGCATAACTTCAGATGTTTCAATATTCAGTTAATAACCAGAAATTGTTGCATAAGAATTTAGTACAACAAAGAATCTCAGGAATATAGGTGACAGGCTTATCCATATAAAGCAAAATATCATCTGCTTATATAGTAAATCTTATTGTATAGCCAATGAAGCCTGTGGATATGTGATTTGTTTCTAAGGAGGGTGCAAGTGACAAAAAAATAACAATGGTGATAGGTGACAACCTTGTGTCGTGACTCTTTTGTGTAGGGGGATTGTAAACCATTAAAGAAAATGGAAGTCTTATGATAATAATATAATAAATTATAATAAGTTATGGGCAAGGATGCCAATGACCCTGCACAAGCTCACGTACTGGACTGGTGCCCCACCAAATCAATACATTCAAAGATAGATGTTTTAATTGTAGGGAGCAATTTTCTAACATTTAATAAAAAAATGAACTAATACACATATTCATCTCACTTTCCAACCTGATTTATTTTGACAGACTATCATATGAGGTTTCTCAACGATATATGTAGTTTGCAAAAAAATATTTTTCAAATATCACCAAAACAATGATATAATCACAAATATTTTGTTCTAATACAAAGATTATATAGCTTCAAGTGCATGCAGCCAACATGTGTTATACTCACCACTTCTTCAGGGCTGAAATTACAAGCACAGAGAAACACCTTTTTAAAAAAAAAAATCTATTTTTTATACTTAAAAACATAACAACATATAGTTCCATTGATATTCCATAAACAACTTATAAAATATTTAACCAAAAAATAAGCCCATGATTATTCACGTTCAAATTATTTTGTTTTGCAAATTGTATGCCATGTCTTGATACATTCTGTCCTTAAGTCATGAGACATCTCAGCGTAGCTTATGTATAGCTATATATTTCCTAAATATTATGAATCTTAATATTGTAATTGGCAATGTTCATACATGATTTTAAGAAAAAAAATAGTTTTGAAACCCAATATGTTAATAATCAAAGGTGCCATTAGATATCAAGTTGCACTCATTTAACACATTTCAACTGACACCCTTCCTGTAAATGCCAACTTCGCTCTTTGATACTATGGTTGCATCTCCTGAATTCGTTTGTGGTTTTAAATTCCTACAACATTCATAATTGTAACCTTAATCAAATTTCTGAAATAGCCAAATTGATCATTATTTCAATTAAATAGTACACCTTTTGCGATCCCCCTCTTCTTGCCCGTATTAGCTTTCATATATGGTTATGATTAGTAAAACCGCTATTCAGATCTTTCAAGGTGCAGTCAGACTCAGTTTTACCTAAAAAGAGAGAAAATGATAAATATGGAAAAATTAAAGAAAAAGGAAAGGAATGAACATAAGAAAGGGAAATTTAAAGCACAAATACCGGAATTGCTAATACAGCTTGCCTACAATGCTTCCATATCCATGAAAAAGATTTGCTTAGTATATTCTTGTTATTCACAGTCTAACCTAAAGGGTTCACTTTTACCTTTATCTTGCTACCCTACTGTTGAACTACACAATGCAACATTATACTGATTCTTTCTGTTCCACTTACCCTACGATAGGGTCTCTAAATTAAAAAGGGTGGCCGATGATATCTTGCCTTAAGGAGCGTCAGTTGTCCAAATCCAAATATTCACAACAAAATTTCTAAAAACAGTAAACTATAATCCCATCCATTTGATCCTCTTCAAAAACACCATGCAATTCAGCAGTTCGAAACATGTTACTCTTATGTAATATTAACAGCACAATTCTGCCTTCATAAAAAAATTGCACCATCATGCATTATCTCTCTACTACACACCGGTTCGATATCCTATTAATTCTGGTCAGGCCTCTTCACAAAAATATTCACAGTGAATCAGCGCAATTTCAAATGTATTAATATACTAGATAACTTGCACCACAGTGCAGTTCACATAGTCTATATATAGCCTAGTAAGACAGCATCACCTCAGCCTCATGGTCAATATAAATATTCAACAAGTCCCAGAGTAAACATTGCCACCCCAGCATTCACTTTCGCTACCTCAGCCTCATGGTCACTTTAGTTATTCAAAAAGTTGCAAAATAAAACATCGCCTCCTCCCCTAAGTGTTACCACTTTCTTTTAACTTGCATAGGTTGTAAGCAATTTGCAGAAAGAAACTTCACCACCCAGCATACATTTATCACCCTCTGATTTCCAAACTATTCTTTATGCCATGGCTTACATTGTGTGCTGCTCCCATTCCAAAAGTAGTAGCATGACCATTTGCTAGAAACAATGTTGCCTCTTCATTTTTTTCTTGCACTTATTCTGTTTCTAATATCCAATGCAACAAGTAACTGACAGTGAAGAACTAGCTACCTATCAATGTTGCCACTTTCTTTTAACTTGCACAACTTGAAAATTTGAGTTACTATAATTGAAGGAAAGGAAAAACCTTATTATTATCTACTCCATTGTTACTTTCCAAACATTCAACCCATTCCAAAATATTTACCTCCATCAATGTGTTGTCGCTTTTACCGTCTACACCACACAGATGCCATTCTGTGAACCATTTAAATACATACCTAGTTACTCTCATTCACCAATCCGCTACTAATTGGCAGAATGCAAACTAAACACATACAAGCAACCTAAAGTACTGACCTGGATTTCAAAATGGGACAAACTCAATTCAACAGCTATGAGTCTTACCCGCTATAGTCATTAAGCTCCAATGTTGACTAAATTTTAGAAAGTTGCTCCCTATGAAAAATGTATGTACCTTTGAGTATAATAAATTAATATATAAATTAATATATTGTATAATTTTTGGATCAAAACCATACCAATGTAAAGCATTGATTAAAAAGTCACAATTTATTTGATTAAAAGCTTTCTCAGCATCTTATGGTAAAAGACGGAGAACCCTGGAAGCCACAAAGCCGATCCACTTGCTTTCCATCAAGACCTTCACCATCAGGACATGGAACGTGATGACTATGTACAATACAAGCAAGACAGCCCTTGTAGAAGAGGAGATTAAAAAATACAACCATACCCTGATTGGTATTATTGAGACCAGATGGACACAGGCTGAACAGAAACAACTGGCTACAGGAGGAATGTTGCTGCACTCTGGATATGAGGATGAGAATGCCCCACATACTCAGGGAGCAGCAGTGATGTTAATGCCAGCAGTCAACAGAGCTCTGATTGGATGGAAAGTGCCATGTCACAGAAGCCTCATAGCGACATTCCGCACAAAAAAAAGGATCAACATGAATGTTATCCAGTGTATTCACCTACAAATGACAGCAAGAAGAGGAAAAGGACAGTTTTACTACAGACTCCAGTCCATCTGGAGAAATACCTTGAAAGAGACATCACCGTACTGATAAGGGACCTCAGTGCCAAGATTGGGAGTGACAACACTAGGTATGAAGAAGTAATGGACAACCATTGCCTTGGTGGCATGAACGAAAATGGTGAAAGTCTTGCAGACCTGTGTTTCCTGGTATGTGTCCCTTGTTCACTTTGCCACTAGATTCAAGCAAGCCAGGCTGATGAGGGATGTTACCCCGAAACCGGTCCCAGGATGCTTGTTTCCAGTCCAGTGAGGACGTGGCCTGTCAGTTCAGGCTGGACTGTTCCCATGAGGCACAGGGCCAAGACTGATTTGCATATGGCTGGGTCCAAACTGGGGTGGCAAAGTGAGCTAAAGAATGATGATTGATTCATCCCAGATCTGTGACTGGGGGTGAGTGTCTGAAAAGTTTCAGCACTCCGTCCATCATCTCCTTGTGTTTGCTCTACTCTCCCATGCCCATCTGCAAATGCAAAAGTAGGCAGATAATGTGGCAGCCACATCAGCATAACTTGGCCTCAACATCCACAGGGAAAAGATCCTGAAGGCTAATACGGCCAGCCCAACTGCAGTCACTATTGCGGGTGATGTACTGGGAGAGATTGAGACCTTCAGCTACCAGGGCAGTGTCATAGACAAGCAGGGAGGCACAGACGCTGATGTCAAGGAAAGATTTGTCAAAGCAAGGGGTGCCTTCATTCAGCTGAAAAAGATTTGGAACTCCACTGCAAACTAAGATTAGGTTTTTTAACACCAATGTAAAATCAGTCCTTCTGTGTGGAGCAGAAATGTGGATGACAACAGTGACCACCCGCTACAAAGTCCTGACCTTCATTTACACCTGTCTGAGGATAATCCTCCAAATCTGCTGGCCAAGCACTATCTTCAACAACAACCTATGGTAGCAGACTTTCTAATTTCCATCTCATTAAGAAACAAACGCTGGGGCTGGATAGGTCACAACTTCCACAAACCTGCATCAAACACCACCAGGCAAGTCCTGCCCTGGAACTCTCAAGGTAAAAATAAAAGAGATATGCCAAGAAACATCTGGAGCCGAGGCCTTGAGGCTGATTGCAAGAAGATTGGTTACACCTAGCGTCAGATTGAAGGAAAAGCCCAGGACAGAGGTGGTTGGCGAGTCCTAGGGCCCGATTCACAGAATGAACTTAAGACTCAATCCTAAACTTACTACTATTTTGGTATTCACAGAATGCACTTACTACTTTTGGCATTCACAGAATGAATTTACTACTTTTGGTATTCACTGAAGTTAGGATTATGTCTTAAATTTGTCTTAAGACAAACTTAAGACAGACTTAAGACAGACTTAAGACAAACTTAAGACAGACTTAAGGCAGGCTTAAGACAGACTTAAGACAGACTTAAGACAGACTTAAGACAAACTTAAGACAAAATCCTAACTTCTGTGAATACCAAAAGTAGTAAGTTCATTCTGTGAATACCAAAAGTAGTAAGTGCATTCTGTGAATACCAAAATAGTAGTAAGTTTAGGATTGAGTCTTAAGCTCATTCTGTGAATCGGGCCCCAAGTTAATGGCCTGTACCCCAGGAGGTGTAGTTGGCATAAGTAAGTACATTTCTCAGCATCCTAATGCAACTGCAGCAACAGGAGCAGGTACTTTTAATGCTCTATGAATTATATTTAAAAAATTTCTGGAGTCATCATCTACCTACTCATGATCTACTAAGTAAGGGATGATTTCGTTAATGTGCCTGCCATATATTTTATAATCAGTATTTAATAATGAAATGTATCTATAATTTTTGCATTCCATCTTTTTTTTGGAGCAAGCACAACATTGCGTCTAAAAAGCACCTTGAGTATAGTCTGTAAAATGAAAATGTTGAAAAAGTGAGAGTAATTTAGGTATAAGGATTTTGGAGAAACATGAATAAAATTCAAAAGAAAAACCATCAGGCCCAGGTGCTTTATGTGTGGAGAGGCCTGAAATGGCTTGTTTTTAAATTTCAGTAATATCAGTATTAACTGCTAGAGAGCAACAGTCTAGTGATGACAATGTCTTGTTAGGGGTATTTTGACCTCTAATATCGAGTCGAAATATCAGGAAAAAGAAAGATCAGAAAAAAAAGATTGTGACACAAATATATTGTCATGCAGAAATATCTGTGTCAAGAATATTGTTTATTTCAGGCATGTAATGCTGCTGTTAAGAATACCATTGTTGTTAATAATCTTAATGTTCATAAGTTAATTTTGTAGGTTACTATTGTATAATTGTTAATATTTTTTTTAATATGTATAATTTCAGGTGATTCGAATTTTAATGTAATTGCTGAATGTAATTCATAGTGTAATATAGGGTTGTTGGCTTGTAGGGGGAAATGGTCAGAAGTTAATTAAGAAATAATTAATTATCAATTAATGAATACTTTTTAGGTTAGTATGTTATCGATATTAATTATGTACATTATGTAATACTGATATTTTACATATATTTTAGGTGTAGGTTGCTAAGTTTGAATGGGTATAGGATGGGAAGTTAATTATGTAAAAATATTATTGATTGTTAGTTATGTAAATTGTGTAATATTCATACGTATAGTTATATTTTAGGTACGGGCTGCTGGGATTATGGCGGATAGTGTAGGAAGTTTATTGAGCAATAACTAGCAATGAATTATTAATCTATGATTAATTCTCAAATTGATTATTAATGATGTAAATTATGTAATACTGATTTATTTAAGATATATTTTAATTGTAGACTGCTAGTTCTGTGGGGGTATAGGGTGAGAGTAAGCAATATTTAAATAATAATATTTATTAATTGGAATTAAATCTTTGATTAATAATTATTTAAATTGCGTAATAACTATGTATTTTAGGTGTTAGCTGCAGGGTGTGGAGGGTTATAGGGTGGGGTGTTAGTTAAGTACTAAGTATTTAACAATTGATTATTATTTCTTAATTGATTATGTAATCGATTATCTATTATGGAAATTGTGTTATACTTTTATATTTTAATTGTATTTTAGTTGTGGGTTACTAGGTTTGTAGGGGTAAATAGTGGCACACCAATTAAGTAAACATTTTATAATTATTTGTTAATTGAAAATAAATTATTACATTGTTTACAGATTTTGTAAATAGTTTTTTAAATATATATGTATATATTATGTTGAGTAATGATGTTTATATTAAGAGTTCATATTTTTTCTAAATTAATAGGATTATTCAAAAATATAATGTTTTTGAAGTGAAGTCATTAATGTACTGTTGCTTGGACTAGAGTTGGAATAGTAAATATGTCCCCTCCAATGCCCTACACTTTCCCTACAGTTGCACAGACTGGAGTGGGAATAGTAAATCTTATCAGTCTAAAGTCTAACACTTTTCGTAATATTGCACTGTTTGGAGTGGGAATAGTAAATGTAACCCCTGCAAAGTCGAATACTTTCTCTACAGTTACATACAATGCCATACGTTTCCTAATATTGGTTAAATATATTTATTTTTAATTCTTGTTTATAATTTTGTAATGTTTTATATTCTTTTAATTTTTTGTTTTTTTTTAGTTGATAATTTATTTCATGATTTGGAATTGAATTGTTAAAATTGGTTATATTTCATATAGTATATAAATGTATAGGGTGCATATATATACATATATAATGAGGTTTCTATTAGTAAATGTAAAGAAATTAAAAAAATGTAATGTAATATATACATTTTGAATACTAGATTTCGACGGACAGGTTACTCCATTACAACTTGATCGAAGTACGTGTGCAGCGTGGGCTTGGCCACATGCTGATGGTGGGCTGCAGGGCATGGCCACACACCAGGCATTGCAGCCAACCCAGAGTTGGATTAATGTATAGTAATTAAATATTACTTTATGTTTAAAAAAAATAACTAGAAATTCACTGAAAAAAACAAAGGTTACAGGAACGTTAGAGTTAAGAAATCGAATTACAAAAAAACCTTTGAAATTCACAAAAAAAATCAAAGGTTACAGGCACGTTATAGTTATACTTATCTTGGGAAACTATAGATCGTGCCCTAAGGTAACTGCAAAAAGAACAATTGATGGACAGAATGCAGAACAATGTCATACATACATTCACCCCAGTACAGAGATCTGGGCCTAATTCCATCGTTTTTTGCTCACCATGGTACTCCAGTTTGGACCCAGCCATATGCAAATCATTCTTAACCATGCACCCAATGGGAACATTCCAGCACGAACTGCCAAGCCAGGTCCTCCTTGGACTGGAAACAAGCATCCTAGGACCGGTTTCGGGCTTTCACCCCTCATCAGCCAGGACAGCTTGACTCCAATGGTATGGAGAGCACTGGGCCCACGTCTGGGCATACCTGTCCTACACCGGGTGACAAATTCAAAAATAACAATTGATGGACAGAATGCAGAACAATGTCATACATTCACCCCAGTACAGAGTTCTGGGCCTAAATCCATCGTTTCTTTGCTCAACATGCCATTCCAGTTTGGTCCCAGCCATATGCAAATCAGCCTTGACCCTGCACCCAATGGTAACAGTCCAGACTAAATTGCTAGGCCAGGTCCTTCTTAGACTGGAAACAAGCATCCTAGGACCTGTTTCGGGCTTTCAGCCCTCATCAGCCAGGATTGCTTGACTCCAGTGGCATAGAGAGCACCGGACTAACGTCTGGGCATACCCGTCCCACTCAGGGTGACAAATGGAAAAAGAGCAATTGATGGACAGAATAAAGAATAATGTCATACATTCACCCCAGTACAGAGATTTAGGCCAAAATCCATAGTTTTTTTGCTCACCATGCCATTCCAGTAGGACCCAGCCATATGCAAATCAGTCTTGACCCTGCACCCAATGGGAACAGTCCAGCCCGAACTGCCAGGCCAGATCCTCCCTGGACTGGAAACAAGCATCATAGGACCGGTTTCAGCCTTTCAACCCTCATCAGCCAGGATAGCTTGACTCCAGTGGCATGGAGAACACGGGACCCACCTCTCGGCATACCCGTCCCACTCGGGGTGACAAATGCAAAAAGAACAATTGAAGGACAGAATGCAGAATAATGTCATACATTCACCTCAGTACAGAGATCCGGGCCTAAATCCATAGTTTTTTGCTCACCATGCCATTCCAGTAGGACCCAGCCATATGCAAATCAGTCTTGACCCTGCACCCAATGGGAACAGTCCAGCCTGAACTGCCAGGCCAGGTCCTCCCTGGACTGGAAACAAGCATCCTAGGACCTATATTGGGCTTTCAGTCTTCATCAGCCAGGATAGCTTGACTTCAGTGCCATGGAGAGCACGGGACCCACGTCTGGGCATACCCGTCCCACTCGGAGTGACAAATGGAAAAAGAGCAATTGATGGACAGAATGAAGAACAATGTCATACATTCACCCCAGTACAGAGATCTGGACCTAAATCCATAGTTTTTTGCTCACCATGCCATTCCAGTTGGACCCAGCCATATGCAAATCAGTCTTGACCCTGCACCCAATGGAAACAGTCCAGCCTGAACTGCCAGGCCAGGTCTTTCCTGGATTGGAAACAAGCCTTCTAGGACCGGTTTCTGGATTTCAGCACTCATCAGCCAGGATAGCTTAACTTCAGTGGAATGGAGAGCAGGGGACCCACACCTGGGAATACCTGTCCCACTCCAGGTGACAAATGCCAAAAGAACAATTGATGGACAGAATGCAGAACAATGTCATACATTTACCCCAGTACAGAGCTCCTAGCCTCAATCCATCCTTTATTTGCTCACCATGCCATTCCAGTTTGGACCCAGCCATATGCAAATCAGCCTTGACCCTGCACCCATTAGAACAGTCCAGCCTGAACTGCCAGGCCAGGTCCTCCCTGGACTGGAAACAAGCATCCTAGGACCGGTTTTGGGCTTTCAGCCCTCATCAGCCAGAATAGCTTGACTCCAGTGGCATGTAGAGCACAGGACCCACGTATGGGCACACCCGTCCCACTCGGGGTGACAAATGCAAATAGAGCAATTGATGGACAGAATGCAGAACAATGTCATACATTCACCTCATTACATGGACCTAAATCCATCGTTTTTTGCTCACCATGCCATTCCAGTTTGGACCCGGCCATATGCAAACCAGTATTGACCCTGCATCCAATGAGAACAGTCCATGCTGAACTGCCAGGCCAGGTCCTCCCTGGACTGGAAACAAGCATCTTAGGACGTGTTTCGGGCTTTCAGCCCTTATCAGACTGGATAGCTTGACCCCAGTGGCATGGAGAGAACGGGACCCATGTCTTGGCATACCCGTCCCACTCGGGGTGACAAATGGAAAAAGAGCAATTGATGGACAGAATGCAGAACAATGTCATACATTCACCCCAGTACAGAGGTCCGGGCCTAAATCCATCGATGCTCACCATGCCATTCCAGTTTGGACCCAGGCATATGCAAATCAGCCTTGACCCTGCACCCAATGGGAACAGTCCAGCCTGAACTGCCAGGCCAGGTCCTCCCTGGATTGGAAACAAGCATCCTAGGACCTGTTTCGGGCTGTCAGCCCTTATCAGCCAGGATAGCTTGACTCCAGTGGCATGGAGAGAACGGGACCCACGTCTTGGCATACCCGTCCCACTCTGGGTGACAAATGGAAAAAGAGCAATTGATGGACAGAATGCAGAACAATGTCATACATTCACCCTAGTACAGAGATCTGGACCTAAATCCAGCGTTTTTTTGCTCACCATGCCATTCCAGTTTGGACCCAGCCATATGCAAATCAGTCTTGACCCTGCACCCAATGGGAACAGTCCAGCCCGAACTGCCAGACCAGGTCCTTCCTGGACTGGAGACTATCATCCTAGGACCGGTTTCGGGCTTTGAGCCTCCATAAGCTAGGATAGCTTGACTCCAGTGGCATGTAGAGCACAGGACCCACGTCTGGGAATATCCGTCCCACTCGGGGTGACAAATGCAAAAAGAACAATTGATGGACAGAATGCAGAACAATGTCATACATTCACCCCAGTACAGAGATCTGGGCCTAAATCCACAATTTTTTTGCTCACCATGCCATTCCAGTTTGGACCCAGCCATATGCAAATCAGCCTTGACCCTGCACCCATGGGAACAGTCCAGCCTGAACTCCCAGGCCAGGTCCACCTTGGACTGGGAACAAGTGTCCTAGGACCAGTTTCGGGCTTTCAGCCATCATCAGCCAGGATAGCTTGACTCCGGTGACATGTAGAGCACAGGACCCATGCCTGGGCATACACGTCCCACTCGGGGTGACAAATGGAAAAAGAGCAAATGATGGACAGAAAGCAGAGCAATGTCATACATTCACCCCAGTACAGAGATCTGGCCTAAATTCATAGTTTTTTTGCTCACCATGGCATTCCAGTTTGGACCCAGCCATATGCAAATCAGTCTTGACCCTGCACCCAATGGGAACAGTCCAGCCCGAACTGCCAGGCCAGGTCCTCCTGGACCGGAAACAAGCATCCTAGGATGGGTTTCAGGCTTTCAACCCTCATCAGCCGGGATAGCTTGACTCCAGTGGCATGGAGAGCACGGGACCCACGTCTGGGCATATTCGTCCCACTCGGGGTGACAAATACAAAAAGAACAATTGATGGACAGAATGTAGAATAATGTCATTCATTCACCCCAGTACAGAGATCCCGGCCTAAATCCATAGTTTTTTTTGCTCACCATGCCATTCCAGTTTGGGCCCAGCCATATGCAAATCAGTATTGACCCTGCACCCAATGGGAACAGTCCAGCCTGAACTGCCAGGCCAGGTCCTCCTGGACTCGAAACAAGCATCCTAGGACCTGTTTCGGGCTTTCAGCCCACATCATCCAGGATAGCTTGACTACAGTGGCATTGAGAGCACGGGACCCACGTCTGGGCAATCCGTCCCACTCGGGGTGACAAATGGAAAAAGAGCAATTGATGGACAGAATGCAGAACAATGTCATACATTCATCCCAGTACAGAGATCAGGGCCTAGATCCATCCTTTTTTTGCTCACCATGCCATTCCAGTTTGGACCCAGCCATATGCACATCAGTCTTGACCCTGCACCCAATGGGAACAGTCCAGCCTGAACTGCCAGGCCAGGTCCTCACTGGACTGGAGACAATTATCCAAGGACCGGTTTCGGGCTTTCAGCCCTCATAAGCCAGGATAGCCTGACTCCAGTGGCATGGAGAGCACGGGACCCAGGTCTGGGCATACCCGTCCCACTCTGCGTGACAAATGCAAAAAGAACAATTGATGGACAGAATGCAGAACAATGTCATACATTCACCCCAGTACAGAGACATGGGCCTAAATCCATCGTTTTTTGCTCACCTTGCTATTCCAGTTTGGACCCAGCCATATGCAATTCAGTCTTAACCCTGCACCCAATGGGAACATTCCAGTCCGAACTGCCAGGCCAGGTCCTCCTTGGACTTGAAACAAGCATCCAGGACCAGTTTCGGGCTTTCACCCCTCATCAGCCAGGATAGCTTGACTCCAATGGTATGGAGAGCAGGTGACCCACGTCTGGGCATACCCGTACCACACCGCGTGACAAATGCAAAAATAACAATTGATGAACAGAATGCAGAACAATGTCATACAATCACCACAGTACAGAGATCTAGGCCTAAATCCATCGTTTTTTTGCTCACCATGCCAATCCAGTTTGGACCCAGCCATATGCAATTCAATCTCGACCCTGCACGCAATGGGAACAGTCCAGCCCGAACTGCCAGGCCAGGTCCTCCCTGGACTGGAAACAAGCATCCTAGGACCAGGTTCGGGCTTTCAGCCCTCATCAGCCAGGATAGCTTGACTCCAGTGTCATGGAGATCATGGGACCCGCGTCTCGGCATACCCGTCCCACTCGGGGTGACAAATACATAAAGAACAATTAATGGACAGAATGCAGAACAATGTCAAACATTCACCCCGGTACAGAAATGTTGGCCTAAATCCCTCATTTGTTTGCTCACCATGCCCTTCCAGTTTGGACCCAGCCATATGCAAATCAGTCTTGACCCTGCACCCAATGGGAACAGTCCAGCCCGAACTGCCAGGCCAGGTCCTCCCTGGACTGGAAACAAGCATCCTAAGACCTGTTTCGGGTAGTCAGCCCTCATCAGTCAGGATAGCTTGACTCCAGTGCCATGGAAAGCACGGGACCCACTTCTGGGCATACCCGTCCTACTCTGGGTGACAAATGCAAAAAGAACAATCAATGGACAGAATGCAGAACAATGTCATGCATTCACCCCAGTACAGAGATCTGGGCCTAAATAATTCAGCATTTTTTTGCTCACCATGCCATTCCAGTCTGGGCCCAGCCATATGCAAATCATTCTTGACCCTGCAGCCAATGGGAACAGTCTAGTACGAACTGCCAAGCCAGGTCCTCCCTGGACTGTAAACAGGCATCATAGGACCGGTTTCCGGCTATCAGCACTCATCAGCCAGGATAGCTTGACTCCAGTGTCATGGAGAGCAAAGGGACCCACGTCTAGGCATACCCATCCCACTCGGGGTGACAAATGCAGAAAGAACAATTGATGGACAGAATGCAGAACAATGTCATACATTCACCTCAGTACAGTGAGGGAGTGATTCATAGTTACCCTAAGGTAACTATAAATCACTCCCTCACCATGCACTGCTAAATACTGCACATATAGCATCATGTTCTATGACATAATTGATGATATCACTGCAACATCTGCAATAAAATTATTGATGGGACAACTGTGCAAGGCGGAGGCATCAGTTATAGTTACCTTAGGGTACAAGTTATAGTTTCAAGAGTCATATGAAAGTCTTGCAAAATAGTAAGAGAAATGATAAGGAATGGGCAGGGAAAATGGATAGAAATATGGGGAATAAAAAATAGCCCCAAATTAAGAAGAAAAAGAATATGGCGTTGGGCCAAAATATAGCTTTCAGGTTTTAGTAAATGCCATGTGCTCTTCTTCATGTTAAAAATAAAGTCATGTAACTTGCCTAGGTTCTCAATTGTGATGTTTTATGTTTATATCTGTAAAATAGCAAGTATGGATTAAACCTTAGTGAGCATTCATAAGTTTCAGTTGAGGTCAAAGGTCTCCAAATGCCTTCCTACTAGTGGCAGTAGCTCCTGAAGTATCCTGAGATAAACTTTATGGTCAGACATAAAATATGATTTTACTTTTTTGCTGCAAGAAGGATCTCCATGAGGTTGGCATATTGCAGGAAAAATTCAAATAATAGTTCTAGGTTTAGATGATGTTAAAACTTTACTGCCAAGTTGGTCTTTGGATATGAATAAAAGGTGATTCTGACAAACCAGTGAGCTTGGGAAGATTTGTGTGTAGAAAGGAGATAATGTCTGAACCTCTTTCTCCCTCTTGAATACCATACATCTTTAGATTGTTTAACTTGTTGCTTTTCTTTGAAGTTCTCAGTTTGCTTCTTGGGTGGAGTGATCCTCACCCCGAACTGAACCCTTACTGAGACATTTTGGTCATCACTAATTTCTTGTTCTATCATTGAGATTCGTAAGTTCAAATTAGACAATTTTACTTTGGTTCTTTGAAGTATATTGTTGGTTTCAATGATAAGTTGTTTATTGTTTTTTAATTCTCTTATTTATTTATTTATTTATTTTGAACTTTTATAAAGCGCATGCAAAGGCCCAAAGGCATCTCGGCGCTAAGTATCTGCAGTGTTTCAGCCCGAAAGAGGGATCCCGAGATCACAGATTAAAAAGCCAGGTCTTGAGTTGTTTTTGAAAAGACCAGAGTGTGGGGCTTGTTCTAATCGAGTGCGGCAGAGTGTTCCAGAGCTTTGGTGCAGATACTAGAAATCTTCTGTCACCCCATAGAACAGTTTTGGTACGAGGTACCACAAGTTCTTGTAAGCTGGAAGAGTGTAGGGTTCTGGGGGGACAGTAGGGAATGAGATTTCCAGTGAAAAAAGCTGGTCCTATGTTACGCAGAGCCTTGTACACTATGCAAAGGGTTTTGAATTTAATTCTATTTCTAATCGGGAGCCAGTGAAGATTCCTAATGGTTTCTGACACAGAATGGTGTTTGGGGATTTTTCCTAGTAACCTTGCGGCGGCATATTGAATAATCTGCATTTTATTTAGAACTCTTTCTTGAGCATTTAGAAATAGTGCATTGCAGTAATCTAATGTGGACAGTACCAAGGCACTAACCAGGGTTTTGGCAGCTGTCTCTAGAAGGAATGGCAGAATTTTTTTTATCAATCGTAATTTATGAAAGGCAGAGGAAGTGATCTGATTGGCATGAGGGAGAAAGGTAAGACGATCGTCGAACATGACTCCCAAGTTCCTCACCTTACTGACTGGGTTCGGCGGGGTGCCCAGTGATAGAGGCCACCAGAGGGAGGACCATTCGGGAGTCAGATGTCCAAAAATGACTACTTCGGATTTGTCTGAGTTTAATTTCAGACAATTGGCCGCCATCCAGTTCCCTATTGCCTGCATACCCAGATTAAAAGCATTTGCTGTTTTGTGGCCATCCCTTCTTACGGCAAGGACCAGCTGGGTGTCATCTGCATAGGAGGTCAGGCTCATCCCATGTGCACGAATAACGTTGCCAAGGTCCGACACATAAATGTTAAATAGTGTCGGACTTATAAGGTTCTCTAAAATTAATAAGGAGAGTGATTTAGTGGAAGACAGGATCTTTCTTGAGTAGTTTACTACACCCACTCATTCCTTCTTTGCGAAAAGTTGCAGACCAGTAATTTGTTATAGTGTGTTTGGGCTTTGGGAGAATAGATTGTCCCCTTTTGATTGTATGAATTCAGCTATGATGCTCTCCCCTGCAGATGAATTAGAGTGTAGAGATGTTAAGCAGGAGGAATCTCTGAGTTTGATCTGCAAGTAAAATTTGTTCTTCCTATAAATTAAAGAGAGCAGTTGTGTTGCGTGTTTAGATGAATATTATACTGTCAACATGAGAACACATTCTGTGAAGTAAATATTACATCCCCGGTAAACCAGCAGTAAATGGTATATAACAGGGTATTGTTTTATTCCCAAATAATGAATCTAGGTTTTCCCCCATAATGTAGAAAAGTTTTCACTATAATCTGAAAAAAATGTTCGGTCTGACCATATTCCTGCAGCAATGCTCCTTCCGAGTGGAGCTGCTAGCCACGCCCCCTACTTAAATCTCTAAAATATTATATTTCATGTTGTCACATTGTGGTATTTTGTTTATTTTTTATTGTTCTGATTAGTCTTGGGAGTTTGATTTTTTTGCATTCTAACTGTATTAATTGTTTGGTACTTCATAGATATTTGACACATTGCCCTAAGTTGAGCCTGTCTGGTCTGTGCCATACCTGCCCCGGGGTTGAACTCATGCTAATATAATGACTTTAATTGTCCTCCCTGACAAGGGTTGTGATTATTCCTTGGAGTGGGCAGTTGCCCACCATAAACATGAATCCAACTTCTTATAGTGTAAATGCTAACAAAAGAAAAATAGATTTTCATGTGGAGAATGAATAAATTGGAAAGACTTTCCATAGAAATTACAAATAAAGAAAACAGTTAAAAATGATTTAGAAAGAAGTAAATAATTTCTGGTCACCGTCCTGCTTGACTGACAGTGCTTCATTCGTGCTTACAGGATGTCTACTGATGCTGCCTAATGAGGGAGGTGTGGTGTGGGTAGGAAAGTCTGTTGTTTCACAGATGCTAATGAAAGAGTCACATGCAAAGTACTGAAATATTCCAACACAAAGAGTAGGAGGTTATGGAAACATATTAGTGTTAAGCAGTACTTAATTATCCATGGTGTTCTGTCCAGGGTAGCACCTGCTGTAAGACAGGTGTCATTTATATGCAGATATTGTCATGACTTAAGGCAATGCTATGTACTAAGACAAAGGATATATACCTTAATGATTGTTTGCATTCGAGCCATGGGTGGATTCAGTGGGTGAAAGAAGACACAAATGTATACTCACCAATAAAGGAACACAATTGAAGGTGTTTGCATTTCTGGGATAAGGACAGGGACATCAGACATATACATTCATCCAATAAACTTACTTCTGATTTATACTAGGCATGAAATCTTTATTATGTCATCAAATATATTTTCAATATCTTCAAAATTATGCATAGAGATCCATAGCACAGAGGGAAATGTACTAGTGGGGTCTCTCCTCCAGGATAAAAGAGTATGACTACTGGGAAGGAAGGTGGATTGTAGTGCCTCTCCGGGAGCACAATTTGTGAAAACCCTTCATGATATATCAATTGGATTGTGTAGTATGTAGTTACACTTTTTTCATAAAGTTAAATACTGCTAGACATCACATTATTGTGTCTGTGTTTTGACCATTCAGTTCTGAGCTTGCAATTTAGCAAAAATACATTAGGAATGACCTAAGAAGACAGTGGCAAATATTCCGAACAACCAGTTTCACTTGTGTCTGCCCTATTGTTCCCAGAGCGAGGTTTGAGTGGGGACTTACACCCTATAAGAAACACAGAGGTGTTTTGTTCTTACATAGTGTGACATTTGGATTACCTGGCAGAAGATCAACCATAGTACATTTCAGGGTGTCATGGTAGAGAGGGTATGTTCGTTAAGGAGGTGAGAAAGACGCTGGATCCAGGTACACATCCTGGAACAGGCTTTCCCATCTGCATCGACCTGCCTCCACATGTCCTGTCATTTGTGTTTCAAGTCCTCCAAGGTGCATACTCCTACGCCCAAATTATTAACCTCCTGTTACAATGTCACCTTCACACACCAATAAGGGGCATGTTTATAAGAGGTGTGAGCTGCCGTTGTGTCGCTAATTTTGATGCAACTCAGGCAGTACTCCATATTTGAAAGCTGATGCATGTGGGCAAATGCACCATTATTTTTAGACCTCGGTCGAAAAAAACCTGCACCAAAACTAGCTGCACCACTCACAGAGTAAAACATACTAGCTAGGCGCTCCCCTGTAAATCCTAACATACAACTAATACAGTTATATTTATGGTTTTGTCAATGTATGTTGCATGTAGTGCGCAAAGCCTGAAATGTGTCAAGATTTCTGGTCATCAGCAACCCAGTTTCCACACACTAAGAAGGGGTGAGAGGCAAAACTCTCTACTCCTGCCTCCTCAATCATATAGCACTAACACAACAGGAGGAGTAGCAAGCAGGGTTGAAAAAGTGGTACATGCTCTGTCAGAAAATACTTACCTCACTCACAAAATTGTCACATACTTCATCCTTGGGGTTGCTTATAAGACACCCTTGCGCAGACCAATGCTTGGGGTGGACCATAAGGGAGGGGAAGACAATACACACATAAAAAAGAAATAATATCTCAATATGCTTTGGGATCATTGAAAAAAAGTGCAGAAAAGACATAAAACTAGCTTTATGGTGCTTTGTGCAACAATTTATTCCTAGACCCACCATCTAGGTTTAAAAACTTGAAGGATGGTGGTGATAGGAGACATTTTTCAGAGTCCATTTACCCCTCCTTACTGTCAAGGTGTCGACATGTTTCAGTAGTGTTTGAAAGTGCCCCAGTGTAGGTTCACACCGGCATTCTTCAAGACCAATCGGATCCCAAGTGTTCCATTTACCTTCTCTACCAAGTAGATAGTGTAAGGAAATGCAAATTTCGAGGCGGAGGGTATCCCTACATAAAGTATAATTGGTCATCTGTAGGGGAAAGTACACAAATTACTAATAATAGGCATAGGGTTCGTCGTGCTGAGACAGCTCATGCGTAACTATGTTTGGGCATTCATGATGCCTTCTCATTGTATTGGTTTGCAAACTCACCCTAGTGCCACCTATATATCATATAATGTATTATTCATAAACCAATTAGTTTTGCATAAGTATCAATATGTCCAACAAAATTATTGACCATGCCATATAGTAATGGGAAGATTAACACAGACTTACACAGATAATTGTACTCTAAATGACCAACATAGCCTGTACCAGCGTTGCGCACACACATGCTGCGAACCGAACAAACAACTCACCAAGTTGCATCAAGAACAATACGAATGGCCAGTTTATGGGAGAGGCCCCACATTAGTTAAAATATGAGGAGACAAATGGAGACATTGTTGAGGTTCAACAGTGATATATATACTATAGTTATGATAAGTGCGCCACCGTTATGTGTGAGGTAAAAATTATATGAATTCTTGCAAAGACAATTGTGATCAAACTTTTGATAAAGCACCATTAGCTTGAAAACATTGTTGATTCTTAAATGAGCCTCGTAGTCCCTGCTGGCCATGGTCAACAGAGTGAGAGACACCCCGTATGATAGCCTTGTTATGTAACAGAGCTTGAAGTGCCGTCTCCCACAGAAAGGACCCAATGCGTCAATGCATGGCCTCATTCCATGGAGCTCAGCCCCTGCCCATCTTTTTACTTCATCAAGGGTGGTCCTCAGCCGTGGACAGTTTTCACAACTCACCGTGAAGGTGGCGATCTGTAGGGGTAGCTGCTTCCTCTCAGAGAGAGGATTTCTGGACACATGATGTGGCGCGCCTTCTGGCCACATCACTTGGTTCCAAGTTTGTTGCCTCCTCCCTCAGTTGCTAGGAGACACTGTGTCTCCTGCTGAAGCAAGCAGAATCCAGTAAACAGTACAAATGAAACCAACGAGAGGGTGTATACTCATTTTATGCCCCGGTGTCGGAGTTTCCCACATTGTGTAATACACCATGATATGTTGCATGAGCAGTAATACTTTAATGGATACATATACAGCTTATTGCATGGCTTGAGAATGGCGTTCACAATGGTGAAATTTTATTAAACCATGTGTCTCAGGTTGAGTGTGTTACAAAGAGGTGCTTACTCAAAGTATTGTATACCCAATACCCTCAACCAAAATGAGAGGGTGTGTTCCCTTTGACTTAGATAAGGGTTTTGAGAACCTGTTTCTAGGCAAACTGTGCTGTTGATAAAGCTGTGGTCCTAGAATGAATACATTCAAAGCTGCTGGAGTTCATCAGCAACCCAGGCATACCAAATGATGCAGTGGTTGTGGTACAGAATGATGAGCCACACAAACCAATTTACAAGCCCAACTATGCCCTGAAGGTGCTCATTCTGCAGCTGTGAGTGGTGAGCAGACAACCTAAGCAGGCAGTGCAGAAGGGAGAATCTTATTTCACCAGCAGATTTCCTTCATTGACCTCAGGGAGGATGAGGTAAGGAGATATTACAGACTCAGGAGGGACTCAATTATAGAACTGCTGAACAAAATAGCGCAAAGGATCTGGCCACCAACTGCCAGGCATACTAACATCCCTCCACAGTTTAAGCTGATGGCAGTCCTCCACATGCTGGCATCTGGTTCCTTCCAGATCAAAAAAGTCACAGTGGCAGGAATATCGCAGCCATATTTTTCTGCCTTCCTACCCTCTGTCATCCGCCTTACACCCCAGTACCTCCTGTTCCCCAACACCCAACAACAGTGGCTGGAGACCAAGCAAGGTTTCTATGCCATTGCAGGATTTCCCCATGTACTAGGTGCCATGAATTGCACACATGTGCAACTGGTTCCCCTGCAAAAACATCACACCTGTACAGGTACCGGAAACACACCTCCTTCATCAATGTCCAGGCCATCATGGACAATCTGGGAGTGTTCAACAATGTGCTAGCAAAATACTCAGGGAACGGGCAGGATGCCTACATATTCAAGCACATCCTCATCAATGAGCGCTTCCAGAAAGGGTGATATGGGAATGGCCTACTTGTTAGTAGCAAATCTGGAGTACATCACGGGCTACTAATATTAAGAAATGTCTGCCATAATAGCCATCACTGTGTCTGTCAATGGAGCTAGGGCTATATGTACTTGCACTATGCATCATGGTACATGTATACTGCAAACCACTAATTCAGACATGTTAATACATGCAAAGCCACTCTGTGTGCCTTTAAATGGAGTTCAAATCCAGAGCAAAGCAACACTTTTCAAATTGCAGTTTTGCATCACTATGTGCAAGGGAGAAGTTCCATAGGCGTTGTGTGGGTGTCTCCATGCAACTCCCATGGTTCATGAGGCATGTCATGTATCCCCAAACCAAGTGAACCTGGAAATGCATCAAATCAAATTGGTATCCCCAAGTGATGTGTAGCACGGATAAATAACTTTAGTCTTCCAAGTCACTGCCGCTTCCTATGTGTGCTGCATACAGTCGCACACATACATAGACAATCTTGCCTTTCAGGGTTCATAATGTGCAGGGAGGTGCTCCCTCCTGTACAAAGACAAATCTGTTTGCAATGCAGGCACCATGGTGCAAGTGTGCCTGTGTTTGTGCTAGGCTGCCCATTGTGGGACAGTGCAGGTTGAAAGGACAGGAATGTGCTGTATGAGCTAAATACTGTGTACCATTGTCCTTTCACAGTAACGCAGTGCTGCACAGATAGGTGACTTGCTGCTCTGCACAGTGGCACTTTCCCAAATATGTGGGCCCTTGTGTCATGTTTTCCAAGTGGGAACAATGTACTACAACATGTAGCCAATGATTTTCCACATTGATATGCCCGCGCTAATTTGTCAATGGCAGTAGCTACAGAACATCAGTGAGTAGTAGTGTGTTATTTTACTTTGTGAGAAGTGACATACCCACATCATCTCCACTGGGTTACAAATGATGATAAAACCATGTAATATGTCAGAAAAGCCAAAATGAGTACATAGGCAACTCAAGAGATAAGTGTGAGATGAGTGTGTCTTCAATGGCATGCCTACTCTCTGTATCCGTCAAAGGTCAACAATTTCAATGGTGTGATAACAAGTCCTGCAAAATGAGTTTGTCTGTCACACGTGGCAGTATACTTGCATGTTGACCAAAGTTTTTGGGGCAACACAGGAAGAAGTATTTGGAAAGTCCATGTGTGGTATGCTACGTCAGTGTAGGCCCCAGACATGTGCAAATGTCAATACTGGATAGCATTTTGACACCACCAGTACAAAACCACATCACATATATCACAGCCATGCTGACATTCAACGTTCACATATACACAGAGGGTTACAGCCACATTCACATATATAGCTCACCTGTTCTGTGGTGAAAGTTGCCCAAATGAAAAGCATATTAATCCAGCAATGTTAAACTCACTAAGTCTAACACAATGCTGCCAAGCATGTCCTACATTAGTCATGAACCTGGCATAAAATGCAAACCGGACAAGCACCACAGTGTACTCAGGATATCAATGTCAACAATCATTCCCCACAGCAATGATGGAAGAATCAAGGCATAGACATGCATAATCCCCTACAAGGTACAGTCATGCACATACATGTAAAAACCAAAATATTGGGCCCGGGTCTGTGGCAGACAGGTTCTTGTAACAACATCAGTATGTCTTACATAGAGAAGTACCACATCGCAATACCTATCTGTAAATGCAACAGCACCATGACAACTTGTCTGATGAAAAGCAACAGATGAAAGCTGACAGTAAATTGTAAAACTATCCACGTAACTTCCACCACATGCACACACCAAATTAAAATGCTAAAGTAAGTGAAAAATTGAAAGGCTGTGTCATTGTCATGTAGAGCAGCAACAACATTAGTGGTTCCACAGGGACATATGTATGTGTGAGTGTCAAACATGCCAGCACTTTCACAGCCTACCTAGGGATGACCAAAAGGCCAAATATCAGATCAATATTCTGTCACTTTGCACATGCAGTCAGTTGCAAATACCCTCTCAAAACGAATGTCACAGTAAGCTGCAGGCCAAAACTTGAATGCCTGGATGTAGAAGTGTTCAAAGTATCAGGGCATGTTCATCTTTTGCTACGACACAGAGAACTGGAAGTGTAATACAATGGGCACATTTTTATTTACCATATATTGTCAAATACTGTATGAGTCATTCAGTACACATAACTTGCATGGACAGGAAAGAGGGTGTAACAATCAGCATAATAATTGACAGTATTACATTGTTTCTAATTTCAGCTGGCCAAGGATATGGTCTGCAGCCATGGGTCATGACCTTAATTGTACATCCCCTGACTGAGCTGGAAAGACAGTACAACCAGGCACTGGCAAACACCAGGAACATTGTGGAACGTAAGTCTGGTGTACTGAAGTCCCTTTTCCAATGCCTGGACATGTGGGGGGAGGGATTGTTATACGTTTCCTCTATGGTGGGCAAGATCATTCTTGTGTGTGCCATCCTTCACAACAAATGTCCCATGGGATGTAGACCATGATGAGCAACAACCAATGGAGGAGGAGAAGTAGAATAAGGATGGAGGAGAGATCCAATACACAATGGCTGGAAGGCAGAGACGTGACCAGTGTGCAGAATTTCTTTGCATACATTTCCATTTACTGGATGGGCAAAATCTCAGATATTAACTGAATTGTGCAAAATGCAAATACTTGTTTGCACTCATTCTTTGTCTTGGAAATTGTATGTCACAATCACTATAAACATCAAGTCACTGACATCTCTACTGCTTGAATTAGGCCTCAACATGGAACATGGAACAATCATGTTGTCAAAGTGGCTGATCTGCATGGGGCCATGGCTCTCATCAATCATTCCACCTATACAGAAATGCAACGGGATGCAGTGCACTGAATGAAAAGCCACATAGCCACATCCAAAATTATCTCTCCTGTCAGTTCTGCACAGTGCACCATTGCAGCAGCCTTCAGGCAGGGTTCTCTTAGTGTGGTGCCTGCCAAAATGCGACTGCCAGTTCTCGGGGGTGGACTGGCTGCCCTGGATTTCTAGCGCTACTATCTGACTGCCACATTTTGCTGTCTAGTGTCCCCAGTGTGTGGATAGAACGCATCAGTGCTCTTGCCGGTTCCAGTTCTGTGTCCGTGTCTTCACACTGATCGTGTGGGCGTGTGAGGAAGGCACGAGGAAGACGCCGGCTGCTCTTGCCTCAGCAGCTCCAGACTCCTAGCTCACAGCTCGCTGCCCCCTGTAACTTCTGAACAAATGTGGGGGCGCGTTATCGACAGGCAGGAGCAAAACAAAGTGGGAGCAAGGCAGGAGCAAGGCTGAGGGGGGCGAGCATCAGCACTTATATAGAAGCACCATACAGCCCCATACAGTGCACGGATCCTATTTCATCCCAAGGAGGACGCCGCAACACACCCTATACAACAGCAGCAGCAGCGCCTGTGGGCTCAGATTTACCTGAGGGCCGTTTTGGGAGACCATTTGGGAAAACACCACCAGGAGTGAGTCTTGGCAACAGGCAGGCACCATTGTGGCAGCAATCTATTGGGATGTGGTAAGTGGCAAGTCGCAGTGATTGTGAACGGCCTGATAAGACCAGGTGCGGCTGGTGACCGTTGTGCGCCCCGCTTTCCCTGCTCGACCCCCACCCCAAACTTGCTCTTCAGCTGCTCTCAAGCTACGCTGCTGAAAATGGAAATAAAAACTAACTCCGTGTCCATGGGAAGATATTTTACAATTTTGCCTTTCCATAAATGCTTCATTCGAACAAAAATAACTACTTACACTACAACCATCCTCAACCAAACTCAGCTTGACACGTAGACATACAAACGTCTAGAGCTCAGCGTCGTGGCTCAGACTTAGTGATCAGTTGAGCCATACAGTGAATGGTAAGCACCACAGTTTGGACATAGTGTGGGCCTTAATAAACTTGGTAAAATCCAGAAATTCGGTCAGGGAAAACAAGAGGAGGGGATAAAAAAGACAAACATCCGCAAGCACCAGCTAAAAACGGAAAAGATGAGGACAAAGATGAGGACAAGGAACTCCAATAGAGGCCGCCCCACAAGCCAAGTATGTTGGAAGTAAGAAGGTAACCCGCACGGCAACTTGTTCAGCTCTCAATAGGCATAAATCCTGCCCGAACCGCAGCAAACGGGTACTGATAACGGACTTTTTAAAGGTTGCTATTAAAACAACGGAGGAAAACCAGAAGCGCTATATAACGAAAGCTACTTGCTCCATCATCCAAACCAACAATTTTAAAGCCTTACAAAAAGCCAATATGCTCCTTTCATGGGGCAGAAGAACAATTAATAGTGAGGTTGAAAGGAAGGAAAAGAAAGATCCCTGGCACACGGAATTGGATATCACAGGCAATAAAAATCAAGGATCCAATGCCCCCAATTATCAACTCCTAAAGCTTCCTGTCTTCTGGTGATCCATCAAAGAAAAATGCCCATGCAACTGAGGTATTAATCCACCACCATTCATCTCACCCGGATTTGCCCTGCCAGCCCCAACAACATCAATCTCCCCTGGACACAGCGCTCGCAACGGTCAAAGCATCCAAGATGATTATATTGAAAGTAACCCAGTATATCAGTATAACACAACCCCTTCGAGTACTTTGGGGATGCTAGATCCATCGCCGGGAGCCCACTCCCCCATTAGTCAGGAGATAGCTAACCCAAACAACGACAACCAATTTGACCCTTACTTACTCTTCTACATGCCGGAAATAGCAGAGCACTTTTGTCAGGATCTCTGCCAGGTTAACCCAAATAACGCACCGACATGCCAACTAAATCATCCAGGATCCCTCTCCCGAGACCACCCATCCAAAATAAGGTATCACCTAGCAGGTCTTCAGGAAGTTTGAGCGAGGTGTCCTTAGGGCAACCGCCCTATCGGGAACATCGTGCCAGCTCACTTTCAGCAGAACAAAGCTGTACATCAACATCTCCAGTCTGGCCCCACTTGCTAAGCACAATGGACACTATCGGCAAAGCGAAGATCCTCCATGCAGATAAACTGGACACCCAAGTACACCTCTTAACTATTCTTGCAATCATGTACAGGAGGTCAAATAAAAGTCCCATAGCTTTAATGAGATGATTCTGAAGGTGCAGCGTGATCAGGAAACATCCTTTCAAATGCGCCACTGTCACTGCACCCAAATAATTGATAAATTAGCATCTGTTCCAACCCTACTAACTGAACTATTGGGTTCAACCAGGGACGTTTTAATCAAGCCCGCAAAATCAATAGAGAAGGAAAAAGCGACATCAACAAACAAAAAAAAAATAGCCTCAAAGGAACTAGGGGGCATATTAGCAAGGCGATATCGCCGCTTTAGCTGGACTTTTTCCCGCCAAAACGGCGCTATTTTTATCGCCCGATTAGAAAGCTGTCGCTAACAGCAGTTAGTGACAGCTTGTAGGCGATAGCTACAGGTTTGGGGCCCGCTTTGCATGTCAGCGATATTTATCGCTAATGACTTGCAAAGTGGACGTACCCAACCTGTTAGCAACTGAAAGCAGTCGCTAACACAGCTATCACCTATTAGCAAGGCAGGAGAAGCGATAAAAAAAATTGCGCTAAGCACGATTATCGCTAGAACCTAACGCCTGCTCAGACCATGACTTAACCTGTATATCCAATGGGAGGTGGATATTCAGGTTAAGTCCCCATTAGCAATAATGCCTGAATATCGCTGGATTTCCAGCGATATTCACGCATTGAACCGCTATCGCCGAATATTTTATTGCTTTAGAGATAAACATTGCTAATAGCACGTTATCTCTGCGATATTATCCGGCGATAGGTGGCGATAAAAAAAAATGCGCTAACCGCATTTAGCGATAAGTATCGTTATTTGTTGCTAATATGCCCCTAGATTTGGAATGCCTCAATCCCTCTGTGGGGCAAAAAAGTAGCGAAACAGAGTCTACCTCCACATCAATTAAGCTTATTAAACCAATAACTTCAACACTTCTCAATAACTTAGGCGCCCTGGATTCCTCATCTCAAGATCAACGTAACCACTCTCCTACAAGTCAAATAAAGACACCCAAGCTTCTGTCAAAACGGGAGCAAAAACGACTGAGAAAGTCCAGAAAGCACAAACAAACAAGCAAGGCTTAAGATTCATCCTTGGCATTATGGGCCCGATTCACAGAACTAACTTAAGACAAAATCCTAAACTTACTACTTTTGGTATTCACAGACTGCACTTACTACTTTTGGTATTCACAGAATGTATTTACGACTACTAACTTTACATCCGCACTCGGGCCGGAAATTCCAGCCGGAGGTGGAGCTTCCAGCCCAGAGGCGGAGCTTCTGGCTTGGAGGCGGAGGTTATGGCCCGGAGGCGGAGCTTCCAGACCAGAGTCGGAGCTTCCGGCCCAGAGGTGGAGATTTCAGCCATGGCATATCCCCACCTCCAAGCCGGAAGCTCTGCCTCCAGGCGGGAATTTCCGGCCCGAGTGCGGACGTAAAGTTAATAGTCGTAAATACATTCTGTGAATACCAAAAGTAGTAAGTGCATTCTGTGAATACCAAAAGTAGTAAGTTTAGGATTTTGTCTTAAGTTAATTCTGTGAATCGGGCCCTACCAGTTCAAAATGGAATCTATCAAGAAGGCAACGAAACCCAAAACAGCACAGAAGCAGTATGTCCTAAGGAGCAACCAACCTCAATCTTTAATCCGTCCATCATGCCTAGTACCTCAAACCACAATACAAGTGAGCAACCCCCGCCAGAAATAATGTATAGCCTATTCAAACCCATAGCTAGGAAGGAAAAACATATTTCAAAAACTCAGTCTATACAATTAACAGCAAGGAGCTCCAAGTTGGCAATTAAGAAAACAAACCAGGATGCGGTCGCTTCGGCTGAGGAAATTAGCACAGACGTAAGTCGAGACTCGGAAATAAACAGGGTAGGCTAAAGCCAACCACAAAAAAACCCTCCGGAATCTCAAGATTTAACCCAGATCTTTCGACAGTCCATGGTAGTGAAAAAAGAAAAGGAAAGGGCCTTAGACAATGAGTCGCAGTATGATCCCCCAGTTTACAACAAATTGGTCTTCAATCCACAATACATCTCAAGGAGATGCATGACATTCTTAAGAGAAGTGTAATGCTCAAACTATTTAAAGCGCTTCCACTTCTAAGCCATATAAATACCAATGACATCGAAAGTATTGAGTTTAATCAAATCCCGAGTCCCATCAGTCAAGAATTCACAATAGCCACATTTATCAACAATAAGCTTATCGAACAAATTTGGCAGCAGAAAGACTTGATCGCCAAATGTGGAATCAAGTTAAAAAAGATAATCTCCCCTCATTACCCTAGTCTATTACAACCTTCACCTTTTACTGCAAGTCTTTTAAAAGGCGCAAAAGGCCCAAATCCAAATAAAGGGTAAAGAGTACCCGGCCGGGAAAACTACCATCACCTTTGATCATCTCGAATCTAGTACATTTTCGGGTCCTTGGGAACCGCACACAGAAGGCACTCCCTTGGGAATGGCATGAATAATTTCATCTGGAGCCCAACACGCACATCAAGGTTGTAACATCTGTTCCTGGAATGTACACGGCCAGCATTCAAAATTAGAAGACCCTGATTTCATGGACTTTATCACACAGTACAATATTCTTCTTTTTCAAGAATCTTGGCAGAAAATTCCATACCCAATAACTGGTTTCAAAGAATTCTTGTACCGAACTAAGAAAACGACAAAATATGGAAGAGCAAAGAAGGTCTCTCTACCTTTATCTCAACAGAAATCCCATGGCACACTTCTACTATAGATCTAGATTGTTCCAGGATGTTGTGCGTCAAATATGACGTCTCGGTGTCTTACAGCCTGCTCATATTGAACATCTATATTCACCCCGCATCCAAACAAAAAAGGATAGGAACTGAACAATTAGTAACTTTATTAACAACCTTAAAACTCACCTATCCAGAAGCTAACATCATCCTGTCAGGAGACTTTAATATGAATTTACATTACGCCAGGAGCAAGGGCAAAACAGAGGCTACACCAACCCTCAATCGATAGGACACATCTGGTAAGAGATGTGCAGCCCACTTGAAAGATCTCTCAATGTGTGTACTCAATGGTCGAGGCTTGACTGATCGGCCCGCAGCATACACCAGGATTTCACAAAAAGCGGGCTCTACCATTGATTACACTTTTACGGATCACGATCTTCTCTCATATATCGTGAACTTTCAAAGAAAAGACAGGGCGGAAAGTGACCACCAACCGCAATCCTTTACTCTATTAAAAACCTTCGCAACTTCAGAGAAAGCAAAGGCGCTATCATCTTTAACACAATGTTACAATCTAAAACGCCTCCGCTGGAACAAGGATAACATTGAGGACATCACAAGTACATATACTAGTCCTTTGGAAAGGTCCAACTCCGAAACACTGCCCATGAATGAATGAATGAATGAATGAATGAATGAAGTTCTATTTCTATAGCGCATGGCTACCCTCAGGCCTCTCAGCACCGGATAGACAGAATGGCAGAGAAGGTCAGGCCGCCAATGCTATGGGCGCGTTCTGAACAGATGGGTTTTTTGAAGCTTTCTGAAGGCCATAAGATTGTTGTTCTCTCAAAGGGCTAGGGGGAGAGAATTCCACATCCTTGCGGCATTATCCGAGAAGGAGCTTCCACCCTATCTCGCTTTACATATCTTCTTGGTGGTTGCCAGGCACAGAGAGCTTGAGCGCAGGGTTCTGTGGGGAAGATAATGGGTGACTAGGGGGTGCATGATTGCCGAGCCGGTCTTCCAGATGGCTTTGTGGGCCAAACACATTGCCTTAAATTGTATCCTGGCTGAGATCGGGAGCCAGTGGAGTTTGCTGAAGGCAGGTTTTGCAGACTGCCAGCGAGGGGTCTGAAAGAGTAGCCAGGCTACGCAGTTTTGTGTTACTTGTAGTTTATTAATCGTGGCCTGAGGGGCTCCGAGATATAGGACATTCCCATAGTCCAGGCGAGAGAGTATAAGGGCCTGAAACATAATCCTTCTCGCCTGGAATGGGAGGAGGGGGATGATTTTACGCAGCATTCTCAGTAGCCCATAACAAGAGGCTGAGAGCTTGGTTGCTTGATGGGTGAAATCAAGGTAGCTGTCGAGCCACATGCCAAGGCTTTTTATCTGAGTCTTAGGGGGTGGAGCAGGGCCCAGACAAGCCGGCCATAAGGAGGGGGGGCAGGGGGCGATGAATTTCCCAACATCATGACTTTGGTCTTGTCCCCGTTGAGTCTGAGGCATGAGAGTTCCATCCACTCGGCCACCGCCTGTAGGCAAGAGCCCAGGGCGCTAGACGACCCCTCAGCGCGATTTAAAGATACCACTAGCTGAGTGTCATATGCGTAGGTGATGATTTTAATGCCGAATGGATGGACAATCCCCGCCAAAGGACTCATGTAGACATTAAAAAGCGTGGGGCTCAGGGCAGAGCCCTGTGGAACCCCACAGCTAAGAAGTAACCTGGAGAATACCACATCTCCTCAAAGACCTGAAAATAACGGTCTCCGAGGAAAGATAAGAGCCAGGTCAGTGCCGCGCCCAATACCCCCATGTCGCTAAGACGGTTGGCCAAGATGTTATGATTGACCATATCGAACGCGGTGCTGAGGTCCAGGAGGATGATAGCAGCCGTTCATCCCTGATCCAACAGCCTCCTTGCCTCCTCTGTCACTGCCAGGAAACATTTGGCAGGTTGTTGGATTGCAAGTAATCAACCAATATGTTATTGCTGTGTTTCTCCAGCAGTTTGCTCAACCATGGGAGAAGAGAGATTGGACGATAGTTGGACAGATTGGTATGGTCCAAATTGGGTTTCTTTAAAAGAGCCCTAACCATAGCACACTTTCATGGTGTCGGAACTTTACCGGAGGTGATCGAGGAGTTCAAGACATTAAGGACAACTGGGCGGATAGAGTCCATGACTGAAGTGCGGTATTGTGGAGGGGCGGGATCCATTAGGGAGCCAGAGGTCACTTTGAAGATTACCTGGTCCAGTGAGTCAGTCTCTAGAAGACAGAACTGTTCTAACATGCAATTGGGCAGAGACGTGGAACTACCTATCATGGCTACCCGTGCCTTGGGCGTTGAGGTGGGAAAAGATGAGTAGATTGTTTGGATCTTTTGATAGAAGTAGGTCGCTAAGTTATTACAGCGTGTGAGTGGTGAAGGGGATTTTTGGGGGGAGTGACAAGTGATTTAGCTATACGGACGATTTCTTTGGGTGAATTTGCAGCTGTATTGATTTTCGCCTCGCAGAAGTGTGCTTTTGCTGATTTTATATTGGCTTTATACTGTCTAATTGCCTTCCTATATTCCTCCTTCCTGCTTGGTGAGACGTTTTGATGCCAGCTCCTTTCTAATCTTGGGCAGGATTGTTTGGAGTCCATTATTTTGGAAGAGAACCATGGGTCATGTTTTGCCTGTTTTTATGTTGAATAGGTTCTTTGAGAAGAACGGCATTGAGGGAGCTTTGGATCCAGCTATTAAAATTATTGCTGGCATGATTGGAATTAGAGGCTCTAGAGGGTTTTGAGTCTTCTAGGACTTCCTTCCATTTATTGGAGGGAAGTCTGGGCCACTTCCTTCCCCATGACGTCGTAGTTTTTTGGGCGGGCGGGGATGGCATGGTAGCCCATAAAAGCTTGGGAGTCTTTTATTAATGAAATGAACAAGAAGTTTTCCAAGCACGCTGATGCCTATAAAGCAGGAACCCAAAAGGGGCTCCTGGTTCACCAGTAGCCTGAGGAAACAAAAACAACAACTAAATAAGTACCTCAGACAACTACGATCTCTGGGACCAGAACGCCTCCAGGAACTCCTGCTTCTAATTTCTAAAACAAGAAAAAAGTAAAAAAAAAAAGGACATAAAACTGGCCAAAAAAGAGTACCAAGATCATATTTGGGCAAAACTTCTTCATGCTTGTAAACTAAGGGACTCCAAGGTCTTCTGGGAACAAATCAACCGACTAACCAATGGCCGGAATCGACATCATAATTCGGATATATCGGAGACCACTTGGAGAGCCCATATTGAACTTTTATACAATGAAACGCCACCCCCATTCAGCCCAAATAGTGGCTCATTAACAGCGAAGGGGGCCGGCGGTGGAGGTAAAGTCACAACATCGTGACCCATGAATCCCCTGAGGATATTGTGTTGTTTTCAGAAAATCAAGTAACAAAAATTATAAAAAATGTAAAATCTGAGGGAGCCCCAGGTCAGAACGGATTACCAAATGCCCTGTTCCAGCATGACCCCCCATTCTGGTCTCATCTCCTGACTCCTCTCTTTTCCAAAGCTATAGCCTGCAGTCTGATCCCTGAGTCTTGGAGAGGAAACTTTCTCAATCCAATCAAAAGTCGGGTTCCCGCTCGGATCCCTCCAATTACAGGTTGATAGCACTGATAGATGTGGAGGCAACCATTTATGCATCTAATCTTCTGGTAGAGTTAGAGGCTTGGGTCAGCCGAACAGACCTAGGGGCACATTACGATGGAGGATTTTCCACATCCTCCGGGCCGGCGGTGGCTTCCGCCGGCCCGGCGGATGCGGAAAATCCTCTGTGGACCCACCAAAGACCCACCACCACATTAGGATGGCTGGTGGGTCCTGGTTTGAGTCCACTGCTTTTCCGCCGCGGTTGGCTTACAACCGCGGCGGAAAATGCCTAATATGGGCCGATGTCTCTCAGACACCGGCAGCCATATTAGGATGTCTAGAGTTCAATGCCTTTACACGGCGGCATTTCTGCCGTGCAAAGGCATACGGATTTTTGTTTGGGGGCCCGTTGCGGGCCCCCAGGGGTGAAGGGGGGTGGGGGTTGCACATGGGGGGTACATATGGTACCCCCCTGCATTTGCGTGCACAGAGCGGCAGGCAAGCGCGGTGCCTGCCGCTTTGTGCATGCAAATGCACAGCTTTCATTTTTAACATTGCGGCGGGTGCTGCTTCAAGCAGCACCCGCCGTAATGTTAAAAATAGAGGATGTGACCGCCAGGGTGGCGCTCACATCCTAATTGCACATGAGGGAACGCCGCAGCACATGTGGACATTCCCTCCTACTCAGGGCTCGCGGTCCATCCGCGATCGTAATGGGCCCCCTAATACCATACACGCAAATTGGATTCTGGGCTGGGGTGTGCACCCTTAGGAACATCTCTGCGGGCACCCTTCTAGTCAACCAAGCCTTGCAAAATCAAGGCCTCTGTGCCCCTGCTTTGTAGATCTTAAAGCTGGTTTGACAAAGTCTCAAGAATTACTCTAAGGGCAAAAAATGCAAGCCTGGGGGGTCCCGCCCAGGCCCCTGGACGCCATCATTAATCTTTATTCTAATACGTGGGTCCAAATCAAGAAAGGAGACGGGTCCAGCGTAACTGGTAAGATTCCAACATCAAATGGACTAAAACAAGGTTGCATCTTAGCGCCTTGTCTGTTTAATATTTATACCTCCGATCTCGACAAATGCCTACAGTTAATTACAGCTGACCCCCCAAAATTAGGCAACATACCAAACACCATGCCTCCAATGTGCAGATGACATAGTGTTGCCAGCACAAACTCCTGTTGGCTTAAAGAAAATTGATTACGGACTAGGAGCATATACCATCTTGAACCAACTCATGAACCATCATCAAAAGACAAAAGTTATGGGTTTTTCTAAACATAATAAGATATTGAAAAGGCATACTTTCTCTTGGAAATTGGGCGAGCAACCACAGGCCCGGATAGCTTCTTATCAATACCTAGGCTTCCAGCTAGATTGCAAGCTCAACTTTAAGCAACATGTGGAACAAGGATGCATGAAAGCTAAACAACTATTATTTGCCTTCAAAATCTTGAGAAAAAAGCTCATAGGTTGCTCTACCGGTCATCTGTTACAAGTAATCGCAGCAAAATTTCTACCTTCCATCTCGTATGGCTCGGAAATCCTGAACATTAAAGAGGCTCCAATATTAAACAGCACAATCTACATTTTTAAAAAGACTGTTCTTAATACCGTTACATACCTCACAGGAACAAATTAGTTTAGAATTCGGACTGAAGAATCAGATCATGGCCAGACAAGGTGCCTTAGTAAAGTATTATTGGAGGATGAGGGAGGCAGAAGACAATACCCTAGCCCACCACGGTTGGGTAGAGCTAGAAAATCAAGCAAGACTAGCTAATTCAACTACGACAATCCTGAAGCAATCTTTGTCGGCATTACAGCTAGAGGAGGCCTGGTTCACCCCAGCAACGTATTCTGGATCCCGAAGCGTGGGTGAATAACGCGATTACCGGATCTCTCCACTAACAGATAAAATGATCTTCGCAAAAACATTACGCCTGGGCTGTGATACAGGCCTACCAGAGGCTGAAGCCGCAACAGTACCTGTTTGAACACTTCTCCCACCATACCAACCATTACCTGATGTTGCTACGAATGAGATCAATCCTCTCAAAGGATTTGACCCCAAAATGGAAATGCACATGCCCATCTAAGGAATGCCGCCTCTGCGGTCAAGGGGAGGAGATATTACTACATCTACTATGTACTTGCCCTTTTCTACTGAAAACTCAAAAATCCTTTCTTCTGGAGATTTTTAAGAAGGAACAGATAAGAACATGTAGAGCCGCAGTCATCAGGTGTCTTGGAGGGCTTGCGATCCCCCGCCTGTTGTGCCATAAAATTCTGGAAAATAAGTAAAGGAACTGGTAAAAATTGATTCAAGCCAAGCAGCTATTAAATAATCTACTGGCCCATATTTTTTTAGGTGTATTGTTATACCTGCTAGTCTTTTAGATGGGGTCACGATTCTAAGGCCTTTATGTCTCTCTTATGTTTTTAAAATGCTCATTGAAAGTACAGTGGTTTATGATGGTTCGCCATCCTTTTATGATTTTTTAAATGAATCAATAAAAGTATATTTCACTTGACAGTGCACCCTTGGGGGCGAACACCCCACTGGGAGGTCATTGCTCAGGTTGCAATCTAAGGGAGTGTCAGAACAGACTACCAACTTATACCAGTCAAAGGTACCCTCCCTCTCTTGGGGAACTAAGGCTACAGATTTGGTTGTGGCCTCACCTGTGGAAACCATGGGGTATATTATCAAGGGGTTTTATCTCTGCTTTTTTGGCTTTAAAAGCCAAGAAAGCGGAGATAAAATTATCTCCCTATTACCAAGCTGTCGCTAACACCAGTTAGCGACAGCTAATAGGAGATAGCGACCATCATGGGCCCCACTTTGCATGTCAGTGATATTTATCACTAATGATATGCAAAGTGGGCGTGCCAAGATGTTAGCGACTGGAAACAGTCGCTAACATCGCTATCTCCTATTACCAACTTTTGGAGATATTTGCGCTAAGGGCGAATATCTCCAAAACCTAACACCTGCCCTGAGCAGTTCTTAGCCATGTTATCCAATGGGAGGTGGATAACATGGCTAAGAGCATTTGCTCGATAATGCATGAATATCGCTGACTTTTCAGCGATATTCATGCATTGCGGGCGTTTTTTATCGCATTTGCGATAAACCTTGCTAATAGCAAGGTTTATCTGCGATAAAAATCGCCGATTTGCGGCGATAATTTTTGTCTCTAAACAAGTTAGAGACAAAAATTATCGCTAGTTGTTGATAATATACCCCCATGACTCTTTTTGTCTCTTATGGCACTGATCCAGCGCCCCTATAGAAAATATGTCATAGCAGCACTACCCAACTCTACAATACTCACCATTAATCATAAATCACTCACAAGGCCCATAAACTAATAAAGACATATTTTGAGCAACTGAATCATGTGACTTAATTAATAAAACCTTATTTACAAACCATATATACATTTATATACAACTACTGTATATTGACTTTACCATAGTTTAATATTTTTTCATTTAATTAAGCCACACAGGCGATAAGATCAGCTGATGGTAACTAAACTCTTTGAATAACAAGGCCAGCTTGTATTTTCAAAAAACGTATTTATTAACTATTTATTCAAAGAAAAGTGCCTCTTTATTAGAATCTTTATTATTCAAGCAGCATGATTTGAGGAATTGCAAATTAGTCAGACAGTTTTTAGGCAGAATCAAATTGCATGTTTAAAGAAGAATAAACAGTTTTTCCATCACCTAAATTCTATTTCCCTGTCTAAAACTCACTTCATCTAAAATAAAATTGTAAAGTCTTAAAGCCCTATTAATTCTTACGTGCTCCAAAGAAGTCCGTCAGCACGTCACGCCCATCTGGATTTGAATTGAAAAGAGAGAAGCGCCCTTCCTCCACAGAGGTCAGTTTATATACCTTTTCTAACCTTTTCTAACTAACTAATCTAAGTAAAAAGAATACTTTTCTCATTTGTCCAAAACGCTGATTGGCTGTCAAGCGACAGACCACATTAAGTTATCACATTTTTGGAGCCCAGTTCCGACTCTTTCTTAGAGTCTATTGTCCCTTATTCTCGTGTCACGTAGCTTCCTTCAGTTTGCAACAATTGAAAATTTTAGTCCGTGACTTCCTTAGCTTGACAATCTCTCTGCCGGTTCCTGACCTTGGTCAAGCCAACCAAGTGAACGAACAGTTCTTTCATTCAATTAAGTTTGTATTTTCCTCTTTTTTTTTAAACACACAGAAACTTTCCACACTGGGCTCTTGCTTTCACTGAGCAGGATTTTTCCAACTGCATAATAAGATGTGCTAGGCCTCATGCCTCTCTCTTTGCAACTAGTATATAAACAAACACAAAAGAATAATTGATGCAAGAATTAGAAATCATTCTGTTACCCACCCACCTTTGCTAATTATCAACCCATTAATCTATGTTACCTAGCAGAAGCAAACAAAGCAACAAAACAGATTTGTGCAACATTTAAAACGAAAGACAAAACATGAGCACACAGAAATAAGCACATGCCATTATTTAAACAGCCTCTTTAATTCTGACAGCACAATAGACAGGATTAGTTTATTATTTCTCACATGCAAGAACCTTGCACATAATGCACATGTATGAGCACACATATTAGTTTCCCACGTGTATTGATCTGCAAGTTTATTCTAGGTTGATTAGTTTTCTTCACTGCACACATAATTAATATTATTATTTATTATGGAAGTTTAACTTTGCGAGCTGAAATAAATATATTTCTAAATCTCGCTCCATCAGCACAAACATGTCTGTGGACATCATCCTGTCTCTCAGGCCAAGGGCAGGAATCCCATTCATCGGAATGGAGCAGAAGTACCTATTCCCACCCTCAGGGATCCCCAGCTTACCGCCTGGCCCTCTCTCCCAGCACAATGCTAGGAGGACTTCCTCATCGCAGGAGTTTTCCTCTATGTCTACTCTGGATAGCCCACTGCTAACCACCTTCATCGAACAGGTGGGGTCACCCCTGAAATAACCTGACTGATGACAGTCAAACCACACCCTGTTATCCAAGCATCTTTTCAGCCGTGTCCCCAGTGGGAGGATCTACTCTCTTCCTTTTTAGAATTCTGGGGTACTGAGGGGGTCTCTGTGGTGGACTGACCACCTCCCTACTTTGGCTTTTGTGGGCCTAACCCCCCTTCTTGGAGTCTCCCCCTTAGGACGGCTTGGTTACTCTGGTTTGCACCCATTTATCAGTTTCAGAGCCTGCTCTATGGGGCTAAAAACTTTGAATCCACTACATGCTGATGTAAATCTTCTGAGATACAACTAGCCAACATGTGCTCCTTCATGAACAGATTGTAGAGCCCCACAAAGTCCACCCATCATTGAATGTTGACTTTTTAGGTGCCCCTGAACCTCTGCCTATACTGCTCTGGGGTGAGACCAAATTCCCTGATCAGACATTCATTCAAGTGTGAGTAGGATTCTGCTTACTCCCCCTCTATGGTAAGGAGTCTTTCCCTCCCAGTAACTGGCTTCAACTCCCACAGGAGTGAACACAAGGCTTTGGTGTAGACCCTTGCCATCTTAAGGGCTCTCACAAATGGTGCCAGCCATTTTGCTATGTCAATACCCTCCGGGACTTAGGGACAACCCTCTTGCATCGCTGGGATCAAACCCACCATCCCTGGATATATCAACCTCTTCTGTTTGGTTGACACCATTTCTTCTGGCTTTCACCTCCTCTCACTTCTCTCTAGCTCGGTCCAACATCCTCTCTTCCAGAGCTATTTAAGCTAAATGAGCCTCAAGCTGCAAGGGGCAGCTCTGGTTCCTCTGTGGAGAAGCCTCCCATCTTCCCACCAACTGAACCTACACAACCTGAAGCTAGTACTAGAAGTTATGGAGGAGTTATCATCATCCTCCTCCTGGGGTTTGTTGGAGGGTTCCTTCTCCCCTTCACTCTCTGAAGCTGTCTGTGCCCAGGCCTTAAGGGGCCTAATCAGTTCTGCCTTGCTCATCTTATTGGCATCAGGCAGCCCTTTGGACCATCACTGTACCCTAAGCTCAGCTACTGTGAGTTTGGACAGGTTAGACAGATCAAGCTCCATGTAACGCTAGTTTTGAGTCACAACAAAAACTTAAGGAAAAGCAAAAATAAATTAAAAACTGTTTAGTTCAAATTAAAAAGTTTGAAATATACATTTTTGTTCTAAATTAAGTTTCTGGAGTTTTAGAGATCTTCACCTAATTAATGTATGGTGTACTTTAAACACTGTAAACAACAGGGAGGGACACAGGGGGACAATGTTTATAGGGGTCCAATGTGCGTGTCCCATCAATCTATATAACAAAAAGATGCACACAGTTCCCCTGGGGAATGGTAATAACGTAGTGAAGTGAACTATCTTCCTCTCTTCGTGAGGTACAAAGGTGTTATTGTACCAAAGTGAAACAGGGAAGGGTATCCCTTTTCGGAACTAGGGATGCCTCACACAACAGGCTGGCTTAACGGCTGTTGTCATATCACCAGCTAGTCGTCTCGTGTCATCATCGGCTTCCTGCTCCAACGTCAAGCCGGCGCTGCAATGCCTGACGGGGAGCACTCGGTGCTACACTCTTGTGGAGATCTTTTGTTCCTGGCCGTTGAGTGAGTGGGTGTGAGGGCCCCTAGGGTGAGAAGTAGTGAGCGTGAGGGAAATGTAGTAATAAAAAAGGTTGGTGTAGTCTACTCCATTCGTTTTATTCGTGTAGTTCACCACCTTGTTTAAAACAAGAGGGGCATTGGGACTTCAGCGGTTAAGGAGGATTAGTCCCGTTCGACACTCATCAGTGAACAGGTCAACATGTTTCATGCCCTATTGGCAATTCTTCAGGACCTAGGGTGTGCTCATAAACTTAGTGGTAAGCCCCACGCGAGGCTGAGGCGTGTGAAGGATACAACCTGTGTGGTTGCCGACTCCTGCAAGGAGAGTTCCTGCGTCGTAGGTATACCCTGTGAGGAGAAAGATAAACGTAAGCTCGTGATTAAACTCCCTCGACTTATCCAGAGTGGGGAGTCATTTTAAAAAAAAAACAGGGGTATAAAGTGAGGAGAGAGGAAGAAGTGTAATAAGTAACTACGTGTAAAATATAACATCACTGTGTATTAATGTTACAGCAGACACAAGGTGTCTCAACCCAATGGTTGTGTACTTAGGTAGTGAAATGGAAGGATCTAACGCCAGCCGGCGTACTAATAGGAAGGGGTTTAGAGAAGAATACGAAGTTCTGATGAACTTACCCTCACTGGTGGGCTTAAGTGCCCCAAGGCTGTTCCCGTGGGACCTGCGTCGTGTGACAAATATCTGGAAGGTACACAAGGAGGGTCCAGTTGGTATATAAGGCAATTAGATTAAATTAACGGGGTGGTGGGTTGAATTAGGCCACCTGGTTAAAAGTCCGGGGATAAGTAGACCACATCGGCAAAACCAACGGTGGTCTCGCCAGGCACCCGATGGCCCCAGAGTGTTCATACCACCCGAGGAAGGTCGCAGCCTGAGTGGGGACCAAGTCAGCGAATAGCGGGACCCCGCCTGCACCGCGGCAGCACTCTGTGGGGCAGCAGCGGCGCCAGCGGTAAGGGAGGCGCCGCATGCCGCGCTCCCCGCCGTACCACGACAGCCAGCCTCCCATTCACCACATGAGACCGCCAACTCGGTGTGTGTGCCGGTCGTGTGACGGGGGCGGGGGGCGCGCGCGTGCACGCGGGCGAGCGCCTCACCCACCACCATGGCGGTCGGGGCCACATAGACACAACCGGTCACCCAACCCTGCAAACGGCCTCTGAGGGGGCAGAATCCTGGAGTCCCTGGGGGTTGGCTCGACTCAACGAGGCTCCAGCCGGCGACCCACTGAGCCTGACTGTCCAAGCGCCCGCATCGCCCAACTCCCAAATCGCCCATTCACCTTACCTCATAAACGCAGTAACGTGGCCTCTCTACCTAGTCCCACGCTCCGACGTGGTTTAACACGTAGAGCAGCCGCGGGTGTGTGATGGTGGCACTCGGTGATATATGGCCGGGCTTATTACAAAGGCGTGTCTAACGTCGGGTTGCTGGGCAACACCTCGGCAACAACGGTGCACCGGGATGGCGTCAGTGCGTCTTGGTGTCAAAAGCAGACGCCATCTTAGAGAGGGGTTAGGAGAGCGGTATTAATGTGGAAAAGCAAAGGTAGGCGACCCATAACACTAAAAAATGCTAAAGAATTTTCTTTCTCGTGTTAATTCACATTGGACATAGGCCAAACATGGTAGGGGACCGTTCAAAGTCATGTCCGAAAGCATATCATGGTTATGGGATGTATGCTGGGATCGATTGCTGGGCAGCTATAGTGGGCTAGTATCAGATGGCTTTATCTGGGTTGCAGAGTGGCGGGAATGGCGCGCCATCTTGGAGTGGGTCAGATCCCCCCTTCGAGTGAGCTTATGTGGACCTAAGTAATTGGGGGAAGCCCTTGGCACGGTGTGGCCGTCAGGGTGTAATTGGACATCAGTCAATGCTCAGTAGAGTGGCTCATGGACCAGGTGGAGGTCAATGTCGCTGTGTCTGGTGGTCACCCATAGATTGTGTGCTTGATGGTAAACAGGAGGGTAGCTCCCTCTCCTCGTGCCAAAAGGGGGTTATGGTAATGACTACCCCATCATGATAGTGTGCTATCGGAGAGTTTGCATGTACTGGCAAAGGACAGGATTCATATCACGTGCTGGGGGTTCATATCACGTGCTGGGGAGATGGGTCCATACGGTGGCAATCTATCTAGATAGCGTATTCCAAGGGACAGAGTCATTTAGTCACTCAGTATCTAAATGTAAGCGGTGTACCCATCTTTGTTCAATCCTATATAAGGCCTGTTGGTTTGATGAAGGATGCCATCCTAGCACGACCCATTTGACGTCTTCAGCCACATGATCATGTTGTTGGCAATATTCATATAGGCGGGTGTGTGTTTTTTTGCATCGGATATTGCTGTTATGTTCCATGATGCGTACCTTCACCGTGCGGGTCGTCATTCCAATGTACTTCAATCCGCAGGGGCAGGTCAGCATATAGACGCAGTTGCTGCTGTTGCAGTTGGTGTGTCTGTTCAAACACCACTTGAAGGTCTCTGAGAGCTGGACTGTTTTAGTTGGTGTAGTTTGGGGACAAACCACACAATTGCCACATCTGTAGTGTCCCGTGACAGGAGGCAGATCCCAAAGGGTATTCTGTGGACGGATACTAGTCTTCTTCGGTCGAGTGTGGACTAGTTGGTCCTTCAGGCTAGTTGTTCTTCTGAAGGCGAACCGAGGGCGGGGGATGTCCTAAGTCACAGAGTTCAAAATGCCCCAGTGTGCATTCACTGTTTTCTTGATGTAAGGGGAATTTTTCGTGAAGGATGTTACGCAGGTGATAATATCCTCTTTCTCCTTTACGTGGGTTTCCAGAAGAGATTCTCTGTTGTTATTGAGGGCTCTCTTCATGGATTGTTTCAATAGTCTTGTCGGATAGCCCCTCTCCTGGAGTTTATGTTGTAGGGAGTGCACCTCACGTTGGTAGTCAGAGGTGGCGGTGCAATTTCTCCGGAGTCTGAGAAACTGCCCAAACGGTAAATTGTCCCTCAATGCCTTGGTGTGGTGGCTGTTGTAGAGCAAGAGGCTGTTCCTATCAGTCTCTTTCTTGTAGAGGGTGGTGGTAATTCCTGTAGGACCTAATATGATTGTCAGATCAAGGAATGGTATTGAGTCTTCAGCGATAGTCCCTGTAAATTTCAGAAAGGGATCCTGCTGGTTGATCCAGGTGCAGAAGGCATTACAGCTCGTTCGATCTCCTTTCCAAAAGATCAGGATATCGTCTATGTAGCGACGCCAAAGAGTTAAATTCTCAAGGAATGGGTTGCGTTCAGGGGAGTAGATGAAATAGTTCTCGAACGTGGCCATGTATATACAGGCCACGCTCGGCGCGAAGGTCGAACCCATTGATGTCCCCCGGATCTGGTGATACAGTTGTGTTTCATATTTGAAGAAATTTTCCGTTAAAGCTATGTTAGCCAATTCCATTATAAACGAGATTGGGGTAGGGGATGTCCATTCTTCCAATCTCAGAGTGGATTCTACTGCCTCTAAGGTTGCCTGTTGGGGGATGTTCGTATACAGGGCTTCCACGTCTAAGGTCAGTAGTAAGTCTACATCTGTGCTACCGTCCATCTCATTGATCAAGCGAAGGACATCTCTGGTGTCTTGGAGATATGAAGGAATTTTCTTCACTACTGGTTGTAAAAAAGCGTCACAAAACTGCGACAGCGGTTCCAGTAGAGAACCAATTCCGGAGACAATCGGTCTACCGGGGACGGGGGTGATGCCTTTGTGGATTTTGGGAAGTGTGTAAAAGTATGGTGTGATCGGATCCGTAGTTGTGAGAAAGTCAGCTTCTTTCCTGGTGATCCATTCATTGGTCTCCCCCTCAATCACTAGGCTCATAATGGAAGTAGCCAAGCGTTTGGTCGGGTCCACAGTGAGGGGCCTATAATGGGTAGTGTTGGAGAGTTGTCGTCTGCATTCCAGGTCGTAATCGTGGCGATCCTGTAAGACTGTGGCTCCCCCTTTATCTGCTTGTTTTATCACAATTGCACCATCGTTACCCAAGGTGACTGACGCTTGTCTTTCCGCGTTCGTCATATTGTGGAATTGATTAATGTGTGGTTTCTGTTTGAGACTCAAAAGGACAGCTCGCTCGAAGGTCAGGACCTCTGGAGGGACCATGCCGTCAGTCGGGGTGAAAGAAGACGGTTTCCTAAGACCGGAGTCCAGTGTAGGGAATTTGGGTTTGCCATCGAAGAAGGCTCGTAAACGTACCTTCCTGAAAAGATTCTTAATCTCAATCATTTCCTGGAAACTGTCTGGGATGGGTGTAGGAACAAAACTCAATCCTTTCTCCAAAACGCTGGTTTCCACAGGGGTCAAGGTTCTCGTGGAGAGGTTAACAATCAAACTCTTCTCCCTCTGGTGGTGATGCTCCGTGTTTCCATCATGGTCTGAGGTGTCGATTGGTCGGACCACTGGACACCTTTCTGCCCTCCTCGCTTGCGCCCTCTTCCTCTGCCCCAACCTCTGCCTTGAAAAGGTGGCGGATTCAAAGGGTAGAATTGCGGTGGACCCTGTGGAAAGAAGGGATATTGCCAAGGAGGTGTCATGTGAGGGGGACCATGGAACATTGGGCCTGGTTGATATCCTTGCTGCCAACTCGGTTGATGTTGGATCCGGTTGTTTCTGGGGGTTGGGCCTCCACTAGAGTCACTACTAGAGGATCCTCGTCTGTTGTTCCCGTCCGAGTTGTCATCTGAGGAGTAGTTGGTCTTTTTACTCTTGAAGTCATCTTTGAGATAAGGATAAACCTTCTCTTTATCAAACTTGGAAACATCTTTCTGTAGCTTATCTGTTTTCTGTTTTCTGTTTTAACAGATATTCGTGATGGTCTGCCATTTCTTGGTTGATGTCGGCCAGTTTAGTGGTGAAGGCGGTTTTGTTGTTCTTATTAACAGCACTCTTCATTGTAGCCTCTATGCTTGAGATTTTATCCTGCAGGGCATCCGCAAGACACCACCGTTGGTTTTGCCGATGTGGTCTACTTATCCCCGGACTTTTAACCAGGTGGCCTAATTCAACCCACCACCCCGTTAATTTAATCTAATTGCCTTATATACCAACTGGACCCTCCTTGTGTACCTTCCAGATATTTGTCACACGACGCAGGTCCCACGGGAACAGCCTTGGGGCACTTAAGCCCACCAGTGAGGGTAAGTTCATCAGAACTTCGTATTCTTCTCTAAACCCCTTCCTATTAGTACGCCGGCTGGCGTTAGATCCTTCCATTTCACTACCTAAGTACACAACCATTGGGTTGAGACACCTTGTGTCTGCTGTAACATTAATACACAGTGATGTTATATTTTACATGTAGTTACTTATTACACTTCTTCCTCTCTCCTCACTTTATACCCCTGTTTTTTTTAAAAATAACTCCCCACTCTGGATAAGTCGAGGGAGTTTAATCACGAGCTTACGTTTATCTTTCTCCTCACAGGGTATACCTACGACGCAGGAACTCTCCTTGCAGGAGTCGGCAACCACACAGGTTGTATCCTTCACACGCCTCAGCCTCGCGCGGGACTTACCACTAAGTTTATGAGCACACCCTAGGTCCTGAAGAATTGACAATAGGGCATGAAACATGTTGACCTGTTCACTGATGAGGGTCGAACGGGACTAATCCTCCTTAACCGCTGAAGTCCCAATGCCCCTCTTGTTTTAAACAAGGTGGTGAACTACACGAATAAAACGAATGGAGTAGACTACACCAACCTTTTTTATTACCACATTTCCCTCACGCTCACTACTTCTCACCCTAGGGGCCCTCACACCCACTCACTCAACGGCCAGGAACAAAAGATCTCCACAAGAGTGTAGCACCGAGTGCTACCCGTCAGGCATTGCAGCGCCGGCTTGACGTTGGAGCAGGAAGCCGATGATGACACGCGACGACTAGCTGGTGATATGACAACAGCCGTTAAGCCAGCCTGTTGTGTGAGGCATCCCTAGTTCCGAAAAGGGATACCCTTCCCTGTTTCACTTTGGTACAATAACACCTTTGTACCTCACGAAGAGAGGAAGATAGTTCACTTCACTACGTTATTACCATTCCCCAGGGGAACTGTGTGCATCTTTTTGTTATATGTACTTTAAACACTAGCACTATCCTCACTGCTAATCAGATGCAAGAAGGTACTTACCACTAATAATAAGGCCTCAATCACAATAAAAGGTTCAGTCAAGGTCTCAATAAATGATTCCCTTACTCAACCCTTGGGAGCTGGCTGCGAGCAGACAGGCTTATCTTAGGAGACAGGCGTGGAAAGCATTTAAAAACACCAATGCATTAAATAATTAAGACACAACACACAATAAAAATCCAAAGCCAATTTATACAAATAGGAAATATTTATGTGATTAAAATGACACCAAAACGACAAAGATCAAAAATAGGGAACCAGAGATATGATTATTTTTTTTAAATACTATCTAGTGCCTAAAACTAAAAGAGTCAACGTGGGACATCTGGTCGCACTTGACTGGGAACAATCAAAGTTTGAGGCAGACCATGATGGGGCACGTGTCAGATACACTGAGCAGGAGTCCTTGGTCAAGTTTGTAATCGATTTTCTGGAGCTTTTTCTCTCGACATCAAGTAAGATTCCTTGTCAGGCCGTGTTTCAAGTCAATGACAGTGGCTTGGTCCAGCATGAAGCCTAAGTGAAATCTAGGGGTGGGTGAAGAATTCTGCTACGCTGGCGGAGTTTGCCGAGTTTTGCCCACTTCGCGCTCCATGCGGAGTTCCTCAAAACTCCGCAGCAAGGAGCAGTTTTAACTCTCTCACAGCTCGCGGGACAAAAATCGGAATGGACCTCCTCTCAGTGAGATTTCAAGTTGTAGACAGTTTCAACATGCCGCGACTGCTCACGTTGAGAAATCTGCTGTTCACATTGAGGAAGCTGCCACTTGAGTAGATACTTAAAATGAGGGTGAGCAGCGAGAGCTAACATACTCTTGGGTTTGTGGAACTCCGGCCAAGTTTTTCTGTCACATTGTGGAATTCCGCAGAGTAAAACTCAGTGAACTTCGCCCAGGAGTAGTGAAATCCTGCCAGTGTTGAGCTCCGGAACTTTCACCAGATGAACTTGAAATCCAGGCTGAGACACTGTTCAAGTCAGCGGCTTGACTTTTGTTGATGGTTCAGTCACCTTATGGAGCTTTTTAAAAAAATGTATCCAATCTGCCCCAAACTTCTGGATCTCCTTCCAGAAGATCCTATTCAGGTCTACGATTGTCCACAACACAAATCCAAGGGAAACATCACTTACAACGAAACTTTTACAACGCACTACCGTTACAACGCAACCATTACAACGCAAACTATTACAACGCATTGCTCTGGGGGGCGCTATAGGATAGGGAATAGGTTAATTTACTATCCAATAACCTTCCCTAGTGTCCACGGGGACTGGAGTTGGAATAGTAAATTAAAGTATTCACTATCCAGCACCCAGAAGCACTATGCGCTGTAATGGTATGCAATGTAAAAACCGCGTTGTAACAGCATGCGTGGTAAAAGCATGCGTTGTAACGTCATACATCCCAAATCCAAGGATCAAGAAGCTCGGAGATGGTCCTTGGGATGTTGGGACTACGTTTCCCAGAATGCACCTGGCCAACTCCTTAAAAGTCCCCTGGACCCTGTCCAGCTGGGTTCTTCTTGGTGGAGATAATGCAGGGGGAGCTCTGTTAACATGTTGCTTTCAAGGGAGTCCACTAGTTCACATTTCGAAACAAGGCAAAGTTCTAAAGTCTGTAGTTCCACAGTGGGTAGCATGTGCAATCATTCAGAGTGCAATCTTTGGGGGGGCAGACCGGGTTTCCAGTAGGGTAGTCCTTTGTCTCCTTGTAGTTTCAGACAGGGATCTGAGTTGCTAGACAACTCTTCCATATTTAACCAGTGTTCCTGGGGTACAAGCAGGGGGACACTCCAGACCAATGCGGTACAGAGAGACAGCTTCCTCCAAAGTGTGGCATATTCTTGTCCCAGGAAGCACTATTCCTTTAAAATATAAAATGCAGAAACTCTCACCTGGGGGTTGGGATCTGGCTAAGCCAACCTACTAGCATGTCTAATTAAATCTCCCTTTCCAGAGCCCCAGCTAATTAAGTTACTGGGCCTCTTGTCTATTTGGGGGGGTGCAGGAAGAGAGGGTGAGCCTATTTCCTGTCCTAACTGTCATTCCCACTTTGAAGACTAGTTTTGCAATACCAGCCCCTTCCCGCCTTTTGCTCTGCAGCTACAGATTTCATTACAAGAACGGAGGCAACATTATGCATTATTCCTTTAAGGCAGTCCAAGCAGCTGCTTACATCACAATATTAAAAGGTTCCAGAATGGAACAATAGCAACACATGAAAGGCATGAGCCATCAACAATCTGCCTCTTTTAAATGCGGCTCCCAGCAGATAAGTTCATTTTCCTTCATTACCATTATTCATTTTTATCTCTATTTTGAAGTTCCCTAGTGTGTGGTTTAACCCCACCCCCCCTTCCTACTGCCTCTATACCGATCTCCAGTTTACGGAGATCTCCCTACACCCCCTTCCTTGCGTGACTGACCAGATTAACCTGCCTTTTCTTTCAGCTTATGTCATATTTCTAATGTTTGAATATATTTAAAGATTTTTAGATGTTTAATCCTTGTTTTACTTCCTCATGCCATAATGAGCTTACCTAATGTCTTTGTTTAACTCCCATTTTTCACCTCTTTCCACCGATGCAGGCTGCACACGCCAACGCAGCTCTGCATCGCTACCTTGTATTATTTCGGATTTCATCCACAAGTTGTTATTGATTTACAAACGTATTCATAAAAAAAAATTGGGTTTTAGCAGGAAATCCTCATTTAACTGGCCTTTTCAACATTCTATAACAAAATTATTTATAATAAGAGAGGAATTATTCTCTTGACATTCCTTCATCTGTAAACCTTGTCACTATTATTAAGGGAAATCCTCCCTAATTATCTTTCATTAAAGGGCTTTACCACTTTTTGCAAGTTCTCATTTTCTATATGCCATGTCTGACTCTGACTCAGACAAGGCTTCTGCTCCTACTCCTAACATAGACAAAAAAGCCTTGCAAAAAATCCTTCATAAGGAATTGAGGTCCTGTGGTCCTGAGATTTCGTCCTGATGAGGACGAAATCTCATAAATTCCAAACTTCTACTCTGACAAGATCACTGAATTAAGGAGTAAAAGACTTAAGAAAAGTAAAAACATTGATAAGAGCAATATAGGAGGTCCAAGCACCTCATCAATTCAGGGAGGTCTTAGCACCTCAACTTCGAATGGAGGTCCTCGCACCTCAAACTCCCAAGGTGTCCCTAGTGGCACAACTTATCTGGGTGTCCTTAGCGGCACAACTTATCTGGGTGTCCTTAGTGGCACAACTTATCTGGGTGTCCTTAGATGCACAACTTATCTGCGTGTCCTTAGCGGCACAAAACATCTGTGTGTCTCTAGTGGCACAAAATATCATAATGCTCTTTTTCAATATGGGAGATAACGAATCTAATGATATAGAATCCTCCGGCACACCTGGTGAGTATGTCCTTGATCGTGATGAATATGATCAAGAATTTTACAATCCATATGAGAAACTCCCATCATCCTCTAAGGACATTATCCTTGACCCCCTAGGGGAAGAAATGTTTTCCCCATTAAATCTGAAACACCCAAGAAGTTCTGAGTGGTTCCCTCAGGATCCATTTCGCTTCCGGGCAAGATGGCCGCTGACAGACCGTAGGAGTCAGTCGTTACCCTCCTAGCTCCTGCTCGAAGGTGAAGAGAGATGGAGAAAGGGAATCCTGATGGAATGCTGACAAACACTGTTTTTGAATAATATGCAGTATTCTACACAGTTTCTGGAGAGGTTCTTTACCTGGATAACGAGAAGCAGAGCGAACCTGATAATCGTGTTCTCCTGGCTTGGCTCTCCGCTAGGCACACAGCGATACTCGATGCAAGCCATGGCTTCACGCGAACCAAGACCGCAAAAGGAAAAGGAAACCGATAAAGATAATCTAAGTGATCCTGGCGTTGCCTTAAACTCCAACTATCGGACTCGAACTCGTAAAAATATAATGAAAGACAATCAAGATAACACGGAGAATATGGAGTTCGAGGAGGAGATAAACCCACAAGGAAAAGATGGGATGAGGGCAAAGTTAAAGGAGAAACTAAAAGACAGAAGGGAAAAGGTGCAAGTAAATAAAAAGAATGCAAAACGACAGAATAATGAAGCTGCTAACAAAGCTTTGGGGAAGGAAGGTAATATGAGACAGCCTACCCTACACGAATCTTTTGCAGTACCTCCGGCACCCCAGTTTCCAGGCGCAGCGCCCGCTGCGGCTACAGCGGTAGCAGAGATACTAGCGCGGACAGGGACGGAAGCAGCGGAAGTAGTGACCGCCTTACTACAGGCAGATGGAGGACGCAGTGGATCTCATGGAGCCGCCCTGGAGGTGTTAGTGTCAAGTGTAGAGCCTGGAAAGGAGCGCTCAGAGCTGACGGAGCACCCAGACGAAAGAGACGGTCGGGAAACACCGGAGATCAATACGGTAACACAGGACGCCGGTTTACCGGCAGGTCAAAAAAGTAATGAGGTTGGAGTGCGGCCTATTGAGGCTATTGAGGCTAATGTGTCTGGCGCTGGTAAGGAGAGAGGAGAGGGCGGTCTCAACAATGTGAACACTGACAGTGGCGGGGCTCAGATTTGTTTGTTGGAGCTGGAGCTGGAGGGTCGGGTGGAGCCGATGGTAGCTGAGCAGATAGCCACAGAAACGGTACCAAATGATGTGCAGACTGATGTACACACTGTGTCACTGATGATATCCAACTTTGGAAATGAGAAAGACTTTGATCGGGCCCCAGTTATTGAGGAAGGGGAGGTGACCCCACAGCAAATATCGCAAAATGGTGGCTCTCATAACCAGAGGTTGGCGGTAATAGTGAGAGAGGGAGAGACAGACACTGTTCTACAAGTTCCTCTCGGTCCTTCTATGAATACGGGCTCTCCTAGTGATGATTGCTTCTATTCAGTCAACGATGAGGAGGACAGTAATGAGAAGGAGGACACCACTTCAGAGAGTGATATTGGGGGCTCAGATACTGAATCAGACTTGGAATCCGATCTTCTAACTTCAGACAGTGATGTAACTCACAAGGCGGTTACAAAAAAAAGAGGGAAAAGGGCAAAAAACAGATCTCGCAGTAAGTCAAGAATAAGCATGTCCTTATCGAATACAGATGTCGCTAAAAAGTTAGACTGGGATTATGCAGCAACATCTCAGCTCTATCAAGAAGGGTTAGTAGCAGTAACTCCTGGCTTGCAATCGCAATCGCAATCACAACCCAATCTGTCTGCAACAACGATGGATATAGTATATACGACATTAAAACAAATGCAGGGGGAGGCTAGAGCAGAGTCTCGGAGTTCAAAACACGCTAACCAGAAGATACAGGCATCTCTACGTAAAGTTAATAAACTGTATACAGAGATGGCAGCAAGGGTAACTGAGGTAGAATCGAGAACTGAGAAATTTGAGGAAGAAGTTGGGAACTGGAATGACTTTCGGAAAGAGCAAGAGCAGATGACAAGCGATGTACACTGGAAATTGGAGGATTATGAAAACCGCCAACGCCGTAACAACATAAGACTATTAGGGGTGGCGGATGGAAGGGAAGGGCAGGACGTGCGGGCTTTTGTTATTGAGTTACTTAAGGGCAGTTTTACTGAGTTAACAGGTTGGGAATTGGAAAGGGAGATACAAAGAGCACATGGATTCCCTATGGTTCAAAGAAGGGCTCCACCATCTGATAAACCCAGGGCTAGCTTGATATTTGTAGGGAATTTCCTTTTAAGGCAGGAGATTATGGACAAAGCAAAGCCACAAGCAAAACGAACATACAATGGTATAACTTTTTTTGCCCGCCCCGATTTTTGCCATGCCACAGTGGAAAGGAGGTGGCAGATGAGGAAAATGATAGCTCCTCTTCAAAACCTGGGCTGTGAAGCATATCTTATGTTTCCGTCTCGGCTAAAAGTAATTGACAAAGGGCAGACCAAAGTCTTTTTCTCCGAGATTAAAGCGCAGGAGTACCTTGAGGAGATTAAGCAAGGAAAAGGAGGTACTAAGAATATGGCGGTGGCGTTAATCCAGAAAAAAATGTTTTAACAACAATAATTTGGGTTATTCATTATATTCGTCTTTTCCCTTTTAAATAGTGTAGGAACTGTAGAATGGCATAAAGAAGCATAACAAAAAAGGCTGATGGTAACTAGAGCAGGAGAGCGGGGGGGGTGCGGTGACTGACACCTGGGGCGACAGCTGTCACGCATAGGTCAGGCTTGACCTATTTGCCTGTAAGGGGGGGGTGAGGGAGAGGGGTGGGGGAGGGGTACAGGGCACTTGGATGGTTTTTGTTTAAATTTTTACACACATGGAAGAATTAATGAAATATGTATAATTCAATGGATGGAGATTTCAATACAAAGAGGAGGTGACAAAATAATTTGTAGTGAAAATGGTAACCTGTTGGGGCAGATAACTGATATACATTAATGGGTACTCGTATAATCACTGTGAATGTTTGTGGATTAAATGATCGGGCCAAAAGACAGCGAGTGGCAATATGGTTAAGATCTCTAAATGTGGACTTTGTGTGCCTCCAAGAAACCCATATAGTCGGAGATCAGGGTTACTTGCTAGACCAGTTGGGATATCAAGTACTAGCTTACACTAAACAGGGTGTAAGGAATAGAGGAGTGGCAATTTTGTCTAGACACAGGGATCTTATAGTAAGAAGAAAACTTGAAGATCGATGGGGGAGATGGGTCATTATAGAATATAAAATGGATCAGGAGTGGGTAACCCTTGTGTGTGTATATGGCTCAACGGAAGACGACCCGGACATATTTGACTTTTTGGACTTAGAATTATCTACATGGTCACCAACTATAATTTTAGCTGGAGATCTTAATATTAATGGGGCAGGTGGGCTTGGATTAGCTCCTAATACGGCTTATCAGGGTAGAAAAAGGAGAGTTTGTTATTCATTAGGTAACCTTGTAAGGAATAATGCACTTATCGACGTGTGGGGTACAATATATCCTGATAAATATGGATTTACTTATTTTTCAGCTCCACATAGGGTATGTGCGAGACTTGATTATTTCTTTGTGTCGAATTCACTTCAATCAAAAGTAAGAATTGAAAAGCTACCACGCATTATTTCTGACCATAATCCTTTAGTTTTAACATTAAGTCTTAGCAGTAAGAGGCCGGATCGCTGTTGGACATTCGAGAGGGGCTTATTAAAGGATGAGGCATATATAGCTCATATGAAAGGCTGGATTACTGATTTTCTAAATATTAACAGAGGCAGTACAGAAGCCGGGAATGTTTGGGATGCATTCAAGGCTGCTATACGGGGGGAGACAATAAGTTATAGTGTAGCAAGTAGGAGGAGGGATAGACAAAAGGAGGAAGATCTTATTAAGGCGGTGATAGAGGCGGAGGACGAATTAACTAACAGCGTCGTAAGGGGGGCTCCTCTCGATCAAGTATTAATAAAAATAGCTAAAGCGAAGATGGAGGCATAGAGAGAACGTAGCTGATAAAGCTGCCAAAATATACTTAGCAAACAGAGAGAGATGCTACGAGTTTAATGAAACTGTGGGGCGTACTTTGGCTATACAACCAGTCAGCCAGAACACTAGTCGCTTGTAAATTTTCAGGGACACCTCGGAACCAGGCAAAATGTGTCTATCGCTCAAGTAAGAGGGGTTAAGGATGAAGCTGGGAGAATAGTTTCAGACACAGAGGGTGTAAGAGAAGTATTTAGAAAATTCTATGCTTCATTATATAATCAAGAGAACCAAACTGACACCTCTAGGATAAGGGATTACCTTCGTGAGGCCCCTGTCAATAAGCTGCTAGAGAATGATGCAAAGGGACTAGAAGAGCCTTTGAGCCCTGATGAGATTTTTATTGCTTTGACTAGTCTGCCTTCCGGAAAGGCTGCAGGACCTGATCAGATCCCAGTAGAATTTTTTAAGACTTTTTGGGATATTATTAAACAGGATCTTACAAACACAATGCAACAGGCGCAGGGTGGAATATCCATCCCAAAAAGTTGGCCAGGTGCTGATATTGTGGTAATTTTGAAAAAAGGTAAATCATCTGAGCAACCTGGATCATACAGACCCATAACATTGATGAATGCAGACACAAAGATATATTCAAAGGTATTGGCTCTTAGAGTAGCAAAAGTAATTAACAGACTTGTGAGTATCAACCAGCACGGGTTTATACCTGGGAGAGGCACTACCCATCATATACGGAAAGTCATTACCCTCCTTGATGTTGCAGAGGTAACAGGAGACCCGATTGCGATTATGTTGTTGGATGCTGAGAAAGCGTTTGATCGGGTCTCCTGGGACTTTCTATGGTTTATATTGAGGAGACTGGGCTTTGGAGAGGGAATGGTGAGAGCGATACAGGTACTATACGAGAATCCAACTGCTCGTATTCGAGTAAATGCTGGATACACACTTCCATTCAATATAAGAAGGGGAACGCGACAGGGGTGTCCCTGTTCCCCACTTCTTTTTGCTCTATATATGGACCCGTATATCCGTCGTATACAATTAAATGACAACATCTCTGCAGTAGATACGAATGGAGCTCAGTGTAAAATTCTGGCCTACGCAGATGATGTTGCAATTATGACCTCTAAGCCTACCGAAACAATGGCAATGGTTGAAATGGAAGCTCAACAATTTGGAGATGTATCAGGTTATGCACTCAACACAACTAAACACAGATCATTAAAAACTGTAAAGCATATTGTTTAGACAGTCGGGTGGTGGAAAGAGGAGTTTACCTAGGGGTAACAATTACAGCGGATTTAGATAAATTAGTGGAGGTAAACATTGTGCCTATAATAAGTAAAGCAAAAAAGGAATTAGATCGATTACACAATATACATATGTCAATAGTAGGGCGAACAAATATAATTAAAATGATCTTCTTGCCAAAGTTTTTATATATATTTAGGGCTATACCTCTATTGTTTGAAGCGAAGTGGTTTAAAACATTGGAGCACATGATAAACCGATTTGTCTGGTCGCATGGAAAGACCCGAAGGGCATTAAGATATATGGCTCTACCTAGGGAGCGTGGTGGGTGGGCCCTCCCAGATCTAAAATTATATTATTGGGCGGCATCTCTTCAATATATGGCAGGGTTATTAGGAGGGGGAGAAAAAGAAGGACAGATCAATTAGGAACCCTAGCGATTTACACACTGGCTTTAGGAGAACAAGCTGAGAATATTTTTTTGAAAATCAATGACCATAGCTATTTCAAGAGGACTAAATTTAAAACAATTAAGGCAGCACATAGAATTTGGATTTCATTTGCTAAAAAGTTCGGACTTGGAAGATATAATGCCTATACTAGGTTCAAGGGGAATCCAAATCTGCCTGATGAGATATTTGCAGCGGTGGTCTTTAACGAGTGGATAAGTCGGGGGATCACGAAGGTGGGTGACATTATGGGATCACAGGGAGTAATGCAATTTAGTGGCCTCCGGGCAATATATGGGATGGATGCAACTCATTTTTTTAAATATCTGCAAATAAGAAGCTTTATCACGACAAAAACTGGAGGGGTCCAGGGATTCAATTTAAATCCCATTTTGGACATTATAGAGAATGGAGTAGAGGGCACCATAAGGAGATTTTATGCTGAGTTGATAGAGCATCAATCTGATGACCTGTGTAAATTTGAGAATAAGTGGGTACAGAAACTGGGGGTTGATAAGAAGTGTTTTTACAGATCATTAGAATTGGGCCAGAAGCTCCTCTGTTCAGCATCACTTCAATCACAACACTACAAGACTTTGTACCTATTATATTACACACCAGCCAGAAAAGCACAGTGGGGAGGTGCAACAGGAATTCTATGCCCAAGATGTGACAGTGATGAAGCTGATCTTGTTCATATGTTCGCGAAGTGTACCCATCTGAAAACTACCTTTGATGAAATAGAATTATTTTTGAAAAATGCTTTGAGGATAGAAATTATACTCACTCCAACAGTGGTAATGCTCGGAATTAATCAGAATGCAAGCCAGGCACCTTATGAATATTTTATATTTTTGGCTATGGCCATTCTGAGATTATGTATCGCTACAGCCTGGCTGGACCGTATACCACCCACATTTCACCAATGGTTAACTAAGTTATTGAATATATATAATCTCGAAAAAGCAGTGTATACTAGGAGAGGCATAACCAGTAAGAAAATAGGTAAGGAAATATGGGAACCTATTCAAAGATGGAGAGATATAGATCCCGAATAGGAGTCGTAAAAAGGAAGGATTTATTAATTTGAATATTTTTCTGGATCTAAGAGACTACATGTAATAGTTATCTTTGGAAAAAAAATATGAGAACTTAAGATTGTAAAGTTATTGATTAAGCTCTTATGAAATGTATGAGTTGGAGAATTGTTTATGGACTATATAATGTAGACCCTATATTATTTGGAATGGCAAATTTTGGTTTTGTTTGTTTAATTATTATCCTGTATGTATTTGCGTGCCCTGTACCAAAAAATGGGGGGAAAAGTTAATAAAAATACTTTTAAAAAAATGAGAAACTCCCATCATCCTCTAAGGACATTATCCTTGACCCCCTAGGGGAAGAAATGTTTTCCCCATTAAATCTGAAACACCCAAGAAGTTCTGAGTGGTTCCCTCAGGACCACATCACAAAATTCATTAAAAAATGGATAAGAAACCTCTTAGAAAGGGACCCTCGTAACATCCTTAGAACTGAATGCTCTAGACCTTATACTGAGGATAAAAGCTGCTGTAACCCCAATTTGGACTCTCAACTCATTAGATTCCTATTCAAACTTGTACATCATCCAAGAAAAGGGATGGAAAAATCCCTGAGAGGGTGCCAAGACCGTATTATCGACATACTGGGACCATTAGCCAGAATCCTAGATTCCGCAGAAGACAGCCACATCAAGGGCACCCCTCTCAACACCAATATCATCAGGGGATGGAGCCGGAGAGCATTAATTCTACTGGGTAATGCTAGCATTAATGCCAGAAGAAAAAGAGTCGTTTTGACTAAAATAAATCCAAAACTAACTGACATGGTGGATAAAGAAGCCTTGCAAAACCCAAAAGGTTTACTCTTTGGAGAAGACCTCATTAAATCATTGGGGAAATACCTCTCCACTTTCACTGCCCTGGACCAGGCACAGCACAATATGCGCAGAGTTTTCAATCCTAACCTTTTATGGCAGGCCAGAAGACGGGTCCTCTCTTTCGGTCACTTCAATCAAAGGCCATTTCCAAGATCCTGTGGTTTCGGATGAGGGTATCAGCAGTACAAAGTGCATCAATTCTACCCCCAGAGAATTAGAGGCCAGCGCATCAGAGGATTTAGATCCTGTGGAACCTTCATCTCAAACAACCCTGCAAGTGAGAACTCTCTCCCCTCTCCCTTCTCCTTCTTTTCCCCCAAAAGTGGGTGGCAGACTCAAATACTTCCTTCACAATTGGAGATTGATCACTCAAGATCCTTGCTTCTTAAACACTGTCAATGGGTTTATGATAGATTTGACTCACATACCTTTACAAACTTCTTTCCTAAGAGGCATACCTCACTCTCCAGAGCAACAAAAAATAATAGAGGAGATCTCCTCTATGCTTCAGAAAGGAGACCTAATATAGGTCCCATTAGAAACTTTAAGATTTATAAGCACACTCTTTCTTGTAAAAAAGAAAGACAAAGGTTGGAGATCTGTCAAAAACTTAAGAGAACTAAACATATATTTGGTTTACAGACACTTCAAGATGGAGGGCATCCATCTCTTGAGGGATTTACCTCTAGAGGGAGACTGGCTATTCAAACTAGACCTAAAGGATGCTTACTTTACCATTCCAATGTCTGAATCCCACCAACCCTTTCTTCAATATGTCTGGAAAAATCACCTTAACCAATTTCAGGCTCACCCCTTCGAACTCTACTCTGCCCCTTGGTGCTTCACCTATGTCATGAGACCTGTTGCCTCATCTTTAAGAATAAGGGGCATTCGTTTAATCATTTACTTAGACAACATTCTTATAATGTCTCAAGATCCTTCACAACTAGCCAAAGACCTGAAGACTGAAGATAAATCAATTCTGTCCCCTTCCAGATCTTCCTAGGTTTCACAGTAGACACATTGAAATGTCTCCTTTTACTACTTTCAAAAAAGATTACCAAAATCAGGAAGGAAATAAGACACGTCCTGAAACAGCAAGACTTATCACTGAGAGAGCTAGCCAGGCTTCTGGGTCTCCTCTCCTCCTCCATCCAAGCCATCTTTCCCGGTCCCCTCAACTATCTGGCCCTCCAAAGGGTAAAGGCGAGAGCCCTAAGAACTGGCCTCTGGTACAGAGATCGGATCTGTCTGGATCAAGAAGCCAAAACGGAACTAGCCTGGTGGCTCGAGAACCCAGACGCTTGGAACGGAAACGCAATGTTTGGTTCTAAACCAGAGTTTGTTTTAGAATCAGATGCAATCCTTGATGGCTGGGGAGCTTGCATTCTCCATCAGAACACTGGTGGTATCTGGTCACAAGAGGAATCATCTCACCACATAAATTATTTTGAACTAACAGCTAGCCTTTACGCCCTCATGAGCGCATCAAATCTGCAGACCTCTTGAATCTTGCAAAGAAACTTTGGATGTTCTGTCTGGAACATAAGATTGCTCTCAAAGCGGAATACCTTCCGGGGAAATGGAACGTCTCTGGAGACTGGAACTCAAGATTCCTGTTAGATCACAGCAATTGGAAACAGAATGTTTCCGTGTTCAGTACCCTAAACAAGATCTGGGGCCCTTTAGAGATAGACTTATTTGTGAGCAGACTAACCTTTCAACTGGAGAACAACTTCAGCTGGATGCCCGACCCGGGTGCTCTAGGAGTCATCGCCTTACTACAATCTTGGAAAGGAGCCAAGGTATATGCATGCCCTCCCTTTGCCATGATTCAGAGAGTTCTTCAGCTAGTGAGACAGGATCAGTGCTTCATTGTCCTCCTAATAACTGCCTTTTGGCCATCCCAAGCATGGTTCCCCACCACTCTAGAACTAGCTTGCAACCCCCCTTCTTAGTTCCTACCCTAGAGAATCTTCTTGCAGACATAGATGGAAGAGTTCACCCCTAATTCAGAACAGGAGTTTAACCATTCTTGCCTGGAGAGTGTCAGGAGATCCAATGAATCTCAGGACTTTCGGCAACGGCTGCAACTCTCCACGGAGAGTCTATGGCCCCAGGCACTCAATACAGATATAACAAAATATGGAGAATCTGGGTACGTTGGTGCCTGGAAAGGAACCTGGATTCCTTGGAAGCACCTATTGTTGACATAGTTAACTTCCTTGTTAAACAATGTGATAAAGGCCTCAGCTATAGAACTATCACTTGCTATAGATAGGCTATTTCTGTTGGTCATGTCCTTGTCAATGGTAAAACGGTAGGTAAAAATGTTTGTAGAGTGATATAAAGCATTCATTTAAGAAGACTTCCTAAACCTAAGTATGAAAGTCTTTGGAATGTCAAACTAATCCTTGATCTTTTCAATACCTGGCCTGTTAATACTCTCCTCAATAACAAAAAAAAACCTTTCCATTAAGCTGGCTACTTTACTATGCCTAATCTCATGCAGAAGGGTCTCTAATGTCAAAGCCCTGGAGATTACGAATAGATCTTTTAATATGTTTGGAGTCAAAATTGAGATTTATAGAAGAACAAATACTAGGTCTGATTTAATCTTTTACGCACGTTTTGATTTATGTCCAAAACTATGCGTTGTGGACTGCATGAGAGAGTATGATCGCAGAATATTTGCTCTTCGCCCCTCAGGATGTTAACCAATTACTTATTTATATCCTTTGTTAAACCCCGCAAAGGTATAGCCTCGACCTCCATTGCTAGATGGGTTAAAACTGTTATGAGTTTAACAGGTATTGACTTAAAGAAATTTCAGGCTCACTCCCTTAGAGGGGTGCTTTGGCCAGTAAATCTCTCTGGTCTGGAGGTAAGTTGGACGACATTCTCAAAGCTGCTGTCTGGTCAAATGCTAGCACCTTTGCACGTCATTATTGCAACCCTATTGAACATATGTCTGATGTTGTTTTACAAAGCTACCAACATGCATAATGTTGCCTCTGTTCTTGTAATGAAATTGTGGTTCTCATATTAACATGACTAGATAATCTGGATTTCATTAAAGACATGGAGGCTAACATTATCGCTCCCATCCCACCCCTTGGTGGTGTTACAATGATTTAATGCTGTTTTTGTTACAGTTTATTTCTGTAGTTTTTATTAACTACTTTTGTTGCTTTTAGCTTGATAAGCTTTACACTATTTTTTACATTTAAGAGATATTTACTTCTTTCTCTTTTCAGGTCATGCTCCTTAACTTTCCGCATACCATTACTCCGCAAGTCGGAAACAACAACTTGCGGAGGGGGGTGGGAGGTGTTGGATTTAAATTCTAACATCTTCCCTAGTGTCCGCAAAAACTGGAGTTGGTATAGTAAATTATACTATTCCAACATCCAGTGCCCCCCTCCGCAAGTCGTTCTTCCGATTTGCAGGGTAATGGTATGCGGAATCACAACGTGGTCCTTGTAACGACCGCAGTGTGATTACCTGCGGGGAGAAGTACCGTGGCATAATACCATACATTCTTTCAGGGACACCTCGGAACCAGGCAAAATGTGTCTATCGCTCAAGTAAGAGGGGTTAAGGATGAAGCTGGGAGAATAGTTTCAGACACAGAGGGTGTAAGAGAAGTATTTAGAAAATTCTATGCATAACCAGTAAGAAAATAGGTAAGGAAATATGGGAACCTATTCAAAGATGGAGAGATATAGATCCCGGATAGGAGTCGTAAAAAGGAAGGATTTATTAATTTGAATATTTTTCTGGATCTAAGAGACTACATGTAATAGTTATCTTTGGAAAAAAATTATGAGAACTTAAGATTGTAAAGTTATTGATTAAGCTCTTATGAAATGTATGAGTTGGAGAATTGTTTATGGACTATATAATGTAGACCCTATATTATTTGGAATGGCAAATTTTGGTTTTGTTTGTTTAATTATTATCCTGTATGTATTTGCGTGCCCTGTACCAAAAAATGGGGGGAAAAGTTAATAAAAATACTTTAAAAAAAATGAGAAACTCCCATCATCCTCTAAGGACATTATCCTTGACCCCCTAGGGGAAGAAATGTTTTCCCCATTAAATCTGAAACACCCAAGAAGTTCTGAGTGGTTCCCTCAGGACCACATCACAAAATTCATTAAAAAATGGATAAGAAACCTCTTAGAAAGGGACCCTCGTAACATCCTTAGAACTGAATGCTCTAGACCTTATACTGAGGATAAAAGCTGCTGTAACCCCAATTTGGACTCTCAACTCATTAGATTCCTATTCAAACTTGTACATCATCCAAGAAAAGGGATGGAAAAATCCCTGAGAGGGTGCCAAGACCGTCTTATCGACATACTGGGACCATTAGCCAGAATCCTAGATTCCGCAGAAGACAGCCACATCAAGGGCACCCCTCTCAACACCAATCTCATCAGGGGATGGAGCCGGAGAGCATTAATTCTACTGGGTAATGCTAGCATTAATGCCAGAAGAAAAAGAGTCGTTTTGACTAAAATAAATCCAAAACTAACTGACATGGCGGATAAAGAAGCCTTGCAAAACCCAAAAGGTTTACTCTTTGGAGAAGACCTCATTAAATCATTGGGGAAATACCTCTCCACTTTCACTGCCCTGGACCAGGCACAGCACAATATGCGCAGAGTTTTCAATCCTAACCTTTTATGGCAGGCCAGAAGACGGGTCCTCTCTTTCGGTCACTTCAATCAAAGGCCATTTCCAAGATCCTGTGGTTTCGGATGAGGGTATCAGCAGTACAAAGTGCATCAATTCTACCCCCAGAGAATTAGAGGCCAGCGCATCAGAGGATTTAGATCCTGTGGAACCTTCATCTCAAACAACCCTGCAAGTGAGAACTCTCTCCCCTCTCCTTCTTTTCCCCCAAAAGTGGGTGGCAGACTCAAATACTTCCTTCACAATTGGAGATTGATCACTCAAGATCCTTGCTTCTTAAACACTGTCAATGGGTTTATGATAGATTTGACTCACATACCTTTACAAACTTCTTTCCTAAGAGGCATACCTCACTCTCCAGAGCAACAAAAAATAATAGAGGAGATCTCCTCTATGCTTCAGAAAGGAGACATAATATAGGTCCCATTAGAAACTTTAAGATTTATAAGCACACTCTTTCTTGTAAAAAAGAAAGACAAAGGTTGGAGATCTGTCAAAAACTTAAGAGAACTAAACATATATTTGGTTTACAGACACTTCAAGATGGAGGGCATCCATCTCTTGAGGGATTTACCTCTAGAGGGAGACTGGCTATTCAAACTAGACCTAAAGGATGCTTACTTTACCATTCCAATGTCTGAATCCCACCAACCCTTTCTTCAATTTGTCTGGAAAAATCACCTTAACCAATTTCAGGCTCACCCCTTCGAACTCTACTCTGCCCCTTGGTGCTTCACCTATGTCATGAGACCTGTTGCCTCATCTTTAAGAATAAGGGGCATTCGTTTAATCATTTACTTAGACAACATTCTTATAATGTCTCAAGATCCTTCACAACTAGCCAAAGACCTGAAGACTGAAGATAAATCAATTCTGTCCCCTTCCAGATCTTCCTAGGTTTCACAGTAGACACATTGAAATGTCTCCTTTTACTACTTTCAAAAAAGATTACCAAAATCAGGAAGGAAATAAGACACGTCCTGAAACAGCAAGACTTATCACTGAGAGAGCTAGCCAGGCTTCTGGGTCTCCTCTCCTCCTCCATCCAAGCCATCTTTCCCGGTCCCCTCAACTATCTGGCCCTCCAAAGGGTAAAGGTGAGAGCCCTAAGAACTGGCCTCTGGTACAGAGATCGGATCTGTCTGGATCAAGAAGCCAAAACGGAACTAGCCTGGTGGCTCGAGAACCCAGACGCTTGGAACGGAAACGCAATGTTTGGTTCTAAACCAGAGTTTGTTTTAGAATCAGATGCAATCCTTGATGGCTGGGGAGCTTGCATTCTCCATCAGAACACTGGTGGTATCTGGTCACAAGAGGAATCATCTCACCACATAAATTATTTTGAACTAACAGCAAGCCTTTACGCCCTCATGAGCGCATCAAATCTGCAGACCTCTTGAATCTTGCAAAGAAACTTTGGATGTTCTGTCTGGAACATAAGATTGCTCTCAAAGCGGAATACCTTCCGGGGAAATGGAACGTCTCTGGAGACTGGAACTCAAGATTCCTGTTAGATCACAGCAATTGGAAACAGAATGTTTCCGTGTTCAGTACCCTAAACAAGATCTGGGGCCCTTTAGAGATAGACTTATTTGTGAGCAGACTAACCTTTCAACTGGAGAACAACTTCAGCTGGATGCCCGACCCGGGTGCTCTAGGAGTCATCGCCTTACTACAATCTTGGAAAGGAGCCAAGGTATACGCATGCCCTCCCTTTGCCATGATTCAGAGAGTTCTTCAGCTAGTGAGACAGGATCAGTGCTTCATTGTCCTCCTAATAACTGCCTTTTGGCCATCCCAAGCATGGTTCCCCACCACTCTAGAACTAGCTTGCAACCCCCCTTCTTAGTTCCTACCCTAGAGAATCTTCTTGCAGACATAGATGGAAGAGTTCACCCCTAATTCAGAACAGGAGTTTAACCATTCTTGCCTGGAGAGTGTCTGGAGATCCAATGAATCTCAGGACTTTCGGCAACGGCTGCAACTCTCCACGGAGAGTCTATGGCCCCAGGCACTCAATACAGATATAACAAAATATGGAGAATCTGGGTACGTTGGTGCCTGGAAAGGAACCTGGATTCCTTGGAAGCACCTATTGTTGACATAGTTAACTTCCTTGTTAAACAATGTGATAAAGGCCTCAGCTATAGAACTATCACTTGCTATAGATAGGCTATTTCTGTTGGTCATGTCCTTGTCAATGGTAAAACGGTAGGTAAAAATGTTTGTAGAGTGATATAAAGCATTCATTTAAGAAGACTTCCTAAACCTAAGTATGAAAGTCTTTGGAATGTCAAACTAATCCTTGATCTTTTCAATACCTGGCCTGTTAATACTCTCCTCAATAACAAAAAAAAACCTTTCCATTAAGCTGGCTACTTTACTATGCCTAATCTCATGCAGAAGGGTCTCTAATGTCAAAGCCCTGGAGATTACGAATAGATCTTTTAATATGTTTGGAGTCAAAATTGAGATTTATAGAAGAACAAATACTAGGTCTGATTTAATCTTTTACGCACGTTTTGATTTATGTCCAAAACTATGCGTTGTGGACTGCATGAGAGAGTATGATCGCAGAATGTTTGCTCTTCGCCCCTCAGGATGTTAACCAATTACTTATTTATATCCTTTGTTAAACCCCGCAAAGGTATAGCCTCGACCTCCATTGCTAGATGGGTTAAAACTGTTATGAGTTTAACAGGTATTGACTTAAAGAAATTTCAGGCTCACTCCCTTAGAGGGGTGCTTTGGCCAGTAAATCTCTCTGGTCTGGAGGTAAGTTGGACGACATTCTCAAAGCTGCTGTCTGGTCAAATGCTAGCACCTTTGCACGTCATTATTGCAACCCTATTGAACATATGTCTGATGTTGTTTTACAAAGCTACCAACATGCATAATGTTGCCTCTGTTCTTGTAATGAAATTGTGGTTCTCATATTAACATGACTAGATAATCTGGATTTCATTAAAGACATGGAGGCTAACATTATCCCTCCCATCCCACCCCTTGGTGGTGTTACAATGATTTAATGCTGTTTTTGTTACAGTTTATTTCTGTAGTTTTTATTAACTACTTTTGTTGCTTTTAGCTTGATAAGCTTTACACTATTTTTTACATTTAAGAGATATTTACTTCTTTCTCTTTTCAGGTAATGCTCCTTAACTTTCCGCATACCATTACTCCGCAAGTCGGAAACAACAACTTGCGGAGGGGGGTGGGAGGTGTTGGATTTAAATTCTAACATCTTCCCTAGTGTCCGCAAAAACTGGAGTTGGTATAGTAAATTATACTATTCCAACATCCAGTGCCCCCCTCCGCAAGTCGTTCTTCCGATTTGCAGGGTAATGGTATGCGGAATCACAACGTGGTCCTTGTAACGACCGCAGTGTGATTACCTGCGGGGAGAAGTACCGTGGCATAATAACATACATTCTTTCAGGGACACCTCGGAACCAGGCAAAATGTGTCTATCGCTCAAGTAAGAGGGGTTAAGGATGAAGCTGGGAGAATAGTTTCAGACACAGAGGGTGTAAGAGAAGTATTTAGAAAATTCTATGCATAACCAGTAAGAAAATAGGTAAGGAAATATGGGAACCTATTCAAAGATGGAGAGATATAGATCCCGGATAGGAGTCGTAAAAAGGAAGGATTTATTAATTTGAATATTTTTCTGGATCTAAGAGACTACATGTAATAGTTATCTTTGGAAAAAATTATGAGAACTTAAGATTGTAAAGTTATTGATTAAGCTCTTATGAAATGTATGAGTTGGAGAATTGTTTATGGACTATATAATGTAGACCCTATATTATTTGGAATGGCAAATTATGGTTTTGTTTGTTTAATTATTATCCTGTATGTATTTGCGTGCCCTGTACCAAAAAATGGGGGGAAAAGTTAATAAAAATACTTTAAAAAAATGAGAAATTCCCATCATCCTCTAAGGACATTATCCTTGACCCCCTAGGGGAAGAAATGTTTTCCCCATTAAATCTGAAACACCCAAGAAGTTCTGAGTGGTTCCCTCAGGACCACATCACAAAATTCATTAAAAAATGGATAAGAAACCTCTTAGAAAGGGACCCTCGTAACATCCTTAGAACTGAATGCTCTAGACCTTATACTGAGGATAAAAGCTGCTGTAACCCCAATTTGGACTCTCAACCCATTAGATTCCTATTCAAACTTGTACATCATCCAAGAAAAGGGATGGAAAAATCCCTGAGAGGGTGCCAAGACCGTCTTATCGACATACTGGGACCATTAGCCAGAATCCTAGATTCCGCAGAAGACAGCCACATCAAGGGCACCCCTCTCAACACCAATCTCATCAGGGGATGGAGCCGGAGAGCATTAATTCTACTGGGTAATGCTAGCATTAATGCCAGAAGAAAAAGAGTCGTTTTGACTAAAATAAATCCAAAACTAACTGACATGGCGGATAAAGAAGCCTTGCAAAACCCAAAAGGTTTACTCTTTGGAGAAGACCTCATTAAATCATTGGGGAAATACCTCTCCACTTTCACTGCCCTGGACCAGGCACAGCACAATATGCGCAGAGTTTTCAATCCTAACCTTTTATGGCAGGCCAGAAGACGGGTCCTCTCTTTCGGTCACTTCAATCAAAGGCCATTTCCAAGATCCTGTGGTTTCGGATGAGGGTATCAGCAGTACAAAGTGCATCAATTCTACCCCCAGAGAATTAGAGGCCAGCGCATCAGAGGATTTAGATCCTGTGGAACCTTCATCTCAAACAACCCTGCAAGTGAGAACTCTCTCCCCTCTCCCTTCTCCTTCTTTTCCCCCAAAAGTGGGTGGCAGACTCAAATACTTCCTTCACAATTGGAGATTGATCACTCAAGATCCTTGCTTCTTAAACACTGTCAATGGGTTTATGATAGATTTGACTCACATACCTTTACAAACTTCTTTCCTAAGAGGCATACCTCACTCTCCAGAGCAACAAAAAATAATAGAGGAGATCTCCTCTATGCTTCAGAAAGGAGACATAATATAGGTCCCATTAGAAACTTTAAGATTTATAAGCACACTCTTTCTTGTAAAAAAGAAAGACAAAGGTTGGAGATCTGTCAAAAACTTAAGAGAACTAAACATATACTTGGTTTACAGACACTTCAAGATGGAGGGCATCCATCTCTTGAGGGATTTACCTCTAGAGGGAGACTGGCTATTCAAACTAGACCTAAAGGATGCTTACTTTACCATTCCAATGTCTGAATCCCACCAACCCTTTCTTCAATTTGTCTGGAAAAATCACCTTAACCAATTTCAGGCTCACCCCTTCGAACTCTACTCTGCCCCTTGGTGCTTCACCTATGTCATGAGACCTGTTGCCTCATCTTTAAGAATAAGGGGCATTCGTTTAATCATTTACTTAGACAACATTCTTATAATGTCTCAAGATCCTTCACAACTAGCCAAATACCTGAAGACTGAAGATAAATCAATTCTGTCCCCTTCCAGATCTTCCTAGGTTTCACAGTAGACACATTGAAATGTCTCCTTTTACTACTTTCAAAAAAGATTACCAAAATCAGGAAGGAAATAAGACACGTCCTGAAACAGCAAGACTTATCACTGAGAGAGCTAGCCAGGCTTCTGGGTCTCCTCTCCTCCTCCATCCAAGCCATCTTTCCCGGTCCCCTCAACTATCTGGCCCTCCAAAGGGTAAAGGTGAGAGCCCTAAGAACTGGCCTCTGGTACAGAGATCGGATCTGTCTGGATCAAGAAGCCAAAACGGAACTAGCCTGGTGGCTCGAGAACCCAGACGCTTGGAACGGAAACGCAATGTTTGGTTCTAAACCAGAGTTTGTGTTAGAATCAGATGCAATCCTTGATGGCTGGGGAGCTTGCATTCTCCATCAGAACACTGGTGGTATCTGGTCACAAGAGGAATCATCTCACCACATAAATTATTTTGAACTAACAGCTAGCCTTTACGCCCTCATGAGCGCATCAAATCTGCAGACCTCTTGAATCTTGCAAAGAAACTTTGGATGTTCTGTCTGGAACATAAGATTGCTCTCAAAGCGGAATACCTTCCGGGGAAATGGAACGTCTCTGGAGACTGGAACTCAAGATTCCTGTTAGATCACAGCAATTGGAAACAGAATGTTTCCGTGTTCAGTACCCTAAACAAGATCTGGGGCCCTTTAGAGATAGACTTATTTGTGAGCAGACTAACCTTTCAACTGGAGAACAACTTCAGCTGGATGCCCGACCCGGGTGCTCTAGGAGTCATCGCCTTACTACAATCTTGGAAAGGAGCCAAGGTATACGCATGCCCTCCCTTTGCCATGATTCAGAGAGTTCTTCAGCTAGTGAGACAGGATCAGTGCTTCATTGTCCTCCTAATAACTGCCTTTTGGCCATCCCAAGCATGGTTCCCCACCACTCTAGAACTAGCTTGCAACCCCCCTTCTTAGTTCCTACCCTAGAGAATCTTCTTGCAGACATAGATGGAAGAGTTCACCCCTAATTCAGAACAGGAGTTTAACCATTCTTGCCTGGAGAGTGTCAGGAGATCCAATGAATCTCAGGACTTTCGGCAACGGCTGCAACTCTCCACGGAGAGTCTATGGCCCCAGGCACTCAATACAGATATAACAAAATATGGAGAATCTGGGTACGTTGGTGCCTGGAAAGGAACCTGGATTCCTTGGAAGCACCTATTGTTGACATAGTTAACTTCCTTGTTAAACAATGTGATAAAGGCCTCAGCTATAGAACTATCACTTGCTATAGATAGGCTATTTCTGTTGGTCATGTCCTTGTCAATGGTAAAACGGTAGGTAAAAATGTTTGTAGAGTGATATAAAGCATTCATTTAAGAAGACTTCCTAAACCTAAGTATGAAAGTCTTTGGAATGTCAAACTAATCCTTGATCTTTTCAATACCTGGCCTGTTAATACTCTCCTCAATAACAAAAAAAAACCTTTCCATTAAGCTGGCTACTTTACTATGCCTAATCTCATGCAGAAGGGTCTCTAATGTCAAAGCCCTGGAGATTACGAATAGATCTTTTAATATGTTTGGAGTCAAAATTGAGATTTATAGAAGAACAAATACTAGGTCTGATTTAATCTTTTACGCACGTTTTGATTTATGTCCAAAACTATGCGTTGTGGACTGCATGAGAGAGTATGATCGCAGAATGTTTGCTCTTCGCCCCTCAGGATGTTAACCAATTACTTATTTATATCCTTTGTTAAACCCCGCAAAGGTATAGCCTCGACCTCCATTGCTAGATGGGTTAAAACTGTAATGAGTTTAACAGGTATTGACTTAAAGAAATTTCAGGCTCACTCCCTTAGAGGGGTGCTTTGGCCAGTAAATCTCTCTGGTCTGGAGGTAAGTTGGACGACATTCTCAAAGCTGCTGTCTGGTCAAATGCTAGCACCTTTGCACGTCATTATTGCAACCCTATTGAACATATGTCTGATGTTGTTTTACAAAGCTACCAACATGCATAATGTTGCCTCTGTTCTTGTAATGAAATTGTGGTTCTCGTATTAACATGACTAGATAATCTGGATTTCATTAAAGACATGGAGGCTAACATTATCCCTCCCATCCCACCCCTTGGTGGTGTTACAATGATTTAATGCTGTTTTTGTTACAGTTTATTTCTGTAGTTTTTATTAACTACTTTTGTTGCTTTTAGCTTGATAAGCTTTACACTATTTTTTACATTTAAGAGATATTTACTTCTTTCTCTTTTCAGGTAATGCTCCTTAACTTTCCGCATACCATTACTCCGCAAGTCGGAAACAACAACTTGCGGAGGGGGGTGGGAGGTGTTGGATTTAAATTCTAACATCTTCCCTAGTGTCCGCAAAAACTGGAGTTGGTATAGTAAATTATACTATTCCAACATCCAGTGCCCCCCTCCGCAAGTCGTTCTTCCGATTTGCAGGGTAATGGTATGCGGAATCACAACGTGGTCCTTGTAACGACCGCAGTGTGATTACCTGCGGGGAGAAGTACCGTGGCATAATAACATACATTCTTTCAAATGTCTCAAATAGTTTTAAAGTTATATGAGCGGTAATCTTTTGATCTAAGGAGTATTAACCCCTTAGGGAAAGAGAACAAAACATATGAGTATAGATGGGGCTAACAAGGGCTGACCAGCTTCAAAGAATTGCTTAAAAGAGGCTTCATTCATCTGCGTGATACCTCTGTCAAGTCCCGATATTGTAGTCACTAACATTTTGTAAGCAAGTGTTTTTCATTGTATCATCTGCATCATCTGAAAACTATTCTACAATAAGCTGAGATACATATACCAAGTGGAAACCACAACTGAAGTGAACCCTGGAAGAATATCTTCTTAGTTAGTGGCCATGAACAACAGGAATCATGGTACTCATATTCTGTAATGGTGAAATTAGTTTTGAAGAAATCTTTAATTTTTTTTGGAGAGAGACCCTTTTTTGTTCTTACATATGTCAGACTTACTTTTGACCTATGGTATTCTTTCCAGGCCAGTACCTGCAGTTTCAGCCTACATACAACTGATTAAGGAGGTAAATGAGCTGCTTTACATCGTTTTCATCAAGTTGAAATGCAGCAGGCACGATGAACAAAGATGTATTGGATACAAGAACCTGAAAATGACTGCAGCCTTTACATGTGGAGCTAAGAGCGTTTTAATTCTACCTACATGCCTTACCAGTTAATCAGACGTCTGACCCTGCTCGCAGGCAGGTCGCTCCCCACGCTACGGTATTGCTTGCCTTGCCTTGCTGCCTTTGTTGTATTTGTCTGCCAGTCTTCCTGTGTGCCTAACCTTGTTTTTTCCTCTGTGCCTGGTTCACCCTTCCTCCCCCCACCATCCATCACCCGTTTTCCTGCCGCTGCGTCCCTGCGACCCGCCCTCCGGCCCTCCCATTTGCTACCCCACTCCCGCCTCCCAGCTACTCCTCCCTCCCACCTACCCTCATATGGAGCCGCGCAGTGGGTGCGCCGCTGGCGCGCCTTAAGTAAGCCTTTCTGTACCCGTCCTCGCCTGGACCGCGCCCAGCGACAGGCCCATTGGCCCCCGTGGACGCCACAACGCCTACCACCGTTACAAGGCCAGCACCCGCCACGCACTCAACACCGGACAATCAGACACCTGATTCCTGGCCACCCCGAAGCGCACCCACTGACCTTTCACCTGCCGTAAATTGCAGCTTCAACAGAATCTGCCCCGCCAAGCCTCTGACCAGGATAGAACCCAACTACCTCAGATGCATCCTCCTCAACACCCACTCACCCGCAAACACTCAGTTTAACTTTGGGACCTACTCGACTCAAACTCCCCAGATGTCGCCTTCCTGACGGAGACCTGGCTGAACCCCACCTCGGCACCCGACATCACCATAGCCGTCCCGGCAGGCTACAAGATCACCTGCAGGGAAGGCACCAACGGAGAAGGAGGAGGAATCACCATCATCCACAGGAACACTCTTAGAGTCTCAACCAATACCGATGACACCCTCAGCACCACCAAACACCAGCAGTTCCAGAACCACACCGACCCTTAACACCACCCTCAGAGGAACTCTCATCTAGAGACCCCCCGGACCCCAACAACAGTTCAGCTACTCCATTGCCGACTTCGTCAGCACACACGCCCTCGCCTCCACGGACTACATCCTCCTTGGGGACCTGAACATTTACCTCGGGATCAACAACGACACCAAATCTACCCTGATTGACAACCTAGCCAACCTTGGACTTAGACAACTTGTAACAACACCCACCCACTCCACCGGTCACACGCTTGACCCCATCTTCTCAGCAAGCCCCCACGTCTCCTTCAACCACACCACCAAACTCCACTGGACCGACCATCGTTGCATCGACTTCAACTTCAAGAAGCTCACCACCCACCACCGCACCCAACAGACTCCTTGCCGCTGCTGGAGCAAAGTCACCGAAGACTAGCTAACGACCACCCTCGTACAGAGTCCACCAGCTGACCCCACCAACCCAGACACCACCACACGCAGCCGCAGACAATGGATCGATAACTGCGCCAACACCCTCACCCCGCTCAAGAAACCCTCCAATAGTCACACCAACAAGAAAGCCAGCTGGTTCACTGAAGACCTCCAGGCCTCTAAGCAAACCTGCCGAAAACTGGAGAAGAACTGGCTCCGTGAATGAACACCGGACAGCTACGCAGCCCACAAGAACGCCACCCGCAGACACCATCACCTCATCAGATCTGCGAAAAGGGCCTCCTTCAAAGACCGCCTAGACTACAATGCACACAACAGCAAAGAGCTCTACATCATTGTGAAAGAACTATCCAACCCCAGCTCCAATACCAACAGCATCCCTCCCTCGCAAGAACTGTGCGACTCGCTGGCCACCTTCTTCCACCGCAAGATCGCAGACATCCACGACAGCTTCAACGCCACGACCGCCCCGACAACCATTAAGACCTCCGCCCCCAAGACCACCATCCGCACCGAACGCCTGCTCTCATGGATCAACATCAATGACGACAACACCATCAAGATCATGAACACCATCCACTCCGGATCGCCGTCAGACCCATGCCCGAACCACATCTTGAACAAAGCCAGCACAGCTGTCGCAGCCCATCTCCGGAAAATCATCAACATCTCCTTCGAGACAGCAACCTTCCCGGAGAGCTGGAAGCACACCGGGATCAACGCCTTACTCAAGAAACCCAAGGCGGACCCCAAGGACCTCAAGAACTTCCGGCCAATCAACCTGCTCCCGCTCACGGCGAAGGTCATCGAGAAGACCGTCAACAAACAACTGACCCGCTACCTCGAGAAGAACAGCATCCTGGACCCGTCCCAGTCCGGGTTCCATAGCAACCACAGCACCAAAACTGCCCTCATTGCCACCACCGATGACATCAGGACCCTGCTAGACAATGGAGAAACAGCGGTCCTCATCCTCCTGGACATGTCAGCCGCCTTCGATACGGTCTGCTACTGCACACTACGATCACGCCTCCACAATGCCGGGATCCAAGAGAAGGCCCTGGACTGGACCACCCCCTTTCTCTCTGGCAAAACACAGAGCGTCCGCCTCCCCCCTTCTGCTCCGAAGCCACCGAGATCTTCTGTGGCATACCCCAGGGCTCATCCCTCAGCCCTGCACTGTTTAACATCTACATGGCTCCTCTCGCCCACGTAACCCGACTGCAGGACCTCAACATCATCTCCTATGCCAATGACACCCAGCTGATCCTCTCCCTCACCAAAGACCCCACACCTCCAAAGCCAACCTCCATGAAGGAATGAAGGCTGTCACCAAATGGATGAGGAACAGCTGACTCAAGCTGAACTCAGAGAAGACGGAGGTCCTCATCCTTGGCTCCACCCCTTCAGCCAGGGACGACTCCTGGTGGGCGACCGCACTGGAAATAGCTCCAACTCCCACCGACCATGCACGCAACCTCGGGGTCATCCTCGACTCCACCCTCTCCATGACTAAGCAGGTCAACGCTGTCTCATCCTCCTGCTTTAACACCCTCTGCATGCTCAGCAGAATCTACAAGTGAATCCCCACCGAAATGAGAAGAACAGTCACCCAGGCCCTAGTCAGTAGCGGGTTGGACTACGGAAATGCCCTCTACGCAGGAGCCTTGGTCAAACTCCTGAGACGGCTGCAACGCATCCAGAATGCCTCAGCTCCCCTGATCCTCGACATCCCTCACTGCAGCTATATCACACCCCATCTGAGAAACCTGTACTGGCTCCCCGTCAACAAGAGGATAACCTTCAAGCTCCTCACCCACGCACACAAGGCACTCCACAACACCAAACCAGTGAACCTCAACACCCGCCAGCTCCGATCAGCCGGCCTCGCCCTCACCACAGCCCCTCGCATCCGAAGAGTGACCTCCGGTGGCAGATCTTTCTCCCACCTCACCGCCAAGACCTGGAACACCCTCCCCACCCATCTACGGCAGACTGAAGACCTGCTGACCTTCAGAAGACTCCTCAAGACCTGGCTCTTTGAGCAGTAGCAGCATTCCCCACCCCCAGCGCCCTAAGACCCGCATGGGTAATAGTGCGCTTTACAAATGATATGATTGATTGATTGATTGATGTGTATCCAGTGTCCCACAATTGATGCTCAAACGAGTTTCTGTTAAGACTTATGGGCTGAGTTTGAATTACCACCTAAACTATGCCTTGAGCAAGAAGAATCTGAAGTTGTGCTTTGATGAGATTTTCCTACATGTTCAGTCATATCAAACACCCATTAACCGGAAATGGTATGGACCAGAAGACTGTGTGTAGGGAAAGCGGTTCCTTCCACAGGCTATTCCAGCCTAGTAGAGGACATAAGCTTGCATTTACCCAAGGCCTATTGAGGGTTTTATCTCCTAAGTACATCTGAAGCTTGCTGGAAAACTACTTCCTGGTGTCTGAGGTGGTCATACCTCTAACGTCATGAAAAAGAAGAATGCTGTCCAATTAAGGAAATCACAGAGACGTACTACTGGGATGGTTTTACAGAGCTATGTCATTTATTGGAGGTCTATTGAAAGATTTATAGAGGGGAATGAGTTCTCGGGAAACCCTTCTGAAGTACGATGAACAACATTCTTTCAAACAAGCATTGACAAAGCTAACAGGACTGCATTTAATGTGCTAAAATATGCAATGTTAGCCTGTTACAATGAGACATACGGAAGGGAGCTAGCGGGAGCAGAGAGAAATGTGGCATTGGTACTAAAGGAGTCCCTTATGCAATTCAATGCAAGTATTCAAGTGGAGACAGACTAATACACCCTAAAAGCCATAAGTAATGTAATTTAAAATAAACATGCTTAGGCCCATATTTATCATATTTTCATGCAGTGTAACTCAGCAAGGTAACTTGATGCGCTGCACTGTGTGAAAAGGTAAAGGCAGGAATGTGGGGGCGTGGCTAGCCGGGCTGCGAAATGGCTGCTTTCTAGGCGAGCTCCGCCGGCAGTGGGTAAAATCCTGAAATAATCCTGTTATTCGTGGACGTAGAGGACAGGCGATACCGCATCATGGTGCGGAACCCCAGGTGCATACGGTGGATAACATTTTCCGGCCTGCGAGGGCGGTCCGGCCCGCCTGTATCAATATTTGCAGTGGCCGGTGTGTGCCGCCGCTGGTGACCGGACACGAGACGGCGCTGTTCGGCTGGGCCCTGTACTTGAGGTCGGGGACGTGTGGGCCCATCTGCCCTGAAGCTGAGGACCCTAGGCGGACACTTCTGGGGCACTGAGTGGATCGCCGACAACATCCGATGCATGACACGACCGTCAAGGGAGCTGCAGTCAGAGGCCGGTGCACAATTGAAGCCCAAGGTATGAAGGGGAAGATCCGAGGTCCAGCTGGGGACACCATTTTGTAAACCGCCATACGCTGCGCCTCAGTGCGGCCATCCCGGCTGTTCACTGTGGAACAGAGTAGGCAGTCCCCTGAGTGAGTCCACGACATAGTGCACCAAATCCTGTTGAACACTGTTCACTGGCCAGGCTGTAGACGCCGCATGGTTACAGGCGGCAGAGATATATCTGCTAACAGTCTGGGATTTTATTTCACGGCCTAAATTCATGAACTACCAGGTAGAGTTACAGTAAATTGCCAAAGCGCCGCCTGTTGTTGTCGTGGGAGGCCAGATTCAGCGGGACACTTGACATCAGAGACGGTTGTGTTCACAATTTCTCTCTAATAGATACTGCAATCAAGGGGCCCCTCTTGGAGGCAAGATTACGAGTCGTGGTACTTACTCACGTGTGGGCTGCCGTGAGTGTGGGGGAACCTGGACCAGAGTGGTTGCAAAGTGGGCTGTGCAAAACTACAACCTCTGGGCATTAGAGAATTGATCCTACTACGTTGGATATGTTGCTCGTGCTGTGGTTGCCCTGTCACTGCTGTACATGCCTGTGCGACTGAGGTATGTAAAGGCACTGCTGATGTGTCTCACACTCGTGTCAAGCCTTTCTGGTGGCAGTGATCGGATTTCTACCTTTATCCACTAGCCTCAGTGAGGGCGCTACTTGAACCCCCTACCATCAAGAAGGCCGCACTGGGTGGCGGCGTGTTCGGAGTGCGGTGCCTGCGCGCACTAGAGTGTAAAGCATTGTCCCCCAACCAGGGGTCCCATAGCAAACTAACATCATGGGCAAAAATGAAGCACGACAAGCCAAAATAAACTTTGAAAACAAACGTGTCGTCAAACCCACCGGTCCTGACCCGGAGACCCAAGGAGCTACTAGTGGTGATGGAGGCGCAGAAAGCCAGGAAAGTGATCTACGTTCACTGATGCTGGAGATCCGCTCCAGCTTGCGCAACATCGATGCAAAACTAGATAACCCGACCTCTCAGCTGGACTCGGTCAAATCCCAAGTGTCCACACACAAGACTAGGCTGGACTGCTTGGAAAATAGACAAACTGAATGTCACGAATTTCAGCAGGAAATGAAAGAGCAACTCCTTCACATGGACAAGCTGCTGACGGTCATAAGGGAAAAGAACGACGACTTGGAAGCGCGCTCGAGACGGAACAACCTTCGAGTCCTTGGAATTCCAGAAACAACGGCTATAACCAAGATGGAAACCAATATAACGGACCTGCTGCATGAGCTGTTTGATCCTCACCTGTCCCCGGTGTTCGTAGTTGAGAGGGCAAACAGGGCGCTGGGCCCGAAGCCGCCGGTGGGCAGCACTCCAAGGCCAATCCTTGCAAAATTGCTGAACTATCAGGACAGAGACATCATCCTCAGGTTGGCGAGAGAAAAAAGTCAAATAACCCATAAGGGAAATTCTATCTCTTTCTACCCCGACTTCACCCCGACGGTAGAGGCGGCTAAACGCTTACTACTCCAGGCGAAGATACCATACTCGTTCTTGTACCCTGCAAAGCTTAAGGTGTCTCATGATGGGTCAGCTCATTTCTTTACGAATGCCAAAGCTTTGCGGCGAATAGCAGAAGTGAACTGAGCATGCATCTTAGTGTTTGTGAATCTTACAGAGGAGTGTCTATCTAGAACAGGGTCAAGGACCTGGTTACAATCACCCCCAAAAGATAAGGTAATCATCAGCAAACATAAGGAGTTTATCAGAAATCTGATTCCAGAACATATTATCCACATTTACAGGTGCATAAACGTTAAACAACACCAAGGGAATGCGATCAATAAGCACTTTGACAATTACCCAGCGACCTTCAAGATCATTTTCCTGATGGCCTATTGTAATTTGATGTTTCTTATGACATAATATCGATAGGCCATTTTTCTTTCCACAGGCTGGGGAGGAAAAAACATGACCCACCCAACCTCTTTTCAGCTTGGCTGCCTCAATATCTGAGAAATGGGTTTCTTGAATAAAGGCAATATCTACATTCAATCTAGCTAAATGGGTTAAAACTCATTGTCTCCTTATAGGGTTATGAACTCCCCTAACATTCCAGGTTAAGACTCTAAATGAGAATCATAAAAATGAACATGCACAAGTATTATCAGAATTAGCGGTAAGGTAACATCTATGAAATAGAATATATGAACCAAACACAAGAATATAAACTGTATAGTAACTTAGGCTTACATTATGGAAAAGAACATAAAAACTTCTTGTAAAAACAAAAGAAAAGAAAGTATCATGGAGGTTGTTGATTAATAATATGCAAACAGTGTAACAGTGCAGAATCATATTAACAAAAGAAGAGAAAATAACAGAGAAGAGAAAGAGATATTGAGTCTGAAATAAACAGAGAAACAAGAAATGGTGAAGCGGCGGAAAAGTAAAAAGAATAGTGCAGGAAGGAGAAGTAAAGAGAGAGGAAAGGAAGATAGAATAAAAAGGACCACTGAGAAAGAAGGAAACAGAGAACAAAAAATAGGAAATAATAAAAACATTTGATAATGAAAAGAAACATTAAAGAGACGTGCCACACTAAAACAATGAGACTGGGGATGGTGGAGCCACATGATGAAAACGATTCAGAAAAGGGGGTGGTGATGAACAGAGTGTCTGAATTAAGCAGACCACTCTTACCCAGTCCAAAGATCAGGGCTTGATCCATCACCGTTATTTATCTCACTGCCCCATCCCAGCTCAGAACCTGGCTATATGCAAATGAGTCTGTCCCTGGCCCAGTGCATCATGGGAACAGGGCAGACCAAACTACCAAGCCAATTCTTTACCAGAAAGGAGACAAGCTACCGGGGACCGGTTTCTGGCATTTCAGCCTCTTCGGCCCGGCTTGCTTGAATCCTGATGGAGCAGTGAGAAAGGGACTCATGTCTGAGTATACCCTGCCACACCTATAGTGGCCAAAAACGATTCAGAAAATGGGGTGGTCCCTTGCTCATTGCACCATCAGGATTCAAGCAAGCCGGGCCGAAGATGCCTGAAATGGCAGAAACCGGTCCCCGGAAGCTTGTTTCCTTCCCAGTGTAAGAATTGGCTTTTGTAGTCTGGTCTGCCCCGTTCCCATGATGCACTGGGACAGGGACAGGCTAATTTGCATACAGCCAGGTTCTGAAACTGGGATGGTGCAATGAGCTAAAAAACGGTGTTGGATCTAGCCCTGATCTCTTGACTGGGTGAGAGTACTCTGCTTAATTCAGAGACTCTGTCCATCACCACCCCTTGTTGTAAATTACATGATGAAAACAGCACACCGGATCAGGGAGGAAACCACAGGAACGCGCACAGGGAGAATAACTTCCGAGTGAATACAAAGAGCAGACAATGTAGGGGGTCACAAAACCGCATCTGGAAAAGATCAAAAGAAATGATGTAAACAAAACTAATAATTCAACATGAGAAAAGAACAAAGCACAAAAGAGAATACAGAATACAAGGCAGAAATATAGGATACAAAATACGAAAGGTAGAGGAATACAGAAAGGACATCAAGACGCGTCATCATTCTAGTATGCGAAGAACGCATACAAAAAATTCATGGTCGAGGAATTTCCATGGAGACACTTGAACATGAGTCCAGAAATCGTTGAAGCATAATCGGGACTTCGTAGTTCGTTGTCTTGTTGTTATAAGTCACTTTGAAGAGACATGGATGGAATAATCCGTATCGAGCATTCAAAGAGCGAAGGGCAGGCCTCATTTCCAGAAACTTCTTATGACGATCAGTGGTGCTTTTGGCTTAATCTTGAGCAAAGAAGAGATTGGATCCCTGCCAAGTAATTTTCCCTTTTTGCTTGGCAGCCTGAAGGACTTTGAGTAAATCAGCATATTCCAAAAAATATAAAATAACAACTCTGGGTTTACTTGTAGAAGATGATGAAGAAGAGATGTGAGAGGGTGGACCTAGGCGATGAGCACGTTGGATGTTTAAAGTTGGAGAATTCGGGAGACCGAGGAGCTGAGGCAGAAAAGTCTGAAAAAAGGAGATGGAATTTGACCCCTCAAGTCGCTCCGCCAGACTGTAAATGCGTAGATTATTGCGTCTGTTTCGGTTTTCTAAATTTTCCACCTGTTGTTTGAGGCTTTGAATTTATCTGTGCATGCCAGGAACTTGATCCGTAAGAGCCTGAACTGAAGAAAAAGTCTTTTCAAGATGATCAACTTTTTGCTCCGTATGTGAACAATTGACTTCAAGGCTCTGAAGGCGAGCATTTGTGTCGGCCATGTATGGCTTGAGTGAACGAATTTCTTCCATGAAGGGTTTAAGAGATCGGATTTCTTCCAGTAGGAGCTCCATAGAGATGGAAGAGGAAGGGTTAGGTGGAGAAGGAGGATTGGCTTTAATTTGTTCCCCGTGGTAGAGGAAGATGCATATGGTAATTTAGAAGTGTTCTTTGTATTTAAGCGAGAGGAAGGAGAAGAGGAGTCCTTCATAGAAGTAGAGTCATTAGGTGCGTCCTCCAAATTCTCTTGTAACACGCTAAAGGGGTTAACATCCTGTAAAGGCATACTGGTGGCAGTGACTTGTTGAGAGGAACTTCTGTTGTGACGTGACATCGCCATCAAAAAGCTAAATATGATAGCCAACAAAGTTCAATATACAAAATAAGTAACTTTAGCATGCACAATGAAGACGCAACAAACTGTTCATGAAGAAAGGAATCCACGAAAGCAGTATAGAAGAGGGACTGCACCAAAGCTACAGTGACCGCATCACAGGACTTCAAAGCAGCCAGACTGGTGAAGAAATAACTGCATCAAAAACAGCAAAGCGCAAAAAATTCCTTTAAAAACAGTCATTTACCTATGAAGCGTTTGTGAAGCATAAACTATACAACGCTTTCATTAAAAATAAAATGTACATCAGAAACAGAAGAACATATGCTGATTAGGATACAAATAAAAAATACGCATTTACTAGTCATGAAGTATTGTGCTCATACTTTACTGAAGGCCAAATATCCAGAAAAATAGCGTTGTAGAAATATGGAGGTCGTGGTGTGAGGAGACAGCAGGCAGTGCTCATGTGCGAGGCAGAAGCGGCAGAAACGGCAAGATGGTGGTCACCACTCCGACGCGCTTGATTTATGTTGCAGGGATGAAGAAAAACATACCGCCGTTGTCTCCTGATGTCGGAAAAGGCACCAATGTGTGCCGCAGGTGTTCCGGTTGCGGAATATGCGGGTTTTGAGGGCCTGTAGTCGTTGGGAGTACTTGAAAGCCTCCCGTCACAACTACGTCACTGCGGACCCTCCGGACCAGCGGCCCTTTCCCTCAGCGTCGAAACCACGCCCCCTTTTTGTACTTTTAATTCTACAAGTTTTTGAATAAATCTTCAAAAGGACACTTGCTAATGCAATTAATGTAGACTTAAATCATCATAATTTTAGATAAAGACAATTAATGCGTACATATAAAAAGGTTTAATTAATTGATAATCATGTTATTTCAGGTAAAGAGTTCAAATAATGCATCTGCACATATATGTCAATAGGATAACAATCCTTTAATGTATAATGTTGAGGCACATATATGTTGCAATACGCTCTTGCATTGTATGTTGTCCATAAAATTTACATGGGTGTACCTGTGTGACTACTAAGTTGGTACGTAGTTTTCTGCAAAGCACGTAGAGGAAATTATATAAAAGTTTAAATCCTCGAGCTAAAGAATAACCTCTCAAGGGGTTACTGGTTTGCTCCTTTTTTTTAGAGTGGCGACCACTGAGAAAATACACCCACCCAGTCCGATGCGATCAGATGGAGAAGCGTCCAAACTCTAGTACTTGTCAAAGAATTACGAAAGCTGTCTATTACTAAACTTTTGAGGTGATAATTAGTCAGGCATGAAGGATTTGCAGAAAGTTTTTGATAAGGGAAATTACAAGAGCTTTCTGACAAAACCTATGGTACTGATTCTGTAATAATAGTTGTATTGAAAATCTGCAGCAGGGGTTGGGAACGAACAGCAGCAGAAGCCAGATGTCATATTGTTGGAGGAACCTGAACAATGGAGAACCTGAGGTGATAGACTGATTTTGGTCTTACGAGCCTTCAATGGTGAGTAGATCGATATAGGACAAACAAGAGGATCCAGAGTTAGATTCCCAGCAAGGCAAGAACTGCCTTTAAAACTGGCAACAGTTGCTGCAAAAGTATCACAGATTTTACTAATCCTGTCATAGAGAAAATTAGAAACTCTCCCAAATAGCTCCTGAGAGTGCTCAATGGGGTGGGAGAGATGCAGTGGGGAAGTTTGAAAATTTACTATTGCAAAAAAAACCTTGTTGATGCATTGCACTTGTGAAGACTTTTGCAGTCATAACAATTGGCCTTAGTGGAGTAGACACATTTTTGTAGTGCCAAAGAATCATGTTAAAGCATTTTAATGTTGCATGGAGTCGTAACCGATGATCTAATGATGTTATACCTGGAATTAATGACCTAAATCACTTAAGTATAAATAACGCATTTGCGTGTAATCGTCATTATTTTTAAAATGGATGCAGCTTCTGGTGTAATACTCAACTTTCTCCTGTTCATTTCTCCTCCCAATCAGTATCCTGCTGCAAAGAATTTACTCCCCCTATTACCACAGAGCACCAAGTGAATGCTGTAAATATGATAGCGATGTACAACAATGTTAGAAAGCGTGTATTGTGAATGAAGCATCCATCATTTCCACAAAGTATCATTTTCAAGGACTTCCACTGGTAGTGTTAGTATTCTCATGCTAATTCTGTGCTCCACTGTTAAGAAATGTTTCATTTGTGCAGTACATCTCTAGAGCGCAGTTGATGAGGGAGCAATGGAAGATTCCTCTTACCTTAAGAAATGGGTTAGTGTTAATGATTTATAAAATACATTGTTGTATCTGATTTGCCAATGCGACTCCAACCATAATCATACCATGCTGAATTTCCAGAATCTATCAATAGCTTATGTTATATGTCTACAAAAACTATGGTTCTGTATCTTAATAACATTTTGGCTTTTTATTTAGATGGAGATTTTGGTTTTACCATTTTCTATGTATGTGATTTGACATGTTATTTTTTTCCCTTTAAAAATGCTATTGCGATGTTGTCAGTGCTCGCTATGAGTGGACACTTCGTTTTTTTGCTTAGCTTCTGCCTAACTAAGGATTAAGAAGTTTATGATTCTGCATGTATCTGCGTTTCAGTGATTGGCCTTCATGGCAATCTAAGCATTATTTTTTCTGTATTGCATTTTTATGTTTCTGTAATTAATCCACTTTTTGCCCTTGTTTGATCTAGAACTCAGTTCTTTGTGCTTCCAATATTTTATTGTTTAACTCTGCTAAATTGTATCACCTGATGAGGTGTGTAGTCTCTAACAGCTGAACCAACTGGAATCTCTGGATACAAAATATTTTGATAAAATATTGGTGTGATTAAATATTGGGGTTCAGAGGATTACAAGCGTTTGACACCCCAAAGTAGTAGCAGAGGATAGTTAGCATTAGAGCACATCCTCAAAAGATTTTTGGAAGATTTTTTTCCTTAGGTGCCTAGAACAAAGGTGAACAGTGGTTTGGAGTTTTGTCAGCTTCCTGGTGCCACATTCTCCAGTGGGATGACAAGCTGTATTACTGTACGATTCTGAATGAATTTAGAGGGTAAGTATGAATAGGGAGAACTTGAATGCATGAGTTTGTGTGCTTTGTAATGATGGATTTCTGTTTTTGCAGTGAATATTTTGGGTTTGTGATGAGGATTGTGATTTTAATTGGTAGACTGATTCATATTTTGGTGTTGTATTATTATTATTTGCCTTTGTTTATAGGAGAAGAATTAAGTTGGTTATTAGTTTTTGTCGAAAATCAAACAAATTGAGGTTTTTTTCCTTGTCTGTAATTGTGGTGTGTAGAGTGAGGCGCTGCTTACACATTGATAGGGATTTGTATTAACAAATCTTCTTTTTCAGGTTTAAGAGATTAACTTTGGGTTACTGTGCTTGCCTTGAGTGCACAGGGTGAAGTATAATAGCTTGGGAGGTACATATCTGCTAGTCAGTAAGTTTGCCTAACGAGAACTCTGTAGGCTGTTTGAGACTCAATACTGTATTTCTGTTACTGTTTTTCTTCACTAGCTTGAAAATGAATTTCTATGGTTGAAAGTATTCTCGCCTGTGAACTACTGATTTATCTTCTTTCCTAGGGTAAACAGACAAGGAGTTTTTTATTTTCTAAAGATATATTCTAGTTTTGTAATTGTTTCTCTGCTTACAGAGAAACTCTATTTTGACTGGCTGTTCAGCCAGAGAGCTGTGCTGGGACTGGACCGACGCTAGCACTAGCTGTGCTCTGATTAATTGTTTGTCAGAATAGCTGATCTGTGATATGTTCACCTTTGACAAGCTGCGCTGTGATTAATTGTTCTTTGCTAAGTTTGTTCCACAGTTGTTTGGGTTATTTGGGTTGTTGTAAGCTTTATTAAATGTAAACATGGGTGGAGTATTTACAAAACTCAAACCTAAAAAAGGAGTATAAGCTTAGAGAGGGTCAGAAGATACCAAAGGAGGGCATGCCAGCATTTATAAGCATTGAAGAGGCTGGGTGTTATATGTGTGTTTGGATTCCTAAATGGAATACAGCATATGATGAGAAATGACAGTTTACTATGGAGGACACCATTAATTATGAGAAATTAGACTTTTCAAGACAGACTATGTACAATATGTGTCCAATACCAAGAACTACACAGTTCAAAGCACACAAAAAATGGCATGGCATGGCATGGCAGCAAAAATGCAGGCAGAGAGAAGAAGGCTAGCGCCTTCAGGGGCAGGCTAGAAGCTGGACAAGATGATGATGAGAAAGCATGGACAGTAGATTATAAGCACATTGTTAAAACATTTTCTGTGATAGCACGGAAACAGAAAAGGCCAAACAGGTAAATCAAAAGGGAAGAAGGAGGATAAGGAATCAGGCGATGATGATGATGACACATTCTTCAGTGGGTTACTGAACTTGAAATCTCTCTTGCACACAGAAAGACAGGCAGAATCAACCTATATTAGTATTGGGATTGACAGAGGGGGAGACACGCTAGCAGTGCAAGCTTTTACTGGAGTTGTACCAAGTACCCTGCTAAAAGTTCCAACTACTATAGCAAGAACACACTGCTGAGACGGTGGTGATTGAGCTACCTCCTGAGGAGGACTGCATTGGGATCCTTAAGATTTAATTTGGTTACAGGCTTCAAGGTAATGTGGTTCTGAGAAATACAATGAACATAATGATGAAATGAGGTAGTTGATTAAAGAAGCAGCTAGGTGCGCCAATGAAGAGTATAACAGTTTTGAAGAAATGGCTAGTGAATTAGATGTTGATGACAGTGAAATGAGGAATGTCAATCTAAATTACAAAATTGATTTAACACATGATTAAATCATGGAGATGGGCCTAATCAAAATGAAAGCCAATATTATAGATTTGATTAAGAAAGTACAGGACTACAGTGATTTAATGAAATCTCTCGAAAAATGGAAAAAGGGAACAGAAAATAACAGAAAGATGAACACTAGTGAAAGGTTTAGCAAGTGGTTCAGAAATGGGAACAAGTACAGTGGCAGAGTTTACTTTAAGAGAACTACATGTGAGAAATTGGGTGCATGTTTCTTGGACAAGGTCAGATTTGTTTGCTTTTACGCATAACTTTCCAGAGTTGAGAGCATACCGGACAAGGTGGTGTAATGAGGTCCATCAAATGATGTATCTTTCTCCTATGCTGTGGACATATTTTAATTTATTGTATGAAATTGTTCTTCCAGGAGATTTGTGGCTGGAGTGTAAGGTGGTTGCAGGATGGCCGTCGCAGAAACCGCCTAAATGGGGTTCTAACAATGCACCAGTACCAGATGTAGCTAAGAAATATAAGAAAGTGATTGAGCATTTAAAGAAACACTTTCCAGAAAGAGATATACATTGGGAAAAGATGTCAAGGACAACACAAGAGCCTACAGAGTCAGTTCCTTCTAATTATGAGAGGCTGATGCAGATATTTAAAGAAAACATAGCTGAGTCAAAAATCCAGACATTTGGAGGTTTCGTTTCTGATTTAGCAAATGGCCTGAGTTTAGAGATTAACAATCATATTTGGCAGAGTGAATTGTGTTGGTCGACAAAGGGCATTGATGAGATTTTGAAATTGGGAAATAACTGTAGTAATTATCAGAAAAAGCCAAAAGAGAAATTGATGCTTGTTCAAACAAAGCAATTTGAAAGCAGCCAGATGGGTTCCAATGCAAATTCTTTGAGAAATGGAATGAATGTGATGAAACAGGCAATACAAGGAGACCATGCAAATGGTATGATTGAAATGTTGAAATAAACCACAGCTTGTCATTCTTGGGGAATTAGGCGTTAGATGAGGGAATGTAGACAGAACCAACACCGAATTCAAAACAGTACAGAACAAAATGAGCAGGTGCAGAGAAATAATGTATTGTCAAATGAGAAGAATATGGGACAGATCATGCAGAGACATGTTTATCAACATTTCACTCTGCGCATCATTTCACAAACCCCTTTGCTGCACATGTGAAAGGGTAAGAATGTACCTTATTATAATGATACAGCACATTCCTATCCTTACCTTGTGCTGGCTCACAATGTGCTGACCTGGTGCCAACGCATGCACCCTATCGCTGTGGTAAAAGGGTACCTGTGTTGCAGACAGGATTGTTTTTGTGCAGGAAGGGGCACCTTATTGCACAAAACAGTCCTCTGAGGCATTTTCCTCTTTCCTTGTGTGCTGCAGAATGCTCCATCCATAGAAAGCTTCCCTGTTATTTGCGCTGTGTTACTCTAGATTTATCAAGCCATGCAGGGCCACGCAAGTTGGCCTTGCGTGGCTAGATAAATCTGACTTAGTAGTTGTGTTGCCCTTGCGCCCCCTTGCATGGCACATGGGCAATGCAATGAAATAATAAATCTGCCCAGCAGAGTCTAAAAAATTTTTGAATGCCAGTATCCTCAGCTCTGAAAATGCAGCTAAATATGAGAAATAAAATACTATATAATTCAGGTTGCCAACACAATGCTAGTAACATGTAAATATGTAAATTGATACTTGTATAGCGCACTACTCACCCGCAAGGGTCTCAAGGCACTTGTACGAATACCGCTGTGGAACCCATCTGGCTTTCCCTGTGAGGTGTTCACTCCTGGGCACCCCCAAGGTGGAGGCCAGGCATCCTTAGCATTGTGGGGGCCGTTGTGGAGATTAAGCAAGCTATTTCCCAGAGTTGCAGAGTGGGACTCCATGTTTGGAATAGGCACCGAGGCGAGAATGATCAGGTCCTTGGAATTTTGAGGCCAAGACCCGCCTAGGCGAGGAATTGAACCCTGGTCCCGGGCTAGACCTCTGCATCAGGGTCTGCCACTCTAACCATTGAGCCACACTTCTCCTCACATCACTGAGGAAATGGCAGCCACCAGTTCTCAATTACGGTGCCTCAGAGGGGAGGAGGATTGCTTATTTAGAGCAGTCCTAAAATTAGACCAAGGTGTCCCATACATTGATGGAGAAGTAAATTGCCACCCCATTTCATTACTGATGGATATTGGGGCTACCCGCTCTACAGTTTGTTCCGTGGAAGTTCCGAAACTACCCCGCTTGGAAAGAGAAGTCCAATTAGTAAGGCTCAGCAATAAAAAAACTGTTAATCAAGTTTCAGTAAACATTCCAGTTAAAAGAGGAAAAATGCTAAATAAACATCAGTTTATTCTATGTGATTTAAGCCCAGCAAACTTGCTTGGAATGGATCTTCTTTGCAAGACAAATTGGGTAATTTATTGCACACCAAATAGTGTTACAGCGGAAACACAAGATGAGTATTCACTTTTAAACATCAACAGAGCCAGTAAAAAAATAAAGTTGTAACCAGATGCATATTTCCAGTATGTATTAACTAAAGAGGCTGACAAGAGAATGACACCAGTGATTGAGAAAATGATGGGGCAGAGAATCCATTTAGAGGTTCTTGCCAGTCTATGATATTCTCCTATAATGGTAATTAAGAAACTGAGTGGTAAATGAAGAATTGTGGAGGAACTCCAAATGATTAATAACGTTGTGGTTCTTTGCTGTCTTATGGAAACCAATTCCATCTGTAATACTGTTCCAAATACCAGCAGAGTCAGAATGGCGCACAGTGATTGACCTGTGCCAATCGTTCTTTTCAATCCCATTGCATGAGGATTTGCAGTTCCTTTTAGAATTCCAATTTTTTAATAAAGTTTTTGTGTGGTGTAGAATCCCTCAAGGGTATCCAGAGAGTTCTTCAAGTTTCTCCAAAATTCTTAAAAAGAATTTGGAAAGTTTAAAATTGGCATGCAATTCAGTTTTAGTCCAGTCCATGGATGACCTTTTGTTACATCCAAAAAGAAAGAGGATTTAATGCTTGAATTATTGAATCATTTGGTGGAAAATGGGCATAAAGCCTTTCCAGCAAAAATGAATATACTCTGAGGAAGAATGTATCTATCTCGGACACCATATTGAAAAGGGTTTGTGAAAAGTCTCAAAAGAATGTGTTTCAGCAATTCTGAAATTAAATCCCCTGACCACCCACAGGGAGCGATGTTTCTGGGAATTGTTGGTTACCTTTGTTAGTCAAATCCAAATTTTTCCCAGATTTCAAAGCATTTAATACGACTGCTCAGTAATGACGTTCAAGATTTGGTACCATTGGATGACGAGTGCCTGGAACCATTTAAGAAACTGAAAGAGAGTTTGCGTCACATGCCTGCACTTGGGATGCCTGACTATAATATGATTTTCGATAAATTCTTTCATGAAATGGATGAATGGATGTGCAATTTCAATACTTGTTAAGAAGCATAGAAAGGCTTATTCATCCAATCACTTATCTTTCAGGCATGTTGGATCCAGTTGCTGTAAGTCTTGCAGGATGTCTAAAATCATCTGTGGCAGTTTGTCTGGCAATAGAGCATATAGAGGAACTGTGATGGGCCATACTTTCATGGTCTATGTTCTACAATCTATTTAAATCCTTTTAACAATAACAAAAAACAGTAATTATAAACAGTGAATTGACCCGGTACAGACAGATAATACTGGGAGCAGAAAATATTTCAATTTGAAGGTGCAATATGGTGAAGCTAGTAAGACTGCTTCCAATTACAGACAAAGGTGAAGAAAGGGAAAATATTGCTGCTAAAGAGATGGAGTGTGGTTACATCCAGGTGACTGACTTATGTACAAAGCCAAGACCAGATATTAAGGAAATCTCATTAGAGGACTCATATTTAACATTGAAGTTGACGGTTCCTTTCTGAGGGACCCATATGGAGGTTTGAGAGCTGCGAATGCAGTATGTTCTGTTATGGAAATATTGGAGGCATCCTCCTTACCAAATGTGGCTTCAACACAAGTAGCAGAATTTGAATGTGACTATACTAATGGCCAATATGGTTTTGACTTCAGTGTGGTTATATTTACTATTACTGCTCCAATCTATGCAACTTTAATAAAACAGTTGAACCTCATAAGGATTACATCCACAATACCAGCTTATAATCATTTTGGAGAAAACATGAATACCTAACCACAGAAAATTATTAAGTCATTTTATATCATAGTTTATATAAAAATACATGCTATGAAAAGTAAAAAAATAAAATACAACAAAAGAATTACAAAAACTAAAAACGGATATGAAGTCAAATTAAATAATGTGCCTCCCTACAACCCCCCTAAAAAACACAGACACCAATATAACAAATAAAACCATATTTAAATTAGGGTGTTAGAAATAATTCATGAATAATTTATTTTTACAAATGATATTATTTAACACAGACAACAATCAAGTATTAATTTAATTACAATTCTATTTGTTTGACTGAAAATAATAATGGATCATCAGTTCTTGTTGGCTCATGGATATGCATGGGGGAAAAATACCTAACAGAGTCTTATCTTCTCTTCTTCAGTCAGAGGCACAGTCTACCTCTGGCTTTCAACGCAAGACCTAAGCTATTTGAATTCAGCAGAATGAAAGTCCAATGGGTGTACGCTTAAAAACATAGTTACAGCAATTGAGGTGAAGCATAAGAAACTATTCAATCCTAAATGATCAAGGAAACAGGCAGAAAGCTTATCAAATGCTGCAAAATGTTTGAGTCACTCGAATTACCAGGAGACAACAGGCAGTAACTCAAACAGGGTGAGAAGGTATTGCCATATGTGTATCACCTGAGATGGAAATCCAAACACTGAATAAAGTTAGAACATTGGTTCTCAGATTAGAAGATTAAAGCCAAAGTTCGAAATGGATCCTTGTTATTAGGGGTTCCTAGCCTCCATTGATATCAGTACAGACCATAAATGTTGGTCATAATATGTTAGGCCGAGAAGATAAATGTAATCAGTTAATTTCTGAGCCTAGACAAGATATGTTGTTTCAGGTGCTCGGTTTAATCCTGAAAGAGATTAAAAAAAAATGAGTCACCACAGAGAAAACTTCATCATTAAATTATAAAATAGATTAGATATATTAAAAGATTGAGAATTTTGAGGGTAGAATCTCTGAACTTGTACTGACTTCCAAGAATCAACAACACAGTGCTTCAGTAGTTACAACACTTTTCATTAATTAAAAATAAATAAGAAGACTGGTGGATGAGTATCCAAGAAGCACAGGTACTTTAACTCTGATTTTGGATATTATTAGCAGATATATCCTTTCAGATTGTTGAGGATACTTATTTTAAAGCAGCTAAACAATCTTTACACTCTTGATGGCGTGGGATGTGTATACCTCAGTCTTTGCCTGTAGTCATTTGATGTTCTTTTTCTCTGTTTTTCTTTCTTGTTCAATTTTGCCTAAATCCCTCATACAACGCATATAAAAATATTAAGCAAATGCTGATGATTAACACAGGTTTTATTATGACTTCTAAACATACACTCCCTATAATTCCAAGCCAATTACTTATAGCAGACACTCCTTTCACTAAAGTTCCTAACACACTTGTTGTGTCCAGAGTTTCTAATGCAGGTTTAAGGTAAGAAGTGTCCTTTCCATATTCTTCAATCACATTACTCACATCAGGTATGTATGGTCAGCAATTTTGAGCCATCAACATATTACAGACTCAGCCTTTTTCTGCCAGCAATATGTGTAAAGCTAATTGATTGTGTAAGACCACTTATCTAAGAGCCCCTAATTCCTACTTAACTGCTAACAAAGTGCCAGATGTACTAGTACCTGACCTATTTACTACAGTAGAAAGTTTTCTGAATGTATTGTCATTCAGAACTACTCCTACTGGTGGAAGGATTGCACCCCAAAAATGTCTCCCACTAATTGTGTTCAATAATTGGTAATATGGGGGCGGAGCCAGGTCGGCGACCAAGATGGTCGACCTGGCTCCCGGCTCCGTCGACCTTCTCCCCCTACTGTGGGTTCCGGTCGTCGAGGCGGCGCTGCCGACACTTTCTTGGATGACGGAAGGGGAACCGACCCGCTGAGAGTGACTTCGGAGGCTCTCCGAGCTCCGACGACGGAGATATGCCCCCCCGGCTGGGGTGGCCTGCGCGAGTCCCGCAGCCTGGTCCTCGCGTGCTGTTGTTGCTGGAACGAGTGTAATTGCAGCGGCCGGAGGGACCCAGAGCATGCCGGTCACCCGCCGAGGCGTCCTAACCCGCTCTGGACGCGACCCCGACTTTCGCTGCTGCGAGTTGTTTCCCAAAGCTGAATGGAGGGCCCCCCTCCACCCCCCCTTTGATTGCTGCCCTGCGGAATAAAAACATGCGAAGCCGCTCTTTCTCCCCCTGATGTTGCTCAAGTGACTCGCTTGCAGCTATCTGTCCCTTACACTCCTGGGGATCAGAGCAAGTTGATATACACTGCTTTGGCATTGCCTGTGGGCATTGGGGGGCATGGATGAGATCAGCGGTGGGGGAGTGGAGGTGGCTGCCTCATCGTGTGCGACCGGGGAGACGCTCGGACGACACCTAAGATGGCGGCTTGATGTGAGCCCCGGCGGCACTTCTGAAATGGACCCCGCTTGGAATCATCATCCCGGGGAGCAGCCCCCATCCGTAAGGATTGCGACGCACACCTTAACCAGAGCGCGCGGATCGGATGGCCCCCCCCCTGTGTATTGGTAACGGACAGTATGGATTGGGTTTATATGGTGATCAGACCCTGGCACGCGTGGAAGTATGAGAGAGCCTGCTCCCGGCGCTTTTTCATGTGACTTTGGTTTGGTGACTCTCTCTGCGCATTTCTGGTAAGGCCCGAATGGATGTCTCTACACGACCCCGCCTGTTTTGGACAAGTGGGAATATGTGCGTGAGATTCTTTGGTCGTTTCGAAGTGACTCGTCGCAATGGTGTCTGACCCATGGATTCAAGGTGAGGTCAGAAATTCCATCGGAAGTGATGCTGTGGAGTCCCAACTGTTGCACCCCCCCCCCTTTTTCCGATGGCTGATGTCGTCATGTAACGTAGCCAAATGACCTGCTGACATTTTCTGAACCGGACCTAATTTTGCTGCTCGGGGACTGGCTGTGAACAGCCTTGGAGTGTGTTGAGTCCTCGTGTGGTACACTGTTTATTGCTCCCCTGGACAAAGTGTCTTTAGTACTGTTGCCGCTCTGATTGATTGCCTTTACATCCGTATTGACTGTGATTATGATATTAGATTATGGCTGGGTGGGTCTGGATCCCAAGATGGTGGTCGTTCTCTTTGCTTTTTGACGGGGGGGCCTTAGAAGAGGGTGGGTGACTGGGTGGATTGATGTGGTAATCGCTGTCCTATCTTGGTCGGTGTCCTGGAAATTTTGCATTAGTGCCGCTATAATTGCAAGCTGAGCACTGGGGGGGGGGACCTAGACTGGAGACCCCTCATTATATTCTTTTCCTTTCCACCTTCTCTCTCTTCTATATTTCGGGTTCTTCACAGGGCGACAGGCACACTGCTAAGGGGGAGGCCGTAGCCGTAGGCAGGGGTGCGGGGTGGGGGGATTGGGGAAGGGTATTCTTGTTTTTCACCTTTTTCTGTTTCTAGGGCCTCTTTTTTCTTTTTTGTTTCTCTCGGCTGTCCTTTACTTTCTTCTTCTTTTTCTGGGACTCGAGTAATAGGTTGTTCTATGTATGTTTTATAGGCTCGACTTACGAGGGTGGATGTCTTTATGAAGCTTTACGTTATAGCGGGCTCATATTGTACTGGTGGGTGAATTATTTGCTTATTGTTTATCCTGATTACTGCGCGTTAGCGCCAACGTCCTGCCTACGCCTATCCTGCTTGTAAATATCCTGTTTCTGTTAACCATCTGCTCTACTACTGCTCGATTGTGTGACACCAGATCCTTTTCTTTTTATAATTATAAAAGAAACCTCTTTAATCCTGGTATTATCCTGTTACAAGCACTGTCCTGTGTTGCATTGGGGCGTTTTGGGTGCGTATTGTTGTGTTCCTATGGCATGATTGATTGCTTTATACGTTTCTTACGTAATGGCCGGCCGTCAGGGTTGTAGGCCCACGACTGTAACTGCTTTCAGTGCCAATAAAGGTTTTCGAAAAAAAAAAAATAATAATAATAATAATAATAATTGGTAATATGGGTATGCATCTGAGAAGGAGCCATTGTTAAAGGATCTATTCTATTTACATGATATATCCTAGGGAACAATAAAGTCTCTGAAGTTATCAGAATCATCCTAGATCAGGGAGGGACGACTGTTTTTATATTGCTGGATCTCTCAGCAGCTTTTGACATGGTCGATATACCATCTTGTTCGACCGTGTCACAAAAATGGGCATCCAATACAAAGCTAGAGCCCTGCTAACATCTTTTCTCACCAACCGCACACAGTTGGTAAATTTTGGCATTTTCAACTCTGCCCAATTGGCCCTCCCATGTGGTGTTCCGCAAGGTTCCTCCTTAAGTCTGACACTTTTCCACATCTATGTGTCTGACTTGGCTAGAATCATCAAAGCAAACGGGATGGGCCTTATGATAAGCAATTAGTGCTTACTATACACAATGATGGTGAAAAAGTAGCAGCTAATTTTCAAAAGGGTATGCTGGCCATCAGCAGTTGGATGACCAGCAACTGCCTCAAGTTGAACTCTGATAAAACAGAGGTAATGATATTCGGCAAACTATCCCCCATTTGGTCCTCTTCCTGGTGGTCTCCCTCATTGGGCCCCCCTCCACACCCAGTGACCAAGGTTAGGAATGTGGGCGTCTTATATGATGACAGGCTGACTTTCGTCCCTTATGCTAACTCTGTGGTTGCTACTTCATACCACAAATTGCGGATGATAAAGACGATTCTACCATTTCTCCCCTTGAATGCGGGAAAAACATTGTTAGTCGTGGCCACCATTGACTACTGTAATGGGCTTCATATGAATGCCCAAAGCAAGGTCATTCATAGATTGCAATCAGTCCAGAACGCAGCAGCCAGAATGCTATCAGGAACCCCTAAATACAAGTCTATTTTTCATGTCATCCAGCAGTACCATTGGCTCCCTGTGAGAAAACGTATAAAGTTCAAGGCCTTGTGCATTGCCTACAAGGCTTCCCGCTACTCTAGACCTCGGTTTCTAAACAGTGAGCTAGTGACCTATACTCCGACACAGGCCCTGCGTTCTTCTACTGCACATCTGCTCAGGGTTCCACGCACTAAAACCCCCTCATGGGGCAACAAGGCTTCATTGTTGCAACGGAAAAACTCTGGAACTCTCTTCCAATTGAGATCAGATCCAGCCAGTCTTTACTGATTTTCAGGAAAATTGTGGAAACCTGGTTGTTTAATCAATAAGCCCGCTGTTAATTGGTATAAGCCCACCGTCCTTAGCGCCGAGACACCCAAGGGTATTTGAGCGCTTTACAATTCTCAAAAATAAATAAATAAATAAATAATAAACGCCCTCCCAATTAGCAGGCAACTGGAAATAGGCTATATTGACTCCAGGAATAACTGCCTCTTCTCCCATTAATATTTGAATAGGCACTTCAAGAACTTCAAATATATGTTCACATCTACTTATCCAATGTGTCTTTCTCTAAACTGATTTCTCCTTTTGTAGATACACAATGTTCCTTTTTGTCGTCTATCTATTTTGAATTTGAATATCTCATTTTCTATTTTACTCATCTTCCCCCTTCTTCCAAACATTTGTTAATACATCTTATGAAATATGTGAGCTCTCTTCTAATGCTAGACAAAATTTATTTTCTAATGGTCTCTTTAGACATGCCAGATTCTTTTTGTATGCATTATCAGTGTCTATCTTGGAAGGGGACCGATATAAATACTAAGCCACTTCCATGTCCTTTGCTTGCGGATAAGAGTTCATTCTTTTCTGAAGGGGAACTTCTGAAATAATCATGTCATAATTAACAAAATAATATTCAAAAAAGTTCCAGTCAATAAAATAAACTAAGGAATATACTGCATCTAACTGCATATGAAAGTGGAATATGGTGGTAGGTTACATCTTCCGCAGCTGAAGAAGGCAATTATGCACTTATGTATGGATTTAGTGCCTGATTATTATAACCAATAGAACAGAGCCACCCAATAATCCCCCCGGGACTGGGTGTCATAAACAATAGAAGATAAATGTCCAGGAAGGAATCATTACAAATATATTTTCAATGTCGTTTGTGTCACAAATGTGAACACTTAATTATAATGACCATAGGGATTCACAAGCAACACTCAAATGTAGTATCAAAAATAGATTATTTTTAATTTTCAATACATAAGTTGCTTATTCTTGACAATAAAAGTCTGGCAACAGAAATACTACCAAAACAAATATAACAGGTGATACGGTAGTAGAGGAACACCTTTCGCCTATAGTGTGGGTGAACAATCGAGCCACATATAAGTAGTTAAAACACAATGAAATTCACACGTTGTATTTTAAGTGAATTTTACAGTATGTTGCAAAAAAGGCGTTAAGCGTCGACGTTTGGGTGTGTTGGTAACGGACGCGCTGTAATGTACGGTACTTTTGACTTTTTGTCATTATCATTTAGAGCGACCAGTTTGGCGTGCGACTTTCGTGAGTAACATTCTAAACTCCTATTGCTAATCACTAGCAATACTAATATCGTAGTAGACCACATGAGATAGGTCAATATATCCCGTGGAATAGTTGTCTATTTGCTATTTCGCCAAAATATTTTGTTATTGTTCTTTTGAAATGTTTAATTTGGTTGACAACAATCATCCATGTTTTCGGGTCTTTCTTTCTTTCATGTTGTACATCAGCTCCCCCCAGGTGCAAGAGGACAGAGGAGGAGGTGGTAATGGCTGCTGCTGCTGTAGAAGGCCAGGATCGGTCAGGCGAGGGCTCCTTTGCTGGCCCAGGTAAGTTTTCATTTTAATATCGAGTACCTATTTTTTCCTAGCGTTCCACATTCGATTTTTTCTAAATCGTCTTTGATCTTCTTGTAGACTGTACCTAAATTCTTATCCTGCCTCTACTATGACTCCCTGTGGTATTACTAGATTATTCTTATTAGTCTGTCTGTGTAGCTAACTAAGATTGCACAGTTGGCAAAAGGAGTTAAACGAAACTCCTATTCTAGTCAGCAATAGCTCTATGCACTGAGTGCAGTCCTCTGGGATTGTCCATAATGTCTTTTCAAGTCTTCTAAATGTTTATGCTTTGACAATTCCCAACAATAAAATGTGAATGACCACCAAGAAAGAATAAGATACTACTTTACTTTTGGTTTGGATAGGAGGACAATCCATACTACTACTGTTGCAGGGACAAATCTGCACAAACAGAACTATGGACACTAAATAGTGCATTGTTTATCAATTATAATAGGCGCAGGTAGACTTTCCACATACCTCAGTGATAACAGACTTTGAAGAACCCCCAATCTCCTTACTCACTAGATAGTGTGGCAGAGTCATTTAGCTCCCGAATTCATCGATGATTGATCCCCAATGATGATTATCCAACGCAGGGCAAGAGTACGGAGTCAGAGTCCAGAAGTGTCAGAGGCACAGACTCATGCTTGCAAATTGCAAAACCTTTTGCTCAGTCACTCTTGACCAAAAACCACAGAGTCTATTTAAGTTTTAAAGCTTTATTAAAAGTAAAAACATTTATTAAAATCAAGTTTGTCATAAAACATAAACGGTTGATTAAAAATGGAAAAGTACTTAGTGATTTATTGCACACATTTATTGTGGGCGAGCCGAGCCCTCACCTGGTTTGAACTTTAATTTTTCTTTTTGGTGCTGAATCGTTGGTCACTCCGTCCTAGTGATGATGATCTGATCTTGCTCTTGTTCTTAGAAGTGAAGCTTCTGTCTGTTATGAGAAAAATGGTGCGTGTTAAAAAGCAAGCATTCATCAGTTGTGCCAAAAAGTGCAGCAAGACAACACCCTTCCCTGGAAAAAGGGACATTTTTACTTTAGAGTAGACAGTCACAAATTATTAGATTGGTTTCTGTATTCACATTTCTTCATTCCTAGACAAAATACTAGTGAGTGGTGTATGTCTATGACATCTAACATTCTTAAATGTACTTTGTAGGTGGAACATCTGGTGCCGGGGCCAGCGCGGAGGTGGAGGAGGCGGTGCAAGTGCCGGAGGAAACTGCTGTGAGGGTTGCCACGGTAGTGGCGGGCAGTGGTAAGCTCTTATATTCCTTACATATTGAGATTGCAGACTGCAGAGTGTGCTCTCTGCATGGGTGTAGTATATATGTTGTACAGTTAAGTTACTATACTGTTAAGAAGACTTTCAAATTTAGAACAAAGTTTTTATCAACCAGGTAGTAGCCTCCTCTAAATTTACTTCAACTCAGCGGTGAATTTTTTTTCGAGAATCCAAATCAGATCTGAGATTAACTTGATGGATGGGATGAAAGAAAAGCGAAAGAAGGGTGTAAGTAAGTGTGGCAGGACGAGCAAGTTAAAAGTAATGATGACTGACAAAGAAGAATTATACGTGTTTGATTGGTGCCCGAGGTGGCTGGGAAGGAATATGATGCATGGCTGGGTGAAGGATGAAGCAAGGATGGGTGGAAGAAGAACAGCCTGGGTGGGTGAAACAGAAACTGTATGTGTGCGCAATATATCCTGTGGTTGAAATTTAAATGCAAGTCAAGCACAGATGTATGGCTTGCGGTTTCCCAAATAAAATGAAAAGGTTGGTTTCCCGTGAGAAAACGTAAGGTTTGTCCAGATGAGAGACATGAAGAAGAATGATTGACATATAGTTTGAATGGATGGATGCCTGGATCATGGTACTATCTGACTCTTAAATAGCATATGTGTATCTAGAGAGAGTAGACGGTCACTGGATGAACTAAGTGTTACTTTGAAGAGCATGTAACACCGCACCCGCACGTCGGGTACAGTGTAGGAAAGGCAAGGAAAAGAAATTTTAATTTTGTCCGAATACTGCCATGAATATTAGCAGTAGTTTGTATTGCAAGCACAGCATTTATCCGGCTATTACGATGGCCACTCACTACCTCTGTTAATAAGTTTAGTAGAACTCGGTCATCCATGTGTGGATGTATCACTGTTCACTCAATAAAAAGCAAAGCACCTAAAGTCATCCCATATGTAAGCAAATACATACCATGTGCAGTGATAGATAATCAGATTATTTATCTTCTTCATTTTCCTTTTCTAGTATTCATTGGCACTGTAGGGTGAAAGTTAAATTAATTAAGCAGTAGCCCTTGTAACAGAGTATTCTCAGTGCCACCCGTAAAAGAAAAGTAAGAGCATCACCACCTGCATGTACTGGACCGGTACAGTAACGCAAGTCTGTCTCACTCATCATGGCGGGCGTCTGTTTTTCTCGGGTGCAAGTTGACTGCGCTGGCATTATGCCAGCTTGCAGAAGTTAACGTACCAATTTTGCTAAACAAGGGAGAAGAAGAAGAATAAGACTGGTGTATTGTCATAGTCGACTCTAATGGAGTGAGTCCATAGTGCTCGTAGAATTGATTCCTTAAACTCCCACTAATGTTAGAGCAAGGATGAAGAAGTGGGAGGTTAGATAGATACTGGCCACAATAGTTATGTACTGCGCTTGCAAGTTGCTAGTGACACAACTTTCTGCTGAATCATTTTGTGTTAATCTTAAAGAGCATTGGTTACAGACTATGTCTTTCTTTCTTCATATAGATGCTCCTTCCAAACCAACATGGAAGGAGCTGGCTAAAAGGACCCGGCAACGGATGCTGGAGGCAACTGTCGCCGAATATCGGCGGCTGGTGGCCCAGGAGGAGGGGGGACACGCAGTCGACCACAACATCGACCGGGACAGCTGCATCCTCCTCTGCGCTCCCTGGGTCAGCCAGTCAGCGCAGCAGGTCTCCAGTGGTACGGAGCCGGGGTACCGCAGCCACCCGCCACCGCCGAGCAGCAAAAAAATCAGCTGCCCCCCACAGCAGTACCAAAAAAAGGTTGCACCGCCTTTCACTCATGGTGTCCTACCTCGAGCAGGAGCTGTTGAACACCAAAACCCTGCTCAAGGAGCATGCCGACCTGGCCCGAAAAGTGAACAGCAGCCAGCAGTAGGAGGAGACTGTCCCTTGCCCCTTTTTTAAAGACTTCTGGGGGGTGGGAATTGGGAGTTGGGTTTTTTGGACTTTTCACGGACATTCGTTGGGGTTCGGGAGGGGGGTGGGTTGGGTCTTGCGGGAGAATATTTATGTTAGGGATATAAATATACTTTAAACTTTATCTTAGCATACGTGTTTTTTACTGCTTTTGAGGCTGGTGGGTGGGGGTTTAACAGTAAGTTTGTTTTCCTGAAACTTAAGTGGCATCTTGATTCAAGTTGTGTAAGTAATTGCCCAAATGTTTTCAAAACTAAGAGCCTCTCACAGAGTAAGTGAATTCAATAGTCCTAGGACTTTACTAATACTACCGTCAGTCTCTTGTCTCTCCTAATACTCTATTATACTACCTCCCCCCAAACGCTTATCTTACCTGTAATTTGTGTTTGGAAATAGGGCTAGGGACAGGGCTGGCTGCACGGGAAATGGCGATTAAGGTTGGCAATCCTGGGCGGATGAAATGTCATCATTGCGGTGGTACTAGTGGTGTTACACAGTGGCAGTTGTAATGTAACTGTGGACATTTCGGCTCCAGTTAATATTGTTACAGTTATACCTATGGAGATTAATGGTACTGACACTTTGAAAGAGCTGCGGATAAATGAAAGTGAGCTGAATGATGTATCTATTACTAACATTACTGATGTAAACACTGATGAGAATGGGGTTATGGGAGATGTAGTTCCGATGGATGTCACTTCTATTTCAGTAAATGCTCAGCTTTACCCTCAGACCCAGGTAAGCGGTAATGACAATAGGCTCGAAGAGCCCGAGCTAGGAAATGGGATGACTGACGCAGCCGACCAGGAAATGAGTAAAGGTCATGAGGGTGGTGAAAAGTTTAATTCCATGTCGGATCATTCATCGGATGAGAGTACAAATGCGAGCCGAGACTGGGCGGATTCCAGTGAGGGAAGCTTCTCACCGGAGGATTTGAGGACAAGCCTGACTTTCCCGAATCTAAGCACAGCAACAGTTAAGAAGCTCAAGAAGAGAGCTCAGAAGCTCCAGGCTGGTAAAGGATGTGACTCTGTTGCTAAGCTCAAAGATAAGAGTGAAGAAAGGGTTACAGAGCCCCCAGATGCAAATGTGAATGAAACAGATAGAAATAACCCACAAGAGATAACATTGGCAACTATATACAAAACTATGATGAAACACAGGGAAGAAAGCAAAGCGGGGAATTTACGAACACAGGCTACCTGTTGTAAAGTGAAAAATGCCGTTAGGAAGGTAATTAAGAACTGTGCTGAGACAGCGGATAAGGTAACAGAAACGGAGGCGAGAATCTCCGTGTTGGAAGACGAGTTCGGTGCCCAGAAAGCTGACTTAGACTCTGTCAAGGCGCACAGGGATGATCTCAGCTATAAACTCATGGAATTGCAAAATCGTAGTCGGAGGAACAATTTGCGTTTTTTGGGGGTTCCGGAGGACAAAGAGGGCTCTGATATACGGAAATTTGTCGCTGAACTCCTACAGGAGACTTTCCCCGAATTAACAACATGGGACTGGGCAAAAGAAATTCAAAGGGCGCATCGCTTCGCGTTCACAAAGAAACAACCTCGACAGGCAGAAGAAATTCTGCCACGTGCTATCTTAGTTTGCTTTAATAACTTTTTGGCTCAGGAAGACATCTTTGTTCGAGCTCGCCCCGATAAGAAAGCCTTGGCCAAAGGCTGCAGTTTTTTTGTAAGACCTGACTTCTGTGCAGCAACGGTGTCTAAACGTTGGCACCTTCGCCAATTGATGCCGGAATTTCAGAGTAAAGGGACTGCGGTATATCTGCAGAACCCGGCCAAGCTTAAGGTGTTGTATAAAGGGCAAACAAGATTCTTTGTCTCGGAGGTAAAGGCCAAAGAATATCTGGAAACTATTCAGTAGTATCTTAAGAGGGTAATGTTGAATGAGCTACATTTTAGGGATGAACTGTGTCTCTTTCATGCTTCTTCTGTTCTTTACTTTTTTTTCCTACTTTGTCCTTTCTAGTAGAGTGATTACTCTGTTGATGCTTGGACTTGGATCTAGCATTTCCGGACGGACCCGGATGGAGGGGGGCACGGCACCCCATATTATGCAGGGACTGTCGGTCCCTGGGCCTCATGTGTGAAGGGGGCTCAAGGGTGGGGGGGTGGGGATCTCAGGGAGGGAGTAGGAGGGAGGAGGGGTGGTGGTGGTGGGAGGGTGAAAAGTCAGCATCAGAATGCAAACAGTCTGTGAAGACTAAGACGAAAAAGAGGCATGGTTATTTTGAAATCGTTCCAGTTCGGAGGCTGGAGGGTGTATTATTTAAGGCGGTGAACTTAGGGGTGAATTTTTATGATGGATAAGAAAATTAAAATATGCACGCTGAACATATGTGGCTTGAATAATGTTAAAAAACAACAAGTATTGGCAAAAATCGTACAAATACTGCAAATCGATATACTATGTCTGCAAGAGACTCACGTACCATGGTTAAAAAGGGATATTTTGAAGAATCTGGGTATGGATTTGGTAGTTTGCTCTAGGCAAACCGCGGTTTTTATGGGCAGTTTTGGCCTGGAAGGGGTTTCCTCCTCAGTTTATAAAGGCAATACAAACGTAGTATATTCACCCAGCAGCGGCAATTCGGGTAGGGGCGAAGTTTCTAAGCAGGTCGTGATAGCAAGGGGAACAAGGCAAGGATGCCCCTGCTCCCCGCTTTTGTTTGCGTTATATATCGATCCCTTTATTACTACGATGGAGGCAGATAGTACAATCAACCCGGTCCAGATAAGAACACAATGCCATAAAGTATATGCCTACGCGGACGATATTGCCGTGGTTACTGCTAACATTGCAGAGGCGCTTCCTCTAATTATTGAGGCGGCAGATGCCTTTGGGATGTGCTCTGGGTACAAATTAAACATTGCAAAAACTCAGGTGATTCATTCACCGGTTGGTCGCCCAGCGCATATTATATTTGATTCAGAGGTAACATACTTAGGTATAAAGATTACACCAAATGTTGAGGATATAGTCGCTAAGAATCTTGACCCCATTATTACTTCATCTAATAAAACACTGCAAAGAATTAATAATCTTCATCTTTCTCTATTTGGTCGTAGCAACGTTATTAAAATGCTTATTCTCCCCAAATTCTTATATGTTTTTCGGGCTATCCCTTTTTTAATACCTGCGGCTTTTTTCTCGCATAAAGAGAATGTGTTCAAGGTTCCTTTGGAGCTATCATCGAGCTGAACAGATGCATTTTGCCCCGAGATAGAGGAGGTTGGGGGATTCCTGATTTCCAATTATATCATTGGATTTCAATCCTACAACATATGGGGGTGTTACTGTTACCCATAGATCCAACCCCTGATTTTGAGGCTCCTTCAATTTATGAGATGCTCTTGGGCCAAGAAGCTAAGCAATGTATAAATCGCATTATTGAGCCCAGTTACTTCCAAAAAATTAGATTTAAGCCGGTTTTAGCTGCATATGTAATATGGAGGAAAACGAAAAAGAGGTTGGGCATTGGCCCGAATTTGAATATTTATACCCCGCTCCAGAATAGCACTTTGTTACCTGCAATTTTTTCTGATCCCGTTATGAAAAGATTGCATAATCTGGGAATCTGTTCCCTAGGGGATTTATTTTTTGGATCACAATTTATTTCTTTCGAAAGTCTCGAAAGGAAATATAACCTACCTCAAGGGGATTTTTTTTAAATACCTACAGATGCGTAGCTACTGTGAGCGGAAAAAAAATCAAAATGCAATTATATTAGAGAAAATCGAGATTATTGAACTGCTCAAGTCTAGATGTAAAATGCGTCCCCTTTATTATTTATTTTTGAATAAGGTTAAAGATGACTTAGAACTCTATGAGTTAAAATGGGTTAACAAACTTGGCACTGAAGGGGTCAATCTGACTAGGAGTATTGTAATAGCAGTTAATGTATTGTTTAATGGCCCTCTGAAGAACCAGCATTACATGGCAATCTTTGATCTCTATTACACACCGGGGAAACTGGCAAAATGGAATACCGGTAGGGGAACTAGCTGCAACTGTTGTGGACAGTATGCAGCTGATGCATCTCACATGTTTTTTAACTGCCCTAAACTTAGCAACTTCATAAAGGAAATTCAGACCTATATCTCGAGCAGTCTGGGTATTTCAGTGCAGCTTACAGCGACAATGGTAATCTTTGGATGGCAAGGAAATGGGTTGTCGGTCTCTGAGGAGGGCTTGATATTTATATGTATGGCTATGTATCGCTTGTGCATTACATCACAATGGCTAGATAATAATCCTCCAACTTTCGTCAACTGGCAAACTAGGCTACTCTTGACATACCGCCTGGATATGGCGCTCTATAGAACAAAGGGCATCCGAAAAAAAAGGCAAGGGAGCCAGTTATGGGAGCCGATTGCTAATTGGCTAGGATCTTAGTGTTAGCTAAGATGATTATTTGTATAAATACGCAACAAGATTTCGTGATTACATTGATCTGTATGATTCAAGACTTTATATGTCTATTTTGAATTGGGTGCTTTGCTTTGTTATGCATATACATCTTTTTATTTATTGCAGTCAATGTAGTCAAATCGTACTTTGTGTATTCTGTGTGCTAACAAAAAAATCTCAATAAAAATAAAAAAATAAATAAAAATGTGGCGTCGGCACACCAGTCTCCTTGGTAAGTGGCGCCACTTGCTTCTTCTGCTCCTTACTGGCAACTTTCTTGCTAGAGGAGCTACGGGCAACTTTTTTTGGGGCCATCTTCTTCAGATGTCAGAGCAGCAGGCCGCAGTTGCACAAGTTGCAGAGTTGTCTGTGGCCACACGTGACGTTGTGCTGCACACACAGCAGCAGGACTTCTTCCTGGCACTGATGAGGAACGATGAGGCTGATGATTCGTCTTTCTGCACCTAACAGCAAACAAAGCCAGAGGAACATCAGTTAAATAAATGTTTCATATGTAGCACTTCAATTAATAGTTTGCAAGTAAGCATTTTTATTATACCCACCCCCCAAAATGGAAAGACCAATAAAATGCACCACTGACAGAGTACCCCTGGGCATAATGGATGAAAGCATGGCAGACTGGGTGCAGGCCTATGGCAAAACAAAGCACACTGCCTGGCTTCAAAATGGCCCCTAGACCCCCACCCACATGGCCAGGCCCTGCCTGGACCAGGTCTCAAAATGGCCCCCACCCACATGGACAGGCCTCAACACCACCCCAAAAAGTCGAAAAATACACATAAATCACCACAATCCAATGCCATCCATGCCCTCCATGATGTTTACATTAAAGAGACCCCACAGAAAGACTCAGTCCATGCACCACTGAGTACCCCTGGGCAAAAGGCCCCAACAACAGCCAAAAAATGGAAAAACACACAAAAATCACCACAATCCAATGCCATCCATGCCCTCAATCATGTTGAAATTCAAGACACCCCACAGAAAGACTCGGTCCATGCACCACTGAGTACCCCTGGGCATAATGGATGAAAGCATGGCAGACTGGGTGCAGGCCTATGGCACAACAAAGCACACTGCCTGGCTTCAAAATGGCCCCTAGACCCCCACCCACATGGCCAGGCCCTGCCGGGACCAGGCCTCAAAATGGCCCCCACCCACATGGACAGGCCCCAACACTACCCCAAAAAGTCGAAAAACACACACAAATCACCACAATCCAATGCCATCCATGCCCTCCATGATGTTTACATTAAAGAGACCCCACAGAAAGACTCAGTCAATGCACCACTGAGTACCCCTGGGCAAAAGGCCCCAACAACAGACAAAAAATCAAAAAACACACCAAAATCACCACAATCCAATGCCATCCATGCCATCCATGATGTTTACATTAAAGAGACCCCACAGAAAGACTCAGTCCATGTACCACTGAGTACCCCTGGGCAAAATACCCCCAACAACAGCCACAAAATCGAAAAATCACCACAATCCAATGCCATCCATGCCCTCCATGATGTTTACATTAAAGAGACCCAACAGAAAGACTCAGTCCATGCACCACTGAGTACCCCTGGGCAAAAGGCCCCAACAACAGCCAAAAAATCGAAAAACACACAAAAATCACCACAATCCAATGCCATCCATGCCCTCCATGATGTTTAAATTAAAGAGACCCCACAAAAAGACTCAGTCCATGCACCACTGAGTACCCCTGGGCAAAAGGCCCCAACAACAGTCAAAAAATCGAAAAACACACAAAAATCACCACAATCCAATGCCATCCATGCCCTAAATGATGTTGAAATTCAACAAAACAGTTGTATCATGCACCCATAACTAACCCTGGTCCTACTGGATACTGTTGCTACCCACAATATATTTTATTTAATGTTCTGAAAAAGTTCCAAAATTGTAGTTGCAGCAACTGTAATGCCCCAAACAAACTTACTTGTGAAATTTCTAATCCAAAAGTGATCCAAAGAAAGTCAAAAAGGCCTCAAATCCAAATATCCAGCAGCATCCACAAAAAGTAATCCTTCCAGGTCAAGATCCAAATCAAAGTGACCAGGACATGAACAAAGCACTGGGAGGAGCCTGCTGGACAGGAACAAGAAGTTGGAGACTGTGGGGCACTTCCTTCCTCCCACCCCCCCCCAAAATGGACTCCTTGCAAAACAAAGTGCAGGCAAATGTCAGCCTGAGGAGTTATTCTGATAAAAAATCATCATTTTCAGAAGGTTTATGCTGCCTGCTAGTGGATTCCTTGTGCAGAATTGCAAATTTTGCAATTTCGCGAGCGCGCGATTGTTGCTGCCCGCCGCATCTACGTGTTCGCAATTGTTTACTCCCGCGATGCGTGATCACGGGCCTTTATGACGTACTCGCATTGACAAACTCTCGCTGTGCAAGGTGGCGGGCCGCGATGACGTAATCGCGGTCGACAAACTCCCGCGGGATCACGCAGCAAGATCCAAAATGGCGCAGCACACGCAAACATGGAGAAAAACAACTCTTCAAACGCTGAATGACGGTAAGTGAACGCCGCGCGCCGCAATATTTTATTTGTCAAGTGCGACCAAGCAAAAAAATCCACTGCGTGCGAATTTGTGAATTTTCGGCAAATTCGCGAGAATTCGCGGATCGCGAATTTGCTGATAATCCGCAAATTCCGCGAGCGGAACGGATTTTACGCCCATTCCCCACTGGCCGCCATTACGATGCAATTGCCTTCACGGCGGTCGCAATGTGTACACTTTGCATTGCGGCTTGTGCTGCGGGCTCAGCACATGCCCCAGTACAAAATATACACATTTTAAACATCCCATCACTATGTGGCAGGCATCATGCAGTACCTGCCACATGGTGCAGGAATGTTTCCCCCAGGGCTCATAGGGGAGGGCTAGGAAGGAAGAGGGCCCTGCTAGGGGCTCTCAAAGTCACTGTCTGCCTGCCTTTTCATGGCGGGTTAACTGCCATGAAAGGGCCGGCGGAAAGGGACATGCAAATCCCTACGGTGGTGCCTGAGGAGGCACCTCCCTATTGAAGGGAATAGGAGTCCAACCACCCACTGACAGGATCCTTGATCCTGTCAGACATAGTGGTCTTTACCCCTGCCAGCCAAGATCCGACCACCTGCATCTTAATGCTGTGGTCAGATCCAATAGGCTGGATGGTTGTGGAACCGCCACAGACGGCCTGGCGGTGGCTGTCCTACCGCCATCATAATCATGTCCTTAGTGTCTAAAGCTTGGGTGGATTCCTGAACTGATCTATAATAAACATTTGTTGTGAAATTTTCTTTTGAAACATCTATAAATGAAGCGTTTGATTTCTTCCCATCTATTGTGTGTGCGGATGTTGTTGGTGCAGGTGTACGTTTAAGGGTTTCTTTCTCCTGGGTTAGACTCATACCTACTAAAAGAAGTATGAATGCTAATATACCAACTATTAGTGTAACAGCAATTGCTGTTCTCCCCTTGGCCTTGGTTAATAAAAACATGTTTGTCTACAGTCAAACCTTTAATAAAATACAGTACCAGGTAGAATCAATATTCTGCTTTGACTTTTTCTTGTATAAGATGAGCAAATCTTTCGATGATTAATTTGCAATTACTTTATTCAGCTTATGTACAACAGTCTTTGTGAGGCATCCCTAACCCTACTCCGTCTTCTCTAAATATATTAACCCTACTCTTCTATTTCAACCTTGGCCCTAGGGAATTCTTCTTTATTCATTTTATTTATCTCTGTTACACAATAATTGTCATGTTTGATCAAATTCAGTTAATTGTTTGTAGAGTCACATCTCTCTTCTTTGAATTAGCTAAATACTGTGATTGTACTATACTGGTAACAGTTATACTGGAGCGCACAGCGTGTATAAGTAACAGTAAATGCAAGGTCAAGTCCAATTGGTGCTCAAAGTGGAAAGAGTAGGTTACCACTACTCAATTATATGTCATAAAATGACTAAACATTAACAATTATCCACCAAGCACTCGCCTTCAAATAAAGTTAGTTAGATCCCAATGTTCATATGTCTTTTATTCCATCAATTCGTCATCAGATTTCTTCATCCAATAAGTGACAAAATACCAGCCAACACGTGTTTCGTCTGGTCAGTCTATGACAATCAGACTTCTTCAGGGCTGCAATTGATACAGTAACCACAATTACAAAACACAATCCTATACTCAATATTCACAATTCAATGCACCGAATAAGTGTGTTCAGAAAAGGTAAAACAGGGAAGTACCCGTCACCAAGAGTAAAGCTAGAAATACCCAAAGTGTATCAATACTATGTTTAATACCCAAGTCAGAGTATCTATTCACACTAAATTAAAGTATCAAAGCAAAAGTAACGTACCCAACTTCAATCCAAATGTTGCGGAATTTATCAATGGCAAGTAACCTAAAATACCAAATGGGACCCAGTCACCAACTACACTAGCAGATTGGTCGTCATGTAAATACGGTTTTATCCTTAATGACTCACCAATAATGCACGTGCGAATTATTGTAGTACGTAATCTTCAAAGTTCGATTGATCTCCTCTATCCAATCCCAACGGAATTCTAGTCTGTAAATAGAACTAATGTAAGCTACCTTATATCTAAAGAGTCATCATTCATTCATTATACATTTTATTCATAAGACAGAGGCTAAACCACATATAACATATGTCATACACATTACTATGTGCTCAATCTGAGCCAACGTGTAACATATATGTAGTGTAATAATATCTATAAATAAGTTCTCAAAATACATATGTTTAGTCAATAGGTCACTAGCTATACATGTAATCACTATACAGTTCGTAACTATACAGTTCGTAACAATTCCCAATATGTACCTGAGACGATTACGTACTACAATAATTCGCACGTGCATTATTGGTGAGTCATTAAGGATAAAACCGTATTTACATGACGACCAATCTGCCAGTGTAGTTGGTGACTGGGTCCCATTTGGTATTTTAGGTTACTTGCCATTGATAAATTCCGCAACATTTGGATTGAAGTTGGGTACGTTACTTTTGCTTTGATACTTTAATTTAGTGTGAATAGATACTCTGACTTGGGTATTAAACATAGTATTGATACACTTTGGGTATTTCTAGCTTTACTCTTGGTGACGGGTACTTCCCTGTTTTACCTTTTCTGAACACACTTATTCGGTGCATTGAATTGTGAATATTGAGTATAGGATTGTGTTTTGTAATTGTGGTTACTGTATCAATTGCAGCCCTGAAGAAGTCTGATTGTCATAGACTGACCAGACGAAACACGTGTTGGCTGGTATTTTGTCACTTATTGGATGAAGAAATCTGATGACGAATTGATGGAATAAAAGAGCTAAATACTGTTTGCTGTTTTATTTTGTAAACTTGTTTCAGGAACTTAAATGGAACGCTGTCTTAGTGTGGCATATAATGGACATTCAAGCAAGTCTGATCTTAGTTCATTGGGATCTTGATCTGTTGCCTAAACATGTTCTCTGTATAGAAAGTCTACTGAGGTAAAAAATACCTATGACAAGGTACTCTTGCTCTCTTGGATATTCTTCTGACTAACTAATACCGCAGGATTCAGTTTCTTTGTCAATGGTTTGTGGTTTGTGCTCAACTGAAACATGTTATCTCAGTTGTCTACTGATACTTGTCGGTTCGGATCACAATTGTGGTCTTCCTGTCCTCTTGATTCTTCCCGCGCCAGGGTCAATTGCTTTTTCCGGTGGCAATCCAACATCTCCATTACTTTCGGTGCTCAGGTCTCCTTCTTCAGAAGATACTTCCTCACCACTTTGTGAGATTTCAGGACTTGAACAAGTGGGGAATTCTGCTGTGCTGATTTTCTGGTCATTCAGGACATATTGACACAGGAGGTCTTGGACTTGGCTCAAATGTTACCATTTATCAAGTGGACACCTATTTCTCTGGGTATGAGAGGCATGCACTCAATTATGTATCCGAGGACGTTTCACAGCACTGTTGGCGATTACAACAGCTGGAATGGTCCTTTCCACTTTGGCTCCAGGCATGATTTTCAAACATGCTTTTTGATCGGGACCCAGTCACCAGAGTTAAGGTTGTGACACTGCTTTTGGCTTGGAGTGGCAGGCAGTGACATCTCCAACCAGTTGAGAAACAGAATGCACTGCATCAGCCCATCCTTTGCAATAGTCAAAAATCATGTCATCTGCGATATTTGCAAGCAAATACACAGGCACAGCTGGTATTGGCCTAGCACGTCCCAAAAGCATCGCAAGAGATGATAATCCAGTCATCCTGCCAGAACTGCTTTTAGACTCATCAATACCAATGGCAAATCATCTGGCGATTTTAATGAGGTGAATGCACAGACTTTGGCCAAACGTGATTTCAATGTCCTATTTAGCTATTCAACTATACCTGAAGCTTCTGGATGATAAATAAAAGGCAGTCTCCATTCCACTGGAGGCACCGTACAAAGCATTTTAAGCACCTCGTTATTAAAGTGGGTCCCATAGTGTGACTCCAGAGAAACCAGAAATTAAAACCATTGTATGGGTCCACATAACAGAACTTTAGCTCCAGTAAGATTGTCATTTCACCATGTTGCGTATGCTCCAACCAATTAGGAGAAAATGCACAGTGTAACCAGGATATATCTCAGTCCACTGCAAACTGGTATCTCTCTAAAATCCAACTGCATCGTGTTACAGGGTGTTACAGGGTCCTGCTGATGTCCCTATATGGGTTGTTGTTACAGGGGTTCTTCTTCCTATGTTCATCTGCTGACATATCACACACCTCTGGCATAATTCTTTGGCTAAAACTCAGAATCAGAGCCTAAATTAATTCTGCCTGAATAGTCTCACCTTCATGTCCCTTCCAATATGTTCTGGGCCATTAAAAGTATCCTGTTATAGGAAATAAAAGGCTATCTGCAATGCTGGTCTTCCAAAACCTAAATGTCACTGGCATTTTAACGCATCTTGATCTAGCCCATCCTTGCTGTTCTTCCTCTGAAACGTTTTGTGCAACCTTTTAATTTCATCTCACGTTTCAGTTACTGACAACAGTTACAATTCCCCTGATAGAATGACTTGGGCATTGAAAAGGTAGTGTCCTTATCAGCTTCATTTGTATATTTCCTGTTGAATGTGCATGCCACAATTGCATGCTACTGAGCATATCTATTTCCAACTGTGACATTGTTATTCTGTGGGCTTCACATTTAACTACAACAATTTCTTGTGGCAACTGTAAAGCTTCCAGCATTTTATCACATTTTCCCCATTATGGATGGGAGATATGGATGAAGTCGTAAATCCCCTTTGTGAAAAAAACTGTCCAAAGTCATGAACCACACCAAATCCATACTGACTCTCTGTAAATATAGTCACTCAAAATTGAGCTGAAAGGTAATAAGCTCTTGTAAGGACAATCAATGTTGCTACTTGTGCAGAGGTAACACCTCGCAGCCAGCAGGCTTCCTCCACTTCCAAAATTGTTCAAGTTCCCCTCATTATCCCTTATACATGACCCATCCACAAAATTTGCACTGTTTCTTCATGTTGGGTATGGGGCTCATCCTTAATATCAGTTCTTGGCTTGGTGCATAGTTCTATAACATTAAGGCAGTCATGCTCAACATCTTCCCCATCATTTTTATTTTCAGGCAATGGGAACAATGTAGCTAGATTGAGTGTTTGACGTTGCTGAAATACTACATTATCTGCAGCAAGATCATATTCTTTGTATTTTGTAAGTGTGCCATTTGACAAATAGTGTATCTAAGTGCATGTGAGCAAAATTTCCACTGAGTGAGAAACCATCACTGTGAAAGAATGTCCCATTACTATGCTCTATCTTTTCTCAATATTATTTATTTATTTATTTTTAGAATTTATATAGCGCGGCTGATACCTTGCAGGCTTCCTGGCGCTGTAGAATACTTCAACTGAGGATAACTAGTCACGGGTAACAGGCGGAATGAGAATTAAGGAAACAACCAGGTCTTGATCCGTTTCCGAAAGGGGAGGAGTTGAGAGGTTTGGCGTATGTCAATAGGCAGACTGTTCCATAATTTGGCCGCTGCGACCCTGAATGATCTTCCCCCCGTTCTAGCTTTGTAACATCTGGGCACTAATACCAGATATGCTGAGGAAGAACGTAACGTTCTGGTGGGAGTATACCATGAGAACATGTCTTGCATCGGTCTGGGTCCAAGTCCATGCAGCGCTTTAAAGACAATGCAGAGGGACTTGAACGCCACCCGCTGCTTCAAAGGTAGCCAGTGTAACTCGGCTAGTGCTGCCGAGGCCGATGATCTCCTCGTCCAGCCAAGAGCTAGCTTAGCGGCGGCAGACTGAATTCTTTGAAGCCGGTCTAACAGCGTAATTGGGGACTCAAGAAGCAGGGCGTTGCAATAGTCCAGGCGACTAAGTATAGTACACCTGACTATCATCGCCCGAGCGTGTGAGGGAAGGAGAGGCATAATTTTACGCAGAGAGCGTAAGAGAGCCGAGCATGTCCCCACCGTTTTGGCGACCTGGGTGTCCATATTCAGATTGTTATTGAGCGTAGCTCCCAGGTTACGGACCGAGGTGACTGGCAGTGGTTTTTCCTTAAATTCCGGAGGCCAGAAATCACTCGGGAACTGACGAGAAATATAATTTCCCGCACAGTACAAAACCTCTGTTTTGGAGGAGTTAAATTGTAAGGAGTTCCTGTGTAACCACCCAGCCGTCTCACGCAGGCAGTCATGGAAGGAGGTTAAGGGGGTAAAGCCTTCTCCCTCCCATGAGAGAATAAGCTGGGTGTCATCGGCGTAGTTGATCGTTGTTATCCCGAATGACTTAATTAACGTTATCAGTGGTTTAAGATACACGTTAAAAAGAATGGGGCTGATGGAAGAGCCCTGGGGAACTCCCTGAGGTACTGGGGCAAAAGCGGATTCCCTTGACCAGATAATGGCGGCAAGACGCGATCCCCGAGCGAAGCAACAAGCAGTCTGTTGCTCAGCTCAAGTCTGGAGATCCAAGCGTTATTTTAAGTGCACCAGAGTTAAAAACACAGAATACACAGTAAAAAATCACAATGGTTTAAAAAGATGCCTGCTCCCGGCTTTCCGCCTCAGGAGTTCTTCGCAGAGTATAATACTGACGCCAACCGTAGCAATCACCTTAAGGCAGCCGGGCAGCCCTGCGGCCACAGGTTCGAGAGTCCTTGAAAAATATGCCACAGGTCTCCAAGAGTCTCCATGATACCGAGTAAGCACTGCAATCAGGCATTCCCAGAGCAGGAGCACCACAGAGACTTTCTCTCAGCCCTAGGAATGCGTTTTAGCAATTGTTGTCCCATGGAAGGGGATAGCGCACATCCTTGTGCGTTACCCTCAGTAAAGGCTTGGCCACTAAGAAAAAGCTGGGTATATACTGTCGACAGTTTCCCACTAGTCCCAGGAACATTCGGTTTTCTGGGTGGATTCATTTTTAAAATGGCAGGGATTCTCTCCTGTGGCACCTTTCTCATTTCCTTTTCAATTAGATGAGCTAAATATAAGAACTCCTTCTGAAAATATTACCAATTGACTCACGGACACTTTGTGTCTATTCTCAGGCAAGTGATTTAGTAAAGCAATAGTGTCCTGTTTACAAGTCTCTTGTGCACTTGATACCATAAGTAGGTCTCCAATGCACTGCACAAGAACTGAGTTGCAAGGCATTTGTACAGTTTTAAGATTATTTTTCATTATCTGGACTGTATACCTCTGTGAAACTCGTCACCATGGCAAAGCTCAATCCCAGAATATAAAAGAGAACAAGAATTGACTGTCTTCATGGAACAGGATAGAGAAAATGGTCTGGCATGGATACACAACAGTAAACCATTCTGCATCGCAGGGAATCTGAAATAGCGATGTAGCTGGATTTGGTGCCGTGGGACAACATGGAACTACAATATTGTTAATCTTTCAATGAACATATACAATTCAATACTTGCTTATGCACTCCCAATTTCGGAAATTGCAAGGACATACAACAATTTCTCCCAAAACACCTTGTTTTCCCATTGTTTCAATCACAGGAGTAATTCCAGCAGCTGTTTGAGGTATGAGATTATATGGTGGCGTTCTACTTTCTTGTAATCCAGAGAAGTTTTACTAGTTTTGTTTTTCCTGAAAAATCTCATATCTCTGATTTTACAGCATCTCTTAAATCGGAAGGTAAATCTTCTACCACTCTTGTAGGATACAATACAACAGCTGTCCCCGGTCTAGCCAGTTTAAATCCAAAATCGTTATCATGTGTTTTAGATTGAACACCATCTGGTGTGCAGTTAATCATGTAATTTAATTTGCACAAAATATCCCTTGCTAACAGATTCACAGGACTTGTATCACACCCAACAAATTGATTATCTGCCTCAAATGAACCTATTTTAACCGAATTTTCTCTGAAACAAGTTTGAATAATTGTTTCTTTGTGACACCTACCACTTGGATCTTCTTTCCAAATAAAGGTAAGTCTGGGACTCCCGCTGTTCTAACAGTGAAACGGGCAGTACCTGTGAAGAGGAGCAATGACACTTGGTGGTCATTTACTTCTACACTTCAAATGGTCTACTATGGTCTACCTCCAAGATTGCACCAAGTACTCAATTTTCCTCCACCCACAGGCAAAGACATTGTGAATTGTCAGATTCAAAGCTCTCATTCTAAAACATGGGAAACTGTTGAAATGGGTTCGTTCTGATTTTAGAACAGACCTGAATTTGTTGTTGGCACTTGGATTCATATTGAATCTGGGATTTTCCATGTTCTGTGGGGCATTTGGAACTTGTGGGACTTGCATCCCAGGGACGTGAGACTAATTTGATGTCTGCATTCACTGAATTGGGACCTGAATTAGAACATTTTGCATCAGTGCTTGATTGACTCTTTGCATTTGCCTATTACCACTGACCTGGCTTGGATTCTGTCTACACTCCATCTACCTATGACCGAGCCTGTCACAAGTAGTTGATTTCCTCAGGATTGCACCTCAGAAGTTAGATCAACCAGAACATCTCGACCTCTACTCTGTGGAACGTCAACTCCACCTTCTACCATTTGACCTCCAGTCTGAAAACCAATACCTTGCACTCTACCGACATTCCCTACATATGACTGATTCTGACATCCTTTCAGAGCCTACTTCATTTGTTCCAACATAAATTTCTCCTTAAGACTTTTCTGGTTAATTTCATCCTCATTGCTCCATTATTTTGCATACCTAAAATTTCATCCAAAGGCTTTGTCAGCCAACAATTTAAAACAATTTAAATTGTGTTGTATGTGCATGCTGATTTCTTGTCACAAACCAAGAGTAAATTGTAACACAACCTCCCTTCAGGATTGTCTTGTCCAGTGTGTGTCTCAAACACTTGCAACAATCATGCATGGGAGGTATGCACTGGCTCTTTTGCTTCTTAAATAGATCTATTAATTTTTAACCAATCAATGTCTCTCACTGGCTGTTTTCCTTTCAAAAAGGTCATCAACTCATCATACTTTGTCATTAACATAGGTGAGGGTACACAGGTACGTTCATCTCACAACCTGTGACACTTGTGCAGGAACAGTCACAACACATGTTGTGACACCAAGAGCAATCATAGCAGTGGTTGCATCAGCAGTTGCAGTTGCAACTGAAAGTGTTGGAGATGGTCCCCCTTTTTCAATCATATTCTGGTCAACAGGGGCTGTAGCCACTGTACAGCCGGTGGCTGTAACACTTTCTAAACCAGATGTTGGAGCCACATATGGTGGTGGACATGTGGATAACAAAGCATCTAAAATGTCTTCCTCTGAATCACTATCAGTATCCGTTTTTCTAGTGGACCCCTCATCATCATTTCCCTTCTTTCAGTTAGTTCTTCTTAGACTTTTCTTTCATTATTGCCAGGTACATTCTAGCTCCCTTAGATACACATTTCCCCCATTTTTGTTGCCCTTGATCCCATTGAGCATCAGCGTAATTACGTGCTGCTCTCTTTGCTCTGTTCTGGTATCTTTCTTTTTCTTTGGTATGAGCTACTCACTCATACAGTGTAGATCTAGGGGGTGGTTTCATTTAATATGACTTTTTCCTCAGATGTTCAATAATCTTTAATTGAAAAGGACCATATTGTGGAATTTGATTGCTCCTTTTTTAAGTAATCTTGTGCCATTCACCAAGCTGCAAACATGCATGATGCTTTATGTTTGTCACCTTATAATGACCTGGTGAACGTTCTGGTGGAACCTCCTTCCCTCACGGACAGTGACTCAAACATCACTTCTTGTTAAGTATTTAAGTGCTTTCAAGCATTTCACGGTTGCAAAAATTCAACAAAGAATTTGCAAATATCTATTCAAATTAATTTGAATGGCCTTCTGCTAGTTAGTTTACAGTTCCATACACACCAATATTCACTCCCTGTTCCAACACAATCCTTTTAAACTAGCCTACCGAATAGAAAACCTCTTGATTCGCCAACCAATCCCAGTGCGTCATTTCGCACTAACTGACCTGTCACATAATAAACAGTTGAAAGTAAAGTCTTCCGACTTTTTCACACACACATATGAATTTTCGACCAGCGGGCAATCACTCTGACTCAAATAGTTTCTCTTTTGTGCAGTAGGTTCAACTAGCATCAAACACAATTGTTCTAATGACAAAATTATTATAATCCCTTCCTCAATTGTGCAGTTGATGTAACCTCACAAACTGACACTACGATACCTTAAGCAGACAAGTAACGCCACAACCTATTAATCTAAACTATCCTGGGATCCTGGACTACTCCTAGCCTGATAACAACTTCAACTGTTCAATATTAAAACACCTAAACACAAACTGTCCTCCTTAGTTAGCAGGGTATGAACAGATGTGGGTCCCTTGCTTACTTTGCCATTGGATTCAAGCTAGACTGGCTGATGAGGGTGTTACCGGAAACAGGTCCCAGGATACTTTTATAAGGCCAGGGAAGACCTAGCTTTTCAGTTCAGGCAGGACTGTTCCTATGAGGAGCAGGGTGAAGACTGATTTGCAAATGGCTGGGACTGAACTAGTGTGGTGAAGTGAGCAAAAAAATGATGATGGATTCAACCCTGATATAATAGTGACTGGGAGTAAGTGTCTGAAAGGTTTCAGCTCTCTAGCCATCATCTTATTGTGTTTTTGATTGTTCTCCCTAAGTTGACATGGTATGCCCAGATGTGGGTCCCTTGCTCACATTGCCACTGGATTCAAGCTAGCCTGGGTGATGAGGGGTGTTACCCCGAAACTGGTCCCAGTATGCATATTTCCGGTATAGGAAGACGTGGCTTAGCAGTTTAGGCTGGACTGTTTGTATGAGGAACAGGGTCAAGACTGATTTGCATATGCCTGGGTCTGAACTCGGGATGCGAAGTGAGCAAAAGAACGTTGATAGATTCAACCCGGATCTAATAGTGACTGGTAGGGAGTGTTTGTAGAGTTTCAGCGCTCCGTGCATCATCCTATTGTGTTTTTGCTTGTTCACCCTAAGTTGGCAGTGTATGTCCAGACGTGGGTCTCTTGCTCACTTTGCCACTGCGTTCAAGCTAGCCTGGCTGATGAGGCATGTTACCCCAAAACCGGTCCCAGGAAGTGTGTTTCTAGTCCAGGGAAGATCTGGCTTGGCACTTCTGGCTGTACTGTTCCCATAATGAACAGGGTCAAGCCTGATTTGCATATGGCTGGGTCTGAACTGGGGAGGCAAAGGGAGCAAAAGAGAGATGATGGATTCAACTCAGATCTAATAGTGACTGGGGTGAATGTCTAAAGCGTTTTAGTTCTAAACTTGAGCAATTTATTTCAGCTCCTTTCTCTCTTGTGACATAAACTGTCCTCTGCTACCACTTGGCAGCACTGGGATGTTTACAGCTCAACCTTTGGATGTAGTCATTAAATAACCTTTGCCAGTGGAAGTATGGACCTTTCCATGAGAGTTTGAAAAAAGCAATCATTTACATCAATTCGTCTTTATCAACAATTCATTTTTATGTTATTTTACTAAATGAAAAGATTTTGTTTTAGGTATAGGGTTTTATTAACAAACTGCCTTATTTAAAATATTAGTCTTTAGTCATTATTGCTACACCTTGAAATGAATCATTAGTCCATATTTCAAAATAAGATAAATTACAATATTACTACAAATTATAGTCAAAATAGTAATAATGCAACAAGTGTGCTCCATAAAGGTAACTCACTAATTTAAATTAAAGTAAGGATGGTATTCGGTGTCAGATCAGCAACCCAATAAACCTAATGAGAGAATAAATGCATAAGCGTAAAGCCACAACACTTTCAGATAGAGAAGAAAGTTGTAAAATATGTAAAATATGTAAAGAAGTTGTAAAATATTTTCATCTATAGATTGGCGGAAAACTTTTCCAAAGGAATAGACTTCAAAGGAAAATTTCTCATCAATAGTGATATGGTCTCAAGAAACCTAGTGAAATATTGCAAGAAGGATATGATATACTCTAGGAACATACTCTAATATAAACACAGCCGATTATGAATTAAAGCAAGTATCACATTCTTTGTTCAAAGCATACAATAGGATTTCAGTACAATTCTGTGAGTAGGTAAACTCCCCTATTTCTCAAGCTTTGACAATAGGCCACAGAAATAAGTCCTTGAAAAGATACTTCATCCACATCTTGCAGTTCCGACAGTTCTTCCCATGAGACATGCTTCCTGCAATCTCCTCTCCTCCCGGTGAGAAACTCACTGACAGTTATCTAATACAAAACAAGTACTTATTCACTAACTAACAGAAGGCATTTGGAATGTTACAGTATGTGCGGTAAAAGAGAAAGACATCTTGTGCGAAACAACAACTCAACGTGAAAACAGGCCTGTCAAGTCATGGGTCCCATGCTCTCCATGCCACTGGAGTCAAGCTATCCTGACTGATGAGGGCCGAAAGCCCAAAACCGGTCCTAGGATGGCTGTTTCAAGTCCAGGGAAGACCTGGCCTCGCAGTTCGGGCTGGACTGTTCCCATTGGGCGCAGGGTCAAGACTGATTTGCATATCGCTAAGTCCAAATTGGAATGGCATGGTGAACAAAAAAACTATGGATTTAAGCCCAGATCTTTGCCTTGGGGAGAATGTATGCCATTGTTCTGCATATTCCTGTTGCCTCTATTGGGAAAAACCCTAAGAATCAGCAATAAACAAACAACTTAGCCACTACTTGGAACACAAGAACTTCCTTGATCCTTCCCAGTCGGCTTTTGCCCCGGCTTCAGCACAGAAACAGCCATTTTGGCTGTTACTGACTTGTTACGACTCACTCTTGACGCCGGAGGCTCGATGATACTGATTCTATTAGATCTCTCCGTGGCTTTTGATACTATATCTCATCAATTGCTGGCGGAGAGACTCCAGGAGTGTGGCATCGGGGGTATGGCCCTGAAATGGTTAAGGAACTTCCTTATGGACAGATCCCAAACTACCATTCTAGGCTCCTTCAAATCTCAAACATTCTCGCTAGATAAGGGCATTCCACAAGGCTCGTGCCTGAGCCCTACGCTCTTTAGCGTTTATATGGTCCCCCTAGCGAATATAGTGCAACCATTCGGCTTCGAGATAGTCTCATATGCCGACGACACACAACTGCTATTCTCGATCGGCTCAAATCAAATGGATGAGAAGTCTCGGTTCTCACGAGGAATGCTGGCTATCTCGGAGTGGATGAGGGAACCGTGTCTCCAGCTCAACCCTGGAAAAACTGAGCTTATGCTCCTGGGTAGAGCTGCCCACTACTGGTCAGCCAATTGGTGGCCAGCAGAGCTGGGCGAGGCCCCTCCCCCCTCCTCCTTAGTTAAAAGCTTGGGTATCCAACTAGACCACAAACTTTCTATGAAAGATAACATCAAATATATAGCAGGGTCATGTTACTATAGCCTCCGGCTTTTACGCAAAACTCTCCCCTATCTACCTTTAGAACATCGCAGAACCGTAGTTCAGGCTTTGGTCATGAGTAAACTTGACTATGGGAATGCATTGTTGGCTGAAGTAGGAGATACAGCATTAGCCAAGCTACAGGTAATTCAAAATACTGCTGCCAGGATGGTTTTGAACGGCCCCCCAGGTTCGCCATCTCTTCCCCTGCTCAGAGAACTCCACTGGTAGCCAGTGAAAAAGAGAGTTCTTTTTAAGACCTCCTGTCTCTTATTCAAAGCCCTCAAAGGGGTTGGCCCCCGTTATCTACAAGAGAAGCTACATAAGTATACATCTGAATGTAACCTTAGATCAAACTCCCAGGCCCTCCTCAGGGTCCCACGTATTCGCTTGAACCGTACAGGAGGCAGAGCCTTCTCTTACGTTGCCCCAAACTCTGGAATTCGCTACCTGAGGCGCTACGGAAATCAACATCTCTCCAGTCCTTCAGGAAACTACTGAATACCTAGAAAGCAAAAGAATCTCCACAGCGGATCCGAAAGAAAGCACCTCAAATTTCCAAAGTCCCGTAAAATTGTTCAAGTTTTTTGTGCTGTCCAACCTCCAAGACCTGCTGTGGTTCGGTCCCACTGGAATGCCAGAATGGTAATTTGAAGAAAAAGTGGAGGAAGCACAAATCGCAAAGTAAATTGCAAGAAACCAGAATTTTGCAAAAATAGATTTCTCTTTTCTTTTTTTCAAAGTGCACAGGACAGCCTTTTTTTTAATCAAAAATAGATTTTTCTTTTATTTTCTTTTTTTCAAAGTGCACAAGACAGCCAACGCGTTTCGCTCCCCAACCATGGGAGCTTCGTCAGGGCTGAAAACAACATGAGATATATATATATATTAATGACATGTACTCACATATACAAACAAATACATCACAATCAGTGGCGGCTGGTGACATTTGAAATTGGTGTGGCGTAAAATTGGCGGTGGAGAAAAGTCCATACAGGAACAAACACCAGAGGCTATTAGAATGTTAGAGAAAAGTTGGCCGGTGATTTCATAATATGCGCCACACGAGATAACAGTCCTGCAGACTTCTCACACATGGAAAAGACCGCACATAATGAGTATGTATGATTATATGAGCGCCTGTGCATGGATATGTGCGCTTATGTATGTGTGTAAATCTTTGTCCATGAGTTGGCGTGTCTGCATGTATTTATGGCTGTGTACGTCTGCGAATGTCCGTATGCCTTTCTACTCCAGAGTACATTTATTATACCTTAGTCTGTCTGAAAGTGTTTGTGTGCATTTTAGTATGTTTGTCTGCATCCGTGCGTGTGTGCTTTCATGCATTTGTCTCAGCTTGTATGCGTGCTTATGGCTGAATGTGTGTTTTTTAGTGTGCCTGTTTGAGTCTAGGTGTAATTCTGTGAATGTGTGCATATGTGATTGTGCACAAGTCTGTGCGTTGTGTACATCTCTATTAAAGTTACACAAGACCTGTGATCCTTTGTGTGTTTGAGTGTCTATCTGTAGGCATACGGGGAGTGCGAGCATGTTGTGTGCCTCTTGGTGCCTTCATATCTTTGTAGTTGTTTTTATAACTTACACAGTAACCTAATGGTTCGGTACACCTTCGAGTGTATCTGTCTATGAGTGCACTTGAACGCCTGTCATGTGAGCGTTAGACGCCTGTACAGGCCCACTGTCTACCCTATGCACACTGTGCGGGTTTGGTGCAGCTTAGCCTGACCCGTGTGTGTACCTCAGGAGGCACGTCATCGACGGTCCATAAATGTTATGTTTCCAGCACACACTTGGCTGGGTTATTTTAATAAAATAAATATAAAAAACTTACCTTGGCTTCCCGCGCTGACTCCCGACTCGAGTCCCGAGACTGCAGACTCCCGCCGTCCTGAATTTTGAATGCCGCCGCTGCATCTGACATGGTGTGGGCTCTCGTCACTGAAGGCTGCAGGCAGCCTCCCTCCCCTCCATGGCAGCCGGCACTGATTGGTTCGGCCGGCTGCCCTAACCGCGTCATTTCTCCTAGTCTGCATCCTGCAGAACGGAGAGTGGGAGGTGGCTTGGGGGAGCGGCTTGCCCACTGTTGCTAATACTGTCTGTTTGGACAGCCTCTCAGGCTATCCAAACAGACAGTATTAACAACAGTGGGCAAGGCACTCCCCCAAGCCACTCCCCCCTGCCCTGAGGCTTGAGTAACCAGGAAGTTCTGCTGACTGCTTTCTCGCCGTGCGAGAAGGGCAGGCAGAAACAAATGGTAGTTATAAATCAATAACTACCATTTGTTTCTGCCTTCTCCTCGCACGGCGAGAAAGCAGGGGGGGCGGCGCCCAAACGCCCCCATGGAAGAACCGCCACTGATCACAATACATACATAATAAAAGACAAATAATACAAAGTCTAAGAACACGAAAGATGGCACTTGACACAATAAAATCACATTTACATGTATATTAGGATAACAAACTGAGTCTCTAGGAGTTGAGTAACCCATAAATCCAGGGTGGCAGTAAAGTAACCCCTTGATTCGATATCGAGCAGTGCTTCCACACAGTATAAACATTACTAAATGTTGGAAATACACATTAGAGAAAGGAAAAAATATTACAAGTTAATAAAGAAGAAGAAAGAAGAAGGTAAGAAAGAAGGAAAATTAAACTGGTTAATCATTCAGTCTTTGGGAAAAGCAAAATACTAATAACTAGTAAGAATATATATATGTTCTCACCAGATTTAAATCGGTATTTGTCCACTACCAGTGCAGTATGGAGTATGAATGAAGAGGGCGAGATGCACCAATATGGTGGTGCAGCTACTGAAAAAGGAAGAGAACAATGAACTATACATAACATTCAGGTACTAAAATATACATGACACAAGAAAACAAAGGAGTCCAACATAACAGGTATAGATCCGACGTTTCATAGTATATGCAATTTAGAAGAGAGCCATGTCTCCTCACCTAATCAGAAGTTCCGTAATGCGGCTAAGTGGAGGGCCATGAAGTATGTCGAATCGAAAAGTATCAAATTTGTCATCATTGGATATGTCTGTATTGGAAAAGTAGAAAAGTGGATATAACAGTGTGAGAACATATCAATGAAACCCATGTCAGTCGTAGCACGTTGTACTGTATAGAAGAACACTAGATTGAAAAATATAAGATCAATAATCCCACATAGCACGGAGCCATAATGTTCTCCCCATCCAAGATTGGAATCGGAGACACAGAAAACAATAAGGCAGGGCTAAAAACGTCATAGACAATCAAGTTTGGGATCTCAAGGTAAAGCCATCTGATTTCCAAAATACTATGGCATAGTCCAAAATTAAATGTAATGTAAATTATATAAGGCAATCTCGAAAATACGATATTATCAGTCAAAAATAAGGGTGATTGTGGCAACTCACTTATATATCCATTGAGATGTCACAAGACGAATAAATGAAAAAGCAGTCCTTGATAAGCCGCTGTCACAAATAACTACAATAGAATATAAGGAGAGAAGGTATAGTAAAATGTCATGTACGTACACGCATTACCAGTACAACAAAGTCTGTATGCGCTTATGCGCAATACTTGAGAAAAGAAGATGTAAATAAGCAGTAGTATGCATCTCCACGTATTGTCAATAAATCGAATCTGTGTGCGCTCATGCGTTGTACTTAAAATAAGAGAGTGCAGGTAAACTCTAAACAGGATCTATAATTAAACATTACGAGGAAATCCCAACACACTTGAACATTTTTTGAAACCCTGGAAAAGCCTGCATTAAGCCCGTATCCATTCGTGGCTGAAAGAAAGCCGTAAGCAACCTATTCACGTAACCAATTTATTCTAATGCGGGTACACATCGGGCAGAGACGGATTTTATACATGCGTCTCAGCCTTTCAAAGTCTACAAATGAATACCGGGTCCCTTACATGTTTTGGGTTATTCAAATTACCTTCATATACTGGCCAACATTAATTTTAACTACGGTTACCCAGTGACCCTCAGAGATTAACTTCTAAAACCCAGAGGTCTAAGACAAGAAATACACGACAAACTAACTTCATGCATTGTACCATTTTAAAAGCGCTTACCTTGGACAAGGTTCTACGCACACCACGGCCCTCGGCAAAAATTTGGCAAACAACCTAATGAGAACCGGGCAGACTTTTAAAACCCGGCGGGCCGATCACATGATCAAGCCACCTGGGGATGGTAAGGAAAGAAGGACAAGAGCAAAATCGGAAATGTAGCGGCCATGATGAACTGGCCACAATATAATATAAAGAAGAAAAAAACAAACACCCAAAACACGTTAAAGCTTATATCATAGTCGTTTGGAAAGATAGCATGAGTATCTGGAGTCAATAGACTAGTCTAAAATGTCGTGATAATGTAAAATTGATTAACAAAATAAATATATATTTGAGTAGGCATGTGTAAAGTACAAACTACAAGATATATAAATAAAACAGACGGATCAACCACCGGAAAGTATTCATTAGTCCTTATGAAAAGATAGGCTGTGGAATATACATACAACAAGAGCCACCGGAGAAATATCAGATTACGTTCTTACGGGCTAACCATTTAGATGGAATATGATACCTAAAGCACCCACATGACCTAACTAACCTCTGGGTTTTCAAAAAGTGGATTAATTATAATGAATAGAGAAAGACATATGCTACTGAAGCCCTATGTGGAGCATACTGCAGCTTAGCATGCAAATAGTAAAATAAATAGACTAATTTTATAGTACTAACACAATCAAAAACCAGAGATTCTTGTGTGAAAATCTAATAAAGATCCAATCCGTTATAACAATTTCATATAATTTATACTTGTCCTCATTGCACATTGTTTTTAAAGGAAACTCTTTGTTGTAATCTACAGGCATGTAAAATAGTTGGATATACAGTTAAACCATGCCTAAGAAATAATAATCACAAACATTTGAAAAAACAAATGGCAACAGGGATTGAGGTAGGGAATAGATTATAAGAAATTGTGCATTTCATTATCAGAATTGTGTCCATGGTTGATCGCCCGAAGGCGACAAATGCATTTAGCTTCCTCCCTCCTCAAGACCAACTCCCCATTTCCACCTCTCTTATAATAGGGAATGTGTTGAATTGCATGGAACCAAAAGGTGTCATCAATGGCATGTTCAGAATTATAATGTTCAATGAGTGGATGTCTAATGTCACTGTTGATGATTGCCCTACGATGTTCTTGTATTCTTAATTTAAGTGGTCGTATACTGCTGCCAACATATATACGACCACATGGACAGCCCAGGACATAAACAGTGAAGGGAGTATTGCAGTTGCAAAAACGAGTTATCCTAAACCTGTGGTCGCCATTGTATGAGAAAGTGGTGGTCTTATTCCTACCCATATCACACACAATTTACATCCCACAGGTAAAGAAACCTGCCAGTTTGGGGGGTAGCCAATTGCCTTCGTTGGGAGGCATGGTAACATAACTTGGACAAAGCTGGTTACGCAAAGAAACACCCCTCCTGTAGTTGACCGATGGCTTGTCACCTATGTGATTCCTAATACCCACAATTCCGGTTAGCAAGTGCCAATTCCTCCGAAAAACATTGAATATTTTGTCGCTGTATGACGTATATTGAGTGACAAATCTGACCTTTCTCAACTCTTTGTCCAGTACGGTTCTCTCACATTCATTCTTAAGGGTTGATTCCCTGTCCAATGACTCAATCCTAGATACTGCTCTATCTAGGACTTTTTGGTCATAGCCACGTCTAAGGAATCTCACTTTGGTCTCATTTGCATTTTCCTTAAACGTATTTTGTTCACTACAAGTCCTGCGTACCGTGGTAAATTCCCCAAAGGGGATATTTTTTATGACTGAACTGGCCTGCGCACTAGACGCATGCAATACTGAATTACAGGAGGTTTCTTTGCGATAGAGTTTGCTTTGGACCCGACCATTCTGTCCTGTGCACTTTGAAAAAAAGAAAATAAAAGAAAAATCTATTTTTGTAAATTCTGGTTTCTTGCAATTTACTTTGCGATTGGTGCTGCCTCCACTTTTTCTTCAAACTACTGAAAACCTTCCTGTTCTAATCTTCACAATGTCACGGAGAAATTACTCCTCCTGTCTCGCTATAGGTTCTCCCCCAGGTTACAGCGCCGAGATGCCCCTGGGTGATTCCTGCGCTATATAAGAATCCAATAACATAACATAACATTCTGTCCATCAATTGTTGTTTTTGCATTTGTCACCCCAAGTGGGACGGGTATGCCCAGACATGGGTCCCGTGCTCTCTATGTCACTGGAGTCAAGCTATCCTGGCTAAAGAGGGCTAAAAGTCCAAAAACGGTCCTAGGATGCTTGTTTCCAGTCCAAGGAGGACCTGGCTGTTTGGGCTGGACTGTTCCCATTGGGCGCAGGGTCAAGACTGAATTGCATATGGCTGGGTCCAAACTGGAATGGCATGGTGAGCACAAAACAATGGATTTAGGCCAAGATATTTGTACTGGGGTGAATGTATGACATTGTTCTGCATTCTGTCCACCAATTGTTGTTTTTGCATTTGTCACCCTAAGTGGGACAGGTATTCCCTGACATGGTTCCCGTGCTCTCCATGCCACTCAAGTCACGAGATCCTGGCTGATGAGGGCTGAAAGCCTGAAACCGGTCCTAGGATGCTTGTTTCCAGTCCAGGGAGGACCTGGCTTGGCAGTTCGGGCTAGACTGTTCACATTGGACGCAGGGTCAAGACTGATTTGCATATGGCAGGGTCCAAACTGGAATGGCATGGTGAACAAAAAAAATGATGGATTTATGCCCAGATCTTTGTACTGGGCTGAATGTATGACATTGTTCTGTATTCTGTCCATCAATTGATGTTTTTGCATTTGTCACCCCAAGTGGGACGGGTATGCCCAGACGTGGGTCCCGTGCTCTCCATGCCACTAGAGTCAAGCTATCCAGGCTTGTTTCCTTCCCAGTACAAGAATTGGCTTGGTAGTTTGGTTTGCCCTGTTCCCATCATGCACTGGGACAGGAACAGACTAATTTGCATATAGCCAAGTTCTGAGCTGGGATGGTGCAGTGAGCTAAAAAACGGTGATGGATCAAGCCCTGATCTTTGGACTGGGTAAGAGTGGTCTGCTTAATTCAGGCACTCTGTTCATCACCACCCCCTTTTCTGAATCATTTTGTCCACCATAAGCGTGGAAGGGTATACTCAGATGTGATTCCCTTGCTCATTGCACCATCAGGATTCAAGCAAGCCGGGCCGACGACGCCTGAAATGGCAGAAACCGGTCCCCGGAAGCTTGTTTCCTTCCCAGTACAAGAATTGGCTTGGTAGTTTGGTTTGCCCTGTTCCCATCATGCACTGGGACAGGAACAGACTAATTTGCATATAGCCAAGTTCTGAGCTGGGATGGTGCAGTGAGATAAAAAACGGTGATGGATCAATCCCTGATCTTTGGACAGGGTAAGAGTGGTCTGCTTAATTCAGGCACTCTGTTCATCACCACCCCCTTTTCTGAATCATTTTGTCCACCATAAGCGTGGAAGGGTATACTCAGATGTGAGTCCCTTGCTCATTGCACCATCAGGATTCAAGCAAGCCGGGCCGACGACGCCTGAAATGGCAGAAACCGGTCCCCGGAAGCTTGTTTCCTTCCCAGTACAAGAATTGGCTTGGTAGTTTGGTTTGCCCTGTTCCCATCATGCACTGGGACAGGAACAGACTAATTTGCATATAGCCTAGTTCTGAGCTGGGATGGTGCAGTGAGCTAAAAAACGGTGATGGATCAAGCCCTGATCTTTGGACTGGGTAAGAGTGGTCTGCTTAATTCAGGCACTCTGTTCATCACCACCCCCTTTTCTGAATCATTTTGTCCACCATAAGCGTGGAAGGGTATACTCAGATGTGAGTCCCTTGCTCATTGCACCATCAGGATTCAAGCAAGCCGGGCCGACGACGCCTGAAATGGCAGAAACCGGTCCCCGGAAGCTTGTTTCCTTCCCAGTACAAGAATTGGCTTGGTAGTTTGGTTTGCCCTGTTCCCATCATGCACTGGGACAGGAACAGACTAATTTGCATATAGCCAAGTTCTGAGCTGGGATGGTGCAGTGAGCTAAAAAACGGTGATGGATCAAGCCCTGATCTTTGGACTGGGTAAGAGTGGTCTGCTTAATTCAGGCACTCTGTTCATCACCACCCCCTTTTCTGAATCATTTTGTCCACCATAAGCGTGGTAGGGTATACTCAGATGTGAGTCCCTTGCTCATTGCACCATCAGGATTCAAGCAAGCCGGGCCGACGACGCCTGAAATGGCAGAAACCAGTCCCCGGAAGCTTGTTTCCTTCCCAGTACAAGAATTGGCTTGGTAGTTTGGTTTGCCCTATTCCCATCATGCACTGGGACAGGAACAGACTAATTTGCATATAGCCAAGTTCTGAGCTGGGATGGTGCAGTGAGCTAAAAAACAGTGATGGATCAAGCCCTGATCTTTGGACTGGGTAAGAGTGGTCTGCTTAATTCAGGCACTCTGTTCATCACCACCCCCTTTTCTGAATCATTTTGTCCACCATAAGCGTGGAAGGGTATACTCAGATGTGAGTCCCTTGCTCATTGCACCATCAGGATTCAAGCAAGCCGGGCCGACGACGCCTGAAATGGCAGAAACCGTTTCCTGGAAGCTTGTTTCCTTCCCAGTACAAGAATTGTCTTGGTAGTTTAGGTTGCCCTGTTCCCATCATGCACTGGGACAGGAACAGACTAATTTGCATATAGCCAAGTTCTGAGCTGGGATGGTGCAGTGAGCTAAAAAACGGTGATGGATCAAGCCCTGATCTTTGGACTGGGTAAGAGTGGTCTGCTTAATTCAGGCACTCTGTTCATCACCACCCCCTTTTCTGAATCATTTTGTCCACCATAAGCATGGAAGGGTATACTCAGATGTGAGTCCCTTGCTCATTGCACCATCAGGATTCAAGCAAGCCGGGCCGACGACGCCTGAATTGGCAGAAACCGGTCCCCGGAAGCTTGTTTCCTTCCCAGTACAAGAATTGGCTTGGTAGTTGGGGTTCCCCTGTTCCCATCATGCACTGGAACAGGAACAGACTAATTTGCATATAGCCAAGTTCTGAGCTGGGATGGTGCAGTGAGCTAAAAAACGGTGATGGATCAAGCCCTGATCTTTGGACTGGGTAAGAGTGGTCTGCTTAATTCAGGCACTCTGTTCATCACCACCCCCTTTTCTGAATCATTTTGTCCACCATAAGCGTGGAAGGGTATACTCAGATGTGAGTCCCTTGCTCATTGCACCATCAGGATTCAAGCAAGCCGGGCCGACGACGCCTGAAATGGCAGAAACCGGTCCCCGGAAGCTTGTTTCCTTCCCAGTACAAGAATTGGCTTAGTAGTTTGGTTTGCCCTGTTCCCATCATGCACTGGGACAGGAACAGACTAATTTGCATATAGCCAAGTTCTGAGCTGGGATGGTGCAGTGAGCTAAAAAACGGTGATGGATCAAGCCCTGTTCTTTGGACAGGGTAAGAGTGGTCTGCTTAATTCAGGCACTCTGTTCATCACCACCCCCTTTTCTGAATCATTTTGTCCACCATAAGCGTGGAAGGGTATACTCAGATGTGAGTCCCTTGCTCATTGCACCATCAGGATTCAAGCAAGACGGGCCGACGACGCCTGAAATGGCAGAAACCGGTCCCCGGAAGCTTGTTTCCTTCCCAGTACAAGAATTGGCTTGGTAGTTTGGTTTGCCCTGTTCCCATCATGCACTGGGACAGGAACAGACTAATTTGCATATAGCCTAGTTCTGAGCTGGGATGGTGCAGTGAGCTAAAAAACGGTGATGGATCAAGCCCTGATCTTTGGACTGGGTAAGAGTGGTCTGCTTAATTCAGGCACTCTGTTCATCACCCCCCCCCTTTCTGAAACATTTTGTCCACCATAAGCGTGGAAGGGTATACTCAGATGTGAGTCCCTTGCTCATTGCACCATCAGGATTCAAGCAAGCCGGGCCGACGACGCCTGAAATGGCAGAAACCGGTCCCCGGAAGCTTGTTTCCTTCCCAGTACAAGAATTGGCTTGGTAGTTGGGTTTGCCCTGTTCCCATCATGCACTGGGACAGGAACAGACTAATTTGCATATAGCCAAGTTCTGAGCTGGGATGGTGCAGTGAGCTAAAAAACGGTGATGGATCAAGCCCTGATCTTTGGACTGGGTAAGAGTGGTCTGCTTAATTCAGGCACTCTGTTCATCACCACCCCCTTTTCTGAATCATTTTGTCCACCATAAGCGTGGAAGGGTATACTCAGATGTGAGTCCCTTGCTCATTGCACCATCAGGATTCAAGCAAGCCGGGCCGACGACGCCTGAAATGGCAGAAACCAGTCCCCGGAAGCTTGTTTCCTTCCCAGTACAAGAAATGGCTTGGTAGTTTGGTTTGCCCTGTTCCCATCATGCACTGGGACAGGAACAGACTAATTTGCATATAGGAAAGTTCTGAGCTGGGATGGTGCAGTGAGCTAAAAAACGGTGATGGATCAAGCCCTGATCTTTGGACTGGGTAAGAGTGGTCTGCTTAATTCAGGCACTCTGTTCATCACCACCCCCTTTTCTGAATCATTTTGTCCACCATAAGCGTGGAAGGGTATACTCAGATGTGAGTCCCTTGCTCATTGCACCATCAGGATTCAAGCAAGCCGGGCCGACGACGCCTGAAATGGCAGAAACCGGTCCCTGGAAGCTTGTTTCCTTCCCAGTACAAGAATTGGCTTGGTAGTTTGGTTTGCCCTGTTCCCATCATGCACTGGGACAGGAACAGAGTAATTTGCATATAGCCAAGTTCTGAGCTGGGATGGTGCAGTGAGCTAAAAAACGGTGATGGATCAAGCCCTGATCTTTGGACTGGGTAAGAGTGGTCTGCTTAATTCAGGCACTCTGTTCATCATCACCCCCTTTTCTGAATCATTTTGTCCACCATAAGCGTGGAAGGGTATACTCAGATGTGAGTCCCTTGCTCATTGCACCATCAGGATTCAAGCAAGCCGGGCCGACGACGCCTGAAATGGCAGAAACCGGTCCCCGGAAGCTTGTTTCCTTCCCAGTACAAGAATTGGCTTGGTAGTTTGGTTTGCCCTGTTCCCATCATGCACTGGGACAGGAACAGACTAATTTGCATATAGCCAAGTTCTGAGCTGGGATGGTGCAGTGAGCTAAAAAACGGTGATGGATCAAGCCCTGATCTTTGGACAGGGTAAGAGTGGTCTGCTTAATTCAGGCACTCTGTTCATCACCACCCCCTTTTCTGAATCATTTTGTCCACCATAAGCGTGGAAGGGTATACTCAGATGTGAGTCCCTTGCTCATTGCACCATCAGGATTCAAGCAAGCCGGGCCGACGACGCCTGAAATGGCAGAAACCGGTACCCGGAAGCTTGTTTCCTTCCCAGTACAAGAATTGGCTTGGTAGTTTGGTTGGCCCTGTTCCCATCATGCACTGGGACAGGAACAGACTAATTTGCATATAGCCTAGTTCTGAGCTGGGATGGTGCAGTGAGCTAAAAAACGGTGATGGATCAAGCCCTGATCTTTGGACTGGGTAAGAGTGGTCTGCTTAATTCAGGCACTCTGTTCATCACCACCCCCTTTTCTGAATCATTTTGTCCACCATAAGCGTGGAAGGGTATACTCAGATGTGAGTCCCTTGCTCATTGCACCATCAGGATTCAAGCAAGCCGGGCCGACGACGCCTGAAATGGCAGAAACCGGTCCCCGGAAGCTTGTTTCCTTCCCAGTACAAGAATTGGCTTGGTAGTTTGGTTTGCCCTGTTCCCATCATGCACTGGGACAGGAACAGACTAATTTGCATATAGCCAAGTTCTGAGCTGGGATGGTGCAGTGAGCTAAAAAACGGTGATGGATCAAGCCCTGATCTTTGGACTGGGTAAGAGTGGTCTGCTTAATTCAGGCACTCTGTTCATCACCACCCCCTTTTCTGAATCATTTTGTCCACCATAAGCGTGGAAGGGTATACTCAGATGTGAGTCCCTTGCTCATTGCACCATCAGGATTCAAGCAAGCCGGGCCGACGACGCCTGCAATGGCAGAAACCAGTCCCCGGAAGCTTGTTTCCTTCCCAGTACAAGAATTGGCTTGGTAGTTTGGTTTGCCCTGTTCCCATCATGCACTGGGACAGGAACAGACTAATTTGCATATAGCCAAGTTCTGAGCTGGGATGGTGCAGTGAGCTAAAAAACGGTGATGGATCAAGCCCTGATCTTTGGACTGGGTAAGAGTGGTCTGCTTAATTCAGGCACTCTGTTCATCACCACCCCCTTTTCTGAATCATTTTGTCCACCATAAGCGTGGAAGGGTATACTCAGATGTGAGTCCCTTGCTCATTGCACCATCAGGATTCAAGCAAGCCGGGCCGACGACGCCTGAAATGGCAGAAACCGGTCCCTGGAAGCTTGTTTCCTTCCCAGTACAAGAATTGGCTTGGTAGTTTGGTTTGCCCTGTTCCCATCATGCACTGGGACAGGAACAGACTAATTTGCATATAGCCAAGTTCTGAGCTGGGATGGTGCAGTGAGCTAAAAAATGGTGATGGATCAAGCCCTGATCTTTGGACTGGGTAAGAGTGGTCTGCTTAATTCAGGCCCTCTGTTCATCACCACCCCCTTTTCTGAATCATTTTGTCCACCATAAGCATGGAAGGGTATACTCAGATGTGAGTCCCTTGCTCATTGCACCATCAGGATTCAAGCAAGCCGGGCCGACGATGCCTGAAATGGCAGAAACCGGTCCCTGGAAGCTTGTTTCCTTCCCAGTACAAGAATTGGCTTGGTAGTTTGGTTTGCCCTGTTCCCATCATGCACTGGGACAGGAACAGACTCATTTGCATATAGCCAAGTTCTGAGCTGGGATGGTGCAGTGAGCTAAAAAACGGTGATGGATCAAGCCCTGATCTTTGGACTGGGTAAGAGTGGTCTGCTTAATTCAGGCACTCTGTTCATCACCACCCCCTTTTCTGAATCATTTTGTCCACCATAAGCGTGGAAGGGTATACTCAGATGTGAGTCCCTTGCTCATTGCACCATCAGGATTCAAGCAAGCCGGGCCGACGACGCCTGAAATGGCAGAAACCGGTCCCTGGAAGCTTGTTTCCTTCCCAGTACAAGAATTGGCTTGGTAGTTTGGTTTGCCCTGTTCCCATCATGCACTGGGACAGGAACAGACTAATTTGCATATAGCCAAGTTCTGAGCTGGGATGGTGCAGTGAGCTAAAAAACGGTGATGGATCAAGCCCTGATCTTTGGACTGGGTAAGAGTGGTCTGCTTAATTCAGGCACTCTGTTCATCACCACCCCCTTTTCTGAATCATTTTGTCCACCATAAGCGTGGAAGGGTATACTCAGATGTGAGTCCCTTGCTCATTGCACCATCAGGATTCAAGCAAGCCGGGCCGACGACGCCTGAAATGGCAGAAACCAGTCCCCGGAAGCTTGTTTCCTTCCCAGTACAAGAATTGGCTCGGTAGTTTGGTTTGCCCTGTTCCCATCATGCACTGGGACAGGAACAGACTAATTTGCATATAGCCAAGTTCTGAGCTGGGATGGTGCAGTGAGCTAAAAAACGGTGATGGATCAAGCCCTGATCTTTGGACTGGGTAAGAGTGGTCTGCTTAATTCAGGCACTCTGTTCATCACCACCCCCTTTTCTGAATAATTTTGTCCACCATAAGCGTGGAAGGGTATACTCAGATGTGAGTCCCTTGCTCATTGCACCATCAGGATTCAAGCAAGCCGGGCCGACGACGCCTGAAATGGCAGAAACCGGTCCCTGGAAGCTTGTTTCCTTCCCCGTACAAGAATTGGCTTGGTAGTTTGGTTTGCCCTGTTCCCATCATGCACTGGGACAGGAACAGACTAATTTGCATATAGCCAAGTTCTGAGCTGGGATGGTGCAGTGAGCTAAAAAACGGTGATGGATCAAGCCCTGATCTTTGGACTGGGTAAGAGTGGTCTGCTTAATTCAGGCACTCTGTTCATCACCACCCCCTTTTCTGAATCATTTTGTCCACCATAAGCGTGGAAGGGTATACTCAGATGTGAGTCCCTTGCTCATTGCACCATCAGGATTCAAGCAAGCCGGGCCGACGACGCCTGAAATGGCAGAAACCGGTCCCCGGAAGCTTGTTTCCTTCCCAGTACAAGAATTGGCTTGGTAGTATGGTTCACCCTGTTCCCATCATGCACTGGGACAGGAACAGACTAATTTGCATATAGCCAAGTTCTGAGCTGGGATGGTGCAGTGAGCTAAAAAACGGTGATGGATCAAGCCCTGATCTTTGGACAGGGTAAGAGTGGTCTGCTTAATTCAGGCACTCTGTTCATCACCACCCCCTTTTCTGAATCATTTTGTCCACCATAAGCGTGGAAGGGTATACTCAGATGTGAGTCCCTTGCTCATTGCACCATCAGGATTCAAGCAAGCCGGGCCGACGACGCCGGAAATGGCAGAAACCGGTCCCCGGAAGCTTGTTTACTTCCCACTACAAGAATTGGCTTGGTAGTTTGGTTTGCCCTGTTCCCATCATGCACTGGGACAGGAACAGACTAATTTGCATATAGCCTAGTTCTGAGCTGGGATGGTGCAGTGAGCTAAAAAACGGTGATGGATCAAACCCTGATCTTTGGACTGGGTAAGAGTGGTCTGCTTAATTCAGGCACTCTGTTCATCACCACCCCCTTTTCTGAATCATTTTGTCCACCATAAGCGTGGAAGGGTATACTCAGATGTGAGTCCCTTGCTCATTGCACCATCAGGATTCAAGCAAGCCGGGCCGACGACGCCTGAAATGGCAGAAACCGGTCCCCGGAAGCTTGTTTCCTTCCCAGTACAAGAATTGGCTTGGTAGTTTGGTTTGCCCTGTTCCCATCATGCACTGGGACAGGAACAGACTAATTTGCATATAGCCAAATTCTGAGCTGGGATGGTGCAGTGAGCTAAAAAACGGTGATGGATCAAGCCCTGATCTTTGGACTGGGTAAGAGTGGTCTGCTTAATTCAGGCACTCTGTTCACCACCACCCCCTTTTCTGAATCATTTTGTCCACCATAAGCGTGGAAGGGTATACTCAGATGTGAGTCCCTTGCTCATTGCACCATCAGGATTCAAGCAAGCCGGGCCGACGACGCCTGAAATGGGAGAAACCAGTCCCCGGAAGCTTGTTTCCTTCCCAGTACAAGAATTGGCTTGGTAGTTTTGTTTGCTCTGTTCCCATCATGCACTGGGACAGGAACAGACTAATTTGCATATAGCCAAGTTCTGAGCTGGGATGGTGCAGTGAGCTAAAAAACGGTGATGGATCAAGCCCTGATCTTTGGACTGGGTAAGAGTGGTCTGCTTAATTCAGGCACTCTGTTCATCACCACCCCCTTTTCTGAATCATTTTGTCCACCATAAGCGTGGAAGGGTATACTCAGATGTGAGTCCCTTGCTCATTGCACCATCAGGATTCAAGCAAGCCGGGCCGACGACGCCTGAAATGGCAGAAACCGGTCCCTGGAAGCTTGTTTCCTTCCCAGTACAAGAATTGGCGTGGTAGTTTGGTTTGCTCTGTTCCCATCATGCACTGGGACAGGAACAGACTAATTTGCATATAGCCAAGTTCTGAGCTGGGATGGTGCAGTGAGCTAAAAAACGGTGATGGATCAAGCCCTGATCTTTGGACTGGGTAAGAGTGGTCTGCTTAATTCAGGCACTCTGTTCATCACCACCCCCTTTTCTGAATCATTTTGTCCACCATAAGCATGGAAGGGTATACTCAGATGTGAGTCCCTTGCTCATTGCACCATCAGGATTCAAGCAAGCCGGGCCAACGACGCCTGAAATGGCAGAAACCAGTCCCCGGAAGCTTGTTTCCTTCCCAGTACAAGAATTGGCTTGGTAGTTTGGTTTGCCCTGTTCCCATCATGCACTGGGACAGGAACAGACTAATTTGCATATAGCCAAGTTCTGAGCTGGGATGGTGCAGTGAGCTAAAAAACGGTGATGGATCAAGCCCTGATCTTTGGACTGGGTAAGAGTGGTCTGCTTAATTCAGGCACTCTGTTCATCACCACCCCCTTTTCTGAATCATCCTGGCTGATGAGGGCTGAAAAATTGAATCTGGTTCTAGGTGGCTTGTTTCCAGTCCAGGGAGGACCTGGCCTGGCACTTCGGACTGGACTGTTCCCATTGGGCGCAGGGTCAAGACTGATTTGCATATGGCGAGGTCATATCTGGAATGGCATAGTGAGAAAAAAACAATGGATTTTGGCCCAGATCCTTGACAGGGGTGATTGGATGACATTGTTCTGCATTCTGTCCATCAATTATTGTTTTGCATTTGTCACCCCGAGTGGGACGGGTATACCCAGACATGGGTCCCGTGATCTCCATGCCACTGGAGTCAAGCTATCCTGGCTGATAAGGGCTGAAAGCCTGAATCCGGTTCTAGGATGCTTGTTTCCAGTCCTGGGAGGACCTGGCCTGGCAGTTCGGCTGGACTGTTCTGATTGGGCACTGGGTCAAGACTGATTTGCATATGGCTGGTTCCAAACTGGAATGGCATGGTGAGCAAACAAACAATGGATTTATGCCCAGATATTTGTACTGCGGTGAATGTATGACATTGTTCTGCATTCTGTCCATCAATTGTTGTTTTTACACTTTTAGAAAGTTGTCATTTTCCTGCCCTTAGCTCTTTGTGCTTTCAGCTGACAGGTAGACTTTGTGAATTCCTCCCAGACAGTCACATAATAGAGGGCTTAGGTGGGTCTTATTTGCCCATCACTGGCCCGATGGGTGGGGTTGGAGCTGAGCACAGCCCAACTTACACCTAAATAGGCAGTGTCCAGTCTCCACGAAGTATCAACCAAGTATTGTCACTGTAACCAGTTTAGAACCAGCGCAGGGGTGAAATATAATTCCCCAAACACCCCAGAAAACTTTCCAGAAGCTTATCCTACCTTCCAGGAGAATGGGACCAGGTTCTAGGTTCTTCATTACCACTCTGAGTTCATTACAGGACTCTCAGGGTGCTGCCTGCTGATGTGCCCTTGAAGGACAGCTTTGCTGACAGGAGCTTGCCTGGAACACTTACCTGCAGAATCCAGTCCAGTTGTTGAACCCTGCATCTTCACCTGCACCCAGGACTACCAGACATGACTCCAAGGACTAGTTTGCTGGTCTCCTGTTCATAGCCACAGGGACATAACAGGTTCCCACCATCTTGAACCCACACCTGGATCTAGTCTGAGTGAGTCTTAAACCTCTAAGATTTGTCCCACCAGTCCTAGACTCTGGGCTGTGGTGCTAGAGGTGCCCAGATGGTAAATTTCAAAAACTGAAATAAATCGGCCATAAGGTGCCCTGAGGTGCATAGCCAGTTGGATTGACTCCTCCGCAGCAGCAAATCTTTTTCAGTAGTCTTTTTGCAAAGGGGTATCCAACCTCACAAAATTGTTTTCGACTACAGCCCTCTGCCTTCCCCCGCTGGAGATTTTGGACTTCCATTTTGGCGGCTAAGACCAAAGGTAAAAATCTTCACCACACCAACGCTCTTTCCTCTGACACTTCTGCAGCCTTGCACTGCTGAACTTCTACTTTCTCAGACAGTTTTCTTCAGAAATGTTTCCAAGTCCGAGGGTAAGTGCTGACTGGGTCCAGTCCACTTCTTGTATCCGAACCGCACTCCATCATGGTTGGCCTTAACTTTCTAATTTGACCCTGTCTCGCACGACCAGATGTCTGCAGTTCATGGTTTGATCTTTTAGGCCAGAGATGTAATTAAAAACTTTCACAACACATTGCCTCTAAGTTAGGTCTGACTAATTTTTGTGCCAAGCTACCCAGGGTTAAGCACAGGTTAGTTTAGTGTATTTTTTGTGTTTCACCTTGCAAGGGACTGTGGCTGTTGCTTAACTGGGGCTCACACCCCAGTCCACCAACCACCCAAATTCTCACACTTAATAGATATAGTAGAACTACAATTGTTTCAGAAGTAGCAAAGGGAACACATATATAATTATATGAGTAACAAAGCTGATACAAACTGGCAAAATGACGATTAGGATCTGTGACTGAGAAATGCTGAGAAAAGTCTAGTAATAGGATTTATTTTTTGTTATGTGTACCCAGGGTGAGGGCTCCTGTATTTAGGGTCATAGGTGCACATTATATTGTACCATTCAATAGTACGAGTGACCAAACCCAGGATATGCCTCCAAGCAACTATGGTGGGAGGATAGGTGAGAGGGAATGCATAAAAGGAATAGCAGCTGGGTATGGTGGCAGTTTGAGCCATACAAGTTTAGCTGGGTACTTATATGTGAGAATCAGCTGCAGAGTGAATGCCATTCAAATAAAAAATGATGAATTTCCTTATCTGGATGAGAGAATGAAATATTGCAATTCATATATTTCTGCACTGAAGATAGTTTTTGAAATCCTTAAACCAGTGTCTCTGTCTGTCTACATCAAATTCAATGATATTGATTTTGTTTTTCAAAATAACTTTAAATAACAGTATTGTTCCTAATAATCAGCAGTAACCGAATGCAATGGATTCAAGGACTTTGAGACCAATTTCCTATTTTGTAGTTTTACAGAGTTATCAATTTATTAGCTCCAAATTGAAACACAGTAATGTCTTTCAAAATGATCAGTGTTCAGGAGTATTACATTTACATAGGTCACTCATAGAGGGGTCACCATCTGCTTATTTTGGTTGTCAAGGACTTATCTTCGGGTTCAGCTATGAAAGGGTTATTGGTTTGGGTGCCTTTCAGGATTAGCTCAAACTACATACATTTACTAGTTTCTATGGCCTTATTGACCTAGCCTTCTGATTAATGCCATTAAATGAAGTATAATAATGAGAGGCAAATCTAACTATATGCAATTACCAAGCCTTGATTCTTCAAATTGAAATAGAAAGCAGAATAGATTTCAAGTTTTCCCTCTACTAAAAAGTGTAGAAAAACAGTACTGGACCTTATCAATCCTTAGCAACAAGCTTATCCTAATGCCACAGAAGACACTTTCTGCTAATGGGATCTTGCACATTTTAATTTCTTCTTTTCTAAAAGTTAAACCAGGTCACACTATAACAAGCAGTTTGTTAGATCATGTACCAACGCAATTAGAAGTGGCTAACATATCTGTAAATACTGACTTCGTGTTTTTTTCAACAAATATTTAAGGCTACTCTCTATAGTATGATTATTTCGAAATCAACCCAACAAGGAAAGAAAAGTATATTATTCTACAATTTGAAGCAAATATATTTTATTCTCAAACAGTTTTTATTCAAACCAAAATGACACTTAGAATAAAGACATCTAAGAAGCTGCTGCGACAATTTTAGGAACCATTATGATACAGACTGGCTAGTCAATATGTCTGCAGTGAACCAAAGTTGGGACGAAGTAGGGGAATATCTAGGCAAACCTTTAACATAGTCAGCCAGTTCTTAAAATAATAATAATAATAAAAGGCAGTAACCAGCGTAATAAAATACATATTATTATCAAATCCTAAAGAAATTCCAGAGATATTTCTGAGACACTGTAAGAAAATATTAGAAAATCTACATTGCTGAAAGGCAAATTGAGAATGAGGTGATTGTTGACAATCTTTTAGACCTCAAATTTCCATAGCTATTAGCAGCAGAAATGATGTCATCTTTTTCATAAAGGAAATAGAGTTGCTGATGGCAGAATTGCCTGATGGAAAGACTTGTCAAAACTGGCATTCAAATGACTTTATAAAAATCTCAATTTCACTATCTTTCTAATAAATAGTATGTTGACATGTGTGAATCCTCTCTTATCATTTCTTAATTGGCTGGTTGGGCAGTTTTCAAAGCTTGGAAAGTGTCCAGCAGTCACAAATTCCCATTGTCCTATTACTTTGCTAGAAGCAGACCGCAAGTTAATCCTGAAGTCTTTAGCAAGAACACTAAACAGAAAATGGCTACATTAATTCATGAGGATCACAATGGTCTTATTCCAAAGTAACAACTGTTTACAAATACTATTTGATTGAGACCTTTGATCTCTTTTCCCAAATATCTTGGCAGCAGATTTCTGCTTGGTAAAGAAAAAGCCTTTAACCTCCTCATTTGAAGATCTCTTTTTGGTATCCTTCATAATAACGGGTTCCCTTCCCACCTCATGAGGTTGGTGCCTTGAGTGTGTGATAACAAAAGTGTCTCAGTCATAAATAAGTCTGATAATGCAGGTACCATCACAATTGCTAGGGGAACAAGACAAGGATGTCTTAGCTCCCTCTTTATATTTCACTCTAATTTATAGACCATCTAGCTATTGTGATTCAGGCTAATCAATTGATTTAATTTCCCACTGAAGCAATGTGTAAATATAGGCTTCATGCTGATTACATGCCATTGTTCCTAAAAGCTGATAAAGGAAATATTCATTATACATTGGATTAGATAAATAATTTCTCAGAATCATAAGATCAATCATCAAAAAACTGAAACACTCATTTGTATTTGCTCAAAGGAATCTCTCCCAGACTTTAACAGAGTGGCTACTCTAAGAACTCCAAAAGATATCCAGGAGTTTTTGTCACCTTTTAGGTATGAAGACCTTTACTGCTAACTCTTTAAAATGAGGGTCTATCCTTTTTGGGCAGATGGAAATCACTACCATTATCAATTATGGGGTCGGTAGCCCTGATTAAAATGTCCATAATACCTCAATTCATAATTCTTCTTTTAAAAAATATTTTTTCCAGTGAACACTACTTTTTGGGGAAATCGTGGATTTTTTTGCGATTTGCACCATACTTAACTGGAGTACTTTCTACTGGCTAATCAATAAGTGCTACCTCGTTGGGTAAATGTATCGTGCTATTCCTACAATACAGCTGCATAAGTGTGTCTGTAACTTTGCCACCGCGCCCATAGGCGCAGAGGTTCCTCGAGTGAGCTATCCATCACAGTGGGGGAAAGGGCGGGAAGAGGTTGCATAGCCTGGTATGTGTGGGGCCAGGCTTCTGTGTGAGTTCACATGCCTCTTGTTTATGAAGGGTCAAAGACCGATAAGAGCAGCAGATGAGGAGAAAGCAGTAAATGCTACCTCGTTGGGTAAATGTATCGTGCTTTTCCTGCATTACAGCTGTGTAAATGCCCAGAAGAGTTGTGTTCAGTGACCACGTGTGTCTGTAACTGTGCCACCGCGCCCATAGGCGCCGAGGTCCCTCGAGTGAGCTGTCCATCAAAGTGGGGGAAAGGGAGGGAAGAGGTTGCATAGACTAGTGCATGTGGGGCCGGGCTTTTGTGCGAGTTTACATGCCTCTTGTTTATAAAGGTCAGAGACCGATCAGCGCAGCAGATGAGGAGAAAGCAGCCTCCTGGTCACTGAAAGTACAGGGGGATTGCGCTCGGGAAACTCGTGGATGCCTAGACCCCCATCCCGGATTACAGCTAATTGTAGACGGTAGATCTGGGGAGAAAGCACACCTGCCTAGCATCGACCGTGCTCACTAGATTCTTGGGCTGATTATAATGCGTTAATGAATTTGAGCTTCAACTCGGGCACCTGCTTTTTTTTATCTGTAAATGCTTCCTGCTGAGGTTTAATTGTTGGGACAGGCGCCTCGTTGCCTAATTGTAAAAATTCTCTGACCCTGCTTTGAGGGTCAGAGCAGGGTCAGAGAATAGCTGCAAATAGGCAACGAGGAGCCTCAGGAAGCACTTACAGGGTTACAGCAGGTGCCCAAGTTGAAGTTAATTTCTTTGTAACCATTTTGTAAATGGTTACCAAGAAATTAGCTTCAACTTGGGCACCTGCTGTAACCCTGTAAGTGCTTCCTGAGCAAAATTTGTCCCGCTCGCGGATTCGCGGATTTTGCCGCGATTTCACGCGATTCGCGGATCGCGAAATCGCGGAAAATCTACAAATTCCGCGAGCGGAACGAATTTTCCGCCCATACTTATAAAAGAAGTAGCAGGCTTGGCTTTTCCCAGTTCCATACAAAAATTTTTTGCAGCATTTGCTAATTATTGCTGCTGAGTTGCTCTAACAGATAGCTTACATTATGCTGATAATTTGATAAATATGATGTTTTATTAAGCATTAGCAACGATTTCCTATATTCTATTAACCCCAAATACCTCAAAAAGTAAGATGCAATATGCTCCTGCTCTTTCTTTAATAAAAAGTTGTGGTGCTTTCATCTCCATAAGACATTGTTGGTCAATTGTCATACAAGACTTGCGGCTTGTGCTATAAATGTACCTCTTTTCTTTAAACATGTAACGTATTGTTTGCAAACATCCAGTATTCCACTTCTAGCAGGTTTCCTAATGTATAATGAGTGGAAGCCTTGCAGTTTGCTTAATAAACAATATATCAAACCAACACAATGGTTTTGGCTGACATATACTCTGTTAATGAGCTTGTTAGATAATAATAAATTGAGCATGCTCATATGTTCATCCAAACTCATTCATTTATTGTTTAGAAATTGAGTTAAATGAATATGTTTCTTCTTTGAATATCTTTTAAAAACTTTGGCTGAGAAAGTGTTTCATAAATGGGTTAAAGTGGCAGGGATTATTAGTGAGCAAATGTGGGAAAATACTGATGCCCTACATTTCTCAGCTCTTAGATGTGCAAACTTTAGTTTCGTGCACTTTTTTGATAGATGACATTTCTACTTAACTCAGGCATTTATCAGTAAGATAGAAACCAGAGTGAAGTCATCATATACAGGGTGCCAGAATTATACAATAATTGAATGGCTGATGTGGCTTAGACATGCCCAAAATTCTGTGGTTGTTGGCATGACATGTTTTGGTAAATCATGCAACTGATTCCGAAAGAACCACTACTAGATCCAATAAAAGCTTTGATTTTCGGTCCACAACTCACAGGCAATTTAGCAAATGCAAAACTTTACTTGATATTTAGATCAATGCTAGTCACAAGGCGAATAACCCCTCACATTGGAAGCCAACTATGGCCCCAGTATTTGACAATAAAAACATTTTTAGGGGGAGAGTGTCTATACTGATCACCTTGGGACAACATCAAAGTTTAGACACATCTAAGGTTCTTTGATTCCCTGAATTTGTTTGATAAGCATTGATCGTAACCACTCACTCATTGTGATATCTTTCCCTCACTCCATATTGACTGGTAGTTGTAGAGGCCAGCCATTAATTATCTCATGCAATATGGATAGGAGCCATGAATTACTTTATACTTATTTTGATAATATTTACTCATTAACTTTATGTGCATTAGAATCGCTGGCAGATGATAATTTGTATTAATTTCTTGAATTAAATATTTATAAAAAACAACTTGATGAATGCTTAAGGGAATTGGTTTCTCCATGCAAACGTTCTTCCCTACCACAGAGGCAACAATGGTGAAAATGTGAAAATGCACCTCTCTGCGCAGTCTGTGATCCAGGTGGAGACATTCTTGAAGGCTTGTTCTAGGCTGGTGGGGGTGTCTAATTCACAAATCCAACTTTTTGGAAGAAACATTTCTGATATATAGCCACCCCATATTTTGAGATTACCCTGCAACAATGTCATTCAGATGTCTCAATTACAATAATGGGGAATGGAAGACAACACAGTGCATGCAGACCTCAAAGCTGTGGACTCTAAAGCTTTTCAAGCTATATTTTCAATAAAATAGTACAAAAAGCTGTGCCCTGTGAGCCACCCTTGTGCTTGCTATACAATAATCCAAAAGTATTGTTTGTGGAGAGCTGATGGCTTGTGAAACAAGTGTACAGAAAAATGAGCAAGTAGCAACACTAGGGTTTGTTCAACCAAGTGATTCAGGACACTTGCCAAGAGTGGAGCTGGCTATGTGGAAACACATCTCAAACACTGCTGGAGACAAAGCCACAGACTAATGAACCGTATGAACTTCTATTATTATCACTCACTCAAGCTGTGAATAGAAGCACGAGTTAGGGAAAATAAGACAATATGTGAAATGTTCTCATTAGCGCTAACATGAACGTTGACTGTGTAAAGAGGTTCTACCACGTTTCGAAAAGATTCTAGAATTTGATTATGAACCTGGCATTCATTTACATTGTTGATACCATAGACCGGATTAAGTGTAAATAATGAATCTTTTGATCCCAAACATTCCCTTCAGGTGTTCACGATAATTTTGCTTACGTTTTGAGAATGCATCCATTAGACTGAGAGCACTTATTTTATAAAAGGTTACATATTAGAACACTAATAAGTTAATTTGGGACTTATCAGCATCCAGAATCCAAAGAAGGAGTCCTTCAAATCTATGCATTATGTAGAAAAATGAGCCCCTAACTTTCTTGTAGTGCAATGATAATCTTGCCTGAAAATGTGAGTAGTGTGGATTAAGTACTGCTCCCTAGCAATTACAAAAATATGAACAATATTTTGTCTGCTCTCAGCTGAAGGACATTGCAATGGCATACAATGTTGTGTTTCGCGATTGCGCTCACTTCCACTGTTTAGTGATCCTGATATCAAGCTGCCACTGCAAAGAAGTGGTCTCTCAATGTCCATGATTGGAGGGATGGAATCCATAGGGCCTTCCAATCATTGCATCTGCAACTGAGAAGATTTTTAGCACATTTCCTCTTTCAAAGGAGAGATCAAGGAGACTCAATTAAGTCATGCCCTGCAGGATGCCAGGACTTAGGTGCCGTGGATGACATTTCTTCTGAAGTTCATTGAATATTCCACTATGGTAAAAGAGGCAGTTGGGAGGTAGAACAGAGCCATATATATTGTAGATTTGAGGAGCAATAACTCTGGATATTTGGTGCATGACATAACAAAGCTTGGGCATGGACGTCTATCGTTTTGCTCCTAAAGTGAGAATAGAATTCTGGAATCTTTAGGAAGATGTTCGAGATATCATCACAGTTCCATGACTGATTTAATATTTTATACAACCCAATTAACTTACTTGAAGTGGATAACGTGCTTGGATATGAAGCGGAGAGCAGGCTTCCCTACCTGCTGGATCAGAGAACGGCTGCCAGTCTGGCATGGGGAACCGAGGAAAGGTGTCTACTCTATGGCCTGCATTTCTGCTGCCAGCAGTTTGCAACAGAAGTGATAGCACAGTTTGCCTGCTGACCCCACATGAAAAAAGCTATCGTCCTACCAGTTACCTCTATAGAGCTTTGGCCTAAGACATGTCCTGCAGCACCTAAGGAATGTTACTCTCACTGATGGTAAGCTTTTCACTGCCAGTTGCCCTGGTAGTTTCTTTTTGCCATGACAGTGGACTACAGTCGGCTGAATAAGTCTTAAATACACTCCTATTTCACTGCAGTAGCCCTAAATTCCACTTGCCTATTGTCCATATTGTATTCCCTTTGGAATGATATTGGCTAAAGGATGTATGGCCGGGATGCCCGCCACCCCCTCCCAACACACATCCCCAAGGATGGGAAGTCGGACAATCGTTGAACTTTTGGAAGACGGGAGGGAGTCACCCTCCCGGCCATATTTATTAAAATATGAAACAAAATTTAAAACATTAAATTAAAAGTTTCATCATTATGCATTATGTACAATTTGACATTTATTACATTTCGATGCAGTCATGTACTTTTGGCTAACATCCTGAAAATACATACACTCTAATTCAAATTGTACATCCTAGCATTAAGGGCCAACGGCAAGGTCTTAACCGGTGTCAGATCCCTACTACCAAACTCCCGCCCTCACCGTGTGAGCGGCGCATGCGCAGAGGGCTCTACCCTCATTGCCAACTGTAACTTCCCTTGTCGTGGTGGGGGCCCCCTTTCTACTCGACGCCATCTTAAGGGTCGTCCGAGTTCCCGTATGAGGTCTCTGTAGGAAGGACAGCGTGGACTCTCCCCCCCACCCCATACTCTCTATCCGCCGTCGCGGATATCCGGCCCCCGGGAAATTAGTCAGGAGGGGCATTTAACCGCCTCCCCCCTGGGAGGGGCCCATGGCCATCTCCCCCTAGGCGCCCCATCCTTAGTGGGTGCCGCCTCCCCGTGGAAGGGGCCAATGGCCGTCTTCCCCCGGGCGCTCCCATCCATTGTGGGTGGCGCCCCACTCTAGGGACCTTTAAATTCCTGCTCACCGATCATGACCTTACCGCCCGACAAATAAATACGACAGTTGTTTACCTACTAAAAAGAAAAAAATCCACATCATCTTACTGCTATTACTGAACATTCCTGCAAGAAGAAATTTCTCCAATGCAAACCATATTTACATTCTCAACATTCCTTTATTCACTCTACCAAGGAAAAGGAAAGGCCTATACTTTCATCACTCAGAAAACTTTATTTTCTCCAAACATTTGCTATCAGGGGCTGGTGGGTGGGTCAAAATTGCTGCTTGTTCCGTCGAGGGCTCACGAGCAACGAGTGGGTGCAGCCTTCCGATCCGAGGAACAAGAGGACGATCTTCTGGGTTCCCGCTCCTTTATCCTTCTGCGGGAGGGCGTGTACCCGTCCCTGATACGCCTACTGGGTGTGGTCTTCCTTCGAGGTGTCTAGGACAACCCCTCTCGGGCGGGGGAAGGCGCGCTCCGGCTACGCCGCTTTGGGCATACCAGCCGGGCCACGCCCACCCCGCCCAAAATGGCTTCCCGGGAGGTTTGGGCCCCCATCCATACGTTCGGGGGGACCGAGCGGTCGCCCCTTTCCATATGGCCGGGATGCCCGCCACCCCCTCCCAACACACATCCCCAAGGATGGGAAGTCGGACAATCGTTGAACTTTTGGAAGACGGGAGGGAGTCACCCTCCCGGCCGTATTTATTAAAATATGAAACAAAATTTAAAACATTAAATTAAAAGTTTCAGCATTATGCATTATGTACAATTTGACATTTATTATATTTCGATGCAGTCATGTACTTTTGGCTAACATCCTGAAAATGCATACACTCTAATTCAAATTGTACATCCTAGCATTAAGGGCCAACGGCAAGGTCTTAACCGGTGTCAGATCCCTACTACCAAACTCCCGCTCACCGATCATGACCTTACCGCCACAGACCGGATAGTTGACCGACTATCCGGTCCCCCCTAACTCCTCCTATAGGTCATACTTCCTCAAACCTCTCAGCCATGCAACCAAATCTCCTATTAGTAAATCATTCCCCTCCCTGGACAGGTGAACCCCATCGTACAGATACATATGGTCACCCCGGATACACCCATGAGGAATGACATGCAACTGTGCAGAACGGAACAGTCTATTAATCTTATTATTGACCCGTTTAACTGAATGGTTCATAGCTGACACCGAAAGGCCCCCCTGCCACCTCCTTCTAGGAATCATGTGGGACCAGGCAATCGTGCACCCCGGGACTCTTTTAGCCAACCAGCTAACAGCCGACAAGATTCGTTCAAGTAACACTCGTCTACCCAGTGTCAACAAATCGTTGCCACCCAGGTGTACTATGACTATAGATGGCGGTGACCTATGCCGCCCTAAAAGTCCCTCGAAAAATGACTCAAATTTGTCAAAAACGAGCCCACCTTTCCCATGGAAAGCCACTCTGAACCCGTATTCCCCAGGTGCGTGAATCGCGTCAACTTCCTTGAATACGTCACCGGCGCGCCTCACGTATGAGTGGCCCACGACCCATACCATCCTCTCCCCAGTCGGTGATCTCTGACCGCTGGTCTCTTGATGTAGGGTCGACCTCCAATTCCGCCCTGCATGGCAGGCCCGCGAAACTGCAAAGTAAACAAAAGACAGAAAACTTGAGTGCATGTCAATTGATCACTTACAACATGTGCAATCGCACATACCTCTTAAAGCAATTCGAGGACCAACGGCCCAATTGTTTCACTTCCTCGGCACTCTGACCCCTGGCTGTAGCCTCAGTAGCAGCCCCTATCCTAAAGGAGTGGGTCCCAAAATCGCACGGGTCCATGCCCGCGTCAGCGATTGCCAGTGCCAGCACCCTCTGAAACTGAAATCTCGTCAGTGGGGTGCCATCCTTGTGTCGGAGCAAGCTCCCCCCCCAAGCGGCCGCTCTCAGCGCCAAATAGTCTTCCACACACTTCAACGGGCAGACGGGGGACCCTCGCTTGCGCTGTACGACCACACTATCTCCCATAGCCCCCTGGTCGGTCTTGGACCTGGCTATCATGATTACCATCGAATCACCCCTTATCTGGATGTGATCCCTGCACAAACCTCCCTCCATATCTCTCTTGTTCCTTGCGACAAGCTCGCTCACCCTCATGGCCCCATGGAATGCCAATGTGAACGCTGCCCGGAACAGAACTGCTTCGTAATGGGAGGAAAACGTCTCGTCCAGCTTTGCTAAAAGCAGAGACAGTCTGTCTAACCCAATCGGGTGCCTCGTATCTCTCTTGCAACCCTCAAGGCGCTGCCAGCCGCGAAGGGCTTTCTTCACCAAAAAAGAACCTGTAGGGTCTTTTATGCCGTGTACCTGGGCCATGAATGAAATGGCCGCCCTATGCCTACCGGCCGTTGCCACTGATCGGCCCTCCCTGTGTAGTGCAACCAGGTACCCCAGGAAGGATTCCTCCTGCCCCCAATGCAGACTCCCCACAGGACCCAAATATGTGCAATAAGAACGAAACGCTCCTTCGTATGCTTTCCTTGTCCTGGGGGCTAGACTCGCTGCCACGAGGTCTTGTAATCCGAGGCACCGATTAGCCACATTGCTTCTGGGAATGGTGCTGCCTCTAAGTCTGCTGTGGGCAGATAACCCCTGAATGCCTGCATACGTGAACGAGAGAGTGCATCAGCCGCATGATTCAGTACACCTGGCACATGTTTCGCCCTGAACAGTACATTCAATCTCATGCACAGCAGCACAATCTCTTTCAACAATCTCAACATCATTTTGCAGCGTGCTGCCTGTCGGTTAATGCAATCTACGACAGTCATATTGTCGGACCAAAACACCACTGAGCGGCCCCTGAAGTCATCGGCCCATGCATCAGAGCAACCCAGATGGGGAATAACTCCAGGAACCCAATGTTACCTGTGAGGCCGTCGGAGTGCCACCATGTTGGCCATGTTTGTGCCGACCATTGATCACCCAAGATGGCGCCAAAACCCACGCTCCCTGCCGAGTCGGTCCATAGACCCAATTCCTCCGAAGACTCTGGCGGGGAGCTCCAGACGACTCGACCGTTGAAGTCCGCCAGAAATGCCAACCAAATACGCATATCCTGGCGAACCTCTCCAGACAGTCTCGTACGGTGGTGAGCCTCTTTGAGACCACCCATAGCCTGCGCGATAGAGCGCGAAAACGGGCGAGCCATAGGAATCACCCTTAAGGCAAAATTAAGCTGACCCACTGTTCGTTGTAACTGGTGCAGGGTCACTTTCTCCCCACCCAGGCATTGCCTCAAGGAAGCCCGGAACTTGGTCACTTTGTCTACTGGTAGTCGGAAACACCCCTCCACAGAATCGAGCTCAATACCCAGAAACTCCAGTGAAGTAGATGGTCCAACCGTCTTACCTGGTGGCAATGGGACACCAAATTCATTCATGAGGATGCAGAAATCATACAGCGCCTGTGCGCAATTCATATCATCAGCTGCCCCCAAAAACAGAAAATCATCCAGATAATGCATAACATGTCTATGCCCTGTGGCCTCTGTAAATGCCCATTCCAAAAAACAGCTAAACATCTCAAAATATGCACATGAAATGGAACAACCCATGGGCATGCATTTGTCCATGTAATAATTTCCCTGAAATGCAAAACCTAGCAGGCGCTGATCCTGCGGGTGCACCGGAAGCAACCGGAATGCTGATTCGATATCACATTTCGCCATCAGCGCCCCAGGGCCTAGGTGGTTCAACATGGCCACGGCATCGTCGAACGATGCGTATCGTACCGAACAAACTTCTGGGTCTATGGCATCATTCACCGAGGAACCCCTGGGAGCAGAAAGGTTATGTATGAGTCTAAACTCCCCCGGATCTTTCTTCGGGACAACCCCTAACGGGGAACATATGAACCGGCCAACGGCGGGCAGGAAAAGGGGCCAGCCACTCGTCCGAAACTGACTTCTTTTGCTATTTTCTTTTCTGCCACGCTTGGGTTGTGCTGTACCGATAACTGGTTTCTACAAAAGGAATTCCCCCAAACTTCCCCCACCGGAATGTGGAAGCCATGTAAGAATCCCTTCCTCAACACCCCAGCGGACACATGATCAGGGTATTTGTTTAACCACGGAATCATAACCATTAGATCAACTGGTGTAGGCAATCGGTTACAAAGGTCCACCTCACTCCTGCTTAGGTCCTCCTTTTCCACCAGTCCCGCCATTCTTTGATCTACATGCACTTTCCGGGTGTGAGGAATTCCCACAGCCGGCACACACATGCTTAAACTTGCATGTCCCCTGTGGTCTGTTACAATTGCCTCGATTGAAGCCCCAACAGACCCCTCCTTGTCCGCCCTTCCCGCCAACTCTAGGCTAATAGCCCCCACCTGTGCCTGCTCGAAAGGGCACCCCGGGCTTTTGGCGGACAACTCCGGACCCGCTCCCGCCTGGCGAGGACGTACCTGTCGCCCCTGGCAGGAGTTGCTTGTGCCATGACACCGAGTCAAAACAATCCCAAGACAGAGAAGCATCATATTCCTTTGCTTTACGGAACTTCATGTCATAGCCTTTCCATTCTTCCCCCTCATACATTGAATAAAAATCCATAATGCGATTCTGATAGCAAACCAACTCAGTCATAACATCAGGTTTACGTTCCCCCATAACTGCGGTAAATATAGAGAAGGCCTTAACCCAGTTCGTCACTGTCTCTTCCACCCTGAACTCGGCCATCTTGGCGCGCCATACACTAGGGTGCCACAAATCTTTCTGCGTTTTAGCATCCTCCATCTCACGATGGTCCGTTAACAATGAAAACATGTTGACATACTTGTCTCCCCATATTAACTCTTTTGTGGCCAAGGGAACGTGCTGTGCAACCTTTTCCCGCCTAGAGGGTATCGAGCCCTCCCCCACCATTGGCAATGCGAGCTTACCCGGATCGGCTATTGTTGCCGCCACCTTCTCTTGACCAGCTGCTGGTACTCCTGGCGCCACCTGTGGGGGAACAAGAGGAACACTCGCTTTCGCGACATCTCTCGATTGCCGCAACTGCTTCATTAACACTCTGGCCTCTTCGGCCGGATCTCCCGGGGTCGCTGTGCCCCCCACCTTTGTTTTAAGCCATGCGGTCAACTGAGCGGCCAATTCTGGGGGCATTTCATCATCCTCGGTCGAGGTGATCACCACTGGGATAGGCTGGCCTAAAACTGGTTCCTGAACCGGGTTACCAGCTGGTACTAGGGGGACGATGGGCGGCACCACTGGTGCCGGGACCCCCCCCCCCGAGACTGCCCTTTCTTTGACCCGTTTCCCTCTTAACCCGGGAACCACTCCCGGCAAGGCCGGGCCTATTACCTTTTTCGGCTGACCTGGGTCGTTCATTGTAGCCAATTGCTTCTTTACCTCCGCCAAACCTCTACCGAGCGATTGGACTTGACCGAGCTTTCGGTCCATACACGCCATCCGGTTCGACAACAGGCGTAACATCTTCTCCATCTCGGAACCCTTTCCTGCTTGCTTGCTAGGCATGGTTTCGAGTCCTCCGCCTTTGGTCGATCCACGAGGTCCTGAAATCTGTGTCGAAACTGAAAGATAAAAACAGGATTACCACGTTCAAAATTGCTGCTTGGTCCGTCGAGGGCTCACGAGCAACGAGTGGGTGCAGCCTTCCGATCCGAGGAACAAGAGGACGATCTTCTGGGTTCCCGCTCCTTTATCCTTCTGCGGGAGGGCGTGTACCCGTCCCTGATACGCCTACTGGGCGTGGTCTTCCTTCGAGGTGTCTAGGACAACCCCTCTCGGGCGGGGGAAGGCGCGCTCCGGCTACGCCGCTTTGGGCATACCAGCCGGGCCACGCCCACCCCGCCCAAAATGGCTTCCCGGGAGGTTCGGGCCCCCATCCATACGTTCAGGGGGGGACCGAGCGGTCGCCCCTTTCCATTATTGCTTTACTCTACCTCTAATTGCATCCGATATTACATGATCATAGTTTTTATCATACTGTAATTCCCAGTCACAAAAATAGGCACATTGATGAGAATATGTTTATCTTTTGAGCATATTTTAGCTGGATCATATTGTGGCTTGCCTCCAAGTGATCTCCTTCTCCTGTGTTTAAAATATGACCTTGACAAGAGGGGAAATGCTTGATTTTCTGAAGGCTTGGCTCATCTCTGTCAACCAATAGCTGACACGAGGTTTGTAGGGGCTGTGGGAAAGTGCTATGCTGTTCTTCTCTCTCTCACCACTACTATAACAAAACTCTCATGGCCTTCATCCTAATGAAAGCCATGTCTTTCATTACTAACGATATGCTAAATTACAAGTCTTCTCTCTGATACTGTCTGCACTTTTTTACCAGTAGAAAGGACTGATAAAATGGATTGGGGTTAGGTGTAAATCCAAGGGATGAGAGGCCCTGACATAAGTTACGAGGTAACCCAAGGAACCCACATAGGAAAATCCACACAGAAAATCCACACTGCTAAATTCAAACAGAAGAAGGTTCAAATAAAAGCCATGAAGGTTAATTTAAAGTGTAGAAATAATCTCAGAATGTAAAAAGGCAATAGATAATCAATTACATCAATGTACATTTGAGTGGTAATAGAAAATGTATTTTAATTAGTGTCCAGAACCTACCCCCAATCAATGTAGAAAGGAGTGGGAATATTAAATTATGTTTAATTAGTGTCCAGCACCTACTCCAAATTAATGTAGATTGGAGTGGGAATAGTGAATTATTTTTATTTAGTGTCCAGCATCTACTCCAAATTAATTTAGACTGGAGTGGGATTAGTCAATTAATTTTAATTAGTGTCCAGCACCTACTCCCAATCAATGTAGATTGGAGTGGGAATAATAAAATATTTATGTTAATAAATAAATTTCATACACTATTTTTGTGAGTTGTAATAATTTTTTTTATTAACATGAGAAAAATGAAACAGAAAACATTAGTATTATATTTGTATTTCATACAAATATATTTATGCAAATATTTGTAAATATATGTTATGATCATTTTACAGTATTTTATTTTCATTGAAATTGTACATTTTATTAATAAATCATATTTTATACAGGTGTAAGTATTGTCTGAAGATATAAAAAGCAAGTAATATTTTATCACATATTATATACAATTTTAATATTGTAATACATGTTGGTTGTCCATAGTATTTTTAAATCAATATTAATAATAAGAATATTTAAATACATTTTTTAAACAATATATTTAAATGAAGAAAACATTTTAACACATGTTTATTTATATACATTTTGAAAAACATTTGTACAAATTTTTGTACATTTTTTAATTTTTTTTAATTCTAATAATAAATATAATTTTTGTTTATAATATTTATTTTTATAATTTTACAATATATCTATATTCTAAGTTTTTTTATACGTTTTGTGTCATTTGGATGAAGAGAAGCTCGCAGTTGGGAAACACTTCACGTCGCTAAAGGTAAGGTTTGTTTTATATGTTTTAAGTGTGTTTTATTTTAATTTTGATAGTAGTTTGGTACTATTTAGTGTAGTTAGAAGTAAGTTAGTTGTAGTAGGCGTTTTTATAATTTGTATTTACGCGTGGTAGATGTACGTATTTTTAGCGTTGTCTAGACTTGTTTGTAGAGTTAGTGTTTCAATGTTTAAAGTATATTTAGGTGAAATCTAATGTTAGTATTACTGTTAGTAGGTGTTTATGTGATTTTTTATGTGGGTGGGAATGTATGTTTTGCGTATTTTTATTTCAGGAGAACGTAATATCTGAAGGACTGTTTTTTTTTAAAGAAGTGTTTGTTAGTTTTATTAACTAATGTATTGTTAACACTTCTTTAAAATTTTTGGGTTTCGTGGAGCGTTTTTTCTATATTTTATATTTTTTCTGTTTTTTTTAATGGCTCTTTCGGAGGACCCTCGTTGCATGGATTATTCAGTTTTGAGACGGTTGTATTTTTTCATTTTTATTTGGGCAAACTTTTATCTAAAATGGATTGTTTTGGTGAAAATGGATTCTACATCCTTTGGTATACGCTTGGTAAGTTTTTAAATTTTGATTATTGTGGTTGGGTAATGTTTTTACCATTATTGTTATGTTTTATTTTATTTCAAATATTATTAATGTGTGTATATATATATATTATAAAATATTACATATATATTGCGCACATTAATTCTTTTTGAGATAAAATATATTATTGTTATTTACATTTTATTGTTGGTATTTTTTTATTACTGCTTTGTTGGTGATAGTAATTTAAAGGAGTGTTTTGGCTATTATGTTGAGGTATTCAATGCCTTTTGTGCTAGGGTACAACTTTACTTGTTGTTCTAGGTATTTATGCATTTGTTTGGTTTGTGTAGATGTTTTTGGAGTTAGTTCAGTAATGGATTGTTCCATTCTAAACTCTTGATAGCTTTGTTCCTTTTGTAGGCATTTTATAAATGTTTCTAAACTTCGTTTAGTTCTGCCTGTTGATTGAAGGAAGGCATTGTGCCAGCCTTCGACAGCGTTGTTTGTTTGTGATTCTCCATTTAATGTGCTATTGTAAACGTTCCACCAGGGTATTAAGAATTTAGGATTTTTTCTGTGGCCAGATCTATGGAGTCTACCTACCATGTGTCCTCAAAATAGTCCAATAGTGGACTTAGTTTAGCTTCATTTTGTTTGTAAAAATTGCAGTCAATTAAAATGCTGTAGTGTTCTGCAACGTCTGGTTCTGGCACGTAAGCTAATGCTGTTTGTTTTTTTATTTGATATGCAAAAGATGAATTTGTTGCATATTCTATGCTTAGTGTTGTCTTTTGTAAATGTCTCCATAGGCACTGGTTGAAGTGATAATAACAGCCTTGAATACAGGTATTGGGATGTATTTTTAAGATACTTGAAAGCGTTGCTTGTTCAAAATCTAGCATTATTTTTTAGGGGAATAGTCATTAGCTTTTTGTTTTATTGTGTTTAATAATTCCATATATGTAGAATTATTTTTATTTGGTAGTGGTTCATAAAGTAGAGGTATGTTGCAGTTTTGATATAGGCCATGTATTGTGTATAATTGGAAAAAAGGTTTGGGACAGATATTAAAAGTCCCATCCATCATCCAATATTGGCTTTGCTGTAATTTTATGTGGTTAATAGCTGTGCTAAAAGTTATTAATCTTTTGTCATTGTTTTCATTATCATAAATGACAAATGGTCGTTTGTTTAAAGTTATAATTTGGTCAGTATTTAAAATGATTTCGCTATATGTTCTAGGAGGTGGAGTGGTAGTGGTAGTTTTTTTTTGGTACGTGATATTGTTCTTTTTAGGGAAGCTATATTTGGCATTTGTGTGGTAGCTGTTTTAGGGATTTGGGGAATCTGTTCTTTTAAAATGACGCTTGTTGGTTTTTGAGAATCTGTGCTGGCTTCTTTTATGTTTTCTAATGCTGTTCTTACTTCAATTTCTGTTACGTTTGGTGGGTGATTGTGTTCCCTAGTATAAAGTACTGATGCTTCCCTAGTTGTTGCCCTTCCGTAACATTTGTTGGAGTAATATTTACAACATTTTAGTTCACTTTCCTCCCAAATTGTTTTTCGTTGATATAAGTGTAACCCGTATAGCAGAGTAATAGTTTTCCTTTCTGGCTGGTTACAAATTCTGCTCCTTCTGTCATTTTGCTGTTTGGTATTCTATAAGAAATATATTTTATAGTTATTTAAAATATTGCTGTATGTAATTTAGGTTACATTTAAAAACATTTCTATAGTATATACTTACATTGTTGAGGAATCTGTATTTGATTTTGATGTTCTTTACTGTTCAGTTGTGGTCTGTTTTTTCTGTATTTTTTTATGGGGGAAAAAAGTACATTTATTTGTATTAATTGTTCTGATATATATTTTAGGTGGCAGTTAAGGTTTTTGCTATAAGTTTTAGCTTAGAGGTATTACATGTATTTATACAATTGTTTGGAGATACTTACTTTGTTATTTGCATTTTTCTTTTGTGAGTTCTGTTCTTTGTTTTTTTTCTGTAGAGTATTCTATAGTGGTAGGAGAAAATGAAAAGTAGATATGCTTTAGTACTTAGATAATGTTTGTTATTTTTAACATTTTAGTTTTAGTTTTATTTAGTTTATTTTAGTTACTTACTTTTAATCCACTGAATTGTAGGTTAAATGTTGATGTTCTTGTAGGTGTAGTTGAAGTCATCCAGAGAGTTTTCTCCTGTCGTTTTCTTTTTTTCATTGTGGTTTGTGTTTGGTGTTTAATTGTTTATATAGTTGTTTAGAGTTAGTAATTAGTTTGCTATTGGTCTATTTTTATTTGCTGTGTTTTTATTGGTTAGTTTGTATTTTTGAAAATATGTTTGGGTAGTTAGTTTCCATATAAGGCAAACGCTAATTATTAATTTGGTTAGTTTATTTTATTTTATTTATCTAAATAGTTTTAGTTAAATCTAAATAGTTTTTAATGTTTTGTACTTGTGAAATGTAATTATATTTATTGTATGTAATGAGAGATGTGTATTTTGTGTTAATTTAATTTTTAATTGTTTAAAAGTATTATTATACATTTATATTAATTTTCGATAATTTTAAATTAACTATTTTATTGTTGTCGATAATTTTGTTTTCGATATTTTTTACTTAGTGTGTATATTTTTTAGTTGTCGATATTTAAACATTTCGATATGTATGTTGTCGAGTTTAGTGAGATCGATGTAGGTCGATATTGTGTATCCGATATTTTTGTATGTTTTTAGATAGATATAGAATGTCGATATTATTGTTATCGATATTTTTGCATCGATATGTTTGTAGTACGATATTGTATCTTTCGATATTATGTCTGTCATTCATTACAGTGCTGTAATTGAATAGTTGCTGTTTTTTTATTTGCCAGGTGCTCCTTTTGTTTCAACTTGCCATCACACCTTACTACGCCCTCAAGAAAGTGAGACCCACCATTGGGATCGCACACTGAAACGTGTGTCGGCGATGGAGTCCTCTGTTCTCTGTATCTGCCCCTAAGATTCTCTATTTGTGGCATTTATTTAAATCTTTTCACAAATTGTACCAATATTTTGCTTCATTCAATTAAATGATATTGATTTGATGGCATTACCATTCTCCCACATTGTTTATTGTGGTCTAAGATAGTCATCACATTCTCTTTAACTTTGTTTGGGGGTGACCAACAGATGGGATTTGGAGACTGTAGGACATGTGTGATTTTTATGTATGTGCAAATGAATGAGTATGAACTGGTCCGAGAGAATTAGTGGTTTGTGGGTGAGTATATATTATTGAATATTTATCAACTGTATGTATTATGGCTTTTTGAGATTTGTTACAATACATTTCATATTATCATTTTCAATAAATATGTTTGAAGTTTGTTAGTATCTTGATATATGTGTGTCCATCTTGGCCTTTAGCACCCTGTATTGCCTTCCTGGGGGTATGTGACATTGCTGTTCTCGTTTTGCATCAGTGAAGGTTGGCATTTGTTCCTAATACTTTTAAGGCAGTGGGGTATGTTAGTATTAAGTATCTCTTCCCCTGCTTCCTCTGTCTACGTATTTGTTCAGGGGCCCCCTTCTGTGTGATTTGTCTGTACACCTAAAATTCAAACAAATCATTAAGCAAGCTCACACTAGTAGCCCTCCCAAAATGAATAGTCTATGAGTCTTTCCACCCTACATAATAGGAAACAAGACATCTCATCACTAAAAAATAGCTACTTGAAAATATGGATAGAGCGTGTTCTACCAGCAAGACACCAATCTTGAACGTTTAAACACTATATGCATATTCCCCCAGCAGCAGGCAGCGAGCTTGTAACTTGCTACAGCTAAAATAAACATTACCACCCTACAGAGCACATTGTGAATATGTAATGAAGTATGGAAGGCGACTTTTAAAAGCCACGTTTTTAATATAAGGCTAAGGCCCAGTATTAGCTTTACAGTCTACATATGCCAACTTAAACACAAAGGCAAGTACATTTTTACTCTCACAGCAAAGATAGATACGTGAGAAACCACACTTAAAATGTGCAGTGTATGACACTCTAAATACATCTTAGGCCTTTTTATCTCAACTTTAAAGTGCTTCATTGTAAATTATGTGCATCATCAATGTATAAAGTGTTCCTGGCAACGGAAAGGAAAATCGTCTAAAAGCTCACACAAACACACATTTCTCCCTGTGATGTTAACCCGTACCTTTGTTGGAAAAGACAGCACTATATGCAATGCTCCTGGCCACTGTGCCTTTAACCTGTAATGTCAATTACATTTCTGTTGTGTAAGGTTTTGGCGTCAACTTTGATTGTTTTATTCTGGAATGGTACGGTGGCATCAATAGACATCCCCTAAACTTGAATTGGTATGTTTTATATCATTTTAGGCATTCAATTTCATGACTTTATGAATGGTTCCCTTTCCCCAGCCATTCCTCATACACGTTCCCTTGACTTGAGTAGTTGCTGAAAAATGGACTCAAAATGAGAACGGATGCTTTTGATCATCTCATCCAGTAAGTAGTTCAGCAGGATTGCATATCAACCTGCTTCAGGGTTTGAATAGAGAGTCTTTGTGTGCTCGTAGCTTCCAAAGAAGGAGTGAAGCATGAAGACAAAGCCTGGGTATATTCCTGGTATTAGGTTTGTAGTACCTAAAGTCTGGTGAACCTCTATAATTGTGCTGCAATATACAGAACTTGATCGGAAGGAAGGTTAATGCACAGCGAGCTGTAGGCCCAGCTCAGAGCTTTTGCACCTAAAAACATTCATTACAGAGTGCTGCAGTAAACTGAAAAATCCAACACCAGTTAAACCATCAACAAGAGAAACAACCAAAGAAAGCCTCGTACCTATCAGACGACCTTCACACCTTCTTCCATCCCCAGAGGTGCTTTGCTTCTGCGCAGATTTTATGGGACCTTTGCTAGACGCAGTTGAAACACCACTACATCTGAGATGAATTTTACAATTGGGGGTGGGGTCGCACACTACTCACACATCAGCGGTATCGCCCCTAAGGACTGTGGTCAATGCAGTTACGTGTTCCGCGATGCATCTTCTTTCGATTATCTGCTATCTTCGCTATCTTCGCCATCCCTGGACACGTGTTTCGGGGTATCACCCCTCGTCAGCAGGGATAGGCCGTGCTCTGGGGTTGCCGGTGGCTGCCAAATATCTGCCAGGTTTAGTACCACTCAGACGCGCAGGTGCGAGGTCCCAGGCTCGTCAGCCAACTGCTCGAGGGAGCTTTAACATTACAATTGGGGGTGGGGTCGCACACTACTCACACACCAGCGGTATCGCCCCTAAGGACTGTGGTCAATGTAGTTATGTGTTCCGCGATGCATCTTCTTTCGATTATCTGCTATCTTCGCTATCTTCGCCATCCCTGGACACGTGTTTCGGGGTATCACCCCTCGTCAGCAGGGATAGGCCGTGTTCTGGGATTGCCGGTGGCTGCCAAATATCTGCCAGGTTTAGTACCACTCAGGCGCGCAGGTGCGGGGTCCCAGGCTCATCAGCCAACTGCTCGAGGGAGCTTTAACATTACAATTGGGGGTGGGGTCGCACACTTCTCACACACCAGCGGTATCGCCCATAAGGACTGTGTTCAATGTAGTTACGTGTTCCGCGATTCATCTTCTTTCGATTATATGCTATCTTCGCTATCTTCGCCATCCCTGGACACGTGTTTCGGGGTATCACCCCTCGTCAGCAGGGATAGGCCGTGTTCCGGGGTTGCCGGTGGCTGCAAAATATCTGCCAGGTTTAGTACCACTGAGGCGTGCAGGTGCGGGGTCCCAGGCTCGGCAGCCAACTGCTCGAGGGAGCTTTAACATTACAATTGGGGGTGGGGTCGCACACTACTCACACACCAGCGGTATCGCCCCTAAGGACTGTGGTCAATGTAGTTACATGTTCCGCGATGCATCTTCTTTCGATTATCTGCTATCTTCGCCATCCCTGGACACGTGTTTTGGGGTATCACCCCTCGTCAGCAGGGATAGGCCGTGTTCTGGGGTTGCCAGTGGCTGCCAAATATCTGCCAGGTTTAGTACCACTCAGGCGCGCAGGTGTGGGGTCCCAGGCTCGTCAACCAACTGCTCAAGGGAGCTTTAACATTACAATTGGGGGTGGGGTCGCACACTACTCACACACCAGTGGTATTGCCCCTAAGGACTGTGGTCAATGTAGTTACGTGTTCCGCGATGCATCTTCTTTCGATTATCTGCTATCTTCGCTATCTTCGCCGTCCCTGGACACGTGTTTCGGGGTATCACCCCTCGTCAGCAGGGATAGGCGGTGTTCTGGGGTTGCTGGTGGCTGCCAAGTATCTGCCAGGTTTAGTACCACTCAGGCGCGCAGGTGCGGGGTCCCAGGCTCGTCAGCCAACTGCTCGAGGGAGCTTTAACTTTACAATTGGGGGTGGGGTCGCAAACTACTCACACACCAGCGGTATCGCCCCTAAGGACTGTGGTCAATGTAGTTACGTGTTCCGCGATGCATCTTCTTTCGATTATCCGCTATCTTCGCCATCCCTGGACAGGTGTTTCGGGGCATCACCCCTCGTCAGCAGGGAAAGGCCGTGTTCTGGGGTTGCCGGTGGCTGCCAAATATCTGCCAGGTTTAGTACCACTCAGGCGCGCAGGTGCGGGGTCCCAGGCTTGACAGCCAACTGCTCGAGGGAGCTTTAACATCACAATTGGGGGTGGGGTCGCACACTACTCACACAAGAGCTGTATCGCCCCTAAGGACTGTGGTCAATGTAGTTACGTGTTCCGCGATGCATCTTCTTTCGATTATCTGCTATCTTCGCTATCTTCGCCATCCCTGGACACGTGTTTCGGGGTATCACCCCTCGTCAGCAGGGATAGGCGGTGTTCTGGGGTTGCTGGTGGCTGCCAAGTATCTGCCAGGTTTAGTACCGCTCAGGCGCGCAGGTGCGGGGTCCCAGGCTCGTCAGCCAACTGCTCGAGGGAGCTTTAACTTTACAATTGGGGGTGGGGTCGCACACTACTCACACACCAGCGGTATCGCCCCTAAGGACTGTGGTCAATGTAGTTACGTGTTCCGCGATGCATCTTCTTTCGATTATCCGCTATCTTCTTTTTTTTTTAAACGTATTTTTATTGCAGAATTAGAAACAATACTTCAGTATATGCCAATCAGTACACTCACAGCTTCCCTCCCTTAACAATGATAGAGACATCGTACACAGCCATTCAGCCCACATCCCGGAGGCTGGGCGGCGAATCTGGTTCGTCCTTCCAGGAAGCTGCTACCGTGTAGTCCCTTTCCAAGGATCCGATCAGCTTCACCTCTCAGTATCTGCTTTTACCCCCCTAACCCCCCCCCCAAGCACCACCCAGCGAACATAAAATTCTCCCGGGAATTACGCCAACAGCTCGCACCCCGATCAACACAATGCCTTCTATAGCCCTCCTATGTTCTCCAACCGGATCCTCCCAGAACTGTCACCAGAGTGCCTACCTTCCATCCCGGGTACCCCCCGCTTCTGGGTCAGTCCCAAGTACTAACCACTGACTCTGGTCCTTGCCGCTAGGTCGAGCCACCTCCCGTAAAAGACCCCCCCCCCCAACTACTACCGCTACTGCTGCTGCTAATGCGGGCATTCCAAATCCGTACTGTCACTGGGGCTCGTCACATATCAGGATACAATCGCAATCGCCAACAATACACGGAATCCACACGGACTATGGCTCCTCCTCCTCATCCTCCACCATGTAATCACGCAATGCCTGTACCACCATCTCCCAAGCTCTTGCCATGTCCAAACAGCTCTCCCTGCCAAGCCTAGCAGCCTTCCGCATCCTAATAACGCTTTCGCAGCCCGCCCATTTCAACAGCTCATTCATCCACCTCCTCACCGACGGGCCTTCTTTAGATTTCCAGTGCCAGGTTATCTCCCTCTGTGCCAACATGAGTCCCAAATCAATAAAGTTACTGGTAATTCTTTTCGTTTTAGTATGAGGGAACCAGAGCAGGAGGCACGCCGCCATATCAAAGTCCACCTCCCTATCAGTCACCGCATTCAAAAGTTCCCCCACCTCCAGCCAGTACGCCCCCAATGTCGGGCACCCCCACAACAGGTGATCCAAATCAGCCTCAGGCGCCAAGCATCGTGGGCACACCGCGTCAAGCACCTGGAAGTATCGCTTTAACCTCTCCGGAGTCAGGTCCGCCCTGTGTACTATAAAGAAATGCACCTGCTGAACTCTTGCGTTTCTCGTACCCTTCCACGTCCGCCTCAGGACCTGGCTCCAGATCGCATCCGGTATGGGCTTGCCTAAGCTGTCCTCCCACCGTGACTTCAAAGCCAGCATTGGCGTTAGCCCCTCGGTCAACATCCTCGTGTGGAGGCATGTCACCGCCTTAACAGTGCCCGCAGCCATCACCACGTACTGACACGCCATGGTCACTTCCGGCTCCGCAAGCCCCATCCCCCAATGCTTCTGTATCGCCGCTACCACTGCTGCGTGTAATAAAAAGGTACCATCCGGCAAGCCAAATTGCTCCTGCAACGTTTGATAGGGGACCAACGCTCCATCAAGGTATAAATCCCCCACCATCTGTAGTCCCAACTCCTCCCATTCCAGGAGCCTGGACCAGTCGCCCCCATGCGGTAGCGCTGTCAGCATCCCCAGCGGTATCTCCGGCGCATACGGCCGGGTTTTCCTCGCTCTTTTCAGGCTCCGTTGCCAACACATTTTAAGCGTCCTCTCCTCCCCTGTGAGATCCCTCGAGTTCAGTTTCTGTTGCATGATGATATAAGATAGGATGCATTTCTGAATACCAGTTCCACGGTCCCTCTCAGGACCCCTGAACTCTCTGGCCACATTCTGCGTTAGAATCTGTAGTTGCGCCGCTAGGTAGTACAGTTCAAAATCGGGGACTGCCATCCCCCCTTCAATCTTAGGCCTCATTAGGGTGTCCAGCGCCACCCTCCGCCTGCCATGGCCCCAAAGGAAGCCAGTCACCAACATCTTCAGGTCCTTGAAGACCCGCTGCGGAACCCACACCGGCAGAGTTCGAAAATAATAAAGCAGTCGTGGGAGCGCCACCATCTTCAACAGTGCTACACGACCCAACACCGACAGAGGAAGAGAAGCCCAGAACGCTATGCAGCCCCTCAGTGCTCGAATGCAACGCCCTATGTTCCCCTCCAAGAGGTCCGCCGCCGTATGATAAATGCGCACCCCTAGGCAGGTGAAGCCCGAAGGCTCCCACAGTACCTCCCGCACTAGCGGGGGACAGGGCGTGCCCGCCCGCAATGGGAATATGCAGGTCTTAGTCCAATTCACCTTAAGGCCCGATAACCGACCGAAACCAACCAGCATTTCTACCGCTCCTGCCAGGGACCGTTCGGCATCTGCTAAGTACAGCAGCAAATCATCAGCATATAATGATATATAATGCGACTCCGGGCCTTGCGCAATCCCCGCGTACATGGTGCCTAACCGCGCCTGCGCCGCCAGCGGCTCCATCGCCAATGCGAACAGCAGGGGGGACAACGAGCAGCCCTGTCTCGTCCCTCTACAGACAGGATAGGCCGAAGATACCAGTGACCCCAGGCGCACCCTTGCCCTAGCCGACGTGTAAAGCACCCTCGTCCACCTCCGAAATCCATCACCGAGTCCGAATTTCAGCAGCACCCCATCTAGATACTCCCACTCGAGGCTATCGAATGCCTTTTCGATATCGACTGCCAACACCACGGAGTCAAGATCCGACGTCCCGGCACCATCCAAAATTCGAACCAGCCGTCGAATATTCATGGAAGTATTCCTAGTCGGGATAAACCCCGCTTGGTCTCTGTGCACTAGTGTGGTCATGTATGGCAGCAGCCTGGTGGCCAGAATTCGACTCAGGATCTTATAATCCACCGTCAGCATCGATAAAGGGCGGTAGGACGTCACACTCAGTGCATCCTTGCCCGGCTTCAACAGTGGTACTACAAGCGCCTCCCTCATCGACTCAGGTAGGCAACCCAATTGCTTGGCCTCTGAATACACCACCAATAATTTCGGTGCCAGGGTGTCCACAAATTTGACGTAGAATTCAATCGGTAAGCCGTCCACCCCAGGGGTCTTATTTCGAGCCATCTGTTTAATTGCTACTCTCACCTCTGCTAGCGTTATGGGACCTCCCAGTTCCTTAGCATCCCCGCTGTCCAGCACCGGCAGCGGAATCGAGGCCAAATGGTTGCCTATCTCTGCCTCCTCCGCCTCCAGGTGGCAGTCATAAAGTCCTGTGTAATAGGACTGAAAGCACGCCATCACTGCTGTTTGCGAATATACTACCTCCCCCCCCTCCGTTCTTATACTCATGATCGGGCACCCCCTAGGCTCAGGGTCAGCAAGCTTGGCAAGGAGTGCCCCCACCTTATCACGCTCCTCATGCACCTTGATGTTGTACAATTTATAATCATAGCTCCTAAGCCGTTCAGTCTCAGTCGCCACTATCTCCTTAGCCTCCATCAACCTCTCCTGTAAATCAGGTCGTTCCGGCCTCCGCCGTTCCAAGTCCCTCAACACCACTTCCGCTTTCTCCAGATCATTCAGGACAGCCGTCCTCACATTGGAGAATCTACCCATGCACACGCCTCGCACCACCACTTTCATCGCATCCCACTCTGTTGCACGTGACGAAGCTGAGCCCATGTTCTCCGCAAAGTAGTTGTCAATGCCCTGTTGAACCGCATCACCGAACACCAGATCATCCAGCGTTCCAGGTCTTAGCCGCCATGATGGGACCGCCGACCTAGCCTGCTGCCACAGCACTGACACCAATAGAGGATTATGATCTGATATAGTTCTAGTCAAGTATTCAGTATGAGCCACCATCTTCGCCAGGGTGCCACTACACAGCATCGCGTCCAATCTAACATGTAGTTCGTGTATTGCAGAGAAGTAGGAGTAATCCCTCGCCTCAGGATGCTGCCCCCGCCACACATCTAGCAGTCCCCACCTCTCCTGCCAGCCTTTCCTGTGAGCTGCCAGCCTGCGAACTGGGGAGTCGACTAAAGGTGGGTGCGACCTATCCAGTGCCACATCAGTGATCGAGTTAAAGTCACCCCCTAAGAAGACAGGGCCAGCCAGAAAATGGGCCAGCGAACTCGTCAAGCCGTCAAAAAAGCTGGCCTGATCGGAATTGGGGGCATACACACTACACAATACCACATCCCTACCATAAAGCCGCCCCTCAACCGCTACATATCTACCCTCGGGATCCACCCACTGCGCCGTGACTTGGAACGGTGTCCCCGCTCGTACCCATATTAGGGCCCCTCTGGCAAATGCTGAATAGGTTGTGCCAAACACCTGACCCCGCCACCTCCTTTGTTTGATCAAGGGGTCCCTCAGGGCTCAGCCCTCAGCCCCACCCTGTTTAACCTTTACGCCTCCCCTGTAGCCACCATTGTTGAAAGATACGGCATCCAACTGGTATCTTACGCCGACGACACACAACTGGTCATCTCTCTATCACGGGCACCCGAAATTGCGGCACTCAACTTCAGTGCTTGCATGCAGGAGCTTGCCTCCTGGATGTCTAACAACTGCCTGAAGTTGAACGGCTCCAAAACGGAAGTGCTTGTGATGGGGGGGGGCCCTTCTGTGTGGACCTCGGCATGGTGGCCGGACTGCCTCGGACCTAATCCCGTACCAGGTCAACAGGCTAAAAACCTGAGGGTTCTATTTGATTCTGACCTGTCTTTTACTCCTCAAGTAAACAGAGTGGTTGGAATCTGTTTCGGGATACTTAAAAGCCTACGCAAAGTGCTTGATATGCTTCCAGTGGATGCCAGACAAACGCTTGTGCATGCCTTGGTCACATCGAGACTTGATTATGCCAACCTACTTTACCTGGGTATCACAGCCAAAAATCTCAATCGTCTCCAGGTACTGCAAAATGCCACAGCCCGCCTGGTGCTGAGGCTTCCCAGGAGAGCACCCTCCAAAGCTGCGCTAAGGTCCCTTCACTGGCTTCCAATCCGTGAAAGGATTACTTTCAAAGCTCTATGCACGTGCCATCGCATCTTTGGAGGTAGGGCACCCAGTCCTCTGAACAGCCTTATCACCCCTTACAGACCAGAGCGGATGCTCAGATCCTCTGGCACGGGTCTGGCTGTTGTCCCCAAAATACACAAAGCTCGAATGGGGGGCAGATCATTCCGGCTTCTTGCAGCCAAGAATTGGAATATGCTACCCTCCGAACTACGGCTTGAACCCTCTGAGACCAAATTCCGTAGAGCCCTTAAGACCCATCTCTTCCGTCAAGCATTGATGTAAACTCTTGTCTTCTCTTCTCATCTGTATACTCTCAGCGCGGGGACACGCCGGTGCGCGTAACCATGCGCTTTATAAATCTCCTAAATAAATAAGGCTCCACATTCTTTCTTAGTTAAGTGAGTCTCTTGAAGCATTGCTATATGCACTCCCCGCCTCACCAAGTATGCATGCACCTTATGGCGTTTCACCATCGTTTGAAGTCCGCGGACATTCCATGTAATACATTTCACATTAGGTAACGACCCCATAATAGACATTTCTGTACAAAATCAGCATCAAACAGTTGTACCCCTCATTGCAGCAGTTGCGTTGCCCTTCCCAACCCCTCCGCATAACACCCCAAACCCCACTCCCCAGGACAGGACCTAATAACCCAGCTTCAGCCCCGTTCCAAACCATTAAAACCACACACTTAACACTAATCTGCGGTCGTCACCACAGAAGGCCTTAAGGGCCACAAGAGGGTGATAGAGCACCGATCCAGAGTAGGCAGAGCTCCCACTCCGCGCCCACAGTCCCAAGCTGCCCACACAGCCCCATGCCAGACGGCACCAAAAGTCCGGAGAGTCTGTCCCAGCAGGTACCTCAATGTAAGCAGATGCACCAAAACGTTACCCATTAAACAGTCCATCTGAAGTCTGCGGGGTGACCACCGGCCCTTTCACACTCCCCGTTTCCGATTCATCGCCTCCAGATTTTCCACCTTCCTCCTCCGAGGCCGACCCCTCCGACGTCCTCTCCAGCTGCGAACCTGTAATGGTGGCCGTCGCAGCTACCGCCCCTTTCTTATCATCCGCCATCCGGGCGTCTTGCATGGCCCGCTGGAGTTTGTTCCGTGAGCGGATGCGCTGCGACTTCCGAACCCGGACTGGTTTTGGCTTGTCTCTTCCGCTTGTGTGCGTGCGGTCCGTTCCAGCACAATATAGTTCCAGCCACGACCAGGCTTCATCCGGAGTCTGGAAGAAGTGCGTCCTATCATCAAGGATAACCCTCAGTTTGGCAGGAAAGAGTAAGGAGTACTGTATCCCCTCTTCCCTCAATTCCTTCTTAACTGCTAGAAAGGACGCTCTGTTTTTCTGCACTTCCTGCGTATAGTCCGGAAAGATCGTGACATTACTATTGTCCACTTGGAAAGGGCCTCGGGATCGTGCGGTTTGTATCAACAGGTCGCGATCCTTGTAATGCAGCAGTTTCACCACCAACGGTCGGGGAGGTCGACCCTCCAAGGGCGGCCTAGCCGGAACCCTATGCGCTCTTTCCAGGGAGAAGAAAGGAGAAAACCCCTCCGGCGCCACAACCGTTTTAAACCAGTCCTCCATGAATGCCACTGCATCATCTTTCTCAATCTTCTCCGGAAGACCCACCACCCTCACGTTATTCCTCCTGTTACGACTTTCTGCATCCTCCGCCCGTCGTTCCAGAGTCGCCAAACGACCAAGAATATCCGTCAGTTTGTGTTCCGCCGTCACCACAGCAGGTTTCAGGTCCTGGAGCAACTGATCATGCTCCTTCACTCTATCAGAGAGCTTAGCGTGGTCTGCTTTCAGGAGGCCCAGCCCCGTCGCTACCTGCGCTATATCGTGGTGCAGCGTTTCCTTCGTCGCGGTAATCGCCTCCAGGATAGCATCAAGACGTAGATTCAACCGTTTTTCCGGCGTGGAGTCCTCTCGTGGGGACCGATCACCGCCAATGTGGTCCAGGGTGGGTGTACCATCTTGTTCCTGGGGTGCGTTCAAAACCCCGCCAGCAGTGGCCATCTTGGCCAGGGTTAATGCTCCCCCTAGGCCACCGCCAATAGTCTCGCTGCCCACTGCGCTCCTTCCACAGACCCGCCAACTATTACCACCATCCAGGGCAGACCACTTCCATGTATGATAGGGCGCCACACACCTCAGCAGCATTCGGTCCTGCCCCCTCCACGCGTCTGTCGTTACCCCGGGGCACCCCCCCCCCCGGCTCCGGTCGCCGCCGGTGGGTCAAAGCCGGCGGGCACTACCAGGGTCCCGGGCCCCTCTCCAATTCCAGCTGTCCGGGCAACAAAGTCGATCCGATCAAGGAGGCGTGCGCCCCCTGGTGCCAAATGCGCTAGCCCCCCGATCCAAGATAGGGCCGCGGGTCAGCCGCGCAGCTCCAGTCCATGCGCAAGTCCGCTCCACCCCCACACCTGCAGTGGCCCTGGCTGGTGATGCCTCGCCGAGATAGCTAGCCCCCCGGTCCCCACCGGTACATAGGGCGCTGCACACTCCCCGCTGCCTACGGGTGTCGTCGTGCCCCTCGTTGACCAGGGGCCCCGGATGCACTCGCTCCAGTCCCGTTACCACCGCAGCACCAAAGTCCGCCGCCTGCTCGGCGTGGTAACACCCCAGGCGGGAGGCCGGTTCACACTTGCAGCCCCCACCGATCGATCCAGAGCAGCGCTCTGTATGTGCTCCCGCCGCCCACTGCAGGCACCGCAGCCCCAGGTCTGCCCGTCTCGCTCCACCCTCCAGGACGGGGAGCGGGGGGGGGAGGGGTGAGACGGCGCCGCACTCACCGCTATCCGGGGGGATGATGGCAACAACCCCCACGTTCGGCACCGAAGATGCCTCCAGGGACACCTCCGCTCCCCTCGCTCCGCTCGGCAGCCACCAACGCTCCAGCCGTAGGCGATCTCCGTCTCCGAGCCTCCACAGAGCCTCACGCCGCCATCTTGCCTGTGATCACGGCTCGGCACCTCCGGGTTCGGGATTCAGTCTCCACAGGTCCCCAAGGTCCCGCCAGCAACCAGACACTCCGCTCCGGTCAGATTTCACCGTAGATGGTGAATCCGTGTCTCCAGAGGCACTATAGGCGGCAATACCAGGAGAAATATCGGGACTCGGCGCGGAGCTGCACGCTCACACGGCCATCCCGGTCGGCGCTCAAACCACGCCCCTTTATCCGCTATCTTCGCCATCCCTGGACAGGTGTTTCGGGGCATCACCCCTCGTCAGCAGGGATAGGCCGTGTTCTGGGGTTGCCGGTGGCTGCCAAATATCTGCCAGGTTTAGTACCACTCAGGCGCGCAGGTGCGGGGTCCCAGGCTTGACAGCCAACTGCTCGAGGGAGCTTTAACATCACAATTGGGGGTGGGGTCGCACACTACTCACACACCAGCTGTATCGCCCATAAGGACTATGGTCAATGTAGTTACGTGTTCCGCGATGCATCTTCTTTCGATTATCTGCTATCTTCGCTATCTTCGCCATCCCTGGACACGTGTTTCGGGGTATCACCCCTCGTCAGCAGGGATAGGCCGTGTCCTGGGGTTGCCGGTTGCTGCCAAATATCTGCCAGGTTTAGTACCACTCAGGCGCTTAGGTGCGGGGTCCCAGGCTCGTCAGCCAACTGCTCGAGGGAGTTTTACCATTACAATTGGGGGTGGGGTCGCACACTACTCACACACCAGCGGTATCGCCCCTAAGGACTGTGGTCAATGTAGTTACGTGTTCCGCGATGCATCTTCTTTCGAATATCTGCTATATTCGCTATCTTCGCCATCCCTGGACACGTGTTTCGGGGTATCACCCCTTGTCAGCAGGGATAGGCCGTGTTCTGGGGTTGCCGGTGGCTGCCAAATATCTGCCAGGTTTAGTACCACTAAGGCGCGCAGGTGTGGGGTCCCAGGCTCGTCAGCCAACTGCTCGAGGGAGCTTTAACATAACAATTGCGGGTGGGGTCGCACACTACTCACACACCAGCGGTATCGCCGCTAAGAACTGTGGTCAATGTAGTTACGTGTTCCGCGATGCATCTTCTTTCGATTATCTGCTATCTTCGCTATCTTTGCCGTCCCTGGACACATGTTTCGGGCTATCACCCCTCGTCAGCAGGGATAGGCGTGTTCTGGGGTTGCTGGTGGCTGCCAAGTATCTGCCAGGTTTAGTACCACTCAGGTGTGCAGGTGCGGGGTCCCAGGCTCGTCAGCCAACTGCTCAAGGGAGCTTTAACATTACAATTGGGGGTGGGGTCGCACACTACTCACACACCAGCGGTATCGCCCCTAAGGACTGTGGTCAATGTAGTTACGTGTTTCGCAATGCATCTTCTTTCGATTATCTGCTATCTTCGCTATCTTCGCCACCCCTGGACACGTGTTTCGGGGTATCACCCCTCGTCAGCAGGGATAGGCCGTGATCTGGGGTTGCCGGTGGCTGCCAAATATCTGCCAGGTTTAGTACCACTCAGGCGCGCAGGTGCAGGGTCCCAGGTTCGTCAGCCAACTGCTCGAGGTAGCTTTAACATTACAATTGGTGGTGGGGTCGCACACTACTCAAACACCAGCGGTATCGCCCCTAAGGACTGTGGTCAATGTAGTTACGTGTTCCGCGATGCATCTTCTTTCGATTATCTGCTATCTTCGCTATCTTCGCCATCCCTGGACACGTCTTTCGGGGTATCACCCCTCGTCAGCCGGGATAGGCCGTGTTCTGGGGTTGCCGGTGGCTGCCAAATATCTGCCAGGTTTAGTACCACTCAGGGGCGCAGGTGCGGGATCCCAGGCTCGTCAGCCAACTGCTCGAGGGAGCTTTAACATTACAATTGGGGGTGGGGTCACACACTACTCACACACCAGCGGTATTGCCCCTAAGGACTGTGGTCAATGTAGTTACGTGTTCCGCGATGCATCTTCTTTTGATTATCTGCTATCTTCGCTATCTTCGCCATCCCTGGACACGTCTTTCGGGGTATCACCCCTCGTCAGCAGGGATAGGCCGTGTTCTGGGGTTGCCGGTGGCTGCCAAATATCTGCCAGGTTTAGTACCACTCAGGCGGGCAGGTGCGGGGTCCCAGGCTTGTCAGCCAACTGCTCGAGGAAGCTTTAACATTACAATTGGGGGTGGGGTCGCACACTACTCAAACACCAGCGGTATCGCCCCTAAGGACTGTGGTCAATGTAGTTACGTGTTCCGCGACGCATCTTCTTTCGATTATCTGCCATCTTCGCTATCTTCGCCATCCCTGGACACGTCTTTTGGGGTATCACCCCTCGTCAGCCGGGATAGGCCGTGTTCTGGGGTTGCCGGTGGCTGCCAAATATCTGCCAGGTTTAGTACCACTCAGGGGCGCAGGTGCGGGATCCCAGGCTCGTCAGCCAACTGCTCGAGGGAGCTTTAACATTACAATTGGGGGTGGGGTCACACACTACTCACACACCAGCGGTATCGCCCCTAAGGACTGTGGTCAATGTAGTTACGTGTTCCGCGATGCATCTTCTTTCGATTATCTGCTATCTTCGCTATCTTCGCCTTCCCTGGACACGTCTTTCGGGGTATCACCCCTCGTCAGCAGGGATAGGCCGTGTTCTGGGTTGCCGGTGGCTGCCAAATATCTGCCAGGTTTAGTACCACTCAGGCACGCAGGTGCGGGGTCCCAGGCTTGTCAGCCAACTGCTCGAGGGAGCTTTAACATTACAATTGGGGGTGGGGTCGCACACTACTCACACACCAGCGGTATCGCCCCTAAGGACTGTGGTCAATGTAGTTACGTGTTCCGCGATGCTTCTTCTTTCGATTATCTGCTATCTTCGCTATCTTCGCCATCCCTGGACACGTGTTTCGGGGTATCACCCCACGTCGGCAGAGATAGGCCGTGTTCTGGGGTTGCCGGTGGCTGCCAAATATCTGCCAGGTTTAGTACCACTCAGGCGCGCAGGTGTGGGGTCCCAGGCTCGTCAGCCAACTGCTCGAGGGAGCTTTAACATTAGAATTGGGGGTGGGGTCACACACTACTCACACACCAGCGGTATCACCCCTAAGGACTGTGGTCAATGTAGTTACGTGTTCCGCGATGCATCTTCTTTCGATTATCTGCTATCTTCGCTATCTTCGTCATCCTTGGACACGTGTTCCGGGGTATCACCCCTCGTCAGCAGGGATAGGCCGTGTTCTGGGGTTGCCGGTGGCTGCCAAATAGCTGCCAGGTTTAGTACCACTCAGGCGCGCAGGTGCGGGGTCCCAGGCTCATCAGCCAACTGCTCGAGGGAGCTTTAACATTACAATTGGGGGTGGGGTCACACACTACTCACACACCAGCGGTATCGCCCCTAAGGACTGTGGTCAATGTAGTTACGTGTTCCGTGCTACTTCATGCAGCACACATGAAAGTTACAAAATGGATTTTTTTAAAGAGGTTTGTTTATATACAGGAAGGGACACCTTCCTGTACATAAACACACAGGGCAGCGTTAGGGTCGATAGGGGCTTGTACATATGCCCCTTACGGGAATGGTATCAAGGATTGGCGATATCTATCGCAAACTTGTGTGGTCTGAGCGCTGCAACTACATGCCTAAGGGAGCCCTGCTGCATCAACTGCATTGGGAGGTCCACCAGCGGACTAGGCGACGACTGCTGTACCCAGTCCACTGAAATCATACCTGGCTGAGGCTCCTGCTGGCTGAGTCACAGCCTAGTTGTGATGCATGCCATAATATCTCATTCCATTCCAATGCATACTTATACTAGGCACATTGCAACAGTTAGAGTAGGTGTCGCATAGTGGAGACATGAAGATCACTGTTCCCACTTCAGTGAGTGCAACCCAAAACTAACCTTTGCACAACAATCCCAAGTGTGTACCGTAGAATTTCTTTTTGAACCCCCAAAACACACACAAAAATCACATTTGAGACAAATGCACACCCCAGATTTCATATTTGACTCCAAACATACCCCAAATTTCATATGTGACCCCAAATGTCATATTTGACAGCAAAACACACCCCATTTTTTATATTTTAGCCCAAAACACACCGATCTTAACTTTTACATCCAAAACCCATACATACCTGTAAAAGTTAAATTACCCCATTTCTGACCTCACAATGTATTTTAATCAAATGCGATGTTAAGGCACCCACATTGTCGGAGTTACATTGTTAACGATGTACTGCCTCCTTTGTAATGGTCATCTCCCGTGCCAAAGGCAACCCATAGGCTATGCCGTTTGTGTCAGTCTGCCCCTGGACCGCACTCAGCACCAAGGAGCATTCCTCTTGGACACTCCACCGCTACGACGCCAGCACCCTCCTCGACATGAACGCTAGACGCCACCTTGCATGTTAGGAACAACCGCTGCTATGTAACGGACATCACCTTCACCATCACTGACGGCTGCAGTATCACCCGCAAGGAGCATCCTGACCTTCAAGGAGGAGGCATTGCTGTCACCTACAGAGGCACACTCCGACTGACCACACACTATAATGTGCCAAGGGTGACCATGGACCATGTCAACTCCCAGATCCAGACCAAGCCCAAGAAAATCCTCTGCAGCACCCTCATGTGCAGGCCCCCGGGCTCTTGGCCCCCCATTCAAAGATACCATTGTTGAACTCATTGCACCCCAGGGTATCCCATCCACCGATGACATCCTACTCGGTTATCTCAAGTTCCACCTGGAAAATCCCAGTGAGCAGAACACCAGCGCCTTCTGGGGAAGGTCCCCAACATCAGACGCAAGCAGTAACTTACTTCAACAGGACACATAGCAGGACACATGGTCATGCACGTCTCCTCCACCAGTGGGAGCTTTGACTTCAGCCACAACACCGGACTCTCCTGGACCAACCATCATTGGACACATCACGTCATCACGATGCTCACCGGAGGCCATCGCCATCATCGCAATCCCTTGCAGCTGGATCAAGGCCACCAAAGAACATCTCGTCAACCCTCTTTGCACCAACACTCCGCCACTGCTTCCAACTGATGACCCCACTGAACGCAACCGCCACCGATGGTTCTCCAACAGCCCCGAAAATCGGGCACCCCTCATAAACGGCACTGGGTCAGTACCTTCTGCCTGCCTGATGGCAGGTGTGAGGGTGATTAAGTGCCACAGGGATATGCTGGGCCCATGCATTGTTGGAGTTGCATCATGGTTGTGACACAACTTCAGCAATGCTTGACTTTAGCGCAGACAGATACATCAGGATTCCAGACGTATCTGTCATTACTTGCATCATGGAGTGCTGTCCAGTGAATACAGCGCATCCATGGTGTTGAAAGAAGGGGATAGTGAAAAGTGTTGCAGCGCTGTCTTGTTGTAGCGCTGCAACACTTTTCCGGCGTGAGGTCCAGGAATGCGCACTATTTTATTGATGGTGCACAGTCCAGCCCTGTAATTTTGTAGCAGAGCAGCACAGCAACATTGCTTGCAGCGCGGTCAAGCAACAAAACATGCGGAAATAAGGCCCCAATTGTTATCTCCATTTTAAGACCAGATATTTTCTGGTCTTAAAAAACTACCTCTAGTTGCAGTTAGAGCCACTTCTTTTTGGTCCTCTGGACTTAAGGAATCCCCTTGTGAATTTGGAGACATTGGGTTAATGCCAGAATTTGCATGGGAAAGCCTCCCTTGCATGTAATTAGCGATAATTATCGCTAACATAAATCGCGATCTTTAAAATGGTAGTTTTTGCCTAAAAGCTGTCACTATGGCTGTTATTTACAGCTTGAGAATAGTGCGATACAAATATCGAAGCTTTATCGGCAGAAAAGTGCCGCTAATGCAGCGATATATTTTTTTTTTTTACTTTATTACCAGCATATTCTGCCACTGACATCAACAAAAAGGTTTCAGTCAAAACTGTAAATGATAAGTATGTTAATACACCCTGCTGACAGAATCACCAACTAACTGCCTTCACATAAGAAACACACATTTCAAGACAGTAACATTTTTCAAAGCCACACTTAGGGGCCCATTAGGATGGCGGGCGGATCGCCCCCACCAGGCTGGCGGTAGCCACCGCCGACCTGGGGGGGGCGATCCGCCCGCCATCCTACCCGGAATCACCCGCTGCCATATTAGTATGGCGGGGGTGACCGCGGCGGACAGAAAGACCGTCCGCTGCTTTTCCGCCCCGGTCGCCTTGCGGCCGGGGCAGAAAAGGTTTCATATGGTGGCGGTGTCTATCAGACACCGCCAGCCATATTAGCATGGGCATTTTCAAATGCCTTTCCATGGTGGCAATGGCGCCATGGAAAGGCATGCGGACACACCCTGCGGGAGCCCGTTGCGGGCCCCCAGGGACTCCGGGGGGGTGGGGGGTGCACTTGGGGGTACCTATGGTACCCCCCAGCATTGCAAAGTACAACGTGGCAGGCACCGCGCGGTGCCTGTCACATTGTGCTTTGTAATGCACTACACGTATCTTTAGCATTGTGGCGGGCGGTGCATTCAGCACCGCCCGCCGCAATGCTAAAGATACAGGATGCGCCTGCCACTGTGGCGGGCGCATCCTAATGCCCCTCCACACGACAGGATGACGGGCGGACAAAGTTCGCCCGTCATCCTAATGGGCCCCTTAGTAACCAGTAAATAAGTATTTTCAAACATCTCCTGAAAGAGTAATATTTTCGATATGCCTCAATTCTGTTTAATCTGTCGGCAATGTTAGTGCTTTTTTAAAACTAAATTTAAAATGCTTTGTGGACTTTATTCAGTTGTTTCCTCGCTTGCAATAATATGTAGTCAGATTATGCATAATGCAGCAAGAAATGTCTAAAAGCTTACTGCGGCACACTGTGCTGAACCTTCTTGTCCAAATGCACTGCAGGATTCTGTTTATCTTCACTCTCTGTTGGCAGTGTCATGACTTTACCCGTAGAACAGGTCAGCTTCCAAATGGAAATGCTATGCCTCTAATGGATTTGTTTGCTCACTTCTACCAGAGCATGTTTACATTACACTGTGTTGAACACTTTAACGCACAGAGCCCTTTGTCCACCCAGCAAAAGCAAATTAATTTAAGAGTCTGTAATGGTATTTTCCACATTAACCATTCTGATATCATAACGTAGGTATTTAGACAGCGCACGTTCACCCAAGGGTACCTTGGCCGCTGAATAACAGATGCTTATTGTTACCCAACGGTACTCGTTTTTATCGACTTCAGAAGGATCAAAGGACTCGCTGGCATATATGAACCCTGTGACCATGAGGCCACCAGGCCCAACTTATGTCATGAGGTTCAAACACTGTCATTTCTTTAAGGAAAGACGCTCGTAGGTAGCTACAAGTAAACAAACGGTATTTCCTTGTGGTGTCCACAGGATGTCATCATCATGAATAAAATATTGATCAATCTCTTCTCTTCCAGGAAAGATTTCATGACGTCTGATAGGTCGCCACCAGCTGGGAATCCCAGTCTGGATAGAAGCGTTCCTTGCAGCACTCATGTTGATTATTCGTAATGTACTTCTTTACAATATTATTTCTAAATGTACATTACATTATTTATGTATGATTTCCATTACACAGGTAATTGCTTTTGGTTTAATAGTCCTAAGCAGTGGCTCAAGCAGTTCAGTCCAGGGTGATCAAAGCAAATGTTAACCAATGAAAGCGCCAGAGGCTGACCTGTCCTACCAAAGCTGTCCCTGCTGAAAAAATAACCTTTCTGACAGGAGGGGGTGTTGGAAGTTGTCCTGATAATGGACAACAAACAAAAAACAATAAGGCCCCCGGGGGATGAGTGACAGATGATGATTCCATTTCAAATCGAAAGTTAAATTGGAAGATGGATAAAAGCAGGAGAAGAAGACAAATATGAGAAACAAAAATCCGAAACACCGGATAGAGAACCTAGCTGGTAGAGCAGATTACTATCAGTGATAGATGTAATCTTGAAAGGAAAAAATATCCTTTTTCTTGAGTTTCCTCACTCATCGGAGTGGGCGGAATCACTTTATTCTTGCTCCTAGTTGATATATTAAAAACGGGGTGGGTCTCTAGGTCCCATCCGTTCTCGAGGGAAGCCGAGCAGGTTAACCGGCAAGGAGAGAATCTTGACAAATAATTTCGCGGGTCTCCTTTCCCCCGATCTGACCATGAGGCTCAGCAGAGCCTAACAAAAAATAACGACTGAATACTGTTATGTTGTATGTATATGGTCTAATTTAATTTAAATGCTCATTGATAGACATTTTTTCACACAACACACTTTGGAGTGGTACTCACAGGGCTGGTCCCTGTGGTGTCCTGAAGAAGAGCTTAGGGGTACAGCTCGAAACATGTTGGCACTCTACTAGGGCAGCTGACTCATTGAAAAACCAGGAAAACCTAGAGACCCACCCCGTTTTTAATATACTCATAGGAGCAAGAATAAAGTAGTTCCGCCCACTAGTTAGGTATTTTTAATTCACACCACTCCACCCACACTTATCACCGCACCACACATAGTTCCTCACTTTAAGTGCTCCTACGTATTTCGCAAGTTGTAGCACGCCTCAACCCGCAGCAGGTTGGGATGGCCCCAATGATGAAGCATGTCACCGTGAGGAGAAACCGGTGAGTGAGGGGACTCAAGAAAAAGGATATTTTTTCCTTTCAGGATTACATCTATCACTGATAGTAATCTGCTCTACCAGCTAGGTTCTCTATCCGGTATTTCGGATTTTTGTTTCTCATACATTAGATTAGGAGGGTGAACCTAGCAACCTCCCTCTAACTCTCCCCCTCTCTTTTGTATCTCGAAGAAGACAGATAACCATGTGGGCACAGTTCCTAGTTTGATTGCCCAAATGAGAGTCTGCTGAACGGAGTGCCACTATTCACAGGAAATCACCCCTGGATTACTTATAAGTCCCTCAGCAAAACACTACTGACATTGTTTGGTTGTGCAATGCATGGAGAAACAGAATAAACCTGTGTATTAATGCATGTGCAGAGTGCTGCATGTCCCTGATGGTCCATAACATACACTGGGAGATGGATGGAGTCACTTGGAGCGAGCTCAGATGCCTTTAAGTTAAACTGGGTCGAGTGGTACGGATTGGTGTGAACTGAGTGTCTCCCACAGACCTGCCTTAGAAGATGGGTGGAATATGGTGGGGCTTTTACCACATGTGGTCACTATAATTACCCTAGATGAGGTATTTACCATGTGATTTAAATACCTAAATTTCTCAAAAGGAAAATGAGGCATAACATGCAGAATCATTTTTATAAATCGAATGCCACATGTTTTACCTATTTTCTGGCATTTTCCCCTGATACATTTTGGCAGGCCAGAACTGTCAGGGGAAAACTGTAAGGGTTTGATAATTACCACACAACTTGTAATTCTGATACCTGTACAAACTCAGTGTTCAAGAAGATTGAGAAGGCTTTAAAATCTATGTGTAAGTAACACACCTAAGAGACGGTTTTGTTACTTTGTGGGGAAATTATATGTGAAAAAAGGACCCTTGAACAATTTCACTATTGAATGGTTCAAATTGTGTGCATGTTTACCTATAAACACCATAACACAAACACAAATGCAATGTTGATTACCACACCCTTGATGTGATGAATGCAATTGCAATTTGTAGAACAAAGCAGAGTTTTCAGCAACCAGACAGAGGATAAATAAGAAATATTTTGGCCCAAGTGTCTTACGAAAAATGCCAGCATACAAGTCATGCAATATGTGGATTCAAGATGGATTTAATACTTTACTATAAAATAAGATCTTTACAGCCCCACCCTGCCTATTCTGTCAGGTTCATTTGGGTCATCTCTACCCATTCATGTCAGACTATGCTTTGCTCCTGTGTGCAAGTTCACACCTCATTCACATCTATTCAAAAACTAATTACTGACTAGCAAAAGTAGCTTGCAGGGACAAAAGTAATCTTCTAAAAGTCCCCTTTCCAAAATATTGATAACAAATCCTACTTGACCAGTGTCCCAAAGTGAAATGTGTGGCTGTTTCCTAGTCCGAGTAACATTTATTAAACGTAATATTGTATTTCAATCCTCTTGCTTTCAGATGACCTGGACAACACAAGAACCAATTTCCACAGGTGTATGAAGAGTGTTGCCAACTGGTTGAGAGACAACTGCCTGAAGCTCAACATGGACAAAACAGAAGTGGTGATCTTTCGCAACACAACCACACCGTGGGACGTCTCCTGGTGGCCCTTGGAACTAGGACCATCACCCAAACAACCTGACCATGCCAGAAACCTCAACATAATAATAATTTGAACATGAAGCTCCAGATGAACACATTATCCCTGCCTGCTTTCTCACACTTCACATGTTATGAACAGTCTTAAAATTGTCACCACTGAACAGCAGATGTGCCCCCATTCAGGCCCTGATCATAAGCCAATTAAAATATGGCAATGCGGAGCAATACCACTGACTCATTGTCAGTGAAATTGCTCTCCCTCTCTCACAAATCCACCATTAAGTGAGGCCTTCCCTTGAGCCCCTGCACTCTCGAGTGTTGGTGTTCGAGGCCCTCCTCTACCCCCAGGTTTCACCTGTGCCTCATTCCTGGTGTTCCAGTGGACCCCTGTCTCCATTCTCTTGCTCCGTTTTTTCCCTCACCTCTATCTCCCCCTTCACTCTCCATCCGGGTCTAGCCTCCATTTTCTGTCGTTTTCCCCTCATTTCAAGCTCACCCCTTCACTCTCCTTCTGTGTCTTTCCTCAGTTTTCCACTCATTTTTTACCCTCATCTCAATCTCCCCTTTCTCTCTCCTGTGTCCTCTGTGTCTTTCCTCCACTCTTTCTTGCACTTATTCTGTTGTTTGCCCCTCATTTCAAGCTCCACCTTCACTCTCCTTCTGTGTCTTTCCTCCGTTTTTCACTAGTTTTTTTACCCTCATCTCAATCTCCCCCTTTCACTCTCCTGTGTCCTCTGTGTCTTTCCTCCACTCTTTCTTGCAATTTTGCTGCCTTATTTGCACTTTTCTCTTTCTTTTTGCCTTTTTCCTTTTGCCTTTTTCAGCCTGTTTTTCCCCGCCGCTGCTGCCCCAGCGGCCCCTCCCCCCCAGCACAACCAGTGCGACCGGCCCAATCCAGCTCCCCTCCCTGCTACCGCCTCCCTGATGTCCAGCCCTCCCCGACCCCTACTTAATGGCAGCCACTGCGTGGCTGCTCAGCGGCCGCGCCTCCGGGGCGCCAAAGGCAAGCCCGTCTGTGCCTGTCCGCGACCCGACTGCAACCAGCGCCAGGAACCCTGGATCTCTGCACCTCCAACGCTACGACGGAGCGGCACACCACGCTCTCAACCCAGGCCGCAACAACAACTGCAAGCTAGCATCACCGACTGACACATATGGACCCTTCAGCTGTCACTGCTGCCGGCACACCAGCAGCACCGCCAAGACCACTGACCCAGCGCAATTCGCCCACAAGAACACAACCGAACTGAAGACCCAGCAGTGCATCCTCCTCAACACGTCCGATCCCTCCACAAACTCGCCACCTAAATCTGGGACCTCCTTGACAGCACTACTACCATTTTTTACCGAAACCTGGACCAACACCACCTCGGGACTGGACATTGCCATCACCATTCCCCAAGGATACAAGATCTCCACGAAGGACTGCCCACCTGCCCTGGAGGAGGAATTGCCATGGTCCGCAAATCCACCCACCGCCTGAGCACACTCCCTGACGAGCCCACAGACCTGATGGAACACCTTCACTGCAAGATACTGGCCAGCCCTACATCCTCCCTCCGAGGAACCCTCATCTACCAATCCCCTGGACCCGCAGACTTTTCACCAACTCCATCACGGGCATCATCTCCCTGCATGCCATCGTGCCCACCCACTACACCGTACTGGGAGACATCAACTTCCACCTCGACAACCAGCTGGACCCCAGCACCAAATCCCTCCTGGACAACCACCACAACATTGGACTCCCCCAGATCGTGACCGAACCCATGCTCTCAGCGAGACACACCCTTGATCCCCTCTTCACAACAGGAAACTCCATCACCTTCAGCCACACCACCGAACTCCCATGAACTAGCCATCGATGCATCCACTTTACCTTCAGATCGCCCACCATCCACAGGCACCAGCACCTGCTCCCACGAAGAAACTGGACCAGAATCATCGAAGACCAGCTAACCCCATCACTCAGCAACTCCACTCCAACCATTGCGGAAAATGGTGACGCCAACACCGCAGCCCGAACCCTGCACAGATGGATCTCCGACAGCACCAACACCATAGCCCTCCTCAAGAAAAACAACAACATCCACACCAAGAAAGTTAGATGGTTCACCAACAAACTTCGAGAGTCCAGACGCACTTGCCGCCCCCTCAAAAAGGCCTGGAGGAACACCAAATCCACAGAAGCCCACAACAACTTCAGAACCGCCATCAACACCCAACACCAACTCATCAGAAAAACGAGGAAAATGCGATTAAAGACAGAATCTCCACTCGTGCACACAACAGCAAGGAACTCTTCAACATCATCAAGGAATTCGCCCAACCCACCAGCAAGTCCACCGACATCCCTCCCTCACAAGACCTCTGCGACAAACTCAGCACCTTTTTCCACCACAAAATCAAGAGCATTTATGACAACTTTGAAGAAGACAACCAACACACTGAACCAACCACCCCTGACACCCTTAAGCCAGCGATCGACAACTGGGCAGCCCTCACCACCGAAGACAAACTGAAGACGATAAAGTCAATCCACTACGGGCCCCCACCGACCCCTGCCCCCACCACATTTTCAACAGAGCAGCCAACACCACCGCACCCATGCTCTGCCACACCATCAGCCGCTCCCTGGCAACCGCCTCATTCCCTGACGACTGAAAACACGCTGAGATCAACCCCTCCTGAAGAAACTCTCGGCGGACCCCACAAACCTCAAAAACTACAGACCCATTTACCTGCTCCCGTTCCCAGCGAAAGTAATCGAGAAAGCCATCAACAGCCAACTCACCACATTTATCGAAGAGCACAACATCCTCAGCTCCTCCCAATCCGGCTTCAGAAAAAACCACAGTACGTAAACCTCCCTCCTTGCCGCAACAGACGACATCCGTACCTTACTGGACAAAGGAGAAACACTAGCCCTCATCCTCCTCGACCTCTCAACGGCGTTCGACACAGTCTCTCACTGCACCCTAATACGCAGACTCCACGATGCAGGAATCCAAGACAAGGCCCTCGACTGGATCCGCTCCTTCCTTTCCTGCAGAACTCAGCGGATCAGACTCCCCCCTTTCCTCTTGGACCCTATACCCACCACCTGTGGAGTCCCCCAGGGGTCCTCCCTCAGCACTACGTTCTTCAACGTCTACATGGCACCGCTCGCCCCCTATCGCCAGAACCTACGGACTCAACATTGTGTCATACGCAGATGACAACCAACTCATCCTCTCCCTATCCAACTAACCTAACACCACCAGACACAACTTTCGAGAAGGCATGGAAGCCATCGCCAAATGGATGAAAAACAGCTGCCTACAACTAAACACCAACAAAACGGAGGTACTCATCATAGGCCCAAACCCAGATGCCTGGAATGACACCTGGTGTCCCCCCACCCTCGGAAGCCTGCCCACCCCCACAGACCACGCACGCAACCTGGGAACCATCCTGGACTCAGAGCTCAAAATGGACTGCCAGATCAACTCCGTCTCGTCCTCCTGCTTCCGCACCCTCGCCTCCTACGTAAGACCTTCAAATGGATCTCCCTCAAACACAGAAAGACCTTCACTCACACCCTGGTCAACAGTAGGCTCGACTACAGCATCACACTCTATGCCGGACTAAACAAAAACCTCAACCGCAAGCTGCAGAACATCCAAAACGCCGTTGCAAGACTGGTCCTCGACATGCCAAGACACTGCCACATCTCCCAGCACCTGCGCCCACTCCACTGGATCCCCATCAAAGCTAGAGTCACCTTCAAGATGCTAACCCACGCTCACAAGGCCCTCCACGAGGCCGGATCAGCATACCTGAACAACCGATTCAAATTGCACCCACCCCAAAGGAACCTAAAATCAGCCCAACTCTCCTATGCCGTGGTCCCCTGCACCAGAAAGACCAGAACGCGGGGCCGCTCCTTCTCCTTCCGTGTGGCTAGAACCTTCCACTCCACCTCAGACAGATAATATCGCTCCCCATCTTCGGACTAAACCTCAAAACCTGGCTCTTCAACAGACCCCCACCTTGATGGACTGGAACCTGCGAACCCCCCCTACATCCCCCCAGCACCTTGAGACCCTTACTGGTGAGTAGTCCACTTAACAAACACCTGATTTGATTTAAATGCACTTGATGCTGAGATCACCACACATCTCCTGCATACAGACCATACAGAAATTGGCTGACAGACTCATCCTCAATCTCCCCAGATTGACCCATATTACCCCCTACCTCAGACAACTTCACTGGCTCCCTATATAGAATAGATGCTAATTCAAGCTGATGATCCATGCCTTCAAATCAGTGCACAACCAAGGGGCAGCCTACATTAACCACTGCCTGACCTTCCACCATCTTACCAGACAACTACACTCTGCCTTCTTCTGACTCGCCAACACCCCTTGCATTCATGAAAGCAACAGCTGAGGACGCTCCTTTTCCTACCTCGCAGCGAGAACCTGGAATGACCTCCCTCTACAGCTATGGAACTCCACCTCTCTACTGGAATTTTGGAGAGCAGTTAAGACCTGGCTGTGCCTGTATACCCTCTTGGGTGATTAGTCGCTATATATAAATCCACTGATTGATTGATTAATGCTGTCATCTCTTGCTGGTACAAACAGACATGCAAGAGCTACACGCATGCCATTGCATCACAGTGCAAAGATGCATGTGTGATATATAGCATAGGTTCTGTAATAGAAGGGTACCCTTCCAGATCAAAATGCTATGCATTGATTAAATTAGAAACTTTTCCCATGTTGTATGTGTGCTTTACAGTGCAGTACACAGGCAACATGGGAACCATTTGGAGAAATTAAGAGATTTCTCCTACTTAATGCCTGCCTGGAGGGAGCATTACTAGATAGAGCAATTTATAAAAAAACATGAGTGGTAGCATGGGAACACCCACGACTAGAGTGGTTAAAATTGTGTGCATTTTTGCATATAAAAACCATAACACAAAGGCAATGTTGATGACAGCACACTTGATGTGACAAATGCAATTAGTAGAACAAAGCTGAGTTTTCAGCAACCAGACAGGGAATAAATCAGAATACTCTATTTTGCATCCTTGATGTAAAGTAGAACAAAAAGCACTCCTTTCCTTTACTTTCAGGGAATTTACCTGCAAAAAATGGTTTGGCTCACTTTTTGCAACTTTGCACTAGTGCAAAGCCTTGATAACTCTGACACATCATGTCTGTTTGCCAACAGACAGCTGAGTTCGTTTGCCAAGACAGTTACAACCTTTTGTGCAGGGCAGAATTGGTCAGTGCATCATAGCCTGTCAGCATGGACATCTCCCCAGTCTGGATGAAATGAGCATGGACGTACCAGTAATAAAAAGTGTTATACCAAAGGTAATTTCAGGTGAAAATGATCTGACATTTCAAACATGAAAAATATGAGCGTTTCAGGGCTGAACAATTTAACTGTTAGAAACTCGGTAGACACGAATAATGATTCAAAATAGTGACAAGGATTCTTATGAACAGGAACAAGCCTTGTTTGAAGGTTAGTAAATGCAGTATTTGAACGTTTTCTGATAAAAACAAAACATTCCTTTGATGTTTTCAAAATGTAATGTATTATGTTCAAAGTTGTCTGTGAGACCTAAAACGGGCACAGTAGCTATGGAAACCCCTGATTCTTTGAATGACTAAGACAAACATTAAAAAAGGCTATGAAACAAGCAACAAGCTAAGGCTAATGGGCATTCAAATTCAAGCTCGAAGAGATTACCCGATGAGGAGAAAAGGGAATAAGGTGTCATACACTGAAATGAAGGATGACTAGAGACAGTGATGTTTGTTTTTGATAAGTACAAGACAATAGAGGATATTCCTTTACTTGTGTGATTCTTCTGTCACTACTGGCTACTATCTGATGGCACACCTTAATGGGACATTGGGTCAAGGTTTAAGTGAGGAACTTCTTAGTGTCCTAATGTGAAACTCAGTGTAATGCCCACTGGTCATTGCATAAGAATTAATGTAAATGTGTGGTTCAATGCTAAGGTTAGAAGAGTGTTGCAAAGTCATCATGTACCCTGGGCACCCCCTACCTTTTTCTTACTGTTACTGGTGGTAACTAACTCTGACTGACCCAGGGCTCTGCCTAACCAGTCCCAGGGCTAGTGCTATGCTGAATCAGACACTTAGAATACAGTGAAAACACCTACATACACAAGGGTACACTATGGGTTGGGGTACCCCTGTGATTGGCATGACATACCCTATAAGGCCCTAGTACATAAGAGCGCAGGGGGATTGACACTACCTCTCAGTCCCTCTTATATAACAGGGCATGGCAGTTTAGAGGCTAGCAGCCCTTCTGCACTTGCAAGTGTGCACTGTGAAACCTAAGGTCAGTTTAAAGTAGCTCTGTGTTGCAGGACTGCTTTTAAAAGGTAAATTGTGCCCAAACTGGACTTTGGTGTTTGGGGAACTTACAAAATGGATAAACTACATTGTTTTGGAATTTTAGGTATCCCCAGGGTCTCCCCTAGGTGTCTCAGTGGTGGGGGATGAGGTATTTATAAGGAAGACCATTATAAAATGAGTTTTTAATGCCAAGGGTTAAATGAAATTGTGAATTTCACTCCCCACATTGTTATAAAGTGCAGCACAAAATCAACTTTGATGCTAGGAGCACTGTGGGGGGAGGATCTGCAATATGTTTACATATTCAGACCACCCAAAGTCTCCGCTAGTTGTTCCAGGAATGGGGGTCCTGTAGATATAGGCAGAGTACTCATAAAATATGCTTTTAGAAGCCCTGGTGCTGGAAAAGTAGCACAAGTCATTTTTCCAATTGCAATTCCACTGTCACATAGGTTAACATGGCAAGACGTTATTAACTACTAACTCTTAATAGGAGAAGGCTAAAAATCTCAGAATGGTATTAATAAACTCAACAATATGATATTGTTGAATTTCTCCTAAAATGTACAGACAAGAAGTTATAAGACTTTCTTGTCTGAAAACCCAGATTCAGCCTTCTAGTGGACTGTCCTGATTGGTCAGAGTTTAGAGAATTAGCCAGGCTACTTTGAAGAGGTGATAAAGCACCCCTGGGGTTGACCAGCTCTGCTGGGAGGCTAGTGCTCTGTTACACAGGAATGCCAGAGCAGGGGGAGGAGTCGTAAACAATGGACTTCAAGGGTAGGGGACGACACCAGTGTCATTTACAACTCTACTCTTTTGAACCCAGTCAGATGCTAGGCTTAAGGAAGGAATGAGCAGGTGCAAGAGGGAGAGCCTGTGTAGATTAGCCATCCCAGGGGTGTGTTTACCCAGCTCTTCTCTCCCTGCTGGAAAATCCTCCATTATGAATTTGGAAGAATTGGTGCACTCTGGGACAAAATATTGCCACACTCTGCAGGAAGTGGTCATACCTTGGGGCGGTGCCCTACACCTCATTGGACAGGAGGAAACCTCCTGCTTGACTCAGAGAACTTGGAATATGTTATGTTATGTTATGTTATTTTGGCTCTTTTATAGTGCAAGGCTACTCCATGGAGTGTCCCGGCGCTTAGACAAAGACCCGAAGGAGAGACAATCCAGGGCAGATGCAGAGCAGCAGAGAAAATTACTGGGTAAAAAGCCATGTCTTCAGTTCCTTCCTGAAAACCAGTAGATTGCTGATTTTCCTAAGGGAGACGGGCAAGAAGTTCCAGCAACGTGGTGCCAAGTATCGAAAAGAGCGGCCTCCAATTCTAGCCCGTCTGATGAGAGGAACAGAAGCCATGGCCAAAGAAGCCGATCTCAGAGTTCTGGAGGGCCGATAAAAGGCAAGACGCCTGCTGATGTATCTAGCCCCTGCAAAATGAAGTGCCTTAAAGCCGAGAGTCAGCGCCTTAAAAGTAATCCGTCTCGCGACAGGGAGCCAGTGAAGCCTTTTAAGCACCACTCTCAAGTATCTGAGAGTGGTGGAGCCTCTCAGATCTGATGCTTGAAACCTAAGAAAGCAAGAAGGGCCATGCTGAGAAGTTTGATTTGCATTTCCTAAGGGCTGCACTCTGAAGATTGCACATTCTGCACCATGTGGAACTACAGCCCTGTGGACTACCATGCTGTAAAAGGACTAAAGAGTGGACACCCTACAAGCTAAAGGTTAACAGAGCTCCCATGGTGCATCACCACCAAGACATCAAGGCTCCTCAACCTGGCGAACTACCAGTGGATTTGTTAGGATTTTGTCCAAGTGGATTGTGGGAGCTGACATTCTCAACTTTCAAGGACCATCTTAGAGATTCCAGACCCTTGTAGTGAGTTGGAGACACTTTGGAACCCTTTAGGGATCTTCAGGAAAAGTTCCAGAATGTTTGAGAACTTTGGAGCAACATTGGGAAAAAGCTCCATAAGTGGACAGACTCAACCTGGCCAGCCAAGCTGCCTGCCTTCAGTTCCGAGTCAGGCTGCCATCCAGGTTTGTCCTGCTGAAAATCTCAGTAGGTCCTACTTCCAGACTTTAACTGGGAGTAGACGAAATCCGTTGCGGGCGAACCCTCACCAAATCCGGCCTGGTAAAGAGCATCGAGGGACCACACGCGAAAAAGCTCAGTAAAGGTTTCTAAGTCCGAACGAAGTAAAGGTGACCGGGAGCTGCCGCTACAGCCAAGCCGCCTGCCTTTAACCGCGTGTTGGCGTGGATCCTTGATTCGTCCCGCTGGAATGCTCTGGATGTTGGACTTCCATGAGTTTGACTAGAAGCTCGTCGCAAGGCAATCTGACAAACCCTCATCAAATCCAGACTGGCTGAGAGCTTTAACAGACCCCGGAAAGAAAAGCTCCAGAAAAGTTTCTACGTCAGAGGGTAAAAACTTTGACCGAGACCTACCGCGAGGGGGAGCCGCCCAGAGCTTCATCGCGGTCGGCCTGAAATTTTTACTTTGACCTGGTCTATCGCAACCGGATGTCCCGATAAGACGCTATAGTTTTTTTATGGGCTACATAATGCTAAATCTTTGAAAATCCCTATCTTCGGTTCCCTACATTGGATTTCTGTTGTTTTGGTGCATTTTAAAGATACAAATAGTTCCTATATTTCTAAATTGGTGTTAGATTTTTATTGTGCATTGTGTCTTAATTGTTTACTGAATTGGTGTTTTTAAATGCTTTACATACCTGTCTTTGAAGTTAATCCTGTCTGCTCGTGGCAAAGCTATCAAGGGTTGAGCATGGGAATAATTTTCTAAGACTTATTCTGAGCTCTCTACTGTGCCAGTGACTTTATTTCCAGTGGCAGATATATATTTGCCCCTACTATTAATCCACAAAGAGCAAAAATAAAGATAATGCTAGTGAAAGGAAAAATTATTTCAGAGCCAGTAGCTTGTGGTTCTTGTGGAAAATTTGCCTTTTTCTGCATAGGCACCGCAGGTTTTTCAAATTTTTCTGGACCCTCTTTTTCTGGTATTAGGAGTCTGCACCTTGTGATGGTATTAATCAGTGTCACAGTATGGTTGCTCCGATGTTTGACAGTGGTAAAATTGGTTTCACTCAATGAGTCTATTTACCTGTCCTGTAAGACCATTGTAAATGGTGCAGAAATGCACCAGTGTCATGGAAGTTAAATGCCATATATGGGCTGCAGAGTATATTTACGCTACTTAATTTTCTGAATTTCTATATCAGGTTTAGTAGTGAAATCAGATTTTTTGATTGATTTTAATTGAGCTGAAGACAGACATGCCAACGGTTCGGCCATTCTGAAACAGGCACATCTGTGCAATTGTAAAGTAAAGCATAGAGAAAGTGCTAGTAAAGTTAAAAAGAAGCAGTCACTGGCTGGTGCACAACATACATTTGACACCTCAAATACCACATTCCCAATACATTCCTGGACTCGGGAAAAATCCAGCTGAATAAGAATGCCCTGCTGGAAGAAGACCCCTGATTCCTGTTGGAAGAAGAAGACTCACACACACTGGCACCCAGATACTGGAGTAGCTCTCCAAAAGTGAAGTGGTTGACCTCATGTTTGCTCAATTCAGGAGCACAAAAAGCAAAAGGACTCCTGACTCCAAGAGGACCCAAATGACCTCAGAGTACTGTACGCTGCAAGAGGCCTAGAGGCTGCAGGACTGACGAGAAGGAATATTCCAAGGAACTAGAGAAAGATGAGACTTCGTAATTTTTTCTACTGAGGTTCCATAGGAAGGTTGCACTCCAGGAGGGATGGAAAAGCAAGTTCATCCCTCTTGGCTCTTTTGACTTGCTGAAAACAGATTGAGTGGCACATCACAGCAAATGTATCAGGCCTCCTACATCCCTGCCTGGGTACAGCTTCCAGGATTGTCCCACTGGAGGGTTTTGACATCCAAAAAAGTGACTAAGTCCAAAGGTAAAACCTTGGACTGGGGTAAGATGGCAAAACTAGCCAAACTGTGAAGTTACCTTCGCATCTATGAAATCCAGGTTTGGCCTGCTCCATGGAGTAATCTCCAAACCAATGGATTGTGCTGACCACTTATCTAACTTAGATGGACACTTGTAAGCCATATCATTGGACCTTGGTCTTCTTCAAGATTTTTCAGTTTGGAGACTAAGGGTTAGATGTATCAATATTAGGAATAGAGATGATATAATTGGGATTTTTTTATGAATCTCAGTTGGGAAATCGCTATTCCGGATTTACTACAGAAACACACATTCCATTGTAATGCAAGTCATTACAATACAGCAGTTACAACACAAATGCCATTACCACGCATAACCTTTAACATGCATTTTTTACATCGCATATGCCTTTACCACATGTGCCATTACAACAAAGGACATCCTTGGGTACCGACTACCCCTCCTGTTACCTCCAGCTAGTCCACACAGCAGGATTGCTGAGAAGTTGTCAGAGGCCAGGCCCCCTTTATCCACCACTCTGCAAACATGCCTCCTGGTGCACTACTAGTTGGGGGATGATGTCCCCTTGGCTCATAAGGGTGATTGGGGGCCAACTACTCCTCCTGTTACCTCCAGCAAGTTCCACACAGCTGGAATGCTAAGAGGATGTCAGAGGCCATACCCCCTTTCTCCTCCACTCTGCAAACGCACCTTCTGCTGCACTGCTGCTTGGGGTAGAAGTCCAGTTTAGTCCTGAGGCCCTCAGGAGGCAAGCGGACATCAGCCCCCCACCAGCAATGCACTGAGAGTCACGTTTGTAGAGTGGTGGAGAAAGGGGGCATGGCCTCCAGCCACCTCTCAGCAATTCTGCAGTGTGTGGCTTACTGAAGGTAACAGGAGGTCTTTTTGCTCCTTAATGACCCCCAGCAGCCAAAGGAGCAGGCCTCCAGTGAGTTGCCACAGTTTTGTTTCATTATGTTTCTTCTATTTTTAGGTTGAGCTTAGAGTCAGTGCACATGCGCTGCTCTGCAAGACATGATCTTCCAAAAATATGGGCTTTAACAAAGCCCATTGCTTCCCATTGGTTCTTTGTTGTGCCGTTCTGAAACGCTGGCTTTCTATTGGTCCATTGCTTTCAATTACCCTGCCTTTGGGTGCTTGGTTGACACCCTGGTGATTTCACTCATTGTTTATTTTATTTGCCCATCCAACATTCATGGTTCCCACGGGCCCGGCGCAAGATAGCCTTTCCTCCGGTCCTGGAATTCGCGTCAGCCAAAAGCCTTGCCTTCTCCCACTGGCTGCTTCTTACCAACAACCATTGCTCTGGTTACAATCTCTTGTTCCATGGCACTCGGTCCACCGCAGCACTGCTCACACCAATGGCCGACCACCAGCGCTGTGGGGGCTATAATGTAAATACTGACCGCCATCTGCCAGTGAATATTTCTGACCACGGGATAGAGTCAGTGCACTGACGGTCTTCAGTCAAGTGACTGATTGTCAGTTGCAGTGGCTGCCAGGACTCTGAGGGCAGCCAGCACCGGGCAGCCAGCAGGACCTCACAGAGGCAGATTGCCACGGGCTGGGGGTGGGTCTCTCGTGGGCCAGCCTGAGCCTGCAAGCACAGAAGCTGCCTTGTTTTAATTTCCAGCTGCAGCCAGTGATGCCTCAGGCGGCTGGGTTCATAAAGAGACTGGGCCCCTTAAGGCCAAACATATCTGCATGACTCAGTCTTGGCCTGCAGTTTGTGGCCCCATTAGTTGATTTCCTCAACCCCAAGCGTCTAAAGGACCATCCACTCGAGAGCTGATATTTCTTACCAATGCAGGAAAGAACCTGCGATGCCGTAACAATGGTGGAAGCGAGAAAGATAGCATGCATTAATAAAGTGACTTATGAATGGAAAGTGGAGCTTGCCATCTTTGCATTCAGTAATGTAATCTCTGTCCACGTAATAGGTGCAGTGCTGCGGACATGTTCTGGCTAGAACCCAAGACTGACTGAAGGGTTCATATATGATATGGATCACCTTCACAGCTGTGCCCTTATAAGTACTTACAGCATGAATAGACTAAAGAAATTCATAAGGAGCCAGCCAGACTATTTAACCTTTGAAAGCTGCAAGGTCTCAGAGGGTAGGGGGTTGGGAAGGTCACCCCTCTAGTCTTCAGGAAATGTTTTGGGGGAAATGCCGACCTGTAAAAGCATTTTTCAAGCAAATGCATTAGCTGTAAATACCTACTACAATTTGACATTTTTGGCACTGTTTTGGAAACAAATTGCAATGTTTCAATCTTCAAGAAAAGAAGAGCATAATAGACATTTAATCTTGCCTTTCAAATGAAGTTTAAGGGGTTCATCTTTGCAGGCACTTGCCACTCCAACCCAGGCACCACTGCTGGGGTCACTCAGAGCAGCAGCATAGATTGTAGCATTTGCCTCACACCTGCTGTGGGTGATGATGATGAAGAGAGGAGTGAGAAAAGACTAAGTAGCTTGGGTTATGGTTCTGGCTTCAGATTGAGTCTCATGTGCTGATGACCTCTGCCTGTGTTGGTGCTGCTCCCTCTCGCCCACTAGATGACTCTGGCTAAGGTTTAACATGGCTCCAATGACGCAACGCCCAGGCCTCTGTTACTTTTTAAAATAATTTTTTTTAAAGCATTGTTTTCAGGTTTGTTGGGTCAATTGTATCAAATGATGTGAACAAGGACAGTAACTCAGAAGTAACCATGGAAAACCTAAGCTCTTCTCCTCTGATTTCTCTCACATTTGTTCATCTTTCTCCCTCCTTTTGTTGCTCTCACACACTCACCCCTTCAGTTGACCTGTGTTTCCCACCTTCCCTTTTTCTGACTTCAATAGAGCCCTCATCCTGCTCCAAGCCAAGCCCTTGCAGCTCTATATCTGGTGTCCCTTCCCCAAAAGCACAATAATCCTTTACTGCAGTGCAACAGCAGGATCTTACGAAAAAACGTTGGGTACATGCCATTTTGTTTTATTTAACACATAAGGCATCTATCACACGCAAGGATTTTCTTGATGTTTTACACAGCAAAGCAAGACTGTTAGACGTGGCACCATTGGCGTGGGTCTCCCTTCCATTTTTTGCTGTTGTCTATTTTGTTTCTGCTATGTTTTTGCTGGTCTAGATGTTTTGGGCACTTTTGCCATGCTATTCAGTGCCAAAGGGCAAGTGCTTCCTATTGTAAATTGTTGTAATGGATTAGTTACTCCATGATTGGCTTATTTGTTTAACTTGTGAGTTCCTAGTACACTGCACCATGTGTGCCCAGGACCTATAAATTAAATACTGCTGGTTGGCTTGCAGCACTGGTTGTGCCACCCACAAAAGCAGCTTGTGAATGTGGCTCAGTCCTGCCATTGCAGAGCCTGTGTGCAGTCTGGGACTGCCATGTTGACTTGGCAAGTACATCCACTTGCCAGGCCCTAAACCTTCCCTTTTCAACATATCAGTCACTCCTAATGTAGGCCCAAGGGCAGGGTGCATGTTATGTAAAAGGTAGAACATGCCCTGATGTGTGTGGCATGTCCTGATATTCACTATTGCAAGGTTACCTGTTCCCATAGGCCAGAATGGGCAGTTTGATTATAACATCTTATAATCCTAACTGACCCAGGGTACTAGGTAGAAAACAAGTTTAGTATGCCTGAACTCAGAATGTTAAAATACATCTTTTAGTGTGGGGGATTTTTACATTCTGTGTTTGAAAATACCACTTTTAGAAAGTAGGTATTTTCTTGTCTAACCATCCAGTATGCCTCTGCTAGGTTTGTGTATTCCATGTCTGATTTGTGAGTGACAGAGGGCTGGACAGGGCCTCGGCTCCACCAGTCTGATGGGTCAGGGCTGGGCTGAATAGGACCTCTATTGAATAGAGAGTGAGAGTAGATTTCCTTTCACTTGCCTGAGCCTTTATAGAATAGAGAGTAGGGGGAAGCGGCTTCCTTTCAGCTAGCTGGGCCAGGTCTGCTTTCAACAATGCTGTCTCCATCTCCTGCCAGAATGCTGCACCAGGGAGGACAGAACTGGTTTGGGCTGGGCACAGACACTCTCTGCCTTCAGAGACAAAGGATTTTGCAGTATAAATATTGGGGGCCAGATCTCAGAACTTTAGATCACTTCTGGGAATCAAGACAAACCTTTGCCTAGGAGAGAAACCAAGAAAACTGAAGGAGGAGAATGCCCCTGTGCTGTTTGCTGTTTGGGGTTGGCCTGCAGTGGTAACTTATTGCCAAGGAAAGAAAGAAAGTAACTTTGTGTGTACGTTATCGTCTTGAGGAAGATCTCAAAGGGCTTGAAGCTGAGCTTGCCTCCTGTTCTGAAGTCTCAGAGCCACAAAGACTTCACCACCAGCTCCTCTTAATTTCCTTGCTGGGAATTCTGCCTGGAGAAAGGTGCCTGCTGCTATTTTTGGGACCTCTAGAGATTGCGTGTCGCTGGGAGCTGGAAGCGCAACGCAACGAGGAAGAAGCGTGTTGCCGCCGCATCTATTGCCGTTGCATCGCAAAAAAAGCGTGTCGCTGCCGCAGCTGTTTGCCGACGCATCGCCGAAGAAACATGTCGCTGACGCAGAGGTTGCCATCGCATTACCTAAGAAGCGTCTTGCAGAGCTTGTCGTGGATCAAGAGTCCACCGAGTTTGCCGCACAGCCGTCAGGCGTGCACGCATCATATCCAAGTTGTCACATCGCATCGAAGTCGCCATTTTGTCGCATCGCACCGGATCATCGCATCGCATCTAGGCACCATCTTGTCACATCGTAACCGCAGTGGAGTAAGAAACCGATGCATCACCTCCTCTCTGGTAAGGAACCAACGCATCACCTCTCCTGCGCTGCAGTAAGGAACCGACGCATCACCTCCCCGAAGCAAGGAACCAACACATCACCTTCCCTGCGACCCTTTTGTTTGTTTTGCATTACACATCCAAGGTACTTTGAGAGTAAAGTGTCACATTTACCATCTACATTGAACTAAGCTATTGCTACCATTTTAATGTCATATTCTTGATATTGTGGATTTTTGTCGTTTGGCCTTGTGTTAAGGCCAGTAAAGATTACTTGTTTTTCTAAACTGGTGTGGTGTCCATTAATAGTGTTTTCCAATTATTACTGTATGTGTTCCTAAATGCTTTACACACTGCCTCTGAGATAAGCCTGTCTGCTTGTGCCAAGCTACCAAGGGGGTGAGCAGATGTTATTTTAGGAGTGTATCCCCCTTTCACTGACTATTAGCAAGGTACAAACCATTGCCAACTAGCGACCCCCATTTCTAACAAAGACTAAAAAGAGAAAACCGTAGACTTGAGAAACAAATGTGCTGGAGTGCTGGTTCATCTCTCTGATAAGGGGCAGCTCTGTGTTTCACCTGGTTGCATGCTGAGTGGGCTGCAAATACCTAATGAGGCTGCATTTAACAGTTGCCCTGGATGCTAGCACTTCCAAGCCCAAATTTAAAATGGTAAAACTACCAGTCCCAGAAACCATCATGCTGTTGGGATCAAAGCAGACTCAACCTTAACACTATTATAAACTGTAAACCCTTATCTTCGGTTCTCCCATCGCCATCACATAATGGTAATTTATGAAGATCACATTTTCCTTGGTGAAAAAGTACTAAATAATACCACCCTTTTGTCAGTTGCAGCCCAAAAGGAGATGTATTATTGTAAGCTGCCCCCTACTGATAGTGGAGAACAACACACATCTTTGAGTGTTAAACCCGCTGTCCATGGGTGAAATTGTGATTCCACAGCTCTAGCTTATTGCATGTAAATGTGCGCTTCCTTCTGTTCCCCTGCCATTCCGTATGCTGCATAAATAAGAATTTTCACAAAGTATGTTATCTAAACCACAATTCAAAACCCTTTAGCAATGTTGCAGACATGGTGCAGTTACCTTTCAGCTGTTGATTGCTGTCATCAAATTGTTGACCAGACGGAGTGATCATCCCCTCGCTATAGAAGAAGGGAAGGTATTTACTCTACAGCAAGAAACAAACAATCCTAACATGGTGGGAAGACTGCCTTTTTCCCTTTGAAAACGTCATGTTTTACTGTTCAAGTATATTTACATTTAAAGGGCAGCCATTATTTTCAAAGAAGGTTTTTTGAGATGTACCATAAAGGCCTGCATGGGTTTTTCTCAATGGATGGAGGCCTTTCTTGTATTTCCACTAAAGATCGTATCTTTAGTTACTGGTGAGTAACATATTGACGGATACACGCAGAATAGGTAGCACATTGTTTCTTAAGCCTATGCATTTTTATACCATTGGGATCCCTATTGTTTCAATATGGTATCAAAGCCACTGAACTTGTCATACAATTGTCTATTCCTTATATCCTGCTGTATGATTTGCGTTTCTGTTCCACATGATTTTCCATCCTCTGTTTCATGAATTAGTGGTCTTTACCTCATAACTGTGGGTCCTAGAATAAGAAGACCTTGGCTGCATGGGCCCCACATGACATGAGGCCACTTTTGCCATTGCATACAATGTCCGACGACTTATTTCACAATTGTGTGACAGAAGAAAAATTAAAGCAGTACAAATATGAATACAGTGCAACAGTTTCATGGAATTAAATACAAACACACGTGCAGAATCCTAGTCTACTCGGATACCGAGGACCGAGGCAAGATGGTGGCCGCTTGCTCGGCCATGTAAACTGGATATTGGCACTCTCCCGGACTAATCTCTCCCCCTGCCGTTTTGTACAATCCCGCAGTGATCGGTAGATCGGTATATCAGAGGTATATAGGACAATCTGAAAACCGGAGAACCTGAGAAAGATGTATATCATCGGCGAATAAGCTAAATATGCTGTGGCCGTTTTTGGTTTGGCGTCTGACTCTCCCAAAGTACTTCAAGCACACTCTTTCTGGCTCTTTGTCTAGGAGGCACATAGCTAGGGTTACCAGGCGTCCCTGTTTTGCCAGGACGGTCCCAGTTTTTAACCAGCTGTCCCAGCAAATTTCAAGAAATGTAGCTCATGTCCCGTTTTTTTCTGGTCACCCTACACATAGCTCTATTCTCAACACTTGCTGCGATGCCCCCAAAAAGCATGGCCAAGGGCGCTAAGACATGGGCGTCTCCGACATGCACAGCTCCAGCTGCAGGGAGTCCGGCGAAGACCAGCCTTGGGAAAGGAGGAGACAGCCTTGTTTGTCGACATGCAAATGGCTCTTCACAGGTTTCTGTAGTTCTTGCAGTAAAGGACGGTATGTTAAATTGGAGCTGTCATACGGTTCCGAGTTTATTTAAAAAACAAATCGGTAAAGGCAAGATCCCGGCGGAAGCTGTTGTTGTGCCACTGGAGTGTATGCTAAGCAACATGAAGAGCTCTGCAAACAATGCTGCGGCGGGGTCAACCTCCCTGATGATACAAGGTATCGAGCTCAATGTTAGGGAGACTATTAATGAAGCAAATGGCGGCAGGAGGTAGCGCAGGGATGTTCAGAGGGCCTGAGAAGTGACATGCAGAGTGCTAGGGCTGTAAGGGAAGGAGAGATTCAAGTGGCTATACTTTCATCAGAGGATGAGCTGGGATTAGCAGGAAATGAGACTTTTGGATACACAGTGGAAAATTATTCTAAGGTGTCTGTCTTTGCAGCAACTCCTAGTGTTAACCTCTTGGTGACCGGTCAGGTACAGGAGGCTAGTAGCCATAATGTGGACTGTGGCAGTCTGGAAAGGAAGGAAGGTGGAATGCAGGGCTCGCATATTTTGGACCAATTGACCACAGTTGGTTCTAAAGAAGTAGATTTGGATGGCAAGTTCTACTCTATGTCGGATCCCTCGAATTCTTTGGGGAATGAGAGCCTGGGTAAAGATTGGGCAGATGATGGAAGTGAGATAAACGAGGAGACCTCTGAATAACGAGACTGTCCGGAAGCAAAGGGGGGGTGCGTGATTCTCTGGTAAATGGGGCTCTTGGCACTGCAGGCTCTTTAGTTTGGGACTATTCGTTCTCTCCTCAACTTGTGCATGAACTAGGTCAAGGAGAAGACCTCAAAGAAGATGCTGGGTCTGGGGAGTCACCTGAAATTACTCTCTGAATCATTTATCAACGCATAATGGCCCATCGAGAAGAGACCAGGGTGGAAGGGCTCTGGACCAAGGGGGCAGTGCACAAATTGCAGAATGCGGTGCGCAGAGTAGCTAAATCTTGCTCGGATTTTGCAATTAGAATCGGGGAAGCTGTAACCAGAATTTCAGTATTGGAAGATGAATTTGCACAGCAGAAAGTCATAACTGAATCCTTGAAGGCTCAGAAAGATGATACGGTTTGGAAACTGATCGATTTGGAAAATCGCCCCAGAAGGAACAATTTGCGGATTCTGGGAGTGCCTAAAGGATTGGAGGGCAATGATGTCCGGCAGTTTGTAGCTAAACTTTTTGCAGAAGCCCTCCCTGAGTTGCAGCAGTTGGACTGGAAAGTTGAGTTACAGAGAGCTCATCGGTTCCCATTTAATCAGTCAAAGAACGCGGGGGGGTCAATTAAAAGGCCCAGAGCAATTTTGATATGCCTTAACAATTTTTTATTACGGGAGGCAATATATGATTTGGCAAGACCGGATAGAAAGAGAGCAGGCAAGGGATGTGAATTCTTTATCCACCAAGATTACTGTCAGGCCACAGTCCAAAAGAGGTGGCACCTTCGGCAAATGATCCCTTTATTCCAGGCAAAGGGGGCTCAGTCTGTCTTACTCAACCCAGCCAAACTGAAAATCATACATAGGGGCCAGACACAATTTTTTGTGTCTGAAATACTAGCCAAAGAGTTTTTGAGTACAATTTGAGGTGGATAAGGTGTTTTGTTCCTTTATTTTGTATGATACCTGCATTGCCCTTCTCTGCTTTCCAGCCTAAAATGTGGACTTTTTGCTTTTCGGACTGTACTAAGGTTTGCCTATATCAGGGGGGGAGGGACCTGGAGGGTGGTCCACTATCCACTTTCCATCACAGAGGACCAAGGTCTTTATGCCTCATGCGGGAGGGAGTGGGGGAGTGGAGTGGGCGTAGTGTTGCCTACTTTGCCTACTTTGCAAAGGGGGAAATAGGCAACACTACGCCCACTTCGTGGGCGTAGCGAAGTTGCCCGCCCAGGGTTGATTGTAATCATATTCCTGGAACTGAAATAAAACATCACTCCAGGGCCTTGCGCTACTAGCACGCCAGGTGCTCACAGGCACCTGCATTATCCAGCCCAGGCATAGGTCACCAAAGTACTTTCACCCCTCAGTGCCATAAACAGACCCTAGTGCCCAGCACACCCTAATCCTGGGCAGGGGTGTAGCACACAACCAGTCTTGGTCCAAAGAAGAGTGCCCGAGGATCTTGTAAAGGAGCAGCTGCCCATGGCTATGCGGCGCAGCCACCACACTGTGGAATATTTTCCCCACCGTAAGTAAGGGAGGCGGGAAGGGTAACTCACCTCGTCTCCATCAACAGAGCAGGCCCCCGATATCCAACAAAAAGACTGCAGCTGTCTGCAACCATGCTGTGCAGCTTGTGGCAATGGGGGAGACCCCAACCAGCCCTGGGCCAAAGACTAGCGTGGCCTCCCAGAGCCCTCCCGGGTCGTGCGGACAGCTGCGGGAAATGCACCAGTGGCTAGCCTCACCTTCCAAAATAGGGCCACCACAGTGCTGCTCCCGTGGTCGGTCTTTCTGGACCCCGGGACCGTCAGACTCCGGCTTCTTTCATTCTTCTGAGAGCCCCATCCACACCCAGGCAATCTTTGCCTGTCTTCCTGTTTTGCAGCGGCTCACAGGAGGGAAGTCCCTGCGGCGTCTTGCTTGGCCAGCTGGTGCAGCCCGACATATGCTGCACGGCCACTCACAGCTCCAGGCTCTCGGCCCAATACAAGCCAGATCGCTCATTTGGTCTCCGCCATGGAGACAGGAACAGGATCCATGCACAGCTCACCAGCGCTCCCGTAAAGTGCTAAAGGGCTCTCCCGCCCCAGTAAGATACCGGAGAAGGGAAGATCTTCTTCAGCCCAGTGCTCACCCTGCGCTGAGGCTCCAAAACACACAGGAAAAACTGAGCAAAGGCAGGCCAGCACACAGGGCTTCCAAGTAGAGGGGGAGTCCGTCCAGCTCCCTAAGCAGAACACAGTGCAAAGTCAAGCCGCCAAAGTCCTCAGGGGCAGAAGACTCGGCCTAGGTAGGCCAGCTCACAGTGCCCTCCAGCAGGGAGGCAGTCCCTTGTGACGGTTCCTCCGGGGTCCAGAAGCAGCAAGTCCCCCCCAAAGTCACAATGAAGCACCATTTTCACCAGTTCTGCCCTGGGACAGTGCTGGGGGAACCAGTCCCAACTGGATCTGTTTTCTTTTGGAGCACTCTGTTTACAGCGCTCCTCTTCCCCTATGTCAGGTGGGGGCTCAGTCATCAGACCACCACAGGGGGGATGAGCCAGCATTCACCTAGGCAGGCACATATCTATTCAGGATCAGGGTACTACTCCTCCCACTACTTCAAATGCAAATCTCCTATTCAGCCTAGTGCTAATTCACCCTGCCCTCCCTGGAGCCAAACACACCTCACCAGCCCCTGTCACTCCAGAGCCAGACATGTAATACACATCAGGCAGGCAGGCACATAGCACACAGAAATGTCAACTTCTAAAAGGGATTCAGAAAAGGGGGTGGTGATGAACAGAGTGTCTGAATTAAGCAGACCACTCTTACCCAGTCCAAAGATCAGGGCTTGATCCATCACCGTTATTTAGCTCACTGCCCCATCCCAGCTCAGAACCTGGCTATATGCAAATTAGTCTGTCCCTGGCCCAGTGCATCATGGGAACAGGGCAGACCAAACTACCAAGCCAATTCTTCACCAGAAAGGAGACAAGCTTCCGGGGACCGGTTTCTGGCATTACAGCCGTCGTCGGCCTGGCTTACTTGAATCCTGATGGAGCAGTGGGCAAGGGACTCATGTCTGAGTATACCCTGCCACACCTATAGTGGCCAAAAACGATTCAGGCAGTGAGCTAAAAAACGGTGATGGATCAAGCCCTGATCTTTGGACTGGGTAAGAGTGGGCTGCTTAATTCAGACACTCTGTTCATCACCACCCCCTTTTCTGAATCATTTTGTCCACCATAAGCGTGGAAGGGTATACTCAGATGTGAGTCCCTTGCTCATTGCACCATCAGGATTCAAGCAAGCCGGGCCGACGACGGCTGAAATGCCAGAAACCGGTCCCCGGAAGCTTGTTTCCTTCCCAGTATAAGAATTGGCTTGGTAGTTTGGTTTGCCCTGTTCCCATCATGCACTGGGACAGGAACAGACTAATTTGCATGTAGCCAGGTTCTGAGCTGGGATGGTGCAGTGAGCTAAAAAACGGTGATGGATCAAGCCCTGATCTTTGGACTGGGTAAGAGTGGTCTGCTTAATTCAGACACTCTGTTCATCACCACCCCCTTTTCTGAATCATTTTGTCCACCATAAGCGTGGAAGGGTATACTCCGATGTGAGTCCCTTGCTCATTGCACCATCAGGATTCAAGCAAGCCGGGCCGACGATGGCTGAAATGCCAGAAACCGGTCCCCGGAAGCTTGTTTCCTTCCCAGTATAAGAATTGGCTTGGTAGTTTGGTTTGCCCTGTTCCCATCATGCACTGGGACAGGAACAAACTAATTTGCATGTAGCCAGGTTCTGAGCTGGGATGGTGCAGTGAGCTAAAAAACGGTGATGGATCAAGCCCTGATCTTTGGACTGGGTAAGAGTGGTCTGCTTAATTCAGACACTCTGTTCATCACCACCCCCTTTTCTGAATCAACTTCTAAAAGTGGCATTTCTAAAATAGTGCTAATAAATCTGTGGGCACCATGGTGCAGCATTTATTATTACCATTCCAAACATACCAGACTTGACCACGCTGCTCTTCTCATATCAGGAATTATCACTGAAACACTTATCAGGGAATCCCCAATGCATTCCTATCAGAGGGCAGCCTCACAGCAGTGAGAAACCAAACTGGCTTCACTACCAGGACATGTCACACACTTTTACCTACAATCCACCCTATCCATAGGGCTAGCTAGCGCCTACCTTAGGGGTGACTGACATGCAGTAAAAGGGAGGTCACAGACATGGCACCCACTTTAGGTGCCACGTCACAGTGGCAGTAACACTGCACGCACAAGCCCTGCAAGGGCAGAGGCCTGGGACAAGTTTTAAAAGCTACTTTGGTGGGTGGCGCAATCAGCGCTGCATGCCCACCAGTAGTATTTAATTTACTGGCCCTGGGTATCTGAGATACCACTTTACAAGGGACTGACAGGTAATTAAATATGCAAAACAGGTGTAGACCAATCTTACCATGTTTACCACAGAGAGCGCACGCACTTAACACTGGACAGCAGTGCTAAAGTGCCCATAGTCCTAAAACCACCAACACCATGTCAGAAAAAAGGCTAGGAGAAAGGTAAAAAGTTCAGGGATGACACTGCAAAAAGGTCAAACAGTGGTGGTCCCAGGGCAGTGGGGGAGGCCGTACGGGCCTCCTCCACATTTCATTGCAATGAAGCCCCAGGTAGGTGATTGTCCCAGAGGGAGTAGTAAGCCACCAGGAGGGGCGGGCCATGCACCTCCCTTCCTGTACCTGTATAATGCCCCCTTGATCTGGCCCACCCAGGAGCCTATATTTAAGGAAGTGTGTGAGGAAGAGCTTTTAAAAAAAAAAATTGCAGGAGTCACAGATCCACAGTGACTCCTGCCAACATTTTGTTTTTAATGCTTTTTGGGATGTGGAATGTCCCTATGGGACACCCCCAAGAGGCCCAGAGGGTTAGGGTATTACTACCCTGCCCCTTTTCTTTAAAAAAAAAAAATGTCATGTGACTCGGTTCAACCGAGTCACAAGATGGCTGCCAAAACATCCTTGTGTTGGCAACCAATCAGGTCTCAGCACGAGATCGGGAGGGATCCCAGATCCTCTGCATCCCCAGATATTTAACTGGTAATTTCTTTAACTATCTCAGAAACTAGATTTACACTGTTTAACTAAAGGGCACTTTCTGGACCAACAGCTACCGTTCTGCAAAATTTGGTCTAATTCCACTCAGCAGTTCGGGCTGTAGATGTGTCTAAAGTTCCTATTGAAATTAACATGGAGAAAACGTGTTTGGGCCCCCCTTTTCTCTGCCCTCCTTTGATGGATCACCTCAAACTTTTTGACACAGCAGTTGAAGGGACTGGCAAAGTTTTGAAAATTTCGCAAAGATTCGTCAAACGACACCAAAGTCATTGGCAAATGAAAAAAAGCTCTTCCTACGGAAACTACATCCTAACTATAACTAACTACTGGCCCTTGTAGGTAATATACATGCGCTTAATTGAAATTCTTCATTTTAAAACGTATATGCCTTTACCATTCATGCCTTTACAATGAAATGAATTGTCAAGGTATGCATGATAGCGATAATGTGTGGTAATGGCACACGCATTGCTATGGGCGCGTTGCTAAGGTAATGCATGGTAATGGGCGCGTTGTAATGGCGGTTTCCCCTGTATTCCTAATGTATGAAACTCAAAGTTTCGTATAGCGATTCCTAGTGGGTCGCAAACCGACCTACCTCATGAATATTAAAGAGGTAGGTCACAATTTACCAACTATTGGGAATTGCTGCCATTACAGGGAAGGTGGCCTGCTAAATGCAGACGATCATCTCTGTTTGCTTTTAAATAAAGAAGTCTTTTAAAAAAAAAAAAAAAATCCTTTACCGTTTTCCTTAAAGGAAAATGGTATGCATTTAAATCAAAAAGTTTTCTTTTCCTTTTGTTTGTTTAAGAAGACACAGTGATCCTGTGGACCACTGTCTTTGGGTCCCCGTCCCATTTGCAAATTTATTACCACTGCGTTTCAGCAGTTGGGAGTTTATAGATGGATTTCTGTCGCCAAACATTATTACATACCATTTCAATTTGGTATTTGGAAGGGATGCTTCTTCTGAATACTGGATCGATATTTGGTTGCAAACCAAAATTGTGATTCGGTAATGTGATACCAAATCACAGTTTAGATTTGATACATACCAAAATGCTTTATCTACGCATCGTCTAATTTGCGACCGGAAAAAAGCTTGATATATGTAGCCCTACGTCGGAAGATAAAACATTTGACTAGTATTGTTGTATAGGATTTTAGGATCCTACTGTAATTTTCCAGATTCATGCCCTTAAATAGGTATAAATCACGATATCCTTATATAGGCATAGAAATCATAACCATATCTAGACATAGCTCATACAGTCCAAATATGGCATGGCTACTTCCACTAGTTCCAAAAATCCACAACGATTTCTTGGAAAACTCTGCTTCAGCAGCTAGGGACTTCCCCTTGCTCGAATACTGACTTGTCCAAGAACTCATGGAGTTTTCAAAGAACTGAGACTCTTTGATGACATTATTATGTCCACCTTTACGTCAATCTCGGCACCTTCAAGGTATAAATATGCCCACACTTGCCCAAGCAAACACGCGGTGGTTTGGAGGAGTTCGACTATCTACTTGCCCGACGCATCCTGCTACAGCAAGTGCCGAAGGAAGCTGACTCTCCAGCAGACTCACTGAAAGAGACGCTGTCTTTTCTCTTGCCGAGAAATCCAGCTCCAGTGTTTCCAAGCTACCCTTGCGGGTTGTTGGGAAATCGAGTCCTGAGCCTGACCTTCTTCATTCTAAACCAAGGTATGGAGCTGTTTAGACCTTAAGAGAAATCCTGGATAGATTCTTGGCAAAAGAATACTATATTTATGCTACACCTCACTTACTCCTTCCCTCGTACTAGACTTAGGTTAGGTACATCGGGATAGGTGTCTTTTAGAAGCACCAGTTCAGTACTTTTAGCCTTTATTCATTTGTATGTATTTATCTATGGTCTAGGAACCATACAATGCTCTTACAGTATTATGTTATCCTACTCTTTTTACTGTACACATTATACTTTGCAACCAGTATTACGATTGTAGCAGTTAATTTCTTCTGCATGAGAAAGAAGACTGTTCAATAAATACTTTTATTGAAAACGCCCGTCTCTCTATTTCTCTGCACCTCTGGTGAAACGAAGCATGCAGGAATGACTAAGTAAAATATCTATCTATTGTTTCCACGACTCTAAAGATACGTTTCATCTTGGGGAAACAAAGTCTTCATGTTTATGCGGTTGTCAGAAACTAATCCCTTCTTGTGAACTCGAGAAAGTTTCTAGTGACCTCTGAGCTAGCTGGCACTCACACTTAAGTCTACTATATTCAATAGCGACCTAGTAGACATAAGTCCTACATCACTTCTATAGGATATATTATTCCAATGCGCAGAACCTATTGGGAATATAGGAACTACACTACAGTATGACCTTCTTGGTGTATTCGACCTCCATTCCATCATGGTCAGCCATGAAATTGCGCTTATGTCCAGGTCAACCACCAACAGTGGTTTTGTATCTTAAAACTGTAGAAAATAATTTCTTAGGTTGCTCTTAACTAATGATAGACTCTATTTGCTTATTATTTTTCAGATTTTATCCATATTACTTTGGTAATGGTATTGTCTTGTGTTGTAACCTTTCAAATGTAATACACACTTCGCTGGGAATTGGCTGCTGCTTGGGCCAGAGCTACTGGGGTTTGAGCAGAGTTTCTCTCAGAACTGTGTTTTGACCTAACTAGATATGATGTATTAAGTTGATAGGAGTATACTCCTTGCAAGTTAATAACCCCATTCCTGTTAATTGACAATTTGAAATAACTCTCTCCGAAGAGAAATAAGAAATAAATCTCCAAGCAGATAGTAAATTATCAAAGTGTGCAAGAACCGATGCAAAACAGACCACTCCCTGCTCCACTCAGAAAGGGAATCGGAATCAATGTCATTGAAAGGCATGGAATACAGGCACTTCTGTTTTACACGAGCACCCAGCATTATTTTCTTAGACTTTTTGTGCAGGGCAAAAGTGTCATAGCCTGGACATCCAGAGCCTGGATGAAGGGAGACTAAACACATACGAGTACTAAAACCAACGTACTAATACCAGGTAAAATTCAGATGAGATTGAGCTGACATTACCAAATGCGAAACGTATGAAAGTATGAGAGCTGGACTATTTAACTGATATCACCACTGTAAAAAACAATAATGATGAAACAAAGTGCCAAGGATTCTCCTCAGCGAGGTTAACACATGTGGCACTTGAACGTTTTGTCATGGATTAAATCGTGTCATTGAAGTTTTACAAATGTAATGGATTATTTCCAACCTACAGTAAAGATAGTAATTCAAAATAGAGCCTGTGCCTTGTGCAACAAAATGCACCAACAGTCTTCCTGCAAACATGATTTTTGTCAATCAATGTGCATTGTTTCTGACAGCTGCTCAACAAATCCATCTGACTCTGAGGCATTGAAAAGCCCACTCATTACCAGGAGTGCTGTGACAGTGACTTTCTGATAGAATATCGATGCTAAATATAGCTTGCGGACACAATAACCTGTTGAAAATATTGAGGACCAAAATATGGAGAAGGTAAGTATGAGTATAAATAGTTATTTACCTACCTTGAAGATATATATATATATATCATCAAGGGACATATACGTGGAGCAGAGTAAAATTGTTCTTATCCATAGAAAAATACCTTCACAAATACTTTTGTCCACACAATATTTTGGACTCAATATTTTATCCAAACACTGTGTGAACTCTGGGCCCAATTTCAATTTTCAGCGACCATGCTACTGTCTTTCATTAACCACCACCTATCTGCTAACAACAGGGTCAGCCTGGAAAATATGATACCTCCTTGTTGGCAGTTGCTCTTCAATGCGACAGTTCCTGCTTCTTTAACTTTATGCTCCGAGTAAGAGTCTGCCTTATTATGTTTTTCACATTACATTCAGTCTGTGTTATTCAACTCTTCAATTATATCACACAGCATTATTTAAGCATACTTTGGGCAAGCTTCATGAAAGGTGTGATATGCACATTGCCTAAAAGGCCTTCCACTTGGATGCTAAGGATCCCGCGCCGCTTCAATGTAATTTCCATTGAAATCAATGGAAACTCCATGACGAGTTACCCTTGTCATTAGCACTGAAGGGGTTAAAGATCAGCATAGCATAACCATATTTTTTAAGTACAGAACAAACGATAAGCAATCCGAACAGAGCTAAGTCTCTGGGTATTTCAAGCCTGATTTGTAGTCTGAAGTTTTCATCTTAAATGACTACTTCAAAAGAATAAAATAGACTGATCTTGCCCTCAGTGAGGACCAAGGCCCTTTGTAATAGTTTATAAGTTGAGTTTTTATGAGTTACAAGGATACTAGAGCACCGCTGTAGTAATTTTGTAGTGATAGAATTCATCATACTTAATAAATATGATGAGACATAGATTCCCATATACAATTAACTTTCTTAATAAGGTAAGCTGCCTCCAATATTGCAATACGGTACTTGTGTCTGGGCCTTTCTGCAGTCTATTAATTTATTGATAAATAAAGTAGAAACGCAAGCAGAAACCTAAGCCATGCCCTATGAGAAAGTTTGCATGGCTGAACGCAGAAGACCACAGCTGCATTGAGGCTTGCTGAGGTGGACAGAAGGATAAGAACATCTCTCATCTTAAAAGCAATACTACCACCCGTCAGCGCTGTAAGATTTGAGGACAATGAATACTACTTGATGGGTTTAATGGTAGATGGAGAATGGCTAGCTACTCAGTGCTCCAAATGATGAAATGGGTCTCTTATACAAGAACAGGAGAAGAGGATAAACCAATAAGCAGAGGTTCAAAACAGTATGTTAGCCTCACAAAGTAAAATATACTTGTAGGGATCTCTGCACACACATATTTCTGCCTACACCTGGGTGTAAATCTCCCCCTAGGTGCAACCTAGCAACTCAAGGCAGAGGTTTATGCCCAACAGTAGCAGTATGTGAAGGTGGGGGTCACACACAATTCAAAATACTGGCAACACTGCTAGTAAATGTATTTACGTATGTTAGGAGTACATCACTAAAAGAGAGTTCTACATAGAATAGGTGTAGATCTATATGTGTGCTACGTAGAACTAAGAATTGAAAAGAAAAGTAAAACAGGCATTGCCTGATAAAAAAACACACATACTTGACAAACATTACACTGGAAGCACATACATACAGGCCACACCCTTGGCTTGCCCTCTTCCCCTAAGCTGTGAGACAACATAAATGCCGACATCACCTGCAGACACCGTCGTCCACACAATCCCACTCAAGAATAAGAGGGGCTTCACTGAGGAAGAAATATAACTGGAGTTCATTTTGTAATGGATCTCACACAGCCTCACTGCAGAAAGTGGCTATGTAGCAGAAGGTCTGGAATGTATTGGGGTGGAAAATGCATTTCAGATGCATCAAGAAGATGGTGCAAGTTTGGAGAAGGAAGGAGAAGGACGAGCTTTCTGGGAGAGAGGTGTCAAAGACCCAGATCCCGTGCCGTCTCACACACCTCTCTGCCATATGTCTGACTTGCTGTATGACCTGCCTGTTCCAGTGAACCGCTTTGACAGATCAGTTTAGATCAACACACATCTATGTCTCAACAAGCTCTTGAATCAAACTTATTTCACAACTCTACAAACAGTAGACATCTCCACTTACACAAATAGTTACGAATTCTACGTCATTCATGTAAGCCTTTCTCCTCGTAAAGTGGTTATTAAATATACTAATGGTGATGCTCCTTCATAAAAAGACACACATTACACACAACATGTTGTTCAGGTGCAGGTTGCTACCCATATAGTGAGGTGTTTATGTACTTATGTTGATGCTTTCTACCATTCCTTTCCACAGGTTTCATGTTTGCTATATAGTAAGTGACCGTTGCAGCAGCAACACCTCCTCCTTTGGTACAGCCACAATCAGGGCCAATATCAAAAAGCACCCTTTCAATCAGATAGGTAGGTTTCGCTTCTGTAATTGCAGTGTTAAGTGTTCCTGAGTTACACACCAGGGTTCTCATTTACGAGGCCCCTAGCGGCACTTTTTTTGTGTCACCAGAGTGTCACTTTTTTGACGCTCTGGTGGTGCAATGTACCACAGCATATTGACTAGGCCTAAATATGTGCCCCTTTCAGCCAGAACATTGTGGGAAAGGGGTGTTCCTTGGGTACTTGCTGTTGGTGTTCCCACTCAACACCCATGAAATGTGATGCATTCCTAGATTTACCAGGAATGGTAAACTTGGGAATGCATCAAATTGTAACGCACCTCCAGGGGCGGCGCTAGGTGGACGCAACAGGGAAAAATATCCTTATTTCTCCTCATTTTTACCTCTTTCTGCATTTTGCAGCACAGCACATATAGAAGAGGAAAACACCTCTCATGATTGTTTTTGTGCAGGAAGGTGTGCTTCCTACACATAAACAATTACCCCTACAACACACCCCCACCCTTACACCATGGCGTAAGAATACTTGCGTTGGCACATGGTAGGCCATTGTGCACCAGCGCAGGGGAATAGGCTGGAAATGTGCTGCATCTTATAGATACAGCACATTCCTGCTCTTTTCTTTTGAAGCAGGGCAGTGCTGCAAGATTCCTGCAGCACTGCCCTGCACCAGAACCTCGTAAATTATACCCGATATGTGTGAGATTCATATTTCGGTTTGGTCTTGTGAGTATGTGTAATTTGGTTAACAAGGTAATTATTGCTTTTAATTCTTGTTTACTCTTGATATGACACCATTAACATCAAACCATTTTTCATGCTCTCCATTCATCGCCACATGTTAGAGATCGTCTCTCAACGGTTCTTAAGTGCTTCCCACCTTCCGTTTTCACCTTATTCATACTTTGTCTGTCATGGCTGGTCTATATTTTCACCTTGTCTTTAACAACATTTTTCTCTTCTTTCTTTTCTGTTTTTCTTTCATGCTATTGACACCGGTGTGACATACCTAAAGAATACATTTTGGATAGTTTTTCTTCACACATTATATGCCTCTGCTTTAAAAACATTTTCTCCACATTTTATATTCAGTTTCATATTCACTTACACAACATCTTCCTCAGTCTTTAGTTTCTGTGTTCACTCATCTTTCCCATTGTCTTTTCTATCACATAACCCTTTATAACATCTGACATTTCTAGCCAGGGTTGATCAGTGCAGACAGAGAAACAGTACCTTTCTCAGTGGTCCAAGTCTTCTCATAAGGTGACCCGCTTTCATTACACTGAGCCACTTACCTATTATCTATATTTTAATTAGGACTATCAATACAAAGCTTTGCTCAAAATGGAAAATCTCTTTGCAATTTTAATACCTAGGCACAGATGTATTAAGACTTTTCTCCAAGTTTGTGTTACTTTTTGCTCCTGGTTTGTGTTACTTTTTAATGCAAACCCAGCTCAAATTATTGTGGTAGTTGTACTTTTAACTGCATATAAGGATGTGCATTGGAAATTTGGCCAAAGTAGTGCAAGATAGGGCTATGCGCTACATTGTGCTACTTTTCATCAAGGTGGGCATTCTTTGAATGGTACATGAGCATTCCTACGCAGTCATCAATGAGTTTTGATGCAAATTAAAAACGTATACCTCCTATAGGAAGGTGTAACTGTGGAGTTTTGAAACTCCAATTTTTCCAAATTTGAGTGGCGGCTGCACTGTCCCATAAAGCATCATTTTTGTACTGGATAGGTCCCCTTCTTGTAAAAATATAATGCTTGATAGAATGCAAACACCTTTGCACCATAGTGCAAGAGTGTGTGTATTGCCACATGGCAGCCTAAAGTGTACCAGCAGATGCAGAAAGGAAAAGCCTCTTAGCTGATAGGAGACTGTTATGCTGTCTCCATTTCAGGCAGCGTAGCACAGCAATTTTCAGTGCTGCGCTGCATTGCAAGAAAAGTTAGTAAATATGTCCCCTAGTCTCTTTCTTTTTTTTGTGATGCCTCCCAAGATGGCTTCCACTTTCATTGCCCAAATTGGTTGGCTTTCTGTCTAGATATATAAGTAGGACATGCCATGCAGAGGTTTGCTCAAAATGACACAGTATTTTTCTTGCATGCTATGGTACGCCTATTTTCTCAGTGCTAGGTCATTTGAAATGTTTTGATTACCAACATCCTCACAGTTCTTTTCCTGCTGTCTCCAGAACATCCGTCATCGACTGTATTTCACAACCTACACCACAAATGTCTAGCAGACAAGAAAAAACATATATCAATTCTTACCCATCTATCTATCTATCTGTCTATCTATCTATCTGTCTGTCTGTCTGTCTGTCTGTCTGTCTGTCTATCTATCTATCTATCTATCTATCTATCTCAGGACCTTAGGCCATGTCAAGCCCGATACCTTTTTCAATTTCTTCACTATAAGCACATAAAACTCACCAATTCATTCAACACAAGTATACCAATATCTCACAAGTAAACAAAACAATGTTCAAAATTAATGACGCATAACCCTATTCATACTCACACAAAATCTCACCTTGTCTCTCTTCAAATTCTGGGCATTATGTAATAGGACACAGGCATTTCTCAAACTTGGGGTAATTATTTAGAGCTTCTCTTCTCAACGTAAACCATATCTCCACCACCAAGTTTGCTGAAGTGAGGTTTAAATTCAAAGTTTCTGATTTACCATCATCCGACTAATTCCCGCTCTCGCAGGCCAAGATGGATCTTGTGCTTTTTTTTTAGAAGAGGAAGCCAATACATCCAGTACATTTTTATCACAAACATCATCATCATCATTTTGAGTCAATAAGGTGTACGTTTTAAGGGTTTTATTACTAAAAGTCTTTTAGTAGATGATTTTTATATAGTCATCAACTAATTCATCAATAATTAATTAATACATTTTTTTAAAGTCAATCAGTAGTCAAATATTAATAAATTAATTAAGCACATTTCTAACCCCGAGATGAGACCTCCACTCCGCCCGTGGAGTGTGCGGAGATTTGCCTTCTCTGTGTTCCGCGGAGAGCGCAGAGAAGGCAAAACTCCGGAGCGGAGTGAAGTTGGCTAGCCCCTGCCTCCACCCCCCTATTAACAAGTGATTAAACAATAATTTAAAAAAATGTAAAATCACTTACCGATACTGCGGCGTCCCCAGGCTGCCCTCCTCCTGTTCCTCGCCATCTCGCTAGTCCATGAGAAAACTGTGCATGCACCCGCGCATTTCTCGCTAGAAATGCGAATGTTCGCCAGATCAGGAGTCTTTGTCCCAGGGTTTTGGAGGTCGCTGGTCTGCAGGACAAGTTGTGTGATACTTGCAATGTTCAAAGTTCACAGACAGGATGGCCGGGCTTGGGCCAAGCCTTGGTTCTTCTTTGTCCTCTTCTTCGTAGGTCATCGGTAACCTGAGGCTTAAGGTTCAGGGGTTCCTCTAAATACACATTTTAGGGGGGATTTATGGCCTACTTACCTTTGGGGTGCCTACACTCTTTGTATGTACACTCCCTCTGGGGAGGGAGCAGCTCTCTAACCCTATTGGCTAGAATCCTCCAAAGCATTTTGGAGGATTCTCAAGGAATTGGGTCACTTCAGCTCAGGGCACTTTAGGGTAGGCCCTAGCTGAAAGGGGAAAAATGTCTCTTGCTTACTATTTTTCCCACCGATCTTGCTGCCAAAAATGGGACTTGGTTGGGGGGGTTTCTCCACTAGCTGGAGAGGCCCTGGTTAGCATAGCAAAGGACAGAAAGCCTTTGAGGCTCACTGCCTTTCTATGCTGTTCCTGCTTGGGGGTAGGTGTAAAGCAACTCCATCCTGAGCAGACTTTGTTTCTGACCCTCGAGAGCAAAATGCTCCCAATTCAGGGGTCATAAACATGTCTAGAGGTAGCAGGCTGGGGGGATAGTGAGCCAAATACGGCAATGGTTGTCTCGGTCAATAAGTATGTACAATATAGAAAGCATTGTATAAGAAGGAGGAGGAGTGCCAGAAAAGTGCCAGAAAACGGGGGATGCAGATTTGGTCGCCTCTGACAACATGAATTAAAGAGTGCTCTGGGTATAGTGATTGGCTGAACCCTGACCCTGCGAACCTGAGCTAGGCACATAAATTGGATTTTCTTTACCCTTAAGGATGCTACATGCAATTTTCATTGTATTTTTTAGTAGTGTGTAACTTCGGGTAATCCTGCTGAGGTAAAACTGGATGTATTAGTTAATTATTGATTAAATCTATGACGGGTTATTATATGTCCTGATTCCAGATGTCTGAGTGAATTGATGGATACATTGTAATGATTTAATATGTTATACACATTAAAACAACGTTTTTGTTATTAGCTACATTTTGCTGACAACAGCACCAGACTCATTGTGAAAAACATGTCAAGAGAACATTAGCTGGCACTTTTAAAGAGACGTTTGATTCATGGGTTTGATATGTTTCGAATTTCAGTAAGCAACATCAATCAATATCGAGTATCCTTGCCAATAGCGCCAAGATGCCCATTATTGGGCTCTATAAAACTATATATCATAACACAACATAACATAACAGTGTATCATAATGTCATTTAATTTCCCCCATTTCTACAAATAGCTTTTTTTTATCGGAAAGAACAATTCGTACAATGTTGTTTCATGCAAGAGAAAATTCAAGTGGTTAATCATTCAAAGTACTGATCAACTTGAAATCAATAACTTTGATGTCAAACTTCATTCTGTTATTCAGCTATGAGACAAAAATGCCATTGTTCTGGCAGAGAAAATCAGCTGTAGGAAAAAAATGCACCATGTTTCTAAGTCTGTCTTAATAAGATTTCTAGTTATTTTAAATTTGTATCTGGTGTTTTAATTGCTTATGCCTCATGCCAAGGCACAGATTTATGAAAGCATATCCATTAATTTCCCATGTCATTATTCGCGACATATTTTAATCTAATTCAAGTTGTTTTATTGTGGCAAATTAATGTACCATAATGTACTTCCGAATCCCTGGGATTGGTATGTTGATTTTTTTTCGTTGATGGGATGTTCAAAGTGGTACAGGGACGATTTTAAATAAGGACAGATGTTCTAATGTCGGTCCACCTAAAGGTTAATTAACAGAAACGAAGAACAGGCCAGTATTGGTATTCTGTGATAAAAATCCAATCTATCTTCAACTGTTTTTTAAAAGGAAGCAACTTGCATGGTATGGTGACGATAATACGACTGCCAGTCAGCAGTACGAAGTCATATAAATAAGTGCAAACATTCTTGTCAGGATTCATACAGATTAGAAGTGTTTCCGCTCATCTCATCACTTATACTTTTCTCATGTGTCCCTCTCCGATAAAATAGCTTCTTGTAGTTCAACAGACTAGTTAAAAAATAACGCACCACTCGACGCACGAGTTGATGCTTTAAGAGATAAAAAAAATGTGAATGGAGCCAACAGTTTTTTCCAGACCCTTCCATGGTCAGCTACATACAGCTTTATGGATGGAAAGGGTTCACGTCACCAAACAAAACACACCCAATTAACAATGCACCAAACACAAATATATATAACACATAAGATTCAGAAAGAGGCTTTAGGCCAGCCCTCTTTGGCCTTCAGCTTGTTCAGGTATGCTCCTTTGAAGTACTGGCCAGTGGGCATGTTAGTCATTTTCTGGATCATCCCATTCATTTGCAGATGTTCACATTAGGGAACTGTGAGAAAGTAGGTTGTTAGTTGAAGTGGAAGGAAGTCCTCTTCAAGTAATAATAACACTATTCCTTACTAGACCTAATTAGATAACAAATAATTTGAATCTGAGCTCAACCATTGGTAGATGTTACATGGGGCAGACAGGCTTCACTTAGGAGAAATGGTTAAAACATTTGTCAGTACCAATATAGTTAGAAAGTAGCAAAAACAACACACTAAATATTCCACTCCAAGCTATAAAAATAGAAAACTTTTTTATGAAATAATAGACATCAAAACAACAAGCATCGGATGTAGGGAACCAGAGAAAAGATTTTTCAAAGTTTTAGATGGTTCTAGATTCAAAAAAGCTCAAAGTTCCAACAGGGGGTATATGGTTGTGCTAGATCAAGTCACAGTCAAATGTTAAGACAGACCGCAATGGAGTGCAGGATACATACAGGGGCCAGATTTTCCTGGAGGAAAGTTCACTTCTTACTTAGAAGATTGTCTTGAGAAAAAACCTTCTTGACAGGTTGTCAGCGAGTTGGGTAAGAAGGAGGGCTCAACAACAGCAGCCACGTGAATTACGGGTCCTCGGCGGGATCCTCTGCTCCTTTGGAAAACTTGGCAAGGTCATCATCAATGGCAGGAAAGACCCGAGTAGACAAGCCCACCAAAAAAGAAGGACTTGTTGGGGGTCATATGCTGTTAGGCATCAACCTCAGTGAATCCTTTCTACGTGCTGACCTAGAAAACATTTCTTAAAGTTGAAATCCTAATAGCAGGGAAAACCTGGAAATTAAGTTTGACTGGTGATTAGCCATTGGTGGCTACAGCTTTGGCATCAGACCTGGTCTCCACTCATTCACAGGAGCGGGCAGATACACTCTAACACCATGGCCCTGTAGACACTAGTTGGGGTTTAGGACCCACACTGCCAGCAGCCACCAGCAGCGTCCAGTGCAAATCCAGTTGGAGCTGGTCAGCTGGTCTCAGCAGGGTGTGTATCACTTACAACGCAACTTTTACGTCGTAATGCTGTTACAACGCAGCTATTACAACGCAGGATCCATTACAACGCATGGCATTACAACGCATGGCATTACATCGCAGATGCTATTACAACGCATACCATTACATCGTAAGTATTGGTAAGTATATAATTTATTTTAATTTTATTTAATATTATATAAATGATTTAATTAATATTAATTATAAATAAAAATAAATAAAAATATTTATTTATGTTTTTAAATATTATAAATTAAATTTATTAATGTAAGTAATTTTTTAAATAAATATGAGTATAGGAGTATATGTATAGGTGTACTGAGGTTTTAGGGCAGGGTTTGGGTTTTGGGGTACAGGGGTGTTTTTAGGTTTCAGGTTTGGGTTTTGGGGTACAGGGGTGTTTTTAGGTTTCAGGGTAGGGTTTGGGTTTTGGGGTACAGGGGTGTTTTTAGGTTTCAGGGTAGGGTTTGGGTTTTGGGGTACAGGGGTGTTTTTAGGTTTCAGGGTAGGGTTTGGGTTTTGGGGTACAGGGGTGTTTTTAGGTTTCAGGGCAGGGTTTGGGTTTTGGGGTACAGGGGTGTTTTTAGGTTTCAGGGTAGGGTTTGGGTTTTGGGGTACAGGGGTGTTTTTAGGTTTCAGGGCAGGGTTTGGGTTTTGGGGTACAGGGGTGTTTTTAGGTTTCAGGGCAGGGTTTGGGTTTTGGGGTACAGGGGTGTTTTTAGGTTTCAGGGCAGGGTTTGGGTTTTGGGGTACAGGGGTGTTTTTAGGTTTCAGGGCAGGGTTTGGGTTTTGGGGTACAGGGGTGTTTTTAGGTTTCAGGGCAGGGTTTGGGTTTTGGGATACAGGGGTGTTTTTAGGTTTCAGGGCAGGGTTTGGGTTTTGGGGTACAGGGGTGTTTTTAAGTTAAATAAAATTAATTATATTATATTAATTACATTTTTTAATAAAATAATTAAATTAAATACATTATTTTAAATAATTTATTTTAATTACAATCAAAAAAATATTTAAATTAATTTAATTATATTAATTAAATAAAATTAATTACATTTTTTATTAAAATTAATTTAAATAAATAATTACTATTATTTTATTTAAAATAATTTAATTAAATTAAAATAATTACATTTTTTTTAAAAAGGTATACTTACCTATACTTACGATGTAATGCCATGTGTTGTAATAGCATCTGCGATGTAATGACATGCGTTGTAATGCCATGCGTTGTAATGGATCCTGCGTTGTAAAAATTGCGATGTAACGGTCTGCGTTGTAAAATAACGCGTTGTAACATCATAGATCCCTCAGCAGACATATGGGCACCTTGCTGATTTTGCGTTCCTGGTGCTGAACAGGAGACTAGCCAACTAGCATTTGGAGTCTAATCTTTTGTCCTGGTACTAATGCTGAGGAGGTAGGTCCAACCCTTGGGGTTTCTCTCCACAGGTTCAACTGCAGGTGCAGCCCTTCTTCTGTCTTCCACAAGTCCGGAGGTGTCCTGAAGAGGGAACTGAGGATGCCACTGTTATGCCCCATGCCAGCATGTCCTTGGGGGGAAACTCCAGGTCACTTTCTAATCAATAGGGTTCAAGTTCGCAGGAATGCCTCTACCCAGTTTTGCAGCACCTCCTGTGTGTTTTACTTTAATATTTCCACAATGCATCTCCATCTAAAACCAATGTGGCAGAACATTTCTTCACTTGTGCAGAGCTCTGGGCACACCGCTGAGGTGAGTTTATGGAAATGACAACATTCCCCCTGCAAACCACTTCAAAAGCAGGTCCTCCCACTGGGACATATCCACTCTGGCTACTTCGACAATGGTAACAGCAGACCTAGGTGTACGTTACATCTGCCTGTGCCCGTATAGAGTCCTCTTAAGCTTACCATCCTATACCTAACAAGCCCAGATCCGGTTAGAACTTGGACTAACAAAACAACTGCTAGCAAGGCGAGGATCGTATATTACGTGTTGGTACAAAATAAAGAAATCACCTGAGAACACACTGAACCACCAGCTTTGGCAAAATCTGTATAGCAGCTCCATCGTACCGGCAAAAAATATTTAGAGGAGTCACTGGCTATAACAGGACTAAAACAACTATGGCAAATTTCACTACCGCACGTACAATTTAAGCATGCAGTATACAAGAGCATAAAGAGACTCTCTTTTATAGAGAACAAAGCCACCTTTACCCATAGGTGCCACGCCTGGTTGATTTTGAGCACCTATAAATCACCGGGGTTAGGGGCTACAGACTGGGGTATTGCAGGAAATCAAAAGAAGCCTTCCTAAAACACAGGCTAGGAATTCTACCAGCCATACCCCATCTACAACCATGGCTGAGGAGGAACTGCGGGACACTATGTAGGTTATGCGGAGCAGGGAAAGAAGACATTGAACATTTGCTATGCTCCTGTTTGAAGCTAAAAGAGGAAAGAGTAGCTCTCTTAATAACAACCATTAACGAATACAGAATACGCACACAGACACTAGCAGTCCTTGCATGCTTTGATCCAAGGCTACCGCTACTAAATGGGATGTTGGTAAAAATGTTTAAATCAGTTGTGCTCAAACTATCCAACAAAGATGTCGGTGGTTTGGAAAAATAATGAATTACGGACACTTCTCAAGCTCTCATTATATAATTACTATATTTTCTTAATAATTAAGATTTCTTTTTTGTCTTTTAAAAAATGTTTTTTCTATTGATGAAATGCTCATTTAATGTATTTTTGTAATGGTTTTAATTAATCAGAAAAAATAAACTTTTTACTTACTACTTACTGTGCCCCTTTGATGCCCACACCTCCCAGATAATCCTTCCAGGAAAAAGTTTCACCTCCTCCCAGCCAAGGACCCTTTGTTCCCTTTCCTGGCAGCCATTCACACCCCCTTTCAGGGGACCAGCAGGCTGCCAAATGACAATTGGGGATTACATCTGGAAGGGTTCTTGAAAGGCTTTAAACAGGAAAATGTAAACTTTTGAAAAATAGCATTTTCAAAATAGTAATATAAAATCTGGCTTGTCTTTAGATTGGTTTTAAAATAACCATTAGTTTGAGTACTTAAATGATAGAATTCCCAAAACTGAAGTTATGTTATATATGGTGTTATAATTTAACCCAGTGCTTTTCTATGGGAGAGCAAGGATTGTAACAGTGAAAAAAAAGAAATTTGAGATTTTCTGCTGCCAGATTATTTTAAACTTGAAGAGATGTGTCCTGCTTTTTAAATACCACTCACCATATCCTATGGTTATCAGGGCCTACCTTAGATGTGACATGGCAGCATTCAAATAGAGGTATTGGCTTGGAAAATGTTTTACTTTGCTATATTGATGTGCAGTTTTCAATCTGCTCACTCAAGCTGCAGGGGAGAACTGAAGACGTGTTTTGCATTGTCACTTTAGTGGTGGCACAATAGGTGCTTGTAAGAAATTGGGTTATTGGTTGAGGGTGTGGAAGTACCACTCAAGCAACCACCATAATCCTTGTCAGGGAAAACCACGAAATGTCACTAAATTATCTTGGGCTTAACCCTAAGGTAGCTTGGCACAAAACTTGTCAGGCTTAACTTAGAGGCAATATGTATTTAGTAAACTATTAAACCATTAAATTAAATTCTTACTGAATATTGTTTTTTTTTGTGGGCAACAAGGTGTACTTAGGGGTGACTTATTAAGCTTTAAAAGCAGGGGTTTCCACCTGTCAAAGAGGGTTATTTTTGGTGGTTCATGTTAATCAGCAGCTTTTTAGGCTGCTGGATTCAGGCTACACATCGTAGGCATGAAAGTATGTTTTTCAGGCCACTCTGTGGATAGCAAAATATGTGCTGCAGTCTACAGGTGGCATTTAAGTTACCTGACCTGGGTAGTTTCAAGTTTTCAAGTTTTATTTATTATGATAAGGAACTCTTTCGAGGTCCACACAAAAAACCAGAAAATATATACAAGAAAAAATACATAAAATGTCATTTTAACACTAAACACAAATGAAAAATAACATATTAATAAAGATCCAAGAAACATTTAAAGAAGCCATACAATTTAAAACAAAACATTTCATTAGGAGGGTTAATCAAGGCCATCTGAAATGACTGTGCAGAAAGAATATTAAGTTGTAAGCAAATTGGACGTAACCATCTGCGCCTGTAAGACATCAGGGCCGGACAAACAAACATGACATGATTTAAGTCCTGAACATGCTTTTGACAAAGATCACAAAGTGGAGAGTGACCATACCATCTGCCATAAAGAACTTTCAGCGGAAGCAGGTTTTGTCTTAATAAGTACACTAAGCGACGAACGCCACGAGGGATGTTCCAGTACATATAAGGTTGCGCTTTCCGCAAGAGGCATGATTCAATGACAGGAGTACAACCTTTTTTTAACAGACGAGAATCTCTGTCATGACAAAACCCCAATTCCCATGAAGAAATCTTCAATATAGATTTTAATTGGAAAGAGGATAATAAAAATAAGGTTTCTTCATCCAATTTCAATTGGGCCACAGCAAATCTAAATTTTTTTACAATCAAAGAATGTTCATTTAGACTTCCTAACAATTCACTTTTTATAAGAAATCTCAGAGTATTAGGTTCACTTTTTACTATGCCTACTACCCAACGAATGGAGCCAGCCAAACCTTGGTTATAATTTAACCCAGTGCTTTTCTATGGGAGAGCAAGGATTGTAACAGTGAAAAAAAAGAAATTTGAGATTTTCTGCTGCCAGATTATTTTAAACTTGAAGAGATGTGTCCTGCTTTTTAAATACCACTCACCATATCCTATGGTTCTCAGGGCCTACCTTAGATGTGACATGGCAGCATTCAAATAGAGGTATTGGCTTGGAAATTTTTTTACTTTGCTATATTGATGTGCAGTTTTCAATCTGCTCACTCAAGCTGCAGGGGAGAACTGAAGACGTGTTTTGCATTGTCACTTTAGTGGTGGCACAATAGGTGCTTGTAAGAAATTGGGTTATTGGTTGAGGGTGTGGAAGTACCACTCAAGCAACCACCATAATCCTTGTCAGGGAAAACCACGAAATGTCACTAAATTAGCTTGGGCTTAACCCTAAGGTAGCTTGGCACAAAACTTGTCAGGCTTAACTTAGAGGCAATATGTATTTAGTAAACTATTAAACCATTAAATTAAATTCTTACTGAATATTGTTTTTTTTTGTGGGCAACAAGGTGTACTTAGGGGTGACTTATTAAGCTTTAAAAGCAGGGGTTTCCACCTGTCAAAGAGGGTTATTTTTGGTGGTTCATGTTAATCAGCAGCTTTTTAGGCTGCTGGATTCAGGCTACACATCGTAGGCATGAAAGTATGTTTTTCAGGCCACTCTGTGGATAGCAAAATAGGTGCTGCAGTCTACAGGTGGCATTTAAGTTACCTGACCTGGGTACATTTTCTATGCATTACGGACTTCTATGTAATGTAAAGTTGTCAAATAGGGATAAGCCAATTTATCCATGTACATAGGAAGAACACAGGAACTTTAATTCTGTATAGCAGTGATAAAATGCACAGTGAATATGCAGAAAAGGCAAGTGTGCTACAAACTGGTAGACGATAGTAGGATGTTTCTTAAGGGAACAGTGATGAAGAAAACAATAGTGAGTAAACCTCTACACTAGGGAAATAAGCCCTTTATGTCTGATGCTTGATGCAAAGTCTCCTGTTCTGCTGGACATTTTCTATCAATCACATTTCTTGAGGTCTCTCACTCTCTTTCTCCTTCTCTCTATCTCTCTATCTAGCTCTCTTTCTATCTCTCTTACTCTTAAAGAGTCTCTCTCTCTCTCTCAAGTACTATTTCTCACCTTTGGCTACTTTTTTACTTTCTGTGGGTACAAAGGTGAAACTCTGACCAGAGAATGGTGCTAGAGTATGATGGTGAAGTTACATCTCTATACTATCAATGTTGGAACTTCAGCATAGTCTTCTGATCCATATCTGAACTGGTCTGTGGTGGAATTGTTACTGCCAAGCCAGAATGAATAGCACATGAGGAAATATATATTTGAGTGTATTGATATTTATATTCTCGAATAACAAGAAGTAACCTTCAGATGCAATTGATAGTCTTCTTAAGGGAAGAGGCCAAATACTGGTCCTGTAGCTTCAGGTTGCACCCGCTGATGTCTTTAATACCTATTTCTCTCCCTCTCGTGCCTTACACTACCTATATTATTTCACACAGATTACCAGGTAGTTGAAACCCCCACCTTAAGAAAGTAGGGAAAAGGAGCAGATGTATTACCACTCTAGTCCCATGGTAAGTTGTAGGGGTGGGCAGAATTTGCGTAATCGCGTTACGCAAATCTCCGCGAAATGGTAAAAAATCTCTGGGAACACGCAGAAATTCCTTGGCCTGGGCGGCAAATTCCGTTCCGCTCGCAGAATTTGCGGAATTTGGGTAATTTTGCGTTCCGCGGAGAACTCGAAATTGCCCAAAATTCTGTGTTCCGCGACTTTGCGAATTTTTTTGCTTGTTCGTGTTCCCAAACGTGTGTTCACAAGATATTTCCCCCAAGCACGCAGTGATTCCGAACAGTAAAAGCATCACAAACAAGCAATTCCTCATGTTCACGGAATTTCTGCGTGTTCGCGGAGATTTTTTACCGTTTCGCGGAGATTTGTGTAACGCGATTACACAAATTCCGCCCACCTCTAGAAATACACGAAAATGCGGAATTGCTTGTTTGCGATGCTTTTTTACTGTTCACAATCACTATTTGCGAGTTCGGGGGGAAATATCTCCCGAACACGCATTTGAGAATGCGAACAAGCAAAAAATTACGCGAAGTCGCGGAACACAGACTTTTGGGCAATTTTTCGTTCTCCGCAGATCGCGAAATTACCCAAATTCCGCACATTCCACGAGCGGAATGGAATTTGCCGCCCAAGCCTAGTAAGTTGTGAAGCTTCCTTATCTTTTTTATGGTAGACAATTCCAGTTTAACTCCTTGGGTGCGGAGAACGGAATGGTTCCGACCTCAGTCACAGTGCTTTATTATATTTAATGTAATTTTCACTCTGTCTGCTGCTTCCTTGTCGGGAAAATTGGATGGCGAGAGCAACACAAACTGCATTATGCAGTCTACTTTTATTGTATGGCATTATGTTATGATATGAGATGGTTATTGATTCCATATATTTGTTCTTTCTTCAGTGGCCAATTTGCCTAATAGTAGTGGTGTATATGAGCAATCTAAGTGATGTCATCATTAATGTCACTGACAATGTCAATGAGTGATATATGTGAGGTCCTAAGCAGTGCAAGGTATAGTTCATTCAGCTGACTATAGCTGTTGAATTTCTCTGGTTTTGTACAAATGAAATGTCAGCCTATCTATAATGTCCCAATAACCTTTGGTTTTTCAGTGAATTTCTAAGGTTTATTTTACTTCTATTTCCTAACTATAACATCCCTGTAACCTTTGTTTTTTTCAATATATTCCTAAGGTTTTTTTACATGCTAATTCCTAACTATAATTTTGTTTTTTTTCACAGAATTTCAGCCACCACCACATCCAAAACCTATAACTGCAAAATGAATTATAACCAACACACTAAATACATTACTGTCTACATGACTCTATGATAGCATGTATAACTCCCTTAATATCTCTCTGACCCTGTGTATAGCTTGTTCAGTGGAATCTGTGACTGCATGCATTACTGTATCAGTAAGTCTCTCATTCACTGTATAAGTATTTGAGTGAATCTGTGAGATGGTGTATCAGTCTACTAATGGTTCTGTAATGAACTGTGTGACTATCTCAGTGCATCTATGAGTGGGTACATCGGTGTCTGTGATTGTTTGCATGAGTCTGTCAATCGTCTGTGAGTAGTTGCACGAGTGCCTTTGTGTATTTGTAAGTAAGTATATTACTGTCTGACTGGATCTATGAGTGGATACATGAGTGTCTAAGTGGGTGTCTGATTGTGTGAGTGACTGGGTGCAAGAGTGTCTTATTGGGTCTGTGAGTGGTGCATCAGTCTCTCAGTGGGACAATGTCTAGGAGCATGAGTTTCTAGGTGGTTCTGTGAGTGGTTCCATGGGTCTCTGAGTGGGACTGTGAGGGTGGGTGAGTCCCTGAGTGTATGAGTTACTGGGTGTATAAATCTCTGAGTAAGTGTGTGAGTGACTGTATGGGTGTGTGAGTGTCTGAGTGGGTCTGTGTGTGAGAGTATATGTCTATGAGTGGGTAAGTGAATTGGTGCATGCATGAGTGTCTGGGTGGGTCTGTGACTGGATGTGTGAGTCTGAGTGGGTGAATATGTCCGTGTATATCTGAGTAAATCTTTGAGTGGGTGTTTGAGTCTCTGAGTGTATGAGTGAGTGACTGAGTGCATACATCTCTGAGAGGGTCTGTGACTGAGTGTGTAAGTGACTGTATGAGTGTGTGAGTGGGTGTATGAGTGTTTGAGTGTATCTGTGAGTCGGTGTATTAATGTCTTAGTGGGTCTGTCAGTGGGTCTGTGAGTATATAAGTGAGTGCGTGAGTGGATCTGTAAATAGGCACATAAGTCTCTAAGTGAGTCTGCACATGGGTGCGTGACTCTCCAAGTGAGTCTGTAAGTGGGTGCATGAGTATCTGAGTGGGCCTGTGAGTGGGTGCATTAGTATGCAGGTGGGTCTATTAGTGGGCTAAAAGAGTCCTACGTGGGTATGAGACTGTGTGCATGAGTGTATGAGTGGGTCTCTAAGTAGATACATGAGTCTCTGAGAGGGTCTGTACATGGGTGCTTCACTCTCAGAGTGAGCCTTCAAGTGGGTGCATGCATACCTGAATGGGTATTTGAGTGGGTGCATGGGTCACTCTCCTAATGAAAGGAAAACACTGATGGCCACAACTGGAATATTCAATGCTAAACAGTTTATTGTATTGCCAAAAATGGACCCAACATGTTTCAGATCGGACCTTGTGCCTTGCCAACAGATGAGAATGGTTTCTTTACAGACAGCTTTTAAAGGAAAAGTACATGTGTATTTTTTTCATGTCTTTTAAAGTTTGTGAGCACACCTGCATTTTTCCTTTCAAAACTTTCTGTAAAGAAGCCAAGCCCATCCGTGAGCAAGGTTCGTGGTCCAAGCCGAAGCGCATTGTGTATATTTTTCCTAATAAAATAAACTATTTACCAAAAAATATTCCAGTTGTAGCCATCAGCATTTTCCTTTCATAATGAAATGGAGTGTCTGCCATATGTAGTAGGTTTCTGCTTACCGCACACTGTGGCTGCCACGTTGGGGAAAGCGACTGAGTCAAACAGAGTACATGCAATGATTGATATATATAGAGCGTTGCGTACTTGGAACTTTTTTTATATTGAAATTACCGGCGTGCTCGGCCGGAGTGCACGCCACCTCCCACGGGGCCTCTTGCAGCCCTACGGAGCAACTTTTGGAATGGACTTGAATACAGGGTTGCTACCGGCCCGGCGAGAGAAAAGAAACTGAAGCATTGAAGAGTGACTGGGACTCGTAATTCGAGAGATCAGCAAGAATGGTAAGAGCGCGAACTGGTTTTCGAGGTGTCCGTCCTGAGGGGAGTGGGGGTGTGTACTGCTTCGGTGGGTTTGCATTTCCCTCCCCAGGGTTAACGGCACGGCGTTTCCAGATCTGTGCATGCCCTTTACTGCCTAGATTACCCGACACCTTCTCTTGGTGAGATTAGCAATTCCTGGAGTGGGCACAAGAATACGGACTTGTTTGTATTAGCCTCCACCATCGAATTCTTCATATGTATCGAGTTGTGATTTACGCACAATGAACTAACTCACCCACAATGCATCTGTAAAGGAGCAACAGCACTATTCAACAGTATATGACTCAGATTGAACCTTACATCAATCACAGTTCAAAACCAACTGAGGTGTAAGGAATCTGTAAATCTGAGTTCTGTACAGGTGCCGTGCTAGCCAAATTTCACACAGGAGGAACTTTACATTTATGTGAAGGGACAACGTACACATGCCAGGATACTTACACCATCTCCAAGGAAAACATAAAAACAAACATAAAAACATGGAAGAGGAGGAGGAGAGGAGGGCAGCGGCACAGCTGCTTTTCACGCTGAAAAAGAAAAACACAGCTGTCTCTAAAGAGACCAAAAATGATCCTCCACAAACAATAAAAGAAAAGAATAATAAATTGGAAAAACTTAAGAGAGGAGAAATCTCTAAGTGGTGGGAAGCCATCTCTTTACAAAATTATATTGATCAAGAGATGGTTCCCAGGGGCTTGCGGATTTTTACCACCCCCACATATGAAACACCTAATCCAGCAATGCTAACTGAGTGGTCCGAAAACTCAGCTATTAGTTCCAGAAGAATCCTGGAAATACTAGTAAAGTATGCTTGGATTGATAGAGATGGTCTACTCAAACAAATAGAAGAACTAATGGAGGACATTAAGAAACAAGCAGATGAGGATGCTGTGTCCATGTTTTGTTTCGGCTATGAAGGATCGCCTGAAACATTACGAGGAAGACATCAAAGCCCGAAAAGAGAGGAAACTGGACAGGGACTACAACGACTATGAAAGTGGCAGGATTCTAACTTTCAGTCGTAAATATGACTACCTCTACAATGACATCGGAACCCAAGCACGGAGGGATAATGAAGGAGATGAACCGCTATTACTGTCCAGTGAGACAGAAACAGATGTATCCAACTTATCAACAGAAGAAGGCAACAAAACAGGAAGTACATCTCGCAAGGCGAATTTTTTAGACGAGTATCGTCATCTGCGCCGGAGCAGACGGACAAACAAGGAGACTCCAGCATCCTCCCCAAGCACACCAAGAGGACGAGGACGAGCGAGAGGACGAGGAAACGCAGGAATCGGGGAAAGAGGCTCCTACAGAGGTGGAAAAAGAGGCAGTGCAAGGGGCAATATGGGAAATATGAAAACGCGCTCCAAAAGAGGACAATAATGGACCCAGCTCTGGTAAACAAAACAGTTATTAACTTATCAGCCAGGACAATGACAGACACTGAGACAAATACATTAAGTCTAGGTCTCTCTTTTTGTCCCTCTATGTCTTTTAATTATAGTGATTCCAGGATTTACCTTTTTAAATTTGTCCGTAAGCTCAAACTCAAAAAGTGGCATAAGGCAAAAAATCTGGGGGGATCAAACAACTCTAAATCCCGCTCCAGTAGTCCTGCTGACAATTTCGCAATCAGTGAGGTGGATGTACTCATTAACATAATCCATCTTGAACGGGAAAGTGACAGGGGCCCTGTTGACAATTACTCTTCACCCATAGAAGGTGGCGGGGAACCCACGGACAATACTCAACTCCTTCAAGAAGCTGCCTTCATAACTGACAGTAGTGCAGCATCTGGCTTCAAGCCCAAATCGACGTTTATTCCCATCATGCCACATGATGCCATGGATACTTTCCACGACTGTGTCAGTAGGGATCTCTGCAAATATAGACATAAAAAAAGAAAATACAGCCATAACAACAACAATTTATCTATGGCTCAGAGAAACTCCCTGAAATCTCTCATGGAAGACGAAAATATTGTGATCCGCCCTGCGGACAAAGGCGGCAATATCGTCATCCTTGACAGAAAACAATATATAGCAGAGGCCCACCGACATTTGGGCGATTCCAAATTCTATACTCCCACTACTCAAGATGCGTATAACCACAGCATCACCACACTATGGGAGAAACTTAACATCTGGAAAGACAAAGGCATCCTTGAGTGGGAGGAATACAGATACTTAAAGAAATATCATCCGATTCTTCCAGTCCTGTATCTCCTGCCCAAACTACACAAGAACAGGGATAATCCTCCCGGAAGACCTATAGTGTCTTCTAGAGGATGTGTCTCTGAACATGTGTCCAAATATGTGGACCATTATTTACGTGACTGGGTTCACAAGTTGCCCAGCTACGTAAAGGACACAAAAGATTTTCTAATCAAATTACAGAATCTCAAATAGGATGATGAATGCCATCTCATCACCATTGATGTCCAAGCCCTCTATACCATCATTAACCATCAACAGGGCCTGGAAGCATGTAAACACTTCTTGGATGCACGCCCCCTCTGTTTCAGGGAACACAGCAAAATGCTTCTTGAAATGGTGGAATTCTGTCTTTTGAACAATTTCTTTCTTTTCGATGGCATCCTGTACAAACAGGAGACTGGGACCGCGATGGGTTCGTGTTTCGCTCCCAGTTTCGCGAATCTTTTCATGGGACACTGGGAGCAGAAAATCTTCGCGGACCCATCGCTGTCAGTACATCTTGGCTATGTCGCCACTTGGTGGCGATATATAGATGACTTCTTTATGGTATGGAGGGGATCAGTGGAAGAAGCAAATTGCTTCATCGACCTCCTCAACATTAACAACAACAACATTGTCCTTACGAGCAACATCAGTAAGGTCATGGCAGAGTATCTTGACGTCAGAATTGACATCAAGGACAACTGTATCCACACCTCTCTGTTCAGGAAAACCACTGCCGGCAACAGTATTCTCCACGCCCTTAGCAGTCACCCTGAAACTCTGAAGTGGAGCATCCCCTTTGGGGAACTGTTGAGGGCGAGGAGAAATTGTAACACTGACGAAGGCTACCAGCACGAAAGCTCTGAAATGCTTACACGTTTCAAGAGCAGGGGCTATCCAGTGTGGGTACTAAAAAAAGCCAAAGTAAGAGCAGATGCCATCCCCAGAAGTACCATACTGGATAATATAACAACTGATGAAGATGAAAACAATGAGAACAGCACACTCATCATTCTAACTTACAACACCGAGTCACAACAGGTACACAAGATACTGGGCAAGAACTGGGATATTTTAAAAAGTGATAACATCATAGGAGACCTTTTCCCAGACAGACCTAGTATCACATACAGAAAAGGGAAAAACATCAGGGACCTATGCGTACGCAGTGACATCACCATCTATCCCACTACCCAAGGTTTGGGGCTCAAGGGATTTTTTCCGTGTGGCCACTGCAAGGCCTGTAGGAACAGCACACATGTGAAGAAAGCCAAATACAATGGGGTGTTTAGGGAGATCACCCAATTTGTGACATGTAGCCCCATGTACGTGATTTATGTCATTGTGTGTCCTTGTAACCTTTGGTATATTGGTAGCACGACTGCCCACGCCAAGACACGCATATTGGAACATTATCGTGCTATTGGACACAATGATGAAAAATACCCTGTGGCGAGGCACTTTCGCGACAAGCATTTTTCCAACCCGGCTCTGTTAAGTTATTTCATCCTAGAGCAGATTGATAAAAATCCTAGGGGTGGAAATAGAGTGTTACGACTTAGACAGAATGAATCGAAATATATCATCAATTTCCAGTCTAAGACACCTGGGGGCCTGAACCAGGACGAAGAACTGGAAGTCCATCTGAAATAATAACACACCCAGTTCTTGATAACCCCTGTTCCTTTCTCTCTCCCCCCCTTTTCCACCCCATTCCGTCATGTTACCTCCTAACCTCCCCTCCTACTGCCTCCTTCAGCAAAGACATCCATTATTTATTCTAGACTTTAATATAGAAAGTTAATTGAGACAATCAAATGATTTTTCCATGTTTGTTTAATGTTTCTAATGTTGTTTATTCAGGTATGAATGCATGATGATGTGCAATTTTCTCATATTTTAAACTCACAAATGGTTTTTATATGTTTCTTGACAGGTGAGCAGATGGGTAACAGGGCCTAGCTACAGCACTCACCCTCCTGGCCCGTTTCAGTCCTCCTCTTTAGTCATCACTTTTTCTGCATTGAGCACACCTAGAAGGGCACCTGTCACAAGCAATGGGACACTATAAGACTCTATTGGTCCTGGCAAGTTAAGACTCTTTTTGATCATGATGCTGTTTAGTATTTTACCTTATAACTGGACTCGATATTGGGGTAACCAAAACATGTGACTACAGTTGCAATTTGGTATTTGACCTGTTACTGCAAGCATGAATGTTTGTTCAGGGACATTACACAATACAAATCACTTTTTAGGATCTTTCCTGGACCCCATATCCCCCCGAATTCATGAATGTGATCGCATGTATACAGCTATATTTTAGCGAGCAGTATATTGGACTTTACATGTATTATCTGTGAAAAGTAATCGTTTGACTAAGTGCACAATATGATTTGTTCAGATTTTGCTATTTACAGCTATCATGCATGCACTGTTCTCTATTTTCACGTTTACTGTTCAAAGATGTCTGCCATGCCGGGACATTTGTCCACTTTCCATGTCTACACTTTGTTTGTATCTTTATTAACACTTTTTTCGAACACCAACACTTACGTGATCAAGGCTTGTTCCAAGCCGAAACATATTGTAGGTGTGAATAAACACCCTTGGACTGATTTCTGGCGTGGCTCATCGTTGTCTGAGAGCGTTGCGTACTTGGAACTTTTTTGCATATATATATATATATATATATATATAGACTGAACTAGAATGCATTATTAGACATTCCATCTGCATGTCCCAAGTATATATAACGAATGGTGAAATTAATATCTGCCTACAACACCAATACCTTCCAAAAAAACAGTATGTTGTAAATAAATGAATTTTAGGTTTTACACCGAGAATTTGGTTTGTTTCATATATAAATGTTATTAAATAATTTGGATATTTTAACAGATAGTTTTAGGTGTTTTTAAATATTTTTAAATATATTTAAATTTTTTAAATATTTTTGAACATTTTTGAAATTTTTTAGGTATTGTACTTTTGCACATGTGGGACATTGATGGCACCAAATGAGATAGGATGCATCAAGTGTCGTGGATGTTCATGACAAACAAGTATTTATTGTAAATTTAAGGTAACACTATTAACCCTCTGATACCGGAATTAGTGCTAATATTGTTGATCGGTTAGTCATGATGTTAACTCTAAATGTGAAGTATTAAACAACATTGACAGAGAAATTGATGACAGAGTGATGTAAGAAATGAATAGCAAAAAACAACTATGGCAATATAGATAACAACAGATTGAATTGCTCATTAGGTTCGTTGAAAATTTTACAAGTGTTACACACTAGTTACAACTTTATTATTATTTTTTATTTTCACTAGCACATTAGGCACTGCATATAAGTATTCTCTAAGAAAAGCTATATACAAAATAGCAAGTCCAACACAACATAGGTATATGTATTTTACATGAATTTCTAAGAAACGCAAACGAAAACTCAGTAAATGTATAAGGATTAATATGTAAGAGGCATGCCCAATCAATATTTGATTAATGTATAAACTATTTTAGTTGTACTAGTGACATCGGAAATGGTAATTTATTAGTATTTGAACTTTTTTTCCGGTGCAGGCAGCCTATTGGAGTATTAACAAATGTTTTTGTATTTTACTGGTATATATATGTATCAATTTACAAATGTATATAGATATATAGGTATGGCGTTTTTTTTTGGCACATAAACTATTACCTGAAAGTTAGAAAACAACGCGCACTCAGCATTGTTAACAAGCGCGAGGTAGTATGTCTTCCATGTCTATTGAGAATGTAACTCACGTGATTCACATAGATTATGCACTATCACTTTAAAAACTGCTTCCACAGTCAAAGTAATTTGTCGAGTGAACAAGCGGCGTTTACGCTGCGAAACGTGTCTCAGACTTTTGTGCAAATAAACATCTGAAGCATCGATACTGGGTCTGTGTCCTGTTTACTGGCGGCGGTGCGTGATGTAAAGACGCGGCAGCTATCCTGACAGGATTCCGAGATATATATTACCTACTGGCGGTCGCCAGTAGGTATATATAGTTAGGATTTTTTCTCTATGGGATTTTTGAAAATTCTATGTCTAATAACTTTGGCGTTTGTGGACGGAATTGGATGAAATTTTCAGGAAAATGGAACATTTTGTTTCTGTGCAGCCCCTGAAAATTTGGGGGGGTTTTGTCAAGGGGGGGCCGAGAAAAAAGGGGGGTCCCAAAACGCGTTTTTCCCATTCATTTTTCCATGGCGGTTGGACTCACTTTTAGCTCGAACGGCTGAATGGAGTTCCACGAAACTTGGCAAAATTGTAGATATTGTTTGCCCGATGTGCCTTTGCTAGGTCTCAAGATATGTGCTCCTGTGAATTTTGGGTAAATTAGGTTTAAAAAAAGATATATATCTAGAGCCGCGCCCCGGTGAGCGTACCGGGGAGCGCTCCGGGCGCGCCACGCGACTTGCGCACGGCAAGCTGATTGGTTCTCGGGTGTCTGTAAACATTCGAAACAGTCCGCAGCGGCCGCCATCTTGTGTCTCGGTAGGATTGAGACACAAGAGGTGGCAAAAATCAAAGGGGGAAATGAGCAAAAGGGGGCAGGGTACACCCCCCTGACCCCCTAGTTTTGATGTGGGGGCCATAAAAGGGTCCCGCGGGTAAAAAAAAAAATTAAAAAACATTCGATTTTCGCGGGGGGGAGCGCCCGGTACGCGCACCGGGGAGCGTACGGGGGAGCGTACCATGGAGATAAAAAATGACAGACTTTTTTTTTTTTTTTAAATAGCATTTTTTTATAAATTGGAGGTAGTTCTGAAAAGAACTTTTTTTTTTTTTTGTTGTTTTATATTTTTTTAGACTTTTTAAAACGATTTTATATTTTTGGGGGATTTTTGTCAGGGGAAAAACAAAAACAGGGATTCCAAAACTGCTCAACAGGAGCAAAAAAATGTGAAAATTTAGGGACTGGCAGTGCAGCGGTGTTGCTGTTTCTTTATGGCAATGAGTTCAACACTCTGCTCCCCATAGCAGAGCAGTTTGTCACACTCCGTGCACAGAAATTTGATGCCTGCAAACACCGGCTGTATGTTAGGGACCATTCTTCCACGGGGTGGTCCCGAAGGTGTTGCTCCACCAGTGGAGGTGCTGCCGCCATCTGTGGGTAAATTCCGTGCCAGCTCTCTGACACTCTCCCTGGCAAAGTTGTTTGGGTGTCTTCTTTTGACATGCCTGATTAAATTGGCATTTCCAAAACTATATTTTTTCAGAGGATTGCCTCTGGATAAAGTACTACCACATATTTTGCAGGTTACTTTGGGAGCATTGACTGTTTTTTGTCCTTCAGGGATGTCATAGAATTTCCAGATGAAATGGTCTTTTTTCTTCTGCTGAGGAGGGTCCTCATCTAAAAATCCGTCGGAATCACTGCTGGATAACTCTCTTGCAGCCATTGCTGTAGATCAGGAAAGTAGGAGATGAAGACAGTACACAGAACAGCTCTTGCTCTCTCCAAGTACAAAGCAATAGTGAGAGAAATGGGTGGGTTTCACACAATTTGGAAAAAAAAAAGTTCTGAACCAATGAAAAGTGTTATTTTAATGTCACATGGTTTGACGCGCTTACGCTACGCGCCCCGGGGCGTGTTTCATAAGCGCATCGGGGCGTTTACGTTGCGCGATCGCATGCGCTTCCGGGTGCGCTTACGCGGTGCGTCATAAGACGCATCTCGCGGCTACGCGATACGTGTCTTATGACGCAAGGCGTGGCAGCTACGCAATACGTCACGATGTTGTTTTCGTTCGCGGCAATAGCGCTATCGGGACGCTCATCGGTACGCGCCCCGGGGCGCGCCGCAAGATTGCGCTTACCCGTGCGTTCACCGGTCCGCGCCCCGGGAGCGCCCCCCGAAAAGAATAAAAAAAAAAAAATGACATAATTATACAATATAAAATTCGCTTTAAAATTTATTATTTTTTAAAACTATAAACATTTGCTATTAAAAAACCTATGAAATTCACTGAAAAAACCATAGGTTATAGACCATATATAGTTAGGAATTAGCATTTACAAAGCCATTGAAATTCACTGAAAAAACCATAGGTTATAGACCATATATAGGGGCCGATTAGGATGGCGGTTTTTCCGCATCCTCCGGGCCGGCGGAAGTGTCCGCCGGCCTGGAGGATGCGGAAAAACCGCGGCGGAGACTCCAAAGACCCACCGCCAAATTAGGATGGCTGGTGGGTCTGGAATTCCGTCCGCCGCTTTTCCGCCGCGGTCGGCTTCCGACCGCGGCGGAAAAGCTATAACATGGCAGGCGGTGTCTATGAGACACCGTCCGCCATATTATGATGTTTGTGTAAATATGCTTTTCCACGGCGGCTTTTCCGCCATGGAAAAGCATACGGACATTCACTTTGGGGGCCCGTTGCGGGCCCCCTGGGTGAATGGGGGGTGGGGGGTGCACATGGGGGGTACCTATGGTACCCCCCAGCATTTGCGTTCACAAAGCAGCAGGCACCGTGCGGTGCCTGCCGCTTTGTGCATGTAAATGCAACACATGCTTTTTTAACATTGCGGCGGGTGCAGCTTGAAGCTGCACCCGCCGCAATGTTAATAATAGAGGATGTGACCGCCACCCTGGCGGTCACATCCTAATTGCCATGGAGGGACCGCCGCTGCCCATGCGGACGGTCCCTCCTACTCAGGGGTGGCGGACGGACGCAAGTCCGTCCGCCATCCTAATCGGCCCCATAGTTAGGATTAGCATTTACAAAACCTTATTTTACTCACACAAAACCATTGAAATTCCATATATAGTTAGTTGCACTAACTATATATCGCGCACTTGCAATCCACTGCTGATGATGTCACATATTACATCATTCATGACATGGTCAGTGACATCACTGATGACATCACTGATGACATCTCAAATGACATCACTGATGACATCTCATTTGACATTACTGATCACATCACTGATGACATCATTCATGTGATGATACGATGAACCTCTTCAGACTCTAATATAACCTTAGATACACTCAGTGTAAACAGACATTCACAGACTGTCACTCATCCATGGAGTTACTCACACACCTAGTCAGTCTTGCAAAGAATCAATCACACCTCCATTTCCTCAACTATATAGTTATACACACCTTACTTATTGAAACATATACTAACACATATTTACTCTGTTATACAATCCCTGATACAAGTTCACAATGATCCATACAGCCACTCACACATTCACTGGCTCTTATGCACAGTTATTTATATATGTCAACTCTCACATGTACTGTGTTTTACATATGTACTTACTTTGACATGTAGCACTGAGATATCCATTCACTCACCAATACACTCATGCACACAGTCAACCGCCCATACAGCTGTTTCCACATGCACTTTTGAACCCATACATCTAGTGAATCAACTGCTCACACATCTATGCACAGAGTCATACACCTCCCAGACACCCACACACACACTCAGTCTCCCATACAAATACTTGGGCAACCAATCAATAACCCATAGAGTTAGTCATATAGCTAATGATCAACACTTGCATCAGATTACAGAACAACAGACACAATGATGCACAATTTAAAACAGTTTAGTCACTAACCCATGCACTCAGTGAGACACATTTAATCACTCACTTATACAGTCAGTCATGCACCTACTAAATCCTTCATCCAGACACTTATACATCCACTCATTCTTCAATATGTAAGACATATTTTAACTTTACAGAAACATACAGTCACTGGATGTTGTCATCAGTGATGTCATCAGTGATGTCATTTGAGATGTCATCAGTGATGTCATCAGTGATGTCACTGACCATGTCATGAATGATGTAATATGTGACATCATCAGCAGTGGATTGCAAGTGCGCGATATATAGTTAGTGCAACTAACTATATATGGAATTTCAATGGTTTTGTGTGAGTAAAATAAGGTTTTGTAAATGCTAATTCCTAACTATATATGGTCTATAACCTATGGTTTTTTCAGTGAATTTTATATATATATATATATATATCAAATCACTGTCTCCTCCGTTACGAGTAGACCACAAGGGACACAGCGAGACTTCAGCAGTTGTTTATTGGGAACATAGGCATGACCGGTTTCGGCGGATTGCCTTTCTCAAATGCCACAGTCCATTTGAGAAATGCGAACACCCACTCCAAAGTTGTAAAGTACAGGCTCCTCCTTCCAAGTGGCAAGTGGGCTCACCTGCGCTGGACTACTCTCTGCTCGCATCGATCCCAGGGACTACCAGTCCCATAATACAGCGTGCTGGAAGTTCAGTGCAGTGTAGTGGGGTATCACAAATTGTTTTTGAAAGTTACAGCTGAAGTCCCATACTTTCTTCCACGAGCCTCTGAAGCAGCAAATCTGAAGGCGCAGGTACGTTAGCAGCGTTTCATGTCACTGACCATGTCATGAATGATGTAATATGTGACATCATCAGCAGTGGATTGCAAGTGCGCGATATATAGTTAGTGCAACTAACTATATATGGAATTTCAATGGTTTTGTGTGAGTAAAATAAGGTTTTGTAAATGCTAATTCCTAACTATATATGGTCTATAACCTATGGTTTTTTCAGTGAATTTCAATGGCTTTGTAAATGCTAATTCCTAACTATATATGGTCTATAACCTATGTTTTTTTCAGTGAATTTCATAGGTTTTTTAATAGCAAATGTTTATAGTTTTAAAAAATAATACATTTTAAAGCGAATTTTATATTGTATAATTATGTCATTTTTTTTTTTAAATTCTTTTCGGTGCACTCCCGGGGCGCGGACCGGTGAACGCACGGGTAAGCTCAATCTTGCGGCGCGCCCCGGGGCGCGTACCGATGAGCGTCCCGATAGTGCTATTGCCGCGAACGAAAACAACATCGTGACGTATTGCGTAGCCGCCACGCCTTGCGTCATAAGACACGTATCGCGTAGCCACGAGATGCGTCTTATGACGCACCGCGTAAGCGCACCCGGAAGCGCATGCGATCGCGCAACGTAAACGCCCCGATGCGCTTATGAAACACGCCCCGGGACGCGCCCCGGGGCGCGTAGCGTAAGCGCGTCAAACCATGTGACTTTAAAATAACACTTTTCATTGGTTCAGAACTTTTTTTTTTCCAAATTGTGTGAAACCCACCCATTTCTCTCACTATTGCTTTGTACTTGGAGAGAGCAAGAGCTGTTCTGTGTACTGTCTTCATCTCCTACTTTCCTGATCTACAGCAATGGCTGCAAGAGAGTCATCCAACAGTGATTCCGACGGATTTTTAGATGAGGACCCTCCTCAGCAGAAGAAAAAAGACCATTTCATCTGAAAATTCTATGACATCCCTGAAGGACAAAAAAAAGTCAATGCTCCCAAAGTAACCTGCAAAATATGTGGTAGTACTTTATCCAGAGGCAATCCTCTGAAAAAATATAGTTTTGGAAATGCCAATTTAATCAGGCATGTCAAAAGAAGACACCCAAACAACTTTGCCAGGGAGAGTGTCAGAGAGCTGGCACGGAATTTACCCACAGATGGCGGCAGCACCTCCACTGGTGGAGCAACACCTTCGGGACCACCCCGTGGAAGAATGGTCCCTAACATACAGCCGGTGTTTGCAGGCATCAAATTTCTGTGCACGGAGTGTGACGAACTGCTCTGCTATGGGGAGCAGAGTGTTGAACTCATTGCCATAAAGAAACAGCAACACCGCTGCACTGCCAGTCCCTAAATTTTCACATTTTTTTGCTCCTGTTGAGCAGTTTTGGAATCCCTGTTTTTGTTTTTCCCCTGACAAAAATCCAAAAAAAATATAAAATCGTTTTAAAAAGTCAAAAAAAATATAAAACAACAAAAACAAAAAAAAGTTCTTTTCAGAACTACCTCCAATTTATAAAAAAATGCTATTTTTTTTTTTAAAAAAGTCTGTCATTTTTTATCTCCATGGTACGCTCCCCCGTACGCTCCCCGGTGCGCGTACCGGGCGCTCCCCCCCCCGCGAAAATCGGATTTTTTTAAAAAATTTTTTTTTACCCGCGGGACCCTTTTATGGCCCCCACATCAAAACTAGGGGGTCAGGGGGGTGTACCCTGCACCCTTTTGCTCATTTCCCCCTTTGATTTTTGCCACCTCTTGTGTCTCAATCCTACCGAGACACAAGATGGTGGCCGCTGCGGACTGTTTCGACTGTTTACAGACACCCGAGAACCAATCAGCTTGCCGTGCGCAAGTCGCATGGCGCGCCCGGAGCGCTCCCCGGTACGCGCACCGGGGCGCGGCTATAGATATATATCTTTTTTTAAACCTGATTTACTCAAAATTCACAGGAGCACATATCTTGAGACCTAGCAAAGGCACATCGGGCAAACAATATCTACAATTTTGCCAAGTTTCGTGGAAATCCATTCAGCCGTTCGAGCTAAAAGTGAGTCCAACCGCCCTATGGAAAAATGAATGGGAAAAACGCGTTTTGGGACCCCCCTTTTTTCTCGGCCCCCCCTTGACAAAACCCCCCCAAATTTTCAGGGGCTGCTCAGAAACAAAATGTTCCATTTTCCTGAACATTTCATCCAATTCCGTCCACAAACGCCAAAGTTATTAGACATAGAATTTTCTAAAATCCCATAGAGAAAAAATCCTAACTGTATATACCTACTGGCGACCGCCAGTAGGTAATATATATATTTATATATATATATATATATATATATATATATATATATATATATATATATATATATATATAACGGGCTTTTAGAAATGTAATGTATAGTATGTTTTCTGTTTTCATTGACATGCAATGACCAATCACGTAGCACTTTACATTTGAAATAATGGAGGGAACCTCACAATCACTACCAGCGAGCAAGACATCAGGTACGCCGAAACGCGTTTGGTTAGGCACGGTAATGCACTTTAACTAATTGAAAAAAATAAAGATTCTCAGCGGCTGCTGAAATCGAAAAGAGTCCGTCTCTCTCGTTGTTTGTGGACGCTGTATGGATGTAGGCGTTGAGAGTGGAATCAAGATATATATATATATATATATTGCCACAGCTTCTTCTCTCCACTTCTTGTAGATCAAAGGACACGGCACAGCAACAGTAGTTTTAAGCGTTTTATTATTATTTACACACCAGTGCAAACATAACGTGCATCAAAAAAGGACGGTCTACGCGTTTCGGCTCCTGCCTTCCACTGGACCATAGAGTCCCTAGGTCTAGACCTTGTTTAAATAGTGTATTTCAGTGTAAGTACCCTCTACCATTTCCATGGTCATCTTGACCAACCCACCCAGCAGTATATACATGGCTTGTACATGTTAAAGGTATATACACAAATTTTATGTACAATCAACGTAAAGTACTCTACTACATTTTCAGATCAAAACATTATTGAGATAAAGTATTTACAATATATGACCTTTCGTACATTTATTTTTTGCAAAAAAAATTTTTGCAAAATTTTTTTATTGTGAAATACCCATTGAGAAAAGAAAAGAGTTGAACCGGTAATTTAAATAAAGTATTAACAATTATTCACAACATGATCCTTCTAATGGTGTAAGGTTTTCATCCATACCAATTTTAATTTTAATTAAGGGAGTAAAGATTATTTGAACTTGAAAGTGGGACAGGGATTGTATGGTAATTATAATGCGGGATGATGATATTGGGATCAAGTGAAGGATTGGGTGAGGTTTCTGTATTTAACAAAATCAGGTTTCTAAGTACATTATTTCATCCCATCCAACTTAAAAAAATTTTTTATAATTTAAAAAGATTTAAAGAATTCCTATGGTGAAGTACCAAAATTATCACATCTCCTTTTCATTATTCCATATAATCCCAATTTTGTAGTAAGCCACAATTTCTCCCTCTTAATGAAAACTTTGTATGTGTAGGACCATCAGCATTAACCGGTTCAATGTCTATATTAATCGCAACATGTACAATTTCCAGCATCAATTTAGGTAAAGACTTCATTCCCTTGGAAAACTATATAATCAAATGGCAACATTGTCATTGGTTCTTCAGAAAGTCACAAATGTACATGCAGTTCAGCATCCAGATTATGACCAAACGGTGCCTCCGTTCCCATACTCAATATCATTCGGGATTCTAGACGTCTTAAAAGTTGCATTTGGTCTCCACCTCGTTCTGGTGTTTTGCATAGTTTGATTCCCGAATATTTCAAAAGAGAGGTGTCACTTTGATGGTACTCGGTGAAATGGGAGGCCATTGGGTAGCATGGGTCCTTGTTCTTGATCGCCCTTAGGTGTTGTAGTATCCTTAACTTTAGTTTGTTTATAGTGCTCCCAATGTAGTACTTGTCACAAGGACATTTGAGTCGATAGACAACACATTTGGATTCACATGTGATGTGGTCATAGATAGTTTCTTTTCTTCCATTCTGAAGTTCATAGTGCTTGATGTTCTCCCCATGTTCACAGGCTTTGCACTTATGACATTTCCAGAAGCCCGGTGTTGTCAGCCATATCTGTTTCTTCTCCTTGCGGACTTCCAAATGACTTTGTGTTAATATGTCTCTTAAAGAGGAAGTCTTTCGGTATGTTATGCTCGGGTTGGCTGACAGGCTTTCATTCAAAGTTTTGTCCAAGCGAAGAATCGGCCAATATTTTTTATAGGCTTTCTTCATTTGTGTGCTCTGATCGTCGTATTCCACAATGATTCTAGTTGGTGCACTACTCGAATCTGTGTCATGTTCTTGATCTCTTCGCAGTCTCTTATCCTTAGGTGTTAGCAATTCTTCTCTCTTCTTTAAATGCATCCGATTTTTGGCAGTGATGATGACTTCCTTTGGGTATCCCCTTTCGAGGAATCTGAGGCTCATGTTGTTTATCTCTTTTTCCAGATCCTCTACTTCAGAGCAATTCCTTTTTGCCCTTAGCATTTGTCCGTAGGGAATGCTCCATTTCAACCTAGTCGGGTGTCCACTATTAGCATGTAGGATGCTATTGCATGCTGTTGGCTTCCTGTGGATTTTGGAGCAGAGTTTGTTGTTCTTGATAAATACTTCTACATCCAGGAATATCAATGATTGGGAACTTATTGTTGATGTGAATTTCAGAGTGAATCGGTTGTTATTCAAAGTTTCTGAGAATTTTGTTAGTGATTCCTCATCTCCGTCCCATACGACGAACAAGTCGTCTATGAAACGACACCATAGTTTAATTTTTGGTCCTTCCGGATCTTCCTGGTCTTTCCTGATCACCTCAGTTTCCCATGCCCCCATCACGATGTTTGCGTATGTTGGTGCAAAAGATGTCCCCATAGCTGTGCCCTGCTTCTGGAGATATGTGTCTCCCAGGAAGAGGAATGCGTTGTGTGTTAGACAATATTGGAGCATGTCCAATAACATTATTGAATGTTCCAGAAAATTTACAGACCGTGTCTTGAGGATCTCTTTCACAGCCTCAATGCCATCCTCATGGCGTATTGAGGTGTATAGTGATGTGACATCAATTGTTGTCATTTGATAAGTCGGTTTCCATTCACAGGTAGATATTTTCTGCAAGAAATCCATTGTGTCCCTTAAAAAGGATGGCAGAGTGGTCACATAGTGCATCAAAAAGATGTCAATGAATCTCGATGTGGATTCTAGTAGGGACCCTATCGAGCTCACAATGGGTCTTCCTGGTGGTTTATCTAGTGACTTGTGGATTTTTGGTAAGAAATATATGGTGGCCATAATCGGGTTGTTTGTTTTCAAATAGTTGTACTCATCGAAGTCAAGGAGACCCCTATCTTTCCAGTTTAGCAGTTTTGTGTGGTATTCATTTGTCCATCTCTCTAGTGGATTTGTATTTAATTTCTCATAATGATCCTGGATGAGGAGTTGCCGATTGGCTTCTTCAATATAATCCACAACATTTTGAATAACAAGATTACCCCCTTTATCAGAGGGCTTTATAATTATAGAAGTGTCTTTTCTTAGGTCAACCATCGCTCTCTGTTCCTCCAAGGATAGATTTTGTTTTTGTTTTTCACCTTGTCCGCGTTTCATAGATCTATCTGAAATCTTCATTATTTCCTCCACCATCAGTTCTTGGAATAAGTCGACCTTATTCCCCGGAGGCAGTTGTGGACAGAATTTGGAAGCTCTCTTTAGTCCACTATTTCCACCTATGTTAGTGGGTAGACCAATATTTTCACAGAAATCTATTTCCATTTCCGGAGTGATCGTATTATCTCTTTGACTTTCAGAGGGGGTCTCTTTGATAGATGTTAAAGTGATCATGGCATTTAAATCTTTCTGTGTAACTGCTGTTCTTGTATAACTATCCAAGGCACATGTTTTCTTATTTTTATTAGATTGGGTTCTCTCAGCAAAGTGTTTTTTAAGTTTTACCTTTCTGCAAAATTTGTAGAGGTCGATGCGAGCATTTGGTGTGTTCATTGTCTTCATTGGGCAAAAGGAGAGACCTTTATTCAAAAGTTTTAGGTGACTGTCTGATAATTGTTTGTTTGATAGATTCACTACTATGTTAGGCACAGACAGTTGCTTCTTAGCCTTTAATTTTTCTTTGTTCCCTTCCCTTTGCCTCGTTTTGGTTTTACTTCTTTTTCCGCCCCTTCTGGTTTTTGGTTTACCGGTGGTTTCTTTGGAGGACGTTGTTCTCTTCCCCAAGTGCTGGCTCTGCCTCTTCCTCTTTGTCGCGTTATCATGTGCGCAAGTTTTATCTCCCCCTGAAAATCCAAAGGGGTTACATTTGGATCTCCTTCGACTGAGCTTACTTCTGAGCTGTCTACCTCCTCAGTTGGATCGTTTGATTTATCCACAGTTTTATCCATACTGACGTGGCTCCTTAGTGTATCGTATTTTCTGGCGAAGGTATAAATTCGACCATTCATATAATCAAGTCTGTCTCTCATAAATTTATTGGCCTTCCTTTTTTCTACCTCCATTTCATGCTTTGCTATCTTTTTTTCCATAGCCTCCAATGCTTCCTTGCTTTCTTCCGATACGGGCATGTCTTCGAGTTCTGCTTCCAAGGCCACTATTGTGCTTAAAATCTTTTCAAGTTTCCTCTCTGCATGGATGATCAGGGTCCTCATGAGTTTGTAAGAACATTCGTTTGTATCTGTTTGCCAAAGTTTTATTAGATCAGCGTCCAGGTCATTTAGGGTAGGCATTATTAGGATCCTCAATCCTCGTGGTACTCTTTTATATTCAATATATTTCTCCAATGATGTTTTCTCCCACCACTTATTTATTTCCTGGATACGCTTAAATTGTAATTCCCGAATTATATTGGCAACTGTTCTCTCCTTTGTTTTATCTCCCCCATCTTTCCCATCTTTCCTTGCATTGGAGGACGTTGTTGGTATTTCGTCATCATTTAGAAGCTCACTCGCCCTCTGCTGGCGGTTCTTTGTTTTATCAGCCATGTATTCACTATAGCTGGGTTGGGTTATTATTTATTATCTATTTGATACACTGTTATACTTGGACGGTGTGTTAATTGGTTGTGATAAGATTGGGTTATCCTGCTCTCCTGATCCCAGGTCTTGGCCGGACCCAATTCCACGCTTACTATCGCTTGTCTGTGAAACACCTTCGTGTTCACACGTTTATCCGAAAATGCTGCATTGCCCCTTTAAGGAATTTCAGTCCGTCGATCTTCCCGATGACGATGTACTTTCAATTTTCCTTGCCGGGCAGTTAGTTAATCCTTCTTCCCAATGCTCTCGGGAGTTGTGATCAGGCTGTACGTTGGTGTTACGGTGAGTGTAAATGCGTTTATCTTGGGCTCTGTCTCCCTTTCCTCACACGCTTACTGCACCACACCAAGGCTTCCCTCGCCGGGGGTTGTTGAAGCCGAAGGGCGGTTACCTCCCACCCCACCCGTACACAACCTCCGCTGTGTCACAGAGTTAGGTGGTCTGACAACCACCACGACGCTCTACTCACCCCAGCTTTGGTCGCCTCCGTACTCTTCCGTTTGCTTTTCTTGCTTCGAGTCTCCCCTCAGCAGTTCTTCCACGGATCGCCAGGTCTTGCAGCAGAGGCGTCGGTCGTTATCACAAAAAATTGTAGTCAGCTGGTTTCTGATCTCGAGATCAGTTTACGGCCACTTCACCTCTATATATATATATCCAATGAACAGCTTCACTATTCCAATGAAGTTCGGGCCACACCAATGCAGATATATTTCGGGCAAAAAACAAAGATGACGTGTTTCAAGCTATCCAGCTCTTGGTCACATGACCACAGTCCCGGCTCACATGATTAAATGCATTTTTTCCTCAACAAAAGAAATAAAGAACAGACTCTGGATTACATCATCATCCAGAGGCCACGTAAGTGACAGTAATTCATTCTTATTTTGGTGGTAAATTATGCAAAGTAAATGAAGGAATGATCATACTCAATCTCAAGTAATGTATGTCTGATTTAAACTAGTAAAGAGACATCAATTTAAAACATTAAAAAAAATTAAGGGTGTAGTACCCAGCATTTATAGCATATACGTCTTCCAGGATACAGCAGCCTAAGGAAAAATATATATATCTATATGTAGTATATGTGTATTTTAATGTGATAAGCCATGAGTCTCTCTAAGTGCTAAGTTATATAGAGTGTATCAACAAAGGAGGAATTGGTGAAAAAACAAAATCATGGGTAGAGTACCCTGGGTTTTAATCATAGATCAATCTCTGTGATTATGTTATGTGTTACTCCTCTCTAGGCAGATTCTCACAGCTACAAGATTCAAAATTTTAAGAATTCACAAAATTGAAACTAATAAAGGAGAACGTGGTTGTGTGAACAAACACCAAACTCCATGCTCGTATAATTACATGTAGTCGGTGACACAATCACTCCAACTTGTCCAATCTATATGAAGGCAAGCAGAGATAGAAAGTGATTAGTATAAATCATTACGTGAATTGACTTACATAATAGCAACACATACTTAGCAAGAGAGCAAATGTAAAAAACACATATGAGGATTAAATGGTTCCCTAAGGCAGTATCCAACTAGATCATAAAAACTTATGAGCGAGTAGGTCATAAAAGAAAAAGGAAAAGAACGTCAGTGCATTAAACCCAATTGAGGAACTAGAGTGCCCTTCAGGTTGCAGGAGGTTTACATATGTTAATACAATCAGAGATGCACAGTCCTCTCTTCGTAAATATTCATTCCTATGGGTGTGTCACTACCAGCTTGGAGAATGAATTTGGATTCAGATCTACATAGGGCCAAAGTTCTAGTCCAACCTCTCGGATTTTTGGGGATAGTGGCAAGTGCAAAGTATTTGGCTTTGTTAAAGTCATTGTCATGGTGTTGGTTAAAGTGCCTTGCAGTGCTGTAGGTGAAATCTTTATTCGCGATAGCCCTCCAATGTTCCAGTATTCTCTTTTTGACAGGAAAGCTAGCTGAGCCTAGCTGAGTCCCTGGTACGATGGCGCACTTCGGGCCCTAAAGGGCGCCTGTAGACGAGCAGAGAGGGCCTGGAGGAAAACCTATGCGGCTGATTTAAAAGCCGCATATACCAGGTCCGTTAAGCTCTACCATCGAGCTATCTGCAGGGCTCGTGCGGCCTTCTATGCTACCGAATTCCGGAACAGCCCAAATCAGTCAAAGGCTATTTTTAAGGCCGTAAAACAACTTATGGCGAAGCGGACTACCACTATAACCGTAAGCTCCCTTTCCCAATGTGAATCCCTTGCCTCTTATTTTTTGGGGAAGGTCCTAGCCATCTACAGGACATTCCCTAGCATAGGGTCCACTGTGGAAAGTATTAATCGGGTTCACCATCAGACCACACTGCTTGTTTTCCCCCCCCTTGCCTTGGACGGTTTTGACAAACTTGCGTTGCAAGTTAAATCTGGGTCTCCATCTGACCCAGTAAGGCCTGCTCTCTTTCGAGACCAGGCTTTTATGGGGCGTACAGTTGTATGCTCCCTTGTCAATCTCTCCTTGGAATCGGGAATTGTACCATCTAAGTGGAAACAAGCCGTGGTATCCCCGATTATTAAAAAGCCTACCCTGGACCCCTCTAAGCCTGAAAGCTATCGCCCCATCTCGCTGCTACCCTGGCCAGCCAAGATCACTGAAGCCCACGTCAATTTGGCCCTGTCTGAACATCTGACTCGGACCAATGCCCTCGACCCCACACAAAACGGATTCCGTGCTGGGCACAGTACGGAAACTGCGTTACTTGTGATGGTGGAACATCTCCGGGCAAGGTTGGATGCTGGTCAAACGGCGGCGCTTATTCTGTTAGATCTCAGCGCCGCCTTTGATACGGTAGACCACAGCATCCTCCTGCGTCGGCTCGAGGAGACCGGCATTGGCGGTGTGGTATTGCAATGGTTCCGCTCCTTCTTAGACGACCGCTCCTTCTGTGTTGCCATCCCTCCCTTCAAGTCCAGTTACCATCCACTGGCCATGGGGGTTCCGCAAGGGTCCTCGCTGAGCCCCACGTTGTTCAATCTTTACGTGAGGCCGCTGGCTGATGTCGCCAGGCAGTGGGGCCTTACCCTGGTCTCGTATGCCGATGACACTCAGCTGGCGGTTACGCTCAGCGGGGATGCGGAAATTGAGGCCCCCAGGTTTCAGTCCGGACTGAAGGCGGTGGCTAGTTGGCTGACAGGCAACTGTCTTCAGCTAAACGCCACTAAAACAGAGGTGTTGGTCGTCGGGAAGGGAGTGGAGCTGTGGGGTGACCACTGGTGGCCTCCAGAGTTGGGTCCCACTCCGATCCCGGTATCGGAAGTGAAAAATCTGGGGATATGGCTGGATGCGGGCCTCTCTTTTATAGGCCATACGAAAAGAACTGCGGCCTGCTGTTTCGGTCTTCTGAGGGGCTTGAGACCTGTTCTCAAGTTCTTTGATGCCCCGACCAGGCAGCTGGTGATCCAGGCCACTATCATCTCTCGCCTGGATTATGCCAGCTCTCTCCTGGCTGGGGCCAATCAGGCTGAACTAACCCGATTACAACGGGTTCAGAATGCTGCGGCGAGGGCGATCGTCGGCTTACCAAGATTTTGTTCAGTGACAGGTGTTCTTCGCTCCCTACACTGGCTTCCGGTTAGGAAGCGTATTCTTTTTAAAGTCCTGTGCCTCGCATTTAAAATCTTGAGAGGTACAGGCCCAGAAATCCTGTCGAATTGTCTGTCTTTCTATGTTCCTGCCCGTTGCCTTCGCTCCCAAGGTCTGGCCCTTGCGGTGGTTCCCAGATTCAGGCTTAGCCGCATGGGAGGCCGCTCGTTTCGGGTACTGGCTGCGTCAGCATGGAACTCCTTGCCTGTTGAAATCCGCTTGCTTGAGGACCTTCTGACTTTCCGGAAGGCGATAAAAACCTTCCTGTTTTAGCTGTCTTTGTCCCTGCTCCTGTTTTAGCTGTTATTTGCCTCTTTTACATCCCGTTGTGTTACGAGCTACCTTGTCTTTGCGCCGGGACGCTCCTTGGCTGGAGTCGCTGCGCGCACAATAAATAGACGTAACATAACATAACATAACATATACCACTTGCCACAAGGACAAGTGATAACATATACAACAAATTCTGTGTTGCATTGTATGTTATTACGAATGCACCATTTTCTGTTTGTTCTTTGCAGTGTCACCTCCATCACATTATCACTGTGGCTACAGGCTTTACATTTTCCACATTTATGGAACCATACTCTTTTAACTAGCCAGATAATTTGCTTACTCTCCATGTGACTTCCTACAATCTGATCTTTTATCGAGTAGTCTTTTCAATAGGTTATAGAAGGATGTGGGCCTAGTTTTTGTTTTAGAATTTTGTCTTGTAAGAGTATATCCCATCTTTTTCTGAGTATTTGGCTTAGTTTTGGTGATTGGGAGTTGTAGGTGGTGATTAATCTAATGATAGAATCAGATTTGGCAGGATTGGTTTTGGCTGCTTTGTACAGTGCATCTTCCCTTTTGATCTCGTCAACTTTCTGTTCACCTTTCTTAAGCATTTTTGTTGGATAACCTCTGGCTTGAAATCTTTTATACATTTCATTTTTTTTTTTAAGGTTTCATTCGTGCTGCAATTTCTCTTAGCACGGGGAAATTCACTAAAGGGGATACTCCATCTGAAGTTTGGTGGGTGGCTTCTCTCTGCGTGTAACACTGAGTTCCCAGCAGTTTTTTTCCTAAAAACTTCAGTGTCCAGTTTGTTGACACTGGCAGTAACCTTAATGTCGAGGAAGTCAGCACTTTCCTGACTATGTTACATGGAGAATTTGAGGTTGACTGTATTCTGATTAAGTCTATTCACGAATATAAGGAAATCTTTTTCATTACCTTCCCAGACAAAAAAGACATTGTCTATGTACCTGAGCAAGATATTGACCTTATTGGTCCAGTGCTCCAAGGTTTCACTCCAGAGCACCTGCTCCTCCCACCAGCCTACCAACAATTTGGCGTAGCTGGGGGCAAAGCAGGTGCCCGTAGAAGTACCCTGCGCTTGTTTGTATAGCACTTCTTTAGCACTGGTTATGTAATTTCTTTTTTAATAAATGATGTGGTTTATATAAATTGTTAATAGTATTATTGTCTTGTAGACATTTTTTTATTTTACCATGCAGTAGAGTTCTAATACATGGGCTATTTGTGTGAATTGATTGATAGTAATCAATTTGTCCGCCAAGGGTTTCCTTTGACTTTACTAGCACTCCATTGAACATAAAGACATTCTCCACAAGGCATAGTTCTATCATTTGCAACAGCATCTTGGTATGGGCTTTGAGATGTATACTTCTGGATTTTTAAAAGTATTCACATGCCCTGAGTCCATCATTACGCCTGATGCTTATATTATATACACAGCATTCCCCGATTCTGAAGCCCCCGACCCTTCACTCCCCACCCACCTCCGCCTTACTCAGAATCACATCTCCTTCAGAAAAGAACTGAAAACATGGCTATTCGATAAAAAGTAAACCCCTCCCTCCAGCGCCTTGAGACCCTCTGGGTGAGTAGTGCGCTTTATAAATTCCTGAACTTGAACTTGAACTTGAACTTCAGGGAAGCGTCAAAGACAATGGCTCAGAGTAACCCATCAAAAACACCATCAAGTGTAGAACAGAAAGTGAGGCCCAATACTGGAAATGAGGCTTTTATTCAGGCATTCAGTAGCACAGCATGCTTCCATTTTCTAACATTTCAGCGGTAATGGCCTTGATCACAGCTGGAAGTAGAGACATTTGAATTACAAAGTGCGTTTGTGCGTGCTTTTAAATTGATAGTCACATGACTGGATGTTAAAAATACAAGTCCCACAGTACATTGAAAAATCATTACGGATGAACGGTCTGAAAGATTCTCATTTTATTTCATCATTATTGTGGACTAAAAGGGGCATATTATCAAGCAGGGTGTTAAAAATTATCGCCATTTTAGTGGCATAAAACGGCCACTAAAGCGGCGATAATGGGCTTGATAATATGGCCTTGTGAATTCCAATCGAAACCCATGTTCTGTTGTGAACATGGGCTTCTTTTGGAATTCTCCAGGGCATATAATCAAGCCCATTATCGCCGTTTTAGCAGCAGTTTTCTAACGCTAAAACAGAAACAGCGATAATTTTAACGCACTGCTTGATAATATGCCCCAAAGTTCTTACTTGCAAATAGCACTGTTCTTTGTGTGGGGTCTTCGAAAAACAGTCAGGCAAATTGGTAATCCTTGTGTGTTACTGTCGATTTTCGTTTTGCCTGAAACAAACCCCATTATCCAGCATGATCGCAGAAGGATGTAATCCATCAGGAATCCCTTCCAACATGCACACACCTTTTGCTTCATTAGCTTTCCTTTGTATGCTGGGCATGTGAGTAGGTCATGATCCTCGTTTTGAATATACACACAGCATACCCCGATTCTGGAGCTCCGGACCCTTCAGGGTGACCTCAAAGACAACGGGCTTGAGGTAACCCCTCTAAAAAACCCCATCAAGTGTAGAACAGAAAGTGAGGCCCAATACTGGAAATGAGGCTTTTATTCAGGTATTCGGAAGCACAGCATGCTTCCATTTTCTAACGTTTCGGCAGTAATGGCCTTGATCACAGCTGGAAGTAGAGACATTTGATTTGCAATGTGCATTTGTGCATGCATTTAAATTGATAGTCACATGACTGGATGTGCGAGTCTTTTAGTGGGTGAGTGAGTATGTGCGTGTATATCTGAGTAAATCTTTGAGTGGGTGTGTGAGTCTCTGAGTGTGAGTGAGTGACTGAGTGCATACGTCTCTGAGAGGGTCTGTGACTGAGTGTGTAAGTGACTGTATGGGTGTGTAAGTGGGTGTATGAGTGTCTGAGTGGATCTGTGAGTATATAAGTGAGTGTGTGAGTGGGTCTGTAAATGGCCACATGAGTCTCTGAGTGGGTCTGTACATGGGTGTGTGACTCTCCAAGTGAGTCTGTAAGTGGGTGCATGAGTATCTGAGTGGGTCTGTGAGTGGGTGCATGAGTATCTGAGTGGGCTAAAAGAGTCCTCAGCCGGTATGAGACTGTGTGCATGAGTGTATGAGTGGGTCTCTAAGTAGATACATGAGTCTATGAGAGGGTCTGTACATGGGTGCATCACTCTCAGAGTGAGCCTGTAAGTGGATGCATGCATACCTAAATGGGTTTGTGAGTGGGTGCATGGGTCACTCTCCTAATGAAAGGCCACAACTGGAATATTCAATGCTAAATAGTTTATTTTATTGGCAAAAATTGACCCAACATGTTTCAGATAAGACCTCGTGCCTTGCCAACAGATGAGAATGGTTTCTTTACAGACAGCTTTTAAAGGAAAAGTGCATGGGTATTTTTTTCATGTATTTTAAAGTTTGTGAGCACACCTGCATTTTCCTTTCAAAACTTTCTGTAAAGAAGCCAAGCCCATCCGTGAGCAAGGTTTGTGGTCCATGCAGAAATGCATTGTGTCTAATAAAGTATTTACCAAAGAATATTCCAGTTGTAGCCATCAGCATTTTCCTTTCATAAAGAAATGGAGTACACTGTGGCTGCCAAGTTGAGGAAAGCGACTGAGTCAAACAGAGTACATGCAATGATTGATTGATATATATATATATATATATATATATGTGTGTGTGTGTGTGAGTATATATATATATATATATACATATATATACATATATATATTATGTATGTATGTGTGTATATATGTGATTCTGGGGTGAAGAGGCTGCAGTGCTGTGCTCAGGCCAGCCTGGAAGGATTAGAGTGGAAGTGACAAGCACTGCTGAGAGATGGACTGCAGTGCCTCATGGTATTTCTTCCTGCTGCCAGCTGAATCCTCTGTCAGAAGGCAGGTCAGAGGTGCGTTAAAGCTGCTTAACTCAACTCTCATTCAAGCTGCATGCTGCTGGCATCAGTAGCTTTGTAGGAAGAGCTAGCATACAGCAGTTGGCCATGCAGCCAGGATGGGAGCACTCATTGCATGAGAGAGTGACTCTCTAGGTACACTTCCCGCACTAGGCACTCCTGTAAGAAGCGAGTACTGCTACTTTTTAAGTCTTGCAAAGCATTGCAGCGCAATGCGCTGATCGCTTTGCGAAGCATGCAGTATACACTATAGCGGAGGGAAGCTCCGCCCACTTTCTGGCCATATTCTTGATTGGCTTCAACCATAAATTCTGCATTGTGATTGGTGCTTAGGTTGTTAGGGTAGAAGGGTACCCTACTTGTACAAAACCTATGCTGGACTCACTCACGCACCCTAGCGCTATGGCCCTAAGGTGTGTGTGTGTCGCACAGCAGCTGTAATGAGCACCGGCACAAGGGAAAGGGGAGGAGTGAGCCATATCTCTGAAAATATGGCGCTCTCCTGCTCCCTCCCTGTTGCGCAAAGCTACACTGGTATGAGAGGCACTACATAAAACAAATGAAATGCATGTAAGGGGGCTATGGAGAGATGAGGGGCAGTGTTGGAGGGAGATAGTGAGGGAAACATTGAAGAGCCCCAACAAGATTGTCGTATCCTGTCATGGTCAGGCTCGCTTACTGCGTTGGCTCGCAACACACCGTACAGGGGATGGACAAAGTGCCAGGGCTGCTTTGGGTTCCCAGTTCAGCCTTGTATGGCACAAAATTAAAAGTGTCCCATTTAGCAAATGAGATATTAAATCAGGCAGTGGCAAAACCAATATGTCTTGTCCTCTTTGCTAGGACTGCTTTGGGTTCCCAGTGCAGCCCTGTCTGGCACCAAATTAAAAGTGCCCAATTTAGCAAATGAGATATCTAAATAAGCATTAGCAAAGGCAATGGGTCTTGCTTTGGGACCTCTTAGGCTTGTGAGTTGTTTGAGCGACGCTTTTCAGCATCACTAACATACTATAGCGTCACCCAAAAAAATAAAGTTGGATGTATCCTTCACTTTCCAAATGAAAATATAATTTTTGCGTTTTACTCTCAGGAACTCAAGTTTTTTGTGGGAAGGAGAGTTAGCCAAGCCGGACACTTCAAAAGGTATCCTTTGCAGGACACTTGAATACATAATGTCAATGTTTGAGCAGCCAGCTGGCTGACATGAATGTGGAGAAGCCCTTTTGGGTTTCCGTGAGTCAGATCAGATTTTCATGAAGAGTCCCTTAATCTTCTGAGCCCTACTTAACCCTTTCCTTGCTGTCCATAAATGCAATAAAGGCACACCTGTGTACAGGAGGAGCCCTGTATTTGTGTCCTCAACGTTTGAGGCAAAAAACACTCATTGATTTCTGAACAGGGAGTGTTAAAGCGTTAAGGTAACCATGTTGTTCCTGTTTATATTTTGCATGCTTTACAAAATCTTGCATTCCCTATGAGTATTTGCTTTTTCCAGGATGTTATTATTTTTTTCCAGGCAGGGCATAATTTGGATTGAGTTACATCTAGGCATTTACAACAGGGCACAATTGGGTTGTAGCTGAAGGCAGTGCATGTTTCTCTTAGTGGGGCAGAAAGGTGTTCAGGGGGGAGAGAATGTGGCACTGTGGCCAGAGCTACCAAATTTGGAACTGGGGAACCAGGATCAGGCATCATGACCAGTCACCCAGACCACTATCCTGAGGGTGCACATTTCCCCACTGGACCGTAAAAGGCTCCCACTAGACCATAGAAGCCCTGTCTCTTAGCACCAGCAGGTGGACCCTACTAATGGCCAATGAGGGCTAACCTTTAAGCCCTGTCCACCACAATCCATACTGAGGTTCACCTCCAGTCTTGCAGGCAGTCCTACAAAGCAGCACACCTTAGATCAATAGAGACGTTGTCATTGAGATTATAGGACCCTTGAGGCCAGTCCGCCTCACCCATTGGTGCCTCCATTGGCCTTGTTCCAGCAGTAGTAGTGCAACTCACTAGGGATCGGCAATGCATGATTTGCACACACACCAAACTAATGGACATATTTACGAGGGCCTTGCATCATGCTTGCACCACAGAACGTCATATTTATGAAGCCACGCAAAGCCACTTTGCATGCATTGAATGGCTTCATAAAGATGGAGTAATGCAACACAGCGCAAATCGCTGCTTTGCACAAGGAAGGCATTGCAGTGGGTTTTCCCACTCAACTTCCATGGTTTTTTACACATTCCCATATTTACAAGGACTTGTTAACCTGGGAATGCATCAAAGTCTTACGCCTCCCCAAGGGAGGCACAACAAGGAGAAATATCTTTATTTCTCCCTGTTTTTTTCCTCTTTCTATATGTGCAGCACATATAGAAAGAGAAAAAAGCCTTTCAGGGTTATTTCTGTGCAGAAAGGTAAACTGATGCCTGTGTGGGATTTATTCTAGAATCTAGAATACACTTAGAGGGCATCTTAGAGAAGACACCTGCAAAACAACCAGCCCCTGGTGGGTTACCTGACAGGTAGACACCAGCTTGCTGCCACAAGACAAGTTTCTGGACCCCTGGGGTGGGAGCCTATGCTCTCTGAGCCCAGAAACAAAGCCATTCCTGGATGGAGGTGTTCACACCTCCCCCAGGTCAGGAAGAGCCATCTGTGGCAGGGGAGCTTCAAAGGCCTTGCCGCCTTTGCAACGCCACCCACAGTCTCTCCTGCTATCAGGAGCAGGCCCCCTTCCTGCCTCACCTCCTTTTCGGCGGGAAGACAGGTGGGCACAATTAGGACAGCCTAGAAGATGTGCCCACCTCTGCCAACCACACCCCTCAGGTGGGGGAGGCAAGGTGAAGGCCACTCTTCAGTGCCTGCCATCTTGCAGATGGTAGACCCTCTCCAATCAGGGTTAGGGATTGTGCCCACTCCCTCACGTGGGATGAGCACACCAAGGGCACAGTCACCCTAAGGTCAGTAGCCTATTGGTTACTAATCCGAGATCCCCAAAACGCCCCCTAAATACTGTGATTTGGGGGCTGCCCTGGACCCAGAAAGGAGATTCCACAACCTATGAAGAAGGACGAAATAAGATGCACAGCAGAGGAGAATTGACTTGGCCCCAGCCCTACCAGCCCATCTGCAGTTTCCAGAGGTCCTGCTCCAGAAGTAATCTTGTTCTGCAGCCAGCGACCTCCAGAAACCACTGGGAGGACTGACTGCCTTCAACAAAGGATATCCTGTGAACAGCAACTCTGTTCAAAAGAATCCCTAAAGAAAGACTCTGAGCCTGCTGAAGACAAGAAACCCGATGCATGGAACCACCACTCCACTCGTCGCCTACGGCCCAAGTCCAAGTGGCCCACCAATCCCAGCGAAGTCCCCCAGCGCTACAGAGTCCAAATCCTCCTTGAGTTGACCCCTCCAGGACTCCCTGACATTGCCTGCAGCCTCTGTACGGAGGCCCCCTAACCTTGAGTGGCCCGGTAAGGTGAAATCCGACCTCAAAAGGTACCCCCGCATCTGGCCACCCTGCACCCTGGAGAAGAGGACCTGAGGTGGACCTACGTCTCTGAGCCCTCAAACTTACCTGCCCAGCTGTTGGTTCCTCCTGGAAGACTTCTTTAACCGAGCCTGTAGCTAAAAAACAAAACAGGCTATCTCAATAGGATTGCATTGAGCTCCCGACCCCCCCTAAGCACTCTGCACTCGGCCGCCCCGGCACCGCTCATGTAGTGGACTTAGTGCTGACCTGGGACCCCCTTTGCCCTGCCCTTAACCCTAGGAGCTTGGCTCCCAAGAACGAGTAGCCTGCCCGTGAGCAGCCTCCAACCAAAGGCCCCCTAGCCCCATAGGCTAACATTGGGCATCAGCACTCTGCAACCAGCTGCCCTAGTGCAGCTGAGGGTGCTTTTTGAGTTCATCCTTGACCCTGGGGGATTCCTTGTTCTAACCCCTGAAACTCAACCCTCAAGACCAATTACTTACCTGCAACCCGATAACCACATTTTCCTCCATAGGATTGCATAGACTGTTTTTCCCTGAAAAAGTTCTGTGTTCAGTTGTGTTTGTATGGAAACCTAAGTAACTGTGTTTTTAATGTAAAAGTGTTTTACTTACTTTTGTCTAGAAAATGTCCCAGTGTGATATCTAGGCATATCACAATGAGTAGAAAAAGTAACTTAAAAAGTAATCACAAAGTAATCCAAAAGTAAGTACAACTGTTTTTAAGCATTGTACCAAACTGTAACAAAGTCAGATTCATTCAGCTTGCATATTCTTATAACCTGTCTGTGAAAGTACAATTTTACTTACCATTACCAAATCCTGCTTGGTTCTAAAAATAAAATACAATAAAAGAAGTGTTTTTATACCAGCAATTGGTCTGAGTTCCTTCTTTGAGTGTGTGCTATCATTTCTTGCCTGAGTGTATACAATAAATGCTCACCACTACCCTCCGAAAAAAGGTATTGCTCAGACTCTGACTCTCTAGTGGTGGGTTATTGCTCGGCCACACTACCACAATAGAGTGTAAGGTATCATCTACTTTTACCTTTGTAAGCCTTTGGGGATCCACTGGACTCTGTATATACTATACCAAAGCAAGGTATAGTGTACACAGAGCCAGCCTCCTACACTCATAATTCCAGAGTTGATACATTTGTAATTCTCAATGCTAACTACCTTGAGTAGTAATGACACAAACTACTAATATAATAGTTATATCTCATTCATCTGAAACTGCTTAAAGCATCTGCAAAACCAACATGTCTGGGTTGTATTCGGTGTATATATTCACTTTTGTGTGCTATGTCTAGATACAAAAACAGGAAATAAGAGGCATCTAATGCTGGCTTCATGACATGTTGCGTGAAGCACATAAAAAATGTAGGGCTACAAGTTTGCATTGAGCGTGGGGCACAGAATGATATTATCAATTGTGCTCCCCAAAACGTGGGGTCTCCTGTCACAGAATTTAAACCCAAATGTTATGTTCAGAAATGGTTTGAAAAAGGGAGAAGTGCTGATGAAAGAAACTGCATGGTTTGGGGACAAATGGCTTATGATTCCACTTATAAGCGTATTTGGGACATTCTGTTATTGAAAAAATATCCCACATTGTAAATGTACTTTAATGTCAATAACTCATATATTAAACCTCAAATAAACATGCATCTATTGGTTGCATTAAATAACGTTCTAAGCTGTAACTGGTCAGTGAAATACCAAACATACTAAAAATTGGTATGTTTTGCTCTTTCTAGCCACACCTCTGACTCCGCCCACTGACCCAATCCTCTGGTAATTCCCGCCTCCTGATGCTCCGCTCACAGTTCCCCTACTTTGTTTCCCTCACTTCGACCACTGGTTACCACTCAAACTGTTGAATAAACTGCAATATTTTCATCTTACGTGTGTCGTGACTGGTTGTATGTTATTACAACGAATTCCGTTGCAACGCATGCCTTTACCACGCATGCGTTACAACGGAATGCTATTTCAACGAATAACCTTTTCCTCTAATTGTTCGTGGTGACGTCATACGTCGTTAAGAGGAAGCGGGTTTCTTTCCGTTTCCTCTTAAACGACGCCGAGTGACTTTAGGTGAGTTTCTTTTTCTTTGGGGGGGTGACCCTCCCCAAACCCCCTTTTTTAATGTTAGCCTTTAACACACATGCCTTTACTACGTACCTCGTAGTAAAGGTATGCGTGGTAAAGGCTTTCGTGGAAACATTAACCACGCATGCATTACAACGCATGCGTGGTTAATGTTTCCGTGGAAACGGCCGCGTTGTAGTGGCCGTTTCCCATCGTGACTACCACAGGGCTGCTCTCTCTATGAGAGGGGCGGAAGATAACAAGGGCACCGCGCATAGGGTGACCAACCGTCCGTAAATTTCACGGACAGTCCGTAATTTCGGCCGTCTGTCCGTTGTCCGTGAAGGATTGTTTAACGGACGCCATTTGTCCGTAATTTTACCTGCTGTTGGGTAACAGCAAATCATGTGTCTTTCAATCACAAAAGCGTTGCTCCAATCTGTGCTGTGCACAGTAAACAAAGCTATCTAGGATTGGCTTGAAAGCCATCAGCCAATCCTAGAGCTCGCTGGTTTCACTAGAGGAGTGTTCTCGGCCCTGATGCGCATCAGGGCCAATGAGAACAGCTTTAGGATACCCAGCCACTGTTCTTCTGAACGTCGAGTGTGAGTGCACCTTGACTCGTGAACAACGTGCTTGAGGTGCATGCCTTTCCTGTACATGTGCACTAGGTATGCAGAGTGAGGCCTGTACTGGTGTGGGTTCAGAGTAAGGGGATGTCTGTGATAGCGCAGGATGAGAGGAGTGCTTGTAAGTTCAGGGTGCACTGCTTGTTATTTCAGTCCAGCGGGATGGTGCACCCTTGTGAGTTCTGGGTATGTAGTGTGTCTCTGTTAGTGTAGGGTGAACAACCTGTTGAGTGGGTGGCGTGTCTTTATGAGAGGAGGATGAGTGGTGTACCTGAGTGATTGCAGCCTCTATTGCCTTTGACACTGCTCGTTTTGGTAATAATGTCAAAGCCAAAGAATGGCTTAGAAATGTTTCACATGTGGAAACCACACGCGCGCTCACACGTTTTTTGCTCCACATGCATTAAGTTTCTATTTTAGAGGCGTTCTTATTCTAAGGTTCTCATCACAAAGTAGAACTAAATCAAGAGTAATACCACAACAAAGCAGTTACATTACTGTAGTTGGGATATATATCTCTCAATATATATACACTGTACCTCATATTATAGACTATTATTCAATGTAGACTGTTTGGTCCATAAATTACTAAATCGGACGGATGCCTTGACAATAGATTTACAGATTAAGGCACAAAGAAGTTACAGGAACCTTTTGCACGTACATGACAAGCTTCATGTTTTTTTAAAACTATAATGTAGTTTTGTCACATTTCAGTAAATTATTAACAGCAAATGTACTCTAATTGGAACACGCTAATATGCAGCAATTCAAAAAAACACATATGTGGGGCTTTAAAAACACTCTAAATGAAGGTTTATAGGCAGTGATATGCTGTTGAAGCCCTCATAATGCAAAATACCACAAAAACACTTACTTTTGACAGAAATGCTTTCTTGTATTCCTTTTGCAGTTCTATATAGTGCAAACACGACCCAAGAGCATGGTGGAACTTTACATGACCACCAGATTAAATTACACCAGGACAGATTTTTAGGGTCAGGGAAATTAATTAATTTGCCCAGGATCATGGCCCCCAGTTACCAAGGGCAGCTTTGTTCACTCTGCCACATGGCCTCCCTTTCACCAAATAACAAACAACACACGTCAGCATTTTGACACTAGAAAGAGGGAGATTTTGAATAAAAAAAATCAGGAGTTTTCATTTCCCCATTGACTTAAAGAATTTAGACGGGAGACTACTAAAATAAAGCCATTTATTCTGACAAAATTGGGAGTCTCCTGCCTAAATTGTGGCTGTTGGCATGTGTGAAACAATCGCTGGATGTTTAGTATTCCCCAGTTAGGGTGACCAACCGTCCGTAAATTTCACAGACCGTCCGTAATTTGGATCTCACGTCTGTTGTCCGTGATGATCCCTTTTACAGACACCGTTTGTTCGCAATTTTGGGCATTGCAGGGACAACACTGTTCCCCTGCATGAAGCCTCAACTCCGTGATGTCTCATCATTTTAGAACGGATGCATTTTCAATATTATATTCAAGGAAGCCATGATGGCTGCTTTTTTATTTTATGCAACTAACAACCATTGACGAAGCCAATAGTTCTGGCTTGTTGTAGATGTAACGTTTCTTGTTGTGTTATATTTCTGGATACAATGACAGAAGAGGCAAAATACCATCCAGCGGCACACTATACTAAGCACAGATTTTTGGCTTAGATGTTTTAAGCCACGCCCTTAATTACATCAAACACCCCCTTTGGAGAGTCCCCCCCAGTTATTTCATCTCACTTAAAGTCCTGGTAACAACACCATGTTACAGTCGCCCCATGTCCAGGCACTGTGCATCATGCATGCCATGACTCATGCCTTCCACTTTTCAAATTGCCTGTGTGCAGGGGCATAGTGAACCCTACCCCACCCCATCCCTTGCTTTAGGAACTACAGCGAGTGTGAAGTTCTTGATGGGCCTCTTCTGTCTGCAACTCTGCAGACAAAGGCTCAGCTCATAATTAATATGAAAAGGTGGGCAAGTCAGTAAGTGAAGGGATGGGCGGATGGCTGAATGGATTACTGAAAGGGTGAATAGATGGATGATGAGAGAAAGGATGGATGGATGACTGAGTGGAAGGATGGATGAGAGAAAAGGTAAATTGATGGATGTATGGGTGGAAGAGTAGATGGGTGGGTAAAAGGGATGGATGGATGATTGAAAGGGTGTATGATGGGCGAGTGAATAGGTGGATGGATGAGTGAAATGATTGATGAATTGATAGGTGAAAGGGTGAATGGATGGATGGATGAGTGAAAGAGTGGATGTAAGGATGGATGAGTGAGTGAAAGGGAGGGTAGATGGACAAAAGGATGGATAGATGAGTGAAGGAGTAGATTGATGAGAGAAAGGATGGGTGAGTGATAGGGTCAATGGATGGATTCATGAGTTGATGGATTGGTGGGTGGATGGATGGAAGGCAGAATGGCTAAGTGAAAGGGTTGATGGAGAGAGAAAGAGGATGGATGGATGACGGAAAGGGTGAATGGGTGGATGGATGAGTGACTGGGTGGATGGATGAGTAAGTGAAAGGATGGCTGGATGGGTAAATGGCTGGATGGATGAGTGAATGGATGGGTGGAACAGTGGATGGATGATTGTACGGATGGATAGGGTGAAAGGGTGGAAGGATGGATAATGGATGGATGAGTGAAAGGGTGGATGGAGGGATGGATAAGTGAAATGATGGATGGAAGGATAGGTTTGCAAATGGTTGAATATGTTTGGATTTGGATGGGCTTACTTATATACTTTGCGCGACCTCCTCTGATGTGTCTGTAAAACTTACCTTTTGTCCTGAAGTTTTGTCCTGAATTTTGACCCTTTGTCCTGAATTTTTACACTCACCGACCTGAATTTGCACCCATGCCAGTTGGTCACCCTAACCGCGCAAGGCAACAACAGCAGAATCCAGTCAAAGCATGTCCGTCCCTCACAGGGTGTTTTTCGGTGAAAAATTGAATGTGTACGCAGGGGAGTCAGGTAAATGTTGTGTTAGTATCACTAAAATGGCGCTCGTGTGTGCTCGCGTGGGTGGCATTCTGGCGGTGTTTGCATAAGTCACTGGCCGTACATGATGCATGTTATGTAATCCAGTCAGCAGGTACATGTATGTTATTACATTTACAATATATGCAGCTACCTAATTCCCACGATATCCATACCGAAACATACAAATGAAAGTTCCCAAAACCAAAAAGTTTTTTGCTTAAGAATATGTATATTTACCTCAGAAATATTTGGTTGATTGGGTATAAAAACTATTTAGTGACTAAGCAGTGTGTTTACGAATGTATACGTCCTCTTTGTGTCTGTCTCCACAGTGCAAAACGTGCATAGTACCAGAGGATTGCCGGATATCTGTCTAGCTGTGTGTCTGCTTCCGAGTGGAAGTCTCTAGGAAATGTTGGTGTTCAAGTAAACTGCTGCAGTCTCTCCGATGCACCCATTGCTGGTAGAGCGCATGACTATAATATTGTATTGTCTGCCTATCCATCGGAGGCACTACTGTGGAGTTACTGAAGCCTGTGTATGTGTGTTTGCCTCTGCGACCCCTCATAAACGTTTATTAGATGGGGTGATTGCATGTGCGCATGATTGGAAGGTTGTGCACTTCTCTATTAGGATCTAACGTGTATGTTTTTATAGTTAGTGTGCTTTGCTGTAGTGTCTGAACTTAGCAGTGTTGCGTAAAAGCGGGGTTAGTGGCTTCTACTGCCATAGGACGTCTGCTTGCCCTCACAGCTCCAAGGATACAATCAGCTGCTAGATACAGGTCAACCAGTCATGCACATGCCCTACTGACCCCATAGTCCAGTGGGTCAGATTTAATTTGCATCCCTTTCAAAATCGTCTTTCAGAGCCCGTGCTAGTCCAGTAGGCACGGTACCATAGCTTGATAAATCCCCCATTTTCTAGAGTACTTTAACTAGGCATATTCACACGCTTTCGCGCGTAAAATCCTGACATTTTGATGGTAGGAAAGTCGAGATTTCCAGTCTTGGAGCACAAACGTGACTTTGTTAGATCTCAAAACCCAGCACTGTCCAACCCTGAGAGTTTCACAGGCCTCTGAGCTGCGATTCCGCGCCACACTGCAAATATAGAGAGTTTAGCACCTAGGAGAGGCCCTCCACTAGAGAGTTAGAGTCTGACATCACCTGACAATAAAAAAACAAGGCGCTATAAAAGCTCTAGGCACCTGACATTGCTGAGGATTAAGGGTTTGCACACCGTTTTTTTATTTATTTTAGTTTTCACATTTTTAAAGTGAGATCATTAATATATGTTTCACATTGTATTCTCTAAAGTAATCATATTAAGGTGTTTAAAACTGTTTTTCTATATTAAATTAATACTCAGGGAACTCTTTGGATTCAGGGCGCAAATCCCTCTTGTAACACTGCATAACTGCTCCTCCTTACACATTACAGGTTGTGATATTTGTAACTCTGACAGCCCCTTCTAGCTTGAACCCTCTCTGGAGCTCATCCAAATATGCTAAAGTGTAACCATGGTTTCCTGACATGTACAATAACTACCAAAATCAGGCATCATATGTGTTTTTGTTCCTAACCTGTGTAAATCCACCTATTCACACACAAATAGGATTGTTACCATGCTGACCTCTATTAGCTTTTAGATTAAGTAATTTTTAAAAACATAACTTAAACACATTGAGAGTGCCAGTAGCTTTGGCTAAACACTTACAAGGAAACAAAAGATCCCTTTGGGTTCTCTTTGTTATGCACACATTACACGTATACCATGGCCAATCATGCCACACTCTACTAACACCAAGGTGCTAGTAGAGTGTGGCATGATTGGCATGATTGGCAATGGTATGCGTGCTATCTGTGGTGTGGCATGATTGGCATGATTAGCAATGGTATACGTGTGATGTGTGCATTAAAAAGAGAACCCAAAGGGTTCAGTGTTTATTCCTGGTGTCCTTTCCCTTTGGTGTTTTTGGACCCCTCTCTCACACTTTTTAAACACTTACAAAGTCCCAAAGGCGAGACCGATGGAATTGCAAATGCTTGTTTCTTCTGGTGAGCATCTACTTACTGCTGATTGGAAGTTAGGAAGGTCTGGGGAGGAGTCAATGAGTCCATCTCCTTGATGGGCTAATCCACAGCCCCTCCTAAAGCCCAACCAAGAGCGAGGGAAAAGAAAAAGGAGGGTGGAGCCCAAGAATGTCTTCCATGCCTGCACCACCCACTTCTGTGTTTGTGTATCCTGCCCTCAGATCTTGGAAACCAATGGAACAGAGTTGGTCATATCCAGGGTCACAAACAAATCGCCTTGTACCGACCAAACCACTGGCCCTAACAAGAGGACACATCTTTTCATTGATGCAAGTATCTCACTCTGCACAGGCGAAGTTACATGCTCTGTAACATATTAAAACACAAATCTCGAGCCTTTATGGAGCAGCAGTCCTTCCACTGAGCTGCTTGTGAGTTTCATTCTTCTGCTCTTCTTCTCTTCTCTGTGTGGCAGGGCAGCATTCCTTCCATCCACATGCACCAATCACCCCTCCTTTTGTGCGCCCTTCTAAGACTCCCACCCTGGGAAGGCTCATGCACATTCCATGAACATGAAGGGATAAATCCACAAGGAGAAATGCCTCATCCTAGCACACATTGGGACATATTTTCAAGAACGTGTGATAACCATCCCAAAATTAACTTAACATAACTCTTCATATTGCAGTCCATTGCAGGAAAATTATGCAGTGTTAACTCGGTATTCACAACACAGAGGTACTATGCGATAGGCCCATGATAACACGTCAAATGTCCGCGCTGAAGTCAATGCGATGCCACAAAAATGTGAAACACCAACGCGAAAATAGTAGCGATGAGGCCAATCGCGATACAAACATCAGCAAAAACTTGCGACAGGCCTGTGATTTCCACTGGTCATGCGTGGAAATGCCCCATAAAAGCAGAGTAAAAAATACGGTGAGATGATAACGTACGTACACAACCCCACAGCCGTGACATAGAACAAATGACCATTGTCCCACTTCAGATAGGCATCCCCTCACAAACAGGCAGAATGCACATTGACATGCATTCTGTAAATGACCTGCGCCAATGCGGAACCATACATGGGACACACTGTGCAGCCGCATCTCCTCTTCATATTGCAGAGGAACAAACAAAACCCCCTGCATGACCAAGCAATAATGAAAGCATGGACTAATGTTGGGGAAGTGACTCCCCCTCATGTATATGTTGCCCATGTCATGGGACGTGAGTCACATGGGTGCATCCCTGCATCATGGCGGCACATATCAAATCCCCCAAAAAACCCTGTTGTCACTTGCAGGCCACAAATGACAGCCAAAAAGGAATGAATTGGGACACATGTGAAGCGCCGAAGAGTGGGATACCGTTCCAACTGTGACACACAGAATTGGCAGTTCCAATACGTGACAGCCTAAATAGCCTCACTGCACAGAGGTGACCCACCCACCTTCCATTACCAATTTCCAAAATTACAAGCACTACATGTCCCACCCACACTTGTCTGGGAGATGTGCCTGTACATATGAGTGACATACATGCTGGGAATGTGTTTTGAAATGCATTTATTTGCACATGCTGTGCCTGTGGTCATTCATCATACTGTCCCCTGATAGCCAAGGACCGTCACAATGTGACGCCAACATGAGAAGAATTTGTCAATGATGGTGTTCCTACAGGCAATTCCTGCTGCGGCTGCAGTGGGGTATGGTGCACCTGCCTCATCTTCATCATCATCGTCTGGTGCATCTGGCATTCATTTCCATTGTGCAGCACATAACATGCAATGATCATCTTGCAGACGATGTCCGGGCTGTACAGGAGCCTTCCACCTGTGATGTCCAGGCACCTGAAATGTGACCTCAACACGTGAAACGTGTGCTCCACGATGCCCCTGGTGCGTTTGTGGGCCAAATTGTACTGCCTCTGGGCATGTGTGTTCAGGACTCGGAGGGGTGTCATCATCCAAGCGCAGAGTGCATATCCTTGGTCACCTGTGACAGTGCAGAGAGACATGAGTCAAGACTACGCACTGCATGATGTGTTGGCAGGCTCACTGGTTCATTGGTGTGTGATATGTGTGACTTCGTGATTCATGTATGACAGGAACTGCCTGTTGCAAATGAGCTGCATCAATGTGTGTTACGTAGTCTCACTGCTCCTCCTCCCTTTCCCAGAGCATAGTCACTAGTGTGCGCAGCACCGTTGCATCACTTGCACCCCTACGGCACACCATTGTCATGCCTGTCTGTGCATGTCCACAAGCCTGACTATGACACAGTGATGATGTGTGCTGAAGGTGGGCGGCCATGTGTGTGTAGGTCCATTGTACGGACAGGACTGACACCGATGTAGAGCACCTGCCTGGCTGAACTCGCCATGCGGTTGTAGGTAGACATTTGGCACATGTTGCGCTGATAGCGACACACACAACAGTTGGCATGTGTAATCCCTGACCCCGAGCGGGAATGCCCTCCCTCATGTATCCCTTCGGCCGAGGCAGCACTCTGGGGGCATGCCACATAGCAACATTTTCCATTGTGGGATGGGTGGCGCAGGCACTTAAACAAAGACACACGCATCAGTCACTTGGCACGGCCTAAACTCAACCACACCCAGATTCATGTGTGGAAGAGCCACACCCCTACACTGTACTGCTGTATGCCTGTCCACTCCGCTTGCGCTCACAGGGAGGTACGACATGGCTACATGTCCCAGGTCTGCCCCACTGCCTGCAGTGACATGGTTACGCACGCTGTACACAGCACAAGTAATGTGGAATGGCCTCTGGCCCTCATGCATACATAATGACCACATGGAGACACTGAGTGAGTTTGTGGAACTGACTACGGGCACGTGCGCCCGGACCAATTTATTGCCAGGGTCACCTGTCCAGTGACGCCTGTGCTGGATGGGGGTTGGGTAGTGTAAGCTGCACCTCAGGGGTTGGGTGGTGCTGGCAACAACTACAACAGTGACCAAACATTCAGCAGTACAAGCTTCAAACGGCAAGGGTCCATGACTTGAGCTGCACAGAGTCAGTGGCCCAGGATGCACTACGGCCGCCACAGGCACACCGCCACGGGACGGTGACTTGCGCTGCACTGAGTTGGGGACACGCGAGCTGTGCTGGTTCCTCATCGGTGTCCAAGATGAATGTCGCGGAGTGTTGCGGGGGACAGTGGAAGGTGTCCTCTTGGGCATGATGGAGAGGGAAGAAGCAAGCAGAAACAGGCAATTGGCGGAGTGGAATACTACAGACTCCTCTTTACCACCATGTTAGTATCAGCTACATGATGATGAAGACAACCCCCAGCCCATGTACTCAGATGCCACCAAAGTGCAACCAGAGAGTGCCCATGAATTTCGGGGCACATTCTTAGTGGCAGCAGAGATGGAAGGGTATGCAGTCTGCGATGAGGCCTATACAGTGACATGAAAACTGCTATGAAAAAATCAAGACTCAGTACCAAATGTGTGACCTAGTTGACCGCAGTGTAGGCCAGAGGCAGAGGTCAGTTGCAGGTCAACCGCTGTCCAGCCATCTCCTCCTGGATCTCTAACACATGACGTTGGAATGGCATTGGGAGCAGATATGTAGCTGACAGAGGTAGCGGCACCAGATTTGAGCCGGTGTTTAGCCAGCGACGATGCCGTGTCCTGTCTGATACAAACTGCATTGGATTGGTGTGAGACCGGCAGGGCCACAGTGGAGGCCGAAGGTCGTAGACAGCAAGGGCCCACAGATACGCGTGGTTGAAATGCTATGCATGGCATTGGTGGCACCGTATCGAAGGGAGTATAGTGATTTAAACTCAGCCATAGTAAAATGTCCTCTGCCGTTGTGTAATCAAGACTCAGTTCCAAATGTGTGACCTACATGTCCACTCTGTCACCCGGTGGAGTACTTCAACGAGAAAGGAGTACTGCGGCCCTTGCTTGCGGAGGCCGTGATGGTCTGAGGAGGCTGCCAGAGTCGTGGGCTTCGAGATTGGAGCTTGGATCTTGGAGCTTGCACCCAGTGGGCCCTCTTTGACACACGCCAGTGTCGGCAGGTGGACAATGATGCCTGGGAGCGCAGGGTTGGGCAAGACGGTTTCAGGGTCCAGCGGCAAGGTGTGTATCAGGCGCACAGGATCACAGGCCCCTCCACTCACAGTGTCGGCCTCGTGGCGGGCTGAGAGGTGCCGCCCTGGCAGAGATGTTGGGCATTCCGGAAGAGAACCACGCCCAGAGTTATGTGCTTTTTATTCACACCCCTACTCTGGCCTGACATATGCCAGGCCAGCCCACTCCGCCACGCTTACTGGGGGAACGTCACAAGCTACATTTCTGTGATCTCCCACACTGACTGGGATGACATGGTTGCATCCACTGTCCACTTCTCTCCAAACAGCAACAGTGTATGTTGACATGGATATGTGTGTGGTCGGCATACTGCTGTCGGTCCATCACATCCACACCACACTTGGCATTGTGTACATTCTCATTCATGGGTCACTTGCCTCCTTCGCACATGCCTGGTTCACAACTCACCCCACCTGCTGCTAATGTGTGGCTAAGGTGCCATGCCATTGATGGCTTATGCACATTGCTAGCCCAGGTTCCCACAGTAAGTTGCACTGTTGTGTCTAGTGGGTGGGCATGTTGTTTGGCATGTTGTATGTGAGTTTGTGACATGTGCATTCCCAGAGTTGTGAGTTGCATGATTGTGGATTGGAGGTATTTGGTGTGTTCATTAGGTACTTACCACCGACCAGTGCATCTCCGTAGGTGCCAGCTTGGAAGCGCTGGTTGATGATGGACTGTCGGAAGATGTTGGAATCAAGCACACTGCCTGGGTAGTTGGCGATGACATTGGTGAAGAGTCCCCAGTGGTTCACTATTGCCTGGACATTGATGGAATGCGTGTGCTTTCTGTTGCGGTAATTGTGTACCCTGTCAGAAGGGGGAACACGTATGACATGTGTGCAGTCGATTGACCCAACACGTGGGGGAGTCCAGCTTTGGCTTAGAAGCCTTGCTTGGTCTCCAGCTGTTCCTGCGCAGTGTGGGGGAAGTATAGGTACTGAGGTACCAAGCTGATGATGGCATCCAGGACAGGTTTGAGGAACTTTGATAGGGTTGACTGTGAGACTCCTCCGACTCTGGCGGTTGTTGGTTGGAAGGTACCAGAGGCCAACAGGTTTGTCTGAGGTGGGATGTTGGTTGTCCGCTGTGTTGGTACCATCATCCTGTGGGCAATGATGTTCAGGATGCGGAGGATGGTTGTCCTTTTGAGCCTGTAGTGGGCAATGACATACTTTGGTGTTATGTCTTTGAGGCTGGTGCATTTTCTGATGGTCTGCTGTCTGTGTCTGCGCTGCCTCTGTGGTGGTCCGGGGAGGCTGGGAGAGTCCGGGGGGGGTGGCGGGCCTGGGGATGGTGGCAGTGAGTGTTGTGACCATGTGGGGGCTCCAAGCTGCATGATCAGTAGCTCCATGGCATCCTGTTGGTCTTTAAGTGTGGCTGTGGGCTGGGATTCCTTTCCTGGTGCAGGCTGTCATCGGCCTTTATACCAGGTCAGAGCAGGCGTGAAATTCATGTGGCTAACGCACCTTATTGCATGCTTTGTGATCTTATCGCTGATCTAGCTGGTCATTGAGAATGGTGCGGAGTGGTGTTGTTGCGATTTTTGCACGGGAACACCTACTCTGCATCTCATTAGCGGTAGTTGGGGGGTCATCTGTGGCAATGTTTTTTGCGGCTGCTATCGCTGGTAAACTGGTGATATGGACTGTGAGCACCAGCGTGTGAATGGGGCGATAGTTTTTTCACCACTTTGGCTGCGGTAAGGTGCCATTAACTCTGCGATAACCCCTTAGGAATATGCCCCATTGAAAGGTACCGCCCCAAAGGAGAATAACGAGAGCACCAGCCCCCCTCCTTAATGCCCCCTCTTCAGTTATTAGTAAACGTTCACTGCCCTGATTGCAGTCTGTCACCATTTTTGAAATACAAAAAGGAAACGGCTCACACGCCTTCTTTGGATAAGGTAGGCACAAGAGTTAAGCACCTGCTCTGTATTGTGCCGACATGTTGAATGTTTGAATGAATGCATGAATAGGTTCTGTTGTAATATCTGCTTACCTCTTCACGGCAAAAATGTTACCAAAAGCAGCCAATTGAACTGCTGCTACACCATGATTCATTATACAGAATTAGGATTAAAATTAAATGTGGGTCATCCATAATACAATAAAGGTGATATAAAGGACAGACAACATGCATTCAGAAGAATGTTTTTGCAGTTATTGTCTTATGGATATCCCTCTTTTAATTTTGCTTTTCATTCTGAAACTAATAAATCACAGTATACAAATTATAGTTGCATTGGATAATATGTTGTATATCATGGTAGAATCATAACTGCAAAAGTTTACATTCACCTATCTATGGGTTTCGAATACAATCTGTTTTGACAACAAGAAATATTTTTAAAATCGCCTTTTGCCGTACACTTGCGTATGGTTTTGAATAACTAAACCTGATGAAGCTGCCATTGAACTGCAGGACATATCACCGTTAATATTCAAATATTTCTCAGATGAGAAGGGTTCTAACAATTGTGCCGTAGTGGAGCATTTGATGATTAGATGAAAGATTAATTGAGCACAAGTAGCTTCCAAAATAAACACGATCACTTGCAAATGACACCGCAAGGTATGTCACCGAATTTTTAGATGTGACTGACATAAAGAAATACACCAAGCTTTGCACTCATAAACAGTGTCAGAGCACATAATCTGAATGGTAGGACAGATTTTTGCAGACCACAGCAGGGTGTGAAAGAAAAATTCACAGAGCAGTGTTTCACGGGAGTTTTTAATCATATTGATCCTATTTCCGAGGGTAGCTTGAATTGAGTCTATAATTAAAGGGCATGGTGCTGCTTTCAGTGAATTTTCGCCATCTAAGTCACAGATGCCCTAAAGATAAAAATATTCACAACGCGGCGGTACCATGCGATAGTTTCCAGATAACGAGTCAAATGATCGCGTTACTATCAACACCAAGCTGCAAAAACGCGAAATACGAATGTAAAAAAAAGTTGCGATGAGGCCAATCTCGATACAAAAAACAGCGATAACCAGCGTCTGGCAGAAAAATGCACTATAAAAGATACAAAAAACAACAGACCAGAAACAATCCAAAGTACGTAGCAACATGGATGCACCCTGACCGAGCGCAGAGGCCAACGCGAACCCCACAAGCCCCTCAGACCACCAGCAAGGATCAACGGGTTTGTGGAAGGCCAATTAGAAGAAGGAGAGGAAGACGGGGTACAGACCGCAGGAAAACCGGATCAGCGTCATGGAGGTGACAGAATACTACCATCAACTGACCCACAATTAAACTACCGTGAATGCAGTCGGAGTGTCGAAGATCCCAATGGAGGAGGCCAAGAGGTGCTGGCATGATGTGAAAATCTAAACCAGGCACAAAGCCGCTGCCAACAGGAAGGCAGCAACGGCGAAAGGAGGTGGCAGTCCTGTGCCACAGGAGGAGCTGGAGGAAACAGAGGCCACAGTCATCAGTGTGGAGATGGTGCAAGGAGTCGGGAGTCCAGACACAGCTCGGGAGGACCTGACACAACATCAACAGTGTGAGTAACAACCAGGAACTGTCATGGATGGGGGAGATGGGCACAATAGCACAAATGCACAACGATGTGTAGTACACTGCACACTGACAATGACCCTGGATCATGTCCCTGATCCCCGTGGCACACTGCAGCGCACACACATAGCAATAACAGCACATCCACATTGACGACAATGTGGTACAATTCGTAACCCTAACACTACAGAACAGAGGACACAACTGGCTCCGCGCACACGCAGAAACAGTCCTACTACATCTGACATAGCTGGAAACTAAGAAATGTACAACCTCACATCTGTCATGTAGTCCAAATGCCCACTGTCCTGCATCTAAATCCAGCACCTCCAAAACAGTCACAATGTACATTGTCATACAGTCTGTATGTAAACAAGAATAATGCACCAATATACATGTCAACACAATGTCAACATGCATCTCCCCTTCACATTGCAGAGGGACACACAACACCTCCAGCACAGCAGAGAAGACCACTCATCAGTGATGCCAGAGAGGACCACCATACCTTCGACACCGATGCCCTACAACAGCCCAAGGACATCCCACGCAACCCACCACCAGGACCAGGGCAGCCAAGCTACATTGAGGAGAACACAGCCCCTGCAACAGACCAAACAGCAGGAAGCAACCACAAGCACGGCTTGCTCCCAACACTTTACCTAGCCACACATGGAATCCCAATGCCAGGTGTCAGAACGCCAAAAGGAGGTGGCCAAACAGGTGCGGTGGGGTCCGAACCCATGGAAGGTGAACTAGATCACATACATGGGTGTCTAATATCCTTCAGGGACCACCTACACCCCTCAAAGGAGACCCACACTGCCAAAGAGACACATGAAGATGCACATTCCCAGTACAGAACCATGCCCGCGGGCACGCAAATATCAGTCACACACCCACGTTGGCTCGGCGTACGATGGCCCAGTCCACTCCTCTTACGTATTGAGTGGGTGACAACAAAGCTACATGTCCAAGCTCTAAACCGCTGCCTGCTGTGACATGTCTGCGTCCACGGTACACAGCACAATGTAAAGTCGTGGGGCTCAGGGCCCTCATGTATACAACCAGACCACAGGGACAAACGCAGATATTATGTGGAACTGGCTAATGGCACGTGCGTCCGTCCCCTTTATTGGCAGGGCCACATGTACAGTGACGCCTGTGCTGGATGGGTGTGGGTTGAGTGTAAGCCAGCCCGCACAGAGTGGTTGATGCTGGCAACAACTTGAACAGTGGACAACATTCAAACAGAAGTGTCCGTGAGTTGCAGTGCACAGAGGTTGGGGCACTAGAGCTGAGTGTGCTCATGTGAAGAAAATGTTTAGGATTGTGTCCCTTTGGAGTATTCCTGATGCAGATGCAGTGGGGTGTGTTAGACCTGCATCATCTCCCTCATCAATGTCCCAGGCATCCCACACTGCCTGAGGTGACATTGCTGCCAACCCCTCCACAGCTAAGAACCCAATCAGTAACGGTCCATCGGTTGCGGTGCACTGAGTCAGTGGCACCTGAAGTGCTGAGCAGGGTATCAGGCAGATGATGGCATCCACCACAGGTGTGAACAACTCCGTCAGTCTGCCAGTGTCACTGTTTCGACTCTGGCAGATGGCGGTTGCGTGTGGTCCTGGGGATGGTGTGTGCCTCCAGCGGTGATGCCACGTCCGGGCTGGCCAGGACTCGTTTGGATGTGTGAGCCCTGGTGGACCGCAGTTGAGGCCAGAGCCAGCGGACAGCGCAGGGCCACAGACACATGGCGTTGATGACCCCAAGGCCATCGTCTCAGAGGTCATGAAATATTGAATCAAACAGGGTCCCTGACTTGAGCTGCACAGAGTTAGTGGCCCGGATGCACAGCGGCCGGCACAGGCACACCGCCACAGGATGATGACTTGCAGTTCACTGAGGTAGGGCCACGCAGACTGAGCGGGTCCTTGACGATGTCCAAGGGTACTGTGCTGGAGGGTCACGGGGGACAGTGGAAGGTGTTCTCCAGGGCATGATGCTGAGGGCAGTAGCTATTCGGAAGCAGCCAATGGAGGAGTGGAATGCTACAGCCTCGTTGCCACCGCCAATTAGGTATCAGCTACATGAGGATGAAAACTACCCCCTAGTCCATAGACTCAGACGTCACCAAAGTTCGACCAGAGAGTGTCCATGAATGTCGGGGAACAGACTTAATGGCACTGGGGTTGAGAGGGGATGCAGTCTGTGATGATGCTGGCACACTGATATGAACTCCGCCATTGCTAAATCAAGACGTTGTGACTTATTGGACCACATTGTAGGCCGGAGGCAGTGGTCAGCAGTGGCCCAAAGCCATTTATTTATTTATGTACTTCACTTCTAAAAGTGCACTGTCACCTAAAAAAGCCATCCTGGCACTGACAAACTCATATCGAAAGGGGGCCAACTAATAGAAAGCTAGGGGTTTGGGAAAAGCCATGTTTTCAAGTGCCTCCTAATTGCGAGAAGGTCGGAGGCATGCCTAAGTTCAGCCGAAAGTAAATTCCAGAGTTTCGCCGCGGCCATGCCGAACGATCTACCTCCTGCTCTAGATCTCCTAAACCTAGGTATGGTCACCAACCTGGCTGAGGAGGAACGTAGATTGCTGGCCGGCGCATGCCACGAGAACTTCCTTTGTAAATGACCAGGGCCCAACCCGTGGAGAGCGTTAAAGGCCAGACAGAGAGACTTAAATTGCACCCCTCTGTCTCACTGGGAGCCAGTGCAGCTGAGCCAAAGCCCTTGAAGAAGAAGATCGTGTTGGCCATCCCAGAGCTAATTTTGCCGCTGCAGACTGAATTCTCTGGAGTCTTCCATAAGATAGCTTGGAGACTCCAACAGCAGGGAGTTACAGTAGTCTAACCTACTGAGCACGGTAGAGCGCACCACCTCTACCCGGGCAAGGGGCGGTAACAAAGGAAGGATTTTCCTCAGGAGGCGAATAATGGCCAAACAGCCAGCTACTATCTTTGAAACCTGCGCCTCCAGGGTAAGGTCGCTGTTAAACATCACACCCAGGTTCCGCACTACCTTCACAGGCTGCACCAGAGGAGAGAAATCCGCAGGCCAGAAGTTGCTGGGTAAAAGAGATTGTACCCTAGGCCTTGGGCAGTATAACACCTCCGTCTTTCCTGTGTTGAATTGCAGGGAATTGGCCTTCAACCAGCCCGCTGTATCTCGCAAGCAGTTGTGGAATACTTCCAAGCAGGTTCACTCATCTCCCTCCAGGGAGAGAATCAGCTGCGTATCATCAGCGTCGTTAACAATTTCAATATTATATTGTTTGATGACCGCAATTAAAGGCTTCATGTAGATGTTAAATAATATCGGACTAACCGCCAAGCCTTGTGGAACGCCATGCAAGATGGTAGAAAAGGTGGATTGGAAGGGAGGGAGGGACCTAGCTTGTTCTCTGTCCTGTTGCTGCTCCACCCCCAGATCGTCAATGATCAGTTTGATTTTATCCTGGAAGAACCTGGCTAGGTTTGTGGAAGGGGGGGGTAACTCATTCTTGGCACAGTCCGGGCTAATAAGGCTATTCAAGATATTAAAAATGCTGCGGGAGCTCTTCGGGGCATCTAGAATCACCCTAGAGAAGTGTGCTGTTTTAACTCTATGGATATCCTTCTTATAATCCACCCGCTTAGCTTTCCAAGCAAGCCTGTCCCTATCCAGGTATGCATGCCTTCACCTCCTCTCCGCTTGTTTACATTCCAGCCTCAAATTTTTGAGGCTGGCCGTAAACCAGGGAGCTGAGGGTCTCCCCCTACTACTGTGATGTTTTAGAGGAGCAGAGGTATCCAAAACTGAGGTAATCTTCGAGCAAAGGGCGGCATAATTCACCTCAATATGCATGTCAGGGGCGAAGCACTCCTCAACCGTGAACATGGGTGAGGCACCTTTTTTCCGAGCAAGAGACTTCCAATCCCTGCTAACATACTCCCTCACTTGACTAAGTGTGCCTGAATTCACAAACAATTTAATCAAGGAATGGTCAGTCCAGGCCATAGGTAAAACGTCCCCAACAGTAAGAAAGTTGGTCTCAGAGAAAATCAGATCCAACCGATGACTCCCTGTGTGGGTCACCTGAGAGACTCGCTGAGAGAGGCCAAGGGCCTCACATGAGTGAATCATATTAAGAAGGCCTCTGTTCATAGTGCCATGCAATCACAGATTAAAATCTCCAAGAATCACCAATTGGCTGTGAGTAACAGCCATATTGGTGAACAGTTCCAGTAACGAGTGCTGCTGGGCTAAAGTAAAGACCCCAGGGGGTCTATAACAGATAATGCCTGTTAGAAAATGCCTCTGCATTCTTAAGAGAAAATCCAAATAGTTCACAGCCGTTACACGCATCAATTTCGATGACATTCAGGTCAATCGTATCTCTAAAAATCACACCCACCCCACCCCACCCCCCTCCCACTAGTTCTGGGCTTGTGGCGGATTTTAAACCCTGGCGGACAAGCATTCCCAGCATCAACTTCGCACTCCGGCGCAGTCCATGTTTCGGTCATACACAAGAAGTCCAACTCGTGAGCCTACAACACCAGTTGTATCTCAACACTATGTTTAGGGAGAGATCTCACATTCAAAAGCCCACCGGCTATGGTGTCACTACTCAGAAAGTCTGACACAGGAAAAGCAGTGTTGGACAGCATAAGGGTCCCTTTATCACAGCCCTACTCATCAATGATGCTTAGTTATTTACTGGTGTAATGTCTAGTATCACCCCCAACAACTGGCCCCGGTCCCATCCCAAAAGGGGCAGCGTAACTGGTGCTAGGCCCGTCCTTAGCGCGGACGGGCGCAGACAGCTTGCCTTTGGTGCGCCGTCGGCGCGCTCGCGCCAGCGTCTGCTTTCGTGTCCATGTGTCGTAGGCTTGCGATGCACAGAGTTAGTGACACCAGAGCAGTTGTTGGTAGTGTTCGATGACCTCCGCAACGATGATCCTTTTTTCCAATCGACTGCAACGGGTCACCCTCCTACACCTCTCCATGCATGCAATGATATGTACTCTACCTTTGAAAAATCGATGCTCAGTTTCAATTGTGTGACCTACTAAAGCGCAGCGTAGGCCAAGGGCAGTAGTCTGCGTGGGCCCACATGCACGTGTGGTTGTGATGCTATGCACAGACTTGGTGTCATCACATCGAAGGGAGTATAGTGACATAAACTCAATCAATCAATCAATACATTTGTAGAGTGCACTAATCACCTGTGAGGGTCTCAAGGCACTAGGGGGGATGGGGAGCCCTGCTACTGCTCGAACAGCCAGGTCTTGAGAAGTCTTCTGAAGGTCAGCAGGTCCTGGGTCTGGCGCAGGTGGATGGGGAGAGTGTTCCATGTCTTGGCAGCGAGGTGGGGGAATGATTTGCCGGCAGTTCGGGGTGTAGAAGGTGAGTCATTTGTTGAGGTATGCTGGTCTGGCGTTGTGTAGTGCTTTGTGAGCATGGGTGAGGAGCTTGAAGGTGATCCTCTTGGAAGGGTATAGGCAAACATACATAGTAAACAGAGAAAAATGTACAAAAGATTATTAAAAATGTCACACAAGCAAAACCCCTAAGCTACAAACCACAGGTCAAGTGGGGAAGGCGGACCTAGGCAAATATTTCTTCATCAAGAGTCCTTTAATTTCCATTTTGAAGCGGACAGTGGAAGGGATCACCCTGACCTTGGGGGAAGGAGAGTTCCAGATCCTTAGCGCCATGCCTCAGAAGACTCGATGGTAAGTCTTTTTTTTCTTGAATTTTTGTGGTTTGAGTAGGAGGGTGCTTGCACTTCTGGAGGCTCTTGTACCACAAGAGAGAGCTCACGTTTCTGAGTGAGGTAAAGCGGGGTCTTGAAGTGGATGGCTTTGTGTGGCATACATGCAATTTTCAACTGCATACGAGCTTCATATGGGAGCCACTTCAGGGCCAGCAGGTCCAGAGAGATGTGGATGAATTTTGTAGAACCCGTTAAGAGCCTATCAGCAGAGTTGAGGGCCACCCTAAGAGGAGCTATCTTTGCTCTGGGCAAGCCACAAAGTGTTGCACTACTATAGTCCAGCTTTGCGATCACTAATGCTTGCACTGCAACCTTTAGGTCATGAACAGGGAGAAAGGGTTTGAGCTTCCTTAGGATGCTGAGTTGGAAATTCGCTCCTTTAGTGAGGGAGCTGATGTGCTTTTGCATGTTTAGATTTTTGTCTAATATATTACCAAGCGAGGATGCCGAGTCCACGAGGAGTGGTCTACTCTTGAGAGCAGTAAGCTGATTTAGCCATTGCTCCATGACCAGGGATTGCTTGTGGGGTGAGATTAGGAGGAATCCTGTTTTTAGGGCATTTAGCTTCAGGTGATTTCACCTCAGCCAACTTTGTGTTTCTAGCAAGACTGAATTGAGGGACTGAATGTCCTCAGGGGAGGCGATCTTCAAATAAAGTTGGGTGTCATCAGCATACATGTGATAGTGAATGCTGGATGATTTCAGAATTTCTGTTAGAGGCTCCATGAACAAGTTATAGAGCGTGGGAGAGAGTACAGAACCTTGTGGTACCCCCAGCATAACCGGTGCATGCTGGGACAAGGGTTGGTTTGTCTTAAAGCTTTGAGATGTATTCTGGAGGAACGAAGAGAACCAGTTAAGCACAGGCCCAGACAACCCCATCCTGTGGGTTGTCGTATTTGACAGTATCAAATGCTGACGAGAGGTCAAGTAGGATCAGTAGGCACGACTCATTGTGGTCGAGCATTCTAAGCGCATCATCGACAATTTGCGTTAGTGCCGACTCTGTGCTATTTCCCTGGTGGAAACCAGATTGGCATTGATCCAGGAGTTTGAAACGGTTGATGTGGTAGCAGAGTTGGGCAAGCACACATTTCTCCAGGAGCTTTGCCAGGGTGGCGATGTTGGAGATTTGGCGAAAGTTGTGCAGGTCCATAGCACCTACTGTTGGTTTCTTGAGAATTGGCGTGACCTGCCCTGATTTTATGCAGTCTGGAATATCCCCTTGCTGAAGTGATGCACTGACGATCTTAGTCCACAATGTTAGCAAGGAAGAAGTTCGATGGCAGAAGGTCATTGTAATGATTGGAGGGTTTCAGAGTCGATAATGTCTTGCGTATAGTGCACTCGTCTAGGGTTTGGAACATACTCCAGGAAGCATGCAGAGGGCGTTGAAGCAGGAGGAGGAGACGGTGTTGACTTGCTGGGTCATTGATAGTGATAAGTCCAGGATGAAACCCAGGTTGTGTGCGTGGTTGGTGGGTCCCGGTGCAGCTCCGAGCTGGTGGAGCCGAGTATGAGAACCTCCGTCTTTTCTGAGTTCAGTTTCAGGTGACTGTTCTACAGCCATTCGGTGACGGCCTTCATTCCTTCGTGGAGGTTGGTTTTGGCGGCGGTGGGGTCCTTGGTGAGGGAGAGGATCAGCTGGGTGTCATTGGCATATGCGATGATGTTGAGGTTGGGTGATCGGTTGATGTTGGCGAGCAGTGCCATGTAGGATCGGGCTGAGGGATGATTCTTGGGGTATGCCGCAGGTGATCTTGGTGGCTTCGGATCGGAATGGAGAAGGCGGACTCTCTGGGTTCTGCCGGTGAGGAAGGAGGTGAACCAACACAGGGCTTTGTCGTGGATCCCCACGTCATGGAGGCGTGTGCGTAGGGTGTGGTGGCAGATGGTATCGAAGGCTGCCGAGTGGTCCGGGAGGACAAGGGCCACGGTTTCGCCTTTGTCCAGCAGAGTTCTGATGTCGTCGGTGGCGGTGATGAGGGCAGTTTATGTGCTGTGGCTGCTGCAGAATCCGGATTTGGATGAGTCCAGGGTGTTGTTCTCCTCAAAGAAGTGGGTCAGTTGCCTGTTGACGATCTTCTTGATGAGTTTCGCCGGGAACGGGAGCAGGGAGATGGGCTGGAAGTTCTGGAGGTCCTTTGAGTCTGCCTTGGGATTCATGAGTAAGGCGTTGATCTCAGTGTGTTTCCACCTCTCCGGGAAGGTGGTGGTCTCGAAGAAGCAGTTGAGGATCTTACGGAGATAGGGTGCGATGATGGAGCTAGCTTTGTGGACGATGTGGTGGGGCAGGGGTCGGATGGCGAGCAGGAGCGGATCCGCCATAATTAATGTTCTCTGCCATGGTGAAATCAAGACTCAGTTCCAAATGTGTGACCTACTTGTCCGCTGAGTCTGCCGGTAGAGTACATCAATGAGAAAGGAGTACTGCGGGCCTGTGTCGCGGAGGCCGTGATGCTCTGAGGAGGCTGCCAAGGTCATGACCCTCGGGCATGGAGCTTGCACCGGCAGGTGGTGGGCCCTCTTCGACATACGCCGGTGTCAGCAGGTGGGCATTGAGACCTGGGTGCGTAGGGGCAGGCAGGACTGGTTCAGGGACCAGCGTCCAGGGTGCAGTAGATGCTCGGATCACAGGCAACACCGCTCACGGCGACGGCGTCTGCCTCGTGACCACGCCCAGAGTTACGTGCCTTTTATTCACACCCCTACGCTGGCCTGGCGAACACCGGGCCAGCCCACTCTGGTCACGCATACGGGGAGACGTAACAAGCTAAATTTCCGCAATCTTCCTCACTGGCTGGGGTGACAAGGTTGCGTCCACTGTCCACTACACTACAAACACCAGCGATGTATGTCGACATGGATATGTGTGTGGTCTGCATGCTGCAGTCTGGCACTCAAATCCACGCCACACTTGGCATTGTGTACATTCTTATTCATTGGTCACTTGCCTCCTTCGCACATGCCTGGTCCCACCTCTTCCCACATTCTGCTATTGTGTGGCTGAGGTGCCATGCCATTGATGGCTAATGTACATGGCTGGCCCAGTTTCCCACAGTAAGTTGTGCTGTTGTGTCTGGTGGGTGTGCAATGCATGTTGTTCAGCATGTTGTATGTGAGCTTGTGACATGTGCATTTCTAGTCTTGTGAGTTGCATGATTGTGGAGTTGAGGTGTGGGGTGTGTTCATTTGGTATTTGCCAATCAGCAGTGCATTTCCGTGGGTGCCATTCTGGTAGTGAAGGTTGATGATGGACTGTCAGAAGGTGTAGGGATCATGCACAGTGCCTGGGTTGTTGGCGACATCGTTTGTAGAGATTCCCCTGTGGTCCAATATTGTCTGGACATTGGTGGGATGTGTGCACTTTCTGATGTACTTATTGTATGCTGTGTTGCCAGGGGGCACAAGTAGGACATGTGTGCAGTCAATTGCCCCCTGACACGTGCGGGAAGCCAGCTGTGGCATAGACGCCTTGCTTGGTCTCTGGCTGTTCCTGTGCAGTATGGGGGAAGAATAGATGGTGGGGTACCAAGCTGATTGTGTCATCCACACCCGTTGTGAGGGACTTGTATTGGGCTGGCTGTGTCACTCCTCTGTCTCAAACGTTTGTTGGTTGGAGGGTACCAGAGGCCGACATGTGCAGCACGGCCAGCAGCTTTGTCTGAGGTGGGATGTTTGTTGTCCGCTGTGTTGGTACAGTCATGTTGTATGTACCGTCAGCCTGTGGAGGATGCGGAGGATGGTTGTCCCTTTGAGCATGTAGTGGGCAATGACATTCTCTGGTGTTGGGTCTGTGAGGTTGGTGCATTTTCTGAGGGTCACTGTCTTTGTCTGTGCTGCCTCAGTGTTGGTCCCGGGGAGCCTGCGTGTGGTGGCGGTGGGTGTTGTGACTCTTATGGGGCTACACCCAACACTTTTGGGGCTCCCCCCAAAATTTTTGCCTACAGACCTCCTGTTTTTGCTCACTGCATTTTTTGCCTTAGGACACTGCACACTTTACCACGGCTAACCAGGGCTAAAGTGCTTGTGCTCTTTCCCTATAACGGGGTTACATTGGCACAGCTAATTTACCTGTAAGTCCCCAGTAAAGTGGCACTATAGGTGCATAGGGCTTATAAACTAAATACTTCTAATGGGCCTATAAGCACTAGTTGTGTCACCCACTTAAGTAGCACTTTAAGCATTTCTTAGCCTGCCATTGCACAGGCTGTGTGTGCAGTTTAAACTGCAATTTTGACCTGCCAAAATAAACCTTTTGCCATGCCGAAACCTTCCTTTTTAATGCATATAAGTCACCCCTAGGGTAGGTGTAAGAATCCATCGAAAGCAGTTTGGATTAATAAAAGTAGATTTATTCCAGGAAAAAGGATCCCATCCACAGACAGGCTGTTACTTCAGATGTAAGCCAGGCTCTAACTGATCTAAGACCCCACTTACATCTTAACATTCTCTAGAGCCTGGCAACAAGCACAGCACCTTAGGATGCCACACATCTCCCTTCTTCAAAATAAGAAAACAAATTAAAGAAAGTAAAAATTGTCACAAGCAAGGAAAAAGAAATACAAAGAGTAAAATTAAGAGGATAATAATAACAAGTATATCTATTTAACAAAATCCTTCAAAGAACTTGGAGGGGATGACACTCTCGAGGACTTCTGAAGGACACCTGGATCATTGGAGGTGTGACCCAACTCTCCAGAGGCCTCCTTGGATCTGCAAACAAAGTCTTTCCTGACCACCACCACTCTGTTTAAGTTCCAAATGTGGTGATCAGTAGCCTTGACAGCATTATTGAAAATCTTGATGACCTGAATTGGTTTTAAGAATGCATCCAAAGAACTCTTCTTGCAGGGATTCTTGATCAAAACCCAATCCCCCACTTTCACAACGGTTTTCTTTACACATTTTTTAATAGTTTCAATTCTTTTGCTTTCAGCCAATCTCCAATCAGTCTTTTCATTCTCAGCATGTCGGTCAGGTTGAATGTCATTGACCCAAGATGGTGTCACCAAAGTGTTTGCACACCTCCCTATGAACAATTCAAAGGGAGTTCTTTTAGTAACTGCATGGGGAGATAACCTATAAATGTAAACTTTTTTGAAAACTACTGTACGCCAATCTAAACCTGCTGATTTGGCCATTTAAATAGTTTCTTTGAGCACACAACTAAACCGCTCAACCATGCCATTTGTCTCTGGGTGGTATAATGAACATTTCTAGTGTCTAATCCCATGCCGAGATAGAAACTCTTCCATTTCCTTTGAAACCGACTGTACACCACTATCTGTAAAAATGGTTTTGGGTATGCCCTCTCTAGCAATGAGTTTCTCTAAAAACATTTTTATGTGTTTAGTTTCAATTCCTCGTGATATGCCTATTTCTGGCCACCTCAAAAAAAAATCAACAAGGACAAGTATATACCACTATGAGCCAGAAGATCTAATGGGACTAACTATATCCAATCCAACTTCCTTCCATGGGTTGCCCCTTCGGTTTAGCTAACCTCTCACTCAAAGCCCATTGCACACTATCCCTAACATTTTGTTCTAACTGCAAGTCCATCCCTGGCCACCAATAAGACAATCTTAATCTTTCCTTATGGTTAGAGATTCCCTGATGGGCAACAAGCGCCAACGAAACAAGCTCTTCGCTGAGAAAAATCAGAGGAATAAGCCTCATGCCCCTGACCACATTGTTCTGAAAGTTGATCCCTCACATGCCAAAACTTTCCCAAATGTTCTTCACCTTTAAACCTGGATTTCCAACCCGTATTAACACACTCCAAGACTCTTGACAATTCTTTTTCTGCATGCAAAGCTTTTTCCCTTCTCTCTCTCTGTCAATGATACTACCCTCAATGGCACATACAATTTCTTCATCATGTTCACTCTCACTCGCAGGGCATTCATCATCTCTATCTACCAGGCAACACAAAACATCTGCCATTTTATTCTCCAAATCAGGTAAATACCTTATGTCAAAGTTATAATCTTGCAGTGCCACTACCCATTTGGTAATTTTACTGGAAACAGCATTGATGCCCTTTTTTAAAAACAATCGCACATAAAGGTTTGTGATCAGCTCTCACTTCAAAAACACCTCTCCATAAAAGATTCTTAAGTTTCTTCACTGACCAATAAACTGCAAGAGCTCCCCTTTCGACTACTGAATATCGCAATTCAGCTCCTCTCTAACTCCTTGACAAAAACAAAATTACTTCATCATGTCCTTGGTCTTTTTGTAGAAGAACAGCTCCCAGGCTTTACAAACTGGCATCAGTTATTAAGACAGATCTCTTCTCTGGGTCATAACTACTTAACTTGGGTGCTGAACTCAACTCCTCCTTGAGGACACAAAACTCTTATTCACATTTTACATCCCATACAAATTCACACCCCTTCCGCAACAAAGCTCTAATACCAACAAGGCAAAACCTTGAATAAACTTGCTGTAATATTCCACCATTCCTAAAAAGCTCATTATTTCTTCTTTACTAGTGAGAGAGTGCATTTTCTGTATGGCTACAACTAGATCTTCTTTTGGTAAAACACGACCAGCCGAAATTGAGTGACCAAGATAGTCAATAGAATATTTTCTGAACTTGCATTTTTCAATTTTTAACAGTTAAAATAAGTTCATCAAGTCTGCTCAAAACATTCAACACTCTCATGTCATGTTCCTTGTTATCCGAACCAAAAATTAGTATTTCATCCTGATATATTCTGACACCAGGAAGGCCCTTCAAAACATTCTCTAAAGCTCTTTCTGGAAGACCAAGGCCGCTGAGACCAAACCAAAGGGAATTCTGACAAAAAGGTAAGTACCAAAAGGAGTGAAAAATGCTGTAAAATCTTTAGATTCCTCGTCTAACCTAATCTGATGGTACGCAGACTTAAAATCAATGGTGCTAAACACCCTATGCCCTTTTAACAGCATTAACATGTCAGAAATTTTTGGAAGAGGGTACCGGTCCACACAACATGTTTGTTCAACTCTCTAGGGTCCGTACATAGACAAAGAGAGCCATCAGCTTTTTTAGCAGCTACAACTGGAGCAAGACATTGAGTGGCCTCAACTTCCTCAATGATACCATCGTTTTTGAGGCATTCTAGTTTTCTCTGGACCTGCTCTCTGACTGCTACAGGAACATTTCGTACTTTGCAACACACAGGTTTTGCACCATCAATCAAGCGAATGTGATGAACATAGTTCTGAAAACAACCTAATGTTTCACATCTTAGGAAACTTTTGTCTCAACATGTGTATTAACTCTTTAACTGGATCACTATCAATAGCAACAATAGACTTGGTGTTAAAATTCTCTTTTAACTTAATGGGTGGTGATGCATTCAGGTATAAAATTACCCAAACATCCCTCTGATGGAATCAGCTTAATATACTGTCACCTTTTTGCGAAATATATATTTCAGAGTTGGTTAATTTGTTTTTATAATCAAGTAAACTCCAGAAATAACCAAACAATTTAATTGGCTCATCCCCTATGCAAAAGGTTTTATATCATGATGAAAAACCTTGATTTTATCTTTAACTCCTTTCAGATAAAATTCCTTTGAAACTATGGTGATTTTGCCACCGGAGTCAAAAAGAACATTAGTTGGCTTACCTTTAAGCATGGGCGGATTTTGCGGATTGGCAATCCGCGAACTTGCGTATTTACGGATTCGCAATCCGCGAAGATCCGCGAACTCTAGCGGATTTGCGGATTTTTCCGTTTTTTGTGTTGGCGCGTGTTCGCGCCGATTTTGGGACAAGTTCACAATTGCGAACTTACTTTTCGGCTTGCAACGGCCGCGACTATGTTGTTTCTACGTCTGGTTTATCATCACAGGTTCACAGCACCCTCTGTTTCACCACTGCCACCCTCTGGGACACCCATGCCACCCTCTAGTACATCCTCACAGGCACCTATTAGGTTTATTTATTACTGTAGATTATGGTGGTTGAAAAAAGCTAGCACACCTGCCCTTCTTCAACTGCCATCAATTAATTTGTGTTTCATTCAAGTGTCAGTAATTTTGAAAGTTCCAGTCTGGCTGGCACCTGCTTCCTTCCTTATCTGTAATTTGCTTTTTGTTGCAGTGAAATTTTTTTTTTACAGGACCTTTATGGTGCTATTCTATGAGCCTGCTGTTTGGGTCATAGCAGGGTCATAGAATTGTTGCAAACTCTGGAGGGGCCCATCAGGAAGCACTACCTTGAATGTTACTAATGTTAAGTTTGAACTTTTGCACCTGCTCATTGCTTTCATTTTAGCTAAAATCGTTTTTTTTGCAATTTCGCGCGTTATTTGGGGCGCGAATCCGTGCGAGATCGATTTCGGAAGCCGCGAATACGTGCGAATACAAAATTGTTTTTGTTGCGACGTGTATGTTCGCGTGATCTTGCGCGTGTTCGCGAGGCGCTTCTAGCTATTCGTTTGCCAAGTTACCCTATCGGTCGTACACGGGCGCGGCCATCTTGTTGGCGTGACGTAATTCCGTTTCCGCCCGCTATGTGTAATCTCGCAAAGTGTGCTGCTCGCGAGTACAATTTCGCGCGTACTCGCAAGGAAAATCTCGCGCGAACTTACCCACGCGGTCGTGAACGGGCGCGGCCATCTTGTTTCTCATTCATTGCTATGGTTCTGGGCATGCTTTCTGTATCCTCTCTCAATCTCTGCCATCCTTTGCTTGTTTGAAGTTTTTTTGATCTAATTTTACTTATTATCTAACCCTCTATTTTTCTAGCTCTATATTTTTGTGTTTTCTGCAGCTTTTATTTACTTTTAAACTACTTTTTTTAACTCTTTTCTTTTCTTCTTCACTATTCTATTTCTTCTTTATCATTTAAGTTTATTTCTGCCCAGACCATGGTAAAGGGAGCCGGGAAGCACCCTGAGAAGGGGAAGGGTCCCGCACCCCGTGCCCGGCTCCCGTGCGGGCGTTTAAGGGGGGAGCAAGTGGTCCCGAGGGAGATCTTCAGCGCGGAGGAAGTGGCGGCACTGATCTTCCATGTCCAGCGCCGCCTCCCCAAGACGATCCTGGGAGGCGGCAAGATCGCGACCGGCTATGGCATCCGGGAGCGCCGCCAGCGGTGGGAGAAGGTGTGCCGGGCCATGTACAAGATCTCTGGGGTCCGGCGCACATATAACCAGGCCACCCACCGCTGGACCGATGTCATGGACCGGGAGCGGGACTTGCTGGACGCGCTCGGCGTAGAGGTCCCCGGGCTTGGTGAGTAGTAGTAGTAGTACATTTACTACTCTGTTTTATCCTGCTCTGTTATTTGCAAATCTTTGTTCTTTACCAAGAGCAATAATGCTGCCGATTACATTGAGGTAAATTATATTTCAAAATCTTCTATGCATTTCATTTTCAGGTGCACTGCTCTCCTTCTCAGTAGCCTTGCTTGCTACTATGCTTCTTTGTTTTGTATGTTGTGTTCAGAAGCATTTCATTGGCCTGAGAAATTATGTATCAGTGTACTGTAAAGAAAAGAACTGCGTAATGCTAGACAGTAAGGGTCATATTTTCAATTACCGGCGCATCCCTGCAAAGTAGCAGGGATGCGGCAGTAATTGTGTGCCATGCCACCACCACCCATTGGCCCAAAACGTCACAGAAGCCTTACGCATCTGTGCCGTAAAGGCAGCGCATTGCTGGAGTTGCGTGCCAACGATGGCGCAGCTCCAGCAATGCTCTGGGGTACCCTATCTCCCCAATGCTGCATCAAGCCGTACGTCGGCTTCAAGCGCGCAGGGTTTGAGTCATGCATCATTGTCCTAAAAATGACTGATTGACATCTTGTAGATTTCCCTCAGCCACTTTTAGGATTCGTTCCTGCGCAGGTACGCCCTCCCTTGCGCCGGAACGCCCCCTGATGGCGCAGGGCTTTACAACGTGATGCATCGCCCATATGCCCATATGTGTTTTTTTTTTTAATATATACGCCGCACCAACACCATGGCGAGTCTTTTGTTCTGCCGCTGCGTCAGAAAAGGCACGCAACAATGGAGGAAAATCAGCCGCAACTTCCGCAAGGGACTTATAAATCAGCCCCAACAGACTGAAGTCCAGTGTCCTTCCTTTAGACAGTCACATGGCTATCAGAAGAAATAGTGGCGGTGGTGGCGGGTGGATTGATAGTTTGAGTATTCACTGATCTGCAAGCAGGATGGACTTTGTCTGTCACGTGTTGCGCATCACTGCCTGCAGTGCCAGGCCTAGGCAAACCTCTTTAGTAGTCTGTTTATTGAGTTACATAGGAACTTTCTAAGTCAACGTTCCGCAAATCAGGCAATACGAATAACGTAGTATACCACATGAGATAGATCCCGTGGAATAGTTGTCTATCTATTTGCTATTTTTCCAAAATATGTTGTTATTGTTCTTTTGAAATGTTTGATTTGGTTGAAAAATCTCATCCATGTTTTATGGTTTTTCTTTCTTTCATGTTGTACATCAGCTCCCCCCAAGGGCAAGAGGACACAGGAGGAGGGTGCTGAGGATGCAGGCCAGGATCGGGCAGGCGAGGGCTCCTTTGCTGGCCCCAGTAAGTTTACATTTTACTAAACAGTACCTATTTTTTCCTAGCGTTCCTCATTCGATTTTTTCTAAATCGTCTTTGATCTTCTTGTAGACTGGATATAAATTCTTATCCTGCCTCGAATATGACTCCCTGTGGTATTACTAGACTATTCTTATTAGTCTGTCTGTGTAGCTAACTAAGATTGGACATTTGGCAATTACATTGGACTCCCATTATATTCAGCAATACCTCTATGCACTGTCTCCTTACTGACTAGATAGTGTGGCAGAGTCATTCAGCTCCCGAAGTCACCGATTATAGATCCCCAATGATCTCTAGATTATCGTACGCAGGACAAGAGAGTAGTACGGAGTCACAGCACAGTCAAGAAGTGTCAGAGGCACTCATGCTTGCAAAAATTCCAAAACCTTTAGCTCATCCACTCTAGTCTAGAGGAACAAAAACCACAGAGTCTATTTAAGTGTAAAAGCTTTATTAAAAGTAAACACATTTATTAAAATCTACTTTGTCATAAAACTATTTAACTGTAAACGGAAAAGTGGTTAGTGCTGACGATTAATTGGACACATTTCTTGTGGTCGAGCCGAACTCTCACCTACTTTGAACTTGATCCTGGTCGTGTTCTTAGGACTCAGGAGTCAAGCTTCTGTCTGTTAGGAGAAAAAGTGGTGCGTGTTAAAAATCAAAAGCAAGCATTCATCAGTTGTGCATAAAAGTGCAGCAAGACAACAGCCTTCCCTGGAAAATGGGACATTTTTACTATGGAGTAGACAGTCACAAATTATTACATTGTATTCTGTTTTTTTAACATTTCTCCTAGACCAAATATTATATAGTAGTGAGTGGTGTATTCTAACTTTCTTAAATGTACTTTGTAGGTGTAACATCTGGTGACGGGGCCAGCGCGGAGGTGGCTGTGTTGGACTTGGACTCGGAGGCCTCTGGGGAGGATGCGGCGTTAGAAGAGCTGGTGGCCGTTCCTGTGGGGGATCAAACGGTGGTGGCCGAAACAGGTAAGCTATATATTCCTTACTTATTGAGATTGAAGACTGCATAGTGTGCTTTCTGCACGGGTGTATTACAATTACAAATCAACCAGGTAGTAGCCTCCTCGAAATGTACTTCGACTTAGCTGTGAAGTTTTTGGTGAGAAGAATCCCAATAAGTTCTTAGACGAACGTGATGGATGGGATGAACGAAAAGCGAAAGAAGGGTGTAAGTAAGTGGGACGCGAACTTGTATGATGGCTGGCAAAGAAGAACGATATGTGTTTGCTTGGACCCAGAGGTGGCTGGGAAGGAAAGAATATGGTATGGTGCATGGCTGGGTCAATGATGAAGCAAGGATGGGTGGAAGGACAGCAGCCTGGGTGGGTGAAACAGAAACTGTATGTGTGCGTATACTTTGAATGAATGGATGCCTGGAGCATGGTATTCTCTGACTCTTACATAGCAAATGTGTATCTAGAGAGAGTAGATGGTCGCCAGGTGAAGTAAGTGTTACCTTGAAGAGCATGTACCACCGCACCCGCACGTCCGTCCCAGTGCAGGGAAGGCAAGGAAAAGAAATTGTAAATGTGTCCAATACTACCATGAATAGTAGCAGTACTTTGTATTGCGTTTGCATTCACAGCATATATCTGGTTATTACGGTGGACACTCCGTACCTCTCTTAATAACTTTAGTTTACTTGTAGTACGTCATTCATGTGTGGGTGTATCACTGTGTTCACTCAATATTAAGCAAAGCACCTAAAGTCATCTCATCTGTCATTAAATACGTCCCATGTGAAGTGATAGATAATCAAATTAGTTAGGTTCTTCAGTTTCCTTTTCTAGTACTCATTTGCACTGTAGGGTGAAAGGTAAATTAATTAAGCAGTAGCCCTTGTAACAGAGTATTCTCAGTGCCACCCGTAATAGAAAAGTAATAGCTTCACCACCTGCATGTACTGGACCGGTACAGTAACGCAAGTCTGTCTCCATCATCATGGTGTGCAACTTTTTTTCTCGGGTGCAACTTCACTGTGCTGTGTCCATGTCATTCTGCCGGCTTGCATAAGATAACGTACCCATTTCCCTAAACAAGAGAGAAGAAGAAGAATAAGACTGGTGTACTGTCATAGTCGACTGTAATGGAAGTCCATAGTGGTCGTAGAATTAGTTCATTAAACTACCACTACTGTTAGAGCAAGGATGCAGAAGTGGGAGGTTACATAGATACTGTCCTCAATAGTTATGTACTGTGCTTTCAATTTGCTACTTGTACTCTGTGACCCAACTTTCGGCTCAATCACTTTGTGTTATTAATAAGGAGCATTGGTTACAGACTATGTCTTTCTTTCTTCATATAGTTGCTCCTTCCAAATCAACAACAAGGAGGGAGCAGGCTAGATTGGCCCGGCAACGGAGGCTGGAGGCCACAGTCGCCGAGTATCGGCGGCTGGTGGCCCTGGAGGAGGAGGAGGACACGCAGTCGAGCGGGGCAACATCTTCGACTGTGACCACTGCATCCTCCTCCGTGACTAAACCAGCGGGACCGAGCCGGGCTAAGAAAGCCGACCGCCACCGCCAAGCACCCGAAATACCAGCTGCCCCCCACAGGAGCTGCAAGGAACGCCAACGCCGCCTACGAGTCCGCATGTCCAACCTGGAGCAGGAGGTCCTGAGGTATAAGACCTTGGTTAAGGGCCTCCGCTCCGAGCTTGCCACCCTCCGCAAGGAGTATGATGCCCATGCCGCATCATGCACCAGCACCAGCACCCTCCAGTAGTGGAGTGTCCCTTGACCCTTTTTTTATAGACTTTTGGGGGGTGGGATTTGGGAGTTGGGATCGTTTTGGGACGTTTCAGAGACAATCGTTGGGGTTAGGGTGGGTGAGGGAGATTATTTTGTTAGGGATAAATAAATATATTTTTCAACTACTTTATCTGACCATACCTGTTTTTTACTGCTTTTCAGTCTGGTGGGTGGGGGGCGGGGGTGTAACAGTAACTTTGTTTTCCTGAACAGTCGTAGGACTTTAGTAGTACAACCGTCAATCTCTTGTCTACTCCGAAATAATACTCCATTATGCTACCTCCCACCAAACGCTTATCTTACCTGTAATTTGTGTTAGAAATTAGGGCTAGGCCCAGGGCTGGCTCCAGGTGAAATGGGGATTAACGTTGTCATTCCTGGGCGGGTGACATTTCCTCATTGCGGTGTTACTAGTGGTGTGACACAGTGGCAGTTGCATGCCTATGGAAAAAAAGAAAACGAAACCTTGTTTGTACTCCTTACTGTAGCATTACAACGGTTACGGTACGATCGAGAAAATAGCAGGTGACAGTACACTAGAACAGTGCCATAATGTAGCCTAACAAATGGTAAAGTATTGCAAGTATAACTAGTACTTGCGTTGAATTTATTTGACATTGGCTACTACTACTAGAAGATATAGTACTGAAGCTGAGTAAGTCTAGAAGATATCCTCGTATTCCTTCACCAGCCTGTTGCTGCTATCACCTTATCCTCCCCAGCAAGTGTGTGGAATTATTGATGTCATTTTAGTCAGACATCAAGCAAAACAACACAGCCCGGGGGAAGAGGGTTAGGGTTTGTAAAATGGATGGGAATGGGGGTTTCTTTTTGGGTAGGTTTTGTTGAGAGAAGAAAAAAAAAGCAGAGCATGGACAAACAATAATTGAAGATACAGAGTTTACAGACAATCTTTGGTTACAAAGTAAAGGTAAGCACATGCAGTCACACTCATAGAATAAAAGACAACAATGGATACTGTATCTGTATTGCGTATGTTGTTGGAGTTGTCCTGTTGAAATTGGTAAGTAAGTTGCATGCAGCAAACAATTCCTCTTATTGGCGGCACTCCTCCATTCCAGCTGACGCTTCGTCCATCAATGTGGTGGTGACCACTGACAGAAGAGACACCCTGTCCACTGCCTGCCTGGCGGATGTTGACTGAAACCCGGCCTGTAATTATTGAACGGAAAACAGGAAGTGCTATTACAATACCACTGATAAATAAATAAAAGGTATGTACGCTGTGTGGTTCAAAAAGTGACACTTTGATTTCCCTAATAGACAGTACAATATTTTTGAAATTGCGTGCTCTGTCTGAGTCACCTTTTTAAGGATCAATAAGTATGGCCAAAATATTATAGCGGATCTTTCCCCTCAAGGTGGGTGTACTACTGTGTTTTAGAACAAAATTTGACCTTCCCAGCAATGCTCCCACCAAGACCCTTACTAAAGCCAGTCGCAAAAATGTAGAAGAACCCAATCATATCTCCAAAAACGATGCCTAGCAGAAAAATGGTTACAAAACGTACTTTGAAAGTAACAGTAGACCCAAATACAGACCGTGGATTGTATTCAAACCACTTGCCTGCAAGCAAAAGTATCCATAGCCAGCATCGCTCCAACAGTGCTCTACAACAACAGAACCGCGTTGCAATAGAACCCCCTAAACACATGCAATCCTGCTGCTAGGGCTAACCCTAACGAACCCTAACTTACAAAAAGTGCAAAAACTGGTGTTTCCTTATGGATTTTGTCCAACAAACTTCTAGCCGGTATTAGACCTTCCCAGGAATGCCCCAGGCAAGACCCGCCAACCCACCCGCAAAAAAACACGCGACACAACACCACCAAACAGCGAAAAAGCTAAATCTCATACTTACAATGTCTCTCGGCCTTCGGTCCAAACGCGGCGCTGTGCAGCTAGGTCGTCATCATCATCAATCATCATAACTCCTGTTTTCCACCACGGATTTCCTGAAAAGCAAATGCAATCAAGATTAGACTGTCGCAGCAGTGCTTCGACAGAGACCCCGGCCGCAACCCACCCACGAACAGCAGGAAGCCCCCCAAAACGCTACATTGAGCAAGATGTCTGAAGAAATGGCAAAAAAAAGGCTGTTCCTTATGGATTTTGTCCAAAACACTTGTATCCGGTATTAGACCTTCCCAGGAATGCCCCAGGCAAGACCCGCCGGCGCCAACCCACCCGCAAAAAAACACCCGACAACACCCCCAAACAGCGAAAAAGCTAAATCTCATACTTACAATATCTCTCGGCCTTCGGTCCAAAGTAACGCGCTGTGCAGCTAGGTCATCATCAATCATCATAACTCCTGTTTTCCACCACGGATTTCCTGAAAAGCAAATGCAATCAAGATTAGACTGTCGCAGCAGTGCTTCGACAGAGACCCCGGCCGCAACCCACCCACGAACAGCAGGAAGCCCCCCAAAACGCTACATTGAGCAAGATGTCTGAAGAAATGGCAAAAAAAAGGCTGTTCCTTATGGATTTTGTCCAAAACACTTGTATCCGGTATTAGACCTTCCCAGGAATGCCCCAGGCAAGACCCGCCGGCGCCAACCCACCCGCAAAAAAACACCCGACAACACCCCCAAACAGCGAAAAAGCTAAATCTCATACTTACAATATCTCTCGGCCTTCGTTCCAAATGCCGCGCTGTTCAGCTAGGTCATCATCATCAATCATCATAACTCCTGTTTTCCACCACGGATTTCCTGAAAAGCAAATGCAATCAAGATTAGACTGTCGCAGCAGTGCTTCGACAGAGACCCCGGCCGCAACCCACCCACGAACAGCAGGAAGCCCCCCAAAACGCTACATTGAGCAAGATGTCTGAAGAAATGGCAAAAAAAAGGCTGTTCCTTATGGATTTTGTCCAAAACACTTGTATCCGGTATTAGACCTTCCCAGGAATGCCCCAGGCAAGACCCGCCGGCGCCAACCCACCCGCAAAAAAACACCCGACAACACCCCCAAACAGCGAAAAAGCTAAATCTCATACTTACAATATCTCTCGGCCTTCGTTCCAAATGCCGCGCTGTTCAGCTAGGTCATCATCATCAATCATCATAACTCCTGTTTTCCACCACGGATTTCCTGAAAAGCAAATGCAATCAAGATTAGACTGTCGCAGCAGTGCTTCGACAGACACCAAAAATTACACACAAACCCCCGGAACCCCGCCAAAGAGCACCTCAAAGGCAAGCAAGTCAGCAAAAACGGCAAGAAATTTCCACCTCATATTTGGTCCAAAACACTTTTGTCCATTATTAGAGCTTCACAGCAATGGGCCCAAAACCGTCAACTCACCCGCAAAGAAGTACAACACCCCCACAAGTGCTGAGTCTTTCTTCATTGTGCGTAATCCAGCACTCTGCTTGGAGGGAAATCGCAGTCTGGAGGAGGAGGATAGAGGAGCATGTTCTTCAGAACTTGTGAACCTGAGGAATGTAGACTGCGGCACCTTCAAATCAATAAGCAAACAAGTGAAGACAGTTCTGATGATGGTCTTGTTTTTGGGATTAGGTGATTAAAGTTTGAATTAAATTAACTGTGCAAAACAAAGAAAGAGAGACACAAAGCACACAGGAATAAAAGTGAATAAGGACGAAAAAGAAAGTTCTTGATTGATTGTCTCATTTTCAGGGCTCGGTGTCAGGGAATAAGAACAAGATTTCGTCATCATACTCTGCAAATTCAGGCTGGATGAGGTCAGTGGCACCGAACAGAGAAAAAATCCCCTCATCTACGTTGCTGTCCTCATCGTCTTCATGTGGCGTGCTTTCTCGCACTTTGTAATCTGGTGGTATGAGGTGCTGATTCATCTTGATCATTGTCAGCCGCTCCACATTTTTGGGCGATAGGCGGCTCCGTTTGGCAGTTACAATGCCACCAGCAGCACTGAAAACACGTTCAGAAGACACACTTGCGAGTGGGCAAGACAAATAGTTTATAGCCAGGTTGTAGAGCTGTGGCCACAATTGTTTTTTGCCATGCCAATACTGCAATGGCTCCTCATTAAGAAAGACCACTGTTGAGTCATTCAGATAGTCCTGCACCATCGACTCAAGGTCATCAACTGTTCCTCCACTTTGCTTACTTTTTGCTGTGCCTGTGACATTTTTTCGAGAACCATACCCCATCAAACTTAGCCAATCCTCCTCCCCAGCCACTGTTAGTGTTGTCATTGTGTGTGGTGCAGATGATCCAGTTGCCGGTGTCTTTAACGGCTGAGAGGTCACTTGTGCCCCAGCCACAGGTGCAGAAGTGGATTCTTGTGACTGCGGATGGCCTGCTGATGCTGATGCTGATGTACTGGCTTCTCCTTCAATAACCTGCCGTTCTTTTTCAAACCTCTTGGCTGACCAGGCTAACCAATGTTTGTACTTTTGAACATCTGCATCAGCGAAAGGAAAGAATGCGTTGTCTGCCAGCGCCTTTTTGTAGCGTGGATCCAGAATAGTAGCACAAATGTAATGCTGATCTGAGTTGATGTTTTTAAGACGTTCATCACCACGTAGGCGATGTAATAATTTCTCAGACAAAATGAAATGTTTTTTTTTTTTTTCATCTTTTTCAAACTCAGAAGAAACCGCCATCAGTTGGTGCTCCAGTATGCACAACAATGGGATAGCTTTTCCCAAATTACAGTCCTCCTGGCTGACTGCACGCGTGAAGAACTCAAAAGGACGAAGCATGTCTGTCAGGCTTTTAACTATGGCCCATTGCGCCTTACTCATCCGCAGGTCCTCCTTCTGAGATGTAGCCTCTGTCAAGAAATAGTGATCGAGTACCGTATACTGCTCATGCAGACGCTCAAGCATGTAGAAGGTTGAGTTCCAACGTGTTGCCACCTCCTGGATGAGTGCTTTCACTGGCATTCCACGTTGAAGTAGCAGTCTCCGCAGATGCTTCCGGGCCTTAAAAGAATGGCTGAAATGGTTGCACATTTTGCGGCAGGTGGCCATTACCTCGAACGCTGGACTCTCTTTATCACTCAAGAATTTTTGAACTACCAGGTTGATACAGTGCGCCAAACACGGCACTCTAACATGGTGACCCTGTAACATGGCCTTAACTACATTGGCGCCATTATCCGTGGAAACATAACCAATCTTGCGTTTTAGGGGGGATAGCATTGACAACACCTTTTTGTCAAACTCTTCCAAAAGGTTTTCTGCTGTGTGACTTTTCTCCAAGGCAAACATGGCTAGTGTTGCATGTTTCCGAGCAGCTTTGAAAACTTGGTCCGGGTCAACACCTGTGTTTAGCTTTGCTATAACACCTGAAAAAGAGACCCAGTGTGCAGTGATGCACATGTAATCATCGCCTGGGCCACTGGTCCACATGTCTGTTGTCAGATGTATTGTGTGAACAGCACTCTTCTGCAAAGCTGCCCCAATCGCCTGCAGCACATCTTCATGTAGTGCTGGAACCGCAACTCTGGCAAAATAGAACCGGCTCGGAACCTTCCATTTAGGGCAGAGCGTTGCAACTAATTCAAGAAAACCTACCGCTTCTACAAAAGAAAAAGGTAGAAGGTCCACAGCTAGCATTTTAGCCAGCTTAGTGTTATACAGACGCGTCAGTGGGTGGTTGCGTTCATATGGCACCTCTGAAGTAAGCATTGTTCTAATGTTGCCCTGGACCAAGCATTTACGGGCTGATAATGACTTCGTTGACCCAATTTTGCTCGCTGGTGAACTTTTGTGCGTTGGTGTCTCACTCGCTCCAACACTCTTAGTGTGCCTCACATTGGGTGTGCTGCTGAGAGGGGTACTGGGTGTAAGGGAAGTGTTTGACACGTCTTCTTCCTGCTCGTCAACATCAGATGAAACATCAACGTTTCCTTGATTTTGGCCTTTCTTGATCGCAGCTAGGTGCGCAAACCATTGGACAGCGTGCTTTCTGTCAAGATGACCACTCTGGCCGCCGGTACCATAGTTGCTACCTGGCTTACCACGACTAACTGCAAGCTTACAAAGGGTACAAATGGCAAACCTTGGATTTTTGGGACAAACAGTAAAGAAGTCCCAAACTGGGGACTTGAAGTGTCTGTGAGACCTGGAGGAGGCGGCGATACTGGTGGTGGTGGTGGTCATGAAGCTAATGCCAGATGAAGTGGAGGATCTGGATTGGCCAACTTTTGTACGTTTTCCACTTTCACCGCCACTAATTAAGGTCGAGGTTGACGCAGGTCTCTTCTTGCCAGAAAGAAATATGGAAGCGGGACGAGTTGGTGTACTACTTAACTCCAATGATTGTGGTGTTTCCACTGCCTCCTCATCGACAACATCATCATCATCATCATCACGCGCAGCAGCTCTTCGGGCTAGGGTCAAAATGTCTGTTTGCTGCATGCCCGCTGGGGCTGCAGTGACCTTTATGATGACTGGGTCGTCGTTGGCAGAGTCTTCATCAGCAGCAGTATCCGCCACTTCTTGTTGAGCCTCATCACACTCCATAAGTCTGAGACTTTGGACGAGCTTCCTTTTACGCTTAAGTACCTTTGTTGGATCATGGTGTGCCTCACTCTCAGACGGCTGTGGTGCTGGTTCCCAAGTTTGATCCGTATCATCAGAAGGAGGTGTGCTTGAAGAGGATGTAGACACCACCCTTGATCTCTTCCTTGCTAGGGTTGTGGAAGACAATGAAGGATCATCAGGAGGAGTGGCTTCCTCAAATGATACCTCGCCTTGATTGTCGATTTCCTGATGTGCCCCTACTTCGGGAGGAACAACTATTGTGGGCACTTGTTGTGACCCTCCATGCACCTCTGCATGCGCATCTCCTTGCGCTGCCTCTCCTTCCACATGTACTTGGGCTTGTACTTGCACATGTGATTGTTGTTGCCGCTGTGGTTGTTCAACACTCGTCAGATGAGCTACAACAACCTGTGTTGATTGAGGGACATTGCTGCTGCTTTCTTGCGATGAGCCAACATCACTGGTCGATGGTGATTGAAGAAGTATACTGGCTGCCTCTGCAGCACTCAAGGGCTTGGACTTAAGTTGGCGTGGTGGTGGTGGTGGCACTGAGCCCAATGGAGCGGGGGTGCTGCTGCCAGCTTGGTCCCCAGCAGATCCCGCTGCAGCTGCTGCAGGCATACTTTTTTTTTTACTCACAAAAAAAGGGGCGGGCGGCACACCAGTGTCCTTGGTAACTTGCTTCTTCTGCTCCTTACTGGCACCTTTCTTGCTAGAGGAGCTACGGGTTACTTTTTTTGGGGCCATCTTCTTCAGAGCAGGTCAGCAGGCAGCAGTTGCACGAGTTGCAGAGGGTTCTGTGTCCAGACGTGACGTCGCGTGACGTTATGCTGCACACACCGCTGCAGGACTTCTTCCTGGCACTGGTGGTTCTATTGAGTCTTCTTGTGCACCTAAAAGCAATGGAAGACAGAGGAACATCAGTTCAGTTATACACCCCAAAAAATCGACAAAACACAGAAAAATGAGCACAATCCCATGCCATCCATGATGTTTACATTGAAGACACCCCACAGAAAGACTAGGGACATGCAAGTATGCAACACTCACTACCCCTGGGCATAAGGGATGAAAAGTAGGCAAAATAAGTGCAGGCCTCAGACACTGCCTCTCCTCAAAATGGCCCCCTTACACCCCAAGCACATGTTGCCTGTACCAGCCAGCACTCAAGATGGCCACCACCACCACCCACATGGCCAGTCCACATCAACAGTACACCCCCAAAAAACAGAAAAACAGCCAGAAATCACCACAATCCAATGCCATCCATGATGTTTACATCAAAGAGAGTGAGACAACACCACAGGCACACTCAGTCCATGCACCACCACCACCCCTGGGCAAGCAAAAGGCCACACCAGCAGCCCCCCAAAAACGACAAAAAACAATAAAATAAGCACAACCCCAGCCCATCCATGGCCTCAATTATGTTTAAATTCAAGAAGACACCCCACAGAAAGACTAGGCCCATGCAACACTCACCACCCCTGGGCAAAGGGCCACACCAGCAGGCCCAAAAAAACGACAAAAAACAATAAAATCTGCACAATCCCAGCCCATCCATGGCCTCAATGGTGTTTAAATTCAAGAAGACACCCCACAGAAAGACTAGGCCCATGCAACACTCACCACCCCTGGGCAAAGGGCCACACCAGCAGGCCCAAAAAAACGACAAAAAACAATAAAATCTGCACAATCCCAGTCCATCCATGGCCTCAATGGTGTTTAAATTCAAGAAGACACCCCTCAGAAACACTAGGCCCATGCAACACTCACTACCCCTGGGCATAAGGGATGAAAAGTAGGCAAAATAAGTGCAGGCCTCAGACACTGCCTCTCCTCAAAATGGCCCCCTTACACCCCAAGCACATGTTGCCTGTACCAGCCAGCACTCAAGATGGCCACCACCACCACCCACATGGCCAGTCCACATCAACAGTACACCCCCAAAAAACAGAAAAACTGCCAGAAATCACCACAATCCAATGCCATCCATGATGTTTACATCAAAGAGAGTGAGACAACACCACAGGCACACTCAGTCCATGCACCACCACCACCCCTGGGCAAGCAAAAGGCCACACCAGCAGCCCCCCAAAAACGACAAAAAACAATAAAATAAGCACAATCCCAGCCCATCCATGGCCTCAATTATGTTTAAATTCAAGAAGACACCCCACAGAAAGACTAGGCCCATGCAACACTCACCACCCCTGGGCAAAGGGCCACACCAGCAGGCCCAAAAAAACGACAACAAACAATAAAATCTGCACAATCCCAGCCCATCCATGGCCTCAATGGTGTTTAAATTCAAGAAGACACCCCACAGAAAGACTAGGCCCATGCAACACTCACCACCCCTGGGCAAAGGGCCACACCAGCAGGCCCAAAAAAACGACAAAAAACAATAAAATCTGCACAATCCCAGTCCATCCATGGCCTCAATGGTGTTTAAATTCAAGAAGACACCCCTCAGAAACACTAGGCCCATGCAACACTCACTACCCCTGGGCATAAGGGATGAAAAGTAGGCAAAATAAGTGCAGGCCTCAGACACTGCCTCTCCTCAAAATGGCCCCCTTACACCCCAAGCACATGTTGCCTGTACCAGCCAGCACTCAAGATGGCCACCACCACCACCCACATGGCCAGTCCACATCAACAGTACACCCCCAAAAAACAGAAAAACAGCCAGAAATCACCACAATCCAATGCCATCCATGATGTTTACATCAAAGAGAGTGAGACAACACCACAGGCACACTCAGTCCATGCACCACCACCACCCCTGGGCAAGCAAAAGGCCACACCAGCAGCCCCCCAAAAACGACAAAAAACAATAAAATAAGCACAATCCCAGCCCATCCATGGCCTCAATTATGTTTAAATTCAAGAAGACACCCCACAGAAAGACTATGCCCATGCAACACTCACCACCCCTGGGCAAAGGGCCACACCAGCAGGCCCAAAAAAACGACAAAAACCAATAAAATCTGCACAATCCCAGCCCATCCATGGCCTCAATGGTGTTTAAATTCAAGAAGACACCCCACAGAAAGACTAGGCCCATGCAACACTCACCACCCCTGGGCAAAGGGCCACACCAGCAGGCCCAAAAAAACGACAAAAAACAATAAAATCTGCACAATCCCAGCCCATCCATGGCCTCAATGGTGTTTAAATTCAAGAAGACACCCTTCAGAAACACTAGGCCCATGCAACACTCACTACCCCTGGGCATAAGGGATGAAAAGTAGGCAAAATAAGTGCAGGCCTCAGACACTGCCTCTCCTCAAAATGGCCCCCTTACACCCCAAGCACATGTTGCCTGTACCAGCCAGCACTCAAGATGGCCACCACCACCACCCACATGGCCAGACCACATCAACAGTACACCCCCAAAAAACAGAAAAACAGCCAGAAATCACCACAATCCAATGCCATCCATGATGTTTACATCAAAGAGAGTGAGACAACACCACAGGCACACTCAGTCCATGCACCACCACCACCCCAGGGCAAGCAAAAGGCCACACCAGCAGCCCCCCAAAAACGACAAAAAACAATAAAATAAGCACAATCCCAGCCCATCCATGGCCTCAATTATGTTTAAATTCAAGAAGACACCCCACAGAAAGACTAGGCCCATGCAACACTCACCACCCCTGGGCAAAGGGCCACACCAGCAGGCCCAAAAAAACGACAAAAAACAATAAAATCTGCACAATCCCAGCCCATCCATGGCCTCAATGGTGTTTAAATTCAACAAAACAGTTGTATCATGCACCCATAACCAACCCTGGTCCTACTGGATACTGTGGCTACCCACAATATAATTTATTTAATTTTCTGAAAAAGTTCCAAAATTGTACTTGCAGCAACTGTAATGCCCCAAACAAACTTACTTGTGAAAGTTGATTTCTAATCCAAAAGTGATCCAAAGACAGTCAAAAAGGCCTCAAATCCAAATATCCAGCAGCACCCACAAAAAGTAATCCTTCCAGCTCCAGATCCAAATGAAAGTGACCAGGAGATGGACAAAGCACTGGGAGGAGCCTGCTGGACAGGAACAGGAAGTTGGAGACTGTGGGGCACTTTCTTCCTCCCCCCCCCCCAAAATGGACTCCTTGCAAAAAAAAAGGCCATGCAAATGTCAACCTGAGGAGTGATTCTGATAAAAATCATAATTTTCTGAAGGTTTATCCTGTTTGCTGGTGATTTTCTTGTGCGAAATTGCAAAATCTCTATTTCGCAAGTGCGAGATTGTTCCTTTCCGCCGCAACTACGTGTTCGCAATTGCGAACTCTCGCGAGGTGTGCTGTGCAAGGTGGCAAGCCGCGAGTACGTATTCGCGGGCGACAAACTCCCGCGGGAACACGCAGCAAGATCTAAAATGGCGCGTCACTCGCAAAGAAAAACAACTCGGCAAACGCTAAAATGACGGAAAGTGAACGCCGTGCACCACGCCGCGCGCCGCAACCAAGCAAAAAATCCGCCGCGAGCGGATTCACGGATTTTCGACAAATTCGCGAGCGTTCGCGGATTGCGGATTTGCCGAAAATCCGAAAAATCCGCGAGCGGAGCGGATTTTACGCCCATGCTTACTTACCTTCAACCAAAATTTCATCAGTAGGACAATTTTTACTCTCTTCATTTTGAACAACTTGTACTTAAATCTGACCAAAATCAATTTGGTCAAAAGATTCACAAGAATTATCTCCATCACAGTATATATCACTAATCTTTCCTTTGTAAGTTTTAACCCTGCACGCAACAACAAAATGACCTTTCCTTTTGCATTTACTGCAGGTTGCTTTCCAACCTGGGCATTGCTTATCATTAGCCAGATGACCCATGTTTCCACATCGGAAACATTTCACTTGAGACAAGTTAAAACCAGCATTTTTCTCAGGAAATGTTCTTTTGTTTTTAAACTCTTTATGTTCAATACGATCTTTTGAAGCTGGATTAATAACTTGAACTGAGTTTTTATCCTTTTTCTGACTATCTTTCTTGATCACCTCAACACATTTAAGAGAATGTTCAATACTCTTAGCAATGACAATTACATCTTTCAAAGATGCTTCATCTTTTTGCCACAACTCTTCCCTGACGCGATCAATGCTACAACACAACAGAAATTGATCTCTGATTCTCTCATCTAGAGAAGATCCAAATTTACATGAAGAGGCTAATTTCCTGAGGGAGTTACATCATTTTCAATTGTTTTATCATCTAAGTGAGATCAAAGACCAAAATGATACCTTTCAAGGATGGTACTGACCTTTGGCAGATAGTGCTTGTCTAATTTAGCTATGCATATTTCGTATTCATTGAGGTCATGATCTTGAATTTCAGGAAGATGATCCAAACGTCCTGACTTCAGATCCAAGACATTGTAAGAATAAAGCTGTCTTTCACTCTGCGCTCAAAGAAGAACCACACACCCTAGCATATCGTTCAAAAACGTTATGCCCTTTTTGCCATCTAATGGGTGGATCTCCAGGTGATGACAAAAAGAAAGGGGGCGCAGTTACATTTTGCATATTTACGTCAATAATATTCCTTCAATAATACAACTGTGGAAATGTTGTAATAACGTAAGAGTATTAGAACATAGTCATTAAACGTGATATGAAAGAGAGACTTAAAGAGTCACTGCATAGAAACGCAGGATTTTACCAAAATGTGTTGATTTTGAGCTGTGAGTGTATCATAAGCAACATTCAAAATATTAAATTAAAATGAGTGTGTCACTGAAATGACATGCATAGTGAAACTAGAAGTGTGCGTGTCACTGGTGAGGCACACAAAATTCTTCTTCCTATTTTTGCTTTTCTTTAAAAAAAACAAAGAAAAGAAGAGAGAAAAAAAGAATTAAATCATATGCTTGAAATGCGTAATTATTTGTTTCAAGTGTGCGTGTCACTGAAGTGGAATGACACGCTGCAAATTTCGAAGTGTGCGTATCACTGAAACGACACACAAATGATTTCCTTCTGCTTAAAAGTGTGAGTGTCACTGAAAGAAAAACATTTGGGACATTAGAAAGTGAGTGTGTCACTGATGTGGCATGCTGAACCTTTCATTAATTTTCTTGGCACGCTGCACCTTTCTTTAATCTACTTGTATTAGGAGTGTGCGATGACACACAATGTGTAAGTAGATGTATCCTCTTTAATCTTCTTCTATTAGATTGTGTGTGTCATTGAGATGACACGCAATGTGTAAGTAGATGTCTCCGAAATCTAGGCATTGTTGGCAACCATCGGCACATCAAAAATGGCAGCCTTGTAGAGAGCGCTTGCGTGTGAAGCGTCAAAACCTCAAAACAAGAAGTGAGTCACAGGAAGATGAAGACGCTCTTGTCTGCAGAAGAAGAATTCGAAAGAGTTTGGAGTTCTATGGCGCACATTCCACGAGCATCAAGACAAGTAGGAATGCAAGACATTTCAAACAATCTTTTGAACTCAAATAATGCTTCCACTCTCCAAAGCGGTCCAACAATACCAAAATACAAAGCACTCAAAGGAAAGTGAAAATGGCACACATGGGTAAAGGCGAGCAGAATCAAACACCAGTCTCGACTTCCACGCACTGTACCAAAACTCCAAGGGCAAATAAAAACGTATACTAAGCGTCCCCTAAATGAAGCAACAAAGTCAAAAGTAAAGCGTGGAAAAGAGAGGCAGTGAATAAATTAAATCTCACAAAGGGCCCGTGTCAATCAAATTCTTCCGGAGATGCTCTAATTACAAACACAATCCTCCGGTGAGTGCCTCTTAGTTTATGGTAGACAAAAATGTCACTTGCTTGAAAAATAAACGGAGAATTAAAATGTAAACTCCATTCCTTCCTCCCCGATTTTAAAGCAGGAAAAACAAAAAGAATTAAATACACAGTACCTTAAATCTGCAAGAAGCGGATTACTTTCCTTGAAAAAAATTATCATAGTAGCGTTAGCGTTGAGATCCTTCCCAGAAGTAGAGCCATCCTCTGTCGCCAAGTGCAAGAAGCCAATAAACACAGTTTGGATTACTAAAAGTAGATTTATTCCAGGAAAAAGGATCCCATCCACAGACAGGCTGTTACTTTAGATACAAGCCAGGCTCTAACTGATCTAAGACCCCACTTACATCATAACATTCTCTAGAGCCTGGGAACAAGCACAGAACCTTAGGATGCCACAGTAGGCCCTTGACTGCTCGGAGGACAGGTAGCAATTTATTTAAAAAGTGGGACATGTGCATTATACATGTCTACGTAGTAAAAACTCTTAAATTCGTTTTTCATCACTACAACCCCTATCTCTCTCATAGGATAGCATTGGACTTACTTTATTACATTTTATAAGTGTAATTTCCAAATGGGAAAAGATTACCAATTAATGTTTGGTGTCTCTGGTTTTGTATTTAAAACCCTAACTTGTGGTGAAGTCAGATTTTAAATTACCATTTTTCAAATGCCACTTTTGCCTTCACATTTGGTACCTGCAAGTTGTCTCTAGATAACATGTCTGGAGGTAGCTGACAGTTGGGCTTCTTATATTACTCATAGACAGCCACACACAATGGGGAGTTTAGGTGCAACTGGATGGGCGTTCACTGGCAGGATGGGAGGGAGGAGCTAGGCCCAGCCCCATTTACTCTTGGAAAGACTGTGTGCTGTCTCCACACAAAGTGCAGCATTTTCCCGGTAGGTAGTCTGGGGCCAGGGCCAGGCACACAGTGCATCTGTGCACTTGAAAGGCATGCCTCTGGAACCTTCCCCCACTCTAAATGCACAACTTTGTATAAATACTAGACCTTAGCCACCAAATTATCAGTAGACTTCCGGACCAGTGGATGCCCAGCCATGAATAAGTACTGCTGTGCTGCTTAAAGGACTGCCACTCTGCTGGACTACGGATGTATGACGTTACAACGCAGGCTGTTACAACGCCTGCCTTTACAACGCGGTTTTTACATCGCAGTCCATTACAACGCATAGTGCTTTTGGGTGTTGGATAGTGAATAGTTTAATTTACTATTCCAACTCCAGTCCCCGTGGACACTAGGGAAGGTTATTGGATAGTAAATTAACCTATTCCCTATCCTAGTGCGCCCCCCAGCGCAATGCGTTGTAATAGTTTGCGTTGTAATGACCGCATTGTAATGGTAGTGCGTTGTAAAAGTTTCGTTGTAAAGGTTGTTTACCATGGTCTACTACTCTATAGGAACTACTACCCTGCTGTGCTGACCAGCTGCCTGCATCCCTCTTGCCTGGGGAAGTAGAAATAGACCTGCAACTTCATCTTAAATCTAGGACCTCAGAGTGACTCTAAGGGCTAGTCTGCGGGCTCCCTCATCTATGCCAAGCAGCCAGGTGATGAGCACAAGTTAATTTGGGGTTTGCTTCTGCCTCACCCTGACAAGGATTGTGTTTGCTGCTTGACCAGGGCTCAAACACTAGTCAGTCACTAACACAATTTCTCACAACATGCATTTACCTTGTATTATGAACTGTAGAGGGAAAGTCTCTATCAGTGTGGCATGTGAAAAGGAGCAGGTGGTGAGTGTGGTAAGGAGAACATAAAAGCCAACAAGAAAGTATATTTACAGATCTAAATGCAACTTCAAAACATGAATAAATGGCAGTGTACAGGCTGAGGCAAACCACATTACCCTAGTGAGAAAATGTAATTTAAGGTATGCGACGATGTAGGCCTAATGTTTAGGAAGAATAACTGCTGCCTGCATTGTCCGTGTAGCAATCTCCTCTGCAGTAACTGCTGTGAGCCATTGTCAGCCTCTTGAGTTGGGCTCTACAGCCTTATCTGTCACTCAAGACTTTGTGGACTACATCTGCCTGTAGGAAGAGATAGAGAAAATGACCATGTCTTATCTCCACAGCACAGCAAATACCTTGTGAGATTCGGAATCGAACATCTGATAGCGAGCACACCTGCACATGTACCACTTCCAACCTGACAGAAAGGCGGATGCAATTAGATTGCAAACTATTACATGTATTATGAGTGCTCAGTTGACAGGGTGCTTGATTTTGAGAGTCTAGAGTGAGTCGATTGCCTTTCAGGCAGCTACTCATTTATGAAATATAAACTATAATGATTTGAATATGAATTAAACATCCTTTCTTCTCTATAAACTTAAAGTCTGTAATGCTACTGAGAACAGCTTATTTTGATAGAAAGCGAATTCCCTTCTCCAAACAGTAAAGTGCTTGTTTGTAAAGCAAGCGCAAGCACTCCAACTGTTCTAAAATGACATGTCTTTCGAAAATGAGGGCAAAATCTCTGTAGTATGTGCAATGTCCTGTGAATGTTCCTTATTTATTATCTTTCAGTGTTATCTGTTAGTCCAACATTTTTTATTTCATCTTCAATTGATACTCAATCTTCAATATCCTTCAAAATATTTGCAATGTGAGATTTGCGATGTGGATTACCACCTTGCAGCTACATCTCTGTAAATTTGCAACCTACCTCCCCAACATCTACAGAATGTTTACACCCACTCAAAATCTGCATTTGTGTGGAAGAGAAATGCATCCTTAGTGCAGCACGTATAGCTTATTTACAAGTTCCCATTTGGCTGCTCGTTATCTCCCCCATGCCCAGCTATAAGAGTGCCAGATCTGGAGGAGTGAGAGTAGATTGTGAAAAAGGTGTTAGCAGTGAATTAAAGCCCGGTAGTGAACCAAGGTGGGCACAAAAAAGGGGGTCCCGACATGACGGTGGAGTATAGCAGTGATGGGGTGGTGAGAACACCACCAAAACTTCAACCAAAATGGTGGTCTAAGCCAATGGGAAAATTAGTAATTGAAACAAAAGGCTGAAAAGGGAGCTGTGGAGAGACAAAAGGAGGCTCATATTCACCCTCACAGTGTTATAGCAAAGGTCACAAGGACATTGGAAAGTTCAAAGAAGATGGGCTATTTATTAAGCGATTGCAGATCATTGGTAATACCAGACACACTGCATCAGCGCTACAATATACACTCAATGTGAGATGGGGCGGACACTGCAGGCCCACAGAGACTCAGGCTGACAACTAGTAAAGCAGTTAAGGTTATGCCCACCATCACATACGTGGAAGCCTAGCCAATCAAATTGGATCCAGGAGGATGGATGGGAGTTCAATTGAAAAGACCCTAAAGCTTCTTTGGAGTTGTAAGTTCCCCAAGAAGGACTGCAACAAAGGTAGGCCTTGACGAAGGCAGCTTGAGGTTAAAAGAAGGAGAATTGACAACACGTGCTACATCCGTAGATGCCTCCTCTATCCCCTTCTCATTGCTGCATTCTCTCAGATGCATTGGAAGGCCAAGACTTGGGGCCATGGAACTGGAGCTCAGATTGCGGAGAGGTCAAGTGTCTGTATAAGTGACCTCCTCTCATTTTCCCTTCCACCTGGAAAATCCTAAGGACCACAGAGGTAGCAAAAGTGATCTTCAGGCCTAAGTGATTTAAAAAATGGTGGTAAACAAAAGAAATATGCAACAGAAGCTCGGGGCATGTCACCAAGATCCAAGGTACCTGAGAATGTGGAGGGATGTGCCCATTGAAGCAGTTTACAATTTATTGGGTTAATGGAATGTGAACAGCCCAAAATGGCTCTGCAACCTCATTCAGAAGGAAAAGCTCTCTTCCTGCATCATGATCGAGCAGGCAATAACAGAGAGGATAACTTCACATACACCATCATGGCCGCTGATAAAAAAAGAATGTGAACTAAAGAGACTGGTATATAATTGAGAGATTAGGATAGCAGTGTTGGGAAAGACATTGATGTAATCGAGAGGTAAGGGTAGCACGATGGAATCACAGTGCTGACATGGATAATGTGGGAGGAGGCACAAGACTAAACCGCACAGGGACATTTTAATCTCCAATGATGCCGTGGCCAGAAAATATAACTGATCAGTTCTGGAGAGGCACGGCTACTCGTTGTTTGTATTTGTCATTTGTAAAGCACTGCTTTCGCTCTGAAAGGAACATCACGGCGCTGAGTGGAAATTTAGCCAGCTTCAAAAGAGATGAATAACCAGATCACCATGATTAGATTAGTGAGGAGCACAATGAGTCAGGGGATGCGAAGATCCAGGTTTTTAATAGTTTCCTAAAAAGGGGTTCTGATTCAATGGATCTGAGAGGACAGTGTAGAGCATAGGTCTTCAAACTGTGGGGCGCTTCCCCCTGGGGGGGGCACAGCATCCCCTCAGGGGGGGCGCGCACTCCCCCACCACTTCATCTTCCATTGTTGGCGCCGGTTGTGTGTCTCAGCTATAGTCAGAGTGGAGATGCAGAGGTGCTAAGAGGGGAAAAAAGATAACACAGCCTCGCTCACACGTGAATGGTCTTTTAACGACCTGTGAAGTACTCGGGTGCAGCTGGCCTCTGCTCTTGAGCCAAAGGAAAATCAAGAGGGAGGGAAATAAAACAATAGCACTGGGGATGCTCTAATTTACTCACCTAGATAAATAAAGGGTCCTGGTGGATGTATTAATGAGACAAGAATTTTCCCAAAATGCAGAACATTTCTGTAGCACGAAGGAGCGGTGACCTCTCGCACAGAGATTATACGAGGGATTATGTTTTTATTTAATGGCAGCTCCCAGTGATGTCCGATTGCAAACTCTGATATATCACTGTAATTCCATCAAAACAAGCCATAAGCTCACAGGACCTTCTATTATAGTGGTCAGGTTTAAAAATACTTTACAATCAGACCATCTCATGCATGCAATAACTGTTTCTGCATTTTTAAGTAGTTTATTTCTATGTTAATGTTGAGGCTGCTGGGGAGGTTTAGGTAGCTACATTTCTATGAAATGCACTGCATCTGTGTGAAAGTGACCCAAAATAAAATGCATTGGAAAAGTTATGGTAATCTATGACGTCCTCATGCCGACCTTATATCAAATCGTTGAAGAGTAAGACCCGCACAAGAAAGTTGCCCAGGAATTCGGGAAAGCGAGCTGATGTCTGCAAACTTCAATAATGAAATGGGATACGGGTGATGCTGCAGTGGCAGCTGCGTGGGATACTGTGCCAGCGATCTGATCCATTTTACACCCAAAACAGTGCACAAGCAAACGTCAGGGTGCCAAGTGTGCTTTATGCTGCATGCCCTTCCTATCTCATAGGACTGTATGAATGGGCTGCAACGAGAAGGGCCCAGTGCTCTGACTTACAGATGTGCCATTTCGCAGTGTCTTGTCTGTAGTAGAGGTCGCCTGTTGGTCTTTGAAGCAGACTCCAGATAGGTGCCCCTGCGCAGAGGCAGACTCTGTCAGGTTCAGGAACACGAAAGTGTTCCTCCTTTTATCCATAGGAAGTGCCGTCTCCAGTGACCTACAGTCCATGGCTGTACGCTTCTTAACAGAAAGGCGTCCTGCTGCTGTTTTGTGTAACCCCTGGGTGTGGGGTACCACCCGCCCCTCCACGACGATGTGGAATAATGTCCCTGTGAGAGCGAATGTGTGGTAAATGTAGTTTAATAAATGTCTTGGGTTCTACTAATTTATTTAAAGGTTGGTAAGGTGGGGGGTTTCCTCATAAGGCTTGGACCCAGATGAAGAAAGTGCAGAAAGGAGAGCAAGAAGCTCAAAAAGTAGCTCAAAAAGCGTCTCCAGCACAACTTGTTAATAATGGATTTTACATGAGTGAGGATCTAAAGAAGCTCTTAGATGATTGTGTGAGCAATAGCTTTGAAAGGAAACAAACTACAGCCAAGAAGAAATGGGGTTCATGCACGCTTCAGCAGAGACCAGTCTTGTAATTGAATGTCTGACTGCCTGAGGTTTACCTTTCTTCTGAATGTTGATTGCAATGGAATGTAAGACAGTTGTGTAATGTATATTTAAGGATCTTTTGATATGTCACAAAGTGAAATGTTACTCATGCTGACTTCAAGGTCCTGTCCACCATTTATTTGGCATCTTTATGAGGTCTGAATACACGTAGGGTCAATTCTGTGTCTACAAATAATTTGTTATCTGTGAATCAAATTCTCTGCATCTTGGGTGGGACTGTGTGAAACTTCTTATATCTAAGTGTATTCTTGTAAAATTAAAGAATTTTGTATTACGTAAAATGTGCAGATCTTCACCATTTCCCATAATGTAACATTTCTTGTGGAGAATGGGTCAAGTCATAAATGTCTCTTTTTAAAAAAAAATATTTTTATTGAACATTTTATCCCCTTTTTTGATACAGGGCATGACATTTAAATCAAAAGTTATACAATCAAACAAACAAACAAATATTTTACACATAATGGTTACAAAAAACACCTTCTACATTATCCTCTTACTATATAGATAACAAGAAGTATAATACAACATCAGGCAGGACTTTCTTTAAAGACATGGAGGCAAGAGAAAGGATTAGAAGAAAATAAAGGAGAAGAAGGAAGAAGAGGGGAAAAAAAAGATGAAAGAATGGGGCATTATAGTAAATCCAGGTCTACGGATTCCTCTTTCCATTGCCTAATCGGATCCCATATTCGCTCCCCCAGCTTTCTCCCCTTTTTCCCCCTTCTAGCATATATTGCAGTCTCCAGGTTATATATCAATAGTAGCCTGGCTAACCAGTGGTGATATGTGGGGGGTATAACGTCCAACCAAGCTGAAGCAATACATAATCTCAGCACTGCCATTGTTAACGCCGAGGAGGATTATCGAAGGTGAAAGAATAATATTACCACAGAGCACACTACTGAGAAATCTCTCTATATCTTTTTGAGTTGATTGCAAATGTGTACATGTCGCAAACATATGTGCTAGGTCAGTGTCTGCACTTCCACATCTAGGGCAGTTGATTCCTGAAGTCCCTCCCCACTGTGCAATTCTCGCAGGGGTATAATATAAATGAAGTAGAGTTTTATAATGCTGTGCCTGGAGGGGTGCAGAGCATAGGATACTATGCCCCAGCTCTAACGATATATGAAAACATTCCTCTCCTATTACGAGCTTGTTCGCCCATTTCTCCGCCATCCTATAAGTGTCATCCTACTTCGCTTTTATCAGTTCCGAGTATAACCTCGTGATTGTGCAGTCCGAGCCTGCTTGTATAATATCCATAATTGTGATTTTGGGCGAACCCTGCCAGTCCCCCCCTCTTTGTTTTAATGTAGCTTCTTACTTGTAGAAATTTGAAAAAGTGTCTCGGATCTATTCCATACTTTGTCTGCAACTCCGAAAATTGCAATACCCCTTGTATATTCCTAACATCACCAATCATCCTTATCCCCTTCCTTCCCCATTCTCCAAAGACCAAGCCTGTAAATATATCTGCAGGGAGAGTAGGACTCGCACTCATCCTAGTGTAAGCATTGTATTTCCCTAATCCAAAACTTTTTGCGAATGCTTTCCAGATGGTATAAACTGCCAAAATCGTCTTAAATCGTGTCCTTTTAAAATAACTAAAATCTGTAAACTTCAAAAACAATTTTTCTGCTTCTGCTCCCATGACTAAACCGTATATTGCTAATGTACCGAACTCATCCAGCCCTTCTGTTTCTGCACCTCCTAAGAGACCTGCCATATTTTGTAGTGCCGCTGCCCAATCATAAAGTTTTAAATCTGGCAGTGACCATCCTCCCCTATCCCGGGACAATGCCATATACCTAAGCGCTCTCCTTGTCTTTCCTTTTGCCCAGATAAATCTGTTGATCATATGCTCACATCCCTTAAACCATTTGAGATCAAACAACAATGGAATCGCTCTAAAAATATATAAAAACTTAGGCAAAACCATCATCTTTACAATATTGGTACGTCCTACAATTGAAAGATGTAAATTCTCTAGCCTATCCAAATCTTTCCTCACTTTAGCCAAAATTGGTTTTATATTTTTCTCCACTAGGGTATCTAAGTCAGACGAGATAGTCACCCCCAGGTATACTCCAGCCTGCACCACTCGATGATCAGAGCATTCAACAAAATTGTTTATTATTATTTGCGTTTTACTCGTGTTCAATGCATATCCTGAGACCTGACCAAATCTCTTAGCCTCAATCTCAACCTGTACAATAGCCTCTGTGGGGTTAGGTGTTATCACTGCCACGTCATCAGCATATGCAAGCACCTTGCATTGACCCATACATGTGTGCAATGGGGGTTACTCTCACAGCTCTCTATTCTTCGAATCAGCGGGTCCATGTACATAGCGAATAAAAGCGGGAAGCATGGACAGCCCTGTCTAGTACCTCTCCTTATTGAAAGAGGGTGAGTTGAGCCTCCATTTATCCTTATTGCAGCGCTCGGGTCCCTGTATAATGCCTGGATTGCGTTAATGTAACCATCACCAAAACCTGCTTTTCTTAAAATATGCCACAGATAGTCCCAGGAGACCGGATTGAAAGCTTTTTCTGCATCTAATAGCATTACCGCCATCGGGTCTCCTGCTACCTCCATGGCATCGAATAATGTAATAACTTTACGCGTGTGGTGAGTCGTACCCCTGCCCGGGATAAACCCATGTTGATTACTGCTCACAAGGGAACTTATTACTTGAGCGAATCTTGTTGCTAGGACCTTAGAGAATATTTTGGTATCAGAGTTCATAAGCGTAATTGGCCTATAAGAGCCGGGTTCAATGGCTGGCTTCCCCTTTTTTAAATTTATCACAATGTCAGCACCACCCCATGACCCCGGTATAGAATCCCCAGCCTGTGCCACTATATGATGATCAGCAAGGACGAGACCTGGAGGAAATAGTGACATATTTAGAAGACATCCCAGTGGTGCAATTGATGGAGGTAGAATCGGAAGGATTGGAAAACTGTTAGATTCAGAAGAGATTAAAATTGCTTTATCAAATCTCCCTTCTGGTAAAGCCTCAGGTCCTGACCAAATTCCAATAGAATTCTATAAGGTATTTTGGGATATTCTTTGGGAGGACATGGTAACAACGATGCAGAAGTCATAAATGTCTCAACGAAGTCTGACTTCAAATCATGATGCAGCTTGGAGATCTCTACCTAACACATATACACAATGGGACTGATTCACAAAGGGCCTCCACCCTTGTGGCAAAGGCCCTGCAGTCGAGGGGCGGTCTCCTCACTCGGGTGGAATCTCTGCAATGAGAATACTCATATTTTACAGAAGACGCTTGTGCAACCCCATCTGTAATACTGGTGAACATGTAACACCGGCGCTATCTCAAGTCCACAGTTCCTCATTTGCAGGGGGGTGAATCTCTTTGTCTCTCCACCTGTGTCATAAAATGGACTTGGCAAAAAAAGTCGAAGAAGCCATCAGGACGCTTCAAAAGGTGGCGCAGCACTGTCAGTGCACCCCCTAAAGGCAGCCCTCTGTAGGGAACTCAAGATGTCCTATGGGTCCTCCAGACATCTATCAGCAAGCAGTCTTCAGTTTACTAAACACTCTTATTTTATTTAATATTATTTGCCCTATGCGACCTGAGCTCTGCAGGAGGGAAGGGCCATCAATGATGCAGAGTACCAGCTTCCAGAACATTTTTGTCAGCCAGGGATTTACGACCTTTTTTGTCTTACACCTGAAAGAGGGATGTGTGTGTGTATTTGTTGAAGAGGATCTGAGCAGGTGGACAGTATTATAAGGTGTAAACCTCGATGTTATATATTTGGGCCCTAGTGATCTGAAAACTCTAAAAGTAATTAACAGGATCTTAATTAGCTCTCTTTTATAGATAGGTAACCAGTGAAGGGTTTGGTGAGACTGAGGTGTGGCACAGCAGTTTCAGTACCAGACGAGCAGCTGCATATTGAACAGCCTACAATTTCTTCAGCACCAGCTTATTGGTGCCTGCATACAAGCTACTGTAATAGTCTAATCCTGATGTAGTAAGAGCTACTGCTACTGCCTTGCTTGTAGAGCAGGGAATGAGAATAAAAAAACTTTTTTATAGATTTTATCAAATTGAAACACCTCCCTGCCACAGCTAATGCTTGTGGATGGAAAGATAGGGAGGTATTACATTTTACGCCACGGGATTGGGAGGTGGAGGGGTATCTTTGGGCCACCATAAACTCGGGTCATAGGGTTTAGATTTCCATGCTACCATAATCTCTATTTTTTTGGTGTTACATTGAAGATGGTTCTTTTACATGCATCGGATGACTTCAGTAAGGCATAACTTAAAATTGTGTTCTGAGTCAGAGGAGTCTTTCTCTAAGACTAGGATCAGCTGAGTGTCATCAGCAAAGGTAGTGGTTTCATAATTAAAAGATTATATCAGTGATATGAGAGGAGCCATATATATATGTTAAATAACCCTGGGTTAAGGGAATATACCTCAGGGACACCTTTGGTAATTTCCCTTGCAGTTGACCAATAAGGTCCTAGTGTAACTACTTGCAATCCGAAAGGAAAGACTTCGGGGAGGCTAGGGAGAGATGAGAGGTGCCACTGCTTTTCATACGATGCAGTAGTATATTATGGGATATGGTATTGAATGCGGCTGAAAGATCCAATAGGATCAGCACTGCATTTTTTTCCAGCATCTAGGGCTGGTTTTAAGGTATCAGTAACTTCCAACAGAGCAGTTTCTGTCGAATGTTTAGGCAAAAAGCCTGACTTGCAAGGGTGCAAAATGTTGGCCTCCTTTTCCTCAGGATAGAAAGTAAGGAGATGGGCTGAAGATTAGAGAGGGTAGAGGGATCTGGAACTAGTTTTTTCTGAAGAGGTTTCACTAAGATAACTATTATTGTACTAAGTACAGGCCTTATTGCATTGAGAAGGTGCTTTTATGAGTTTTAGATTGAAATGATGCCAAGAGCTAATCATCAATGTAAGGGAAAGTTAGACAACAGATGCTTCATATTTGGAAATGTAGGTGGGGAAGATGGGTGTTTGATATATATTTGGTTTGGAAATCGATGTAATGTTTTTTTTTCAAGACAGACCAGTACATGATGTGGCTCCAGTGCCTAGGCTTTATTGACTGAGAGATGGGAGGGATACCCGAGAAGTGGGTGCTCAAGGGTTAATCTCCTATCATGGAAAGGTAATGGTTTACTTAACAAAGTTAATACAGGGCTGAACCTGAAAGGGACAACGTGGTGCAGGCCACATGTCCTTATGTTGCAGGAGACTCATCTTATGGGCTCCCATTGCAGAACTCTGGGTTTATATGGCTTCACTCAACAGAAGAGCATGCACAGTTTTGTCATCAAGGATGTTGTTTCAGATGTCATGTAGATGTTATCAATGATGTCATAGAACATATCAGGAAAGATGATATATGTGAGGTAAGAACAAGTGGTTGACCAGGAAGTGAGCTATAGTTACTTCAGTTAACTATAACTGGTGGATGTCAGTGTTTTTTTTAGTTTAAAATGTAACATCTAACTGTCAATTTGATCGAACTATAACATTTCTGTAACCATTTTGTTTCAGTGAATTTCTAAGTTTGTTTTATGTAAAGTAAGATACTATTACCATACCTAACTATAACAGCACTTTAACCTTTGGTTTTTGCAGTAAATTTCTGAGTTTTGATACCGTAATTTAATATAAAGAGGTGTCTTTTTAACTAGTGCAGGCCTATTGGCTCTGGCAAGCCTTTTATCTTTATCAGAGTGTCAGCTCATCAACTTAGGTAAAGCAGATCTATTGGCTTTATCCTAAAGTCACTATAATAATCTAGTATATTCCTTATGAATACACACATTACATTGCTTAATAATAATAATTCTCACAAAACTATTTAAAATAAAGCATATTTATTGGAAAAAACATAAACATCTGTTTAAGTCTTTTTTTTAACACTCAGCAATCATAGAACAATACTGTTGTGTGTTTCAAGCATGGCCCATTGTTGTTTTCCCTATGTTAGCCTAATTGTGCATGTTGTAGGCCATGTTACTACATGACACACTTGCCTTTGTGCCGAATTGTATTTTTACACAGAAACTGCACGTTTTCATGTTTCGTGCATTTACTGGGATTTGTTTTGAACACCCTAGACAAGGTCAAAACACATTGCCCCTTGTTATTCGCTCTGGTCAGACACTAGCACCTAGACATAACAAGATAATGCTGCTGCTGCTTATGATTACACATATTTTGTCATATAACTGAGGACAGAGGTTATGAAAAAACACACATTGAGTGAAGGTTCTGAAGCAAGAGTGCTTGGTCAAGCTAGATTTAGAACATCCACCTATCTATGCAAAGGTACGGGGTCCGCCACTAATCCAAGAGATCTATATTATATAATCATTTAACTTCAGTAGAAAGTGGGGGATTTAAGCTAATCTGTTTAATAACATGACAGGACTTTTTATGGTATATGGTGTGTTAACAATGCTAAGGATGTTTTTGATTTGTGGCAAAAATACTGCATCTTATAGCATGATAGTGGTCAAATCACTTGTTTCTCAGGAAAGGTTAGGAGGGCAAGTGAGGCACTATAGCTAGTCCGATTCGGGATTATGGATACGGAGCTGGTTGGGTGACTCGGTCCCTACATGCTGATGTTCTATGGTCCCAACCATAGTTCTGTTCCCGAGCAGAATGCCTACAACATGATGCCACCAACATTTAGTCAGGTACTTATTTGCGGGAACCCCGAGTAGCTCATGTGCTTGTCCACAATATCCTTGCACTTTCGGTGGTGTTAGGGATTAATCCTCGACAGTTTTTAGGAATCACCTAGTTCTGTTGCTTCTTCAAGCTTGAATATTAAAAGGTTAAACCCAGTTAGTGTTACACTTTGAATCCATTGTGTATTTTTTAATTGCGTAACTGATAGATATTGAGGCTAACTGCGGACCATCTGTCTATGCATATTTGGCATAGCATGTAGTCCCTAATGCATAAGCTCCTGTAATCTTTGTAGTAGAAGTGGATACTAGGGGTGGCCGGAATTTGCCTAATCGTGTTGTGCAAATCTCTGTGAAACTGTAAAAAATCTCCGCAAACATGCAGAAATTCTGCGAACATGCGGAATTGCTTGTTCGCGATGCTTTTTTCCTGTTTGCAATTGCTGTTTGTGTGCACAGGGGTAAATATCTCGTGAACACGCATGTTGAGAACGCAAACAAGCAAAAAATGTCGCAATGTTGCGGAACGCAGAATTTTGGGCAATTTCATGTTCTCCGTGGAACGCGAAATTACCCAAATTCCGCAAGCGTAACGGAATTTACCGGCCAGGCCTAGTGGATACTGAATTTCACTTTGAAGTTTTATATTCTTGGGTCATATTTCTAGCTGTGGATCCTGACTAAACCACTTTTCATGAATACTCTATTCCCCAGACACCTGCTGCATACAGACGTTATGCAGTTGTTGACATTCCTCTTACTGTCTGGGAACACCAGGCTTGGTTCAATGGCACTCTTTCCCATGTGCCTGGGCCAGATCGAATGGGTCCTCTCAGTAATAAGGGGACTATTGGCTGGCATTAGCTGGATACATCCTGATTTAGGTAACTTATATCTTGTAATAACCTGTGGACTGTACAATGTTCTTGTCATCTTATACAGATGTTTGACACAATTTATTTTGTGTACATATTATGAGCTGGTCCAGCTAGACTTGGCCTGCAAATGCAAGCCCAGTTGTCTACAGTGCTGGTTATTAGTCCTGTAATTGTTCATTCAGTTATGGGCAAACAACCCACTAATCGTGAGGAATTACCATTTTGGATTGCCTAAAGAATTGATTGACTTGAAGCTGGGCTGCCGTTGGGACCCACCACTGCAACATCGAGGGCAGCTTAGAGCAACAATATCTTAAATTTGCTGGGGCTCTGAGTGCACGCTGGAGCTGGACACAATCCCCCCCTACATCGCACAGACTCATCCTTTCCAACCCAGAGGCACTACAGCCTTGCCATACCCCGGGATTTGAAGACCTTTCCAGTGCTCAGAAGGTGGGGAGGCAGCACTGTTCAGAGCTGTTTGACTCTGCTCCTTCCGGCGTGTGGGTGTGCAGCGTGGAGGTCCTGTTGAGAACCCGCTAGGCCTGTGTTGGCCTACAGCCATTTGACATACTGCACGGGTCTGGCGCTGAGAATATGCATAGATCTATGCTCTGTACATAGACTCAACCAGCTCCTCTTCAGCTCCACACTCTGCATTGTTCGCTCGCCCCACTCCCAAGGCCATCATCAAGACCCGCTGCTGCGCCACAGTGAGCAGCGTCACGAAAGGCAGGCCTAAGCATATCAGGGCTCCAGCTGCACGCAGACACGGGCAGGATTTTCCTGTATATATGCAATTAAATTGCATCTCATACCTGGTAACACCTAGCAATATTCACCAATACCAGCTGTATGCTCAGTGCAATGACCCCCTAGAGGCAACAAGTTGTCTTGTCTTCATATACCTGAGGTACTGCCTTGCTCTCAGATACCACATTTCATAGACTCTGTTGGCATAGTAAATGTATGACCCCAGATACCAGGGCAAGACTCTGGACGATGCTGCATCAATTCTCATAGAACTACATGGCTATTCCTGACCCTGTGCCTCCCAGTGCACTTTAAAGCTACTGTGCTTCTTCTGATCTATGTCTGGCTCGGCTTGCATTCAGAGATAAAATTCAGCGACGAAGCTCTCTAAAACCTATCGTCTGTGGTCATTCCCTAACATAGTCAAAATGGGAAAAATTTACCCTAAGCAGTCCAAAATATCATTAGACCACAGGCACAGCACCTGCACCACCTACTCTGAAGCACATCAAGACGCAGAATCTCCCGCGAATACTCCCACGGACCCAACTGAAGAAGAACTGAGCAGTATTCTCTTGGAGGTCAAGTCCAGCCTCAAAGCTATCAATAATAAGCTTGACAGACTCTCTTCCCAGCTTAACCAAGTTCGTAACCAAGTTGACACCCATGAGGTCCGTCTGGATCAACTTGAGAACAGAGCGTTGGATGCACACGACTTTCAGGTTGAATCTAAAGAACACCTCCTTCATATGGAAAAAGTGCTTGATGTCGTCAGAACAAAGAATTAAGACTTCGAAGCCCACTCTAGGAGAAACAACATTTGTGTCCTTGGTATTCCAGAGACTACCGCAATCACCAAAATGGAGGTGTTCATGGAAGACCTTCCACGTGACCTCTTCCCCTATGTTTTTAATAGAAAGAGCTCACCGCACATTGGCCCCTAAACCTGCAGTCGGAGCTCCACTTAGGCCTATCACAGCTTGCCTGTTCAACCATAAGGAAAGAGACATAATACAGCGAAAGTCCAGAGAAAAAGGGACGATCACTCATGAAGGAAATAAACTCAAATTTTTTCCAGATGTCACACCCACTGTCCAGGCCGAGCAGCGTGAATTTGGTCAGACAAAGGTCTTCTTCAAAAATCTGGCACAGTTTGTGCTCTCTTTTACCCGACGAAGTTGAAAGTGACACACAAGACTATGCCACACTACTTTACTGATGCAAAGTCTGCACTGAAATTTGCTAAGCACATCGGTCAAATGCAGCAGAAAAAAACGCCTTGACTGATGACACTGCCTCCAACGCTACACTGAGTGATAATGACTGACAAAATCAACCTGTTTTGCAATACAATCCCACCGCTCTTGCTGCTTAGAGATGTCAGGCGGATATCGCTATGGGTTGAACACTTTCATGAACTCAGCAGCGCCAGACCTCAGCTTCTGCTTGCCAGTTGTGGGGAGTGAACTCCTGCTGGTAACTAATGACTGCTCGGCCACCCTTCCACATGGTGGGGTTGTATGCTGGCAACTCCACAGCCCCTGGGAGATTTCCCTGAGTTCATCAGAAATATTTTTTGTTCTCTCAGTTGAGATGGGTACAGGGTGGGGAAACCTAACTGGGGGGATGGTGTGGGTGGGGGGAAGATGGGATGTTCAATTGTTATGTTTAGTTTTTGCAGAAGCACACGCAATACAATCTTCGACACAAATAAGAGATTTACAACACATCCATTTCTATGGACATGTGCAACAACGATCGGCGAATTACTTCTCCAACCGGGTCGCCTCTGGAGGTACTGTCACCACAATAGAGACATCTACACTTCCTACAATATGCCTCTAACATGCCACGAACTACCACACCAGCACAATACAATTTTTTAACTTGGAATGTCCGAGGCCTTAATAACCATAGAAAAGCAAGGCTAGTCCATGCCTACTAAGTGAGACAACAAGTGGACATCGGTTTCCTACAGGAAACTCACCTCCAAACTGCAGACACAAATAAATTGTGGCATAAACGCTGGGGAGAATATCACTCATCAACCTACTCCAACTACTCCAGAGGAGTAGCCATCCTCATACGTAAAGGCCTAGATTGGAAACTGTCACATTCGCATATCGCCATAGAAGGAAAATATATCATATGAAAGGGATCTCTAGGAGGTACACAATTGGTCCAAACTGCCATCTATAGACCAAACATTGACAATCCTGAATTATTTTATGATGTGTGGGCAAAAGTTGTGGCTATGGGCTGTGACACTGTAACTTGGGGAGGTGATTTCAATGCTATTTTATGTGATGAACAGGACAGACTAGGCTCATCCAAAACATTGCACCCCCGGTCTAGCCATGCGCTCAATTCAATTATCTCCGACTGTCACTTAGTCGGCATATGGAGGCATCTACATCCACACACACGAGAGGGCACCTGCATTTCCGCACAATAGTATTCCTGGTCCAGGCTGGACTGTTTGTTGGCATCTGGAGATGTGGCAACGTGGAGAACAGATGTGCAACACCTTCCTAAAACATTATCCAATCATTCACCCTGTACCTGCAGAGTAGCCTTCCCGAACTCCATCAAACAGGAATTCACATGGAGGCTCCTGCCCCACGCCTTGCTCGACTTGGCATATCACGCTGACATTAGAAGCGACATTGTCCGATACTTTTCAATGAATCTGGGATCCGTCTCCTCTCTATCTATATTATGGGAAGCTTTTAACGCTGTTATAAGGAGGAAATGTATAGCTTGTCAGCCAGGAGTCCTAAAGGCTATCCGAGCACACTACATAAGCTATAAACTGAAATCAAAGCCCTTGAACTCCAATATTTTAAAGACAATGACCCCTTAATCTTAGCTCCCATATGTGAAAAAATATCCAGATTTATTGACGCCGCCACTAGAGAGTTAAATTTCCTCGGAAAGCATGCCACGGCCAGGCGTTATGGGGAGGGAGACCGACCTGGAAAGATGCTCGTGAATCTTCTCAAACCCTCTCATTGCTCTCCTTACATTGCAGAACTATTAGACAACAACACCCCCATTAGGGGCCCCAGAGAAATACATAATCACCTAATCCAATTTTACTCCTCTTTGTACACCTCCTCAACACCTCAAATAGATTCTGAGCTCACCACTTATCTGGACTCTGGAACTTTTATGGCTCAGTAATGCACACAGGGAATACTTGGATGAGCCTTTCACAACAGACAACATTGTGCAGGTCATCAACAGTCTTCCCTCAGATAAAGCACCGGGCCTTGATGGTCTGACAACTGCTTTCTACAATGCTTACGCTTCAGTATTAGCACCCAATCTTGCGGAAATGTAATCAGAATTCTTGCAGAACGGTATTCTTCCCCCAATGACTAGGGAAGCTGCAATGTCTACACTACTGAAAGCAGGAAAATCCCCGAACAAATAGAATTCATACAGACCTCTTTGACTCATAAACATAGACAACAAAATTTACGCAAAACTCTGCCAACAGACTGCAACCCCTATTATCTTTAATAGCTAGACCGTACCAATCCGGGTTTATACCTGGAGGCTCCACATCACATACTCTGAGGACTTTTTTTCCATTGTACATCAAATAGCCCCGCATACACCTGCCCTTGCAACCTTTCTCGATGCTACCAAGTCGTTTGACTCCCTCGAATGGCCATACCTCTACACCATTCTGGCCAGGCTAGGCCTAAGCCACTTATTCATTAGGCAGGTCCAACTATTATACTATCAGTCAGTTGCAAGACTTTGTGCAAATGGCTTGATATCTGTCCCATTCGACATCACAAGCGGCGCCAGGCAGGGGTGCCCTCTGTCGCTCCTCCTGTTTGCCATTGCAATGGAACCCCTGGCAGCAAGAATCAGACAACACCATAAAACTTGTGACTTAGATTTTCCCATGAGAGATGTTATCATATTGTTATATGCTGACGACCCTGTATCTACGGGACCCATTAAATAATTTGAACCCTGTCCTGCAAGAACTTACCGGATTTGGCTGCCTCTCCGATGTACATATCAACTGGGCCAAATCGACCCTACTACCACTCACTCCTAATTTCGTCACCTTCATACCAGATTACCCCATTCAATGGGAAGACAGTCCCATCCGATATTTGGGGATATGGCTCAGTACTAACCTCCAAGAACTCTGGGACATGAACTTTGGTCGCACGCCGACATGGCTAGAGGTGAAAATGACTGTCTGGTCTAAAATTCCCATATCTTTGGTTGGCTGCATCGCTATCGCCAAAATAATAGTGTTACCCAAACTCCTTTATTTATTTACTCATCTCCCGTTGCACCTCCCACAATCTTTTTTGAAAACCCTGCGCTCCTCTATGATCTCCCTGGTCTGGGCTGGTAAACAACTGTGTAAAGTATGGGAAATACTCACTCTCCCTTTGACACAAGGCGGGCTTGGTGTGCCTGAGTTAGCATTGTATGCAATCTGTGTGCAGGCACAATTCCTACACTATTGGATATTCTCAACCCCTTTTCAACCTCATTTTGCAGTCGAAAGCGACAGTGTTGCACCACTTCTGCTGAATAGCGGCCTTATACCAGCAGCCTAAATGCAAACAAACTACTATAACTCCATCTGACACGCTATAATGTGCTTGGGACAAACTCCCTATTCGAGCTGGACACTCTGTATTATATGCGCCTTCTATGGCGCTCGCACAAAACCCACAAATACACATATTAGCGGATAAAGGCAACTTTGCCCATGCACATACTATGGGATGGGCGACGTTTGCAGACCTTTACCCCAACAACGCTTTTCTACCCCCCCCATTGCACCCCTGTCTCAGGACGCATACAAATTCTCTACTCCAAATATTGTATTATTCCATTAGGGGAACATGTTGCAAATTACATGATACATTCCCCTCTCCTCCTCCACCTCTTTAAGCCCTTGAATCAATGCTTACAAACTCATCCCCAGATAAACTCATTACTAGACTGTACAGTGGCATTCAACAATCTTCCCGAATCACACACCCGAAAGCCATGACTAGCTAGAATGAAGACCTAGATGATCCCTTATCAGAGACCCAATATCAATTCTGTTGTGGACAACTGCTGATGCTCTCCCCTAACTACAAACTGAGCCTTATATATTTTAAGTATCTCCACCATATCTACAGAACTCCCCTGCAGCTCAAGTGCATGGGTATCCGTCCCGAGGTGAGCTGTTGGAGATGTACATCTTCAGACGCTTAATTCCTGTATATAGTCTGGAGCTGTCCCGGTATCGCACACTTTAGGATAGAGGTCCTTGACTATATCAATGAGATCCTTGCAACCCATTACATCACTACTCCCAAACTATGCCTCCTAGGGTATGTTAAAGAAGCCCTACTAGGCCATCGTAGGCTCCTTGTCATGCTATTACTCCTAGCTAAGTGCTGCGTTGCAATGCACTGGGGAAAACGCACACCACCCTTCACTAAAACCTGGATCCTAGATGCCACGGTCTGTCAAGAGCAGTTAAACATATATTGGGAATTACTGCCACAGGCATCAAGGCCAAAGGATCTGGGGTCCTTTTTTGACTTGGTTGTCAGCTCGTAACTTGGAGACTGCACAAGGTCGAGGTCTCCGCCATATCTCACCAAGTGGCATATTATCAAGAAACGGCGTAAACATTACCACCGCTTTAGTGGCAGAAAACTGCCGCTGAGGAGGCGATAATTGGCTTGATAATATGCCCTTGTGAATTCCCATAGAAGCTCATGTTCTGGTGTGAACATGCACTTCTATGGGAATTCTCTACCACACATCTTCAGTCGTATACTCCAAATATGGTAGGTGGTACCCTAAATATGAATATGATGTTTTTTATCTTGCATATGTATCCAATCAATATGATGCCTCTGCTATGGTTTTAACTTTCGTTGGATCAGTTGTAAAAGTCATTTCATTTTTGCTTTATCTGGCATCACAAGATGTGCTGCTGAATGTTTGGACATGTCAAAATGCCCCCCAATTTTTTTTTTTAAATGTTAATTAAATGTTTTCATAGTACCAGGCGAGTAGTGTAGTACTGTGGATTATTTTCCAAAAAGTACGGGACTAACCTTTGTAGTCATAATCCGCCCGGGATGGGACAGGGGCTTGGGTGTCAGTACATTCTTTTTTTCACAATGGAGAGGGGGAATTGTGTGTGTCTCCCTTCCTGAACCACTAATTGGCCTCAGGAACTGAATCCCCTGTAGCCAGGTGCAGTATTGATTGTGGTCTGAGACCACATCCCTGGGCCCTGATTTCAGGAGCAATAATAGGAGTACCTCAGTGAACCCTCCGTGGCAGTAAGTCGCCCCAGCTCCCCATTCTCATGTTTCAGGACGAGCAGGTTGACCACTGTAGAAGAGAAACCCTGCACAAATGGAGCTGGACAGGAGAATTGTCCCAGCAAACAACAATGCTGACTGGGCAAGGAGCTGGCTGGGTGGCTGATGGTGGTTTCTCTGCTGAGACCCAACACAAACGAGGCCTCTGGGTGCCCTGGGTGGGACTGAAACATGCCTAATAAGAGAAAATGTGGTGTGACGCCTCACTCACAAAGAGCAGTGGGAGAAGTCCGCTGCTCCAATATTAATTGCTCTGCTGAGCGAGCACCCAATAAAACACTGCAAGGGCTTCTTGGACCATCTCTTAATACTTTTGGTGTCTTAAGGAGCTCCCGGGGCACCATCAAGGTACTGATGAAGCGTTGAGAGTGGCTGCAGATTCCACAGTAGTCAACTATAAATTTTCAACAAAACCTAACCATAAGTCTCCTGGATTATTGAATTCATGACATCGGGAGAGTTTTCTTATAATTTTCAAAGCACTTCAGTGTATTGTAGGGTGGAGTGGCATACAGTGAAGCAGCATACAGTGGAGTTAGAAAAAGTGTAGTGGTATACAGTGGAATAGCATAGAGTAGAGAGGCAGAGAGTGGTGTTGCTATAGTGGAATAGCCTATAGTTGAGTGCCGTACAGTGGAGTGTTATTGAGTGAAATAGCGTAGTGTGGAATGGCATAGAGTGGAGCAGCATACAGTTGAGTTGTGTAGAGTGGAATAGCGTAGAGTGGATTGACGTACAGTGTAGTGGCATACAGTGCTGTTGCAAAGAAGGGAATAGCACACAGTGGAGAGACATACAGTGTAATAGCATACAACAGAGTTGTGGAGAGTGGTATTGAGTGGAATAGCATAGAGTGGAGTGGTGTGGAGGGGAGTGGCGTAGAGTGGATTAGTGTATAGTGGTGTGGCGTAGAGTGGCACAAAGTGGAATAGCAGAGAGTGGAGTGGCATACCTTGGAGTTGTGAAGAGGTGAATAGCATAGAGTAGATTGATGTACAGTGTTGTTGGTATACAGTGGACTTGTGCAGACTGGATGGCGTAGACTGGAGAGACGTACAGTGGAATAGCATAGAATGGAGTTGTGAAGACTGTTGCACGTAGAGTGGAGTGTGGTAGAATGGAGTTGTGAACAGTAGAATAGCTTACAAAGGAGTGGTGAAGAGTGGAGTGGTGTAGATTGGAGTGGTGTACAGTGGACTGGCATGCAGTGGAGATAGGTATGGTGTAGTAGTGTACAGTGGAATAGAGTAGAGTGGAATGGTGTTCAGTGGAGCGGCATACCGTGGTGTGGTGTACTTTGGAAAAGCGTATATTAGAGTGAGGTAGAGTGGAGTGGCATAAAGTGGGATAACATAGAGCGGCGAGGCATAGAGTTGAGTGGAATACAGGGCATTGGCGTAGATTGGAGTGAGATAATCAATCAATCAATCAAGGGTTTATAAAGCGTGCTACTCACCGGTGAGGGTCTCAAGGTGCTTGGGGGTGGAGGGAGCAGCTCCCGATCAGTCGAAGAGCCAGGTCTTGAGGTCCTTCCTGAACGCGTGCAGGGTCGTGGAGCGTCTGATGTTCACATGGAGCTCGTTCCAGGGCTTGGCTGCGGTGTAGGAGAAGGCTTTCCCGACAGTTCTGTCTTTGTGGATGTGGAGGGCCTCTGCCAGGGCGAGGTCGGCAGAGCTGAGGTTCCTCTTGGGTGTGTGGAAGGAGATTCTCTCTTTGAGGTATTTGGGTCCGATGTTGTGGAGGGATTTGTAGGCATGGGTGAGGAGTTTGAAGGTGACTCTCTTCTTGACGGGGAGCCAGTGGAGGTCTCGTAGTTATTGGGTCATGTGTTTGTGACACGGTGTCCCGAGGACGAGTCAGGCTGCGGCGTTCTGGATGGTTTGGAGTTTGTGTAAAAGAGTTCTGTTGATCCGTAGTCCAGTCTTCTGGTAATTAGCGCATGGGTGACGGTCTTTATGCAGTCAGGGGAGATCCATTTGAAGGTCTTGCGGAAGATGCACAGGCAGTTGAAACTGATGGAGGCAACGGCGTTGATCTGGTGGTTCATGGAGAGGGAGGAGTCGAGAATGATGCAGATGTTTCGTGCATGTTCTGTAGTGGTGGCTGGATTCCCGAGGGCGGAGGGCCACCAGGTGTTGTCCCAGGCAGAGGTGCAGGGTCCGAGGATGAGGACCTTGGTTTTCTCTGAGATATGGTGTAGTGGTGTATAATAGCATAGACCGGAACAACATAGCATAGAGTGGCGTAGAATGAAGTGGCATAAAGTGGAGTGTTGAGAAGTTGAATACCATAGAGTGGAGTGTTGTAAAGTGGAGCTTTGTAAAGTGTACTTTGGTAGACTGTTGTGCAGTACAGTGTAATAGTGTACAGTGGAGTGGGGCAGAGGGGAGTGGCAGAGAGTGCAATAGCATTGAGTGTAGTGTAGTAGAGTGGTGCCGTAGAGTGGAGCAGCATACAGTGGGGTAGTACATAGTGGAATGAGAAGTGCAGTGCTGTACAGTAGAGTGACATAAAGTGGAGTGCCATATAGTGTAATAGCATAAAGTGGAGTGGAATAGAGTGGAGTGGTGTACAGTGTAATAGCGTACAGTAGATTGTCATAGAGTGGAGTGGTGTATAGTGGCGTGGCATACAGTGGAGTGGTATAGACTTTAGTGGCATACAGTGGAATAGTGTACAGTGGAATAGTGTACACTCGAGTTATATAAAGTGGAGTGGTATAGAGTGGAATAGCTTAGAGTGTAGTGTTGTAGATTGGAGTTGAGTGCACTGGAATTACAGAGTGGGCGCAGCATAGAGTGGAAGAGCGTACAGTGGAGTAAGTAGACTGGAGTGTCATAGAAGGGAGTATTTGAGAGTGTAATAGCGTAAAGTGGAATAGTGTAGAGAGGAGTGGCATAGAGTGGATTGGGAAAGAGTGGAGTGGTGTACAGTGATTTAGAAAACAGTGGAGTGGTGTATAATGGAATGACAGAGCGTGGGGTGGCATAGAGTGTAATAATGGACATTGGAGTGGCGTATAGTGGAGCGGAATAGAGCGGAGTGGAGTATGAGTATTTTAAACAGGTGTAGCATAAAAACCAGTGAGCAGACATAGATGTAATGTGGCAGGAAAATTGATTATGGGGTGTACACGGTAATTGATGGCAGTATGTGTAAATCGTGTAAGTATTGTTAAAGGTATACATGCTATAATACTTATATATTGTGCCCTGTTATACATGACAATGGGGGAGGCCATATCTGATTGCCTAGTGACTATTTTTACAAAATCTAAAAGACAGCCATGTCATTTTCAGCACACCTTAGCTGCGTTCTGCATTTTGCTGCTTTCTGGGGTAAGGCTTTAGATATAGGTTTTCTTGTTTTATCCTACCTAGCTATTACCAGTTTATTCATAGTAATAGGTAGAGAAACTTATTTATATTTTTCTATATATTTGTACAGCACTTTAAGGAGAACTGCATTTTTGTAATTTTTGTAAGTGCCGCAGAACTGTTTAGATATTACTGTGGTATTCCATATAATTTTTTGTAAAGAATTAAATAGGTCCGAAATACACTGTAGTACATTATATTTGTAAAATATAGGGGGATATTCTCAGGAACCGGTGATAACCATCGCAAAAGTAACGTAATGCAACACTCAACATCGCAGTCTATCGTGGGAAAATTACACCGTGTTAACTAAGTATTCACAACACGGCGGTACCATGCAATAGTCTCCAGATAACGCATCAAATGACAGCGTAAAGATCAACACCATGCCAGAAAAAGGCAAAACATGAACGCAAAAAAAGTTGCAATGAGGCCAATTGCGATAAAAAAAGCAGCGAAAACCAGCAGCAGGCCTGCAAATCCCACACGTCTGGCAGGAACATGGACTATAAAAGCCACAAAACAACACACCAGAAACAATCCAAAGTGCGTAGAAACATGGATGCCCGCTGACCAAGCGCTGAGGCAAATACGAACCCCCCAAGCCCCACAGACCACCAGCAAGGAACAATGGAGTCAGGAAAGGCCAAGGAGAAGAGGGAGAGGCAGTCCGCAGAAAAACCAGATCAGCTTCACAGAAGTGACAGAACACTACCATCAACTGGCCCACAATTAAACTACCGTGAATGCAGTTGGAGTGTCGAGGAGGCCAATGGAGGAGGCCAAGAGGCGCTGGCATGATGTGAAAACCTAAACCAGGCACAAAGCTACTGCCAACAGGAAGGCAGCAATGGCAACAGGAGGTGGGAGTCCTGCACCACAGGAGGAGCTGGAGGAAATGGAGGCCACAGTCATCAGTGTGGAGACGGTGCAAGGAGTCGGGAGTCCAGACACAGCTCGGGAGGACCTGACACAACAACAGTGTGAGTAACAATTCAATTCACTTCACTGTGGAGAAGCGTGGCTCAGTGGTTAGAGGCGGCAGACCCGGAAGCTGAGATCGGCCGTGGACCAGGGTTCGGTTCCCCACCTGGGCGGGTCTCGGGCTCAAAAATTCCACGGACTTGACAATTCTCGCTCCGGTGCCTACTCGACTCACGGGGTCACACTCTGCGACTCTGGGCAATAGCTTGCTTAATCTCCACTCCGGCCCCTCGCGGCGGGATGCCTGGCTTTCACCCTGTGGATACCCTGCCGTGGTATCTCACAGGGGAATACCAGGACGGGTTCCCTAAGCAAGCGCCTTGATACCTTCGGGTGATACGTGCGCTATATAAGTCGCAATACATACAATACATACATACAATTCAATTTTGTCTTTATTTCAATAGTTCAATCATAAAAGACAGGATGAATCAGTATTAACATTTTTAAAAGATTTCATCTCATAACATTTTCCCAATAAACATTAAACAATAAAGCCAACAATAATCATGGTTCTTCATAAAATAGTCAATAAATATGTATCCATTATTAAAATACATGATTGTATGGGGTCAACAATAAAATTAATTGCCAAAATGCGACATGACATTCAACAATTATCATGTCACATAAACTAAGCCCAAGATACCACCATTTGTATGAAAAACCTTAGTTCAGCAGAACATCAACAATTATTAGACTAGTGTATGGTCCCTCTATACGGTGCCGGTTACTCTACCCCCATTTTCTTGGCTCGAATGGCCCACATCCATCTAAAAAATGTTGCCATACCAATTACAATGAGGTCCGTGGTATCTGACCTAAGAATCCTTAAGGCTTTCTTTGCGGTCCTTATACCCACGACCATACAAACGGGTTTGAGCCATTTAATCCTGGGAAGATGGTAGGCTGGACAGACAAATAAAATGTGGACTATGGTCTCAATATGGACATGGCAAAAGATACATTTATCACATGCTGATGGAAGCCATCTACTCGTAAACGCTCTTCTTGGTAGAGAACCTACTCTGAACTGATGGTAGAGTTTCTGATCAAGTGGCCTAGAGATGAGGTCCCAATTGACTTCCAAGGTACCCTCATCTTTTACTTCTAGGAACTCCCTAGACAGTGCCTGTCTTGTAATGGATGAAAACCTCTTAATTTTAACCATATCCAAGTAAGCTGCCTTGTAGATCTTCTTAGGGGGAAATGCCGTAGCATCTGGGTCATCCCACAGAACACTCATCCCCATGTCGGACAACATGATTTTAATATTGCTCAACCATGGGATCGCATGTAGTCGACCCAGCCTCCTTACTTCTAGTAAGGCCTTGGCGTACAGGGAGAGCTCAGGGGTAGTCAAAAGTCGCCTCCAAAATGCCAGTGGTCCAAATCATGCTGTTTCCTCTATATTATGGCAGCCCAGATCCAAATAAAGAGGCATAAGAGGGAATGATTGCGGAAGGCCAACTAGTGATCTAACAAACTTCTTTTGCGCTAATGAAAGGGGGGTTAAATTATCAAAGCCCCACAATTCTGCACCGTATAATATTGCGGGGCAATTTTTTTAATTATATATTTGCAAAACGGGGGCAATAGGCTTCGTTTGGGATAGCCTGTGCTCTTTGACCAGAGCACCTGCTAGTGGCACATGTTTTAGGGCCAACATATTTACTTGGGGTTTCCAACTTAGCTTTCTGCTAAGTGTAATACCCAAATAGGTGAATACGTCATTGTGGTCCAAGAGCACGTTGTTCATGTATACTCTTGCAGAGATGGCTTTAGTTTTATGGAGCACTATGAACTTTGTTTTCTCCACGTTAACCCTTAGCTCGTGTTCTCGGCAACACACCTCAAATCGTGACAGAGTGGCCTGCAACCCCTGTCTTGTCTTAGATATTATCAAGTGTCATCCACGAACACGAGCAGAGGTATTTTCATACCTGCTAATGTTGGAGCGTCAGTTGGGTGATTAATAAAATATTGAACCACCCTATTTAAAAATAACGAAAACAAAGTGGGAGATAGTACGCACCCCTAACACACCCCCTTGGATACCAGAAACCTCTCTGTAACTTCCCCCGGCTTACCCCAGTGGACCTGGGCATAAGTTGAGTCGTGTAACTTTACTAGAATGGCCAACAATTCAGTAGGCATCCCCATTTCCACCAAAGCACTCCACATTTTCATACGGGGGACGAGGTCAAATGCCGATTTTAGATCCACGAAGGCCACGTAGATTGTGCCCCCTCCTATGATAACCACCCGCCAGTATATTAGCACAAACCTAGAAACCTGGTCAAGGGTACTTGTGTGTGGCCAAAACCTGCCTATAATGGTATTAAAATGTATGTTTCAGCTGTACATGCCTGGACTCTACCAAGTACTAATTTTGCTACAATCTTCTGGACAGAATCTATCAGGTTAATTGGCCTGTAGTTTCCTGGCTGAGAGCGATCACCCTTGTTGTATATCGGTAGGATTTCCACACCTGATCAAGTACCAGGAATCAGGGCACCACTGGTTTTGACATTCGCCAATAACTCTATATAAGGTACCCACAATTCTTTTTCCTTTATAAACAAGTCTGTGGGTATGCAGTCTGGACCAGGGGCCCTGCCTCTCAGAATTAGTTGTAACACAAACTCAACCTCTAAATTAGTAAAGCTCATGGGTTCACTAGGTAGTGGTCATTGGGGAGTCTCTTCATTACAATTAGAGGACTGGAACTGTGCCTCATAATGTGCAACCCACTGTAGTGGGCAGCATGGTTGTTCAGAATCTGCTTGAGTTCACCACTGGCTCATTTGACTACCTGCCGCAATTGTGTCATGTTCCTCCCTTTGCATGCCAGCAGCAGTTGAGGCCTACAATCTTCTTCCCATTCCTTTTTTGCTAACAGCTGTGCTTTCTTATACTACTCTGGTTTTTCTGATATTACCCAAATCTTTGGATTTAATGGCCCTCGATAAGGTTTTATAAGCATTTCTTCAGGAACTGTTGTTCCACGAGCCTGCCTTCCCAGTTCTATTCTTCCTAGGCATACTGCTTTTGATAAAAAAACCTTTTTAGATTCCTAAAACACTTTTCATGGACATGAAAGATAATGAGATTAGCATCCTCCTGTGAATCACAGTCAAGAAGTTTGGTCATTGAGCCCATTACCAAGTCCCTCATCTATGCTAATTCACCCACATTATTTTCAACCCATGCCCACTGGACTCTCCTCATATCGTTGGTTAATGTGAGCTCTGCTTTACTATACTCAACTTTCCTGATGTTTGGATAGCAAAAACCTTCATCGTATAGTTTTAAGACCAGTGGATTGTGGTCACTTTCTGTCCATTTCAGGACCTCCATATCAAGGACGGATGACCAATATCCTACCTTGATAAGAATGTAGTCTATCCGGCGACTTCTTAATCCGTTGTCAAAAGTGTTTGCACCCTGCCTATCTGACAGCGTCCTCCCATTTGCCTCCCTCATTCCCCTTCCCAGGCAAAAGCCCTTCAGTTGTAATTTGGCCTCTGTCCATTTTTTAATGGTACCTAATTCTAGTTGAGGGATGTTCCATTGTGGATCCTCCTCTTCATTAAGTTTTCCATCCTCCTGGTCCAGGGGTTCCAAGCTACAGGTAAAATCTCCTGCTATGATCAGGTTACGGATACCTCGTGCGTTATCCAGGTATCCATCAAGAGCAGTAACCACACCGGATCCCCTGCCACCCGGCTGCCCTCGTGAATAAACGTTAATAATCATTATATCAAGGCCTTTGGTCAATCGGACTTGTATGGCCATAATATCAGGGCTGTCTATAGATTTTCCAAGAAGCTATGGTCATGTGGGTTTTTAAAAGACCTTTACTAGAGTTATCATGACCACTAGTTTCCTTCACATCATGTAGCAGGCCTTGTTTCAGTAAACCATAGCTAGGTATACTAGTTATGTTAGGGGGACATACTGCTGAGCTTTGCGAGATTATATTCACCGTACTGCTGGGACTTATTTTCCGTACGGGTGAGCACCCCACCTCTTCACCAATAAAACAGCAAAACTGTTTACCCTGAGAGACCTCCTCGGTTTTAGACAACATGACTGAGGTGGAAAAACCTGAACTCATGTCGACCTCCTCTTCACCCACGTGTTCCTTTAAAACTGGTAGTGGGGGTGTTAGTTATTCCCATTCAATCGACTTATTCTAAAGTAGTAAGGTTTTCGAATCGATTACTTGTATGTTCTGAAAATTAAAATGGATTGAATACTCTACGGGGTCCCCGCCTCTCATTGAACCCAGATGTGCTCTGTGGTTTGTAAAAAAAAAACAATGGTAGGACTTTTATATCTTCTGCATCAGTAAAAGAATGCCCAGCCATCTCCAATATATGTTGAACCAGTGTTGGTGATCTGAAACTAAGGACCACGCAGTCGCCTGATAGGGACTTGAGAGACTTCCCAGTCCAAGGGATTCTGCCGGAAAAAAGATGGTCTCGTATCCCTGTCCCGTTGCCCAATAAATGTAAAGCCTTAATTTTTAGCGTCAACCAGTTTTCCCTAGCACCAGGTGGGAGCTTTGGGACGTTGGCAAGTACCCTGTGTACGGGGTGGCCTCTGGTGGGAGATCCAGGGAAGTGTGTGGGTGTGTGTCGCTTGCTTCTGTTTTCTCTATGGGCCTACCCCTGGTGCCACTTTCCCCTTGCGGTAGCTTCATCTTCCTAAGTATGCCATTAGTTGAATTAACAGAACGGTTGGGCTCGGAACATGTGGCTATCACAATGGGGGCTGACTTATTGCAAACATTTACCGGGATTCCCACTTGCGCTATGTCTGATACCCCCACGTTTTGAATTGCAGTCCCACCATTCTCCGGTACATATAAGTGAATGGGATTTGTTTGGCTTGTTTGGTTAGTGCGGGAGATACCCTGTTCGATCTTCTTTAATCTATCATTGACCGAAGTAAATTTTCACGCCTATCAGTGAGCATACCTCATCTAAATTGAGCAGTGGGGATGTGGGAACTTGGTAAGCTGAGCTAGTGGCATAATCCGTATCGGTGGGGTTTCCTACAGGTTGGAGAACACCTAGTCTACCAGTGGTAGCTGCCTTACGTTTAGCGGTTCTAGGACTGGCAGGTTTAGCTTTATTGGGCTGCAGCCTTTCCTTCCTTTTGGTGGTGATGCCCCGCCCGCACCCCCAATGGGCTTATTTCCCCTAGTGGTAACCATGGATGTAATTGGTGGGCTTTCCTGACCGCGTGGGAGGGCTTTGATTTTAGGCACTAAGTCCGTGTTTGTCGTATGAGGCTGAATATTGTGTGTTCCGGGGTCAGTCAGTGGCACTTCCTATTGAATGTTGGGAAGGCTGTGCTATGGAACTGCTGCTACCAAGTGAAATCACAGGGTTGAGTGAAAGCCTGCACTACGTCAATTGAATTTCATGCACTAATGCAGATTCTGCCCTGCTTAAAAATGCATCTAGGGTTCCTACAACCCCACCACCCAACTCCCGTTTACTCATGTTTGCAAAACTGCTATGTGACCTGCCAGAGTGCACAAATTAAGTTTATCAACAATACTCAAGCTGAATATTATGTATGAAAAACACTGGCTTACAGTTCAATTGTCAATGGTGTGGCCCAGCCCGGCCTCTTCTGGGCTCTGACGGGCACAGATGGACCCGCCCTTGGCCCGGGCTTCGTACGCGCGCGTCCCACGCTGAGGGAGCCCTGGCCCCCTTTTAAGCACCCCCTGGTTCGCTGAATGCGGGACGCAGCGTGGAGCGCCGCAAGGGATGATGGGGATTGTAGTTCCTTGGTCCGGTCGAACCCCGGTCAGCTGCAGGCGTCCCCGGCTCTTCCCCAGATCACGGCAATAGCAATAGCGGCACGTGCTGGTGACTGAACACAGGATAGTGGTAGCCCCCTTTTAAGCGCCTCCTGGCGCGCTGGAGGCAGGACGCGGCATGGAACACAGGATAGTGGGCTCCCCCAGTGTGAGTAACAACACAGGGACCGGGGGAACGGGAGAGATGGGCTCAATGGCACACATGCACAACGATGTGTAGCACACTGCACACCCACAATGACCCTGGATCATGTCCAAGATCCCCTGATCCCCGTTGTACACTGCAGCACACACACATAGCAATAATAGCACATCCACATTGATGACAATGTGGCACAATGCTCAAACCCGACACTGCAGAACAGAGGACACAACTGGCTCCGCACACGCGTTAAAACTGGCCAACAACATCTGATAGAGCTGGAAACTGTGAAATGGAAATGTACACGTACAACCTCACATCCGTCATGTAGTCCAAATGTCCACTGTCCACATCTAAATCCAGCACCTCCCAAGCAGTCACAATGTACATTGTCATACAGTCTGCATGTAAACAAGAACAATGAGCCAACATACATGTCAACACAATGTCAACATGCATCTACCCTTCACATTGCAGAGGGACACACAACACCTCCAGCAGAACAGAGAATACCACTCATCAGTGATGCCGGAGAGGACCACCACACCTTCAACACCAACGCCCTACAACAGCCCATGGACATCCCACGCAACACACCACCAGGACCAGGGTAGCCAACCTACATAGAAGAGAGCACAGTCCTGGCAACAGACCACACAGCAGGAAGAACCCACAAGCACGGCTGGCTCCCAACACCTCATCGACCCACGCACGGCATCCCAATGCCAGGTGTCAGAACACCAAGAGAAGGTGGCCAAACAGGTGCGGGTGGGGTCTGAACCCATGGAAGGCATACTAGATCAATACCCTTCAGGGACCACTTACACCCCACAAAGGAGACCCACAGTGCCGCAGAGATGCATGCAGATGCATATTCCCAGTACAAAACCACGCCCAGGGGCACACAAATATCAGTCACACACCCACATTGGTTCTGCGTATGCCAGGCCCTCCCACTCCGCTCACGCTTACGGGGGAGACGTAACAAGCTACATTTCTGCAATCTTCCCCACTGGCTGAGGTGATATGGTTGCATCCACTGTCCACTACACTCCAAAGACCAGCGGTATATGTCGACATGGATATGTCTGTGGTCTGCATACAGAAGTCTGGCCAGCACATCCATGCCGCACTTGGCATTGTGTACATTCTAATTCATGGGTCGCTTGCCTCCTTTGCACATGCCTGGGCCCCACCTCTTCCCACAATCTGCTATTGTGTGGCTGAGGTGCCATGTCGTTGATGGCTTCTGTGCATGGCTGGCCCAGGTTCCCAGTGTAAGTTGGGCTGTCGTGTCTGATGTGTGCATGTTGTTTGGCATGTTTCATGTGAGCTTGTGATGTGTGCATTCCCAGTGTTGTGTGTTACATGATTGTGGAGTTTAGGTGCGTCTTATTTTTATTTGGTACTTGCCAAGGAGCAGTGCATTTCCTTAGGTGCCATCCTGGTATCGCTGGTTGGCAATGGACTGTCCGCTATTGCTTAGACATTGATGGTATTCGTGCGCTTTCTGGTGCGGTAATTGTGTGTGGTGTTGCCAGTGGGCAAAAGTAGGACATGTGCGCAGTCAATTGGCCCATAACACGTGCGGGTTGCCAGCTGTGGTGTAGATGCCTTGCTTGGTCTCCGGATGTTCCTGTGCAGTGTGGGGGAAGTATAGCTAATGTGGTACCAAGCTGATGGTGTCATCCATGACCATTGTGGGGGACTTGGATTGGGCTGACTGTGAGACTCTTCCGACTCAGGCAGTTGTTGGTTGTAGGGTACCAGTAGCCAACAGGTACAGCACAGCTAGCAGCTTTGTCTGAGGTGGGATGTTTGTTGTCAGCTGTGTTGGTACCATCAGCATGTGGACAATGGTGGCCAGTACGTGGAGGATGGTTGTCCTTTTGAGCCGGTGGTGGGCAATGACATTCTCTGGTGTTGGGTCTGTGAGGCTGGTGCGTTTTCTGAGGGTTGCTGTCTTTGTCTGCGCAGCCTCGGTGTTGGTCAGGGGGGATTCTGGGGGGTGGCGGTGGGTGATGTGGCCCTGTAGGGGCTCCCATCTGCATGGTCAGTGGCTCCATGGCATCTGTTGCCCTTCATGTGTGGCTCTGGCCTTGGCTCCCTTTTCTGGTGCAGGCTGTGGTCCGACTTTACACCAGGTCAGAGCAGGTGTTAATTTCCTGCTGCTAACGGGCTTTATCGCCTGTTTTGGGTTTTCATCGCTGATCTGGCTGGTCGTTGAGAATGTTGTGGAGTAGTGTTGTCACAGCTTTTTGCACGGGGACACCTACTCTGCATCTCATTATCGATAGTTGCGGGGGTCATGTGTGGCGATGATTTTTGCTACTGCTATCATGGGTAAACTGGTGCTTTGGGCTGTTAGCACCAGCTTGTGAATGGGGTGATAGATTTATCTCGATTTTAGCTGCAATAAAGTGGCGATAACTCCTAGAGCATATGCCCCATAGTGTAGTACAGGGAATTAAAAAAAATGTAACATGTGTTTTTTCCCCATTTTTTAAGTGTTGCAGTACTTGCAAGTAAGTACTGTGGTACTCCGTACATTTGTTTTACAATATATATAAACATATAAATACTTTTCTCTACCTCTTACCATTTTAATAATGTAGTAATAGGTAGAAAAAAATATAAAACCTAGTGCTGATCTATATTTAAGAGCGTAACACAGAATCCATCCAAAGTGTACTAAAAAAGAAATGGTGGCATTTAATATTTGTAAAGACAGCCATTAGTCAATAAAATAATGCCTTGCCATCGCTATGTACCATGGTAATACACACATGTAGAACAGAGTGCAGGATCTAAGAGTCAAGGGCAGCAAGCTGACCATAAAGGACAGACCGGCCTGAGAAGCATAAATGACCATGAATGGCAGGAGGGAAGGAGTACACACACACGCACACACACACACATACACACAATGTAAGTGAGGCAGAAGAGAGCAGGAACAGCAAGTTGACCATGAATGGCAAATTGGCTTGGGTAGGGGCAGCAAGCTGACCGCAAAGGGCAGGTGGGAGGAGGTACGGGCATGTAGAGAGAGATCATAGGACAGGTGGCAGGAATGTAGGGCCAGTGGAAACAAGCTGACTATACAGGGCAGGCTTGCATTGGGCAGGGGCAGAAAGATCATTATGGAGAGCAGGAAAAAGGTGGCAGGGGTACGCATAGGCAGAACAAAACACACACAGGAGGGCATGGACAAGGAGCTGACCATGGAGGCCAGGTTGCTGTGGGTTGGCCACCCATGAGGGTCGGGCATAGGATAGCCCTCACTCATTGCTGGATGTTGCGCTCAGTTGGATTATTGGCTGTATATGATAACAACCTGAAATTTACTGAAAAACGAATGTTAAACATACGTTTTTAGTAGGTAAGTTAATATAGTCTTTGCTTTCATTAAAAAACAAGCAATTCATTGAAAAAACAAAGGTTAAAGTGAAGTTATGATTAGGTAATAAAATGGATTAAACACTAGGGAGGGAGATTGTCTGTTCCATCTTTTGTCAGCTTTACAGTTGAGAACATCAATCCCTGAAGTTTCCAATCGGCTGGTATTCTGATATACAGGGGGATTTGGCTGTTCTGCCATTTTGCTGCTCTATGTCAGGCCTTCAGTCTGTTGGTGTTCTGGGAATGGTTAGCTAGGCAGTTCTTCATTTGGCACTCCAACACCAGTCTAGTTAGTCCCTGAAGTTTGCCCCAGGGCTGGTGTCCCAGTGTGAAGCAGAAGCTAGGTGGATCAACTATTTGGCTGCCCTTCAGTTCATAAATATTGCCTCAGCACTGGGGATACAGGAGTGGTGAGCTTCAGGACTGAGGAGCAGTTTGGAGACAACCAGAGGATGACACTGAGACAGCCAGTCTCAAACTATCTCAAAACCTGGAAAGCGTCATTGAGGTGGTGGCACCTGCACGAAGGGTTAAAATTGGAGATAAGGAGAAAAGTGCACCATGGTTCAATGAGGCACTAAGGCTATTGAAACGCTCCCTGCGTCGGACAGAGAGAGCCTGGCGCAAGGGGTATGACTCTGACAGTCGAACCTTATATGCCAAAGAGCTAACCATATACAAACAAGCTATTAGGGCTAGGAAGGCTGAGTTTTATGAAGATAGAATTGCAACCTCTCCTAATCCCCAGAAAGAAATTTTTAAAGTTCTGTCTGAATTGAGGAAAAAGAAGGAACAGCCCCCCTCCTTCTCACAAGAAGACTGCCAAAAATTTCAGTCTTTTTTTACCACTAAGATTGTTGATCTTCTGTCCGAAATTAAGATGGCCCCCAGACTGGACTGTCCCGATACTCTGACCAAAACGACCCCAACAGTCACTCAGCCCCTTACCTCAATACCCTTACTCACTAAGGAAACTATCAGAACAGTGATGGGCCGAGTTAAATCAGGTTCACCGGCGGACCCGTGTCCCCCAAGGGTCTTTAAACAAGCATGGTTAGGGCTAGAGGACGACATACTATCACTCCTGAATAGCTCACTCATAACTGGACAGGTTCCATCCAACTTCAAGGAGGCTCGCCTGATCCCCCTCCTGAAAAAGGCAGGGGCTGATACTAAGATCCTGAAAAACTACAGGCCCATTTCACAGTTACCGTTCCTAGCAAAAATATTGGAACAACACGTATTGCCCACTCTCTCTCAACATCTAGAAAATAACTCTCTACTAGAGCCTAACCAGGCTGGTTTCAGGGCCCACCATAGCACGGAATTGGTCATGCTTTCCGTGCTGGACGACCTGAGACTTAAAGCGGACAGGAAGGACCCATGTGCCCTGGTGCTGTTAGACCTCTCCGCGGCATTCGATACGGTCAGGCATGACCTATTGTTGTCGCGGATGTGGGATCTCGGTATTCAGGGCACCGCCCATGCCTGGCTGACATCCTTCCTGGAGTCACGGGTCCAGAGAGTGCAATTGGCTAACCTGGTATCGGAGGCAGTAGGTATCACATGCGGAGTCCCTCAGGGCTCGGCATTATCACCTTTATTGTTCAATGCCTACCTGCAACCTCTCATCTCAACATTAAATCAGATGGACTGCAGTATATACAACTATGCCGACGATACGCAGATTATTATTCAAATTGACAACTGTCCAATGGCATACCAGAGAATGCAGAACATCCTAAAATTCACTGTGAACTGGATGACGACCAACTCACTAAAAATAAATCCCGATAAGACCGAGGTGTTGGCGATTACAACGGCATCCAGCCCCTGGAACAATCTCCTCTGGCCTACCGAATTAGGGCCATCCCCAATACCAGCTGAAGCAGTGAAAAGCTTGGGCCTGATTATTGATGCAAGCCTCACCATGTCTGCCCAAATCTCAGCCGTAGTGGGTACTTGTGTGGGGCTAATGAGGCAATTGCGCAAACTATCCCCGATCCTGACGGTAGACACGCTTAGAAGAGCAGTATCAGCACTGATCCTGGCACGTCTGGATTATGGCAACGTTCTGTATGACAATATCTCTCAAAAACTGTTGAGTAGACTTCAGATAGTCATGAACGATGCCGCCAGACTGATCTTCAATAAACCTAGGAGGACTCAGGCTACTCCCCTCCTCCATAAACTCCATTGGCTGCCGGTGAAACAACGGGCCAAATTCAAGGGCCTATGCATTACGCATAAAGCACTGTACGGACAAGCCCCAAAATATATCAAGAAACGTCTAGTTCCATACGCCCCAAGCAGGAATTTACGATCAGCAGACGCTGCTTTACTGATTTGTCCGCGCTTCAAACTTTCCTCCTTTGGAGGGCGAACTTTCTCCCATACAATCCCCAGTGCATGGAACAAACTGCCAGAGAGCCTGCGCAAAGAAACAAATCTTTTATCTTTCAGAAAAAAGCTAAAAACAGTGTTGTTTCAGGAGGCTTGGGGTACTGCCTAACTCTCTTCCCTCTAGCATGGTGCTCACTCTCTGCAAAGCGCTTAGAGACCCCTGGGTGATAAGGCGCTATAGAAATCTAATATACCAATACCAATACCAATCGCCTACAAGCAGTGTTACCATTTGGATACGCTTGCCCAGGCATTGGTGTTTCGAGGCGTGGAGAGCTTGGCAGTTCTGCATTAAGTTAGCTTTGCTGCTGGGGCCTGCTGAACACTGCTGCTGCTACACCTCCACAGAACAAGTTACACAATACATCACCCTTTATACCACAGCAATGTATGCAAATGCAACACATTTCCCACTCCAGCAACAAGGAAAAATAATGCAAAGTGGTACATACCCTAAAACATATCCCCATAAAACAAAGAAAAGAGAGATAAAGAAAAAAACCAGGAAGAAAAAACAGATATATATATATATATATATATATATATATATATATATATATATATATATCCTCCCAAAGTACAAAGTACAATTAAGCCCAACTTCGTCTTACAGTAGGAAGCCAACTTTATTAGTGTTGAGCAAAGCAGCAAGGGACACACTTTAAATAGTCCTGACGCATTTCGGTGTTCTCCGCCTTAATCTTAGGAGGGTGTGTCTTTGATTGTTTCCAAGTGGACTTGGTCCCGCAGCTTGCTGAACTGCGGGTCCCGCCATGCACCAGGTGGGTATCCGTGAGCCTGTACCGGGCATGTGCCTTTCAAGCTCAATAGCGTTCATGCACCCAATATAAAGATACTCAGGCCAACACGATGGTACAGTAGTGCTCCTTTAGTCAGTGCTTTTCAATTATCTTGCCAAGTGCTTAAGCGTTCGCTGCAGTGTTCCCAAAAATAAGCGCTCCAGCCGCGAAGTTGCAGGAGAAAAGACAACACCCTTCTCCTCTCCCTTTCTCCAAACGAATACCACATAGGCAAGGAAATCCGAGTGCGGCTGGTATCGTTGCAAGCGGGTCCTCCCCCTCCATCAAAATTACCAAAAAGAGTTCCATTTACCGGGGGCTATGACCCTGCAGGGCGGGCTCAAGAAGGCAGGAATGGAGATCCTGCCGTTAAGTTCCTCACAAAGTACAAAGTACAACTGAGCCCAACTTCGTCTTACAGCAGGAAGCCGACTTTATTAGTCTCGAGCAAAGCAGCAAGGGACAAACTTTAAATAGTCCTGACGCGTTTTGGCGTTACTCCGCCTTCATCTTAGGAGGGTGTGTCTTTGATTGTTTCCAAGTGGACTTGGTCCCGCAGCTTGCTGAACTGCGGGTCTCAGCATGAACCAGGTGGGTATCCGTGAGTCTGTACCGGGCATGTGCCTTTCATGCTCAATAGCGTTTATGAACCCAGTATAAAGATACTCATGCCAACACGATGGTACAGTATTGTTCCTTTAGTCAGTGCTTTTCAATTATCTTGCCAAGTGCTTAAGCGTTCGCTGCAGTGTTCCCAAAAATAAGCGTTCCAGCCGCGAAGTTGCAGGAGAAAAGACAACACCCTTCTCCTCTCCTTTTCTCCAAACGAATACCACATAGCCAAGGAAATACAAGTGCGGCTGGTATCGTTGCAAGTGGGTCCTCCCCCTCCATCAAAATTACCAAAAAGCGTTCCATTTACCAGGGGCTTTGACCCTGCAGGGCGAGCTCAAGAAGGCAGGAATGGAGATCCTGCCGTTAAGTTCCTCACAAAGTACAAAGTACAACTGAGCCCAACTTCGTCTTACAGCAGGAAGCCGACTTTATTATTCTCGAGCAAAGCAGCAAGGGACACACTTTAAATAGTCCTGACGCGTTTTGGCGTTACTCTGCCTTCATCTTAGGAGGGTGTGTCTTTGATTGTTTCCAAGTGGACTTGGTCCCGCAGCTTGCTGAACTGCGGGTCTCAGCATGCACCAGGTGGGTATCCGTGAGTCTGTACCGGGCATGTGCCTTTCATGCTCAATAGCGTTTATGAACCCAGTATAAAGATACTCATGCCAACACGATGGTACAGTATTGTTCCTTTAGTCAGTGCTTTTCAATTATCTTGCCAAGTGCTTAAGCGTTCGCTGCAGTGTTCCCAAAAATAAGCGTTCCAGCCGCGAAGTTGCAGGAGAAAAGACAACACCCTTCTCCTCTCCTTTTCTCCAAACGAATACCACATAGCCAAGGAAATACAAGTGCGGCTGGTATCGTTGCAAGTGGGTCCTCCCCCTCCATCAAAATTACCAAAAAGCGTTCCATTTACCAGGGGCTATGACCCTGCAGGGCGAGCTCAAGAAGGCAGGAATGGAGATCCTGCCGTTAAGTTCCTCACAAAGTACAAAGTACAACTGAGCCCAACTTCGTCTTACAGCAGGAAGCCGACTTTATTATTCTCGAGCAAAGCAGCAAGGGACACACTTTAAATAGTCCTGACGCGTTTTGGCGTTACTCCGCCTTCATCTTAGGAGGGTGTGTCTTTGATTGTTTCCAAGTGGACTTGGTCCCGCAGCTTGCTGAACTGCGGGTCTCAGCATGCACCAGGTGGGTATCCGTGAGTCTGTTCCGGGCATGTGCCTTTCATGCTCAATAGCGTTTATGCACCCAGTATAAAGATACTCATGCCAACACGATGGTACAGTAGTGTTCCTTTAGTCAGTGCTTTTCAATTATCTTGCCAAGTGCTTAAGCGTTCGCTGCATTGTTCTCAAAAATAAGCGTTCCAGCCGCGTAGTTGCAGGAGAAAAGACAACACCCTTCTCCTCTCCTTTTCTCCAAACGAATACCACATAGCCAAGAAAATCCAAGTGCGGCTGGTATCGTTGCAAGCTGGTCCTCCCCCTCCATCAAAATTACCAAAAAGCGTTCCATTTACGGGGGGCTATGACCCTGCAGGGCGGGCTGAAGAAGGCAGGAATGGAGATCCTGCCGTTAAGTTCCTCACAAAGTACAAAGTACAACTGAGCCCAACTTCGTCTTACAGCAGGAAGCCGACTTTATTATTCTCGAGCAAAGCAGCAAGGGACACACTTTAAATAGTCCTGACGCGTTTCGGCGTTACTCCGCCTTCATCTTAGGAGGGTGTGTCTTTGATTGTTTCCAAGTGGACTTGGTCCCGCAGCTTGCTGAACTGCGGGTCTCAGCATGCACCAGGTGGGTATCCGTGAGTCTGTTCCGGGCATGTGCCTTTCATGCTCAATAGCGTTTATGCACCCAGTATAAAGATACTCATGCCAACACGATGGTACAGTAGTGTTCCTTTAGTCAGTGCTTTTCAATTATCTTGCCAAGTGCTTAAGCGTTCGCTGCATTGTTCTCAAAAATAAGCGTTCCAGCCGCGTAGTTGCAGGAGAAAAGACAACACCCTTCTCCTCTCCTTTTCTCCAAATGAATACCACATAGCCAAGGAAATCCAAGTGCGGCTGGTATCGTTGCAAGCTGGTCCTCCCCCTCCATCAAAATTACCAAAAAGCGTTCCATTTACCGGGGGCTATGACCCTGCAGGGCGGGCTGAAGAAGACAGGAATGGAGATCCTGCCGTGAAGTTCCTCACAAAGTACAAAGTACAACTGAGCCTAACTTCATCTTACAGCAGGAAGCCGACTTTATTAGTTTCGAGCAAAGCAGCAAGGGACACAATTTAAATAGTCCTGACGCGTTTCTGCGTTAATCCGCCTTCATTTTAGGGGGGTGTGTCTTTGATTGTTTCCAAGTGGACTTGGTCCCACAGCTTGCTGAACTTCGGGTCCCAGCATGCACCAGGTGGGTATCCGTGAGTCTGTACCAGGCATGTGCCTTTCATGCTCAATAGCGTTCATGCACCCAGTATAAAGATACTCATGCCAACACAATGGTACAGTAGTGTTCCTTTAGGCAGTGCTTTTTAATTATCTTGCCAAGTGCTTAAGCGTTCGCTGCAGTGTTCCCGTAAATAAGCGCTCGAGCCGCGAAGTTGCAGGAGAAAAGACAACGCCCTTCTCCTCTCCCTTTCTCCAAACGAATACCACATAGCCAAGGAAATACAAGTGCGGCTGGTATCGTTGCAAGTGGGTCCTCCCCCTCCATCAAAATTACCAAAAAGCGTTCCATTTACCAGGGGCTATGACCCTGCAGGGCGAGCTCAAGAAGGCAGGAATGTTGATCCTGCCGTTAAGTTCCTCACAAAGTACAAAGTACAACTGAGCCCAACTTCGTCTTACAGCAGGAAGCCGACTTTATTATTCTCGAGCAAAGCAGCAAGGGACAAACTTTAAATAGTCCTGACGCGTTTTGGCGTTACTCTGCCTTCATCTTAGGAGGGTGTGTCTTTGATTGTTTCCAAGTGGACTTGGTCCCGCAGCTTGCTGAACTGCGGGTCTCAGCATGCACCAGGTGGGTATCCGTGAGTCTGTACCGGGCATGTGCCTTTCATGCTCAATAGCGTTTATGAACCCAGTATAAAGATACTCATGCCAACACGATGGTACAGTATTGTTCCTTTAGTCAGTGCTTTTCAATTATCTTGCCAAGTGCTTAAGCGTTCGCTGCAGTGTTCCCAAAAATAAGCGTTCCAGCCGCGAAGTTGCAGGAGAAAAGACAACACCCTTCTCCTCTCCTTTTCTCCAAACGAATACCACATAGCCAAGGAAATACAAGTGCGGCTGGTATCGTTGCAAGTGGGTCCTCCCCCTCCATCAAAATTACCAAAAAGCGTTCCATTTACCAGGGGCTATGACCCTGCAGGGCGAGCTCAAGAAGGCAGGAATGGAGATCCTGCCGTTAAGTTCCTCACAAAGTACAAAGTACAACTGAGCCCAACTTCGTCTTACAGCAGGAAGCCGACTTTATTATTCTCGAGCAAAGCAGCAAGGGACACACTTTAAATAGTCCTGACGCGTTTCGGCGTTACTCCGCCTTCATCTTAGGAGGGTGTGTCTTTGATTGTTTCCAAGTGGACTTGGTCCCGCAGCTTGCTGAACTGCGGGTCTCAGCATGCACCAGGTGGGTATCCGTGAGTCTGTTCCGGGCATGTGCCTTTCATGCTCAATAGCGTTTATGCACCCAGTATAAAGATACTCATGCCAACACGATGGTACAGTAGTGTTCCTTTAGTCAGTGCTTTTCAATTATCTTGCCAAGTGCTTAAGCGTTCGCTGCATTGTTCTCAAAAATAAGCGTTCCAGCCGCGAAGTTGCAGGAGAAAAGACAACACCCTTCTCCTCTCCTTTTCTCCAAACGAATACCACATAGCCAAGGAAATCCAAGTGCGGCTGGTATCGTTGCAAGCTGGTCCTCCCCCTCCATCAAAATTACCAAAAAGCGTTCCATTTACCGGGGGCTATGACCCTGCAGGGCGGGCTGAAGAAGGCAGGAATGGAGATCCTGCCGTGAAGTTCCTCACAAAGTACAAAGTACAACTGAGCCCAACTTCATCTTACAGCAGGAAGCCGACTTTATTAGTTTCGAGCAAAGCAGCAAGGGACACACTTTAAATAGTCCTGACGCATTTCTGCGTTACTCCGCCTTCATTTTAGGAGGGTGTGTCTTTGATTGTTTCCAAGTGGACTTGGTCCCACAGCTTGCTGAACTTCGGGTCCCAGCATGCACCAGGTGGGTATCCGTGAGTCTGTACCAGGCATGTGCCTTTCATGCTCAATAGCGTTCATGCACCCAGTATAAAGATACTCATGCCAACACAATGGTACAGTAGTGTTCCTTTAGGCAGTGCTTTTTAATTATCTTGCCAAGTGCTTAAGCGTTCGCTGCAGTGTTCCCATAAATAAGCGCTCGAGCCGCGAAGTTGCAGGAGAAAAGACAACGCCCTTCTCCTCTCCCTTTCTCCAAACGAATACCACATAGCCAAGGAAATCCAAGTGTGGCTGGTATCGTTGCAAGCGGGTCCTCCCCCTCCATCAAAATTACCAAAAAGAGTTCCATTTACCGGGGGCTATGACCCTGCAGGGCGGGCTGAAGAAGGCAGGAATGGAGATCCTGCCGTGAAGTTCCTCACAAAGTACAAAGTGCAACTGAGCCCAACTTCCTCTTACAGCAGGAAGCCGACTTTATTAGTCTCGAGCAAAGCAGCAAGGGACACACTTTAAATAGTCCTGACGCGTTTCGGCGTTACTCCGCCTTCATCTTAGGAGGGTGTGTCTTTGATTGTTTCCAAGTGGACTTGGTCCTGCAGCTTGCTGAACTGCGGGTCCCAGCATGCACCAGGTGGGTATCCGTGAGTCTGTACCGGGCATGTGCCTTTCAAGCTCAATAGCGTTCATGCACCCAGTATAAAGATACTCATGCCAACGCGATGGTACAGCAGTGTTCCTTTAGCCAGTGCTTTTCAATTATCTTGCCAAGTGCTTAAGCGTTTGCTGCAGTGTTCCCAAAAATAAGAGCTCCAGCCGCGAAGTTGCAGGAGAAAAGACAACGCTCTTCTCCTCTCCCTTTCTCCAAATGAATACCACATAGCCAAGGAAATCCAAGTGCGGCTGGTATCGTTGCAAGCGGGTCCTCCCCCTCCATCAAAATTACCAAAAAGAGTTCCATTTACCGGGGGCTATGACCCTGCAGGGCGAGCTCAAGAAGGCAGGAATGTTGATCCTGCCGTTAAGTTCCTCACAAAGTACAAAGTACAACTGAGCCCAACTTCGTCTTACAGCAGGAAGCCGACTTTATTATTCTCGAGCAAAGCAGCAAGGGACAAACTTTAAATAGTCCTGACGCGTTTTGGCGTTACTCTGCCTTCATCTTAGGAGGGTGTGTCTTTGATTGTTTCCAAGTGGACTTGGTCCCGCAGCTTGCTGAACTGCGGGTCTCAGCATGCACCAGGTGGGTATCCGTGAGTCTGTACCGGGCATGTGCCTTTCATGCTCAATAGCGTTTATGAACCCAGTATAAAGATACTCATGCCAACACGATGGTACAGTATTGTTCCTTTAGTCAGTGCTTTTCAATTATCTTGCCAAGTGCTTAAGCGTTCGCTGCAGTGTTCCCAAAAATAAGCGTTCCAGCCGCGAAGTTGCAGGAGAAAAGACAACACCCTTCTCCTCTCCTTTTCTCCAAACGAATACCACATAGCCAAGGAAATACAAGTGCGGCTGGTATCGTTGCAAGTGGGTCCTCCCCCTCCATCAAAATTACCAAAAAGCGTTCCATTTACCAGGGGCTATGACCCTGCAGGGCGAGCTCAAGAAGGCAGGAATGGAGATCCTGCCGTTAAGTTCCTCACAAAGTACAAAGTACAACTGAGCCCAACTTCGTCTTACAGCAGGAAGCCGACTTTATTATTCTCGAGCAAAGCAGCAAGGGACACACTTTAAATAGTCCTGACGCGTTTCGGCGTTACTCCGCCTTCATCTTAGGAGGGTGTGTCTTTGATTGTTTCCAAGTGGACTTGGTCCCGCAGCTTGCTGAACTGCGGGTCTCAGCATGCACCAGGTGGGTATCCGTGAGTCTGTTCCGGGCATGTGCCTTTCATGCTCAATAGCGTTTATGCACCCAGTATAAAGATACTCATGCCAACACGATGGTACAGTAGTGTTCCTTTAGTCAGTGCTTTTCAATTATCTTGCCAAGTGCTTAAGCGTTCGCTGCATTGTTCTCAAAAATAAGCGTTCCAGCCGCGAAGTTGCAGGAGAAAAGACAACACCCTTCTCCTCTCCTTTTCTCCAAACGAATACCACATAGCCAAGGAAATCCAAGTGCGGCTGGTATCGTTGCAAGCTGGTCCTCCCCCTCCATCAAAATTACCAAAAAGCGTTCCATTTACCGGGGGCTATGACCCTGCAGGGCGGGCTGAAGAAGGCAGGAATGGAGATCCTGCCGTGAAGTTCCTCACAAAGTACAAAGTACAACTGAGCCCAACTTCATCTTACAGCAGGAAGCCGACTTTATTAGTTTCGAGCAAAGCAGCAAGGGACACACTTTAAATAGTCCTGACGCATTTCTGCGTTACTCCGCCTTCATTTTAGGAGGGTGTGTCTTTGATTGTTTCCAAGTGGACTTGGTCCCACAGCTTGCTGAACTTCGGGTCCCAGCATGCACCAGGTGGGTATCCGTGAGTCTGTACCAGGCATGTGCCTTTCATGCTCAATAGCGTTCATGCACCCAGTATAAAGATACTCATGCCAACACAATGGTACAGTAGTGTTCCTTTAGGCAGTGCTTTTTAATTATCTTGCCAAGTGCTTAAGCGTTCGCTGCAGTGTTCCCATAAATAAGCGCTCGAGCCGCGAAGTTGCAGGAGAAAAGACAACGCCCTTCTCCTCTCCCTTTCTCCAAACGAATACCACATAGCCAAGGAAATCCAAGTGTGGCTGGTATCGTTGCAAGCGGGTCCTCCCCCTCCATCAAAATTACCAAAAAGAGTTCCATTTACCGGGGGCTATGACCCTGCAGGGCGGGCTGAAGAAGGCAGGAATGGAGATCCTGCCGTGAAGTTCCTCACAAAGTACAAAGTGCAACTGAGCCCAACTTCCTCTTACAGCAGGAAGCCGACTTTATTAGTCTCGAGCAAAGCAGCAAGGGACACACTTTAAATAGTCCTGACGCGTTTCGGCGTTACTCCGCCTTCATCTTAGGAGGGTGTGTCTTTGATTGTTTCCAAGTGGACTTGGTCCTGCAGCTTGCTGAACTGCGGGTCCCAGCATGCACCAGGTGGGTATCCGTGAGTCTGTACCGGGCATGTGCCTTTCAAGCTCAATAGCGTTCATGCACCCAGTATAAAGATACTCATGCCAACGCGATGGTACAGCAGTGTTCCTTTAGCCAGTGCTTTTCAATTATCTTGCCAAGTGCTTAAGCGTTTGCTGCAGTGTTCCCAAAAATAAGAGCTCCAGCCGCGAAGTTGCAGGAGAAAAGACAACGCTCTTCTCCTCTCCCTTTCTCCAAATGAATACCACATAGCCAAGGAAATCCAAGTGCGGCTGGTATCGTTGCAAGCGGGTCCTCCCCCTCCATCAAAATTACCAAAAAGAGTTCCATTTACCGGGGGCTATGACCCTGCAGGGCGAGCTCAAGAAGGCAGGAATGTTGATCCTGCCGTTAAGTTCCTCACAAAGTACAAAGTACAACTGAGCCCAACTTCGTCTTACAGCAGGAAGCCGACTTTATTATTCTCGAGCAAAGCAGCAAGGGACAAACTTTAAATAGTCCTGACGCGTTTTGGCGTTACTCTGCCTTCATCTTAGGAGGGTGTGTCTTTGATTGTTTCCAAGTGGACTTGGTCCCGCAGCTTGCTGAACTGCGGGTCTCAGCATGCACCAGGTGGGTATCCGTGAGTCTGTACCGGGCATGTGCCTTTCATGCTCAATAGCGTTTATGAACCCAGTATAAAGATACTCATGCCAACACGATGGTACAGTATTGTTCCTTTAGTCAGTGCTTTTCAATTATCTTGCCAAGTGCTTAAGCGTTCGCTGCAGTGTTCCCAAAAATAAGCGTTCCAGCCGCGAAGTTGCAGGAGAAAAGACAACACCCTTCTCCTCTCCTTTTCTCCAAACGAATACCACATAGCCAAGGAAATACAAGTGCGGCTGGTATCGTTGCAAGTGGGTCCTCCCCCTCCATCAAAATTACCAAAAAGCGTTCCATTTACCAGGGGCTATGACCCTGCAGGGCGAGCTCAAGAAGGCAGGAATGGAGATCCTGCCGTTAAGTTCCTCACAAAGTACAAAGTACAACTGAGCCCAACTTCGTCTTACAGCAGGAAGCCGACTTTATTATTCTCGAGCAAAGCAGCAAGGGACACACTTTAAATAGTCCTGACGCGTTTCGGCGTTACTCCGCCTTCATCTTAGGAGGGTGTGTCTTTGATTGTTTCCAAGTGGACTTGGTCCCGCAGCTTGCTGAACTGCGGGTCTCAGCATGCACCAGGTGGGTATCCGTGAGTCTGTTCCGGGCATGTGCCTTTCATGCTCAATAGCGTTTATGCACCCAGTATAAAGATACTCATGCCAACACGATGGTACAGTAGTGTTCCTTTAGTCAGTGCTTTTCAATTATCTTGCCAAGTGCTTAAGCGTTCGCTGCATTGTTCTCAAAAATAAGCGTTCCAGCCGCGAAGTTGCAGGAGAAAAGACAACACCCTTCTCCTCTCCTTTTCTCCAAACGAATACCACATAGCCAAGGAAATCCAAGTGCGGCTGGTATCGTTGCAAGCTGGTCCTCCCCCTCCATCAAAATTACCAAAAAGCGTTCCATTTACCGGGGGCTATGACCCTGCAGGGCGGGCTGAAGAAGGCAGGAATGGAGATCCTGCCGTGAAGTTCCTCACAAAGTACAAAGTACAACTGAGCCTAACTTCATCTTACAGCAGGAAGCCGACTTTATTAGTTTCGAGCAAAGCAGCAAGGGACACAATTTAAATAGTCCTGACGCGTTTCTGCGTTAATCCGCCTTCATTTTAGGGGGGTGTGTCTTTGATTGTTTCCAAGTGGACTTGGTCCCACAGCTTGCTGAACTTCGGGTCCCAGCATGCACCAGGTGGGTATCCGTGAGTCTGTACCAGGCATGTGCCTTTCATGCTCAATAGCGTTCATGCACCCAGTATAAAGATACTCATGCCAACACAATGGTACAGTAGTGTTCCTTTAGGCAGTGCTTTTTAATTATCTTGCCAAGTGCTTAAGCGTTCGCTGCAGTGTTCCCGTAAATAAGCGCTCGAGCCGCGAAGTTGCAGGAGAAAAGACAACGCCCTTCTCCTCTCCCTTTCTCCAAACGAATACCACATAGCCAAGGAAATACAAGTGCGGCTGGTATCGTTGCAAGTGGGTCCTCCCCCTCCATCAAAATTACCAAAAAGCGTTCCATTTACCAGGGGCTATGACCCTGCAGGGCGAGCTCAAGAAGGCAGGAATGTTGATCCTGCCGTTAAGTTCCTCACAAAGTACAAAGTACAACTGAGCCCAACTTCGTCTTACAGCAGGAAGCCGACTTTATTATTCTCGAGCAAAGCAGCAAGGGACAAACTTTAAATAGTCCTGACGCGTTTTGGCGTTACTCTGCCTTCATCTTAGGAGGGTGTGTCTTTGATTGTTTCCAAGTGGACTTGGTCCCGCAGCTTGCTGAACTGCGGGTCTCAGCATGCACCAGGTGGGTATCCGTGAGTCTGTACCGGGCATGTGCCTTTCATGCTCAATAGCGTTTATGAACCCAGTATAAAGATACTCATGCCAACACGATGGTACAGTATTGTTCCTTTAGTCAGTGCTTTTCAATTATCTTGCCAAGTGCTTAAGCGTTCGCTGCAGTGTTCCCAAAAATAAGCGTTCCAGCCGCGAAGTTGCAGGAGAAAAGACAACACCCTTCTCCTCTCCTTTTCTCCAAACGAATACCACATAGCCAAGGAAATACAAGTGCGGCTGGTATCGTTGCAAGCTGGTCCTCCCCCTCCATCAAAATTACCAAAAAGCGTTCCATTTACCGGGGGCTATGACCCTGCAGGGCGGGCTGAAGAAGGCAGGAATGGAGATCCTGCCGTGAAGTTCCTCACAAAGTACAAAGTACAACTGAGCCCAACTTCATCTTACAGCAGGAAGCCGACTTTATTAGTTTCGAGCAAAGCAGCAAGGGACACACTTTAAATAGTCCTGACGACTTTCTGCGTTACTCCGCCTTCATTTTAGGAGGGTGTGTCTTTGATTGTTTCCAAGTGGACTTGGTCCCACAGCTTGCTGAACTTCGGGTCCCAGCATGCACCAGGTGGGTATCCGTGAGTCTGTACCAGGCATGTGCCTTTCATGCTCAATAGCGTTCATGCACCCAGTATAAAGATACTCATGCCAACACAATGGTACAGTAGTGTTCCTTTAGGCAGTGCTTTTTAATTATCTTGCCAAGTGCTTAAGCGTTCGCTGCAGTGTTCCCATAAATAAGCGCTCGAGCCGCGAAGTTGCAGGAGAAAAGACAACGCCCTTCTCCTCTCCCTTTCTCCAAACGAATACCACATAGCCAAGGAAATCCAAGTGTGGCTGGTATCGTTGCAAGCGGGTCCTCCCCCTCCATCAAAATTACCAAAAAGAGTTCCATTTACCGGGGGCTATGACCCTGCAGGGCGGGCTGAAGAAGGCAGGAATGGAGATCCTGCCGTGAAGTTCCTCACAAAGTACAAAGTGCAACTGAGCCCAACTTCCTCTTACAGCAGGAAGCCGACTTTATTAGTCTCGAGCAAAGCAGCAAGGGACACACTTTAAATAGTCCTGACGCGTTTCGGCGTTACTCCGCCTTCATCTTAGGAGGGTGTGTCTTTGATTGTTTCCAAGTGGACTTGGTCCTGCAGCTTGCTGAACTGCGGGTCCCAGCATGCACCAGGTGGGTATCCGTGAGTCTGTACCGGGCATGTGCCTTTCAAGCTCAATAGCGTTCATGCACCCAGTATAAAGATACTCATGCCAACGCGATGGTACAGCAGTGTTCCTTTAGCCAGTGCTTTTCAATTATCTTGCCAAGTGCTTAAGCGTTTGCTGCAGTGTTCCCAAAAATAAGAGCTCCAGCCGCGAAGTTGCAGGAGAAAAGACAACGCTCTTCTCCTCTCCCTTTCTCCAAATGAATACCACATAGCCAAGGAAATCCAAGTGCGGCTGGTATCGTTGCAAGCGGGTCCTCCCCCTCCATCAAAATTACCAAAAAGAGTTCCATTTACCGGGGGCTATGACCCTGCAGGGCAAGCTCAAGAAGGCAGGAATGTTGATCCTGCCGTTAAGTTCCTCACAAAGTACAAAGTACAACTGAGCCCAACTTCGTCTTACAGCAGGAAGCCGACTTTATTATTCTCGAGCAAAGCAGCAAGGGACAAACTTTAAATAGTCCTGACGCGTTTTGGCGTTACTCTGCCTTCATCTTAGGAGGGTGTGTCTTTGATTGTTTCCAAGTGGACTTGGTCCCGCAGCTTGCTGAACTGCGGGTCTCAGCATGCACCAGGTGGGTATCCGTGAGTCTGTACCGGGCATGTGCCTTTCATGCTCAATAGCGTTTATGAACCCAGTATAAAGATACTCATGCCAACACGATGGTACAGTATTGTTCCTTTAGTCAGTGCTTTTCAATTATCTTGCCAAGTGCTTAAGCGTTCGCTGCAGTGTTCCCAAAAATAAGCGTTCCAGCCGCGAAGTTGCAGGAGAAAAGACAACACCCTTCTCCTCTCCTTTTCTCCAAACGAATACCACATAGCCAAGGAAATACAAGTGCGGCTGGTATCGTTGCAAGTGGGTCCTCCCCCTCCATCAAAATTACCAAAAAGCGTTCCATTTACCAGGGGCTATGACCCTGCAGGGCGAGCTCAAGAAGGCAGGAATGGAGATCCTGCCGTTAAGTTCCTCACAAAGTACAAAGTACAACTGAGCCCAACTTCGTCTTACAGCAGGAAGCCGACTTTATTATTCTCGAGCAAAGCAGCAAGGGACACACTTTAAATAGTCCTGACGCGTTTCGGCGTTACTCCGCCTTCATCTTAGGAGGGTGTGTCTTTGATTGTTTCCAAGTGGACTTGGTCCCGCAGCTTGCTGAACTGCGGGTCTCAGCATGCACCAGGTGGGTATCCGTGAGTCTGTTCCGGGCATGTGCCTTTCATGCTCAATAGCGTTTATGCACCCAGTATAAAGATACTCATGCCAACACGATGGTACAGTAGTGTTCCTTTAGTCAGTGCTTTTCAATTATCTTGCCAAGTGCTTAAGCGTTCGCTGCATTGTTCTCAAAAATAAGCGTTCCAGCCGCGAAGTTGCAGGAGAAAAGACAACACCCTTCTCCTCTCCTTTTCTCCAAACGAATACCACATAGCCAAGGAAATCCAAGTGCGGCTGGTATCGTTGCAAGCTGGTCCTCCCCCTCCATCAAAATTACCAAAAAGCGTTCCATTTACCGGGGGCTATGACCCTGCAGGGCGGGCTGAAGAAGGCAGGAATGGAGATCCTGCCGTGAAGTTCCTCACAAAGTACAAAGTACAACTGAGCCTAACTTCATCTTACAGCAGGAAGCCGACTTTATTAGTTTCGAGCAAAGCAGCAAGGGACACAATTTAAATAGTCCTGACGCGTTTCTGCGTTAATCCGCCTTCATTTTAGGGGGGTGTGTCTTTGATTGTTTCCAAGTGGACTTGGTCCCACAGCTTTCTGAACTTCGGGTCCCAGCATGCACCAGGTGGGTATCCGTGAGTCTGTACCAGGCATGTGCCTTTCATGCTCAATAGCGTTCATGCACCCAGTATAAAGATACTCATGCCAACACAATGGTACAGTAGTGTTCCTTTAGGCAGTGCTTTTTAATTATCTTGCCAAGTGCTTAAGCGTTCGCTGCAGTGTTCCCGTAAATAAGCGCTCGAGCCGCGAAGTTGCAGGAGAAAAGACAACGCCCTTCTCCTCTCCCTTTCTCCAAACGAATACCACATAGCCAAGGAAATACAAGTGCGGCTGGTATCGTTGCAAGTGGGTCCTCCCCCTCCATCAAAATTACCAAAAAGCGTTCCATTTACCAGGGGCTATGACCCTGCAGGGCGAGCTCAAGAAGGCAGGAATGTTGATCCTGCCGTTAAGTTCCTCACAAAGTACAAAGTACAACTGAGCCCAACTTCGTCTTACAGCAGGAAGCCGACTTTATTATTCTCGAGCAAAGCAGCAAGGGACAAACTTTAAATAGTCCTGACGCGTTTTGGCGTTACTCTGCCTTCATCTTAGGAGGGTGTGTCTTTGATTGTTTCCAAGTGGACTTGGTCCCGCAGCTTGCTGAACTGCGGGTCTCAGCATGCACCAGGTGGGTATCCGTGAGTCTGTTCCGGGCATGTGCCTTTCATGCTCAATAGCGTTTATGCACCCAGTATAAAGATACTCATGCCAACACGATGGTACAGTAGTGTTCCTTTAGTCAGTGCTTTTCAATTATCTTGCCAAGTGCTTAAGCGTTCGCTGCATTGTTCTCAAAAATAAGCGTTCCAGCCGCGAAGTTGCAGGAGAAAAGACAACACCCTTCTCCTCTCCTTTTCTCCAAACGAATACCACATAGCCAAGGAAATCCAAGTGCGGCTGGTATCGTTGCAAGCTGGTCCTCCCCCTCCATCAAAATTACCAAAAAGCGTTCCATTTACCGGGGGCTATGACCCTGCAGGGCGGGCTGAAGAAGGCAGGAATGGAGATCCTGCCGTGAAGTTCCTCACAAAGTACAAAGTACAACTGAGCCCAACTTCATCTTACAGCAGGAAGCCGACTTTATTAGTTTCGAGCAAAGCAGCAAGGGACACACTTTAAATAGTCCTGACGCATTTCTGCGTTACTCCGCCTTCATTTTAGGAGGGTGTGTCTTTGATTGTTTCCAAGTGGACTTGGTCCCACAGCTTGCTGAACTTCGGGTCCCAGCATGCACCAGGTGGGTATCCGTGAGTCTGTACCAGGCATGTGCCTTTCATGCTCAATAGCGTTCATGCACCCAGTATAAAGATACTCATGCCAACACAATGGTACAGTAGTGTTCCTTTAGGCAGTGCTTTTTAATTATCTTGCCAAGTGCTTAAGCGTTCGCTGCAGTGTTCCCATAAATAAGCGCTCGAGCCGCGAAGTTGCAGGAGAAAAGACAACGCCCTTCTCCTCTCCCTTTCTCCAAACGAATACCACATAGCCAAGGAAATCCAAGTGTGGCTGGTATTGTTGCAAGCGGGTCCTCCCCCTCCATCAAAATTACCAAAAAGAGTTCCATTTACCGGGGGCTATGACCCTGCAGGGCGGGCTGAAGAAGGCAGGAATGGAGATCCTGCCGTGAAGTTCCTCACAAAGTACAAAGTGCAACTGAGCCCAACTTCCTCTTACAGCAGGAAGCCGACTTTATTAGTCTCGAGCAAAGCAGCAAGGGACACACTTTAAATAGTCCTGACGCGTTTCGGCGTTACTCCGCCTTCATCTTAGGAGGGTGTGTCTTTGATTGTTTCCAAGTGGACTTGGTCCTGCAGCTTGCTGAACTGCGGGTCCCAGCATGCACCAGGTGGGTATCCGTGAGTCTCAATCAATCAATCAAGTCATTTGTAGAGCGCGCTACTCACCCGTAGGGTCTCAAGGCGCTGGGAGGGGGGGGGGGTGCCGCTACTGCTCGAACAGCCAGGTCTTGAGCTTCTTCCTGAAGGAGAGGTGGTCTTGGGTCAGGCGCAGATTGGTCGGAAGTGAGTTCCAGGTCTTGGCTGCCAGGTAGGAGAAGGATCTTCCTCCTGTTGTCGCTCTTCGGATGCGGGGGACGGCGGCGAGGGCGTGGTTGGTTGATCTGAGGAGGCGCTTGGGAGTGTAGAAGCTGATCCGGTTGTTGAGGTAGCTCGGGCCTTGGTCGTGTAGGGCTTTGTGCGCGTGGGTGAGGAGCCGGAAGGTGATTCTCTTGTTGACCGGGAGCCAGTGCAGATCTCTCAGGTGTCCGGTGATGTGGCTGCGTCGGGGGATGTCGAGGATGAGTCTCGCCGAGGCGTTCTGGATCCGCTGGAGTCTCTTCTGGAGTTTGGCCGTGGTTCCGGCGTAGAGGGCGTTGCCGTAGTCCAGTCGGCTGGTGACGAGGGCTTGGGTGACCGTCTTCCTCGTCTCGGTGGGGATCCACCGGAAGATCTTACGTAGCATGCGCAGGATGTTGAAGCATGACGAGGAGACGGCGTTGACTTGTCTGGTCATGGAGAGGGAGGAGTCCAGGATGAAGCCCAGGTTGCGTGCGTGGTCCGTCGGTTTGGGTGCGGTGCCCAGGGCGGGGGGCCACCAGGAGTCGTCCCAGGCGGAGGGCGTGGAGCCCAGGATGAGGACCTCCGTCTTGTCTGAGTTCAGTTTCAGGCGGCTGGTCGTCATCCATTCGGCTACGTCTCTCATCCCTTCGTGCAGGTTGGCTCTGGCGGTGGCGGGGTCGTTGGTCAGGGAGAGGATCAGCTGGGTGTCGTCGGCGTAGGAGATGATGTTCAGGTTGTGTTGGCGTGCGATGGCCGCGAGGGGGCTCATGTAGACGTTGAAGAGGGTTGGGCTCAGCGAGGATCCTTGGGGTACGCCGCAGATGACTTTGGTGGCCTCTGACTTGTACGGTGGTAGGCGGACTCTCTGTGTTCTTCCGCCGAGGAAGGAGGTGATCCATTCCAGTGCCTTCTCCTGGACTCCGATGTTGCTGAGGCGCTGTACTAGGGTGCGGTGGCAGACAGTGTCGAAAGCCGCGGAGAGGTCCAGGAGGATGAGGGCCGCTGTTTCTCCGTTGTCCATCAGAGTTCGAAGGTCGTCGGTGGCGGCGATGAGGGCGGTCTCCGTGCTGTGGTTCGCTCGGAAGCCGGACTGTGAGGGGTCGAGGGATCCATTCGTCTCGAGGAAGGCGGCCAGCTGTTTGTTGACGATCTTCTCGATGACTTTGGCCGGGAACGGGAGGAGCGAGATGGGACGGTAGTTCTTGAGGTCGGTGGGGTCTGCTGTGGGTTTCTTGAGGAGAGCGCTGATTTCGGCGTGCTTCCAGCTCTCAGGGAAGGTGGCGGAGTCGAAGGAGGTGTTGATGATGTCCCGCAGGTGGGGTGCGAGGACAGCGTCGGCCTTGTTGAAGACGTGGTGAGGGCAGGGGTCAGTCGGAGATCCGGAATGGATGGAGTTCATGGTGCGGATGGTGTCTTCGGTGCTGATCGGGGTCCAGGTGCGGAGGGTGGTGGATGGTGGAGTCGTTGCGGTTGTGGCTTGCGTTGGTTGGTTGTTGAAGCTGTTGTGTATGTCCGTGATTTTGTTGTGGAAGTAGGACGCGAGGGAGTTGCAGAGGTCTTGCGACGGGGTGATGTCGTACCGGGCATGTGCCTTTCAAGCTCAATAGCGTTCATGCACCCAGTATAAAGATACTCATGCCAACGCGATGGTACAGCAGTGTTCCTTTAGCCAGTGCTTTTCAATTATCTTGCCAAGTGCTTAAGCGTTTGCTGCAGTGTTCCCAAAAATAAGAGCTCCAGCCGCGAAGTTGCAGGAGAAAAGACAACGCTCTTCTCCTCTCCCTTTCTCCAAATGAATACCACATAGCCAAGGAAATCCAAGTGCGGCTGGTATCGTTGCAAGCGGGTCCTCCCCCTCCATCAAAATTACCAAAAAGAGTTCCATTTACCGGGGGCTATGACCCTGCAGGGCGAGCTAAAGAAGGCAGGAATGTTGATCCTGCCGTTAAGTTCCTCACAAAGTACAAAGTACAACTGAGCCCAACTTCGTCTTACAGCAGGAAGCCGACTTTATTATTCTCGAGCAAAGCAGCAAGGGACAAACTTTAAATAGTCCTGACGCGTTTTGGCGTTACTCTGCCTTCATCTTAGGAGGGTGTGTCTTTGATTGTTTCCAAGTGGACTTGGTCCCGCAGCTTGCTGAACTGCGGGTCTCAGCATGCACCAGGTGGGTATCCGTGAGTCTGTACCGGGCATGTGCCTTTCATGCTCAATAGCGTTTATGAACCCAGTATAAAGATACTCATGCCAACACGATGGTACAGTATTGTTCCTTTAGTCAGTGCTTTTCAATTATCTTGCCAAGTGCTTAAGCGTTCGCTGCAGTGTTCCCAAAAATAAGCGTTCCAGCCGCGAAGTTGCAGGAGAAAAGACAACACCCTTCTCCTCTCCTTTTCTCCAAACGAATACCACATAGCCAAGGAAATACAAGTGCGGCTGGTATCGTTGCAAGTGGGTCCTCCCCCTCCATCAAAATTACCAAAAAGCGTTCCATTTACCAGGGGCTATGACCCTGCAGGGCGAGCTCAAGAAGGCAGGAATGGAGATCCTGCCGTTAAGTTCCTCACAAAGTACAAAGTACAACTGAGCCCAACTTCGTCTTACAGCAGGAAGCCGACTTTATTATTCTCGAGCAAAGCAGCAAGGGACACACTTTAAATAGTCCTGACGCGTTTCGGCGTTACTCCGCCTTCATCTTAGGAGGGTGTGTCTTTGATTGTTTCCAAGTGGACTTGGTCCCACAGCTTGCTGAACTTCGGGTCCCAGCATGCACCAGGTGGGTATCCGTGAGTCTGTACCAGGCATGTGCCTTTCATGCTCAATAGCGTTCATGCACCCAGTATAAAGATACTCATGCCAACACAATGGTACAGTAGTGTTCCTTTAGGCAGTGCTTTTTAATTATCTTGCCAAGTGCTTAAGCGTTCGCTGCAGTGTTCCCATAAATAAGCGCTCGAGCCGCGAAGTTGCAGGAGAAAAGACAACGCCCTTCTCCTCTCCCTTTCTCCAAACGAATACCACATAGCCAAGGAAATCCAAGTGTGGCTGGTATTGTTGCAAGCGGGTCCTCCCCCTCCATCAAAATTACCAAAAAGAGTTCCATTTACCGGGGGCTATGACCCTGCAGGGCGGGCTGAAGAAGGCAGGAATGGAGATCCTGCCGTGAAGTTCCTCACAAAGTACAAAGTGCAACTGAGCCCAACTTCCTCTTACAGCAGGAAGCCGACTTTATTAGTCTCGAGCAAAGCAGCAAGGGACACACTTTAAATAGTCCTGACGCGTTTCGGCGTTACTCCGCCTTCATCTTAGGAGGGTGTGTCTTTGATTGTTTCCAAGTGGACTTGGTCCTGCAGCTTGCTGAACTGCGGGTCCCAGCATGCACCAGGTGGGTATCCGTGAGTCTGTACCGGGCATGTGCCTTTCAAGCTCAATAGCGTTCATGCACCCAGTATAAAGATACTCATGCCAACGCGATGGTACAGCAGTGTTCCTTTAGCCAGTGCTTTTCAATTATCTTGCCAAGTGCTTAAGCGTTTGCTGCAGTGTTCCCAAAAATAAGAGCTCCAGCCGCGAAGTTGCAGGAGAAAAGACAACGCTCTTCTCCTCTCCCTTTCTCCAAATGAATACCACATAGCCAAGGAAATCCAAGTGCGGCTGGTATCGTTGCAAGCGGGTCCTCCCCCTCCATCAAAATTACCAAAAAGAGTTCCATTTACCGGGGGCTATGACCCTGCAGGGCGAGCTAAAGAAGGCAGGAATGTTGATCCTGCCGTTAAGTTCCTCACAAAGTACAAAGTACAACTGAGCCCAACTTCGTCTTACAGCAGGAAGCCGACTTTATTATTCTCGAGCAAAGCAGCAAGGGACAAACTTTAAATAGTCCTGACGCGTTTTGGCGTTACTCTGCCTTCATCTTAGGAGGGTGTGTCTTTGATTGTTTCCAAGTGGACTTGGTCCCGCAGCTTGCTGAACTGCGGGTCTCAGCATGCACCAGGTGGGTATCCGTGAGTCTGTACCGGGCATGTGCCTTTCATGCTCAATAGCGTTTATGAACCCAGTATAAAGATACTCATGCCAACACGATGGTACAGTATTGTTCCTTTAGTCAGTGCTTTTCAATTATCTTGCCAAGTGCTTAAGCGTTCGCTGCAGTGTTCCCAAAAATAAGCGTTCCAGCCGCGAAGTTGCAGGAGAAAAGACAACACCCTTCTCCTCTCCTTTTCTCCAAACGAATACCACATAGCCAAGGAAATACAAGTGCGGCTGGTATCGTTGCAAGTGGGTCCTCCCCCTCCATCAAAATTACCAAAAAGCGTTCCATTTACCAGGGGCTATGACCCTGCAGGGCGAGCTCAAGAAGGCAGGAATGGAGATCCTGCCGTTAAGTTCCTCACAAAGTACAAAGTACAACTGAGCCCAACTTCGTCTTACAGCAGGAAGCCGACTTTATTATTCTCGAGCAAAGCAGCAAGGGACACACTTTAAATAGTCCTGACGCGTTTCGGCGTTACTCCGCCTTCATCTTAGGAGGGTGTGTCTTTGATTGTTTCCAAGTGGACTTGGTCCCACAGCTTGCTGAACTTCGGGTCCCAGCATGCACCAGGTGGGTATCCGTGAGTCTGTACCAGGCATGTGCCTTTCATGCTCAATAGCGTTCATGCACCCAGTATAAAGATACTCATGCCAACACAATGGTACAGTAGTGTTCCTTTAGGCAGTGCTTTTTAATTATCTTGCCAAGTGCTTAAGCGTTCGCTGCAGTGTTCCCATAAATAAGCGCTCGAGCCGCGAAGTTGCAGGAGAAAAGACAACGCCCTTCTCCTCTCCCTTTCTCCAAACGAATACCACATAGCCAAGGAAATCCAAGTGTGGCTGGTATTGTTGCAAGCGGGTCCTCCCCCTCCATCAAAATTACCAAAAAGAGTTCCATTTACCGGGGGCTATGACCCTGCAGGGCGGGCTGAAGAAGGCAGGAATGGAGATCCTGCCGTGAAGTTCCTCACAAAGTACAAAGTGCAACTGAGCCCAACTTCCTCTTACAGCAGGAAGCCGACTTTATTAGTCTCGAGCAAAGCAGCAAGGGACACACTTTAAATAGTCCTGACGCGTTTCGGCGTTACTCCGCCTTCATCTTAGGAGGGTGTGTCTTTGATTGTTTCCAAGTGGACTTGGTCCTGCAGCTTGCTGAACTGCGGGTCCCAGCATGCACCAGGTGGGTATCCGTGAGTCTGTACCGGGCATGTGCCTTTCAAGCTCAATAGCGTTCATGCACCCAGTATAAAGATACTCATGCCAACGCGATGGTACAGCAGTGTTCCTTTAGCCAGTGCTTTTCAATTATCTTGCCAAGTGCTTAAGCGTTTGCTGCAGTGTTCCCAAAAATAAGAGCTCCAGCCGCGAAGTTGCAGGAGAAAAGACAACGCTCTTCTCCTCTCCCTTTCTCCAAATGAATACCACATAGCCAAGGAAATCCAAGTGCGGCTGGTATCGTTGCAAGCGGGTCCTCCCCCTCCATCAAAATTACCAAAAAGAGTTCCATTTACCGGGGGCTATGACCCTGCAGGGCGAGCTAAAGAAGGCAGGAATGTTGATCCTGCCGTTAAGTTCCTCACAAAGTACAAAGTACAACTGAGCCCAACTTCGTCTTACAGCAGGAAGCCGACTTTATTATTCTCGAGCAAAGCAGCAAGGGACAAACTTTAAATAGTCCTGACGCGTTTTGGCGTTACTCTGCCTTCATCTTAGGAGGGTGTGTCTTTGATTGTTTCCAAGTGGACTTGGTCCCGCAGCTTGCTGAACTGCGGGTCTCAGCATGCACCAGGTGGGTATCCGTGAGTCTGTACCGGGCATGTGCCTTTCATGCTCAATAGCGTTTATGAACCCAGTATAAAGATACTCATGCCAACACGATGGTACAGTATTGTTCCTTTAGTCAGTGCTTTTCAATTATCTTGCCAAGTGCTTAAGCGTTCGCTGCAGTGTTCCCAAAAATAAGCGTTCCAGCCGCGAAGTTGCAGGAGAAAAGACAACACCCTTCTCCTCTCCTTTTCTCCAAACGAATACCACATAGCCAAGGAAATACAAGTGCGGCTGGTATCGTTGCAAGTGGGTCCTCCCCCTCCATCAAAATTACCAAAAAGCGTTCCATTTACCAGGGGCTATGACCCTGCAGGGCGAGCTCAAGAAGGCAGGAATGGAGATCCTGCCGTTAAGTTCCTCACAAAGTACAAAGTACAACTGAGCCCAACTTCGTCTTACAGCAGGAAGCCGACTTTATTATTCTCGAGCAAAGCAGCAAGGGACACACTTTAAATAGTCCTGACGCGTTTCGGCGTTACTCCGCCTTCATCTTAGGAGGGTGTGTCTTTGATTGTTTCCAAGTGGACTTGGTCCCGCAGCTTGCTGAACTGCGGGTCTCAGCATGAACCAGGTGGGTATCCGTGAGTCTGTACCGGGCATGTGCCTTTCATGCTCAATAGCGTTTATGAACCCAGTATAAAGATACTCATGCCAACACGATGGTACAGTATTGTTCCTTTAGTCAGTGCTTTTCAATTATCTTGCCAAGTGCTTAAGCGTTCGCTGCAGTGTTCTCAAAAATAAGCGTTCCAGCCGCGAAGTTGCAGGAGAAAAGACAACACCCTTCTCCTCTCCTTTTCTCCAAACGAATACCACATAGCCAAGGAAATCCAAGTGCGGCTGGTATCGTTGCAAGCTGGTCCTCCCCCTCCATCAAAATTACCAAAAAGCGTTCCATTTACCGGGGGCTATGACCCTGCAGGGCGGGCTGAAGAAGGCAGGAATGGAGATCCTGCCGTGAAGTTCCTCACAAAGTACAAAGTACAACTGAGCCCAACTTCATCTTACAGCAGGAAGCCGACTTTATTAGTTTCGAGCAAAGCAGCAAGGGACACACTTTAAATAGTCCTGACGCATTTCTGCGTTACTCCGCCTTCATTTTAGGAGGGTGTGTCTTTGATTGTTTCCAAGTGGACTTGGTCCCACAGCTTGCTGAACTTCGGGTCCCAGCATGCACCAGGTGGGTATCCGTGAGTCTGTACCAGGCATGTGCCTTTCATGCTCAATAGCGTTCATGCACCCAGTATAAAGATACTCATGCCAACACAATGGTACAGTAGTGTTCCTTTAGGCAGTGCTTTTTAATTATCTTGCCAAGTGCTTAAGCGTTCGCTGCAGTGTTCCCATAAATAAGCGCTCGAGCCGCGAAGTTGCAGGAGAAAAGACAACGCCCTTCTCCTCTCCCTTTCTCCAAACGAATAGCACATAGCCAAGGAAATCCAAGTGTGGCTGGTATCGTTGCAAGCGGGTCCTCCCCCTCCATCAAAATTACCAAAAAGAGTTCCATTTACCGGGGGCTATGACCCTGCAGGGCGGGCTGAAGAAGGCAGGAATGGAGATCCTGCCGTGAAGTTCCTCACAAAGTACAAAGTACAACTGAGCCCAACTTCCTCTTACAGCAGGAAGCCGACTTTATTAGTCTCGAGCAAAGCAGCAAGGGACACACTTTAAATAGTCCTGACGCGTTTCGGCGTTACTCCGCCTTCATCTTAGGAGGGTGTGTCTTTGATTGTTTCCAAGTGGACTTGGTCCTGCAGCTTGCTGAACTGCGGGTCCCAGCATGCACCAGGTGGGTATCCGTGAGTCTGTACCGGGCATGTGCCTTTCAAGCTCAATAGCGTTCATGCACCCAGTATAAAGATACTCATGCCAACGCGATATTACAGCAGTGTTCCTTTAGCCAGTGCTTTTCAATTATCTTGCCAAAAGCTTAAGCGTTTGCTGCAGTGTTCCCATAAATAAGCGCTCCAGCCGCGAAGTTGCAGGAGAAAAGACAACGCACTTCTCCTCTCCCTTTCTCCAAATGAATACCACATAGCCAAGGAAATCCAAGTGTGGCTGGTATCGTTGCAAGCGGGTCCTCCCCCTCCATCAAAATTACCAAAAAGTGTTCCATTTACCGGGGGCTATGACCCTGCTGGGCGAGCTCAAGAAGGCAGGAATGGAGATCCTGCCGTTAAGTTCCTCACAAAGTACAAAGTACAACTGAGCCCAACTTCGTCTTACAGCAGGAAGCCGACTTTATTAGTCTCGAGCAAAGCAGCAAGGGACACACTTTAAATAGTCCTGACGCGGTTTGGCGTTACTCCGCCTTCATCTTAGGAGGGTTTGTCTTTGATTGTTTCCAAGTGGACTTGGTCCCGCAGCTTGCTGAACTGCGAGTCTCAGTATGCACCAGGTGGGTATCCGTGAGTCTGTACCGGGCATGTGCCTTTCATGCTCAATAGCGTTTATGCACCCAGTATAAAGATACTCATGCCAACATGATGGTACAGTAGTGTTCCTTTAGTCAGTGCTTTTCAATTATCTTGCCAAGTGCTTAAGCGTTCGCTGCAGTGTTCCCAAAAATAAGCGTTCCAGCCGCAAAGTTGCAGGAGAAAAGACAACACCCTTCTCCTCTCCTTTTCTCCAAACGAATACCACATAGCCAAGGAAATCCAAGTGCGGCTGGTATCGTTGCAAGCGGGTCCTCCCCCTCCATCAAAATTACCAAAAAGCGTTCCATTTACCGGGGGCTATGACCCTGCAGGGCGGGGTGAAGAAGGCAGGAATGGAGATCCTGCCGTGAAGTTCCTCACAAAGTACAAAGTACAACTGAGCCCAACTTCATCTTACAGCAGGAAGCCGACTTTATTAGTCTCGAGCAAAGCAGCAAGGGACACACTTTAAATAGTCCTGACGCGTTTCGGCGTTACTCCGCCTTCATCTTAGGAGGGTGTGTCTTTGATTATTTCCAAGTGGACTTGGTCCCGCAGCTTGCTGAACTGCGGGTCCCAGCATGCACCAGGTGGGTATCCGTGAGTCTGTACCAGGCATGTGGCTTTCAAGCTCAATAGCGTTCATGCACCCAGTATAAAGGTACTCATGCCAACACGATGGTACAGTAGTGTTCCTTTAGTCAGTGCTTTTCAATTATCTTGCCAAGTGCTTAAGCGTTCGCTGCAGTGTTCCCACAAATAAGCGCTCCAGCGCGAAGTTGCAGGAGAAAAGACAACACCCTTCTCCTCTCCCTTTCTCCAAACGAATACCACATAGCCAAGGAAATCCAAGTGCGGCTGGTATCGTTGCAAGCGGGTCCTCCCCCTCCATCATAATTACCAAAAAGAGTTCCATTTACCGCGGGCTATGACCCTGCAGGGCGGGCGCAAGAAGGCAGGAATGGAGATCCTGCCGTTAAGTTCCTCACAAAGTACAAAGTACAACTGAGCCCAACTTCGTCTTACAGCAGGAAGCCGACTTGGAAACAATCAAAGACACACCCTCCTAAGATGAAGGCGGAGTAACGCCGAAACGCGTCAGGACTATTTTTATATATATATATATATACATATATATATATATATTCACTGAAAAAAACATAGGTTTCAGGCCTGATATAGTTAGGAATTAGTATTTAATAAACCTTTGAAATTCACTGAAAAAACCATAGGTTTCAGGCCTGATATAGTTAGGAATTAGCATTTAAAAAACCTTGGAAATTCACTGAAAAAACTGTAGATTTTAGGGATGTTATAGTTAGCTGGACATTTCACTCATACAAAACCATTGAAATTCCCCCGATATAATTAGTTGTACTAACTATATCTCGCGCGCCCGCAATCCACTGCTGACGATGTCACATATTACATCATTCATGACATGGTCAGTGACATCACTGATGACATCTCAAATGACATAATTGATGACATCATCCAGTGATTGTGGTTTGATTTGTTATTTAAATATGTATTATATATATAGCAATTTGCATTGAAGAATGAGTGGATATTACCTACTGGCGGTCGCCAGTAGGTATATATAGTTAGGATTTTTTCTCTATGGGTTTTTTGAAAATTCTATGTCTAATAACTTTGGCGTTTGTGGACGGAATTGGCTGCAATTTTCAGGAAAATGGCACATTTTGTTTCTGAGCAGCCCTTGAAAATTTGGGGGGGGTTCGTCAAGGGGGGGCCGAGAAAAAAGGGGGTCCCAAAACGTGTTTTTAACATTGAGTTTTCCATAGGGCGGTTGGCCTCACTTTTAGCCCGAACGGCTGAATGGATTTGCACGAAACTTGGCAAAATTGTAGGGACTGGTAGCCCGATGTGCCTTTTGTAGGTCTCAATATATGTGCTCCAGTGGATTTTGAGAAATTAACGTTTAAAAAAAGATATATATCTGTAACAGCGGACCTGGCAGCGTCCCAGGACGCGTACTTTACGCGCAACGGAGCTTTGTGAAGCGAAGCTGATTGGTTCTCCGGCATCTGTCAACATTCCAAAAAGTCCGTAGCGGCCGCCATCTTGTCTCTCGGTAGGATCGAGAGACAAGAGGAGGTCAAAACAAAGGGGGAAATAACTATAAGGGGGCATAGTAGATCCTCGCTGACCCCCTAGGTTTGATGTGGAGGTTTTAAAAGGGCCCCGCGGGGCAAAAAAAAATAATAATAATAATAATCGAACGGCTGAATGGATTTGCACGAAACTTGGCAAAATATTAGGGACTGGTAGCCCGATGTGCCTTTGCTAGGTCTCAATATATGTGCTCCAGTCGATTTTGAGAAATTAACGTTCAAAAAAAGATATATATCTGTAACAGCGCTCCGCTTCGCGTAACGGAGGTTTGCGAAGCTGATTGGTCATTCTGCCACTGGGCTATAGTTGGGCTACATCTGGCTGATATTTGGGCTACATTTGTTTTTTTGTGTGTCTGGCGGCCATCTTTGGGCTACATTGGGCTACATTGGGCTTCATTGGGCTACATTGGGCTACATTTGGGCTCCAACATATATATAGGCCAATGTAGCCCAATATATATTTTTCAAAGTTAATTTTCGTAAAAACCACTGGAGCATATATCTTGAGACATAGCAAAGGCACATCGGGCTACCAGTCCCTACAATTTTGCCAAGTTTCGTGGAAATCCATTCAGCCGTTCGAGCTAAAAGTGAGTCCAACCGCCCTATGGAAATGAAGGAAATGAATGGGTAATTTGTAATTAGCAAATAGCTAATCGCAAACTAGGAATGGTAAAGAATCGCTATTTATTCCTTAAAGTTCGCTATTTAGGAAATGCAAAAAACTTTGATGATACATATGGCGGTTCATCTCTAACAAGATAAGAAGCATAGGGATACATTTATGATGACTGGCGCATCACCAGGGATGTGTTAGTCATTCTGTGCCGCTGTTCCGTCACCTATGGTGTGCTGCATTTACAATGCGGCGCATCATGGGGCAAAAACAGCACAGATGCGTGATGTATCTGTGCCGTAAAGGTGGCGCATTGCTGGAGTTGTATCGCAAGTGTGATGAAGCTCCAGCAAGGGTCGGGGGTGCCCCTGTCGCAGGGTTTCTGTTCTCACACAGAACTGTGGACAGAGGATTGGAACCTCGGCGAATTAGGGTGTCCCAAAACTCACGTTAGTAATCAAAAACTCCTTAGCAAGCTAGGTACAGTGTCACATTGGATATAACAAACTCTCAATGTTTAGACAATCCAGAATATGAACTTATAGTACCTCAGGATACGTGGAACTCATGAACAGTCGGTCGTTATATATTTCTTAGAAACCAGAACATGGAGTTAAGAAGAACACATGTGTATTTGAAATGTTTATTTACTAATGCCGTCTTCTCAGGCGTAGTATCTTAGATAATAGAAGTACACATATTATCAGTAGCAAAATTACCAGCATAGTTACTAGTACATAAAAAGCGAATGGTGACAGTATGTTAACATGCTGTAAATGAATAAGAGTTAGCAACACTTATAAGCAGCCGCGGGCCGTGGAGGGAGTTACGGTGGGGCAGGGAGGCGGGGAGGGGGAGGGGCAAGGTAGAGAGGGCTCCACCCTGCTTCTCCCCCTCCCCGCCTCCCTGCCTCACCGTAACTCCCTCCACGGCCCGCGGCTGCTTATATCTCACCCTCCCTAATACACATATTATATTATTTGCTAAGAAGGTCTCTTTGTGTTGGTTTAGGGCGTGCCCATACTTTAGTGTCTTAGATTTGAAGGAATCACATCAGCATACACCAGCTCTCTCTTCATGTGAACCGCATCAACTGTTGTGTATGTGTGTTCGGCAAAGCAATATAAAACCCGCCTCATGCCCAGAATTGGCAGAAGTTGCACTTATGTTATGAGTATGAAGTCGTGGAGATCAGACCTCATAACAATTCTGTATCGTGTTGTTCTTGAAACTTTAGCACTCGCTGTACAGATATAGTTTAACAAGCAAAGCAGATAGTAGAGCAATAACATATTATTCTCATGTAAACCACGATGAACTACTAGGTGGAAAGCTAAAGCAACAACTAAGTGTCGTGTGCAGAAGTTGCAAAAAAGGAAAAATGGCGTTTAAACCGGTAATGAGCCCATGCTAACTTAACACGGTGTAAAGATATCCAGGACCTAGATGACACCTCCCCATGATCCGGAAACGAACTGAATAAGATAATAGAAGTGCCATCTCATGAGAGCAGATTGCAAGTTTATATGTGGACGGTCCGCAAGGTAAAGCATTAAAAACTAGGAAAATTTAATGCTAAAGAAAAATAAAACAGCCAAGTACTTTATCGAGTCTTAAGCCAATAGGCAAGGTAAATAATAAAAACTTGACAAATAAGTCAATGAATTGTCAATGAAATGCTAGTACTCAGCATATCAAACATGAAAAAGGTCTATGACATAACTGTGTATGCAAAATAAGCTGCAACAGCCTCCAATAGGAAGTCACCGTCTTCATCCGAAAACAGTTCAGCCATCCAATTTAAAAGCGGAAAAGAACATACGTGCTCTCCCAGCACCGGATCCTCTATCACCATCAGAGGACAGCTCGGTGGGTTTTCAAGAAAGCTCTGTTCCAAGAAAGACTGTGCTGCCGCCAGTAAATTCCAGGGACCAAGTAGTCCATGCATCAATGCCACAGCCATAATCCTTTCGCCAGGACAAACCAACTCGTGAGTAATGATAGGAGTCATCAGCTGATTAAAGTCGACGTCAGGAGAAACCGGTCCGCAGAGACACAAATCAATGGCCCAATCGAAATCACAGGTCAGGCAGTGAAATACAGGCTGGACACAGGTGAAGTAGGAGAATCGAAAAGATAATCCATATGCCGTGCTTAATATCGCCAACGGCATTGTGCCATAATATTCTAGCATGCGATTGCGGAACAGTGTCAGCAGCTGCAGGGTGGGAGGTTGCATAGGAGGGACATCCATATTTAAAAATGTAAAAAAGCACAAGAGCGTCCGCTGGTAATGCAAGTAAAAATGCCAATCCACGAACCGGAGTGGAGAAAATAGAATGAAAGGAAGCAGGGATGACTCCAAAGATTTTCTCAAATGAAGTCACGAGACCACTGGTAACAACTTTAAAAAAGTGCGCCAGGGTCTTTGTGGAGGATGCGTTAAAGATAGTCGGAACCATCTTGCTGAAATTGAAAGGCAAATCTGAATTAAAAGTATTCCTTTTATCGTAACAGTAAGTGAACGGGTTATTTGCTGCAGAAATGTTCTATTTCCTCCCACACATGAACATAGGGAGTTTTCAATCTGGCCACAAATACCAACCTTGGGACAGATTTCAACGGCATGGCAAGAATAAGAGCTCTTTTGTCTCAGAGAGAGGTGGCCTTGAGTTCGGCCCGTGAAACTTTCGTGCTTCACATAGCGAACACCCGTACAGAGGTGCAGACCCTTTTCAATTAACTCAGAACAATCTTCATTATTGAGCATCAAATAACTACCATTTTCCAACAACTTGAACGTGGGGATGATAGCAGGAACTGGCGTGCCTTGCAACACGCAAGCCATATTTGGTCGGTGTTTGTTGCATGAACCGTGTAACTGTATGTGCCTACACATTAGTGAATGATCTGGCGTCTCAGTGCATTCCTCTCCATTCAGATAAACTTCTTGATCATCTTTGAAACATCTGTATGTGTATGGAAGCGACCAGACCTCATGAAGAAAAGCACTACCTAAAGGTTCATAACGACCTATTGGTATATATTTCATACAATTTGAAAACTTATATAAAGCAAAAGGCAGCGTTATTAAACCGTGGATAAGGCACGTTGCCAAAAAAAACGCAATCCTCTGCTGATGATGTCACTGAGCATGTCATGAATGATGTAATATGTGACATCATCAGCAGTGGATTACGGGTAATAGTATCTCTAGTTTACTCCCCTATAGCTGTCTTTCTTTTAACATAAGTGTCTGTTTCCTTCCCTTATACTTACTGTTTTTGGTTCGCTTCTAGTTCGCATACCGGCGAGCGAACTGGGAAGCGAACTAAGAGAAATAGAGGTTGGCACAGTTCCAAATATTGTACCAATTTTTTAATAACGGGGAGGTAGTTCTGAAAAGAACTTTTTTTTTTATTGTTTTTGTTGTTTTATATTTTTTTTATTATTTTTCGGAATTTTTTTTTACTTTTTTTGAATTTTTCTGAACAGTTTTATATTTTTTTGGGTTTTTCTTGGAGGGGGCAATGAAAACGATTCATTGTAAAGGGCTCAACAGGAGCAACAAAACAAAAAAAGAAGTATTTATTATTTTGGGCGTTTCGTACAAACTTGCATATGATAGTCAATAGCTCTGTTGATCAGAGTGATGCTTTTTTCTCCGTAGGAAATGAATCCATCGCAAAATACGCAGGTGTGTTTTACTTCACCAAATTTCATTTGTATATTTGGCACCATCTCCCTGCCCTCTGGTCCCGTTACTTCCGGTACAACAGATCTTCTGGCCATAATAGGGAGATTATCTAGGTCGTTCCGAAACTGTGCAGCACTGTAGTTGTTAGGATGCCACCTAGTCATATGGCGATGCATTGTGTAGTTTCCGAAACTGTATTTTTTCTCGGTTCCTCTGGACAGTCTATCTTGACATATAAGGCAAGTTACGTATCTTGCATTTACTTTTTTCTGACCTTTGGGAATTTAAAAAAATTGCCAAATGAAGTTTTCTTTCCGGTGAGACGTCCTGGGCTGCTCAGGCAAAAACTGCCTCTCTTCGTGCTCGTCGTCCTGTTCCTCTTCTTCTTCTTCTTGTTGAATTATAACTTGAGCAGGTGGTCCACTCTTCCTTGGATGTGGTGGAGGTGGTGGGGAAGCACCAGCTGAAGCTACTAAAGAAGCCATTGCTCAGTGATCACAAAGGGTCTTTCTCTCACAATGATGAAAGTCAGAGTGAGGAAAGAAGGAGGGATTTTCATCATTTGGGAAAAACAAGAGTTCTCAACCAATCAAAAGTGTTCATTTTAGATTATATGACCTAGTCTTACATCATTAGGAAACCAAAAGTGAAATGAACCAATGAAAAGTGTTATTACCAAGTCACATGACTTGCTGTGTTTACGTTAAGCGCTTTGCAGGGCCTCCCGGTTTGCTTCCAGAAACCTGCGATTTGCGACTCGCTTCGCGTACCAGTTCGCTAACGTAGCACGTCATATGACGTATCACGCGACAACGTGAAACGTCATGCGGACGGGAGGCGTCACGATGTTGTTTTCTAACGCGGCACTTGCGGTAAAGAAACGTTTACCGGCTCGCGGTCTATTTCGCGGCATCAAGGTCAGCTAACGGGAAGCTTCCCGATTCGCGAAGCGGGAACGAAGAAAAAAAAATATAAAAAAAAAAAATTATTCATAAACATATAAAATATATTTTTGGATTTAAAGAAGAATACATTTTACAGCTACAGATATTAGCTGTTAAAAAACCAATGAAATTCACAGAAAAAACCATAGGTTATAGACCATATATAGTTAGGAATTAGCATTTACAAAACCTTGAAAATTCACTGAAAAAACCACAGGTTATAGACCATATATAGTTAGGAATTAGCATTTAGAAAACCTTATTTTACTCACAAAAAACCATTGAAATTCCATATATAGTTAGTTGCACTAACTATATATCGTGCACCCGCAATCCACTGCTGATGATGTCACATATTACATCATTCATGACATGGTCAGTGACATCACTGATGACATCACTGATGACATCTCAAATGACATCACTGATGACATCACTGATGACATCTCATTTGACATCAATGACCACATCACTGATGATATCATTCATGTGACAATACAATGCATCTCCTCACATTTTAATATAACCTCTGTTTCACCCAGTGTTAAAAAGAGAGTATAATTTTTGAAACCATTGACACACCAATACTAGTTACTACATACGCACTCACTGATTGCTACGTCTACACACACCTTCACTCATTCACCCATACAATCATTCATACATACAATCACTCATCTTTACAACACTATCATATGCACTCATACACCTATACAGACACTCACAGTCTGCCACTCATCCATGGAGTTACTCACACACCTAGTCAGTCCTGTAAAGAATCAATGACACTTCCATTTTCTTGTCTATACAGTTAAACATAGAGCACCTTACATTTTCAAACATATACTAACACATACTTACCTTCTTATACAATCATTGATACAAGTACAGATTGATCTGCACAGAGTCACACACCTCCCAGCTAGCCACACACACACTCAGTCTCCCATACAAATACTTGGGCAATCAATCAATAACCCATATAGTTACTCATATAGCTACTGATCAACACATGCAGCAGTTTACAGAACAACAGACATAATGATGCACAAATTAAGACAGTTTAGTCACTAACCCATGCAGTCAGTGAGACACATTTAATCACTCACTCATACAGTCAGTCATGCACCTACTAAATCCTTCGTCCAGACACTTACACATCCACTCATTCTTCAATATGTAAGACATATTTAAACTTTATAGAAACAAAAAATCACTGGATGTTGTTATCAGTGATGTCATCAGTGATGTCATTTGAGATGTCATCAGTGATGTCATCAGTGATGTCACTGACCATGTCATGAATGATGTAATATGTGACATCATCAGCAGTGGATTGCGGGTGCACGATATATAGTTAGTGCAACTAACTATATATGGAATTTCAATGGTTTTGTGTGAGTAAAATAAGGTTTTCTAAATGCTAATTCCTAACTATATATGGTCTATAACCTGTGGTTTTTTCAGTGAATATAAATATAAATATCTGGATGGAGTATTTAGTAGCAGTGTATTTGACTGTTTACTTGACTAATTTAAAGTGTCTCTCTAAATATATTGGATAATGACTAAACTGGTGAACATCTGCATCACTTTGTCCGTTGTTGTAAAAACTACTTCTCCAGTTGGTTACTAGCTGTTTGAAAGTCTATATTAGTTATTGATTAGTTAACTAAGTATTTGTATGGGAGAGTGAATATGTGTGTGGTTCGTGGGAGATGTGTGACTGCCCAAAGATGTGTGAATTGTTGATTTAGTAGGTATATGAAGTTAAGACTACATGTTATAACAGTTGTTTGGGTGAGTGAATATCTTTATGGGTGTAGTGATGAGCAAATATCTCTCTTAATGGTACATGTCCAACAAAGTAGAAAAATAAAAGGCAATGCATGTGTCAGTTGTTGTTTATAAATAAGTATACATAAGACTCACTGATTGTATGCGTGACGGTATAGATAACTGTATACTTGTAATAGTAATTTTGTAACACACTAAGTATAACTTACTATCTATAAGAATAGATAACGTGGTGTTTGTATGAGTGTATAGCTAATTAAATGTAAGTATGATCCATTGTTTGCATAAGGGATTAGGATGACTTTATAAGTGAAAAGGATGTGTGCTGGGGTGTAATGTCGATATAGGTGTATAAGTATATTTGATAGTGTTCTATTGATCATTGACTGCATGTATGAGTGAATCTGTAGGTAAGTGATTAGATGTGTGTATAGATCTAGGAATCACTGAGTGGTTTTTTAGAAACTTGTATCGGTGTGTCAATGGATTTAAATATGGTACTCTGTATTTTACAGTGAGTGACGAAAGGTTATACTAGTGTATGATGAGGTGGATCGTCACGTGGATGATGTCATCAGTGATGTCATTTGAGATGTCATCAGTGATGTTACTGACCATGTCATGAATGATGTAATATGTGACATCATCAGCAGTGGATTGCGGGCGCGCGAGATATAGTTAGAACAACTAACTATATCGGAGGAATTTCAATGGTTTTGTATGAGTGAAATGTCCAGCTAACTATAACACCCCTAAAATCTACAGTTTTTTATGTGAATTTCTAAGGTTCTTTTAATGCTAATTCCTAACTTTATCAGGCCTGAAACCTATAGTTTTTCAGTGAATTTCAAAGGTTTTTTAAATGCTAATTCCTAACTATATTAGGCCTCAACGCTATGGTTTTTTCAGTGAATTTGCAAGGTTTTTTAAATGCTAATTCCTAATTATGATGTGTGTGAAACCTATGGTTTTTCTGTGAATTTCTAAGGTTTTTTCAATGCTAATTCCTAATTATAACATGTGTGAAATCTATGTTTTTTTCAGTGATTTTACAAAGTTTTTTAAGTGCTAATTCCAAAATATAACGTGTGTGAAACCTATGTTTTTTTCAGTGAATTTCCAAGGTTTTTAAAATGCTAATTTCTGTATCAATTTTTATATTTTTTATATATTTATTTTCCAACAAACTGCCTTTGTATATTGTAATACATTGACTGTATCCTGTAATATGCAACGGCACAGCTAGTTTTTATGATTTGGATAAAGTTATACAGTATAGTCTACATCTTCAATCAAAATATAAACAGTCAAATTTGTCAATGAATTATTTTTTTTTCAGCGTGCGCGAAACGTGCGCGCACCTCGTGGTTTTTTTTTTAATGTTTTTTTTGCCCTTCTGGGTCCTTCAGAGACCCCCTGAGAAGACCTAGGGGGTCAGGGAGTCTCTACCCTGCCCCCTTTTCATATTCTCCACTATTGTTTTTGACTCAGTTCGGCCTCGAGGGTGCGAGCAACGTGCGCGCACCTTGCGATTTAAAAGAAAAAAAAATGTTTTGCCCTTCGCGGTCCTTCCGGGACCCCATGAGAAGGCCTAGGGGATCTGGGAGTCTCTTCCCTGCCTCCTTTTCACGTTTTTACGAAATCGGGTAAATTGTCATTTATATGCGACGGTCGCGCAACGTGCACGCATGCGTGCGCACACTTTGCGTGCATGTAAAGTCATGTGACATGAAAACAACACTTTTGATTGGTTTATAGTAGTTTCTTTTCCAGAATCTTGAAAAACCCCACCCACTTCTCTCACTATCTCTTTTGGTTTCCTGAGAGAAGGTTCTCTGCTTTGTTCCAGCTTTTTTCATATCAAAATGGCAGAACAGCAGCCACAGGATTCTTCTGAGTTTGTGTGTGAGTAACTCTATAGATGAGTGTCCGTGTGTATAGGTGTATGAGTACATATGATGAGTGAGTATATGTATGAGTGCCCATATAGAAATGTTAGTGAATGACTGGATGTGTATGTAGATTTTGGAATTACTGAATAGGTTGTTCTAACTAGAATTGGTATCTCCATTTTTTTGAAAATTTTTGTTTCTATTTTTGAATGTGTGTATCAAGGGTTATATTACGCTGAGAGGAGGTCTGCCACTCTTTCACAAGGATGATGTCATCAGTGATGTCATCAGTGAGGTCATTTGAGATGTCATCAGTGATGTCATCAGTGATGTCACTGACCATGGCATGAATGATGTAATATGTGACATCATCAGCAGTGGATTGCGGGCACGCGAGTTATAGTGAGTACAACTAACTATAACGGGGGAATTTCAAAGGTTTTTTAAATGGTAATTCCTAACTATAACGTGGCTGAAACCTATGTTTTTTTCAGTGAATTTCAATGGTTTTGTAAATGATAATCTTTAAATGTATTAATTTTTATAATTTTTATACTGATTTACTACATTATTTTAAATTATTTATTTTTAGATATTTTATTTTTTAAATTACATTACATATTTTTAATGTAAATTGAAAAAACATTGTTTTTACACCTCTCTGCAACGCAGCTCCCTGACGCGTTTGCAGAGGGGGAACTAATTCACCTTGCATACAGGGGGTCCCTGGGGGCCAACTAGCCCACCAGGAACCTCCAGTATTCCCCAGGGGGCTGCATTGCAGAGAGGTGTAATGAGGCCACACCCTTTTTAACACCTCTCTGCAGCGCAGCCCCCTGGCGCGTTTGCAGAGGGGTAACTAATTCCCCTTGCATACTGGGGGTCCTTGGGGGCCAACTAGCCCACCTGGAACCTCCAGTATGCGCCAGGGGGCTGCATTGCAGAGAGGTGTAATGAGGCTATGCCCCTTTTTACACCTCTCTGCAACACAGCCCCCTGGCACGTTTGTAGAAGGGAAACTAATTCCCCTTGCATACTGGCGGTCCCTGGGGGCCAACTAGCCCACCTGGAACCTCCAGTATGCGCCAGGGGGCTGCATTGCAGAGAGGTGTAATGAGGCTATGCCCCTTTTTACACCTCTCTGCAACACAGCCCCCTGGCACGTTTGTAGAAGGGAAACTAATTCCCCTTGCATACTGGCGGTCCCTGGGGGCCAACTAGCCCACCTGGAACCTCCAGTATGCTCCAGGGGGCTGCATTGCAGAGAGATGAAATGAGGCCACACCCTTTTTTTACACCTCTCTGCAACGCAGCCCTTGGGCGCGTTTGCAGAAGGGGAACTAATTCCCCTTGCATACTGGGGGTCCCTGGGGTCCAACTAGCCCACCTGGAACCTCCAGTATGCACCAGGGGGCTGCATTGCAGAGAGGTGTAATGAGGCTATGCCCCTTCTTACACCTCTCTGCAACGCTGCCCCCTGGCGCGTTTGCAGGGGGGAAACTAATTCCCCTTGCATACTGACGGTCCCTGGGGGCCAACTAGCCCATCAGGAGCCTCCAGTATGTGCCAGGGGGCTGCATTGCTTTGCCCCGGGGGACGGCGGTCCCCGGGGCAGTGTGGGGGGGATTGGGGCCCCCCACACTTCTTTATCACAATGCCCCCGCGATTTGGTCCCCCCGGGGGGTAATTTTAAAAAAACAGACCGGGTTTTTAAAAAGCATTTTATGGGCCTTGGGGGGTCCTTGTGGGACCACCTGGGAAGGCCTAGGGGGTCAGGGTGTTTCCACCCTACCCCCTTTTTGTTTTCTACACATTTGTTTTTCTGATTTCTTGTGCCTCGGTCTACCGAGCACAAGATGGCTGCCAACACTTCCTGGTTTGAAGTGTTGAAAGCCAATGAGCATACAGCTCGTGCTGATTGGCTGCCACTGTCTGTCAACACTCCAAAACTGAAATTGTTGGCTGCCATCTTGTGCCTCAGTAGACTGAGGCACAAGAAAGCAGGAAAACAAACGTATAGAACTGAAAAAGGGGGCAGGGTAGAAGCACCCAACCCCCTAAGCCTGCTCAGGGGGTCCCACAAGGACCCCCAAGGACCCAAATTTTTTTTTTTAATTTTTTTAAATCGCGGGGTATGCGTACGGAGCGCGCACGGTACGCGTACGGTGCGCGCACAATGCGCACTTATAGATATATACATTTTTTCAAATTCGATTTTCTCAACAACTACTGGAGGATATACACCATTTAAATAAAATGGTGATCTGCGAATCAGACTCTACCATTTTGCCAAATTTCTTGTAATTCCGTTAGCCGTGTCTAATCGTCCTATGGAAAATAACATGGGGAAAACACGTTTTGGAACCCCCCTTTTTTCTCAGCCCCCACTTCACGAATCCCCCCAAAACTTTCAGGGTAGGAGCAGAGCGGAGCGGGTCATCTTCTTTGAGAAATTCACAAAGATTCATCTACGGGCGCCAAAGTTATTCCCAATAGAATGTTGCGGATTTCCTATGGAAACTAGGCCCTAACTATATCTACCTACTGGCGACCGCCAGTAGGTAAAATATATATATATATACATATATATATATATATATATATATATCTATATCTATATATATATATATATATATATATATATATATATCTATATATATTACCTACTGGCGGTCGCCAGTAGGTATATATAGTTAGGATTTTTTCTCTATGGGATTTTTGAAAATTCTATGTCTAATAACTTTGGCGTTTGTGGACGGAATTGGCTGAAATGTTCAGGAAAATGGCACATTTTGTTTCTGAGCAGCCCTTGAAAATTTGGGGGGGGTTCGTCAAGGGGGGGCCGAGAAAAAAGGGGGGTCCCAAAACGTGTTTTTAACATTGAGTTTTCCATAGGGCGGTTGGCCTCACTTTTAGCCCGAACGGCTGAATGGATTTGCACGAAACTTGGCAAAATTGTAGGGACTGGTAGCCCGATGTGCCTTTTGTAGGTCTCAATATATGTGCTCCAGTGGATTTTGAGAAATTAACGTTTAAAAAAAGATATATATCTGTAACAGCGGACCGGGCAGCGTCCCAGGACGCGTACTTTTCGCGCAACGGAGCTTTGTGAAGCGAAGCTGATTGGTTCTCTGGCGTCTGTCAACATTCCAAAAAGTCCGTAGCGGCCGCCATCTTGTCTCTCGGTAGGATCGAGAGACAAGAGGAGGCCAAAACAAAGGGGGAAATAACCATAAGGGGCATAGTAGATCCTCGCTGACCCCCTAGGTTTGATGTGGAGGTTTTAAAAGGGCCCCGCGGGGCAAAAAAAAAAAATAATAATAATAATCGAACGGCTGAATGGATTTGCACGAAACTTGGCAAAATATTAGGGACTGGTAGCCCGATGTGCCTTTGCTAGGTCTCAATATATGTGCTCCAGTGGATTTTGAGAAATTAACGTTCAAAAAAAGATATATATCTGTAACAGCGCTCCGCTTCGCGTAACGGAGGTTTGCGAAGCTGATTGGTCATTCTGTCACTGGGCTATAGTTGGGCTACATCTGGCTGATATTTGGGCTACATTTGTTTTTTTTGTCTCTGGCGGCCATCTTTGGGCTACATTGGGCTACATTGGGCTTCATTTGGGCTCCAACATATATATAGGCCAATGTAGCCCAATATATATTTTTCAAAGTTAATTTTCGTAAAAACCACTGGAGCATATATCTTGAGACATAGGAAAGGCACATCGGGCTACCAGTCCCTACAATTTTGCCAAGTTTCGTGGAAATCCATTCAGCCGTTCGAGCTAAAAGTGAGTCCAACCGCCCTATGGAAATGAAGGAAATGAATGGGTAATTTGTAATTAGCAAATAGCTAATCGCAAACTAGGAATGGTAAAGAATCGCTATTTATTCCTTAAAGTTCGCTATTTAGGAAATGCAAAAAACTTTGATGATACATATGGCGGTTCATCTCTAACAAGATAAGAAGAATAGGGATAGATTTATGATGACTGGCGCATCACCAGGGATGTGTTAGTCATTCTGTGCCGCTGTTCCGTCACCTATGGTGTGCTGCATTTACAATGCGGCGCATCATGGGGCAAAAACAGCACAGATGCGTGATGTATCTGTGCCGTAAAGGTGGCGCATTGCTGGAGTTGTATCGCAAGTGTGATGAAGCTCCAGCAAGGGTTGGGGGTGCCCCTGTCGCAGGGTTTCTGTTCTCACACAGAACTGTGGACAGAGGATTGGAACCTCGGCGAATTAGGGTGTCCCAAAACTCACGTTAGTAATCAAAAACCCCTTAGCAAGCTAGGTACAGTGTCACATTGGATATAACAAACTCTCAATGTTTAGACAATCCAGAATATGAACTTATAGTACCTCAGGATACGTGGAACTCATGAACAGTCGGTCGTTATATATTTCTTAGAAACCAGAACATGGAGTTAAGAAGAACACATGTGTATTTGAAATGTTTATTTACTAATGCCGTCTTCTCAGGCGTAGTATCTTAGATAATACAAGTACACATATTATCAGTAGCAAAATTACCAGCATAGTTACTAGTACATAAAAAGCGAATGGTGATAGTATGTTAACATGCTGTAAATGAATAAGAGTTAGCAACACTTATAAGCAGCCGCGGGCTGTGGAGGGAGTTACGGTGAGGCAGGGAGGCGGGGAGGGGGAGAAGCAGGGTGGAGAATACAAGTACACATATTATCAGTAGCAAAATTACCAGCATAGTTACTAGTACATAAAAAGCGAATGGTGATAGTATGTTAACATGCTGTAAATGAATAAGAGTTAGCAACACTTATAAGCAGCCGCGGGCCGTGGAGGGAGTTACGGTGGGGCAGGGAGGCGGGGAGGGGGAGGGGCAGGGTGGAGAGGGCTCCACCCTGCTTCTCCCCCTCCCCGCCTCCCTGCCTCACCGTAACTCCCTCCACGGCCCGCGGCTGCTTATATCTCACCCTCCCTAATACACATATTATATTATTTGCTAAGAAGGTCTCTTTGTGTTGGTTTAGGGCGTGCCCATACTTTAGTGTCTTAGATTTGAAGGAATCACATCAGCATACACCAGCTCTCTCTTCATGTGAACCGCATCAAGTGTTGTGTATGTGTGTTCGGCAAAGCAATATAAAACCCGCCTCATGCCCAGAATTGGCAGAAGTTGCACTTATGTTATGAGTATGAAGTCGTGGAGATCAGACCTCATAACAATTCTGTATCGTGTTGTTCTTGAAACTTTAGCACTCGCTGTACAGATATAGTTTAACAAGCAAAGCAGATAGTAGAGCAATAACGTATTATTCTCATGTAAACCACGATGAACTACTAGGTTGAAAGCTAAAGCAACAACTAAGTGTCGTGTGCAGAAGTTGCAAAAAAGGAAAAATGGAGTTTAAACCGGTAATGAGCCCATGCTAACTTAACACGGTGTAAAGATATCCAGGACCTAGATGACACCTCCCCATGATCCGGAAACGAACTGAATAAGATAATAGAAGTGCCATCTCATGAGAGCAGATTGCAAGTTTATATGTGGACGGTCCGCAAGGTAAAGCATTAAAAACTAGGAAAATGTAATGCTAAAGAAAAATAAAACAGCCAAGTACTTTATCGAGTCTTAAGCCAATAGGCAAGGTAAATAATAAAAACTTGACAAATAAGTCAATGAATTGTCAATGAAATGCTAGTACTCAGCATATCAAACATGAAAAAGGTCTATGACATAACTGTGTATGCAAAATAAGCTGCAACAGCCTCCAATAGGAAGTCACCGTCTTCATCCGAAAACAGTTCAGCCATCCAATTTAAAAGCGGAAAAGAACATACGTGCTCTCCCAGCACCGGATCCTCTATCACCATCAGAGGACAGCTCGGTGGGTTTTCAAGAAAGCTCTGTTCCAAGAAAGACTGTGCTGCCGCCAGTAAATTCCAGGGACCAATTAGTCCATGCATCAATGCCACAGCCATAATCCTTTCGCCAGGACAAACCAACTCGTGAGTAATGATAGGAGTCATCAGCTGATTAAAGTCGACGTCAGGAGAAACCGGTCCGCAGAGACACAAATCAATGGCCCAATCGAAATCACAGGTCAGGCAGTGAAATACAGGCTGGACACAGGTGAAGTAGGAGAATCGAAAAGATAATCCATATGCCGTGCTTAATATCGCCAACGGCATTGTGCCATAATATTCTAGCATGCGATTGCGGAACAGTGTCAGCAGCTGCAGGGTGGGAGGTTGCATAGGAGGGACATCCATATTTAAAAATGTAAAAAAGCACAAGAGCGTCCGCTGGTAATGCAAGTAAAAATGGCAATCCACGAAGCAGAGTGGAGAAAATAGAATGAAAGAAAGCAGGGATGACTCCAAAGATTTTCTCAAATGAAGTCACGAGACCACTGGTAACAACTTTAAAAAAGTGCGCCAGTGCCTTTGTGGAGGATGCGTTAAAGATAATCCGAACCATCTTGCTGAAATTGAAAGGCAAATCTGAATTGAAAAGGGTCTGCACCTCTGTACGGGTGTTTGCTATGTGAAGCACGAAAGTTTCACGGGCCGAACTCAAGGCCACCTCTCTCTGAGACAAAAGAGCTCTTATTCTTGCCATGCCGTTGAAATCTGCTCCCAAGGTTGGTATTTGTGGCCAGATTGAAAACTCCCTATGTTCATGTGTGGGAGGAAATAGAACATTTCTGCAGCAAATAACCCGTTCACTTACTGTTACGATAAAAGGAATACTTTTAATTAACCCAGAACAATCTTCATTATTGAGCATCAAATAACTACCATTTTCCAACAACTTGAACGTGGGGATGATAGCAGGAACTGGCGTGCCTTGCAACACGCAAGCCATATTTGGTCGGTGTTTGTTGCATGAACCGTGTAACTGTATGTGCCTACACATTAGTGAATGATCTGGCGTCTCAGTGCATTCCTCTCCATTCAGATAAACTTCTTGATCATCTTTGAAACATCTGTATGTGTATGGAAGCGACCAGACCTCATGAAGAAAAGCACTACCTAAAGGTTCATAACGACCTATTGGTATATATTTCATACAATTTGAAAACTTATATAAAGCAAAAGGCAGCGTTATTAAACCGTGGATAAGGCACGTTGCCAAAAAACCCGCAATCCTCTGCTGATGATGTCACTGAGCATGTCATGAATGATGTAATATGTGACATCATCAGCAGTGGATTACGGGTAATAGTATCTCTAGTTTACTCCCCTATAGCTGTCTTTCTTTTAACATAAGTGTCTGTTTCCTTCCCTTATACTTACTGTTTTTGGTTCGCTTCCGGTTCGCGTACCGGCGAGCGAACTGGGAAGCGAACTAAGAGAAATAGAGGTTGGCACAGTTCCAAATATTGTACCAATTTTTTAATAACGGGGAGGTAGTTCTGAAAAGAACTTTTTTTTTTATTTTTCTGAATTTTTTTTTACTTTTTTTGAATTTTTCTGAACAGTTTTATATTTTTTTGGGTTTTTCTTGGAGGGGGCAATGAAAACGATTCATTGTAAAGGGCTCAACAGGAGCAACAAAACAAAAAAAAATTATTTATTATTTTGGGCGTTTCGTACAAACTTGCATATGATAGTCAATAGCTCTGTTGATCAGAGTGATGCTTCTTTCTCCGTAGCAAATGAATCCATCGCAAAATACGCAGATGTGTTTTACTTCACCAAATCTCATTTGTATATTTGGCACCATCTCCCTGCCCTCTGGTCCCGTTACTTCCGGTACAACAGATCTTCTGGCCATAATAGGGAGATTATCTAGGTCGTTCCGAAACTGTGCAGCACTGTAGTTGTTAGGATGCCACCTAGTCATATGGCGATGCATTGTGTAGTTTCCGAAACTGTATTTTTTCTCGGTTCCTCTGGACAGTCTATCTTGACATATAAGGCAAGTTACGTATCTTGCATTTACTTTTTTCTGACCTTTGGGAATTTTAAAAAATTGCCAAATGAAGTTTTCTTTCCGGTGAGACGTCCTGGGCTCCTCAGGCAAAAACTGCCTCTCTTCGTGCTCGTCGTTCTGTTCCTCTTCTTCCTCTTCTTGTTGAATTATAACTTGAGCAGGTGGTCCACTCTTCCTTGGAGGTGGTGGAGGTGGTGGGGAAGCACCAGCTGAAGCTACTAAATAAGCCATTGCTCAGTGATCACAAAGGGTCTTTCTCTCACAATGATGAAAGTCAGAGTGAGGAAAGAAGGAGGGATTTTCATCATTTGGGAAAAACAAGAGTTCTCAACCAATGAAAAGTGTTCATTTTAGATTATATGACCTAGTCTTACATCATTAGGAAACCAAAAGTGAAATGAACCAATGAAAAGTGTTATTACCAAGTCACATGACCTGCTGTGTTTACGTTAAGCTCTTTGCAGGGCCTCCCGGTTTGCTTCCAGAAACCTGCGCTTTGCGACTCGCTTCGCGTACCAGTTCGCTAACATAGCACGTCATATGACGTATCACGCGACAACGTGAAACGTCATGCGGACGGGAGGCGTCACGATGTTGTTTTCTAACGCGGCACTTGCGGTAAAGAAACGTTTACCGGCTCGCGGTCTATTTCGCGGCATCAAGGTCAGCTAACGGGAAGCTTCCCGATTCGCGAAGCGGGAACGAAGAAAAAAAAATATTAAAAAAAAAAATTCTTCATAAACATATAAAATATATTTTTGGATTTAAAGAAGAATACATTTTACAGCTACAGATATTAGCTGTTAAAAAACCAATGAAATTCACTGAAAAAAACATAGGTTATAGACCATATATAGTTAGGAATTAGCATTTACAAAACCTTGAAAATTCACTGAAAAAACCATAGGTTATAGACCATATATAGTTAGGAATTAGCATTTACAAAACCTTATTTTACTCACACAAAACCATTGAAATTCCATATATAGTTAGTTGCACTAACTATATATCGCGCATCCGCAATCCACTGCTGATGATGTCACATATTACATCATTCATGACATGGTCAGTGACATCACTGATGACATCACTGATGACATCTCAAATGACATCACTGATGACATCTCATTTGACATCAATGACCACTTCACTGATGATATCATTCATGTGACAATACAATGCATCTCCTCACATTTTAATATAACCTCTGTTACAACCAGTGTTAAATACAGAGTATAATTTTTGAAACCATTGACACACCAATACTAGTTACTACATACGCACTCACTGATTCCTACGTCTACACACACATTCACTCATTCATCCATACAATCATTCATACATACAATCACTCATCTTTACAACACTATCATATGCACTCATACACCTATACAGACATTTACACTCTGTTGCTCATCCATGGAGTTACTCACACACCTAGTCAGTCATGCAAAGAATCAATCACACCTCCATTTTCTAATCTATACAGTTAAACATAGAGCACCTTACATTTTCAAACATATACTAACACATACTTACTCTCTTATACAATCACTGATACAAGTACACATTGATCTGCACAGAGTCACACACCTCCCAACCAGCCACACACACACTCAGTCTCCCATACAAATACTTGGCCAACCAATCAATAACCCATATAGCCACTCATATAGCTACTGATCAACACATGCAGCAGCTTGCACAACAACAGACATACTGATGCAAACTTTCACACAGTTTAGTCACTAACCTATGCATTCAGTAGGACGCATTTAATCACTCACTCATACAGTCAACCACGCACCTACTAAAACCTTCATTCAGACACTTATACATCTACTCATTCTTCAATATGTAAAACATATTTTAACTTTACAGAAACATACAGTCACTGGATGTTGTCATCAGTGATGTCATTTGAGATGTCATCAGTGATGTCATCAGTGATGTCACTGACCATGTCATGAATGATGTAATATGTGACATCATCAGCAGTGGATTGCGGATGCGCGATATATAGTTAGTGCAACTAACTATATATGGAATTTCAATGGTTTTGTGTGAGTAAAATAAGGTTTTGTAAATGCTAATTCCTAACTATATATGGTCTATAACCTATGGTTTTTTCAGTGAATATATATATATATATATAGAGAGAGAGAGATAACTACAACAATTGAAAGTTCCATAATACCACACTTTGTAAATGAAACTATGTGAATGAAGCTAGTGAAAATCAATTGTTCATCCACACCACCAGTCCACCACATAGTCTTTTCAACATCCTGCCACAACTCTACTTCTCTTACTACCTTCCACTGCAATAGAGTTACCAGAAAGATTTCCTGAGCCAGAATACTTGTATCCTAGCCCACCTAACCCACACTGTCATTCTTACTCGATTCTGAGGTACTCCCTTCTCCAAGGATACTATCCATACTGGTTCCACTCTCCACATTCCCGCTCAATTTGGTCAATCAAATGTAGATTGAACCGCACTGTTTTAAAACATTTTTTCAAAGCATTCCATATTGTTGTTACCTTTCTTCTCTTCGTCCACTCTTCCTCTTGCAAAATTCTTCTCTATGGCTCACAAAGCCACCATCATAAGGTCCCACACCTTACCATCTTTCAGTCGAGCTGCATTCCTCAAAACTTCTACCACTTCCTGCTAGTCGAAGAATTTACTCCTTTAGCAACTTTTACTGGTTTCCTCACTTGCACTCACTCTCTAACCTTTACCTGCACCGCTTTAACACCATGACTGCTTTCATAATAAGATTTACTTCTAATGTGTGATTCTTCCAATTTCCCTTTGACAGAATTGAGAGACCACTGTTCCACCTCATACTGCCATAAGCATTCTGGAGTAAATTTGCACCTCGGTCTCCTACCTCTCTTTATGACAAATGGAGATTCCCCTTTAGAATAATCAACTGTGACTCTCTCTGCCCACATGGCCTTATTCACATCCAAAAACCAATACTTTTTCCAGCTAATAGCACCATGTATGCAATACGAGCACAATTTGAATTGTTGAAATTTGACTTTGATTAACGTAATATGTGGTTTAACAGTAAGAGAAAACAGACTGCCATGAAGTTATAATGTGCAAGTCATGTAAGAGGCAGCGTCATCACTTTGGGTGTAACCATGTAACCATAGCAACTGCCAGTAGAAACGAGTTGAGTCTACTAAATCCATGACAGCGTGTTTATGTATATAAGTCATACAATGTGGAATGCATTTGTTAGTGAACAAGGCGGGAGCAAGCCGCCGAAACGCGTCTGAGCAGAAACTGAGCAAAAAGCAATAAATCGTTTGGATTGAAATTCACGGAGTCAGCACCTTCTTTTATCAGAAGTTTGGTGTGGTAAAAAATACAGAGGGTTTGAGTCCTAGAAACCCTACGCTGATTCTACTCGATTTGGCAGCACTGAGTCAACAAGGACATGTAATGGTAAAACTTTTGAAGAAATGTAAATGTAAATGTAAATGTACAGGAATTTATATAGCGCAAATCACCAAGCGGTTTCTAAGCGCTTGCTTAGGGAACCCGTCCTGGTATTCCCCTGTGAGATAACCCCGGCAGGGTTTCCGCAAGGTGAAAGCCAGGCATCCCGCCGCGAGGGGCCGTTGTGGAGATTAAGCAAGCTATTGCCCAGAGTCGCAGAGTGTGAACCCGTGAATCAAGTAGGCACCGGAGCGAGAATTGTCAAGTCCATGGACATTTTAGGACTCAAGACCCCGCCGAGCCGGGAATTGAACCCTGGTCCCGGGCTGACCTCTGCTTCCAGGTCTGCCTCCTCTAACCAGTGAGCCACACTTCTCCACGGGTCGCCCCTTACCTGGAAATCTCCAACTACTACTAAGAAAGAGACACAGTGCCCCCCAGAACCGGAATGCGAAGAGGACCCGAGTAACCTGTGAAATCAGCGGAGCTCACACCACCCGGAGATCTGCGATCGCTGGAGAGTAGTTGGAGATTTCCAGGTAAGGGGCGACCCGTAGAGATTAACAGGGAGCGGGCAGTAGTCATTTGGTTCAAAGGGAGAGTGAGCCCCGGTGCAAAGAAGCAAAGAGCACACGGGCAGTGAATTTGTACAAACGCAACACTTATCCTAAATTCCTCAGTATGGCTGCTGAGTGGGAAAGGGAAAGAGAGGAAGCGGCGCTGGATGTGTTTGTAGACAAAGACACAGGCAAAGGCGACAAGACCAATACAGACGCTCAAGTGCAAACAATGGAAAAAGATGAAACAAAAAAACTACTTAATGAATTGGAGAGAATGCGTAAAAAAGAGATGTCCAAATGGTGGGAAGTGAAATCCCTCAGCAGATACCTGGATGTAGGGAGAGTACCACGAGGGCTGAGAATCTTGGTGGCGCCCACATATGAGGACCCGGACCCCCTGATGCTACAGAGGTGGGCCGATAATAGTGCCAAGTCATCAGAAAACATGTTGAAAATCCTCATCGAATTCGCGGTAAGCGATAGAGCCAAAATGATAATACGCATTGATGAAATATTAAAAGAATTGGACACGAAAGAGAACAAAGAGGAAATCGCAGAGAGAATGAAAGAAATCAAGTTGAGGCTGGAAAAACTTGAAACCGAAATCAAAGAAAGGAAGGCAATAAAATTCCAGAAGGATCGCAATGACTATTTGAACGGGAGAATTTATACATTTGCGAGAAAATTCGACCAAATAAGACAGCAGCCACCTGGCTCTACAGACAGGGGAAAAGGCGCAACTGTGGAACAGAGTGATAACGAGATCAGCTCTGAATACGAAACAGACACTGAAAGCAATCAAAGTTCTGCAATGTCTGGCCCGGCCCCAACCCCGGCACAAGAGCTGGCTTTTTTACGGATGCAGCGCCTCAGAACCCTACGTCCTCGGAACCCGCAGAATCAAGGAGACGGTGGTGGGAAGAAGAAACAAAATCAAAAACAACAACAAAAAGCAGGAGAAGAAAGAACAGGAGGTGGGGGGCAAGAAAGTCAAAGGCAAAACAAGCCGAAATACAGACAAAACAGACGCAGATAATGAACACAATAAAAGACAACACAGTTATAAATCTGTCCAATATGGAGCTGTCATCACAGGAATTGGAAATTTTATCGTTAAGTTTAACATTTTGTAGCAACACCAACTTTGATTACGCCCAGACACGAATTGATTTATTTTTATGTCCGAAAACTAAAACTTCAGAAATATTTTGCCAATTCAAACCAATGCACCTCTGAGACTGTAACGCCAAAAGAACAAAACGTAATGCTAAATGTGGAAAATATGGAAACACTACAAATTTTGATTGATCTGGAACAGCAGAATGAGAATGAAACTGAAAACATCACACCAAGCGGGGCAGCCTTGAGTTCTGAGATAGACATCTATCATTCAACCAAAACAGGATTCAAACCAAAATCAATATTCATGCCAGCGATGCCCAAAGATGGGCTAGACCTTTTTGCCGAATGTGTCACAAAAGACCTCAAGGAACTTTCCATCTTAAGTACCAAACAACGGTATTGGGAAAATCAAGATCACACACGCAAATACAACGACCTAATGGAAAAAATAAAGGCGAGATCTGACATTGTGGTAAGATGGACCGACAAAGGGGGAAATATAGTGCTATGGCCCCTGGAAATGTACAACCAAGAAGCAATGAGTCAATTGCAGGACAGAGAATGCTACGCAAGGATCAGTCCCACGCACATAATAGGTATACAAGAAAAATACCACAGTGATCTGTACAAATGGAAAGGCAAAGGTCTTTTGAGTAAATAAGAATTTGAATTTTTGAAAAACGACTATCCGGTGACTGCCCAAATGTACCTAATCCCTAAAATTCACAAGAATGACAAAACACCACCTGGAAGACCAATAATATCGGCGATAGGGAGTCTATTTGAGAACACCAGTATTTTCATAGACCACTTCCTGCAACCAGAAGTCAAAAAACTACCTGCCTATATAAAGGATACAGGAGACTTTCTATCCAAAATATACAATGTCAAATGGAAGGAGGATTATGTATTTATGACATTGGATGTCCAGGCATTGTACACCAGCATCAGACACAAGGATGGCCTGAACGCCATTAAACATTTTCTGGGAAAGAGACCTATAAACCTGTTTCAGCATATAAAGATGCTATTGGAAATGACAGAATGGTGTCTCACGAACAATACATTTATGTTTGACAGACTGCATTATAAACAGGTCCAAGGATCAGCCATGGGTACTTGCTTCTCCCCCAGCTATGCAAATCTGCATATGGGCTGGTGGGAGGAGCAGGTATTATGGGTGTTACACAAAGAGATTATGACAAACAATGTGATTGTATACAACAGATTCATTGATGATATCTTTATTTTGTGGGAGGGCAATGTGGAGAGTGCTCTGAGTTTTACAGAACAATTGAATGAAAATGGTTTGAATTTAAAATTTACCTGCAACACGAGCACAGAAACTATACAATTTCTGGACATAGAGTTGATTGTCCAACAGGATAGGATTCAAACACTCACCTACCGCAAACCAACTACTGGCAACGGGATACTGCATGCCCATAGTTTCCACCCCACATCTCTGAAACAATCTATCCCATATGCCGAATGCCTAAGAATGACACGCAATTGCAGCACAACTGAGGGACTCGCAAATGCTAAACAAAATCTCTTCACGAGACTCCAAAAAAGAGGGTACACATCAGAAACATGCAAGAAGGCAGAAGTGAAGTGCAACACCAAAACACGACAGGAATTACTATTCCCGGTGGCAAAGGAAGCCGTTAGAGAGAACCAGGATAGACAACCACCCAGACTCATAACAGGCTATAACCGATACCACTCAAACCTTCGAAAAATCCTAAGAAGGCACTGGCTATTGATACATAATGACCCTATCATAGGAAGCACTGTAGGCGGGAGTCCATCATTTTCATTCAGAAAAGCAAAATCAATGCGCAACCATCTAGTGTGCAATGCACCTGTCCTGAAAAAGCAAAAGAACTGGTTACAGTCCCAAAAAGGTTTTAAACAATGCAGTAAATGCAAAGCCTGTAACCATGGCATCAATACCACCGATGTCCAGTTACCCTTCAGAAGAAAACCCTATTCCATAAGGGAACACTTCACATGCAAAACTGATTTTGCGGTGTACGTGTTAACTTGTCAATGCAGCAAAAGATATGTAGGGTCTACCATTCACCCCGTACATGTGAGGATTCTGCAACACTTGAGGGCAATTGCTAATTTGGACCAAGCCTACCCAGTGGCACGACACATCCATGAGGCCCATGGGGGCAATGCAGATGGTCTAACGTATTTCGTTATAGACAGCATCCCCAGGAGCACAAGAGGTGGAAATCGTAAACTTGCGTTACGCCGCCTGGAGTCGAGATACATCATTCTCTTGAACTCCAAGATCCCTTCAGGCTTGAATGCGGATGAAGCCCTTAGTGTCCACATTTAAATTAATCACTCCAGAGCGTCCGTCCCCTTTTCTTTTCCCGAGTACCCTGAAACATTTGCATCTAACCATGTCACTGTAAATACACTGCACACGCACTTGTCACTGAAGGGTTTTGGCACTAGTGTTGCACCGAAGAAATCACGTCTTGCCAGACATGTTGTATCATTAATCACCTAGTACTACCAAAGACATTTACCGTAATTCCGTGGTAGGTCCCCTCGCTGTCCCACTTGGAAGAGCAGGATCGTAATACATATGTACAGGCACCAGCCAGCAAAGGGGTTAACAGGGTGCGTGAATTAATACCTTAGCACTTACCTAGTTACTATGATGAGTAGGATACATTCTGCTCTCATCGCGCCCAGTGACATGCACAATCAGCAACGGTGTTACAGCCCCGAGCCAATCACTGTGCTTTTATGAACAGGTATGAACGGACCGAATCTAGGAACACACGGGATTCGCTTACAAATTTACTGGTGTATGTTTAGTGATATTCGGCTTAACGAGTGATGATAAAGTGTTCATTTTGACACAGTTTTATTTAACTACATTCACAGGATGCAATACGAGCACAATTTGAATTGTTGAAATTTTACTTTGATTAACGTAATATGTGGTTTAACAGTAAGAGAAAACAGACTGCCATGAAGTTATAATGTGCAAGTCATGTAAGAGGCAGCGTCATCACTTAGGGTGTAACCATGTAACCATAGCAACTGCCAGTAGAAACGAGTTGAGTCTACTAAATCCATGACAGCGTGTTTATGTATATAAGTCATACAATGTGGAATGCATTTGTTAGTTAACAAGGCGGGAGCAAGCCGCCGAAACGCGTCTGAGCAGAAACTGAGCAAAAAGCAATAAATCGTTTGGATTGAAATTCACGGAGTCAGCGCCTTCTTTTATCAGAAGTTTGGTGTGGTAAAAAAAAATATATATATATATATATATATATATATATATATATATATATATATATATATATATATATATATATATATATATATATATATATATATATATATATATATATATATATATATATATATATAGAGAGAGAGAGAGAGAGAGAGAGAGAGAGAGATAACTACAACAATTGAAAGTTCCATAATACCACACTTTCTAAATGAAACTATGTGAATGAAGCTAGTGAAAATCAATTGTTCATCCACACCACCAGTCCACCACATAGTCTTTTCAACATCCTGCCACAACTCTACTTCTCTTACTACCTTCCACTGCAATAGAGTTACCAGAAAGATTTCCTGAGCCAGAATACTTGTATCCTAGCCCACCTAACCCACACTGTCATTCTTACTCGATTCTGAGGTACTCCCTTCTCCAAGGATACTATCCATACTGGTTCCACTCTCCACATTCCCGCTCAATTTGGTCAATCAAATGTAGATTGAACCGCTCTGTTTTAAAACATTTTTTCAAAGCATTCCATATTGTTGTTACCTTTCTTCTCTTCGTCCACTCTTTCTCTTGCAAAATTCTTCTCTATGGCTCACAAAGCCACCATCTTAAGGTCCCACACCTTACCATCTTTCAGTCGAGCTGCATTCCTCAAAACTTCTACCACTTCCTGCTAGTCGATGAATTTACTCCTTTAGCAACTTTTACTGGTTTCCTCACTTGCACTCACTCTCCAACCTTTACCTGCACCGCTTTAACACCATGACTGCTTTCATAATAAGATTTACTTCTAATGTGTGATTCTTCCAATTTCCCTTTGACAGAATTGAGAGACCACTGTTCCACCTCATACTGCCATAAGCATTCTGGAGTAAATTTGCACCTCGGTCTCCTACCTCTCTTTATGACAAATGGAGATTCCCCTTTAGAATAATCAACTGTGACTCTCTCTGCCCACATGGCCTTATTCACATCCAAAAACCAATACTTTTTCCAGCTAATAGCACCATGTATGACTCCCTTAACCACATGGTTAAATCTTTCCACAGTGCCATTTCCACTGGGATTACAGAGTGATGTTGTCCTGTGCCCCACACCAAACCTCTCAAAGTAAGTTTTGACTGCATTAGTTGTGAACTGCACTTCGCTGTTGATCAACATTATTGCTGGAATACCCTCAGAAACAAACACTTTATCTAAAATCTCCAAAACGGTGGTGGTATCAGCCTTATTTACAATTTCCACTACAGGCAATTTAGCGAAAAGGTCTTTTGACACAATAATATATTCCTCTAGTTCCCCCACAGGACCTAACAAGCCCATAGCCACACATTCCCATGGTTGCTTTGAAATTAAACATTTGCTCATGGGGAGCTTCAATGTATGCAAAGACTTATCAGCCGAGGAACATACCTTGCAAGACTTTACAAATCTCTCAACGACTTTGTCCACATCTGGCCACCAGAATATTTCCTTGACGAGAGCTTTTGTCCTGATGACCCCAAAATGTCTCTTGTGGTACAGCTCCAAAATCCTATCACACAAACCATAGGAGAAACAATGCGTTCGACCATAAAAACCAAATCCTTCTCCACCAACAACTCCGTCCTTACTTCACTGAAAGGTCTCAACCCGTCAGTCACTAGTTCCTTCTGTGACTTTCCATTCTGAAAACATTCAGGACTTTTTTCAAGATACTAATTTCCTCTGTTCTGTCTCCAATTCCGCATTTTTAATGGCCGTAGTACCAGAATCATGCACTAAAGCTACCTTGTAATCATTCCAAGGGTCATACGCATTCTTCCAGTGGTGCTGGCACCCTTGACAAACAATGCACAATCTGATTTTCTCTTCCAGGCATGTGCACCATATTATATACTTAGCCCTTCATACACAAAGATAATTGTGCAGTCCTAGCAGAGGCAGAGACATTCCCTTCAGTAGTCAATAGTTTGACCAATGGTTTGTGGTCAAGGCGGATGGTGACAGCTTTGCCCCAGATGAATGCCCAAGAGTGTTCTAAAGCACATACGCATGCCAATGTTCCCCTTTCTATCATGGTATACTTCTCTTCTGCTCACAATAGAGATCTAGAGGCAAACAAGATGATCCTTTCCTGCCCTCTGGCATCCCTTTGTGATAGCATGACTTCCAGTCCCTTATTGCTTTCATCAGTGGTGATGCAACAGTCCAAACTGGGGTAAAAACTGCCTAAAGCGGACACCTTCTCCAATTCCACCTTAACCCTCCTAAAATCCTCTTCATACAATGGTCTACGTTCAAATTTCACATTTTTCTTAAGTAGCTGATGAATGTTATACACTTTCTCTGCGAAATTGGAAATAAATTTGGCACAATATTCTGCCATTCCCAGAAATGATCTTACATCCTCTGTGCTTGTTGAAAACGAAAGCTCCATAAAATTATTCACCAACGAAGGTTTGGGTTTGACTCCCTCTTCTCTGATTACATGACTCAAATAAGTTTCATTCCGTTTGACATACCTGCATTTATAAATCTCTACTGTAAACCCTACATCCTGTATTATACTCAAAACCTTCCTCAATCTCTCATCATGCATCTTGTGATCCACACCAAACAGCAGAATATTGTGGTGAAAAATCAATACTCCACACACCTTCCCATATAGTTTGTATATTAATAACTGGAAGACAGCAGCTGCTGGTACTTAGCCAAAAGGCATGCGCTTAAACTGGCAACATCCAACCAAACGGTATGATGAAAGATGTGAGTTTCCGTGATTCAGATGCGAGTCGCATTTGATGGTAAGCCGCCAACAAGTCTATGGTGGAAATATGCGTAGCCCCCTTTAAAGATGCTACCATCTCTGTGATTTTGGAAAGAAGGACTGGGCAATGACAATACTGCTGCTCAAATGGTGCAAGTGTACACACAACACATTTTTCCAATCATAACTTTCGATTTGGTAGCAAACATCCATGTCAACCAACTTGTCCAGTTCCTTAGATACTTCATCTCGTTCCATCATTGGTACCATCCTTGATTTTTGTACTCTCAGGGTGACATTGCTCTTGAGTACAATCTCATGTTTGAACCACTTTAACAGCCCTAGGTTTTTGCTGAAAGCTTTGGGGAATTGGTCTGCCGTAGGTTTACTCATTATGCTCTGATTATCCACACCAAGACTTTTTCTGTACTGTTAGGATCTAGAATGATATATAGGCTACCTTCATCAACCTACCCAAGGACCGATGTTCTGTTTGGTCATGTCAAGCTTCCCTCTCATGTGCCTATCCTTAAAAGAGAAAAACAGTTGTCTAAACCCCAACACATCAATCTTCTCCCTTGTGAAGCTCTCTGGACTAATGTCAGATGGTGACAATTGTGATCCAATCCTACTACAGAATTTTCCAAACCTCCCCACTCACGATTGTGAATGGCGGTCCTGAGTCTGTATATATTTTAATAAGAACACCTCCAATTAACAAATCAGACATAGATTTGTTAATGTGGGTGTCTCCACATATAGATTTGTTCCTGTGAGTGCCTCCATCCACATTAAGTACGAATATGCCTTGCACACTCTTAATTCTGTCAGGTTCCAAAAATTCTGTTTCCTCTTCACTACTTTCACTACTACTGAGATTAAATCCATCATTTATGCATTTGACTGTCATCTTTTTCCTTTTGCAAACTTTTGCATAGTGGCAAAGAATTCCATAATTGCTGCACTTTTGCTTCACCGCTGAATAGCTCCTGCTGTAAGCAAGATGGTCCCTACTAGTGCAATGGTAGCATCTTCTGTCATACCCCATGTGTTTGTCCAGAGCTCTACTCTTCTGTTTCTTAACAGGTGCCTTACTCCTAGCACCCCGCACTTTGTAAATTCCATACACGGTCTTGTCAGATTCCAACTGCTTTAGTTCCACGGCGCACCTCCCTGACATCTCTGCTTTACTTGCGACCGCCAACACCTCTTCAAGTGGTGAATCCCCATTTATCCACAGTTTCTCTTGGATATCTGAATTACTGGCATGCATGACTAACTGGTCTCTTATTAAGTTGTCATGTAGATTGCCAAATTTACAATCAATAGCTAACTTTTTCAGTTCCGCACAAATCTGCAGATTTACCCTTGTTTTGTTAACGATGGAAAAACTTATAGTGAATAATGCCCATACACACCTTTGGTGCAAAATATCTATCCAAACCATTCAATGCTGCAATGAAAACTTTAATGTCCCTACTAACTAAGGCCTTCGGCATGCGCTTGTAAGTTTTCAATGCAAAAGGTCCCAAAGAATGCAAAAGAATTATCTTCTTTTGCTCCACAGACATATTATTTTCCTCATCAATAACTTTTACTTGTTTCCTATGTAATATTCTTGTAAGTGGAATCATAGAACCACAAAGTCCATATGATTAAGTAAGCTTTGTTCCCCGATGATTTCAGGTCAGATTTTGGCTGAGCAATACAGAGGAGAAATTATCCAAATAAAATGACTGCCACGCAAGATCACGTGGTGACGTGCAGGATGCTAGGGGTCACTGGTGCCTGATGATGCACTCACTTGCAGTGGCAGCAAATGGTGTACAGAGGATCTTTCCCTTGGTGAAGGCGCACACAGAGAATACCACTTACCGCGCGAAAGATGCGGTCGAGGTAAGCGGTTTAATCTCAACGTTTCAACGTGCATCAATAAAAATGTAAAATGATGAATTACATATATGCCGGGGGGGTAGCCTGCAATCATGGCAGCATTCACGGCTCCTTCTTTTCTTTCCGATGTCGTTCTCGTGGTCGGCATGTGCTAAATGCTCCTTTTGTACACCCTTACCGGCACTCAGGATTTGCCAGCTTGAAGTGTTGCTCAAGGTATTGCACACGTGATTCCCGGAGTGTTAAATACTTTTATTCAGCTTCTTGTAACAGGAAACAGGTCTGCTTGGCTTGACTGCATTAGGCGATCTACCACAGAATACTGAGCAGTAGAACCACACCATGTCATACCCTAAGGCATTCCATGCACCTGCACAGAACAAGCAACACAACAGAGGGGCTTGTCAGTTCCACCATTTGGTTGCTTCACAGTCAGGCCCTTTTGTTCCTGAAGCTTGCCCTGTCAATGAGGTTCTGGGGTGGGGATTAGCGATTCCTGTCTTTTGACAGGTTAGCAGCCAGGCCTTAAGCCTGTGAAGTGTCTTGCTATTGATTTACCATTGGCCTCCACTGTTCGTGAAACTTACCTTAGTCTTGGTATTCTGGGGAAGGTGCCACCAGGCGGGGTCACCACTGGGCCGTTATATCTATGTAGCTTGACCTGCAATTGCTCTTACATGGTTGGAGGAGGTTCACAGTTCTGCCTTTTTGCGAATTCGCTGTTTGGTCCTTCAGTCCATCAAGCTTGCTCTGTCACTGGTGTTTCATGTCACCATGGGGCTTGTGGTTCCACATTTTGGAGGCCTTGCCAATGAGCCATTCCGTTTGTGTTGCCTCCTCTGAAGCTAATGTTCTAGGTTGATGGGGAGCTTGATTGTTCAGCCTTCAGAAGCTTCACGGATGTGCCCTTCAGTCAATGAAGCTTGCTCTAGCGCCGGTGCTTTGGCCTGGTGGAAGGTTGATGGTACTGCCTTTTGATGACTTCACTGCCTGGCCCTTAAGTCACCGAAGCTTGCCCCAGACCTTGTGTACTTGGGTGGAAGATGAGCTTGGCAATTCCACAATTCCGAACACTCTCTGAATATTGCCTTGGAGCTGCTGTTCCGGACTGGGGGAGATTGGCCGTTCGGTCCTTTGGCAGCTTCCCATCTGAGCCCTTCAGTCCATGAAGCTTGCATTTATTCTGGTGTTCTGGGGTGGGGGGAGCTTGGTGCTTCTAACTAGGTGGTTGGGGGATATTTATGGTGCCTCCTTTTTTCTGTTCTGAGCCAGGCTTTTGAGTCCATGAGGCTTTCTATGATTCTGGTGTTCTGGTGTAGTGAAAGCATCGCAGTTGTGTATATTGGTGACTTCACTGCTGGGCCCTTCAGTCTGTGAGGCTTGCCATGCCCTTGGTGTTCTGGAGTGGGTGAAGATTTACAATTTAAAATTGTGGTGGCTTCACCGCAGGACATTTCAGTTTTTTAAGCTTCCTGGGTGCCATTGGCGGATGGTGACATTTGAAAGTGGTGCGGCGTAAAATTATTGTCATACTGCTCTTTGGCGAGCGAGCGAGCCCGAACAACACACGAGGGTTCTGGGGAGGCTCTTACCCTAAGAAAAATTTGAAAAAAAGAGTGGAGAAATGGTACATTTTCCAGCAATTTTCGAAATGCCGTAAAGTGTTAAATCCTGCTACAGAGCTTTTGTATTGCACTTTGGTCACCAGTTAGTTTTGACATCAATCCCGATGATTGCTATATTCTGAAATCACTGCATTTCTGTTTGAGATACTCTTCAATACCCGATTTGAAAGGGGAACACAGTGGCCCATCACTTCTGCCTGGTTGCTTCCCAGCTGCAGCGAGCTGCCTTGAGCTGTACACACCATGGATAATTGTCCCATGTCTGCACCCGTGCAGAGAACACAACACTCATTAGACCTACTCACACATGCACATATGTGAAACATTTCCATAGAAACACAGAGCCGCCTATTGTTAGCACTCGTTAAAATATCTGCATTCTTTCCCCCCAGCGGGTGTCCCAGGGGTTATGAAATTATCCTCACGGTTGACTTATTAATGCTGCCATATATCAAAAGAATGAGATTAAAAATGCATTTCATTTGCAGAGTGTGCCACACCGGTCTTACAGAACAGATCAGATAACAGCCAAAGATATAGTAAAAAAAGCGTTGCATGAAAGTAATCAACGGCTGGGACATTTTTCCAAAACTCATTCCGACTCTAATCTTGGGTGGAAGCGAAAAGACATACATTACATTGACAGTCAATACAGAGTATGTATACTGGCCGATGGGTGCTGAGTAATAAAATAAGGTTTCAGCATGAGCCCCAAATTCCTCGAAAGTGCAGTCCATTCATCTACCCTCACTCTCATGTACAAATAACAAATATGTTTGGTTTGATGCTAGCCGAATCACAATGTGGTGGTGTCTGCAGTAATTAATGCCCACATTCATTTAATCGCCCATAACGACTTCCTTTGTTTTAATTAGACACCATGGCACTCTCCGTGATCTGCAGTCACCCACGGCAACTTATATCACACCATACACCAGGGTCAGAACACACAACAATATACACAGACCAACATTATGAATTCCTCGACAAAACAAACCACAGCACACTGTATAGCTTCACTTCAGTCTTACACAAAAAAAAGTGCCCAGCCATAACTCATTGAAAAGTACGACATCATGACATCCAGATCACAACACACACAGCTAAAATAAATCCACGTTCACTTTACCCGTTTACTTTGGCTATCACATGATTCCACCTTAGGACACTAAATAAAGAACAATTTTGCCCGAATCACAACACACTGTTATATAAAACCTCATACTGTTATCTCAATCATTCTATATCTGCAACACCAAATCGCTAGTTGTAGTGGTACGTCTAAAGAGTGAAGCAGAGGAGCAGAAAAAGATGGAGCCTCAGCTCATATTCTTGTTTTCTCTGTGTCCCCGACTTGGGATTCTCTGAACACCACACATTGTTTAATAATCCTGCACACAGTCCATGTGGCCCAAACCTAACCCTTTTATACTATGGTCATCATTTTAAACCTGTCTACCCCTGCTTTATTTGCGCAAGTCCAGTCAACTGATCCAGCTGTTTGGTGCACGCCGCATCTTCACTCTCCTGGCTTGTGTGTCGGCTGCCATGCTTGCACAGTGCTTTGGCTACCTGGGCTTGCCATACATCTCGTGCTGATGCCACGAGGGATACCATTATGAAGGTCAGCAAACTGCTAGTTTGGAGACCTGCAGTGCTTCCAGTTAGTAAGGGGCCATTTTGTGAAGTGGTTGATTGCCACAGTAATATCACAAAAATGTCAGTGACTGCACCAGGCTTTAGGTCAAATGTTATCGTGGTGGCTTATGATTAAGCGTAAATTGATATTGCAATAACTTCAGAAAACAACCAATGAGATTTAGGCCCATATTTCCCAGTCACACAGTCTGTATTCAACCTCCCGACACCATCTCCTCCTCGCTCCGGTTTTACAAGCATTTCGTTGTCTTTAATGGAATAGAAGAGGAAAAGGACATAATAATGCTGACCTGAAAATGCCTAAATCCAGTCGTGGCCGGTGGGGGGGTGGAAATGGGGTCGTCGTGCCACAGGGGGATGGGGGGGAGGCGGGATGGGTTTAATGGGATTTTTTTTTAAATAAAACTTACCGTCCAGCGTCATATTCTGGATGGGTCCCAACTCACGCCATCCGGTCCTGACTCCTGCGTGTTCCAGTTCACGGACGGCAGACTGCAGCTCTCCTCACGTCATCAGGAAAGGCAGCCTCCCTCCTTCCCCTCCGCCGATCAGAACTGGTGAGGCAAATCTAAGCGCACCCCACCTGGGCCATTTTCTCTATATAGGCAGCCTACATAGAGAAAATGGAGAGTGGGCGGTCCTGATTGAGGGCAGGGGGGAGTGGCTTGCCCACGGGCCGACCAAACAGTCCTTATGCACAACAATGGGTTTGCCACTCCCCCCTGCCCTCGAGTAGGACCGGCCACCCCAACCAGGCACTTTTGCTTTCTTGCAGTGCGAGAAGGCAGAAACATAAATGGTAGTTAGGTTTCTGCCTGCTCGCACTGCGAGAAAGCAGGGGGGTGGCGCCCAAACGCCCCTATAGAGGAACCGCCACTGCTGGGTGCTGATATGCCAAGGTGGGGTGGAGTTGGCAGTCCGATCTCTTGTTTGTTTTGCTTCCGGCAGACCTCAGTCCATGAAGCTTGCTCTAGCACTGGTGTTCCAGGGTGGGCAGGAACTTGGCAGTTTCACTGTTTTGGTAGCCTTACTGCTAGGCACTTCAATGTATGAAGCTTGCCTCTGCCCTGGTGTTCTGGGGTGCAAGGGATGAGTGTTGGTTCCTCTGGTCACTTCAGTCTCTGAGGTGTTCCAGAATGAAAAGGGGGACTTGGCAGTTTTGCCTTTCTGTGGCTTCAGTGCTAGGCCATCCAGACTGTGAAGCTTGCCCAGGCATGTTCACGGTAGGGGAAAGCTTGGCAGTGCTGCCTTTTGGGCATTTTGCATCAGGGTCCTTCAGTCCATGAAGCCTACCATGGTTTTGGTATTCTAGGGTGGAGTGAGAGTTTGGTGGATCCACCTTTTTGCAGTTTTTCACTTGGCCCTTCAGCCCATTTAGCCTGCCCTGGTGTTAGTGTTCTGAGCTTGGGAATGGCATTACACTTCTGCTTTTTGGTGGTTTAGCTGCTGGGCCTTTAAGTATGTGTCACCTGCCCTGCGTGATTCTTTTTAGGTGGGGAAGAGCTTAGCCCGTCTACCTTTTGGCTGTTTCATTAGAGGGCCCTATAGTCCATGCAGCTGGCCTGGTGTAGAATTTCCTGGATAGGAAGATCTTGGATGTTCCCCCTTCTATTGATTTCGTAGCTGGGCCTTCAGTCCATCCAGGTTGGGGTAGAGCATGGCTATTCTTTCTTTCAGCTACTTCACAGCCGGGCCCTTAACTCTGTGAAGCTTGCCTTAGGGCTGATGTTACTGCATCAGGGGGAGAACTTGACTGCTTCACATTTTGGGAACTTTGCAGTCAGAAACTACACCAGCTAAAGTGTTCGCTGGTCTCAATGATGGAGTGGGACAGAGAGCTTGGCAGTGTCATAGCTCGGCCAGTAAGTGCTTAGAATATGCCTGGTGTAGCTTTTCTGAGGTCAGGGGACTTTGGGGTTCTGTGTTTGGCTGCTTAATAACCAGGACCTTCTTTCTGTGAAATGTGCTGTGGTGTTGGTGTTCTGGATTAGGAAGAAGTTTGGCAGTTCCACCTTTTTTTGCTGCCAGGCCCTTCATACCATGAAGCTTCATACCCAAAAGCCAGTTGCTTTTAATCCTTTTAATCCACCATTGTATTTTAAACTACCATTGTGAAATACTGTTCCTACCTGAATTCCGCCCGCAGTCTCCTCCCTAAGCCCCGGTCCAACACGGCTTGTGCCGATTGCTCGGAGGGCTGTCACGGGAGCTTCTGCAGCACTTCCGGCGGATGCGGGAGTTAGCACACCAGTTGCGGAGGCTCCCCACACTACAAAGGGCACAGAGCAAGCGCAGCGGACGCGCGCAGCGGCTGCACCGGCGGCACGCAAAAGGCGCGCCACAGGCAAGCCCGTTTGCGCCCGTCCACGCCTGGCCCGAGCCCAGAGCCATACCTTATGGTCCAAACAATGATACAATGAGGTACCATTACTCTCACACGGCTTTACTTAACTTAAGAACCCCTGCCACATGCCCCGATACATGTTTCTCCTTCTACGATCGGTCCTACATTACTAAAGTATGCTCTCACTGTCTCTTCAAACTACAGAGCGACATAAACTCCCATGCTGCACCCCCACTACCTTTAAAACATAAAATCATATCTAACATTGCAGCAGCCCTCATCAATGCCAGGTCCCTGTGCAAACATAAAGAGGAAACTTCTGATCTAATTATCTCCCATAATTTGGACCTTCTCTTTATCACGGAAACTTGGACCAATCCATCCTCAGAACGAGATCTCCTAGTGGCTGTCCCAGACGGTTACAACATCCTAAGGCAAGACCGAGTTTTAAAAACTGGGGGCGGAATTGCTATAATCTATCGTAGCATTTTTAAAACTGTTATTAACGCAGTCCCTCTTACGACCTGCGAGGCATTACACTTCTCCATAGCCCTCGGCCCATCCCAGCGCCTCAAGGGTATCCTACTCTACCGTCCACCTGGTAGCAAAAATCCGTTCCTAACCACCTTCATTGATATGGCAGAATCCCAAGCCACGGACAATTCCACCATTATCCTAGGTGACTTTAACTTCTTCTTAGAAAACTCCAAAGACAAAGACTCATATACCCTCCAATCAGAACTAGAGGCACTAGGCCTCACCCAACTGGTTCAAAGTAGCACCCATGAAGCAGGCCACACCTTAGATGGGCTATTCACCAACATCAAAAACATTAAGGTGAAAGAGGTTCGGCCCCTTGCCTGGTCAGATCACCATGGTATATTATTTGAAATCCCGTTGGATTCCCCATCACCCCCCATCACCATAAAAGGTATACCAAAATCGTTCAAACTTGGAAAGACCTTGATAGTCAACAACTTAAGGATCTCTTGCCTAAATTACAACCTAAATTCCCCACAGATCCTAATTCAGCTGCCACAGACTACACACACTGGCTAACCACTGCCATGGACAAACTCGTTCCAATAAAATCCCAGTCCAAAAATCGAAACTCCCCATCTGCCCCTTGGTTCACCAGTGCCCTCAGGGAACAAAAACAGTTGTGTAGAAACCGAGAGAGACACTGGAGAAAAACGTATATCTCCGATGAGAAAATTCTCTACAAAAAAGAACTTAGTAAATATAAAGCCATGATCCACCAAGAAAAAAGCTTATATTTCTCTAATCTGATCGAAAAATCCAATAACTCCAATAAACAACTCTTCCAGGTTGTTTCAAAACTATCACATCTACCCTCTCAGACTCTCCCACCACCGTCGCAAGCCTTCTGCAACAACCTACCCACCTACTTCTTTGATAAAGTCAATAATATATACATCAACTTCTCAGATCACTCTACAGAACCCGCATCCTCACAACTCATAAGCGACTCTAGGCCCACATTCAATCAGTTTCAACGAATCACGGCCACGGAGGTCACTACAGCCATGACTTCCATCAAATCTGGATCGGCCAATGACCCATGCCCTCCCGCCATTCTCCTTCCGGCGGCTGACATCATAGCCCCTCAACTAGCAGAAATATTTAACTCCATGTTTCGCACTGGCATCTACCCCGATATCTGGAAAGACACCCTTGTCAAACCTCTCCTGAAAAAACCCCACTTGGACGCAGAAGATACTAAAAACTACAGACCGATTGCTAGCTTACCTTTCGCAGCCAAAGTAGTCGAAAAACTCATGAACAGACAAATTCCACAATACATTGAAGACCACCATCTCCTGGATGATACACAATTTGGTTTCCGCAAGTATCACAGCACGCAGACAGCCCTGATCAAAGCGGCAGATGAAATAAGAGCCATCTTAGACCAAGGAGGCACAGCTGTGCTCATTCTATTGGACTTATCCGCTGCTTTTGACACGGTCGACCACAACACCCTGATCGACCGTGTCAACAGCATAGGTGTCCAGGATAAAGCCAGCGACCTCCTTTCATCATTCCTCTCAAACCGCACCCAGACAGTCACGCTAGGAAACTTCAGATCTGCCCAGATGACACTACCATGTGGCGTCCCACAGGGCTCATCCCTGAGCCCAACGCTATTTAATGTTTATGTAACTGATTTTGCAAGAGTCATCAAGTCTCATGGGATGAGCCTTACATCTTACGTGGACGACACCCAGTTGGTCCTGGCCATAAAAAACAATGGACAGGAAATAGCAGCCAACTTCCAGCACGGCATGCTCGCGATTAGCGACTGGATGGCCACAAATTGTCTGAAGTTAAATTCCGAGGAAACGGAAGTCATAATCTTTGGCAAGCTCAGCCCGACCTGGCCCACTGCCTGGTGGCCCACAAAGCTAGGTCCTCCGCCCAACCCCGTCACTAAGGTCAGGAACCTAGGTATAGTACTGGACGACAAACTCACTTTTGCCGCTCATGCCAATGCCATCGTTTCTTCCTCTTTCTACAAACCGAAAACTATAAAAAAAAATCCTCCTCTTTCTCCCCCCCAATTCTGGAAAAACACTGGTCACAGCTTTTGTAATGTCCTCCTTGGATTATTGCAACTGACTTTTTATCAATGCCCAGAAACAAGTCATCCGCAAACTACAGTCAGTACAGAACGCGGCGCCAAGAATGCTCTCGGGAACTCCCAAGTTCAAACCCATTGCCCATATTATCAAAAGTTACCACTGGCTTACAGTAAAAAACCACATTAAATTCAAGGCTTTATGCATCGCTTACAAAGCCTCATGCAAGCTAGGACCCCGGTTCCTTCTCAACTCCTTAGCTTTCCATGTCCCCAACCAACCACTACGATCTTCCAACGCCCTCATGATGTCCGCACCACGCACTAAAACAGCCTCCTGGGGCGATCGAAGTTTCATTGTTTCTACAGCCAAACTTTGGAACTCTCTTGATCTAGATACTCAATCCAGTCCCACTCTGTTAGCTTTCAGGAGAAGAATACAAACCTGGCTGTTAAATCAATAATTCACCTCATCTTCTGCAACGTTCACAGCGCCGAGAAGTCCTTGGGCATTTGTTGCGCTTTACAAATTAAAAAAAATAAATAAATGAATAAAGCTTGCCAAGGCATTGCTGTTCCTGGGTGTGGGGGTGGAGCTTGGAGCACTTGCTTTTTGGCAGGTTTACAGGCACGTTTTGGATGATCTAAACTTAGGGCTTGGTGTGCAGACTGATTTTGGAAACCCCCACAGGATAACAACCCCGATTCTCCTCAGGCATCACGGAAACAATACGGTATCTTTCGCTCAATCACTCGTGCTTACTTTTCTCAGAATACACCTAGAATAACGATTGGAACGGTTTCAATAATTATTTATTGGTCAAGCGTCAGTCTTGTGTGAAACATGTTAGCTACAACAATCAAAAGAAAGGAGCAGACAAATGTAATCTTTAGTACCAATATCGTAAAAAGTAGATATATTTCTACTATAGGGCTAATAAGATTAATAAAAGCATATTATATATAACAATAACATTGGCATACTCCTACGATGCTATGCCTCCCTAAGTGTACTTAAGCTAGATATGTAGGTAAATCATGTGTATGTAAATGTCAGGATAGATCATAATGGAGCAGAACAAAAAGACTCATCCAAAGGTAGCTGTTGGCAATGGATGAAAGAAAAGTGGTGTTCCTTATACAGAGTAAATCTACCGGGCCTGAGGACATGTTTATGTACATCAGGTACAGGGATTGAGATAGGATACCGAGAGCCTGGGTGTCGAAGAGACAGAAGTAAGTTACTAGGTAAAAGGTCCTGTGTACGACAGTTATGTTGTGTGGATGGGACAAAATGTATGTAATTGGTATGAACATGTTGGAACTATCCTAAAGACTTTTACAACAAGCAAGCATCCTTTTCTATTCTGTTCAGAGCTGGTCAGGTCCATCACTTGACCGTGCTTTCTTGCAGATATGTACGCCTAACTCAACTCTAGTTTTAACTCCTCAGCAAATCAGTGTATACGTCTTGCACAAACCATACCTAAAGTGTTTTACTGTCTAAATCAGCTTCTCTCGCACAAAAGTGACTTTCTGTAAGGGAATCGGACAGTGGCGTGTGTTAAAGTTCTCCTAAATGGCAGATTTCAGGTTTTATTCAGATTTCTCTTTTTCTCTGCTCAACTATGACCAAAGTTAGACTAATCCCGCCTTCAGAGGATTAAAGGAACCCCCTATTTGACCCCCATGCAAAAAAGCATCTCCTCCAAATGTGCAAAGCACGTTCCTCTCAAAAGCAAATAGTCTCCCACCACTCAAGCGCTAAACAGGCCTCATTAAAAGACTGAAGTTACATGAAAGCCTTTGTGTTTGAATCCTCTAAAGCCAGGCACCTATCAACAGTGATCCTAGAATGAAAAGTTATGAACAGCACCAATTATCTCTGAACCACAGGAGACTGTGCTGCAGCGGAAGAAAAACGCTGCCTATTACCCAGGCTACATGCTAGACATGATATTCGTGAACATTGCAAATGTTACGTATCAGCGTTGATAATAATTATTTTTTAATTTTATTAAAACCATTGCCTCCGCAGAGAACAACGCTAATTATCTCCCAACCACGGGAGACTCTGCTAGAGCAGAAGGATTAAGCTGTCTGTTCACACTGGCTAAATTGTGGGCAGGTTATTAGTCATCATTGCAAAAGCTATTTTGTATTCATTCTTCACATCGAGGGCATACTTTGTCTAAAATGAGTTTTAGTAATAAACAAATCGTAGAATCCTGATTCAAAATTCAGATTAAATCGCCCAGCTTCATATTCTAAAGACGCATTTAAATAAATGCCCGTAGTATTAGGAACACTGTTTCACAAACCAAATACACATACTTAATATTTTTACAATGGGTCATGCCACTGAGTGTTCCTACCCCAACCTTTGAAACAGAGACTCCCAGTGAGACAGTGTGCTATGACTTTTTATGCCCTCTGCAGTTAAATTAAAAACTCTTATGGTTTCCTGGTCACACATATTAACCCAAACTGATCGCTTACCGCCCATGACTTCTCGGCCTCCTGGTTCCCCCCACCCCCTGCACTCCTGTTCGTGCCTTCTCACCCGTCCGTATTCCCGTTTCCAATGTAATAGGTCTCGCTTAAATGCTTGTTTTCAAAATGTCCGCAAAGTGTAACCCGGACTGTGCTATATTGCTGATATACCATAAAGGGAGTGGAAACCACTACGGTTGTGCATTATCGAACGGCACACGATTGGAGTGGAGGTCGCTCCCAGTTGTCTACTGACCTAAAAGCATACACAGTGGCCAGGTCTTAGGGTGAGGCAAGGGTGGGGTTCGTGCCACGAGATCTGATAAGCAGAAAAGCGAGATGGGTGGCACTGTAGGAGTTATTCATTTGGACTCTTCTGGGGACATTGACGTTTCCCACATGTCAAAAGAATAGACACATTTGAGCCCTCCAAGGATGTTCCACCCAGTCCCTCACGGTGGAGGGTAAATACATCTAAACAGGGCATGCAGTAAAAGTGCAAGCAGCCGTCGATAGAACGATGTAAACCCATGAAGTGACTCTTGAGTGTATGAGGTAGTGGGTTTTCCTTCATAGACTGGCTGTAGACTGTGGTAGAAGTCAGTGAACCCATGTGAATGCGCAGGGCGCCCTCCCAAGCAGTAATCACATGCAGAGGCAGCATCGTTAGTCGGCAAGCAAGAGTGGTACTGGTAAGCATGTCAACGGATAGGGTTCGTTGGCTGTTTTCTTTTTTTGGTGGGTTTGGTATTACTCTTTTTGTCGTTTTTTTTAACCCTTCAATACTTTGAACCCTGAAGTAAAATGTTATATTTTTTCTCTCACGTAAAAATTAATGTAAAAATGCTAATCGGAATAACTGAACATATTGTTCCTGAAGAGGCCATTTCCATCAAATGCACTAGATACTGCTCACCTCAAAATATATGTTCTATGGTAACACGCGGATGCTGGGCACAGTGCAACCCAGGTACAATGAGTAGTTTACACATCACACAGCCTACGGTTCATATTTTTTTAATACAGTTATCCTTGGAACAGTAATATAGGCTTCTTAATTCCCCTCAAACAGTTAATCAACCGGGCCTGTAGCAGTGACGGAGACAGGTTTGGCCACAAAGCTAGTAGACACCTTGGAAGTTGGGAAAAGAAGGCAGGCAAATTACGGATACATTTGGCTTTAAACCTTTTCGCAAGTAGGAGCAGAAGTACTATGGTCTGCAAGGCAGGGCCAAGGATGTGCACTGCATCGACTTTTCCTTGGGTATCCAGTACATATTGGCATGGCCTTTGTGTTGTGGGGAGTTGGAGCTTGCGTCAGCGGACCAAGATCCAGCTGCCCATGTCCATCTCCCGAAGGGTGCCAGGAGTATCTTTCTTTGTGTTCCTCTGGTGTGAGAGTTTAAGGGGCTCCGCTAACTTGCTGGCCTTTAGGTTCTCACCTTGTGATGGAGCAGGGGAGTTAGCCTTGTAAAGAGTATATCTGGGAGAACCAGTGACTAGCACTCAGGCACTCAAGTCAATTAGCTGGCGCTCAAAGTACCAGTGGGGTGGCCAAACATGACTTCAAAAATGTAGTTAGGTGATTCTCATGTATAGAAGTTAACTCAAGCTCTTTTCGCAATTGAATTTTGTGGCAGTATCCAAATGCTTGAATGCTATCTTGAAATAATTATGGCCTGAGAACTGTTCTTCCATAGCAAATCAGAAAGTCTAAGATCAGTTCTCTGTCTTACATTGCAGTGGGCTGCCCGGAAACCGGGCTTGTGGTGTTTCTTAGGTTTCTGACATCTGCCACAGTCCTCTTTGCATTCCCCTACCCGTGTCTTCCACCTTTTATGTAATGTTTGTAGTGTGCAGACCTCTCAACAATGGTATTGTAGGGTCAACTGCTGCTTGGTGGGGTAAAGAGGCTTGGCACATGTTTGAGCAATTGAAGAGCACAGAATTTTTAGTCTAAAATGTAAAACTTTGGGGGACACAATACACAAGCTTTGCGGGAAGTAATAAAAAAAGTAAAAGCTAAGGAGGATTTAGACTTTACTTACAAACTCAAATTTTATGCTAGCGTCAAGACTAGATGGTGAAATGCCACCTCTTATTGGTTTTAAGACTGCAGCATGTTCGGAGGTGATTTGAGTTTGATTATATTGGCCACATTGTATTTAAGTTGCACTTAATATCCATAAGCTTTGAGATTTATGTTCGTTTCTCGCATCCCCTTCAAGGCTCTTTTCCTTTCTTGCCTTCTTTTCCTGGCATAAAGATCCGGGTCACTGGTAGTTTGAGAACATAAACCAGGTATTCTGCTGTCCGATTGCCCCTGTTTTTATAAGCCCCCTTGCATACTAAATCTTTGACCAGTAGAGGTCTGTAATCGTGACATCCGCCGATGCTTCCTTTTTAGGTCGAGCATACAAAACCTATTGTATATACTTTAGTATATACTTATATGGGTATGTACTTTGTGGGCTCTGCAGATCAGCCCTAGGGCTTGTCTGCTTCCGCTTAAGGACTTTTTTTCTGTTCAACTGCCTCTATTTAACTTTCTTGATCGAAAAAGACCAGCAGAGGTCAGTAAAATACCAGAATCACTTTAGCATTCTCTAGAATCCAGTCCTCAGACATTGTCTTCCACAAGCACCCGTAGAAGATAATTTGTTTTTCAAATCTTGAATTTTCAGTGATATGACAACCAAAGGCCATAATTTTATATTAAAAACAGAGCTTTGGACTACACCATTTACTGCTGAAAGTCAATATTTCTTTCCATGTGTTCCCATACCTTGTGTGTCACGCAGTATGTTGCTAATTTTACCTCCATGTTAAAGAACAGTAGATGTTTCAGCACCCAGGCTAATGTGCTGCATAGCTAAATACATATACAATCCCAAAGGCTAGACCTAATGCATTGCAATTGCTTATTTATTTCTATTTCCATGCATAAATTTGGGTTGGTAAAATAAATCTTTTCTCCAGTACTCATGGATATTATATTTGTAAAGCGTGACTTTCGCTTTTCTTAGGAGCATCTTGGTGCTGTGCGGGTAGGAGCAGGATTTCGCGATACACTTTGGGTTTGAAATGAAACTGACCTCGAATAAATTCTTGGCACATTGAGTCAATTCCATTTTACGAGAAGTTGAACAGCAGATAGGGAACAAATGTGTCCTCGCCTGCATAGCAAATTCACCTGTAACAGGGGAATTTGAGAGGCACAATGTGTAGATTTCAGCTCATCTCTATATGAATGAAGGATGTACTGGTATCTGTGTCTACCACAGTTCACACATGGCAAGTAAAAAAATTGTGTGAGTGATATGTATATGAGCAACAGACTTTGTACACAAGTAAAACATTATGGGCTTCTGTAAATCAGATTTGGGAATTCGTGCATAAATTTCACCTTTTTCATCGATCTATGCTAGTGCAAATTGGGAAAAATAAAGTTGTAGATTTGACTCCATATTTCTGTAACTTAGTTTGTAAATAGACAAAAACTTCTATGCTACTGGAGAAGGCTTGGCCCTCATTCCTAAATTGCTGCCAATGGAAGGAAACACCATTTGACAAGTATTATTCTCTCTCTGAGGCAAAGGTATTCACCGAGCTGCGCATTAGAACAAGCAGCGAGGTATGACATCAAGACAAGGAAATCTAAACCAACTGATAACTAAATATAACCTACATAATGACTACAGTTTTTACACCATTGCATTTGCAAGCAACTCTACAAGAAGGAGGAAAATGAATAACATATGTTGCCCAGGAAGGCATAGAATAGAAAAAAGAAAAGTGGTGGTTGTTAAAAAGTAGTCTGTTTCAGTAGTAGTAAATCAGAATAGGTTTATTAATAACAGCCCCACACCAATGGTGGTGCGTGGGTCAGTGGAACATCTGTTATGTCAGTTCATGTCACAGGTGGTCAACTAGGAAGGAATTAGCAATTGTGCTTTGCACACGTGGGTTCGTATCCCATCCTCGTCGCCACTGTTGAAAAGTAGTCTGTTTCAGTAGTAGTAAATCAGAATAGGTTGATTAATAACAGCCCCACACCAATGGTGGTGCGTGGGTCAGTGGAACATCTGTTATGACAGTTCATGTCACAGGTGGTCAACTAGGAAGGAATGGAATGTGGGGGAACCAATCAGGGGGGAAGGAATGCAGAGGGAGCTCACGCGCAGGGGAGGGGAAGGTACCAAGCGCAGGCATGGGGGGTTGGCATAAGTGAGATACAACAGTGGTGGAGACATGAATGCAAGACAAGGAGGAAAAAAGTCATGTGGGGGTTGCTTGAGCTGGTTTCTCAACCTAATGAAGTTGATGCCCATAGGCCTCCCACCAACAGAAATTATTTTCTTTTGTCTCAAGTTTTGAAGCCCTGTTATTCTTTAATTTTAATTTAGACCCCAAAAAATAGAAACATGTAGGAAAAAAATAAAATAGTTAAAAGATTAACTAATAGGTTTTATCTATGAGATACTTTATCCAACCCTAAACTATGCATATTACTTTAGGAGGACAGAAGGAGAGGTAGCTGTTTTTCAGTGGAACAACAATAGGGAGAAGGTGGTGTTGAATATTAAGTATATGACGTAGCATTGTTAATGCTATCGAGAAATTAATACAGTTTATTATAATGCGCAGAATTTACGTGTTAGGTTTTAATGAAAAATAATGCGGTTAAAAATGGAAAGATTTGTAGTAGGCACCCATAATTACTTGTACTGTGCCTCAAATGTCTGAAGTGACATTGTCTGACAAGCTTGTAGTGTAGTTCCTATATTCCCAATAGGCTCTGCGCGTTGGAATAATATATTCTATAGATGTGACGTAGGACTTATGTCGACTAGGTCTCTATCGAATATACTAGACTTAATTTGTGAGTGCCAGCTAGCTCAGAGGTCACTAGAAACTTTTTCGAATAAACAAGAAGGGATTCGTTTCTGACAACCGCATAAACATGACAACTTTGTTTCCCCATGATAAAACTGATCTTCAGAGTTGTGGAAACCATAGATAGATATTTTACTCAGTCAATCGTGCATGCTTTGTTTCACCAGAGGTGCAGAGAAAATAGATCGACAGGCGTTTTCAATAAAAGGATTTATTGAACAGTCTTCTTTCTCAAGCATAAGAAATGAACTGCTACAATCATAAAACTGGTTGCAAAATATAATGCATACAGTAGAAAGAGTAGAATAAAATGATACTGTAAGAGCATTGTATGGTTCCTAAACCATAAATAAATACATATATAAATAACAGAAGCTAAAAGTACTCAACTGGTGCTCCTAAAATACGCCTACCCCGATGTACCTAACCTAAGCTTAGTACGAGGGAAGAAGTAAGTGAGATGTAGAATAAATATAGTATTCTTTTGCCAAGAATCTGTCCAAGATTTCTCTTAGGGTCTAATCAGCTCCGTACCTTGATTTGGAATGAAGAAGGTCAGGCTCAGGACTCGATTTGCCAACATGCCGCAAGGGGAGCTTGGAAACACTGGAGCTGGATTTCTCGGCAGGAAAAAAGACAGCGTCTCTCTCAGTGCGTCTGCTAGAGGGTCGGATTCCTTCGGCACTTGCAGTAGCAGGATCCGTCGGGTAAGTAGATAGTCGAACTGCTCCAAACCACCGTGTGTTTGCTAAGGTAAGTGTGGGCATATTTATACCTTGAAGATGCCGAGTTTGATGTAAAGGTGGACATGATAACATCATAAAAGAATCTCAGTTCTTTGAAAACTCCATGAGTTCTTGGACAAGTCAGTTCTCGAGCAAGGGAAAGTCCCTGGCGGCTGAAGCCGAGTTTCCCAAGAAATCGTTGTAGATTTTCGGAACTAGTGGAAGTATCCCTGCCGTAGTTGGACTGCATGACCTAAGGTCAAATATGGTTATGATTTCTATGCCTATATAAGGATATGGTATTATATACCTATATAAGGGCATGACTCGGGAAAATTACAATAGGGTCCTAAAATGTTACACAACAAGCTGACTAAGCATGGGCGTAAAATCCGTTCCGCTCGCGGATTTTGCGGATTTTTGGTAAATTCGCAATCCGCGAACTCTCGCGAACTTACCGAAAATTCGTAAAATCCGTGCGAAGCGGATTTTTTGCTTGGTCGCACTTGCCAACTAGAATACTATACAATTTCGCGGGAGTAAACACTTGCGAACGGTCAGCGACAATCTCGCAATTGCGAGATTGCAAAATTTGCAATTTCGCACAATAAATCCACCAGCAGGCAGCATAAACCTTGAAAATTATGATTTTTATCAGAATAACTCCTCAGGTTGACATTTGCCTGCACTTTTTCTTTGCAAGGAGTCCATTTTGGGGGGGGGGGGTGGGAGGAAGGAAGTGCCCCACAGTCTCCAACTTCCTGTTCCTGTCCAGCAGGCTCCTCCCAGTGCTTTCTTCATGTGCTGGTCACTTTGATTTGGATCTTGACCTGGAAGGATTACTTTTTGTGGATGCTGCTGGATATTTGGATTTTTCCAAAACTGAAAGCACTCAGCAGGTGCAAAAGTTCAATCTTATCATTAGTAACCATTCCCTGTAGTGCTTCCTGAGGGGCCCCTTCAGAGTTCATTTGCCTACTTGCAACTATTCTATGACCCTGCTCTGACCCTCACAGCAGGCTCAGAGAATAGCTACAAGTATACAACAAAGGTCCTGTTAAAAAAATTACACTGCAACAGAAAGCAATTACAGACATAACTGAAAGCACTCAGCAGGTGCAAAAGTTCAATGTTATCATTAGTAACCATTCCCTGTAGTGCTTCCTGAGGGGCCCCTTCAGAGTTCAGTTGCCTACTTGCACTGCAACAGAAAGCAAATTACAGATAAGGAAGCAGGTGCCAGCCAGACTGGAAGTTTAAATTCAGTGACACATTAATCAACCCCAAATTAATTCATGTCAGTTGAAGCAGGGCAGGTGTGCTTGCTTTTTTTCACACCCATAATCTACAGTGATAAACCAACCCGAGGGTGGCAGTGATGTACCAGAGGGTGGCATGGGTGAAACAGAGGATGGCAGTGTTGAAACAGAGGGTGCTGTGAACCTGTGATGATGACCCAGACGTAGAAACAACATAGTCGCGACCGTTGCGTGCCGACAAGTAAGTTCGCAATTGCGAACTGGTACAAAATCCTCGCGAAATGGCAGAAACCCTTGCGAACACTATAAAAACAAAAAAATCCGCAAATTCGCGAGAATACGCGGATTTTGAGGATTGCGAGTTCGCAAATACGCAAATTCGCAAACGCCAGATTCGCAAAATTCGCCCATGCTTAAAGCTGACCTAACCAAAAATGCTAACTGTGCATAAAATGGTCATTTTTACGTGTGCGCTGGAACTGCACAAATATGAAATACTTTCATATACATAGTGATGCATTGAAAAAACATCTTTTAGCCAGAGGATAACCAGGCCTCATACCTATTTAGGCTAATTATTTCATCTTAGCCCGAGCCATTTTCCTTGATTGACCAGTGATGTGTAGGATAGGAATAAAGTATATCTTTGAAATTTAAAGTATTATGCGTTACTATCTAGCATTTGACACAAATAACACCAGTCAGCCATGCCCATATGCAAAATGCAATTCTTTTGCAAGTACTATGATATGAGGCACAAATCTGTCTCACTGCATTACATTATGCATCTGCCAAATCAAAGATGGTGCGAGCTATAGCGCATCTTAGTTAGAGTCTCTTTTTGCTGTAATGATGCGTCACGTTACGTGGCATCAACCACGTCAGCTGTTTCGCACCGGAAACGAATCCATTTAATGGCGGTTCCAGTTAGCGGACGGTGCCGAACACTGCTGTTTTAGGTGGAGTCCCAGGAATGTAAATGATTGGAGAATAGGTGAGTGGCTGCACCAATATACCCTCAGTACTGGTTGTTAGTTAGATTATCGTATACGGAGACAGGTCTGCAACAATAGGAGATCGAGACCCTCTCCATGACTCACATATCCCTGTGAACCCATCTGAGACATAGGCTACTCAGCTATAGCCCTCTGAAATCTGACATTGTATGCACTTAAAGACATATATATTTAGAGCACATTTAAGCCGTTAGCTAAATTCCAGTTGATAGCAGGTTAAACTGTTCCGCAGATTAACAGGCCCTATATTATAGCTGGCAATATTCTAAGTCAGCCTCACCATATTGACATTTAATCGAAAATTTTATTGTGAAACTGAATTTTCTTTTCTTTATTGTCAACAGGGACATCATACCAATCAACGAAGGCACATGCAAACCTTGTGACTTCGTAGGACTGACTCCCCCTTCCTGAAAAGATCGCATTGACACTGACGGCATAGGTGGGTATTTTCCTCCATACAGCCGACTGTGTACACTTGGGTTATATTTATAACGATATAAGCACATTGAGATCAGAATACCAACCTTGGTAGTATATGTGTAACTATTATCCCACATGAACTCCATACTGACAGCTGTGTGATTCCCTTTTGAAATACAGGAAAGGAACGTTTAAACTATAAACATGCACAAGGGCACAGGGTAAGGTCCAACAATACATCACTATCCTGACCCGCTTGCTTGTAGCATTTACCAAAAGGATTAAAAAAATAAACTTTCTTTTTCTTGTCCATTCCATCCACTACACTAGCTCATCAAGTGGTTCACTGCTAAATATAAAAAATGGAAAGTCACCCTATGCCCTACCTACAGATATCTAGCCTATTCTTTTAATGTGACACCAATCGGAGAACATTTCGGTGATCAGTTCCATCTGTAAGTCAGGACTTGTAGTAAGTCTTTCTTTTTTGTGCCTTGGGAGCAGATACATCCATGGAAGGAGTCCACTGCATGCCCACTGAATGTGCACAGTTGGACTATTTTAGTCTTACATCTTCACCGGTTTCATGATCACTTCTTTTTCACTGTTGGGTGCTACACCGTGGTGATAATGTGGACCCTGTCATTCTTTTTCTCCACATGGACCTTCTCATAGTAAGTAAGAGAAGATTCATGGACCCTGTCTTTGTAAATTTCGTATTTAAATTCTTTCTTTTTAGTAAGTTTGCCCGGCCAACAATCTTAGACTTTGGATTCCTAACTTCCTGGCCTGTGTTGCCATACTGGGCATCTGACCCACTTTTCTCTTCTTTTCATAAGTAATTGGTCCAATCAATTGTAAATTATCACTCAGTATGGGTAATTAAACATATATTGTTTACACCCTCTCGGTACCCCTTATTCTTGCTTGTAGGTGAGCCTATACAATTTGGGAAAGGTCCTGAAGAAGGTGGTTCACATTGTGTTTCACCCCACCGAAACGCACGTCGACCATATTAGAACAGACTTTGTTCAATACTTTCATCTAACTTGGTCTTGGAGATCGGAAATATCTTTGTCTCTCCCTTAGACCCAGATGTGTATGTTTGTTTGGGCTGCTTGTGCTTGTTTGATTTGAATGAGCGAGATTGATAATTGTATATTGTTTCAATATTTATTGTTCTTAGGGGTCCAGAGTATTGTACTGTATTTGGAGTTTACATGTTTATATTAAACAAAAAATTGTTTTAGGAATAAAAATGTTAATATAAAAAAGACAAATTTAAAAAATAAAGAATTGTACTTCTTTTAAAAGATAACGAAGCTGTATGGATATAAATGTTATGAAAAAGAAAACCATGAATAATAAGTAAATCAAAAAATAAAACCAACAACGTTGTAAACAATTGATTTGCCTTTGATTATGTATCTTGCATAACTCATACTAGATTTGGTCTATTGCACAAAGAGATGTAGGTCACGAGGGAGCTTTATTGTTCTTTGTATTTATTGTTGTTTCCCCTCTTTCGCTCCAACCTAAATAATCCTTTTAGAGGGGGGTCACTTTCCTTGCATCAGTATTCCCTTTAGACAGCCAAACCACAAAGTGAGCTGGTGTTTGCCCTGATGGGCCTTCTTGGGATAAGGGAGGAAGGATTTGGGCACAGACTCACACTTCAACCTGAATAGGCTGTGTCCTGCCCACATACAAAGGGCTGCATACTCTTCTGTAGAGCGTCTGGAGCCACTGCAGGAAGGGAGGACTTCTGTCCACTTCAAAGCTTTCTTGTAACTCGCTCCCACTTCACACAACTGGGCATAAGACCTGGACCCCTGAAACCTTGAGTTCAGTACACTGCCAGCAAGAAGAACTGCGGTGCTGCTGACTGGACTGTCACTCTGCTGGACTGCTGTAGTGCTGGACTCTTGTGTTGCTGAGCTGCTCTGCTGCCTGCTGTTCTCCTGCCTCATGAGAAGTACTGTACCTGCATCACTTGAAACCAGAGTGACTTCAAAGGCTTACAAGCTTGCCTCCTGTTCTAAGTCTCAGGAATATCAGAGACTTCAACTACTTGGATCTACATCTGGGCCACACACAAAGGGCTGCATACACTTCTGTAGTGCTTCTGGAGCCACTGCAGGAAGGGAGGACTTCTGTCCACTTTAAAGCTTTTTTTTAAGTCACTCCCATCCGGGAGACCCACTCTGGGCAGTGCACACTCGTTCCTGCCTCCAGCCTCCTGCCTCCTGTTTCCGGCCGCTCAATGCTACGTTCTACGTTACGGTCAGCATCATGTGACACCGCCATTACTGCCGTCGCTGCTGACGAGGAAGAAGCATTGGAATGCCGTGTAAAGGCGAAAAGGCACACTAGACACGCCGAGAGAAGGCGTATTGGATTAAATTGCAGTCACATTTGGGCCAATGTAAATGGAGTGAGTCTGGGCCTTGCAGAGCACTGAGCGGCATCCGGAATCTCCATGCATGGTGGAGGAAATCCCCGCCTGCATATTGACTAGGTCCAGGAGGAGCAGCTGAGTCAGGAGCTGGTAGTGGGCAGCCATGGAACAGAGGTAAGTACAGGGGCAGGGGGTGTGGTAGATCGACTATTCATGTTGGAGAAGGTCCCAGGCAACCAAAGTTTGTTGGAAGCCTGCGGCGGAACCAAAAAGGAAGGAAGAAGAAGGGTATCATAGGGTTTCACCTATAACAAAGGAGAAAAAGTGCAAAAATACACAAAAGGTGATAGCACTAAGCAAAGCAAAAGCACGGAAAGGGCAAAAAAAACTGTAAAAACCCGACCATGGCAAAATGGGTGGGGAGGAGATAGACATAAACAGTAAAGAGAAAGGAAATGTAAAAGACGCCCATGGAGACACCACTGCATGTAAAAAAGTATTACAGAGGGAAAATCAACCCAGAGTCACAACTCTGCAGCGAAGTAGGCCGAGGGGTGTAAATGGCGGATCCTCGGTTACAAATTCAATTAAAGATTTTGTGGGGAACCATTTCAAAGGAAAGGGCGCGAAAGGAAAAGAACAGAGTGTGAGTAAGAATCAGTTAACCCCAGTTAACTTGGCATACCAGGATCGAACCTCACCAAATCAAACTCACTTTAACCTCTCCAAACTTTTTCTGGACCCAAGGCTGTCCTCATCTCCTAGATTCTCCACCTTTTGGAGTGTTCAAGAGATAGAGATAGAGAGAGAAATTGAGGAGTTGGATTCAGACGATGAGGAACAGAGTAATAATCACCTTACAAAAGGATATCTGGACAAGAAGGAAGAGACTGAAAATTCCCAGGACAAAGTTAACGATATTTCAGGACCCTCATTGTTTAATCTGGAGGTAACAGGTACCTCTAGCACCTCAATGCTGGATGCAATGCTAATTCTACAAAAATCTTTTTTAGGTTTGCTAGAGGTATAGGTATTAAATAATGAAGTCTTAAAAACCCAAAAGGATCAGTTTAATATTATGATAGGGGAGCTGAAACAAATCAGAGAGCTCATGCCCTCCATAGTTAGACCAGTTGGCGAGGCCAACCAAGAGGGGAATGGGTCTCAGCAGGAAGGTGCACTGTTGGAGGCCCCACCGCAGAATGAAGTGCATAGTGTATCTGTTTCAAAGTTTCCAATGATCATAAAAAAACGGGGAGAAAGGAAGAGTTTCAAGCAGAGTATCCCATGCTTAAGGAGATGGAAGAGAAAACCTAGAAAGGGTCAAGCTCCATTGCAGCAGGGGTTATGAAAGGAAGTAAGAGAAGTAGAGCAAGAGCTCAAAAGAAAGTATGTAAGGTTAGCTCCGTTAAAGAAAAACAACTTAGGAGAAGGAATATCCATGAGTAACCCAGAAGGCGCGGAAAGGAGGAAAAAAGGTACAGGAAAATTTAGGATGAGGAAAAATAGTACAAATAAAGAACGAGCAGAAAAAGAAGAGGGGAAAAGGAAAGGAAGATGGAGAAGTCAACACAACAAGGCACTGGAAATATTAGAGGCCATATGAAGAAAGGCAAGGAGCTACATCATCAAGGTAGAAATGTGTATGATCAAAAGGGGGCCACCAAACAACAGAGACAAAATGTAGTCAGCACTTGTGGGTATTCGTGGAGACGATCGGACAGGGTAAAGGGGGGAAAAAAGTGAAGAAATTAGTTCCTTTAAATCAATCACAACTGCTTTTCTAAATGTGAAAGCTTATGGAATATTGGCACAGAGGATCCTAACCCCTTCACTGCGGGGTGTTTTCCCCCTGCTGTGTGGGGGGCAGGGAGGGCGCACGCAGTGCCGCCGTGCTGGTGACGAGCTGAGCTCGTCACGGCCACACCCAATTTTAGAACGTTCAGCACAGTGGGGAAATTAGCCCCGCGTGCGAACGTTCCAACGGCCGTGATGAGCTCAGCTAGTCATGCGGGCATCTCCACTGCGCCTCATGACGAGCTCAGCTCATCAGCAGCACCCATGAGGTTAAAGAAGTAGGCTTTACCTTAAATAGCAAGGGGACCGATGTAACCAAGGTTCTACTCTACTCGGGACTAGTTAAGTGAGCATTAATAAAAGTGGAACATGAGCTTTATAGGGAAGGGAGCAGACTAGTAAAAAGGACAGAATTGCAAGATCATAACAAGTACGAAAGTACATTCTTTATAAACCATGCAGGGCTGGGCCAAAGGCAGGTTAGATTGATCGATGCTTGCTGGGAAAAAAGGACGATCTTGAAATCAACATAAGATGCAGGAAAAGCGAGAGAGACATAGAAGGATTCCTAGCTGGAAACAGATATAGAGCCCTTGATTCCCCAGCATATGAGGAAGACGGGTGCCTAAGTGAGATAGATTAGGTGCCTGGGTCATTGCACAGCCTAGCCTTACTATCCTAGAACATAAATGGATATAATAGAATAGCGAATCAGGATAGCTTTAAAAAGGTCATTGACAGCAATGAGATTGTTTGTATGCAGGAGACCTGGCTGTGCTATGAAACCCAATTAATTGAGCGGTATGCTCATCAGACAAAAGTTGCAAGAAATAAACATTTCGGTAGATCCTCAGGATAGGATGCAGAATGCTATTATCAAATCCCGACCCTCGATTTGAAGGCATACTTATTGTAAATGTATACATCCAGAGGGGGGAAGGGAATGATTTTAAGGTTGAAATGGAAAAATTAAAAGAGGATTTGCTAATCTTGTCTGATAATTATCAAAAAGATGTACTGTTTGTGTTGGGCGATTTCAACCACAAGTTAAACCCAGACAGGACCGACCAATGGTGCAAGGAATTGTTAATTTCACATAAAATTAGGGAAGCCATATTTCCGAGGGGGGTTATGTTGGTACATGATGTGTCTCTTGGTCAAACGCTCGGCGCTTTGGGTTTGGTCTGTGTGAATGGCAGATTGGACACGGATAGACCAGCAAAGTGCACCTTTAAGTCAGGCCAGCAACTCAGCTCAATAGACTATGTATTGAACGTGCTTGGAACTTTGATCCAATTAAGCACTTTGATGTGGTAAATGTGAAAGGCAGTGATCACTACCCCCTGAAGACAGAAGTATATGGTACAAAGAAAAAACAAAGAGGCACTGTGCTACAGGTCTATGTTGATTAGCCAAGGTGTCTCACAACTCGGATATCGGAGGAATTTATTGAAAAACTAGCAGCCGTACAGCAGACTCTTTTGTTGGAAAATGTTCCGAATTCTTATGATATTGCCTGGTTTGAAAATACTATTAGGCAAATGGTGAAATGCTTACAAGTACAAATTAAATCTAGGAAACCAGGGTGTGGGAGGAAAAACCAACAACAAAGTATTGAGAGGAAATGGTTTGATGAAGATTGTCGTAAAGCTAAAGCAAGTATCAGACAATGGGAAAGAAGACTTAGGGTAAAGTACAATGTAGAATTGCTTTTCAGTCTCCAGAAACAAAGGAGAACATATAAAATGATGGTAAGGAATAAAAAAGATCTTACAAAGAGAGCTGCTGGGTCAAATTGCTAACTGCAATAGAATCTAAAGATTTGAAAGGCTCTTGGAAATTGGTCCAAGAAATCACAGGTAAATCTTTAGGTTCTTTGAACTGTGTGGTACCAGAAGATGATTGGGTTACTGACTTGGGGGAAATCTATGGAAATCGGAAAGAAAATGAGGAATCATTCTCAAAATTATGGCCAGGAATTTAAGGATCATTATATCTAATTTAACACTGACTTGAGCTGCTTGCCCAGATAACCTCCCAGCAGTGATAATAATAAATAGGCCAGAGCGGTGGGCAGACTTTTTCTCAAAAATGTTCCTGTGGATAAATAATACAGGTATCATACCAGAAAACTGGAGAGGTGCAATTATAAGACCCATCCACAAAAAAGGAGATATAAATTCCCCAAAGAACTATAAACTAATTAACCTTGTAGCTATAGGTGAAAAAGTATTCTCCAAAATAATGTTCGAGAGACTCAAGGAGTGGACAGAGTGAACCAGGTTGTGCCTAAGCATGGGCGGATCTAGCGGATCTCGCGTACGCGAACTTGCGGATTTACGGATTCGCAATCCGCGAAGATCCGCGAACTCTAGCGGATTTGCGGATTTTCCCGTTTTTTGTGTTGGCGCGCGTTCGCGCCGATTTTGGGACAAGTTCGCAATTGCGAACTTACTTTTCGGCTCGCAACGGCCGCGACTATGTTGTTTCAACGTCTGGTTTATCATCACAGGTTCACAGCACCCTCTGTTTCACCACTGCCACCCTCTGGGACACCCATGCCACCCTCTGGTACATCCTCACTGCCACCCATTAGGTTTATTTATCACTGTAGATTATGGTGGTTGAAAAAAGCAAGCACACCTGCCCTTCTTCAACTGCCATCAATTAATTTGTGTTTCATTAATGTGTCAGTTATTTAGAAAGTTCCAGTCTGGCTGGCACCTGCTTCCTTCCTTATCTGTAATTTGCTTTTTGTTGCAGTGACATTTTTTTTTCACAGGACCTTTATGGTCTACTTGTAGCTATTCTATGAGCCTGCTGTTTGGGTCATAGCAGGGTCATAGAATAGTTGCAAACTTTGGAGGGGCCCATCAGGAAGCACTACCTTGAATGTTACTAATGTTAAGTTTGAACTTTTGCACCTGCTCATTGCTTTCAGTTTAGCTAAAATCGTTTTTTTCTGCAATTTCGCGCGTTTTTTGGGGCGCGAATCCGTGCGAGATCGATTTCGGAAGCCGCGAATACGTGCGAATACAAAATTGTTTTTTTTGCGACGTGTATGTTCGCGTGATCTTGCGCGTGTTCGCGAGGCGCTTCTAGCTATACGTTTGCCAAGTTACCCTATCGGTCGTACACGGGCGCGGCCATCTTGTTGGCGTGACGTAATTCCGTTTCCGCCTGCTATGTGTAATCTCGCAAAGTGTGCTGCTCGCTAGTACAATTTCGCGCGTACTCGCAAGGAAAATCTCGCGCGAACTTACCCACGCGGTCGTGAACGGGCGCGGCCATCTTGTTTCTCATTCATTGCTATGGTTCTGGGCATGCTTTCTCTATCCTCTCTCAATCTCTGCCATCCTTTGCTTGTTTGAAGTTTTTTTGATCTAATTTTACTTATTATCTATCCCTCTATTTTTCTAGCTCTATATTTTTGTGTTTTCTGCAGCTTTTAGTTACTTTTAAACTACTTTTTTAAACTCTTTTCTTTTCTTCTTCACTATTCTATTTCTTGTTTATCATTTAACTCTATTTCTGCCCAGACCATGGTAAAGGGAGCCGGGAAGCACCCTGAGAAGGGGAAGGGTCCCGCACCCCGTGCCCGGCTCCCGTGCGGGCGTTTAAGGGGGGAGCAAGTGGTCCCGAGGGAGATCTTCAGCGCGGAGGAAGTGGCGGCACTGATCTTCCATGTCCAGCGCCGCCTCCCCAAGACGATCCTGGGAGGCGGCAAGATCGCGACCGGCTATGGCATCCGGGAGCGTCGCAAGCGGTGGGAGAAGGTGTGCCAGGCCATGTACAAGATCTCTGGGGTCCGGCGCACATATAACCAGGCCACCCACCGCTGGACCGATGTCATGGACCGGGAGCGGGACTTGCTGGACGCGCTCGGCGTAGAGGTCCCCGGGCTTGGTGAGTAGTAGTAGTAGTACATTTACTACTCTGTTTTATCCTGCTCTGTTATTTGCAAATCTTTGTTCTTTACCAAGAGCAATAATGCTGCCGATTACATTGAGGTAAATTATATTTCAAAATCTTCTATGCATTTCAGGTGCACTGCTCTCCTTCTCAGTAGCCTTGCTTGCTACTATGCTTCTTTGTTTTGTATGTTGTGTTCAGAAGCATTTCATTGGCCTGAGAAATTATGTATGAGTGTAGTGTAAAGAAAAGAACTGCGTAATGCTAGACAGTAAGGGTCATATTTTCAATTACCGGCGCATCCCTGCAAAGTAGCAGGGATGCGGCAGTAATTGTGTGCCATGCCACCACCACCCATTGGCCCAAAACGTCACAGAAGCCTTACGCATCTGTGCCGTAAAGGCAGCGCATTGCTGGAGTTGCGTGCCAACGATGGCGCAGCTCCAGCAATGCTCTGGGGTACCCTATCTCCCCAATGCTGCATCAAGCCGTACGTCGGCTTCAAGCGCGCAGGGTTTGAGTCATGCATCATTGTCCTAAAAGTGACTGATTGACATCTTGTAGATTTCCCTCAGCCACTTTTAGGATTCGTTCCTGCGCAGGTACGCCCTCCCTTGCGCCGGAACGCCCCCTGAAGGCGCAGGGCTTTACAACGTGATGCATCGCCCATATGCCCATATGTGTTTTTTTTTAATATATACGCCGCACCAACACCATGGCGAGTCTTTTGTTCTGCCGCTGCGTCTGAAAAGGCACGCAACAATGGAGGAAAATGAGCCGCAACTTCCGCAAGGGACTTCTATCAGCCCCAACAGACTGACGTCCAGTCCTTCCTTTAGACACATGGCTATAAGAAGAAATAGTGGCGGTGGTGGCGGGTGGATTGATAGTTTGAGTATTCACTGATCTGCAAGCAGGATGGACTTTGTCTGTCACGTGTTGCGCACTGCTGCCTGCAGTGCCAGGCCTAGGCAAACCTCTTTAGTAGTCTGTTTATTGAGTTACATAGGAACTTTCTAAGTCAACGTTCCGCAAATCAGGCAATACGAATAACGTAGTATACCACATGAGATAGATCCCGTGGAATAGTTGTCTATCTATTTCCTATTTTTCCAAAATATGTTGTTATTGTTCTTTTGAAATGTTTGATTTGGTTGAAAAATCTCATCCATGTTTTCTGTTTTTTCTTTCTTTCATGTTGTACATCAGCTCCCCCCAAAGGCAAGAGGACACAGGAGGAGGGTGCTGAGGATGCAGGCCAGGATCGGGCAGGCGAGGGCTCCTTTGCTGGCCCCAGTAAGTTTACATTTTAATAAACAGTACCTATTTTTTCCTAGCGTTCCTCATTCGATTTTTTCTAAATCGTCTTTGATCTTCTTGTAGACTGGATATAAATTCTTATCCTGCCTCGAATATGACTCCCTGTGGTATTACTAGACTATTCTTATTAGTCTGTCTGTGTAGCTAACTAAGATTGGACATTTGGCAATTCCATTGGACTCCCATTATATTCAGCAATACCTCTATGCACTGTCTCCTTACTGACTAGATAGTGTGGCAGAGTCATTCAGCTCCCGAAGTCACCGATTATAGATCCCCAATGATCTCTAGATTATCGTACGCAGGACAAGAGAGTAGTACGGAGTCACAGCACAGTCAAGAAGTGTCAGAGGCACTCATGCTTGCAAAAATTCCAAAACCTTTAGCTCATCCACTCTAGTCTGGAGGAACAAAAACCACAGAGTCTATTTAAGTTTAAAAGCTTTATTAAAAGTAAACACATTTATTAAAATCTACTTTGTCATAAAACTATTTAACTGAAAACGGAAAAGTGGTTAGTGCTGACGATTAATTGGACACATTTCTTGTGGTCGAGCCGAGCTCTCACCTGGTTTGAACTTGATCCTGGTCGTGTTCTTAGGACTCAGGAGTCAAGCTTCTGTCTGTTAGGAGAAAAAGTGGTGCGTGTTAAAAATCAAAAGCAAGCATTCATCAGTTGTGCATAAAAGTGCAGCAAGACAACAGCCTTCCCTGGAAAATGGGACATTTTTACTATGGAGTAGACAGTCACAAATTATTACATTGTATTCTGTTTTTTTAACATTTCTCCTAAACCAAATATTATATAGTAGTGAGTGGTGTATTCTAACATTCTTAAATGTACTTTGTAGGTGTAACATCTGGTGACGGGGCCAGCGCGGAGGTGGCTGTGTTGGACCAGGACTCGGAGGCCTCTGGGGAGGAGGCGGTACAAGAGCCGGCGGACGTTCCTGTGGGGGATCAAACGGTGGTGGCGGAAACAGGTAAGCTATATATTCCTTACTTATTGAGATTGAAGACTGCATAGTGTGCTTTCTGCACGGGTGTATTACAATTACAAATCAACCAGGTAGTAGCCTCCTCGAAATGTACTTCGACTTAGCTGTGAAGTTTTTGGTGAGAAGAATCCCAATAAGTTCTTAGATAAACGTGATGGATGGGATGAACGAAAAGCGAAAGAAGGGTGTAAGTAAGTGGGACGCGAACTTGTATGATGGCTGGCAAAGAAGAACGATATGTGTTTGCTTGGCCCCCGAGGTGGCTGGGAAGGAAAGAATATGGTATGGTGCATGGCTGGGTCAATGATGAAGCAAGGATGGGTGGAAGGACAGCAGCCTGGGTGGGTGAAACAGAAACTGTATGTGTGCGTATACTTTGACTGAATGGATGCCTGGAGCATGGTATTCTCTGACTCTTAGATAGCACATGTGTATCTAGAGAGAGTAGATGGTCGCCAGGTGAAGTAAGTGTTACCTTGAAGAGCATGTACCACCGCACCCGCACGTCCGTTCCAGTGCAGGGAAGGCAAGGAAAAGAAATTGTAAATGTGTCCAATACTACCATGAATAGTAGCAGTACTTTGTATTGCGTTTGCATTCACAGCATATATCTGGTTATTACGGTGGACACTCCGTACCTCTCTTAATAACTTTAGTTTACTTGTAGTACGTCATTCATGTGTGGGTGTATCACTGTTCACTCAATATTAAGCAAAGCACCTAAAGTCATCTCATCTGTCATTAAATACGTCCCATGTGAAGTGATAGATAATCAAATTAGTTAGCTTCTTCATTTTCCTTTTCTAGTACTCATTTGCACTGTAGGGTGAAAGGTAAATTAATTAAGCAGTAGCCCTTGTAACAGAGTATTCTCAGTGCCACCCGTAATAGAAAAGTAATAGCTTCACCACCTGCATGTACTGGACCGGTACAGTAACGCAAGTCTGTCTCACTCATCATGGTGTGCAACTTTTTTTCTCGGGTGCAAGTTCACTGTGCTGTCCATGTCATTCTGCCGGCTTGCATAAGATAACGTACCCATTTCCCTAAACAAGAGAGAAGAAGAAGAATAAGACTGGTGTACTGTCATAGTCGACTGTAATGGAAGTCCATAGTGGTCGTAGAATTAGTTCATTAAACTACCACTACTGTTAGAGCAAGGATGCAGAAGTGGGAGGTTACATAGATACTGTCCTCAATAGTTATGTACTGTGCTTTCAATTTGCTACTTGTACTCTGTGACCCAACTTTCGGCTCAATCACTTTGTGTTATTAATAAGGAGCATTGGTTACAGACTATGTCTTTCTTTCTTCATATAGTTGCTCCTTCCAAATCAACAACAAGGAGGGAGCAGGCTAGATTGGCCCGGCAACGGAGGCTGGAGGCCACAGTTGCCGAATATCGGCGGCTGGTGGCCCTGGAGGAGGAGGAGGAAACGCAGTCGAGCGGGGGTGCAACAACGACATCCTCGACTGTGACCACTGCATCCTCCTCCGTGACTAAGCCAGCGGGACCGAGCCGGGCTAAGAAAGACGACCGCCACCGCCAAGCAACCGAAATACCAGCTGCCCCCCACAGGAGCTGCAAGGACCGCCAACGCCGCCTACGAGTCCGCATGTCCAACCTGGAGCAGGAGGTCCTGAGGTATAAGAACTTGGTTAAGGGCCTCCGCTCCGAGCTTGCCACCCTCCGCAAGGAGTATGATGCCCATGCCGCATCATGCACCAGCACCAGCACCCTCCAGTAGTGGAGTGTCCCTTGCCCTTTTTTTATAGACTTTTGGGGGGTGGGATTTGGGAGTTGGGATCGTTTTGGGACGTTTCAGAGACAATCGTTGGGGTTAGGGTGGGTGAGGGAGATTATTTTGTTAGGGCTAAATAAATATATTTTTCAACTTTATCTGACCATACCTGTTTTTTACTGCTTTTCAGTCTGGTGGGTGGGGGTGTAACAGTAACTTTGTTTTCCTGAACAGTCGTAGGACTTTAGTAGTACAACCGTCAATCTCTTGTCTACTCCGAAATAATACTCCATTATACTACCTCCCACCAAACGCTTATCTTACCTGTAATTTGTGTTAGAAATTAGGGCTAGGCCCAGGGCTGGCTCCAGGTGAAATGGGGATTAACGTTGTCAATCCTGGGCGGGTGACATTTCCTTATTGCGGTGGTACTAGTGGTGTGACACAGTGGCAGTTGCATGCCTATGGAAAAAAAGAAAACGAAACCTTGTTTGTCCTCCTTACTGTAGCATTACAACGGTTACGGTACGATCGAGAAAATAGCAGGTGACAGTACACTAGAACAGTGCCATAATGTAGCCTAACAAATGGTAAAGTATTTGCTTGCAAGTATAACTAGTACTTGCGTTGAATTTATTTGACATTGGCTACTACTACTAGAAGATATAGTACTGAAGCTGAGTAAGTCTAGAAGATATCCTCGTATTCCTTCACCAGCCTGTTGCTGCTATGACCTTATCCTCCCCAGCAAGTGTGTGGAATTATTGATGTCATTTTAGTCAGACATCAAGCAAAACAACACAGCCCGGGGGAAGAGGGTTAGGGTTTGTAAAATAGATGGGAATGGGGGTTTCTTTTTGGGTAGGTTTTGTTGAGAGAAGAAAAAAAAAGCAGAGCATGGACAAACAATAATTGAAGATACAGACAATCTTTGGTTACAAACTAAAGGTAAGCACATGCAGTCACACTCATAGAATAAAAGACAACAATGGATACTGTATCTGTATTGCGTATGTTGTTGGAGTTGTCCTGTTGAATTTGGTAAGTAATAAGCATGCAGCAAACAATTCCTCTTATTGGCGGCACTCCTCCATTCCAGCTGACGCTTCGTCCATCAATGTGGTGACCACTGACAGAAGACACCCTGTCCACTGCCTGCCTGGCGGATGTTGACTGAAACCCGGCCTGTAATTATTGAACGGAAAACAGGAAGTGCTATTACAATACCACTGATAAATAAATAAAAGGTATGTACGCTGTGTGGTGCAAAAAGTCACACTTTGATTTCCCTAATAGACAGTACAATATTTTTGAAATTGCGTGCTCTGTCTGAGTCACCTTTTTAAGGATCAATAAGTATGGCCAAAATATTATAGCGGATCTTTCCCCTCAAGGTAGGTGTACTACTGTGTTTTAGAACAAAATTTGACCTTGAAAAAAAGGCTGTTCCTTATGGATTTTGTCCAAAACACTTCTATCCGGTATTAGACCTTCCCAGGAATGCCCCAGGCAAGACCCGCCAACCCACCCGCAAAAAACCACCCGACAACACCCCCAAACAGCGAAAAAGCTAAATCTCATACTTACAATATCTCTCGGCCTTCTGTCCAAATGCGGCGCTGTTCAGCTAGGTCATCATCATCAATCATCATAACTCCTGTTTTCCACCACGGATTTCCTGAAAAGCAAATGCAATCAAGATTAGACTGTCGCAGCAGTGCTTCGACAGAGACCCCGGCCGCAACCCACCCACGAACAGCAGGAAGCCCCCCAAAACGCTACATTGAGCAAGATGTCAGAAGAAATAGCAAAAAAAAGGCTGTTCCTTATGGATTTTGTCCAAAACACTTCTATCCGGTATTAGACCTTCCCAGGAATGCCCCAGGCAAGACCCGCCGGCGCCAACCCACCCGCAAAAAACCACCCGACAACACCCCCAAACAGCGAAAAAGCTAAATCTCATACTTACAATATCTCTCGGCCTTCTGTCCAAATGCGGCGCTGTTCAGCTAGGTCATCATCATCAATCATCATAACTCCTGTTTTCCACCACGGATTTCCTGAAAAGCAAATGCAATCAAGATTAGACTGTCGCAGCAGTGCTTCGACAGAGACCCCGGCCGCAACCCACCCACGAACAGCAGGAAGCCCCCCAAAACGCTACATTGAGCAAGATGTCAGAAGAAATAGCAAAAAAAAGGCTGTTCCTTATGGATTTTGTCCAAAACACTTCTATCCGGTATTAGACCTTCCCAGGAATGCCCCAGGCAAGACCCGCCGGCGCCAACCCACCCGCAAAAAAGCACCCGACAACACCCCCAAACAGCGAAAAAGCTAAATCTCATACTTACAATATCTCTCGGCCTTCGGTCCAAATGCGGCGCTGTTCAGCTAGGTCATCATCATCAATCATCATAACTCCTGTTTTCCACCACGGATTTCCTGAAAAGCAAATGCAATCAAGATTAGACTGTCGCAGCAGTGCTTCGACAGACACCAAAAATTACCCACAAACCCCCGGAACCCCGCCAAAGAGCACCTCAAAGGCAAGCAAGTCAGCAAAAACGGCAAGAAATTTCCACCTCATATTTGGTCCAAAACACTTTTGTCCATTATTAGAGCTTCACAGCAATGGGCCCAAATCCGTCAACTCACCCGCAAAGAAGTACAACACCCCCACAAGTGCTGAGTCTTTCTTCATTGGGCGTAATCCAGCACTCTGCTTGGAGGGAAATCGCAGTCTGGAGGAGGAGGATAGAGGAGCATGTTCTTCGGAACTTGTGAACCTGAGGAATGTAGACTGCGGCACCTTCAAAGCAATAAGCAAACAAGTGAAGACAGTTCTGATGATGGTCTTGTTTTTGGGATTAGGTGATTAAAGTTTGAATTTAATTAACTGTGCAAAACAAAGAAAGAGAGACACAAAGCACACAGGAATAAAAGTGAATAAGGACGAAAAAGAAAGTTCTTGATTGATTGTCTCATTTTCAGGGCTCGGTGTCAGGGAATAAGAACAAGATTTCGTCATCATACTCTGCGAATTCAGGCTGGATGAGGTCAGTGCCACCGAACAGAGAAAAAATCCCCTCATCTACGTTGCCGTCCTCCTCGTCTTCATGCGGCGTGCTTTCTCGTACTTTGTAATCTGGTGGTATGAGGTGCTGATTCATCTTGATCATTGTCAGCCGCTCCACATTTTTGGGCGAGAGGCGGCTCCGTTTGGGAGTTACAATGCCACCAGCAGCACTGAAAACACGTTCAGAAGACACACTTGCGAGTGGGCAAGACAAATAGTTTATAGCCAGGTTGTAGAGCTGTGGCCACAATTGTTTTTTGCCATGCCAATACTGCAATGGCTCCTCATTAAGAAAGACCACTGTTGAGTCATTCATATAGTCCTGCACCATCGACTCAAGGTCATCAACGGTTCCTCCACTTTGCTTACTTTTTGCTGTGGCTGTGACATTTTTTCGAGAACCATACCCAAGCAAACTTAGCCAATCCTCTACAACAGCCACTGTTTTTGTTGTGTGTGGTGCAGATGATCCAGTTGCCGGTGTCTTTAACGGCTGAGAGGTCACTTGTGCCCCAGCCACAGGTGCAGAAGTGGATTCTTGTGACTGGGGATGGCCTGCTGATGCTGATGCTGATGTACTGGCTTCTCCTTCAATAACCTGCCGTTCTTTTTCAAACCTCTTGGCTGACAAGGCTAACCAATGTTTGTACTTTTGAACATCTGCATCATCAAAAGGAAAGAATGCTTCGCCTGCCAGCGCCTTTTTGTAGCGTGGATCCAGAATAGTAGCACAAATGTAATGCTGATCTGACTTGATCTTTTGAAGACGTTCATCACCACGTAGGCGCTCTAATAATTTCTCTGACAAAATGAAATGGGTTTTTTTTTCTTCATCTTCTTTTTCAAACTCAGAAGACACCGCCATCAGTTGGTGCTCCAGCATGCACAACAATGGGATAGCTTTTCCCAAATTACAGTCCTCCTGGCTGACTGCACGCGTGAAGAACTCAAAAGGACGAAGCATGTCTGTCAGGCTTTTAACTATGTCCCATTGCGCCGCACTCATCCGCAGGTCCTCCTTCTGAGATGTACCCTCTGTGAAGAAATAGTGATCGAGTACCGTATACTGCTCATACAGACGCTCAAGCATGTAGAAGGTTGAGTTCCAACGTGTTGCCACCTCCTGGATGAGTGCTTTCACTGGCATTCTACGTTGAAGTAGCAGTCTCCGCAGATGCTTCCGGGCCTTAAAAGAATGGCTGAAATGGTTGCACATTTTGCGGCAGGTGGCCATTACCGCGAACGCTGCACTGTCTCTATCACTCAAGAATTTTTGATCTACCAGGTTGATACAGTGCGCCAAACATGGCACTCTGAAATAGCCACCCTCCGACATGGCCTTAACTACATTGGAGCCATTATCCGTGGAAACATAACCAATCTTGCGTTTTAGGGGGGATAGCATTGTCAAGACCTTTTTGTTAAACTCTTGCAAAAGGTTTTCTGCTGTGTGACTTTTCTCCAAGCCAAACATGGCTAGTGTTGCATGTTTCCGAGCAGCTTTGAAAACTTGGTCCGGGTCAACACCTGCGTTTAGCTTTGCTTTAACACCTGAAAAAGAGACCCAGTGTGCAGTGATGCACATGTAATCATGGCCTGGGCCACTGGTCCACATGTCTGTTGTCAGATGTATTGTGTGAACAGCACTCTTCTGCAAAGCTGCCCCAATCGCCTGCAGCACATCTTCATGTAGTGCTGGAACCGCAACTCTGGCAAAATAGAACCGGCTCGGAACTTTCCATTTAGGGCAGAGCGTTGCCACTAATTCAAGAAAACCTACCGCTTCTACAAAAGAAAAAGGTAGAAGGTCCACAGCTAGCATTTTAGCCAGCTTAGTGTTATACAGACGCGTCAGTGGGTGGTTGCGTTCATATGGCACGTCTGAAGTAAGCATTGTTCTAATGTTGGCCTGGACCAAGCATTTACGGGCTGATAATGACTTCGTTGACCCAATTTTGCTCGCTGGTGAACTTTTGTGCGTTGGTGTCTCACTCGCTCCAACACTCTTAGTGTGCCTCACATTGGGTGTGCTGCTGACAGGGGTACTGGGTGTAAGGGACGTGTTTGACACGTCTTCTTCCTGCTCGTCATCATCAGATGAAACATCAACGTTTCCTTGATTTTGGCCTTTCTTGATCGCATCTAGGTGCGCAAACCATTTGACAGCGTGCTTTCTCTCAAGATGACCACTCTGGCCGCCGGTACCATAGTTGGTACCTGACTTACCACGACTAACTGCAAGCTTACAAAGGGTACAAATGGCAAACTTTGGATTTTTGGGACAAACAGTAAAGAAGTCCCAAACTGGGGACTTGAAGTGTCTGTGGGACCTGGAGGAGGCGGCGATACTGGTGGTGGTGGTCATGAAGCTAATGCCAGATGAAGTGGAGGATCTGGATTGCCCAACATTTGTACGTTTTGCACTTTCACCGCCACTAATTAAGGTCGAGGTTGACGGAGGTCTCTTCTTGCCAGAAAGAAATATGGAAGCGGGACGAGTTGGTGTACTACTTAACTCCAATGATTGTGGTGTTTCCACTGCCTCCTCATCGACAACATCATCATCATCATCATCACGCGCAGCAGCTCTTCGGGCTAGGGTCAAAATGTCTGTTTGCTGCATGCCCGCTGGGGCTGCAGTGACCTTTATGATGACTGGGTCGTCGTTGGCAGAGTCTTCATCAGCAGCAGTATCCGCCACTTCTTGTTGAGCCTCATCACACTCCATAACTCTGAGACTTTGGACGAGCTTCCTTTTACGCTTAACTACCTTTGTTGGATCATGGTGTGCCTCACTCTCAGACGGCTGTGGTGCTGGTTCCCAAGTTTGATCCGTATCATCAGAAGGAGGTGTGCTTGAAGAGGATGTAGACACCACCCTTGATCTCTTCCTTGCTAGGGGTGTGGAAGACAATGAAGGATCATCAGGAGGAGTGGCTTCCTCAAATGATACCTCGCCTTGATTGTCGATTTCCTGATGTGCCCCTACTTCGGGAGGAACAACTATTGTGGGCACTTGTGACCCTCCATGCACCTCTGCTTGCGCATCTCCTTGCGCTGCCTCTCCTTCCACATGTACTTGGGCTTGTACTTGCACATGTGATTGTTGTTGCGGCTGTGGTTGTTCAACACTCGTCAGATGAGCTACAACAACCTGTGTTGATTGAGGGACATTGCTGCTGCTTTCTTGCGATGAGCCAACATCACTGGTCGATGGTGATTGAAGAACTATACTGGCTGCCTCTGCAGCACTCAAGGGCTTGGACTTAAGTTGGCGTGGTGGTGGCACTGAGCCCAATGGAGCGGGGGTGCTGCTGCCAGCTTGGTCCCCAGCAGATCCCGCTGCTGCTGCTGCAGGCATACTTTTTTTTTTACTCCCAAAAAAAGGGGCGGGCGGCACACCAGTCTCCTTGGTAACTTGCTTCTTCTGCTCCTTACTGGCACCTTTCTTGCTAGAGGAGCTACGGGTTACTTTTTTTGGGGCCATCCTCTTCAGAGCAGGTCAGCAGGCAGCAGTTGCACGAGTTGCAGAGGGTTCTGTGTCCAGACGTGACGTCGCGTGACGTTATGCTGCACACACCGCTGCAGGACTTCTTCCTGGCACTGGTGGTTCTCTTGAGTCTTCTTGTGCACCTAAAAGCAATGGAAGACAGAGGAACATCAGTTCAGTTATACACCCCAAAAAATCGACAAAACACAGAAAAATGAGCACAATCCCATGCCATCCTTGATGTTTACATTGAAGACACCCCACAGAAAGACTACGGACATGCAAGTATGCAACACTTACTACCCCTGGGCATAATGGATGAAAAGTAGGCAAAATAAGTGCAGGCCTCAGACACTGCCTCTCCTCAAAATGGCCCCCTTACACCCCAAGCACATGTTGCCTGTACCAGCCAGCACTCAAGATGGCCACCACCACCACCCACATGGCCAGTCCACATCAACAGTACACCCCCAAAAAACAGAAAAACGGCCAGAAATCACCACAATCCAATGCCATCCATGATGTTTACATCAAAGAGAGTGAGACCACACCACAGGCACACTCAGTCCATGCACCACCACCACCCCTGGGCAAGCAAAAGGCCACACCAGCAGCCCCCCAAAAACGACAAAAAACAATAAAATAAGCACAATCCCAGCCCATCCATGGCCTCAATTATGTTTAAATTCAAGAAGACACCCCACAGAAAGACTAGGCCCATGCAACACTCACCACCCCTGGGCAAAGGGCCACACCAGCAGGCCCAAAAAACCGACAAAAAACAATAAAATCTGCACAATCCCAGCCCATCCATGGCCTCAATGGTGTTTAAATTCAAGAAGACACCCCTCAGAAACACTAGGCCCATGCAACACTCACTACCCCTGGGCATAAGGGATGAAAAGTAGGCAAAATAAGTGCAGGCCTCAGACACTGCCTCTCCTCAAAATGGCCCCCTTACACCCCAAGCACATGTTGCCTGTACCAGCCAGCACTCAAGATGGCCACCACCACCACCCACATGGCCAGTCCACATCAACAGTACACCCCCAAAAAACAGAAAAACAGCCAGAAATCACCACAATCCAATGCCATCCATGATGTTTACATCAAAGAGAGTGAGACCACACCACAGGCACACTCAGTCCATGCACCACCACCACCCCTGGGCAAGCAAAAGGCCACACCAGCAGCCCCCCAAAAACGACAAAAAACAATAAAATAAGCACAATCCCAGCCCATCCATGGCCTCAATTATGTTTAAATTCAAGAAGACACCCCACAGAAAGACTAGGCCCATGCAACACTCACCACCCCTGGGCAAAGGGCCACACCAGCAGGCCCAAAAAAACGACAAAAAACAATAAAATCTGCACAATCCCAGCCCATCCATGGCCTCAATGGTGTTTAAATTCAAGAAGACACCCCTCAGAAACACTAGGCCCATGCAACACTCACTACCCCTGGGCATAAGGGATGAAAAGTAGGCAAAATAAGTGCAGGCCTCAGACACTGCCTCTCCTCAAAATGGCCCCCTTACACCCCAAGCACATGTTGCCTGTACCAGCCAGCACTCAAGATGGCCACCACCACCACCCACATGGCCAGTCCACATCAACAGTACACCCCCAAAAAAACAGAAAAACAGCCAGAAATCACCACAATCCAATGCCATCCATGATGTTTACATCAAAGAGAGTGAGACCACACCACAGGCACACTCAGTCCATGCACCACCACCACCCCTGGGCAAGCAAAAGGCCACACCAGCAGCCCCCCAAAAACGACAAAAAACAATAAAATAAGCACAATCCCAGCCCATCCATGGCCTCAATTATGTTTAAATTCAAGAAGACACCCCACAGAAAGACTAGGCCCATGCAACACTCACCACCCCTGGGCAAAGGGCCACACCAGCAGGCCCAAAAAAACGACAAAAAACAATAAAATCTGCACAATCCCAGCCCATCCATGGCCTCAATGGTGTTTAAATTCAAGAAGACACCCCTCAGAAACACTAGGCCCATGCAACACTCACTACCCCTGGGCATAAGGGATGAAAAGTAGGCAAAATAAGTGCAGGCCTCAGACACTGCCTCTCCTCAAAATGGCCCCCTTACACCCCAAGCACATGTTGCCTGTACCAGCCAGCACTCAAGATGGCCACCACCACCACCCACATGGCCAGTCCACATCAACAGTACACCCCCAAAAAACAGAAAAACAGCCAGAAATCACCACAATCCAATGCCATCCATGATGTTTACATCAAAGAGAGTGAGACCACACCACAGGCACACTCAGTCCATGCACCACCACCACCCCTGGGCAAGCAAAAGGCCACACCAGCAGCCCCCCAAAAACGACAAAAAACAATAAAATAAGCACAATCCCAGCCCATCCATGGCCTCAATTATGTTAAATTCAAGAAGACACCCCACAGAAAGACTAGGCCCATGCAACACTCACCACCCCTGGGCAAAGGGCCACACCAGCAGGCCCAAAAAACCGACAAAAAACAATAAAATCTGCACAATCCCAGCCCATCCATTGCCTCAATGGTGTTTAAATTCAAGAAGACACCCCTCAGAAACACTAGGCCCATGCAACACTCACTACCCCTGGGCATAAGGGATGAAAAGTAGGCAAAATAAGTGCAGGCCTCAGACACTGCCTCTCCTCAAAATGGCCCCCTTACACCCCAAGCACATGTTGCCTGTACCAGCCAGCACTCAAGATGGCCACCACCACCACCCACATGGCCAGTCCACATCAACAGTACACCCCCAAAAAACAGAAAAACAGCCAGAAATCACCACAATCCAATGCCATCCATGATGTTTACATCAAAGAGAGTGAGACCACACCACAGGCACACTCAGTCCATGCACCACCACCACCCCTGGGCAAGCAAAAGGCCACACCAGCAGCCCCCCAAAAACGACAAAAAACAATAAAATAAGCACAATCCCAGCCCATCCATGGCCTCAATTATGTTTAAATTCAAGAAGACACCCCACAGAAAGACTAGGCCCATGCAACACTCACCACCCCTGGGCAAAGGGCCACCCCAGCAGGCCCAAAAAAACGACAAAAAACAATAAAATCTGCACAATCCCAGCCCATCCATGGCCTCAATGGTGTTTAAATTCAAGAAGACACCCCTCAGAAACACTAGGCCCATGCAACACTCACTACCCCTGGGCATAAGGGATGAAAAGTAGGCAAAATAAGTGCAGGCCTCAGACACTGCCTCTCCTCAAAATGGCCCCCTTACACCCCAAGCACATGTTGCCTGTACCAGCCAGCACTCAAGATGGCCACCACCACCACCCACATGGCCAGTCCACATCAACAGTACACCCCCAAAAAACAGAAAAACAGCCAGAAATCACCACAATCCAATGCCATCCATGATGTTTACATCAAAGAGAGTGAGACCACACCACAGGCACACTCAGTCCATGCACCACCACCACCCCTGGGCAAGCAAAAGGCCACACCAGCAGCCCCCCAAAAACGACAAAAAACAATAAAATAAGCACAATCCCAGCCCATCCATGGCCTCAATTATGTTTAAATTCAAGAAGACACCCCACAGAAAGACTAGGCCCATGCAACACTCACCACCCCTGGGCAAAGGGCCACACCAGCAGGCCCAAAAAAACGACAAAAAACAATAAAATCTGCACAATCCCAGCCCATCCATGGCCTCAATGGTGTTTAAATTCAACAAAACAGTTGTATCATGCACCCATAACCAACCCTGGTCCTACTGGATACTGTGGCTACCCACAATATAATTTATTTAATTTTCTGAAAAAGTTCAAAAATTGTACTTGCAGCAACTGTAATGCCCCAAACAAACTTACTTGTGAAAGTTGATTTCTAATCCAAAAGTGATCCAAAGACAGTCAAAAAGGCCTCAAATCCAAATATCCAGCAGCACCCACAAAAAGTAATCCTTCCAGCTCCAGATCCAAATGAAAGTGACCAGGAGATGGACAAAGCACTGGGAGGAGCCTGCTGGACAGGAACAGGAAGTTGGAGACTGTGGGGCACTTCCTTACTCCCCCCCCCAAAATGGACTCCTTGCAAAAAAAAAGGCCATGCAAATGTCAACCTGAGGAGTGATTCTGATAAAAATCATAATTTTCTGAAGGTTTATCCTGTTTGCTGGTGATTTTCTTGTGCGAAATTGCAAAATCTCTATTTCGCAAGTGCGAGATTGTTCCTTTCCGCCGCAACTACGTGTTCGCAATTGCGAACTCTCGCGAGGTGTGCTGTGCAAGGTGGCAAGCCGCGAGTACGTATTCGCGGGCGACAAACTCCCGCGGGAACACGCAGCAAGATCTAAAATGGCGCGTCACTCGCAAAGAAAAACAACTCGGCAAACGCTAAAATGACGGAAAGTGAACGCCGTGCACCACGCCGCGCGCCGCAACCAAGCAAAAAATCCGCCGCGAGCGGATTCACGGATTTTCGACAAATTCGCGAGCGTTCGCGGATTGCGAATTTGCCGAAAATCCGAAAAATCCGCGAGCGGAGCGGATTTTACGCCCATGCTTAGTTGTGCCCCCGGAACAGGGGTGGGGGTTTAAGGAGGGACATTCAACGGTCGACAACTGCTTTGCGCTCTGGTCCATTGTGCGGAAGTCCATTGAGCAGAGTGGAAGTCTGTACCGTTGCTTCGTGGACTTCCGCGCAGCGTTTGATTTGGTGGACCGGGGGAGGCTGTGGGAGACGCTGATTGGTTATGATATCCCAAAAGACTTACTAAGTTTGATTCAAGTACTTCACATCTCTAACTGGGCGCAGATAATTCTAGATATAGAGGGGAATCTTTCTCAGAAAATACAAATTGGAAATGGGCTGAGACAAGGGTGTGGTGTATTGGCCCCTCTATTATTTTCCCTATTCATTGCAGACTTACCTTCAGTTTTAGGTAAAGAAAGGGGGGCCAGCTCAAAGATAGATAGGAAACATATCTCTTGTCTATTATATGCGGATGATCTAGTAATAATAGACCAAACTGAGATTGAGCTACAAAGAAAGCTGAACAGCTTTAACGAATATTGTGGGATTAAACAACTTGTAGTGAACATGTATAAAACAAAGATCTTAAGATTTGGAAGAAGGAAAATGAGGTTCAATTGGTACGTGGGTTCCACAAAGTTGGAAATAGTAGATTAATACAGGTACCTGGGCATGTGGTTTCAGAAAAATTTGAACTGGTCTACCAATCTCAAAGCATTAAAAGTAAGGACATCAGCTTGAGTTAGTGGTTTAAAGAAATTTAATGGAGTATACGGGGAGAAGTAGGACAGACAGGTGCTAAAAGCATATACAGCTATGGTTCCACCTCAATTCCTATATGGAGTTGAACTATTATACTTGAGTGGAAAAATGGATAGGACGTAGAGGAGGGAAAAGCCCTGGAAAAATTGTTAGCTCTGCCCAAATCCTCAATGGTGCAAGCAGCGAGGCTAGAAACAGGTATCACCTCTTGGAATATAACAGCCTGCATGGCCCTAGTAAGATTCTGGCAGCTGTGGAAAAGTAAATTTTGCCATGTTCTGTGTCCCTACGTGTCATCCATCATATGTTATGTGTGCATGATTAATATGCATATGTTATTCCCCATGTTTGATTAAAGACGCAATTATAGTTGTGTCCACCTCTAGTATGCCAGTTTCCAGTTCTCGTGAATAATACGAATATCAGGCCTATATAAAGCTACGTTGCCACGTTTCTCAGTGTGCACGTTATTCCATTGTAAAGTCTCCGTTTCTAGGCCTCAAAAGGGCCCGGACACCAGATTCAGCTCCTGTCTCCTGAGGCCCTCGCTGAGGAGCGATATGGCCCCCACCTGTATCCTCGACCCTTCACTTACTTCCTGCCTCACAGTGCCCGGTTCAGGCTGGCTCTGCCTCTGAGTCTGCCAAGAGTATGTTATGATTCGAGTTATCAGTTAGTCCTCCTTCTCTGCATTCCTAAAGCTACTGAATCGCATCAATAGTTTCCGTCATTGTCTAGCTTTTACGTCTCTATGTAAGAGAAATACTGCATTTAATGGTCATTTAATATTCTTCATCACGCACTACATGTAGAATAATGCATGCTCCAGTCTTAGAGTCTGTTAGCCTTTCCCCTCCTGACTTCTAGTTTATATCAACATGTTCCCTAAACATCAGATACTAGATACTGCTTAGGTACATGTCGCCCTGACTCTCCAGACTTCAGTCTCTGCTCCTAGCACAGAGTTCATAGCCCCAGCTTCTCCTAGTGATACGTCATTGCCAGTTTGCGCGCACCATCAGGTTAGAGGTCCCGGCTCCTCAGGTAGCCCCCTCCATGGTTTCCGCCCCATTCATGACATATTCTGTTACGTTTGCATCACATGTCTAAGTATACGCCCTGTTACACCTCTTTTCACCCTTATCTTTCGCGACTGCTACGCGTCACGCCTCTTGCTCCACCCACTGCTACGCCTATTGCAATGTAATGCTATGTGTTTGCGTTATGTATATATGCTCATGTACTGTTATTAAAAGTTAGCTAGTCTTGTCCAGATCCTGCCCCCGGCAGCTGCCATCCTATTCCCGTGCAGGTCGTCCTGTTCCTGTCCTTATGCTGTATTAAACCTGCAAAACTCCTACTACCTCGAATCTTGACTCTTATTTATTGAGCTATCTGTTATTCATTTATGCATTCAAAAATAGGGTATTATTTATTTATTTACCACATAATGGCGCCCGAATAGGGACTTGCCCTTTCCCCACGCGTCGGTGAAGCCACGCCGACCCCCTGACCCTCTGCAGTCGTGACGGAACTCTTCTGCGCACCGGCAGATATTTCTGCTTCAAGTATCCCTCAGGCCCACGGAGGAGACGGAGGAGGCGGTCCAGCATCCAGACGAGACGGTGGAGGAACGCGGCGAGTCCCGACCAGAGCCCAAGCCGAGAGTCCAAGGTCCGAGGTATCCGGAGGTCCACCCGTAACTGAAGTCCGAAGTTCGTTGTCCGTCGTCGTAGCAGTCCAGTCCAGTCCGAGGCCTTCCGTTCTTGCTGCCCGGTGAGTACCGTTACTGGGGTGGTATCTAGACAGGGTCAATCTAATTGTCTCTGGTCTGTGGGTTGGTGGTACACAGACTCACAAACGAAGTGTCCACTTCGGTGGATGCGGGTCCTGACGTGTCTCTTGATGAGACCGGTAAGTTTCGTACTGTTTCAGCAGTGCATCTAGTTTCTGTTCTAGTCAGTTCTGTTCTCGAGAAAATTCATGTATTCTGTGTTCCATATTCCAGGTAGTATTCTGTTCGAACTGTTATTTTAAATGTTCTTCATGTATTTTAATGTCGTGGTATGAATGGGGAATAAGTATCGTGTTCATTGTGTATTGTATTGTGTCTAGATTACAGTTCAGTCATGCCCTTGTTTTCCAAGTTACGTCAGTTAAAAACTAGAAAGGGTCTGCTGGAAGCAGCAGTTCCAGTCCCGCCTAGGGACAGTCCAGGTCATTTTATGTATCAGAAGCATGGCATAAGTGCCATATTATATCTAGATTTATGGGTAGAGTACACCAAAGAGTTGGAAGAAAAGTATAGATGGCCCGTATCAGGTACGTGGGATGCCGAATGCATCATGAGAGTAGAAGAGGCATTATGGAAAAAGAAAGCCAGACAGTCACAGAAAGATGCCATCGAGTTATGGCGCAAAGAAGCTCATAAAAGAACCGAAAAAGAAATCCGAAAGTCAGAATTAAGTAGAGAATCTCAAGAGCGAGCCCAAGAAAAAGAATTAATCGAGATAGGTGAACAAGTTAAAACTGAACAGTCAGACAGACGGAGGAATGCCCTTATTAAGGGTATGTACCCTCTTCTTGCCGAGGGTTTGCCAAAAGCGACCCCGGAGGCATCCAGTAATTTCCCGCCACCATTAGTTCCGACCAAGCTACGTCACAAACCGACCGCAGCTGATATTTTCATCTCGTCCTATTTGGACGACACAGTCCCAGAATATGTAAATCCTGTTCGCGCTCCGCCAGTCCCTGTAAATCAGGCACTTCCCGTTCCTCCAGACACCGGGGCACCCCTTGCAGTACCTGCTACGGCCCCCCTGGTCCAGCCCGCCATACCAGTTCAGCCCGCATTTCAATTTCCTGCCACACTAGTACGAAGAGGATCAGTCGACGATTCTAGTTTAGGGGCCGCAGGAGGAGGTCCTCCTCAGACCCCGCCGCCACATAAGCGTTTAACGTCAGCCGAATTACATGCACAAGCGTCACAGCGTACGCCCAGACATCAGACTGTAGCAGAAATAAGAAAAGCCCTTAATGAATGCGGCTATGATCCAGTCCCAGGCGAGGATAATATGGTTTTATATTCATTCCGCGTAAGAAAGGTGGCCGAGTATCTAGTCACCCTACCGAATATGAAAGAAGACCTAGACAGAATATATCGATTCATCCGTACAGGGGATGATCCAGAAAGCATTAGCGAGGCCATGTCTCAAAGGAAAGCCGAGATCCAGCTCATGATATTAAAGTTTCTGATTAACTGTCTAATAAGAGAACAAGATTACCCGTCTAAAGATCCTGCCGAAATGAAAATCCTGACAAGGTGGAGTGATAATATAGCCGAGGGTAAGCACAAGACCGTCGGTGCTATGGAGAGTATGTACAAGAAAATCCGTAAAGAGATAATAAAGTTACACGAACAGCGTAAAGCAGCACAAGTAAGCGAGAAAGAAAGTAACTCTGATACTGAAGAGGTAGAGGACGAGAATCCCGCCAGAATAGCGTATGTAGGAAAATCTAGATTTCCAGATCGCCATTTACGCCTAGAACACAAGTCTACTTTCCATCATCCCGCACCAGAACAAGGTTCTCTAGAACAAGTGTTTCAAGCCACCGATCACATTCTGAAATCACGAATCGGTTACAGTGAGTTAAGTACTATGCATGAACAAGAACTAGCCCGATCAGCAGTCCGATGGATTACTGATTCTACCACTTTTCCAGACGAAATAGTGGCACAAATGTTTCTGAAACTGCCCCCAGCCGAGCAGCGACTGGTGGGTATGTATATGATCCAGCACCTCATTACATTGTATGAGGGTCAGCACTCCGATCCAGGCCCGTTACATGATATCCTGAACGAGTTACTCCAGTATAGATGGAAAGGTCTAGGTACCGATTTAATTAGTGTCATTCTAGAACAGCGCCACAAATATAGAACGTTTTTGAACCCGCACTTTGTTCATGTCTCACCCCCAGAAAGTAAACCATTTTACATGGAGAGACAGAATCCGTTACGAGAAGTCCACCCAGTTAGAGGAACGGGTGGCGAACTAGAACGAGTGTTTGTTTACACTCCGATTACAAAGATGGAACTCTTAGAGATGAAAAAATTAATTCCCTGTCATGATAAAGATCCAGCAGGGTTCCACCGAGAATTAAAAGACATGCTCCGTATGGGAGAATACACGTATCCAGATATAATTAAAATGTTAAAGGTTCTGTTGCCCGCAGGGGTGTATGAAAAGCTCAAGGAAAAAGAATGGGAGGTGGGAGAGAAAAAGATCGATTGGGCAGTTCTAGAAGCTGAAGATAAGGCACGAGTACCAGGTACCGGTCTTGGAGCGAAATGTAAAGAATTACCTGAATTATTGATTCAAGTTTTACCCAGATTGTTAACAACGAAAAAGGAAGACTGGGATGCAATCTCAGCCTGTAAACAGAAGCAAGATGAGGACATTAGTGATTTTTATTCTAGATTTGAGAAATGTTTTAGCATCAACAGTGGCCTCAAGACAAGTAGTGAGTCATACCCTCACCTTTTTGTTACTAAATTAGTCGAGAATTCAAGTCCACAAATTAAGAATCGAGTTTTGAAAGTCGAAAGTACCTGGCAAGCTAATACCCCGTCCCAGATGTTACAGATGCTCCAATACCACCAGAATAGAATCAGAGAAGAGCAAGAACACGAAAGGAAACGTATGAAAGACACGAAAATGAAAGTACTAGTTGCACAATCTGTTCCTCAAGACAGTCAGAAGAGGGGTCCGAATCAAGCCAGTCATCCTGCAGCTCCCGTTAAAGGGAACTGCAATTATTGTAAACAGCCAGGTCATTTTATAAACGAGTGTGCAGTTCTGAAACACAACATAGCTACCGGTAAGACTAAAGAAAGACCACGTCCGCCTAGACAAGAACAAGTTTCACAGACTCCTCAGCCACAGAATACACAACAGACAGTTACAGCACCGCAGCCTATTGCTGCAACACAGCATGTTACACAGCAAATGTACCAGTATGCACAGTCCGAGTATCCAGAGTACCAGCAGTATTCATGAAACAGCCTAGAGAGGGAGGTAGGCTTGCCTCTCATCGAGATACCTGTAGATCAAGAAGGTCCCTATGTTCATAGTCAAGTATTAGGGAAAGACAGAAAGTTTTTGATTGATACAGGGGCAAGTAGGACCACAATTAGTCACGCCGAAGTTCCAGGGGCTCCGCTCTCAGGCTCTAGAAATGTTTCCCTTGGATTTTCAGGAAAACCCATCGTAAATGAAATATCAAAGCCAGTTACTCTAGAAGTAGGTCCATTGTCCCGCACTACTGATCTGTTACTTACTAAGTCATGTCCAGAGAATCTATTAGGTATTAAAACACTGAAAGAGTTAGGTGCAGTTATATGCTGTTCCCCAGAGGGAATACGTCTGTTCCTACGTGACTTTAAGGGTCACTATGTATTACGAGATTTTGATCCCAGATTGTCTAATGTTCCGCAGCATTTATGGGCGCAAGGTCCAACTGATGTAGGTTACATGCAAATCACACCCCATCGTGTGACTCTCAAGCCAGGTGTAGTGTTACCACGAATCAGACAGTACAGATTGCCACCTGAGGCTGTAGCAGCCTTATCCAAAATTATTGACGAGCTCATGGCTCAGGGAGTAGTTGTAGAAACTGACTCCAACGTATGCAATTCTCCGATCATTCCAGTCATGAAAAGGACTGATCCAAATGCACCCCCAGTATATCGATTAGCGATTGACCTACGAGAACTTAACAAATGTATTATTCCTCAGTACCCAGTTGTCCCAGATATCTCTTCCCTATTGACAGCCATTGATTCCGAAGCCACGTTCTTTACTGTAATCGACCTCAAGAACGCATTTTTCAGTGTTCCCATTCATCCAGACAGCCAGTTTCTTTTCGGATTCTGTTTAAATGGAAGGAGCTATATGTTCACACGAGCTCCTCAAGGTTTCACAGAAAGTCCTAGTATTTACAGTCAAGCACTTAAGAGACAACTTGATAATGTTCACATGCCAACTGACACTGCCCTGCTCCAGTATGTCGATGATCTACTGATCACAGCCCGTTCTGAACGTGACTGCGAGCGAGCGTCACTGACGGTTCTGTATTTCCTAGCCGAGATGGGGCACAAGGTGTCCCCTTCGAAGCTTCAATTCTGTGTCCAGCAAGTGGTATACTTAGGACACTTACTGTCCAAGAGGGGTAGGCAGTTGACACCAGACCGTATCCAGTTAATAGCGAGTCTTCCTCAGCCCAAGACCCAGAAGGAGGTACGTGCTTTTATCGGCCTTACTTCTTACTGCCGACAATGGATTCCTCAGTATGCATTTCTAGCCAAGCCACTGATACAGTTAACGACACAGGAGACAGCCGTATCGTCTGTCCTCCCTTGGACATCTGAACATACACTTAGCTTCAATGAGTTAAAGAAAGCTTTATGTCAAGCTCCAGTTCTAGCTACACCGAACTACAGTAAGCCTTTTACACTTTTCGTCACAGAACGTGAAGGTATAGCATTATCTGTTCTCACACAAGATCAAGCAGGACAATACAAGCCATGTGCTTATTTTTCGAGCACATTAGATCCTGTAGCCCAGGCTCTGCCTGCGTGCCTCAAGTCAGTTGCAGCCACAGCACTAGCTATCAGACAAAGTGATTCCATAGTATTAGGACACTCCCTGACAGTACAAGTTCCACACTCCGTGGAAGTTCTTTTAAACCGAACACAGACTCAGCACTTGACAATCGCACGTTTAACAGGTTATGAATTGACACTGTTCCAGCCACACATAGAAATCAGACGCTGCAACATCCTGAACCCTGCTACACTGTTACCATCAGTTACTTTAAGTCCGGACACACACGACTGTGTGGAAGTAGTTAATATTACGACAAAGCCAAGACAGGATCTGACAGATATTCCGTTACCAGATCCCGACCTGACACTTTATGTGGATGGTTCATGTATGAGAACAAGTACAGGAGAACTAGTCGCCGCGTATGCAGTGACTACTGACACCGAAGTTATTGAGACACACCGTATTGACACTCTGTCCGCTCAAGCGGCAGAGCTAGTTGCTCTGACTCAAGCCTGCATACACGCCAAGAACCTGAAAGTTAATGTTTACACCGATTCACGCTACGCATTTGGAGTCGTACACGACTTTGGAGTGCTCTGGCAGGAGAGAGGTTTCATGACTTCTCATGGAACCAAGATTCAGCATGGTCTCCTTATTCAAGCTCTGTTAGATGCCATACATTTACCGACATCCATTGCTATCATGAAATGCAAAGCACATACGAAAGTTACTGACACTATTTCCCAGGGTAACGATCTAGCAGATCGCACAGCCAAGCTTACAGCACAGACTCCAGACATTCCAGTTAACAAGACACTGACACACACTCCAGATCCGACTACATGTATGACAGTTTACTGTATGACAGTTAAGGACCCTACTCAAGATGTCATAGATATCCAGTTACATGCTACTCCCGATGAAATCAAGAAATGGTCCGAACAAGGAGGGGTCCAGACAGATCAAGGATGGGTGACGAAGGGTAGAGCCACATGGTTTCTCCCCGACTCTATGGTTCAAGTCATTATCAATACCGTACATAGTCCAGCACACTTAGGAGAAAAAGCTATGTTAGACAGTATCCAGAACATTTGGTTCAACAAGCATTTACGAGCTGCAGCTAAGCAGAAAGTCCGTACCTGTATGATATGTTGTCAGTTTAATCCAGGTAAAAGTGTCCCGGTGGAACAAGGGGGATTCCAGCCTCCTGACCACCCTTTTGAAGTCCTCCAGATGGATTATATTCAGATGGAGCGATGTCGAGGTTTCAAGTATGTTCTTGTAGTGTGTGCGCCTTGTCCAGGTGGACAGAAGCATATCCAGTCCCAGATTACACAGCCGCGACCACTGCCAGGCAGTTGATTCGTGAATTCTTCCCCCGTTACGGACTCCCTAGGGTCGTATATTCTGATAACGGCCAGCCATTCTCCTCAGAGTTAATGAAGCACGTTTCCCTTTTGTTAGGGTACCAGTGGAAGTTCCATTGTGTACGCCATCCTGAAGCAGCAGGTCTCGTAGAGAGACATAACCAGACCCTGAAAATTCGTATCGCCAAAGTATGTAAAGAGAAAGGTGTGGACTGGCTAGTAGCTCTGCCAGTCGCTTTGTTCTATATGCGCATGGTCGCACATTCCAGATCAGGTCTGTCCCCGTATGAGGTCGTTTTCGGCCGCCCCCCTAACATGTGGGGTACTCCTAGACCCCGAAGTATTACCGATGTTTCAAGTAATATGCTGACAGATTACCTAGCTTCCTTGATGTCTGCCCTCAACTCTTGTCGTTCACAGGTTGCCGCCGCATTTCCAGACAATACCGAGGTGGCACCGCATGAAATCGTTCCCGGATCCATGGTCTTAATTCGCAATTTTGATCGCTCAAGTCCGCTGGAGCCACGCTGGAAGGAGCCCCGACAGGTCCTCCTCGCCACCCGTACAGCCGTGAAGTTGGAGGGTCGCAAAGGCTGGGTGCACCTTTCGCACGTGAAAAAGTTTTATGGACTGAAACCCGTCTCAAAGAACATTTCCCAGGATTTGAAGGACTGCCAAAGTACTATTCTTAAGGACTGTCCCGCAAAGAACAATGATACTGCACCCTCCCCGTTAGAGAAAACTCTGCAACAGGAGTATAAGTTGAAACTCCGGTCTAGTAAAATAAGTCAGCCAGTTTGATTGTCTAAGTCCTCCCCTAGGTGAAACGGTTAGACTGTTTCTGACATGTATAAAATAGACCCCCATAGTGAGAGAGTTAGTCAAAACTCAATCCGATGTATCGTTTTTCTAAGTTTCGTTTTATTTCTCAGCATTATGATTTCCTGCACCAGTTATGCATTTTACCTGTATCTTCCAGTTCTTCATGTAAATAAGTCTGCTAATGTTACGGTGGAGCACACGTTTAGTGATCTGCCTCCTCATGAACTCTCTTACCGCCTCGCTATGCGAAATAATTCTTTCATCCGCATGTTACATTATTCACACCAGACCAGCAATGCCACTAATTGTTGGGTATGTGGTCGACTCCCCCCTTTCCAGACACCGAAGGGAGTTCTGCCACTCTTTCCTTATCCTTTTTCACATAATGGTTCGTGTGGAGCATGGTCCACGTTAACGTCATCCTCAACAGATATGTCTTTTCTTAACAGTACATGTTTTCCAGACAAGCAAGGTCTTCCCCACAGAACCGGGTTAGATCTAGAAAATGAAGTTTACAATTTAGGTAATTATTCTTCGAATTTCATGGTCCTGAATGTTCAGTCTGATACTACTCCAGACTTACCTGCAATTTCAGTACTACCAGTCAAAGGCGAATTATGTGTCCGAAATAATGGTTCCGTACATGTAGGACATAGTGATTGTACTACTATTGTCAAGTATAGTGACAGTAGGAAATCTATTTTCAAAGCTTCACGTCATTCATATTTTATTTGTGGTCAAACCGCATATGTTCGTCTGCCCCTCGATTGGGAGGGTACCTGTTACATTGCCTTCCTACTGCCACCTGTTTTCTTAGCCCCATCTGATTATCATAGAAACACACATCTAGTACACATTAGACATAGAAGGGAGATCGAGTCCCCAATTGTCGATTATACTGAAACTGCTCTAGAACAATATACAGATTTCAATAGAGGTTTCTTCTTCTTTATAGGCCCTATCCAGAATAGTAAGCTAATCCGCAGGTTAACCAGAACCCTTGAAGCAGTAGTAAATGAGACTGCCTCTGCTCTAGGTAACTTAACCGAAGAGCAATCTGCTATGAGATTTGTAGTTTTGCAAAATCGTCTCGTCCTTGACGTCATACTGGCCGATAGGGGCGGGGCCTGTAGAGTCATCGGATCTAGTTGCTGCATTTTCATTCCAAATAACGCGCCGTCTGTTTATTCAGCTATAACCAGACTTCATAAAATTGCCCATCTGTTACACCAAAATCCAGGCACTTGGACATGGTCCGGTTGGTTCTGGAATATAATTTCCGCCTGGGGATGGAAAGTCTTGTCCTTTCTAGGTATTGCAGTAGCGATCATATTTAGCTGCTGCCTCTGTATACAATGTGGCCCTGCGATTTGCGGCATTTGTGCTACCTCTTGTATTCCTAGTCCCAAGCCCGTTCTAAATCCCGTTCAAAAAGAATTCGAGACGAGCAAATGATACTGTATGAAATGATAGATGGTATCATGAATATTGATGTTTCCTGATGGAAACGTAGTGACAAGGAGGGAATGTGGAAAAGTAAATTTTGCCATGTTCTGTGTCCCTACGTGTCATCCATCATATGTTATGTGTGCATGATTAATATGCATATGTTATTCCCCATGTTTGATTAAAGACGCAATTATAGTTGTGTCCACCTCTAGTATGCCAGTTTCCAGTTCTCGTGAATAATACGAATATCAGGCCTATATAAAGCTACGTTGCCACGTTTCTCAGTGTGCACGTTATTCCATTGTAAAGTCTCCGTTTCTAGGCCTCAAAAGGGCCCGGACACCAGATTCAGCTCCTGTCTCCTGAGGCCCTCGCTGAGGAGCGATATGGCCCCCACCTGTATCCTCGACCCTTCACTTACTTCCTGCCTCACAGTGCCCGGTTCAGGCTGGCTCTGCCTCTGAGTCTGCCAAGAGTATGTTATGATTCGAGTTATCAGTTAGTCCTCCTTCTCTGCATTCCTAAAGCTACTGAATCGCATCAATAGTTTCCGTCATTGTCTAGCTTTTACGTCTCTATGTAAGAGAAATACTGCATTTAATGGTCATTTAATATTCTTCATCACGCACTACATGTAGAATAATGCATGCTCCAGTCTTAGAGTCTGTTAGCCTTTCCCCTCCTGACTTCTAGTTTATATCAACATGTTCCCTAAACATCAGATACTAGATACTGCTTAGGTACATGTCGCCCTGACTCTCCAGACTTCAGTCTCTGCTCCTAGCACAGAGTTCATAGCCCCAGCTTCTCCTAGTGATACGTCATTGCCAGTTTGCGCGCACCATCAGGTTAGAGGTCCCGGCTCCTCAGGTAGCCCCCTCCATGGTTTCCGCCCCATTCATGACATATTCTGTTACGTTTGCATCACATGTCTAAGTATACGCCCTGTTACACCTCTTTTCACCCTTATCTTTCGCGACTGCTACGCGTCACGCCTCTTGCTCCACCCACTGCTACGCCTATTGCAATGTAATGCTATGTGTTTGCGTTATGTATATATGCTCATGTACTGTTATTAAAAGTTAGCTAGTCTTGTCCAGATCCTGCCCCCGGCAGCTGCCATCCTATTCCCGTGCAGGTCGTCCTGTTCCTGTCCTTATGCTGTATTAAACCTGCAAAACTCCTACTACCTCGAATCTTGACTCTTATTTATTGAGCTATCTGTTATTCATTTATGCATTAAAAAATAGGGTATTATTTATTTATTTACCACACAGCGCCAGGGATCAGGTGTGGATTATAAAGTCTCGCAATGATGCAGAAACGAGATAGTGATGAGTAATCTAACATGGGCAAAAGGGGTAAGAAAAACTCTGATAAAAGCTTGTACAATGATGAGGTTTAAATGTAGCCCCTCATCTCTACAAATTGAAGTTAAGAGGAGGGAACTTAGGTTCCTGGGCAAAGAAATATCTCGAGCCCAGAATCATGAGTACCTCAGGGGGAAAAAATCGGTAAGTTATATGGCTACTTAATTGAAAAATGAATTTAATTTCCCCAACATCGATAGACTACCCTGCCAACGACTGGGAAGAGAAGTCTTAAGGCTGAGAATTGGTGTTAATCCCTGCTACTCTAATAATGGAGTAAAAAGAGCAATGATTGATAGCAATGAAAAATGTAACACTACCCTGGGGACAACGTGTGATATACGGAAAGAGATTTTACTTCGAATTTTTAAAAAAGTATAGCAAAAATAACAGGGCACAGGCAGCAGAACTTTTACTATGAGGAATCTGGATATATCTTGTGCTCTGGGGAGGTTTATTCAAAAAGTCAAAGAATATTTGAAATGTGATTGGTACCTAAAAGTTTACCTGTGTGTAGGATATGAGTAGGATATATGGTGCGAAGAAAGGTTTAATGATTTTATTTTGGAATTGTATGACGATGTTTTAAAGTATGTGTCCTGGGTAAGATCATTCCACAAACCAAAGAAATTTGAAATGAGCCCAATAATGAGTTGCTTGCCTTATCTTATGATACGCATTATGGTATATGGCTAGAAGTAAGGACCAAGGATTTTAAACTTGAATTTTAAAATGTTGTTTTAATGTGTAATTTGAGATTTTTAGGTGTTGTATTTTGTGATGATTTTACCTTCACCTTCTTGATCAATGCATTGCCTACTGCAGGAGCAGTAGCACACATCGCCTTCAGAATCAGCACCTCACACTCGGACTCAATGCATATCCACCATTGAGTGGAGAATATCGATGAATTTCGCCCACTCCGTGACTCAACAGTAACACATTGCTTTGGCTGCAACTCATATCTTCTTCATGTCGATGGAAGCCCAGGTCTAGGGACTTTGGTTCTGTGGGCTCGGTTAGGTCCCTGTATCTAGTCCACCCTCCATTGCGATCAGCTAGAACTTTTGACTTTGCCCTTGTCCAGCATGACCAAATAGCCCATGTAAGCGCTTATTGCTTCTAAGCGCAATTTTAAATTTTTTTATTTAAACATTCATATCTCAACTTCCACTGCTTTGATTTTTCCTGTTTTGATTTTGTTTTATTTATAATATATGGGTTGAATCATTTTATGGAGTTTTCCCTGTTTTAGTGTTTGAATTGTTGCACAAATACTTTACACATTGCCTCCTAAATTAAGCCTGACTGCTTTGTGCCAAACTACCAGAGGGTGAGCACACGATAATTTAGGGTGCGTTGTGACTTACCCTAACTAGGATTGTGGTTCCTGCTTTGACAGAGTGCAAACCTCTGCCAACCAGAAACCCGATTTTTAACAGCAGCCTGCTAGGTTCAGCAATCCACTATGTTTCTGAACAGTTTATCAAGTTGCAAAACTGGTTGGTTGCCTTTGGCCAGGTCCTCTGCCCAACGGTCTGTAGAGTGGTCATCCACCATAAGAGCCAGTGCCCAACCCCCTGCGGAGCAGCCAACTCCAGCTGTGCACAGCTAAAGGATGTGCACAGTGGGAGTTGGCCTCATGGCTTGGTCATATCCAACCCCTCGGGTGCATGTGTGAAGGGTATGTGCAGAGAGGGTTCACCACAGGACGAAGCATGTGGCCACACATTGTGCCCAACCATTCGCGATGGGACCAATTCATGCTGCACATAACCATTGCAGGATTGCCAACCTGCTTTACAAAAAAGTATTTATGGAACTGCTGTAGTACTACAGCACTACAGTGGGGCCTTGCTAGTTCCTACAGGCGTACTTTGGTACTGGCAAATATATCAGCTTATTTTAACATTTTAATTAATTGGGGTGGTTCATTTGGGCCCCCATATGGGCCTGGGGTTCAGGGTGTGAGAGGGTAGATCTGAAGAAGGAAAAAAATACTTCTCCTTACTAATGCTGAAGAACAGGACTCAATGGCTCAAGGAAGTATGAATCTTGCCCTTACCATGTGCCTGAAACTGCTCTCCAAGGTTCAAGTATTTGGCCTTATGTTTGCCACAAAAAGAAAATTGACACTTGACTCCAAAGAGTGCCCAGATGGCCACAGATGACTGAATCTTGCAGGAGCCTTAGTTGTAGAAATAACTAGTACCTTGAAGTCCTCAGGGCCTGGGGGCTTCAAGGTTTGATCAGAAAGACCTTTCCTAGCAGTTGGAGTGCCTGTATGCTATGCACAGAGGGGGTGGGCAACTCACAGCAGATGGGGATTAGTGTCTGACTGGAGCCCAGACCCTGCAGCCCACAACCACAGAGGGTAGGGCACAGGGCCTGGCCAGAAGCCAGACTCTGTGGCTTTGCTGTTCATGGCCAAAGACTGTGCACAGTGGGGTCAGCCACTTGTGGATGGTGGTGAACACAGTTTGCAAGACCTCAATCCCTGTGGCCCAACACTGTTATGCATGGTTGAAGCCTTTGTGCAGGGGGTTTGGATTCCAAACATTTGAATATACATAAAGGTTGCGTGAAGGAAGGGAGTATCAACTTTGCAAAGGTTTCTTTCATTTTGAAAGGTAAAGCAACACCAGTAACTTTGCCTAAGTCAGTCCCTCCTATGCACAATTATTCCATCAAGTTGCTCACATCTCAAAACATTTTCCAAGAAAGGTAAAAGTTGATGCATTTCTTTCCATGGACATTTTAGTATATATTGTCTATCTGAGACAAACCCATATACTTATCAGTTCCGCAAGATGTAGCATAGTTATAAGTCTAGTGAACAAAGGAGTGACCAACAATTCACACATAAAACATGCTGCTGGAGTCCTTGAGACTCTCAGAGAATGAGCTTCAAAATTAGATGTTTCAACCCTGAGTTAGTGATTTGAAAACAAAAAATATGATTGTTTCTAAATAATTGAATGGTGAATGGGTGCAGGCCGTGAGGATAAATTAAATACAGGCTACAAATAAAGGTACAGTGAGAGATAACCAATAGATTTTGCCTCTCTCATCCAGAAAAATCCAGCTTCACCCTCTCATCTTTAGAAGTGGACATTATAAGTGCAAAGGATAGTCTTTACAGTGATTGGTTCAAACTGATAAAAGCAATGAATACAATATGTGCAATCAACTTTTGTCTTAAACTAGAAACATGCTCTGATTTTGTAACCTTGGAAATTGGTGCGCAGAATAAATGGATATATTATGATTAGGTAAAGACATTAAGGTTATGCTAATCCAACCTAAGTTGTTGTTATCCAGAACATACTTAATGAACACCTTTGTATAAATGGCTGTTAGAGCTTGAGTCTGGAGCATCATTTTAGAGTAGCATTGCGTAATAAGGCTTATATTACCTTACAAGTAGGGGCAGGAGATGTCTGTGATTGAATGTGCTTATCACAGTTTCAATTAAAATGTTTCCAACACTTTGAACAAAGGGTTACAGAAACTTTTCTGCTTATGTTTTGTGCAAACCATTCATTTTCTTACATTACTGTAGGGCATAAATGAGGTATTTTTAAGGAACGTGATCTTTATATGAACAGTTAAAGCGGTAATAGATGGGGAAAATAATTCAAGAAAAACTGAGTGACTATTTTATAGGAATGACTGTACTGGTGAACTTTGTTGAATTGCACACCTGAGAAATTCTACAGTAGGTGCATTAAACGTATAAATGCATATTCTATAAACAATATCAAGAAACATTCAGTATGAACAAGTTTAGGGGGAATTTAGTAATGGTCTTTTCAGACAAAATGTGGTGGTGATGTGAATTTGTAAAGATCTACTACATGCACATTAACCAGGATAATATAATATAACGTCCTCGCACTATGTCACACACTCATTGTAGTTTTATATTCAAGAAACAATGGGTCTCTTTAGTGTATAAAGGAGGATCTCTAAAGTTTATCTAGAGTTTTGAGATATGCCTGACATGCAAGGTGTTTAAAGTGGTATTATTTCGTGAGTGGGGAATGAAAAGGGTACTGAGTAATGATTTTGTGTGTTCTAATCGTATGGTTAGCCAGTTTATAAAACTGTGAACAGAGCAAAGCTCTACTACAGGCACATTAACCATGGAACAATAGGAGAAGGACACAAAACATATAGCCTTTCACCCACACAGGGGGTGCACGCCCACAGTTAGTGGGATGGCCATGCAACTATCTTGCACTGTACAAAGCCATTGGCCCAGAAGGTGTGCGTAGAGACAGCCTGAAAGAGAGGTTGAGGTACAATAACAGTTACATGTAGAACATGATAAAAAAACATAAATTAACTGAAAAGCCAAAGGTTCCCAAGTTATGGTTTGCTTGTTCATAACACAATAATTTGTAACCTTGTAATTTTGGGTGATTTTGTGTTTTGTTGGTGAACTTTTTGTGTGATTCTTTATAGTTTTTTTAAATATTGATATACATTTTTAGGATAATCTTTCATTTGTATGATATTTCCACAGAAGAGTGAACTTTTCCTGAAATATAACAAACTTGCTCATCACCCGCTAAATCCCCTTCATACATCAATTGCAGAAGGTGGAGAACTACTGCAACCAGTCATCCTCCTCCACTTATTGATGTACGTCTGCATGCAGAGTTGCTGGCAGAGGATCTACTTTTCCGTCCTCATGTTGCTGCCTCTGGGTTTCTAATGAAGATGACTCATTGCGATGCCTGGATCTTTTGCGATTTGTCACACCACTGGTTTGGAAATTGTACATCCATGTATGCCCTACGTAATAGTACTTGGTAACATAAAGTGCACTAATATGAACATTATATGGATTGACATCCATGGGAATAAATGGCTTCAAATTCTATGTTTGGTGGGAAGCATTTCAAGATGTGAGCAACCAGATGCAATAAATGTGTATTTAGGAGGGAAAGATCCAGACGTGGTTACTGGTGTTGCTTTATCATTCAAATTAAAAGAAATTGTAGGAAAGTTGATGATTTCTTCTCCCACATAGCATTTGTTTATCCTAACATCTACCAAAGGCAAAAGTGGAAATGGATCAACCAGTTTTGGCGGCACACAGAAAAATCATGAAACATGTCAAAAAAGTGATTTCCACATACATCTGAGAATATGGCATGGAACCATATGCAAAAATAGCACCAGGTTTGACATAAATGGGATTTTCTAAAAGGCTGGAGTGCCTTTGCCTGCAGATGGCATTAGGATCTTCTTTAACAATCTTAACCCCTTCCACGCTGATGACGAGCTGGGCTCGTCATGAGGTAGCCTCCTGGTACGCTGATGACGAGCCCAGCTCGTCATGTAAAGTGCGCTTTTTAAAACCGCCGCGTACGGCGAAAAAAGCCGCCGCACGCATGCGGTTAAGCAATGTATGTCATTCTAGCTATACCTTCTCAAATGACATAATGAATCCAGAGCCACATATGCTTTATACATATGGTTTATTTTGTGTTTGTTGGCATCTTATTAAAACTGAGTATCCTCTGTAGTTCACAGGCTAAATCCTATTTTGTTGCATGTTTTCCACATAGCTCCCTTGGCAATTTCAGGGACCATCAATGAACTCCAATATTAATATTGTAATGTGCATTAATCCAAGAAGCAATAACACTTAGGTACAAGGACTATCCTCTTCTCCCAAACCTATACAGGTGTCTGACACCTGCTGCACATGACCTCTGGCCAGGTCTTGTGGCTCAACCCTCTACTGATGTGTAAATCTTACTGTGCCCAGCCTTTGGCCAGGCACTGCTCTCTATCAACCGTGGGTGTCCAACCCTAGGCCCACACAACCTTCAATAAAGTGCAACATAGTACCCACCCTCAGTGAGCCCCACCCTAGTGAGAGTATGACCCCTGCTAAGAGCAGAATTAGGCTGTGCGCAGTGGGTAGACCACAGGGCCTGGCATCTTGCCAGTCAATGTACCTTACCTTGTGCAGAAATATGACCCCAAACAATAGAGGTAGGGTGTAGGGCATGAACTCCACACTCCTCAGATGTCTCACCTCCAATGCTCATATCTTCAGCCATGTACAACAGAGTTTGGGTGCATGGCCTGAACCCCAGCCAGGTCCTGTGCCCGTCCTCCTCCAGCATCCCCCCTAACAGCATGCAGCTTCTAGTCAGGTGCATTGCGGACAGCCGCAAAACCCTGCACCCCGTCATCTTTGGGTGTCCAACGTCAACTACACAGGATGCTACAAAAGGCTAACCTGGGACTATGAAGCTTGACCTGATTTTGCAACACCAGGTATGGGAAGCATGTAAAAAAACTGTTCAACAGTACCAAGGCTGTGGTGCTGGTAGCTATGGGGTATCCATAAATCCAATTGATAATATCCACTTTTTTGGTGTTTCACTTTTAGGAGGCAATATGTACCTCACATGGGGCTTGGAGTCAGGGTGTGCTCACTCTGCCCCCTTATGTGTCTTTTAATTTCAAGGTGCAGGGAATGTGTCCTTGCATCCCTGTAAAGGCATCTCAACTTTTTCTCCTGATGTTGCAAACAACCTATCAGATGATTCTGGTACCACAAATCCATCTATGGAGCTATGATGCTGAAATGGCTGAGCGCGAGAAAATGCTCCTTGGGCCAATCATATCAGAGTATTTTTTTTAATTTTGGACCTGCAGAGGTCCTGCACAACCGGATCCGGTAGTTTAGCATTTAAAAAGTTGCTTGGTTTAGACATGAAGGTTAGATTTTCGCGAAATCTTGAAAGTTGAAACATTTATTTTGATTTACAAGTAACTTTAGCACTGTTTGATAAATTCACACAAAAGTTAGTAGATACTTAGTGTTCTAAGCTTTCTATTTTGAAATTTGAACTGATTTATCAAGAGGAGCAGATTTAAAAGGTGTGTCATAAAAGTGTTCTTTAGCTAATAAATATGACATAAATGGACACATTCACAAGAAATGTGGCTGGCATTTAGCAAGTTTAGTCTTTTGTGAATAATACACTATTCCTGCATTAATGAGGGAGAGTGAAAAGGGGGAGAGCAAAAACAACGTTGATGCTGTTTAATTAATAAATATGCAGGAAAATTGGCACGCTCTTAGCACATTGAGTACATCTTAGGAGTCACAGGTTTCATGCAAATACACCAGGTGTGGGTTCAAACATAAATGGGAAGTCAAAAACGAATTTATTTCCTAATATCTTTAGTGCAGATTTATGGATTTCCCCATTGCTTGACAGACATCATGTTTCGCTTACTTCTAATACTTTTAGTTTGATAAAAACTCATTAGTAGGAGGAACATTTATGGTCTGATTATGTTCTCGCCCGTGGTTTTAGGACCGACCGACCTCTGGTCGGCGGTCCCGACACCGCCATTACAATGCGACCGCAAATGGTGCAGTCATATGCTCCCATTTCTCTATGAGAGTCTGTGCTGCAGCAGTAAACTGATGCCACATGGTGCAGGGATTAACAGGGGTCCACCATAGGTGGCCCCTCAGCCCACAACCAGAGGCTGTGGAGGAATGGGGGGCTGCTAGGGGCCCCCAAATTTGATTTCCAACAGGCGTTCCATGTCGGACACCAACAATCTTATCCCAACAGTGAAAATGCCGTCCTCAGGGATTGCATTGGGGCCTCCAACTGGCCAAAGGATTCCTTGAGCCCGTTGCAATCCATTAGGAATGACCAGCCGGTTTCAATTCCAATACATTGTTATTAGGCAGGTGGTATTGAAACCGTAGATGTGTGTCGGAAAGACTCCAACCTGTGGTTGGAGGCTTTCTGACCGAAATCAAATTTGGCCCCTTAATTGGGTGGAAAAAGAAGAAAAATGGGGCAGATGTACGTACGTTTAGAATAACGATTTCTAAATAGCGATTTTTTCCAAATCGTTATTTGGTAAACGCTATTCTGAATGTATGACACTTTTATTTTTAAATTAACAATTCCAAATGGGTAACAAATGGACCTCCCTTATGAATAATAATGAGGTAGGTCTAAATGTCCATCTCATTAGTACTGACAGCTGTCAAAGGGATGGTTGTCTGCTTAGTCAGCAGACTACCATGTCTATGCTGCTTTTAAATAAAGCAATTTAAAAAAAATGAAAATGGGTTTTCCATAGAGGAAAAAGGGATGAATTCCAAAAGAAAAAATGAAATTTCAGTTTAATTTTTAAAGATCAGACCACTGGATACTCTTAAAAATATATATTTTTATCATTCCCAAAGAGGAATGGCTCCTCTGAGGAGCTGGTAAAGCATTTCTGTTTTGCGGCTGGAATTCGGTCATAAAACATTAATATATACCATAAGGAATCTCTGTTTGGAAGGAACGTCTTTAGCACGACCCTTCCAAATAGAGCTTCCTTATGATTTCATAAACCCATTAGTAATTGGTAATCATTAAATGGGTTTGGTACATTTGTACAAGCCATTTATTGCTGGCAAATCCTGTGATTTATCAAATTGCAGGCTTTGCAGCCGCTAAATTGCTTTGTAAATCAGGCTAGAAGGCCTTTATGGAATTTTAGCAAACCCGCCAAAATATTAAAACTCTACTGAAGGAAGTGGTGTGGATTGGCCTGCGGCATATCCGTTCAGATATTTTCAAGCAATTTGAATGGCAATACTGTGTCGGTGCGCTTAAATGGATGTAAAGTTAAAGCGATCTGGACCATTAGTCTAAAGGCAGTTCTCAAATACATATTTGCAGATTTCCATGAACCTAAATTCAAACATAAAAGCCTTTCATTAGAAACAGAATCTTTAAGTTACTGCTGTCTATTTTCAGTCTGCAGTACCAACATTTGATCGTCAAAACACTTGAAACAGGATCCACAAATCCTTATGGAACATTTAAAAATATAGAACAGAATTGCACGAAGGGAGGGTTGGACAGCATTGGGAGCCAGGACCAAGAAAGACCTGCCTCCAGATCTGGGTTTGCAGAATCTGGGGATGCGTAATAGGTTTTGGTTAGAAGAGCGGAATGCAATTATGGGAGAGTAGTGTTGGAGCTTGTCTTGAATGTAGCTGGGACCCTTCTGGTGGCGTGCTCTGTGAGTGATCATAAGAGTCTTGAAATTTATCCTAGAGGTAATCGGAAGTCAGTGAAGTTCTTTAAGACCTAGTCTGATGTACCGATGCTTGGGGATATTCATAATGAGCCTGGCTGCGTCTGCACTCTTTCTGTCATTAAATTGGCCAGGAGACCTCTAGTAGCCCAACCCCACCTCAGCCACTTGTGCGCTCATCGCAAGTTCGAGGGCAAGAATGGTGTCTAAGTGATATTGTACCACTAGAAATAGGAGGTTTTCCTTGCAAAAGTGCTTCTGCAATTTAAAACGAAGGAATTTCAAACGTAAATCAGGTATTTAGCAGCGGTAGAATGAAAACACTTAATTGTTAACACAATCACACAGCTTCACAGTACCACATTAATTTAAAAATAGCCGAGTGACGATCCTACTAGATTGTTTTGCATGTATGTTTGTATGTATACATATAACCATATATATGTGTCTGTCTGTGTTTTTGTGTATGTGTTATGTATGTAGGTACACACAGCAATTCTTCAGGAAAGAGTTATCTCACCAGTTGAGGGTTTATTTCAAAACAAACTATTCAAAGAACCTCACCTATCGAAATACGCAGGGAAAGTGCAGGGCCCATCTGCTAATGGGGGGAATAAACAAAAGGACAAAAGGCACATAAGCGTGACATAACAATAAAAAACATGGCAGACTGAAGAGACTGTTGGGCGTGGAATGACACAACAGCATACAGGGGATAAACATCTGTTGCCCAATGTTATATTTTTAGCAGAAAATTGGAGGCAATAGTTCGAGCTTCCATGTATCTGGAAATCTGCTTGATTTAGATAGAACCAACACATATCTGTCGACTGAGTGACACCCCCCCACTACCTTCCTTCTAATGCTTGGAAATTCTGATGTCCTACGTTTATTAGCCAGCCACCATACTTTCCTGTGGTGTCCTTTAAAAGTTCTAGCAAGCCATAAGCATGTGGAAACTGTCAGGCTGTTGTTCCTACTCTAGTGTCACTTAGAAACAAGCATTGGCAAAGCCAATGGGTCTCACCTTTGGGACCTATTGACTTTGTGAATGGTTTTTAGCTAAGCTGTAAAACATGTTGGAACTGAAACAGCATAGCTAAAATCTATTTCCAAAGCCAATATGTCCCAAAGGGAAGAGCTTTTAAAGACCCAGTGAACAGCGGAATTCAAAGCTAAATTTGCAGAGTGAAAGTGTGTTTTCCAAAAGTCTGCAGAGACACCACAGATATGCTCTCTGTGGGCCTCATTTCTGAAGCCCTTTGCGCCATCGGAACGTCACTTTTTGTGATGTTCCTTGGCGCAGAAGCTTGTGTGATATTTATCAGGCAGCACTAAGCCACTTTTTTTGGCTTAATGCTGCCTGATAAATATCAGTCACTTTAACGCAGTGTTCTGCGTTAAAGGGGCGTGCAATGGGTGTTGCTGGGGGCGTTCCCAGCCACATCTATGGGCTTTTGACACTTCCCCAGATTTACGAGAAATTGTAAATCTGAGGCAGTGCCAAAAGCTTACGCCTCCCCAGGGGAGGAGTAAGGGAGGCGCAACCGCAAGAAACATCTTTATTTCTCCTTGTTTTTCCTTTTTCTATGTGTGCTGCATTCTGCAGCACACATAGAAAGAGGAAAAGCCTCTTGTGATTATTTTTGTACAAAAAGGTTTCCCTTCCTGTACAAATATAATAATCCGCGCAATGCAGGCGCCCTTGCACCATTGGGCAAAGGTGCCTGCGCTGGCGCAGGCAGCCCATTGTGCGCCGACGCAGGTGAAAAGGACAGGAATGAGACGTATCTTACAGATGAGGCCCTGTGTTCTTTACATGTACAAATGTAAATGCTGTGACACCAACGCAACAGGGTACCACTACAGACCAGCACACAAATGCTCTACCCCAGTTTTGAGGATGAGGGTGCTGTTATTGGGGAACAGTAGTTACAGTTTCAAATTTGTCTGTAACAAAAGTATACCTGGGTGGTTAAAATAATTTTTAAGGACTAAAAACAAAAAACATTTATTTACACAAGCTAAAACTAAAACCGTCATCAATGAAAAATAGTTAAAAGAATTGGTAACTTACTGACAAATAAAAACAACCAAGGCAACTTTTACATATCACTCAAAATTCCATGGTCTGTCCTCCTTCAAATTAAGTGACAAACCTTATCCTGATGTATTAGTCATTTAGCTGTCAGTCACCCTTCTTTACTTTTCCCATCTCTCCTTTAGCACCACTATTTTGTTACAATTGTTTAATGAGGCACAAATGTGTTTCTCTAGTGTTAATTCTGCCTTTTTTGGTCAGGGGTCTGTGAGCCTTGTGTTTATCCCACTTGAAGAAAGATTTAATCCTGTTAAAACAGTAGGAGTGTGATCACTAGAGTTCTGGCATTTGTGTGCTCTTGTCACTCACTTTCATATTACAGAAGGCCTGCAGACACTTGTTCAAGCCCCTTCAGTTGAGCCTTTTGCATAGGTTCACAAATCACATGTGTTTAATGTCAAGAGGGATTATCTAATTTATTGGGATGTACCCACATGAATAAGAGGCAACATCTCTGCCAGTTCACCCATGTCATGTTATCAACATGGGCATGGGGTAAAAAGTCCTCAAGAAGTGTACTAACCATGTGCCACCAAGAAAGTGGTGCACAGGTAGTGCACCCAGATAGTACTCTATGGGAGAGGGTACGGAGTTCAAAGACAGCCCCCAAAATAAAGATGTAGTCACATGTTCCTATTTCCCATAGAGAGGTCTATTCACTTCTTTAAATGGTAGGGAAAGATGGGGCGTCATTTTCAGACCACTGTTTTGTACTTTCCTGCCAGGCTTTCTCCAGCTCAGACGCAGAATTAAAACAGCTCTCTAAAGTGGATCAAATCAGAGACACTCTCTACCTTTCGATCACAAAATGGGCTAAAGCATGCAGCAAGCATGCAGCTTCATCTTCAATGTGCACCAACTTCTGCAAAGTGCACCTTTCTCTGCATGTCAATATTGCTGCCATTTTCTTAAATGCACATTTTGCTGCTTGCACTGTGCATGCAGGATTGGTGAACAAAGGGCACAAACAGGTGCTCTCACGTTCACAAATTTAAAAAAAACAAGTGCTCTCACTTTCATATACACACAGTAAACACTGCACGCAAAGAACAATCCTCGTTAATAACAGCTGAGTCCACAAAATAAAGGCACGCACCTAGCCACTCAGAAAGTCTAAGCAGAAAGTAAAAAGTGGAAGCAGAGCCCACAAAGAACATTCAAAAGATCTTCCAGACACTGCAAGAGTTGTCTAGGCTCGACCTAAAAACTGCCAAATGCCAGAAGGTGGTAACACATGGTGAAGATGATGAACAGCGCACGGATACAATTTAGTCTCAGGGTCAGCCAGTAGAACTTTTATTGAACTGCAGCCTTTTCTTTTTCTACTTGTGCTGGCTTTTTGATTAAGCTGACTGAACTGCTGACACCTTGAACATGAAAATGATACATTGCCGTAACTGACTCCGTTACGGGGAAGAGTTAAAGTACTCCTGCAGCACTGCAGCTATCCCCAGTGTGTTTTTTTGCTAAGTTGCTACAGTGTTGAATTGTGTCAAATAGAACAGTTTGAGATGTTGTAATCACTAATACGTAAGATGCTATGATGTTACAGTGAAACGTGCACTTGATTCTTTATCAAGCCCACGTTTATTTTGTCAGTCTATTTGAAATAGTTAGAAGTCATGATAAGTATTCTATAAACAGATTTGTTCTGATGGTATTAGAATTTGTCAACCGAAAATTAAGTGTTTGGTTTTGATGTTATAATTTTGTAATCTTATTGAGTTTTGCCAGAGGCGCTTCAATAAATACCATTCTGCACGACAAAGCTACTGACAGCCTTTTACATTTAGAAAGCCAACTACGACAGACATAAATCTGTTTATCAATACTGCTTACTAATTCAAAGACCCTTCAAGTGCATACGTTCAGTTCATTAGATAAGGTGTTAAATTTGTCAAGGTGCTTGTGGGGGTGGGAATTAGCACTAATTTTTTGGACTGTTAGACCTGGTATCCTTGGCGTGGTTTCCCCTAATTTATTGCCTTCATGCCTACTGCTTTTCCCTTTTTTGCTGACTAGCTTTTTGCTGCCCTAAGAAATCTGGACACTTTACCACTGTGAATCACTGCTAAAGTGCATGTGCACTATACCTAAAACATAGCAACATTGGCTTTTCCACAATTGGCATATTCAATGTACTTATACGTCTCTAGTACACTGCACAATATGGGCCCAGGACCTGTAAATGAAATGCTACTAGTGAGCCTGCAGCTCCGATTGTGCCACCCACTTCAGTTGTCCTTTCACCATGTCTCAGACCTGCCACTGCAGAGCTTGTGTGTGTAGTTTTAAACTGCTATGTCAACCTGGCAAATGAACCCACCTGAAAAAGTTGGAGCCGTAGGTCGTTCCCACAACCCAGAGTGCATAGCACATCAATGTGGACAATCCAATAAATTCAGCCAATATCTTGTTTATCGTCATTATTCATCTTTAATTCCAAGATTACTCCAATCTTTAACAAAACTTTTTCAGGTAATCACTTGGTTAAACGAGTGGCTTTTAGGCTTTGCTCATAGGGACGACAGATTCACAATCCATATAATTCAACGTCAGATGGTAATCCCAATGCATTTCGGGTTTATTAAGCCCTACGTCAGGGGAAACTGGAGTAAAAAACATACTCATGCGAACCACTGATAATCCAGCATCTAAAATAAAATGAATAAAATCAATGTTCTCCTCTTTTTATAGCTTTAACCTAAACAAATCAAATATTTGACCCATGTGCCCACTTACATGTAACATTAATCCTATGTTATATACACTATAATTATGATAAGTACCCCTCAATTGCACTCAACCTACTAACAACATGATGTGACCCAGTGTATGTGCTGAGTCCTGAAATAACTAACTGAAAAATATCTACTCATTACATTCACACCCTAATGTAACCGCATGTTGTAACCCAATTCTTAATGTACATACTCAAAAAAGGGATCCATACTCCTTACACGTACTCTTACCCAACACAGTCTTCCACAAAACCATACAGTACCAACAAACTAAACCATTGCTCAGAGAAACAAATCAACAATGGTGCTAGACAACAAGAAAGTGAATAAACTAAAATTAAAATGTGTGATGTACATACAACTCACCTCCACCAACGGCAGATCTTAAACATGCTAAATAATACATGCGTGTTCAACCAAAACATGTGTGTTTAAATGAAACCACTCTGGTGTGCTGAATCAAAATAAGTTGTGTCACGTGATCATGTTACCTCACCTGACCATAAACATTGTATACACATAAACAAAATACTTCAGCTGTGAGTGCACAAACAAAACAATGACAAAAGTACAAATTGTAACTGCAACATTATGTATATAATAAATGCAATGGAGACATTACAACAAATACAACTATAAATACACAAAACAAAATACATTTTAACTGGAAGATGCAATAACAAAAGTACAGACTGTTTGTCTTCTCAGTTCATTGAACTATAATTTTGAGCATGAACTTCCCATGTTCAATATCCAAAAAACCTTTGTTTTGAACCACACAACTTCTACGATCATAAATCTTGAGAACGGGTGAAAATCCAACCATAGACGGAAGGGAAGGTTATCCCACTTGACAGACACAAATCTTTATTTTCATTACACATAGGCCGACCCTAAGGTTGGCCCTCGCAGCCCATGGGCAGAGTGCAGTGTGTTTAAAAAGCAGGACATGTACTTTTTAAGTTTTACATGTCCTGGTAGTGAAATATTCTTAAATTAGGTTTTCTCTACTGCATGGCCTATCTCTACCACAGGAAAACATTGGAATTGGCTTATTACATTTTATAAGTGTAATTTCCAATTACCGAGAGATAAAGCTCCCACATTTGGTGTTCCTGGTCTCACAATTTAAAAAGTAGTGAAAGACATAGCGTCATTACTTAGAAAGATGGCATTTTCTCACAGCAACCATTTGATGCCTTCTGCTTTTCTCTGAATTCATGTCTGGAGTGGGTGACAGCTGGCGTTGTGCTTTCTCTAGACAGCCACACACAAAGGGAGCTTAGGTCTGACTGATGGGCCACATGCTTCCTGATGGGCCATCATAGGCAGGATGGAAGGGAGGATCTGAAACTAAGATCTGAAAGGTCGGTGTCCTGTACCTACACAAAAGGTAGCATACCCCCTTGTAGTGAGTCTGGTCTCAGAACAGGGAGGACAGGGTCAGGTGCACTTCAAAGGCATCTCTTTGAAGACCCCCCCACTTCAAAGGCTCAACTGGCTATACGTACTGGGCCTCTGACACCACAAACTCAGAACTCTCTGGAAATGAGGACATTCTACCAGGAAGCAGGACTGGTGTGCTGCTGGAGTGACTGCCACTCTGCTGGACTGCTTTGTTGTGCTGACCTGCTGGCCTGCTGCCCTGTTGCCTGGCGGTGAGAAGGACTGGACCTTCATCTCCACATCCCAGAACATTATTTTCAAGAGCTTGTTGGCTTGCCTCCTGTTCTGAATTCTCAGATATATCAAAAACTTCTCTTTAACTTACAAACAGCACCTCGACTTTGCTTGCTACAAGTCTTGCTCTGTCCAGCAAGTTAAGCCAGCCTGGGCCTTTGGAAGTGAGTAAAAAGTGCTGTATCTTCCAGAAGCCACAAATCACCGATCAGAACCCACACAAAAACACTGTTGCAGGAACCAGACCGACACATCACACTGCATCGCTTCCAGAACCATGTCTTTGGGGCCAATTCATCGCCCCACTGCTTGGAGAAGATCAAAGCATCTCCTCTAAAGTGTGTAGAAACTCAGCGCATTGCATTCATAACTGCTGCACCTTGGAACCAACAGTATAGGGTTTATGGCGCCAGCAAGGGAATTCGTTTATCAAAATAAATATCAGATTCGGATTTGTGTTATTAATACTTACAAAATCCAATCAATCAAATCAATAACTTCTGTAATTTATGTCAAATTGTAATTTTTTGACATTCAATGCAATAAATAGACCATTCAGATAAAATAGTCAAAATAGAGATGAAAACATGGAATAATTTTTGGGGGGAATTTTTTTTATTTCTTATTTATATCATTACTTAATTCATAGAGTACATAGTACATACCAACATTTCACGTTGATCACAATGCTTTGCAAATGAACAAGGAGTTTGAAAATTCTTCCTATAGTTCATTTGAAAAAAAGTCCAATCCTGGATAAAACAACAGGTGATATCTTTTTCTCTTACATAAAACAGTCACCTATGCAAATAATCATACACAAAGAAACGGACTATGTAGTCGATGTTTCGGTCTGCAGTTGTGTTAATCCATTAGACCTTCTTCAGGACAACACAGTGTGCATATAGCAGTGACCCTTCGAAGTGTGGTCCACTTGTCACCTTGGATATTTTCAAAGCGGTCAAATGACTCTCATTGATAGTCCTGGTATTAATCTGATTTTGATTGTCCACAGGAGTAATTCAAACGTTTTTGTCGTTAGATTATCAATCGTCCTCTTTTCTTTTTCTTATAGCACTTAATGCTTCCAATTTCAAAAAATGCTGTTCCAGCGTGGTACGTAGGAGTCTCTATGAGTCACATGAATGCTAGCCTCGGAACGGGCTCATCGCTCATGTAACTGACGCATCACGGACGTTGCATGAAGAAATCCGGTGTATCACCCCAGCAGCATGGGGGGTAACCAACGCATATCTCAACTAAACCACGCATCTCGTTGTTTGCAACCAGGAAGAAAGAGCTTTTGCTCAGAGGGTCCTACATGGGTCCTGTTTTTGGCCCATGCTTCATCGGGCTCATCCTGAAATCTTGACTTTATCCTGGGCCAGTGCAACCAATTACCTCTTTAATCTCTTGCTGCTTCTAATTGCTATCTTTCCATTTAATCTTTAATTTATAAATTCATATCTCGACTTCAACTGATTAGATTTTTGTTGTTTTGGTCTTATTTCATTTATAAAATTATTCTCTATTGTTGTAGTGTTGTGTGGTGTTTTCTCTGTATTACTGTTTGATGTGTTGCATAAATACATTACACTTTACTTCCTGAGTTAAGCCTGACTACTCTGTGCCAAGCTACCAGATTGTGAGTACAGGTTAATTTATGGAGTGTTTGTGACCTACCCTCACTAGGATTGTGGTTCCTGCTTGGACAGGTTGCATACCTCTATTAACCAGAAACCCAATTTCTAAAACAGACTGTGAGGGAAAAGTACAAAATGGAGAGCAAAGGAGATATAAAAATAGCCAGAAATAAGGAAAACGTGAGACAGCAGAAGTAAAAAAAGGATGTGCAAGAGTGGGCTAAAGAGGCAGGAAGGAAAAAGCATGAAGGAGAATCAGACTAAAAAGGCTTGGAAGTCAGGTATCCCAGCATTTGGCAGCACAGTGAAACGATCCTAATAAATAATGTTGACCTCCACGCCTATTTATTTAAAAAAACTAATTCATCACTAATTAGACCCAATATTTTTTTCTGTGCAGGTTGCTGGGCCGAAGAGTGGCCTACTGCAGCTTGTGAATTTTTTAATTAAGTGAGTTTCCATATGACTATTATAAGGATGTTTTGATACCTGCCACTTTTTTTATTAGAGCCACCCAGTAACTCAGCAGTAGAACATAAATACATTATCAGTGAAATGGATGATCTTTGTCAGTGACAGCACAGGGTGGATTCTGCTGGCTGTGGAAATGGTTGTCTAACAACGCACTTGCTGAATGTTAGGTAAAGATACACATTTCTAAGTCTATGTGGAATAAAAAAATGCTCTGCCATAAGTTTTAAGAATTCTGCAAGTCACCAAGGATGTCCATGACCATATAGAGGAATGAGGCAGAAGGCTGAGTAACTTTAGGTCATAGAATTAACACTCCTCTCACCCCTTACATCACAGCTCCCACCCACAACACATCTAAACTAGCCCAGCACCAGAACGACACGCACAGCGACAAATCGCTCCCTTTATCCCCCCTATTCTCAGTCCCCAATACCCGCTAACTAACTACGCAGAACACACCTCCTCTCTTAATTTAACTCCAATTAATGTAACCCCTGACATCACAGCTCCCACCCACAACACATCTAAACTAGTTTAGCACCAGAACGACACGCACAACGACAAATCCCACCCTTTATCCCCCCCCATTCTCAGTCCCCACTACCCTCTAACTAACTATGCAGAACACACCTCCTCTCTTAATTTAACTCCCCCTCCCCACAACAGGACCATCTCCAATCCCATTCCCCCCCATTCCCAGCCCACATTACATTTCCTGCACTCCCGCCACCACTAACATACACCCATCCTCCACCTTGCTCTCTCCGCCTACCACCAATGCCCTCACTCATACCACCAACCTCCTCCCTACCTCATCCACACCACTCCCGCCCAAACACTCTCCCCTCCCTAACACCATCCCGCACACTGACACAACGGAGCCCTGCACGAACACCAGCCCACTCCCCCATCTGCAAGCTAACTCCCTAGCCAGGCATTCACCTCTGATTTCCACTCCCACCGCCAACACCTACCCCACGTTGGACATGATTATGGCCACCCTCATCCAGGTCAAAGAAGACATGCGCATCATCAAAGAACTACTCTCCACACACCCCATACACCCCTCACCCACCTCCACCTCCCCTCCCAACATGTCCCCCTCCCTTCCGGTTGTCTCACTCACTCAACACTCCCCACACTGGACCTCAATCCCCGTGCGCAATCGCAACAACAGCCCTCGCCGCCCCTGCAACCCTCTCTCGAACCTCGACACACTCACCCTACTCCGCTCCTTCGACCCAGCCCCCCAAAATCACACATCCACCACACACCTCACCACTCCCACGATACACTCAAATCATCACACATCCACCACACACCTCACCATTCCCACGATACACTCAAATCATCACACATCCACCACACACCTCACCATTCCCACGATACACTCAAATCCCCTTAGACCCCCCCACACTAAACAGCAGAATCTCCATCCCTAATAACCTTAGAAAAGTCCCTCTCTCTCTAGAACCCTCTGCCACCCTCAACACACCCCGTCTCAAATGCACTCTCCTCAACTGCAGATCGGCCTTGAGACATTCCGCCGTCATCGCTGATCTCATCTTAACACTGGACCTTGACCTAATCATCTTGACTGAAACCTGGCTAACTGAATCTTCGTCACCTATAATGGATATTCTGGTTCCTCCCAACTACCACATCATTAGACTTGACAGGTCCGGCAAAATAGGTGGTGGAATCGCATGCATTTACAGGAACAACCTCTCTGTTCTGAAAGTCAACTCCACCTCCCTACCATCCCCTACATCCTGTGAATACATCTGCCTTGAAATTATCAGTGAGGGCAAACCAATATGCTCTCTTCACGGCATTTACCACCCACCCAGGGACAACCTCACCTTTTCCCAACAAATCATGGATATGATCTCAACCAATTCCGGACGGCAGCTCACCCAAATATACCTTGGCGACTTCAACCTCCACTGGAACGATCACAATGACGCGGTGGTAAATAGTCTAAAAAATGTCCTCAATGCCCTTGACCTCACCCAAATATGCAATAGTCCGACCCACGAGAAAGGCTCTATCCTCGACCTTATCATCTCCAAAGAGGACTCTATCCAACTCGAGTCCATCCAACCCTGTGACTGGTCAGATCATCATATTGTCACATTCTTTATCAATGAAAAAGTTAAATTTAACCCGGTTCAATCCTCCAAGCTCAAAGTCTGGAAAAGAGATCTGAAAAAACTCAACCCAAGCTCTCTGCCTCCTAACAGCTGCAATCTCCTACTTCCACCTACGGGCGTTACGGACGTTCAATCCTTGACCGACCACTATCTCAACGCTATGACCTCAATAATTAATGAGGCTGCACCTATGCAGCTAAAAAGAGTCTCCACAAAACTCTCCAATCCATGGTACGATGGGAGTCTCAATGAGGACAGACGAGACATGCGAATGGCAGAGCGCACCTGGAGATCAGCTCCCTCAGCACTGCACCTAAAAACTCTGAAGATAAAGAGAAACGCCTATTTCAGGAAAATAAAACGCTCAAAATCAGACTTCTTCAGCCTCCAGCTCGACCAAGCAAAAAACCGTCCGAGAAAATTGTTTGAGCTAATCAGAACACAATCCAAGGAACAACCCCAACCACTCAGCACTGTGCGCGAAGCGCCCTCCTGTGAAGACTTCTCCGCTTTCTTTATCCAAAAAACTGACAACATAAAGAGCGATCTCCTCATTGACGCAAGCCTATACTCCAAACCCCACAGCATAGCACCCACTGAACCAAAAAACAATGCTACATGGTCATCCTTTGGCATCTACTCTGAAGAAGAAATTGGCAAACTGCTCAGCACCTTGAAACCATCCAATCACCTCACTGACCCCCTTCCTGCTAACGCTGTAAAAGACTTTACCCCTTGGCTTCTCCCACTCTGGACCAAAATTATCAACAGCTCTCTTCAACAAGGAACCATACCTGACTCCCTCAAAGTTGGACAAGTCACACCTTTACTAAAGAAACCTACAGCCGACCCCTCTGAACTGAACAATTACCGGCCCATTACCAATATTCCCAACTCTCGCCAAACTGCTGGAAAAATGCGCACAACTACAATTGACTAAACACATTGATCAGTTTGATCTCCTCAACCCTCATCAATCAGGCTTCCGAGCAGGGCACAGTACAGAAACTGCTATGACATAATCGACGACGCACTTCAAATCCTAGACCAAAACGACACCTGCCTCCTCATCCTTCTTGATCTCTCTTCAGCATTCGGCACCGTTAAACATGAGAATTTACTCGAACTACTAAACACAAGAATGGGTATATCTGGAACTGTTCTCAAGTGGTTCACCTCCTTTCTACACAACAGGTCGCAGAAATTCAAGAGCAACAACCTGATGTCCTCGCCAATACCTGTATCGCTAGGCGTCCCCCAAGGATCCTCCCTATCCCCGACTCTGTTCAATCTAGTTATGGAACCTCTCACCACCTTGCTACAAGCATCCAATGTACACTTTCACATGTACGCCGATGACACCCAACTTTATCTCAAATTACAATCCCCCAAAGACATCTTGCTCCTGGACTCAACGATCAGAAGCACATAATCCTGGCTTGCCGATAATCATCTCAAACTCAATGCTCTGAAAACAGAGTTCCTTCTGATCTCACCTCCAGCGAAGATCTCTACCACTCAAAGTTGGCTTAAACACCTAACCGCACTCAATGTCCAACCCACCATCGTGGACTCAGCAAAATCTTTAGGCATAACACTCGACACCAATCTCAACATGCAGCAACATATCAGCAAGGCAACTAAGGGAGCGAACTTCCAAATCAATACCCTGAGGAAACTTAAACCCTTTCTCCCAGCCAAATACTTCCAAACTGCGGTACAAGCACTAGTCATCCCTCGAATAGAATATGGCAGCATCGCCCTCTGCGGACTCCCCCTAGCTACTACCGCACCCCTAAGAGCTTCTCTAAATGCTGCAGCGAGAATCATCACTGGGTCAAAAAAGCACTCTCATATTTCCCCTGACTTGAAATCCCTGAACTGGCTGCCTTTTGAAGCCAGAATACATGTGAAAATCGCCTGCATGACACACAAGGCGATACACCTGAACTCACCCAGCTACCTCACTCAGAAGCTGACAATCTCTGGCGGCTCTAGAAACACTAGAGGCACAAACAATCTTCTGCTGAAGCCTCGAAGATTCCGGAAAGAAAAAACTTATAAACGCTCCTTCTCAGGAATAGCACCCAGGATCTGGAACTCACTCCCTCCCGAATCCAGGCTCATCTCCTCCACTACACTTTTTAAGAAAGAAGTAAAAGCTATCCTCATGGCTAAATACACCTGAACTATTATTTCGGTCTCCTTAAAGACTATGCACCGATCTGTATCACTTGTTCGACCCCATGCTTCTGTGTATTACGTGTATTATTGATTTACATGATTGGCTTTGCCCCCACCTATTTGTTCTGTTAAGCTTTTTTTGTCTTACCTGTTTGACTATGCTCACATGTACTCTCATGTACCCCTTCTTTGTAAAGCGCTCTGATATCTGCAAAGATCTTGTCCGCGCTATATAGAACTTTCAAAATAAAATAAAAAATAAATAAAATAGAACTCCAAGATCACTTACAATATCCTCTGTTTTAAACAAGGTTAACATTTTGAAGTATAACAGCAAAAACAGAACAGGAGTATATGACGCATATCATTATAGCGCATAGTTTTACAATGTGGATTTTACAACTAAACTACCTTTACAACACATGTTTTCACAGAGCAGGACATCATAATGCATGTTGAAAGACCTCTGTTAAAATGCATACCTTTACAACTCATACCTATATAACAAATACCATAACAATGCCTATTAACTAAACTATGTTAAACATAGACAGATGTCATGAGTGAAAAAGAGGGAAAAAATAAGCAAAATTAATAATTCGTAATAATCAGGGTTTTTTCTAAACGCAGATGTATTTCAGATTTTAGCAAACAAAATTGTGTGCAATCATTGTAAAAAAACAAGCATATACATACAAAGCATAAAGAAAACTGGTGTCCTTCCACTATTTCCACTACAACAACCCAGCCATCATCAACTCAAATGGCTGCCCTTCTGCTATTGAACTTCAAAACCAACATTTTGTAGACAACATGATAAATATACATTCTGTCAGTTTCTGAATCATGCGGAAATGTTGATTCCAAAACATTTCTTTTACTTCTTCTTTAGCCCCAAATAAATGTATACATTTAGCCGACCACCATTTTTTGCTCAGTGGTATACTGTCATCTCTGGTGACTATCAAGCATCTGGATTAGGAGGAGAATTGTGAGAGCTTCAATTTCAAACACCACCATCTATTGAATGAAGTAAGTTTTAAAAAAAACACATTGGGATCCCTAAAAATACATTTTCAGTTATATTAAATTCAAAGATCTTAAAGATCTAAATACAGAAAAACAGTACTCATGTCTGTCCAAAGTAAGTGAATGTTTAACATAATTCAGATTTTAATTTAAGCTAAAAAACCCAAACTTAAGATACAATTACATTATTCTAATACAGTCAAAGACTTTGAAGAGAGACAAACAGCTACCAAATGTGATTTAATTCTCCAAATAGATCCACGGTAAGTGTACATTTTAAAGTATTTTTATAACCCCCCCCCCCAAAATGTTGTTGTTTAAATAAATAATATATCTTGTGGAATATGCTGGTCAGTAGTCTGAGTCAAAATTACTATTCTAATTCATTAGGGTGCTTACCTCAAGGAAGGTGCTGAACAGTGGTGGGTGGCAAAATTACTATTCGAACTCAGCCGGGTGTTTACCTCTGGGAAGGTGCTGGTCAGTGGTAGGGGGTGCAAAAAAATTGTTCTAACTACGCTGGGTGTTTACCTCAGGGAATGTGCTGGTCAGTGATGAGGGGCAACAATACTATTCTAACTCCACTGGGTGTTTGTCATAGGGAAGGGGCTGGAAAGTGGTGGGGGGGCAAAATTCCTGTTCTAACTCTGCCGGGTGTTTACCTCAGGGAAGGTGCTGGACAGTGGTGAGGGTCAAAATTACTATTCTAACTCAGCTGGGTGTTTGCCACAGGCAAGGTGTTGGTCAGTGGTGGGGAGCAAACGTAATATTCTAACTCAGCCGGGTGTTTGTCTCAGGGAAGGTGCTGAGCAGTGATGAGGGGCAACAATAATATTCTAACTCCACTGGGTGTTTGCCATAGGGAAGGTGCTGGACAGTGGTGGGGGGCAAAATTCCTGTTCTAATTCTGCCGGGTGTTTACCTCAGGGAAGGTGCTGGGCAGTGGTGAGGGTCAAAATTAGTATTCTAACTCAACTGGGTGTTTGCCACAGGCAAGGTGTTGGTCAGTGGCGGGGAGCAAACGTACTATTCTAACTCAGCCGGGTGTTTGTCTCAGGGAAGGTGCTGGTCAGGAGTTGGGGAAATGTTACTATTTTAACCTTGCTGGGTGTTTGCCTGAGGGAAGGTGTTGGTCAGTCGTGGGAGGCAAACTTACTATTCGAACTCCACCGGGTGCCTGCCTCAGGGAAGGTGTTGGTCAGTGGTAGGGGGGTGCAAAATATTTACTTTAACTCCACTGGGTGTTTGCCTCAGGGAATGTGCTGGTCAGTGATGAGGGGCAATAATACTATTCTAACTCCACTAGGTGTTTGCCTTAGGGAAGGTGCTGGACAGTGGTGGGGGGGCAAAATTCCTGTTCTAACTCGGCCGGGTATTTACCTCAGCGAAGGTGCTGCACAGTGGTGGGGGTCAAAATTACTATTCTAACTCCACTGAGTGTTTGCCACATGGAGGGTGTTGGTTAGTGGTGGGGAGCAAAAGTACTATTCTAACTCAGCCAGGTGTTTGTCTCAGGGAAGGTGCTAGTCTCGAGTTGGGGTAAAGTTACTATTTTAACCTTGCTGGGTGTTTCCGTGAGGTGTTGGACAGTGGTGGGGGGCAAAAGTGCCATTCTAACTAGGTCTCGTGTTTGCCTGGGGGAAGGTGTTGTTCAGTGGTGGGAGTCAAAATTACTATTCTAACTCCACTGGGTGCTTGCCTCAGGGAAGATGTTGGTCAGTGGTGGAGGCAAAATTACCATTGTAACTCCACCAGGTGCTTACTTCAGGGAAGGTGCAGGTTACTGCTGGGGTTCAAAATTACTATTCTAATTCCGGCACATGGTTGGTTCAGAAAAGGTGGTGGTCACTTCTTATTGTAATAAATGTAATCAATAACAAGTTAATCATACAGTCCTTATATTGTTTTTTATACACAGGTCCAATAAACTAAATATTAAAATAGAAATAGAATCAAAAGTATCAACTGGACTGCAAGCTATCAACACAAGGAGTTGTTCAACAACCAGTAGGCCCTTAATAGGTAACATAATTTAAAATCCTAATGTTGCAACCAAAACAAACCAAAAGATTCTTACTTTAAGGCAAAAGCAATACAAACAACAATCCTTTAAATCCACTTTTCCTTTGAACCAATCCGATATTACCCAGAAGGAAGAACCCTAAAAGAGCAAAAACATTTTCAGAAAAAAAATCTATTCCAGCAATAGGACAAAGACTCAAACAAAGTAACCTAACTAAAGTGAGTCAAAGAACTGTCACTATTTGAAATGCCTATTTTTCTTTTCATATGAAAGAACTAGAAGCCATAGTAGAAAATCACAGGCAAAAAAATCTGAATCTAACAGTTTATTAAAAAACATGGTCTTTGAAAAGGCAAATAACTATTAACCTGTTTCTTACAGGGTATAATCAATAAACAATATAAAATGACAAACGCATATGATAACAGGATAAAACTTGAAAACATGTTTTTAAAAATGTCAATAGTCAAATGTAAAAGAAACAAGATTTTCATTGCAGATTAAAAATTCATTGAAAACATATAACACAAAAACTCTTTTTATTTCATCTTTTACTGACATATACAAAATAGTATTAGGAAGACAAGCCACCTACCTGAAATCCCAAAGAGGAAATAGACTCCTAAAGTATGGTGGCTACCTTTATTGTAAGGAGAGATTCACTGAGCCCAGGAGTCATTGGACGTGTGTGCAGTATTACTCGTCCCATTGCACAGGCAGAGCGGTTACTCTTGGTGACACTGTTGAAAGGACCACAGAGTATTAACACTCTGCCTTTGCAATAGAGAACAAAGTTAGTGAAAGCATAAACCAAATGGAAAAACTTGCATCAACCTCCAATAACCCTATGGCACAATTTTGAGGGAGGTATCACAAGACATTCCTCGGAATGAAGCAAGTTGATGCCCACAATTCCAAATTTATGTCAAATTATCTGAAGGAAAAAACAGGCAAGTAACCCCCAACATATAATCCCCCAAACATACTCGGTTATTAACATTCCTCCTGAACTAACTGTTACTTTTGCATTCCAACAAAAACCCTAAGATACTAATCTTTAGCACACCCCATAACTTTGTAAAATTGGAGACTACTGATATTTGGATGACGGATGGGCTGCTTAAATCGACACCCCATCCATCCACCCAAATGCACACTGTTTGCTCCTACATTGATAACACTAGAGTCCCCTGAGTGTACAATATACTTACTGATCAGCAAACCTCAACTTACACTGACCTTTTAACAGGGATACATTCTAAAACACAGAATATAAGTCCTAGAAAAGTGATAATTGACTTTGAATTACCCATGATTAACACCATTACCAAAATGTATCCTGATACCCAAATTTAAGGATTTGTTTTCACATTTCACAGGCCTATTGGAGAAAAATCTAAATCATCCTTTACATACTACTTATCATACAGTAAACTGCAGTTCGAGTTAAAGAAACTAACAGCGTAATGCTTTGTTCCTCATGACTGTGTAGAATAATACTGCACATCAATTACAGAATCTGAATATTTTATGTGAAACAAAGACAAATTGGCTCCCCTACTAAATTACTTTGAAGAGACATTGATTAGCAATCTAAGCAGGTCAGGTCACAGGAGGAATCCAAGGTTTCCTGTGGAGTGGTGGAACTGTTACTGGACCTGCTTAGAGTGAAGAACAAAGACTAATAATGCCATAGAGAATAGCATAATTCCTTTAACAAACAAATCAAGAAACCTCACCCAAACTTTTATCATTTCTTTGAAATTTTGAAGAAGGAGCAAAGTTTTCAAGAAATGAGAATAGCGCAATCATTGACTGGTAGTCTGAACCCACAAATTTCCAAAAGAACAAAAGAAATGTCAGAGCGACTTCTGGAACAAATTCAGCAGTTTTTCGATGATGGGGCTTCAGACTACTAGACAATATTGCACACATACTATGTTTCTAACTAACACTAACACCTATTCTATCTTACTAGCCTGTTTTGCAATTCCTTTTTAATAATCAGATTGGCATTTATCAAACCATTTTTCCAAATTAAACAAATGGTGGGTTTCCTAACTTTAGTTGTCTTCTTTCTTCAACTATTGGTCTATCGTAAAGTTCCACAGTTCAGCAAGAGTGTGGAGCACACCAAATATCCCAAATATCAAATCCATGATCCACGATGGAATCCAAAACTAATCCTGGGTGCATTTTGCTATTCAGCGCTACACGGAACTCCGCAAAGCTGCAAAAAACCTCTGCCTTGCTCCGCGGAGTTACGCGAGCAGGCGGAGTTGCTTGTCCCGCCTGTTTACGTGACATTTCCCACCGTACGTCAATACGGATTGCGTGTTTGGAGAGAAATATTGCTCAAACTGCACCACATAGTAGTGCACAGGCACAGCCATCATTTTTTCTGATCTTCCTTCTTAAGTGTATATTTTGTATTTTTGTCTACTTTTTGCTTGTTTTTCTGTGAGTTTTGCTCTTTAACTATTTTTCTCTATACTATTTTCTCTATACTACTAATTCCTTCCTAATTGTTTTTTTTCCTTCCTTCTTCTTTCTTCTCCCTGTTATATTTTACACTTTACGCCCCACCGCACCCCCCTCCCCAGCACCATGGAAGAGAAAGATAGCAGGGTTAGGGTGGCAAAGAAGAGCCGCCTTCCTTGTGGAAAGCGGCGCCCGGAAGGGGTGCAGCCCCAGGCCTTGCTTTCTGAGGTGGAGATGGCAGCGCTGTTTTTTTTGTTCCTATTATTAGAAAAAAATGGCTCCTGTGGTCTAATGGCAATTCAATCTTAATATATAAATGCACAATGAAGAGTTATATTGATGTAAAAAGAGAGCAAGCCGAACACGCCTTGAATTTGTATTTTAAACAATTCTTTATACAGTGTCTTTTAAGAAAAATTAACATTACATACATGGTATTGAAATAATAATCAAACGTTTTAGTGAGTGGTGTCCCAGTGAAAAAAATTGAACCTAAAGTACTGGTGACATATTTTGTGACATATATACAAGGTTTCCTTCATAACATAAAGACGAAAAATGTCACTTTCATTATGTCTTGAACTATTATAATTCTGTCTCCTAATTTGATTTTTTCCAAAATCCTCCGATCGATCTACTGTTTTGAAATTCTTGTTATCCATGCATTATCCCATTTACTAACGTATTTATTTTATATTTCTAGTGCCTGTATTTTAACTTGGCCTCTGACTATACTAGTCTGTCTGTAGCTTGCTTTCTTCTGTTTTTTTAGTTAGCTTTCCCTTTCCCCTTATATATTTTGTGGACTGCCTAGTGTTGGTACTGTAAGACCCAGAGAACTCATTGGTCCTTACTACTACTAGTACTACCACAATACCATGCAGATTGCATGCACAAAAGGTATTCTATGCATTTTTGTTGAGATGAGATTTAGAATGAGAAGGCTTTCTTTTACTTTCTCATACTCAATCAGTAAAACGACAGAGTGGCCATGGTCACGTTGGACATCCCAAAGTTGTGTCTTCTTCTCATCTAGGCCTAGAATCAGATATATTAGCAACAGTTGATGGTGAACTGCTTCTCATGCACCAAGACCAGAAGGGAGTATTGAGGATGAAGAATTTTGAGCATGGCACCATTACATTTTCCAACCAAGAAGACCCCAGGTTTGATTGTCCGCCCAGTTGCCCACTCTTACTTCTTTTCAAAAAGTCAGATTCACCAATAGCTCTATCCACTCATTCCAGTCCTTTACAGTTTGTCTTCCTGAGAAGCATTCCAAAAATTGCTACCAACAATATGCCCAAATTTTTGATAGGACATACTGCACTACCAGAATTGTAGTGATGCATGTGGTGTATGTATTTTCAAACTTGCTACAAAAACAAAAGAAACAGGGCAGGCATATATATGCGATTCCATTTAAAAATGTGTAATGCTTTTTCTAGGCTTATGACCACCAGTGCCAGGGCCAGCGGGGACGGCAATGCCAGCCTTCAGGGAGATGAGGCAGCAGCTGCAGAGGGTGAGCCAGCAGCAGTGGCGGGTGGTGGTAAGTCATATTGCTTGATTATTGACAATTTGAATGTATACACTCGCTGCAAGGGTGTTCACTGTTCACTGTACTGTGAGACTAAGTTGTGAGCAGTGGAAGACACCCTTTACTTTGCAGTAACATATACAGTGGGAGTTGAGTAGCTAATGGTATCTTCTATCTTTAACTCAGCAGAGAAAGTTTTATGAAGAAGACTCAGACTTTGATGAGTTGGAAAAGGGAAAGAAGGATGGAAGGAGGAAGGATGGGTGAAATGTAATATGACTGGTAGAGAAGGATGCGTGGGTGAAGTCTGATGGGAATGATATAGGTGGCTGAGAAGATGCATGGGTGGTTGAAGAATAGGTGAAAGGTGAAAGAAATGATGCCTGCCTGTGTGTGTGAAAGTGTATGGGTAAAAGGAATCCTCCAAAGGGTTTGATGGGTCAACCTAAAGCAAGGAGTGAGGACAACTGCCAAGGGTGGTCAACTCAAATGACACGTATGTTGGTGAAAGGTTTGTTGAGAATGATAGCCATGTTTGGAATGGATGGATAAATGGTATTCAATCATAGGTGAAGACTAGATGAAGATAATGTAAAACTTAAACTGTGCCTGAGTAGCAACGCCAAGGCTGATAACATAATGCTAGAAGAACAATGCAATGATCAATGGAAAAATCCATGGTAGAAGAATAAACAAGGAATTATTTATCAAGGTTTTTGATTCAAAGGTATGAGGTTGTATTTAGAACTACTCACTTGACTCACAGTAGTTTCCAAGTACAACATGATATTATGTACCCTACCCACCCATCATCAATCACCTCCCTCCGAGGCCAACTCCCTACCTATAGCAATTGTCGACAGTGTCAGCCAGGGGTTACCTATCGGCTGCATGGCTACATTAGTAGTACCTCACGTGACATTGTGACATATATCATCATTCATATTAGTAACTATTCATCTGCCTTGATGTAGACTAGTCAGGATGAAAGCAACATTAAGCATTTGCCATTTAAGAGGGGATGACCTTAATAGAAAAAGAGATAATTGTGTAGTAGAGCTGTCCCACCTGCAGCGAGTAGTAAAGTAATGCAAGTTTGAGACACGAGTATGTCTGTGTAGGGTGCAACTTGCACAAGCTGAGATGGCATGCCTACCAGATCAATTTAGCTAAACAAGAGAGAGAGAGAAGAAGAATACTTGTCTACACCATATCTATACTTCAGTGCCTAATGCCTAAAACTCTAATCTCATCCAAATCTTAGAGGCCAAGAAATCAAAGATACCACAAATGTTATGTACTGCTAGTACTACTGTGCCACTATGTAATAATTTTAATGTGTTACTGTTTTGCTAAGAATACTGGTTACAATTTGTCTTTTTTCTTTCTTGAAATAGCCACGCCTGCCAATCCACCATATGACAGGCAGGAGAGAGCAGTCTTGACCCAACAAAGGAAGCTGGAGGCAATAAGGTATCAATATCAGCGGCTGGTGGTCCTGGAGGAGGAGGAGGAGTAGGTGGCAGCAGCTGCAGCCTCCAATGCGCCAGGCCCCAGCCAGGCCCCAACCTGGCCCTAGTAGTGCCTCTGGTGGTACGGCACCCTGGTCCATTAGCCGCCCACGGCCACTCTTCATCTACTGCTGCTACCCTCTTGGCAGTGACCTTTAGAACATTTTATGGCTGCATGTTCCTTAAGATGGCGCACCTTGAAAGCCCATTGGAAGAGAGTTTTGACAGTGTATAGAGGAAGATCTCTTGCCCCTTTTTTAATCTTTTGGTTTTCGGTAGGTGGTTGTGGGACCTGTTGGGGAGGGGTGGGATGTTGGAGTTGGGGAAATTGGATCAGGGCTTTACTTTCATTACAGACATTTGGATTTTAGACTCTCATTGGGCGCAGGTTGGGGTTAGGGAGGGGGTGGGTCAGGTGTTGTGGGCATTTCTAGTTTTATATGTGTTAGGGAAATACATTTTTTGTTTTACAATATGATGTCAATCTTTTTTGGAGGGTTCACTCTTACTTTGCATGGTTTCCTTTGAAGCAGGGCCGCAGTCAGTTATTGAAATCTGCTGATATAGTATAACACACCAACAGATAGATGCAGTACCCTCACTTGTCCTACTACTCTCTCCTCCTAGTCTATTCTGTATGTAACTATATATTAACCACAATGGACTTGGTGGGGTGTGGGTGTGTGAATTATTTAATTTCCCTAGTAAATAGATTATTGCATCCATCACACTTATTCTCTTACCTGTGATTGATTATAAGGCAAAGCAATGGCTGCATGGTGATGGTTTGGTTTCCCAAGGTGCCATGGTGGTGGTAGTAGTAGACAGTAGCAGTTGCAAAAAAAAAATTAGACAGTAACCTGAGGGAGACTAAGAATGACTAGCAGAAGTACAGTACACAAAAAAAGACTGCCAAACTAGAAGCAATGATAAGCAATGCTAAAGTAAAATAAAACTGAATGGTGGGCTAGCCTAATACAAGTCACAAACTGAAGTCGACTCGAGCAAGGAAGTGGACAAGAGTAATCATTAGTGCTGGAAGGATGATGATGCTGGCAATTAATTATGATGGTGTATGTTCCTTTATTAACACAATTGAATATCAATACTGTGCATGGGTGGGCAATCTAATACATATATTGCCAGTTTGGGCTATATACTTAGAGCAGAAGAAGATTCTAAACATGCCTTGAGTTGGTGTTGCTTTCACCACATCCCCCCAAAAGTATGTGATCAATTAATGGTGTAAATTTAATCTAGTCACTCCTTAATAAATCACACAGCCCAAGGGAAGGATTTAGGGGTTCAATGAATGGATGGGAAGGGGATTTGAGCAAAAGGTCCAACAAAGACAAACACTACATATGGACAACACATTAATCTTGGCAGCCAGCCATCATGAGTCTGTTATTCGAGGAAAAGGAAATTCAATCATGATGATGAGTAGTAGTAGACTAGTACACAGCAGTATATTAATTATGCAATTGTCTCAAGTTACATACATTTATGTTCTGTTGTACTAGGCTTTGAAAGATAGCAAATACAATTAAAATATCTGTAGGAGTCAAATAAGCAAACATAAGCAACACACACAGTCATAATGAATGAGGAGAAAAAAATTATACTGTATTGCTAAATTGGGAATTGCATCTCTGCATTCCTCTTGGACTCTCCGTCAATCTTGGGCACCTGGTGGGTGCAGTTTGCTAAGGTAAGTGTGAGTTGTTTTTCAAGTATGGTGCAGGGTAAAGGGCTTGTAGATGGAAAAACAAAAAATCAAGGAGAAAAGTTCTGAAGGAGGAGTGCAGCAAGAAGACGTTCAGAGGCAGCATGGCTAAATCATGTCTGTTTACAGCAGTTATCTCCAACAACAGGCCCCACCACCCAACCTCCACTTATCTTTTAATTTGAGCCAGACAGTACTGAGCACCCATACACACACACAGCAACATAGCATTTTTCCAAATTAAGTAAAAAATCAATGCACTGCTGTCAGTAACAGCACACTCACCAGTGCAACTACCCAGTCATGTAGGTCTGGTGTTGTTGTTTACCTTTAGGCCACTTTGAAGGTATCAAAATCCAAATTGGGCAGTTTCAGTGAATTTAAAAACTTTCATCTTCTTCTGGTGGTATTTCTCGAAGTAGTCACGCTCACGCCCACGCCCTGAGTTGTTTCACTAATCATCTCTGGTACTCCTGACTCTGACTCCGAGTATGGTGTCCAACTCCGTACCAAAAGTGTCCCGCGTGAGTCCAGACTCGTCCCGACTTCGAAAGCAATGGATCGCCTGTAGTAGTACAATTTTGTTATTGAACAACAAGAAGGGAAAGATTGACTTGAGTCTCTTTTTTGTGTGTAGAATAGTAGACAGCATTCAAAACAAACAACAAGCACTCAGTGTGCATTGGATGCCAACATTGACCTGTTCTTAAGGAGCAGTCATTCTAGGCTAGGAATGGATAGATACATAGTCAAGGCCAAGGGTTGGAGGCAGGCACTTGCTTGTATTCTTCTTCCAATATCTGGCTTGGGGGAAATGGCTTTAGGCCGAGTCGGGACTTACTTCTTCACTGACTGCACACAGTTCAATCAATCAATAGAGTCTTTATTTGATCCCTTGAATAGAGACCATAAAAGCAAAAATTAAAAAAAGTACAATGGTCGACATATAGTTCCAGTTCATGTTAAGTAGAATCCATGTTTAAAAGGTCATATCAAATATCATCATAATTATTTTTTTTAATCTAGCAAAGGAAAAGGAAACTTATACTTTCAGGGTAATTTATACAATTTTGACCACATAAAATATACATAAGATTGCATATTATCTTCTATTGAATTGGTAAATGAATGATTGAGTAGATAGAAACACCACACCATTTATAAACCCCACTGTTTCCTGTTTTTTATCCAGGCCCACAAAAATGTTGCTACTGAAAAGCAGACTACAGGTGAAGGGTATGGGGCTTTGTCCTTTTTACCAGCCCCTGCTATGATAACAAATGATTTTGTTGGGTTGACTTTCAAATCCAATGAGTCCATAAAGGCTGTATATGCTGTTATGAGACGTTGGAGGCCTAGCCCCGTTCTGGCAATCAACACAACATCATCGGTGTAGGCCATTAGGCCAGTATTGGCAACAGATGTGTATCAAACACAGAGACGTTCAGAGATGCACCCAAAAGTGCTTCCTCAACACCGTTTGTATAGATGGAGAAATGAAACAGGGCCAGGACGCATCCCTGCCTTAATGCCCTGGCGAGCTTAAAGGGGCGGGTGCATTCCCCATTTTTACCATCGCGAACCTGTGCGGTGGCTTTGGAGTATAGTTCACAAACAAAATTAATTATAGCTGGCTCGATCCCCACCTCCTCCATTATATACCAGAGCTAAGAGTGGGCCACGCAGTCAAATGCTGCTATAAGGTCAATGAATGCCATGTAGATGTTTCCACCCTTCGCTCTGGTATATTTATCTATAATTATTGATAGATTCAGACACTGATCAGATACTGATCTACATACAGTGCCCTTTCCCCGCTGGAATCAGTACTGTGTCTGCATTAAGATGTTCTTCTCCTCGGCCCGCCACTCCAACCTGGACAGGAGGAGTAGGCCGATGAGCTTGGCTGTTGTGTCCAGCAGGGAAATTGGCCTGTAGTTTCCTATCTCCCTTTTTCAGCCCTGCCAAGTATCACGCATTAGGCATGACACTAACGCATCCCCGTGCAGGTGTCCGCACCACCGCACTAAATGAATTAGTCACGCATAATTAGGAACCTCCGACCACACCCAGGCGTGCTATAACAAGGAGCTGCAGCAGCGAGGCAATTGCGCTACGGAAAGCGTGCATGTGACTGTCTGAAAATTAAATAGAATAGATTGATGAATGTTGCACTGGAGAGCTGGCAGCACAGCCTGGTGAATCACTAATAAACACACCAAGATGTCTTTTACAGCTCATCGTCGTCGTTTTCTATTAAGGCGCGCTTCCCTGTGTTCACGTGCAGGGTGATTAAGCACCCTAGGCTGCAAGGCAGCCAGTCAGGAGGCTGGCGGCAGCTTTGTTTTTCAGAGCGCGCCCGTCTCTGGCAGAGCAGTACTTTTTCTTCACTTGCGAGTTGGAGTCGCACTCAGGCTTTGCTGGACAAGACACTGAGGTAGGAGGCAGCCGTGGGTTTTAGTTTTAATTTGAAGTCGTGTATGGGCCACCCACACTCGCAGAATTCACCTGCCAAGACGTTCACACATTAGTTAAAAGAGGCACACTTGTCCACCCCTGTTGGTTCATGAACATAATCGGCTCATTTGTTGGAGGCTCGCAGGCGGGAGTCCGGGGCTCACTTATCCAGTCACGCTGGGGTCCCGCTTCTGAAATTCATGCCCTCGATCATCTAAAAAAAAGTTTTTGAAAATAGCAACCATCATGCATTCATTTAGATATTATTTTGTCCGGCCTGGTTATGATGCACCCTGATACTTTGAAATAGCAGTTATATATTACATCACATCAGAAGCCTCCTAGAAAAATCGAGTTCTAACTGTGCACCAGCAGGAGTCCTCTTTAAACAGCAAATGGCGAATCATGGAGCATTGGTTAATTTTTCTTTTTCATTTTGTTTTCAATGACCGGGTGCATGGAAACTTTTGTTTGAACTGCATCATCGGGTTTAAGGTCATAGTTTATTGTTAATTTAGGCAGCATTCACTGCAGTGTGCGCTTTTTACAATTGTGATTATCACTATTCATTGCAGCATATTTGACTGAGAAGTGCTTGGTATCATTTTCACGTAGTAGGCATGGTGAGTGAGCCCAATATGATTCACTGCAGAGGGTCACGTATTTCTAGGCACAATTTGTGGTCACGTGTTTGTAGATGAACTGCGCCACATGTTTAAAAGGATTGTTTACACCTGTGTTACCACAAATTTGCTATCAGTTTGCTTGGTGGATAACTTTGTTTGTTTTAGGGATGGTGTAATGGGGGGCTAAGCTGCCAACATTGGCACATGGTGTGAATCTGCGGGTTTCCACATTGGATCTTATCTCTACTCACATTGTAAGCCGACCGTTTGCCTATGTTTGGTTTACTTTAAGTTTCATGGTTGCTTTTACTCAGGCCACCACTCAGCACAGGCGCATTGATTGACCGAGCAGCTTGCCGGCGCTGTTCGCAGGCCCCTGTTAGCGCACTTTAGTTCAATTACTTCTTATTGTTTCTTGTTGCTTAAATGGGTGTAATTTCTGATATTTATATGTTTCTCTTTATGTTTCGTTGCATGATTTTTGCTCGTGAGAAATTGTCACTCATAGTCGTTGAAATGTCACTCATAATTACACTGAAATTATAAAAATGTCACACATAGCAATCTGAAACCTTGGCAGCTATGGGGTAAATCAGAATGATTACGGTAGTTTTCCAGGAAGGCGGGGTCCGGCTATGACTATATTATTAAAAACATTAATCAATAGTGGGGCCCAGAGATCTTGATTCTCCTAGAAGAAATCTATCGGCACACCATCAGGACCCGGAGTCTTCTAGGCCCTGCAAGGCGCTAGCCCACTCCTCACTTCTACAAGTGAAAAAGACAGACGATCCTGCAAGATGGCATGTGTATTAGTGGGAGGTAGCACAGAGGAACTACTGGAAGCAAAAAAAATCAAAGTATACCACCCATGCTTTTTCACCTAAGTTGTTATCCAACGTAGGATCCTTGGGATTTTTGAAGCAAGGTGCATTCATTATCTTCCAGAACTCTCTACTGTTACCCATATTTGCTGAAAATTCAAGTTCAGCTGAGGTCTCCTCCCTCATAACCCTCTCCCTTTTCCTTCTTACTCACTTATAGTCGGTACATTATGATCTTATTTGGGCCCTATTTCTGGGTTGGGTTTTCAAGGCTTTGGTGAGAGCATTTCTAGATTTTGTGCAAGGGGAGTCCAACCAGCGCTTGCCTGTTACACTGCTCACTGATTTCTGATGCGTAAATGCCCCTTTTACTTTCTCTAGAACTTCTCTAAAACATAATACCAGTGCTACTGGGCAGGATTCTGGTTCTAAACAGTTATGAATATTTTCCTGGATACTCGATATTATGCTGGGGACTAGGTTAAGCTTGTCAATTTGGACTCACTTTAATTGGGAACCATTTTTTCTTGTCAGTCTTGGGGATCCTATTTTCTGATAATCAGTCACTTCCCTGGTGGCCAAACTTAAGGCCCGATTCACAAAAGTAATCTGAAACAAAATCCTAACTTTACGACTTTCGGTGTTCACAAAGAGAATTTAGGAGTAGTAAAGTCAGGAATCCTAACTTTACTGCTCCTAAATACCCTTTGTGAATACTGAAAGTAGCAAAGTTAGGATTTTGTCTCACTTAAACTTAAGTTTCGGTCTTAAGTTAACCAAAAGTTAAGTTTAACTGAGACAAAATCCTACCTTTATGTCTTCGGGTATTCACAAAGGGCATTTATGAGTAGTAAAGTTAGGATTCCTAACTTTACTACTCCTAAATGCCCTTTGTGAATACCGAAAGTCGTAAAGTTAAGATTTTGTCTCCGATTACTTTAGTGAATCGGGCCCTTAGCTCATAACTTAAGATGGCATGATCACTAGAACTCATGAATTGATTGTCTACATAAATCACCTTGGGGCATATTATCAAGAACGGCATTAAAAATTATCGCCGGTTTAGCAGCGGTAATGGGCTTGATAATATGCCCTTGGAATTCCAATAGAAATCCATGTTCTGGTGTGAACATGGGCTTCTATTGGAATTCTCCCAGGCATATTATCAAGCCCATTATCACGGTTTTAGCTGCAGTTTTCTGCTGCTAAACCTGCGATAATTTTAAGGCCGTCCTTGATAATATGCCCCCTTGGGATTAGAGACCATAATAAAATCAATAGTTGATTCATTCTGAAGGTTTTCCCTGGGTAGCTCATTAGTGACTTCTATTTACCATATTCCTGGTAAATAGGGTCCTATTAAGACAATTTCCATATTCACTATGGGTGAAATGATAAACTGAGTTTCCCGCCAGGTCTTCCAAACCAGAAATACAAACTTGATTGTGCTTGCAGAGATGTACATTAAAATCACCCACCCAAATAACATTAAAACCCTCGTTTTTTATAAGCCTTATGGATTTGTCTAATGCCCTGTTCAGCTCATCTACCACTAGGAGCATATTTCCCCCAAAATCATTGTTATAGTAGTTTATTAAACGCCAGGTGCCTTCATTAGCAGTCTTTAGGGTGAGCAAATGAACACCTCTACATTCAAACTTCTTTACTTTTATCGACAGTATGTTAGGAATTAACGTTAGGAGGCCCCCCTTAGCCCTCCCTGATGCTGATGGTGTTGCCATTGGGGCGAACAAAGCAAAATCAACGGGGATGATTGACGGAGTGTTGAACATTGCAAGCACTCACCCCCAGTCAACTGATCTGGCTTTAATCCATCATTATTCTTTAGCTCACTCTGCCACCCCAGTTCAGACATGGCCATATGCAAATCAGTCTGACCCTGTGCCTCATGGGAACAGTCCAGCCCAAACTGCCAAGCCATGTCTTCCCTGGGCCGGAAATAAGCATCCTGGGACCAGTTTCTGGCTAATCAGCCATCGTCAGCCAGGCTAGCTTGAATGCAGTAGCAAAGTGAGCAAGGGACCCACGTCTGGGCATACCCTGCTAACTTAGGCGAACAAAGCAAAACCATTGGGGATGATGGACGGAGTGTTGAACATTGCAAGCACTCACCTCCAGTCAACTGATCTAGGTTTAATCCATCATCATTCTTTAGCTCACTCCGCCACCCCAATTCAGACATGGCCATCTGCAAATCAGTCTGACCCTGTGCCTCATAGGAACAGTCCAGCTCAAACTACCAAGCCATTTCTTCCCTGTACCCGAAACAAGCATCCTGGGACCGGTTTCTGGCTAATCAGCCGTCATCAACCAGGCTAGCTTGAATCTAGTGGCAAAGTGAGCAAGGGACTGAATGGGATGGTGTTGCCATTGTCTGAAATGAGTGATAACCGTTTACAAAGATGGATTCTGTTGTCCATGTCTCCTGTTAACAGGAAATATCCTGATCTTGTCAGAGTTTTTGCCAGTGTACATTTCCTAGTCTTTGTGCAATGCCCGCCACGTTCCAAGTTGCTAATTTACATAATTTTCTATTTACCCCCTTTTGCACATCATTGGATTTGGAACTCGCTTGGGTGTCGGGATCTGAAATGTCCAGTTGCAGTTACAACTCCAATCCGGCAATAGAAGAATAAGAAGGTGGGGATGGATTTGTGAACCAGAAAGACACACACAAATAATAAAGTAAATGGGGGCCCCAGAGGGCGCAAGGCAAGATGGCCGCACTTTAGTGTAGCTCTGCCCGGCTGATCCCACATCTGCCCAGAATCTGCCTAAAATCGACGCATCGCTGACCAAACACCGACTGCCCTGCACGGCGAATCCCTTCTGCTACTGGCGGGGACTTTTCAGATCACCTGTGGGCATCTTAGTGGCCAGAAACTGAAGAGCGAGATGCGGCGGGCAGGAGACAAAAGGTCAGCTGCCAGTGCCCGGAGCTGACTCGACTCTTCCACTGCGGTGCTGGAGCTGAGGGCAGCGAATATTGAGCGGTGTTCATGCAGACTCCTGCCTGACAGAGTACTCTGGAGTTGGCTCATTGTGTGGTTCCGGGGCCAGTGGAGGTGAGTGGGCCCACAAAACTACTGCAGGACTCAGCGGAGAATGCGGCAGACTGCATGTGCCCACTTCAATTAAGGTTGCTGCCCATATCGCTGTGGAGTAGCTGAGGAGCCTGGGACGTGGATGCGAGCATATCACTTGACTGGACTGAGCAGCGCGGAGCCCCCACCCGACGTATCCGGGGATCTCAGCTGTTGGGGCTGCTGTTGCCTGCATCCCTGCACACACAGGTGTAGTCTCTACCCCGAGGATTGGATCGGATCACAACAGAGTTGTGCTGCCGCCTGGCACCAGGAGCGCACTGACCATTGCTGTGGGACACTGTCGACACCTGCGGCAGGTGGCGGTAAGTGGGGCGTGGCTTTGCTAGGGCCCATGGCTGCGGTGGCTGGTGTGGGCCTGAGTGCTGGGCCACGTCATGCAAGCTGCGGCCTGTGTGCATGGTGTGTGGCGTTTGGGGCCAACATGGGATTGCATTACAATTGTGCTCGAGCAGAGGTCTCAGGAGCTGCTCCCTGTATTTTGATTCACAGGGCCTGTTTGCTGCTGGCCGGCCTCTGGTTCCTCGCACTTCCTGAGCTCCTACGCTGCTGATAGAGACATCACGAGGTTCACTCTCTGATTGCTGGGCTACGTGACAGGCATATAACTCACGTGCGGCAGGGAGAGTCTACTGCTGCTGGCTTATTTCACTGCTAGAATCCTTCTCCTTGCCTGTTACTTGGAATTTGCTCCCCGGGTGCCTTTGAGTGGTGGTACCCGAATTGCATCCCTAGTGCCTTTGAGTGTGTTGCCCTATTCTCGGGGTAGATGTCTCATACCCATACTCCCCACCATCCACTATGGGGATGCTGGATAAGTTACAACCTCGCCTCACGTTTGAGGCGCTAAAATCTGGTACGACCCAGCAAAAAAGCATCTTTGGACTCTGAGGCTGTGGTACAGGGGAATGGCCCGACCACGCTAGAAACCACGTTGCTGGCAATGCAAAAAAGCCTCCAGTCCATAGAGGGTAGCATGTCAACCATCAATCACAGACTGGACTACAGGTATGCACAGTTGGAAAAGCAGAACGCATGAATGGGGGAGGTGGAACAGAGGGTCTCCACCATGGAGGATGGTCTCAGTGAGGTCGCCAGCAAGACGCTTAATATGGAAAAGGAATTGGCGCTCATACAGGCCAAGAATGAAGATTTGGAGGCGCTGTCCCGTAGAAATAACATTCAGATTACGGGCCTTCCCGAATTCAATAATAGTGGTAGGATGGAGTCCTTTGTTGATCCCCGATAAAGAAAATATTTGGCCCTGAGAACTTTTCCTCTATGTTTATAGTTGAGCAGGTCCATCGTTCTTTGGCAGAGCGACCAATTCCGGGTGCTCCACCTTGCCCTAGAATTGCTGGTTATTGAACCACCGGGAACGGGATGTAATTTTGTGACTGGCCAGAGCTAAGGGTACCATCTGTCATCAGGGCAGCACATTGTCCTTTTTCCCGGACTTCACTGTTGCAGTCCAATCTGCCCATCCGGAGTTTGGTGCTGTTAATAAATTCCAAGTCCGAAAGCATCCCATATGCCATGTTGTATCCTGTACATCTGCGTGTGGGGCCAGAGAGGAACTTCAACATTTTCACAAACCCTAAGGCGGTGATGGAGCACGCCAAGTACTTGAAGCGTCGTCGGTGCGAGGCCATGACGGGCCAGGATGAGGAGGAACAATTATGTTAATTGTGGGCTGTTAATAAGTCTTCTTTGTTAGCCATCCTGCTGGTGGGGCTCCCCTATTGCTTCATGTCTCTACTTTCACTGTTCTCGCACATGTGTGGCCCGGGGGGGGGGATATCTCCTTACATATTTGTTGGGTTGAATGCCTTAAGATTATGTATTCGCTCTTTGATCCTAGCACAGGTACTAGACCTGATCAGCCACCTCCTAGACTGTAGGAGGCCAGTAGCACTCTGACACCCCCTGTCGGGGAGGTCCCCACACTATGCAATCTCTTTGTTGTGCCGTTGGGGTTTGTTTAGCCAACACTGGGATGGTTTTGGCACGTTTGGCATGCCAAAGTGGGTGGGAGGTCAGAGGGGAAAGGTGGGTTGGGTACAGTTGGCACTTTTTTATTGTACTATATATGTAACCTGGCGACATGCTCTAAAAGTTCGATCTCAAACCGGTATGCTTCTGATGTTTCCTATGGCATATGGGTAGTAATTTCAGATTCCTCACTTGGAATGTACGCGGTCTTAACAGTGCCAAGACCATTTGCACTGTGATAACGTGTTTGGACACGTTAAATGTCCACGTGGCCTTTTTGCAGGTGTCTCATCTCACTAAGCTTTCTGAGAAGAATATGGCTGTATGGTTGGCGGGGGTGAAAGTAGCCTCCTCTTATTCCTCCTATTCCCGGGGGTTGATGATACTCGTCAAGAAGGGCATACCATTCAGGGTCCATAGCACAGAGATAGACAAGCAGGGCCAACTGGCTATTGTGCATGGGACGATTGGTGGCACGAGTGTTCTTTTAGTTAACGCCTATGGTCCGAATCTGGATGATTACTCCTTCTTTGCGGATGTGTGGTGCCGTATTTCTGCATTCCCACTGCTGAAATCAATTGGGGGGGACGTTAATACTTGTCTGGACATGAATGCAGATAGAGAGGGGAGCATGCTCCCCGACACAGGCAATCGACTGATGCACTTCTGGGGCTATTGGAAGCTGAGAATTTGCATGACATCTGGTGCATGAGGAACCCTGGTGCCAGGGTTAATACTTTTATCTCTACTGTCCATGGCACGTGGTCCCGATTGGACTATTGTCTTTTGTCTGAGGCCATATGCACCTTGGTGGTAGATGTTCAACATTTGGCCAAAACTCTTTCTGATAATTCCCCTGTACTCCTTGAACTGAGGGTTCCTAATTGCGAGAGACCCCCGTTCTTGTGGCGATTGCAACCGTCCTCTTTGACAGATCCAGTTTTTAATAATATAGTTGGCGAAGCAATTCATAATTACTTCAAGGAAAATGAGGGCACTGTGGAAAGTGCTGGGGTTCTTTGGGAAGCGTTTAAGATTACAGTTCGGGTGGTATATATTGGGGCACAGGCTGGGCTCCTTAAAGATCTGCGCCGCAGAATTAAGAAGCTTGTTTTGGAAATAACCATTCTGGAGAGTGACTACTTTCGGAATCATGTCCCTGAAACACTCTCAGTGATTTGTGATCTCGTATCGGAACATAATGAGATAGTGGATTAAGAATTGGTGCATGGATCTTGCCGGAGCATTGCTCGCTATTACGGGGAGCGGGGGTAGGCCTAGCCGCTCGTTGGCGCAGAAGCTGGCAGCTCCTTGTAGCTAGGCTTACATTACCGAACTACTGGACAGTGAGGGAGTGGCGCACTTTGGACTTCAGAAATTAGCGGGGTGGTGCTGGATTTTTACTCTGATCTGTATGGGGAACGTGATCAGCCACCTGTAGTTGAAATCAATCCCTATTTCGATGATGTGGCGCTTGGTTGGTTGTCACTTCACCATCGAAAGTTAGTCATGCAGCCGTTTGATATTGGGGATGTTAAAATGGCTATTATGTTGCTTCCTACTTACAAAGCAGCATGTCTGGTTGGCCTTCCTAGCGAGTTTTATAAGGCTTATGCCAGCAACCTGGCGCCGCGGCTGCTGGAGGTATTTGCTGAGGTGTACAATTCGGGAATACTACCTCCTTCCCTTAGGGAGGCTCCACTTCTATGCTTTTGAAGCTTGACAAGTCGGCGAATGTTTGTGACTCCTACAGACCCTTATCTATTATTAATATTGATGTCAAAATTTTGGCTAAAATGATTGCTACCAGACTTCAGCAATTAGTTCCTAACTTGGTCCTTCCAGACCAGTCGGGATTCGTATCCTCCAGATCCATAACCCACAACTTCTGCACTATTTTTGCTACATTACACTACTTTAAGCGGGACTTTCAGGCAGTGGCCGTGCTGCTCAACTCGGTCAAGGCGTTTGACTCTCTTCAGTGGGAGTATATGTTTACCATCTTGCTGTGCCAGGGCCTGCCTCTGTTCTTTTTAAAGTGGAACCATCTCCTGTATGACACACCAGTGGTACGGATCCGCATGAATAGCTGGGTCTCTGACGCTTTCTCTATCAAACGTGGCACGCAGCAGGGTTGCCCCCTGTCGCCAATGTTTTTTGCTCTTGCATTGGAGCCCGAAGCTTGTAAATTGTGTCAGCGGCATGCCCAGGCGGGGTTGTGGTTTAGACAGCGGCCGTCAGTGGTGTCGCTGAAAGCAGATGATATGCTGCTCTACGTATGCGTGCCCGCCATATACTTATCGAAACTACAGCGAGAATATGTCAAATTTGAATAGTACTCAGGCCTAGGCATCAACTGGACTAAATCCACTGTGTTTCTGCTGATGGCTGGCACCAAGGAGATCGAATGAGACTCTCCCTTGACGTGGTCGTTCACCCCAGTGAAGTACTTGGGAATATGGCTCCATAGAGATCCTGAGGTAGGGATCACTGCTAATTATGGCCGTGCTGTCGACACGATTACTGATCAAGCTGCACACTGGACTAAGTTGCCTCTTACCCTTGCAGATCACATTGTGGTCACAAAAATGAATTTTTTACCTAAACTTCTTCATTTGTTTGTTAACATCCCTATCCGTTTGAATATCGCAATGTTTAATATGCTGCAGTCGACCCTGCTAATGTTTGTCTGTGGGGGTAAGAAGTTCCGTTGTAGCTGGAGTGTGCTGGCCCAGCCTTTCAGTGCAGTGATTTTGAGGCCCTTGACATGCGCTTGTATTATTTATGCTTTCAGGCACAGTTTGCGCATTTCTGGTATTATCCACAACGGTTCAAGCCACATACTGCAATTGAGGTGGGCTCTGTGCTCCCAATTGGCCGCTGCTTGCAGCTGCCCTAATGGGTGGTGGGGGGGACCGTGGGCTGATATTAGTCCTGTTCACTGCACGGCCTGGGCATGGCACACCCTTGCTAAAAGATCGCATTTGGATTATGTCTATGCCCCAATGCTACCGCTAGCGGCACACCCGGGCATTTCTGCCGCACAAGAATGGGCCGCATTGAAAGCACTGGGGGAGGTGGGATTTACTCGACCTGGTGATTTATATAACCACGGTCAATTCCGGGTGCTGTCAGACCTGCAGAGTAGTCACGGCGCATGTCTGATGCTGGTGTTCACTTATGTGCAGGTGTGTCAACCAATCCGAGATATTTACCCTGCAAATCTGGCCAAACCACACACACTGCTGGCATTGCAGGCAGTGCTATCAGGGGCAGAGCGTAGGGGCTTGATAACAAAACTGTACAATGCGTCCATTAGGGAAGCTGATCTCATTGAATCCCCATCATGCAATAAATAGAAAGCTATCTTGTGCACCTTACTGTCGCTAGATGCCTGGAAATTCTTTTGTGCGTTGACTGGGTGGCTGACGGCAAACTGCAATCTCTGCAAAATCCATTTCAAATACTTATATCAGCTTTACTACAGCCCGCTTAAATTGCGCAGATTCGGCTTGTGAGAAAGTGCATTCTGCGTGTAATGTGTGCAGGCTGATGTGGGCGCAGTACGCAAAGCTACGCGAAGACTTCTTGCACTATGCTTCGCGAGCGTGCGTAGTAGCTTGCTGGACCCGTTCGCGAGCCGTTTTCTTGCTCGGGAGTGCGTTGTGCGTGTTTGGGGCTCTGTCTCCGTGTTTGGGGGATTGTAGCGTGCGACCTTACCCATGTGGTGGGCTATCGGCGCGGCCATCTTGTTTTTTCAATTGTCCCGCCCGCTCGCATCCCCTATTTCCTCTTCCAGGTCGCGTATAACGTGTTCGCGTGGTGCACGTCTTGTTCGGGAACACAACTACTTGTTCACGCTGACAAAGTGCCTGTTTGCGTGAAATCGCGCACGTACTTACCCACGTGGTCGCGATGGGCGCGGCCATCTTGTTTTTCACACTCTATGCTATGGTTCTGGGCCTAGTTTTCTATCCACCTTATATCTGTGCAATCTTTACCTATTTTCACAGTTTTTCTTACTTTTTCTACTTATCATCTATCTCTCTCTGTCCCTAAGTTTATATTTTGCTTTTTATTTCTACTTTTCCACCTTTTTTTTTTACTTTTCTACTGTTTTCCTTTTGTTCTAACTTTTCTTTTCCACCTCCACCTCCACCCCAGAACCATGGCAAAGGGGAGCAGCAGAACTGGCTCGAAGGGCAATGCGCCTGCGCCCAAGAGCTGACTGCCATGCGGCAGAATGAGACCTGCAGGGGTTCATGCCCGGAATCTTTTCAGGGAGGCGGAGGTGGCCGACTGTTTTTTTTCATCCAGCGCCACCTTCCCTTGACCTTGGCAGCAGGCGGCAGGCCAGAGTCCGGTTACCTCCCAGAGGAGCGTCACCGCCGGTGGGCAAAGGTGTGCCGGGCAGTCTACCGTCGCTCGGATATCCGGCGCACCCACCAGCAGCTGGCCCACCGGTGGGCAGACATTCTGGACAGGGAGCAGGACCTGTTGGAGCTGCTAGGTGTCGAGGTCGTGGGGCTTGGTGAGTAGCTAGTAATATTAATAATTTAATATATAATATAGTAGTATAAGTATTGTGTATAATTCTTGGACGAATAAGTAACACGATTACTGGTGCGCTTAGTTACATTGCAGATCAATTCCGTCTCCAAATCTTCTGTTATTGTATGACACAGGTGCTGCTCGCCACTTCTCTTACTGGTTTGTAACTTTCCGCTAGCTTGAGCTGGTGATTATTGATGTTAGAGTTTTTAGAGAACTGAAGTTAGTAAATGCTATTGCTGGAGTCTAGTCCTTACATTGTCCTTTAGTGAAATAGTGGTGAATGGATAGAATTAGTTCATATTTTTTTAACGGTCTGCATGACGCCTCCTCTGTCACTGAATGCTTAGTTATTATTTATCCCACCCCTCCATAGAACCGGTTTGAAGTTTGTTTACTGAGTGGTAGGCTTAGCAGCAATTGCATGGTCACGTCAGTCAGTAGCAGTTCATATGACGCAAGCAACCAACAATTCCGTGTATGCACAAATTTATGCATGTGTCCTCCATCTCATCTATGCATGTTTGCGGGCAAAAATAAAATGGAAATGCTGACTTACTGAACAATTGGCCCGTCTGGATTCTGGAATAGGTGGTGTAGGTCAGGTGGTACTGGCTTCGTTAGTATATTCTATTCTGCAATCAGAATGTTTATGGAACATTTGATTAGTGTTCTATAAGTAGACGGTCTGTGAATCCTGCAAGCCAGTAGTCATTTATACTTCGAAGTCAATTTTATTGGAATTGTTGTTTCCTAAAATGTTTGAGAGGACTTTTGAATGATGTCTTTGTTTCACAGCACTTAATGTTTCTCTTTCTTTATTATTTCTTACATGATCAGCACCACCCAGGGGCGGGGTCCGAGTTGGTGGGACAACCACGAGAGGAGCGCTCCTCTACCGAGGATCCTGCTGCTGGCCCCAGTAAGCCCAACAGTGCTTATATTATTAACAATTATATTTCCCTAACTTTTTAACACACCTTATTTTTTCCAACCTATTAAGCTTCCTTCCTAATTCAATGTTAGCAAAACCTTCTTTGGTCTTCAATTTGTTTTCCAAATTTTGTGTATCCAATGCCATCCCTGACTTTCAGTTCCTTCAAACTGCCTCTGCCCTATGACTCTCTGTGCTACTACTATTAGACTGTGTGTAGCTAAGCTTGCCCTGTTGGCCACCTTTAGTTAAGGTATGCTTTTGAATAAAGCTGTGATAGAATAGCTGTAGCCACTGGGTCCACTCCTGTCTTTTATGTTGTCCTCTGTAATCTCTAGTCTTTGTCAATTCCCACCAACAAAATGCACAACCAGATGTTTGCCTACTAATTTTTGTTCGGTTAGTATACTACTACTACTGTTGTGGTTATTATTCTCTGCACATGCACATACAGAACTATGCACAAGAAAATAGCATGTTGATGTTGGTGATAGGGAGGTTGGACCTTACTTACACCTTACACCCTAGTCACAGAACTCAGTCAGAAGAACCCACAATCCAATGACCGTCTACCTACCTAAGTGTCTCAGTCATAGTCATTTGTCCCACTCCCGACCCCCACATGAAGATAGTTAGATATAGATACCCAATGATTTTATTACACAACCCAGAACAGAAGAACACCCTTTTGCTCACTCACTCGTTTCAGTCCACAACACCACAGACACTCAAAATATACCACAGAGTCTATGTGCAAGTTCAAAAACTTTATTTTTTTAATAACACGTTTTGTATTGTTGTAACTTGTAAGTATTTCCATGAAAAACATCCTGCTCCACCATGCAAAATGAAGAAAATGAAATACTATACATTTTGTACATCTAGTGCACGATAGAGAAATGTGTGAATCGTGGGAGACCCCTCACCGTTGAACGTATACTGCTTACACATGCATCTTTCGAAAGCTCTGCAAATCTCTGGTTCGTAGGAGGCAATCTTCTCATCTGCCTATGAAAAAAATGTTGCACGTTAGACATTGAATACAACTATGCCAGCTTTTGCAGTCATGGTAAAAAGTGCAACATTATGGATAAGCAAAAGGGATTAACAATACTGGTTTGTCAACCTCTTTAGTTGTATGCAACACTCATGTGGCCTCAAAGGTGTCTTTCTTACTGTGCAACAAGCTGCGAGGTAACATGGGCAAAGCAGTAGACCCAGATCTACAATGGTTATATGGCTCAGGCTAACTTTCCAAAGACTAGAGTAGGAGAAGAGATTAGATGACCCTAGGGACCATCTATTAAATTAAAACTAAACTCTGTCTAATGTGACTGCTGTACAGTAGGAAGCAATTTGGACTAGTTACAACTATTTATATTGTACGTAACTGTTTTTTCAATCTTCCTTCCTGGTGAAAAAAGTACAAATAGTAAAATAGGGGGAGGTGTGCAGGCATCTAAAAAGGTGTACTTGCTTTTATAGGTGCACAATCACTGCCAACCACCAGTGCCGACGGGGCCAGCGGCGATGCGATTGCCATCCAGGAGGGGACAGTGGCTGCGGCACCTGCAGGAGCATCAGTGGGGGAGGAAACTTCAGCGGTGGGCAGTGGTAAGTTATATTCATTACTTATTTGCGTTACTAGGTGGAAGGGGAACATTTCCCTCACTGTGCTATGAGACTTATTAAGAAAGTATGAATTTAAAGTTGTACTCGACAATATACAATGGTTGAGAAGACACCCTTTGCAGCATTACCAGTGTGAGTTGAGTAAACAAGGCCTGTTCTATCAGACTCCAACTCAGCTGTGAAAGTTATGGAGAAGACTAAAAGTCAGATCAGATGACCTTGAGGGATGTGTTGAACAAAAAGGGAAAGAAGTGAACTAGGGTGGAAGAAGGAAGGACTAAAGAGATGTAATAATAAGACTAACTACCATAGAAGGATACTTTGGAAGGTTCAAGCACGTGGCTGATATGAATCCGATGCATGGGTTGTTGAAGGATGGGTAGAACTGGAAGGTGAAAGAAAATGCAGGCCTGGTTGGGCAAAACAACATGGGTGCATGGATATAGTGGATAGCAAGAATCATGAGCGGAGTTGTGTCAATGAAACCCAAGGCAAGGAAGGAGTGGACGCATGGGTGGTTGCTAGTGAAAGTGAAACCAGCTAAGGCGATAATAAAGAATGATAGACATTTACTTTTAATGGGTGGATGCCTCCTAAATGTATTGTATTCATCATAGGTGGAGAATGTCACTGGAAGCAGAGTCTTACTTTGAAAATATAAAAGGAGATACAAAAAAGACTGGTGTTCTTCTGTGTACTCAAGTCCACCCATAGTACTAGGGCAAGTATAATGCCGGAAAAAACTTCAACAAATGCTACAGGCAGGGGAAGCAGGAGGATAGATTAGATAGATACTAAAAGTTGACACCAATTGTATGTACTGCGCTTGGTAGTGCTACTATGCCACAATGTACTGTTGAATTAATTTTGAAGAGTTTCAGTTAAAATTCTGTTTCTTTTTTTATAGATACTCAAACTCCTTCCCAAAAACCATCACGGAAGGAGTTGGCAGCCAGGGCCCGGCAAAGGAGACTGCAGACCATTGTGGAGGAGTACCGCAAGTAGGTGGCTGAGGCCGAGGAGGAGGAGAAAGAGGCGGCGGCAGCAGCTGCTGCCTCTTCCAATGCATCTGGCCCCAGCAAGGCCCCACCTGCAGGAGTACGGCGCCGCGGCCAGGCAGCCACTCACCACCGGCGTTTAACATCTGCCACCCCCTCACAGCATAGATGCAAATATAGGTGCCGTGCATTTTGGCAACAACTTCTCCTCCGGGTGGCCAAGCTGGAAGACCAATTAGAGGAGCGCGTCAAGATAATAGTGGACAAACACCTCAAAGCCCGCAAATTGTAATGGACCCTGTTGATTTGCCTCTTTTTTAATACTTTTGTTGGTGGGTGGGAATTGGGTGTTGGGGTTATTTTTTTGGGACATTCTTTGGACTTGGACATTGGTTGGGGTTAGGGTGGGGATAGGGGTCGGATAGGAGGACTAGGAGGATATTTTTTTACATGAATAAATGTTATTTATTTTCAACTTACACATACAATGTTGTTTTGTGGTGGGGTTACTGTTGTACGTCACAAGGTTTACTCTAGATGCAGGGCAGTGGCCAGTGTTTGATTGAAATACTTTATTAATTGACCACATGTGTAACATGCAAACAGATAGATGCGGTACCCCTCACTCAGTTATATTTGTCCTATTAGTACTACCAGCCACTCCTCCATTATACGTCCCAGCAAACTTCTCTTCTTACCTGTGATTGATGATGATTAAGTTTGGCACTGCAAGGGCTGCATGGTTTCCCAAGACAAAGGAGAATATGCCGTAGTTGTGTGATGGTAGTAGTAGACTAGACACTGGCACTAGCATAGGCAAAGAAAAACAAAGAGACAGTCATTTGCCTGAGAGAGAATGTGGGAGTAGTAGAAAATTACAGTACATAATACTGACAAAAAAATACAAACAATATTGCAACTGCTAAACGAACTGAAAGAAATCAATGGTTTTGGGGACTGCCAAGTACAAGAAGATAACTGTAGTTGCGTTGGAGTCATTAAAACACAATACAAATCGTAAACTTAAATGCTCTAAAATTAAATTCAAACAATGCCAGCAATAATTTAGATTTATTCGTTGGGTTACTTTGGGAAATTAATTGCCTTGTACACTAGTACATAAAGTGAGCTTGGGTGGGCAAGCAGAAGAAGATCCTTGCCCTGCCTCGTTGACATTTGATTTCATTAGTGTTGCTTTCACCACATCTGCCCCAGCAAGTGTGTGATCAATTGTTGGTGTAGATTTAATGTAGTAACATCACACCTCAATATAAAACCACACACCCCGGGAGGAGAGGGTTAGGGTTTGATGAATGGATGGGAATGGGGGTTTGGGGAAAGGTTTGACAAAGAAAAACAGTACGCATGGAGACAACAAAAGCAAAACAATGAAGACGATGATTGATGATCCACTACTACCCAATAAATGTTAAGTCAAGTAAGAAAAACAAAATGGATGCATGATGAAGGTTTATTATTAACTTGATGGTTAATAATAAGTGGTAATTACTTAACTACTACTACACAATTCAAAGGAAGTATTTCTTATATATGATATTATGAATATGACTTTTGCCTAGGCGGTATGCCCTCTGAGAAACCGTAATACCTGATGTAGCGGGCTGAAAGCTAGCAAAGAAAATTAAGAGATAGTTTAAGTGAACAATCAATTACCAAACACAAGCATAAAATAAATGAAGAGGAAAAAGGAATCGAGGAAAAATATGAAAATGATACTAAAGTTAATCTATTATCCAGGGCCAAATGTGTAGTTGTATCTCGTCATTCATCTTTGTCCTCCCTTCCATGGACACTGTGACTGAATATCATTCTTGGGTGCCTCTGGCTGGATGATTAGGAGGATTGGTAAGGTAAGTGTGAGTTGTTGCTCCACGTATAATAGCGCTGGGTGAAAGGCCAGCCTGTGGGTGTTGATGAAAGAAGAAATGGGGTATTACAAAATAAGTTAACTGAATGAAAACATAAAAATCAATTACGTTGTAGTGCAAAAAAGACAAGACTCGTGAGCGAGAAGATTTTCAGACTGAGGCTGCTTGGATACATTGATTAACTCTACTCTTCTAGTTGCACAGCAGTCATCGAAAAGAACAACAAGATAGGAGCCAGCACAGAACAGTTACAGGGCCACACCACAACACCGGGCCGTGAGTCTGTGGCCCAAACTCCATTTACCTAAATTTTTCACAGTTTCAGAAAAAAGGCATATACAGTAACCTAGCATTTTCCAAAACAAGTGATTAAATCAATGCGCCAATGTCAGTCAATCATACCACTATTCTATTCCACCACTGCACACACATGTAGCCTAGGTCTGCTGTGGTTCTTGTTGATTGGTTGTGTATTTACCTTGTATTCCACTTCCTGAACATATTCCATCAATCATCTCAGATCAAACTGACTGACAGCGTTCAAAGATGGTATGGTGGTCATCATCATCATCTGGTGTGGCACGTGTACGTGTTCTCCAACAGACCACCAACAGCAATTCAGTCTGTAGTGAGTGACTACGATTAAGTCCAGACTGCACCTGCAGTAGGAGGAGTACAATTGGATACATATTATTAAACAACATGGAACCATTGACCATCACTTGAGACACAAGTACTTTGTTATTATATTAAACTACTAGTATAGTTCTACTTCATGCACATTTGCTCTGAGTCAGCAAGCATCTAATGCAATGTATGGCATCATTCATTTCATATACCTGTCTTTCTCTTCTTTGTGGCTGTTAGATCACAGATGCAGCAGAGCCTTCTGAAAGTGATGACGAGTTTACTTTAATTTTGGAGCCCTGCTCAAGTTCTGACATTGAAGAGTTGTGTATGCCTGCAGACAGAGGTGTAGCCTTAAGACAGTGATGCATTTCAGATTGGAAACAAAACAGAAGATGGCTATAGTCCTGTACGTTTCACTTGTTTCGGAGCAACTGTTAGAGGCTACATTATTGCACTATTGTCCATCTCCATCCAATGTATGGCAAGATGGAAATGTATTTAGGGTGAGTCAGGAAGATGGAGCAGGACTCTGATGAGTGGAGTGCACATTAAATGCTCAGATGTCCAACTCCAATAGGTAATTAAAAGAAAAAGGAAGATGGTGTTGGTTTTGAAGTTTGAGCCAGAAAGACAGATACACACAAATAAGGAAGGGAGAAATAAAGGAAGGGAGAATGTAACAATTTAAAAGCCTAGTTGTCAGGGAAGAGGAGCTCGTCCTCAAACCCTGGTGGTTCTTCTGACAGAAGTATGTCATGTAACCCACTAGTTATGTCTTCCGACTCGCTCTCCTCTTCCAGCTCTGATTCACGTATTTTGTAGTCTGGTGGTATGAAGTGCTGATTCATTTTGATCATGGTTAACCTCTCCACGCTTTTGGGCGAGAGACTGGTCCTTTTCACAGTTACAATGGCACCAGCAGTACTGAAAACACGCTCAGAAGAGACACTTGCAACAGGGCAAGCTAGATACTTTATTGCCAGCCTGCTGAGCACTGGCCATTGGTTTCTTGTCCTATACCAATACACCAATGGGCTTTGCTCCATGATCACCTCTGTTGTGTCATCCAGATAGGCCTGGACCAACCGCTCAATGTTCATTGGTGCTCGGGTTTGCTCGTCCTCTTTCTGCTTTGCGACAGCAACGGACTTACCCATCCCTTTCTGTAGAAACCAAGCAGCTATTTTTGTTGCTTGTGTCTGATGAATCAGATCCTGTTGGTGCGGTTGTTGTTATTGCTTGTGTTGGTGACTGCTGGGAAGCAAATGCACTGCTCGCATGCTGTGAAGAAGAACTTGACTCTGTAGGTTGCTCAGTAGTACTTGCACTGTCCTGGGCTGGCACTGGCAGTCCTCTAATTGAGAGCTGTTCATTTTCTATATCAGTGGCTTCCTCGACTATTACAGTTTTGTACTTGGCAACATCCCCTTCTGAAAAAGGAATTACTGCATTACAGTTCACAAATAATTTGTACCGTGGATCCAAAATTGTGACAGTAATGTAATGTTGATGTGACACAATCTTATTTTGAATCCTTGTATTCTCAGCCTTCGCCAAATTACATGCTTCAAGTTTTCCTTCAACACCTTCGTATGTTTCAGACACCTCCTTCAGCTCTTGCTCTAGCATGTACAACAATGGGATAGCTTGGCCCATAGTACAGTCCTCCCTGCTGACTGCACATGTGAAGACCTCAAAAGGAAGTAGCATCTCTGTCAGGCATTTAATGAGGTCCCATTGCGACATCTCAACTGTCATGGCTTTAATAGCAGTTGGAACCCCTGATCTTCTTGTCATTGTCATGACATAAGCATTAAGTGGTATGTACTGCTCAAACAGCCGATCAAGCATCTAATAAGTAGAGTTCCAACGTGTTGGTACCTCCTGGATGAGCGCTTTTAATGGCATTTTATACTCATGTTGAATAACCCGTAGCTGCTTCCGGGCTTTAAAAGAATGGTTGAAATGCGTGCAGATTCTTCTGCAAATGGTCAGTAAGTTGCTGACTTTGCTTTCATTTTTCAGAAAGTCTTGAACCACAATGTTAAGGCAGTGTGCCAAACACGGAACCCTGAAATAGCGACCATTTTCCATGGCTTTAACTACATTACTGCCATTGTCGGTGGCAACAAAACCAATGTTAAGGCCTCTTGGTCGCAGCCATTCAAGGACCTTGCTGTTAAACTCGTCCAAAATGTTTGCAGCAGTATGCGATTTCTCCATAGCAAACATGGCTACAGTAGCATGTCTGCGAGTATCATTAAAAATCTCAGCAGTGTCAATGCCTTCAGATATCTTGTCTCTAACACCTGAAAAAGAGATCCAGTGTGCAGTGATGCACATGTAATCAGTGGCTTGGCAGCTGGTCCCCCATGTCTGTTGTCAGGTGGATAGTATGCACAGCACTCTGCTGCAAGGCTTTTCCAAGCAATTCCAGCACGTCGTGGTGTAGTGCTGGAACAGCAACTCTGGCAAAATAGTAGCGGCTGGGAACATTCCATTTTGGGCAGAGGGTTGTCACAAATTCCAGGAAACCCACCCCTTCAACAAAAGAAAAAGGGAGAAGGTCCAGTGCTAACATTTTAGCAAGCTTAGCATTGTACAAACGTGCTATTGGGTGGTTGCGTTTGTACTTTCCCTCCTGCCTAAACATGCTCATAATGGTACGCTGCTTGGTATTTCTTTCAGTTATGCTCGATGCAGTACTACGCGTCGCAGACTTCACACCCGTACTACTTGGTGTCTCCGGGTTACTCTTTCTCTGGTGCCACTGAGATGTTGCTGATGCGGAGGATGTGGGATCTACAACTGCAGTGCTGGGGACAGGGGTTCTTAGTAGGGGTACTACCAGATAGAATGTCTCCCTCTTCTTCCTGTTTGACCCGTGGACCTTCTACTGCTTCCCCACCAACATTAATGTTTCCTGCTTTTATGCTACGTAGGTGGTCCTCCCACTTGATTGCGTGGTGTTTTTTCATATGGGTCATTTGGCCTCCGGTACCATAGTTTGTACCAAGCTTACCACGACTAACAGAGGAATGACAAATGGAGCATATAGCAATGTTCTCCTCATTTGCGCTAACTGTAAAGAAGTCCCACACTGGGGAGCTTAATTTTTGTCTATTGCTAGAGGTGCCACTTCCAATGCCGGATGAACTGGAGGTTGGGTGTTGAATTTCACTATGTGGCTGCGCAGTAGTACCACTACCTACTTCTGCTGACGTGGAACTTGTTTCTGGATGTAGGACGCTGCCGGCTCTGTGCAAATGTAAAAATGGAAGCTGGAGGTAGTTTTGGTGTGGCCTGTGTTGGTGGTATGCGTGCTACATCCCTAGTCGCAGCCATTCTCGGGTTAAAATTTTGGTCTCCATGTCCTCAGGGCCAGGAGTAATGCTTGTGATGACTGGGTCTGACTCGTCATCACCATCATTATCTGGCTGTACAACATCGCACTCAATAAGTGGTAGGCTTCCTGGAACCTTCCTTTTCCCTAGCCTGGTCTTCTTGGGATGTTTCTACCTCTCATGCTCAGATTGTTGTGGCTCCCAATTGAGATCAAGATCATCAGAAGGGATGCTTGGCGAAGAACTCGATGGACTAACCCTCCTTTTCCTTGGTGGGGATTTGGAAAACAATAGATCTCCTGCATGAGGTGCTTCCTCTTCTTGCTCTGCATCAGGCTCAATTTCCTGAACTGCCCTGACTTCGGGAGGAACAACAACTACTATTGCTGGTGGTGGTTCTTGAACAACAACTATTGCAGGCGGTGGTTGTGGTTGTTGTTTTCGTTGAACATCTACTATTGTGGGCGGTGGTTGTGGAACAACTACTATTGCAGGCGGTGGTTGTGGTTGTTCTTTACGTTAAGCATCTACTATTGCGGGCGGTGATTGTTGAACAACTACTATTGCGGGCGGTGGCTCAGGTTGAACATCTACTATTGCGGGCGGTGGTTGCTGTTCACCACTTTTCTGCTGTGTTCCCTCTTGCATGGAATGTGTACTACTTTGAGATAGCGATAAGTTCAGGTCAGGCTCAGTATCACTGCTTTCCACCATTAGGCTGGCTTCCTCTTCCCCACTCATCTGCTTGGGCCTGGGTTGGTTGCTTGGGCCCACTGATGCGGAGGTGGTGGCCCCAGCTTGGACCCCGTTCACTGCTGCTGCAGGCGTACTTTTTTTTTCCCAAAAAAGGTTTTCGGGTCAACACCAGACTTAAGTGTCACTTCCTTCTTCTGTTCTTCCTTCTTCTCAGAAACTTTCTTGGTCTTGGAGGACCTGGTACCTGCTTTCTTTGGGCCCATCTTCTTCAGATGTCAGCAGCAGCACTCAGTTGCACAAGTTGCTGGGAATGATGTCTGGTCAGGTTAGTCACACCACACGTGACGTAGTACAGAAGGACGTCCGTGTGGCAGTAGAACAGGCGATGAATGATGACACATACATAAACAAAGAAAATCCAACTTTGGGGGGGAAAGGGAAGAGTGATCAAAAGGATATTGAAGCACTCAGTGTTTGATAAAATACCCCTCACACACCAAAAGGCCCCTTGGTGTCATGCTTCATCATTGGGGTCTTCGCACCCCTCTATCGGGATGCGGCGTGCTGCGACCTACGGATACGCGGGAGCACTTTCAAGTTGGCTATGTGTAGTGTACAGTGTGTGGGGTATGTGAATAAAGTGAGTAGGGAACGTAGTGAAGGTTTTAAAAAGTACCTGGCACTTGAGAGAAAAAAGATTTTTATTCCGAACTCTGGCTGGTACTATTAAAAATAAGTGCAGGGCGAGATCAACCTGTTGTGTTAATGAACAGGATCTCTGGTGTGCTATGTTGTCGACATGTTTCGGAGACTGGCTCCTTCTTCAGGACAGGGGCACAAACTCCCTTCCCTACTCACGTCTTCTTCTACAAAAAAAGTGTGATTTTTACAGAAAAGTGAAATTTTTGTAGGAATAGGCTAAGTGTGCCTACAGCGGTCTGCTACAAGTACAATGACTTGTGAAGCCTGGTTGGTGGGCTTCATGAACAGCGTGTAGGGGTGTTGCTCCAATGGCTATAAGGTCTGGACACTCTGATCGCCGCCTACCCCTCGCGCTACTCCGCTGGCGCGAGGGGTAGGCGGCGATCAGAAGAAGGAGCCAGTCTCCGAAACATGTCGACAACATAGCACACCAGAGATCCTGTTCATTAACACAACAGGTTGATCTCGCCCTGCACTTATTTTTAATAGTACCAGCCAGAGTTCGGAATAAAAATCTTTTTTCTCTCAAGTGCCAGGTACTTTTTAAAACCTTCACTACGTTCCCTACTCACTTTATTCACATACCCCACACACTGTACACTACACATAGCCAACTTGAAAGTGCTCCCGCGTATCCGTAGGTCGCAGCACGCCGCATCCCGATAGAGGGGTGCGAAGACCCCAATGATGAAGCATGACACCAAGGGGCCTTTTGGTGTGTGAGGGGTATTTTATCAAACACTGAGTGCTTCAATATCCTTTTGATCACTCTTCCCTTTCCCCCCCAAAGTTGGATTTTCTTTGTTTATGTAAGTATCAGAGTGGAGCACAAATCCGACGAATAGCTCTACCTCCCTTTTTTGGTTTAAACTGATGAATGATGACAGACACCTCCTCTTCAGTCTTTTGTGCACCTACAAGCAAAGAAGGCAGAATAACATCAGTCGAATGTGGATTTTTTTTGCTTTAATTTTAATTACTACTAGAAGTATTAGTACACTCAGTAAGAGTAAGAATAGCAAAGTACTAAAATGCAAATGTAGTGGAAGTGGAACTTGTTTATCCTTAATTTGTGCATCATTTCAGATGGATGCAGCATCAGTGACCTGCAGCAGATAGCAATGGGGATGTGAACAGTAGTAAGCATACTACTACTACCACCACCACAGCTCCAAATGGGCGCTCTCATCACAGGTACATGGGTAAAGGCCAGAAAACAATACACTCAAGCAGGCCTATATCCCTATATGGGCAGAAAAAAAAGGAGGATGCCTGTTACACATCACAGCATAATACAAAAAAGAAAATCCCCATGGCTAAAAGGTTTGAAAGTTACACAACAACACAAACAACAAAGGCATTTACAGTTTACACCCAAACAGTTAACTACACCCCAACACCACATTTGAAAATTCAATGCATTGCCACCCATGCCCTAAAAGATGTAAAATTCCACAGACAAAATGGAAACTGCTACATCAAGCATCCCCGCTGACTACCTCTGGGACTCTAGGCCTACTGGCAGAAGAAATCACAAGTTTGTAGGCCTGCATCAAAAAAACTAAAGCACGATGGAAGGTCACACAAAATGGCCGCCCCCACATGGCCTGGCCACCCCCAACAACATGAAAAGGAAGAGAAGACAGACATTACATGCCTATGGCAAAGAGACAATGCTTGGCTTGACAAAATGGCCGCCCCGCCGCCCACATGGTCAGGCCACCCTAAAACAACAAAGTACATAGAGGACAGAAACAGTAAGTGGTCCATGCTCCAGAAACAACAAGCAAATGACAACCTGAGGAGTTTCTTTGGCAAAATGAACAGCATCAACATTTTCGGGAAGGTTTTAGGCAACTCGAGACATATTGCTCGCAAGAATGCAAATTCAGCGTGTTCGGCAGCGCGAACTGTACAAAACATCGTTATCGCGTGCCCGAGCACGCACATTGAGCGCGCGAAGAAGACAAAAACTGTAAGGTCGTGTTGTCGCACTGTGCAAAGTTACCAAAACTACACGAGCTGAATTTTAGGGTTACCTAATGCGCAGAAAATCCATATTATTCAATACACACCCAAAACCTGCAATTCAACACCAAAAACACATTTTGCTAATCAATCCAAAGCCAACCATGACCTACATGATGTTACACTTACAACTTAAACACCCCAATAACAGTTGAACAACTTTCATGCACCGAGTTTACAAGAAATTTGAGAGGTGCACTCGATGGTGTAAATAGCAAGAAAAGTTCATGAAGTTTGTAAATCTTCTGTTCTTTCTTTATTGAATTCTTTTTTTCTTTTTTTAGGATACAAAGGTACAGCCAAAGCGTTTCATTGCCTTTCGTGCCATGGGAATTTCATCAGGGCTGCAATTCTTTTTTTAATATACATAAACATATTTGCCTCATGTGTAGAAACAGACATTAACATACATTTCACGTAGATTAAAAGTGACTCAAAAGTACACCAATAGACATAACAATATAAAAGCATGCCAATTGGCACATGCATAATTTTCCTGAGAGCAAGCACGCTCTCACCCGTGCATTGCCTCAAATTATAAAAGAGTGTGTATCCCAATCATACACACCTATGTGTTATATCAAACCAAGTCTGTTTTCACCAAGGTGCCCTATGGAGAAAAAAAGCACCCAAAGCCAAAAAAAGCTGAGCAGGGTCACAAAGTATAGTACCAAGGAACCAGAGAGAAGAGTAGAAGAATAAAAAGAGGAGTCATGTACCGGTGTTTTAGAACACTGAAGGGGAAAAGGAAAAGTTCCATCCTAACTGTAACCCAGAGCCTTGTGAAAATGGATCCTATAATATTCTCACCTACAAATAGCATCATCTCAATCCAATGGTCCAAAGGTAAAAATGCACATTCACCATAGGCGCAAGACAAAGGTGTTGTCAGTGATCCGAGCCTGAGATTCCTGAAAATGAAGGTAGTGATGTGATCTACTGGTCGAAAGAGCGCATCATAGGCCATTGTGAATCACAATTTTAGCCAAAACAAAATATCTAAAACTAAGTTATATTCCCAAAAATTATCATCCATAAGTGTGTGGCAAGTATATCCCCTCTAGGGGACCTATGGTAATATGTACCGTTCATTGAGAGCGAATTCTTTATTTTTTTATTTTTTTATATATGGAGACACCTGAATAACTACCGTGTCTGCCCTCCAAGGCCAAACAGTCCCCATTGAAATAATGGCTCGTTTTTTCATGACGGATGGGGAAATTACTTGTATTATGTACAGTTCACTGGAAAGGAATCCAAGTGTGTTCCTCCGTGTGCGACGAACGGTTGTGTTTAAAGGAAAAACGGAAGATTGTCTTTGCCCCCTAGGTAAAAATATATATGTATACACCATATTATGGCAGGCTAACTGTAGCAAATCTATGTACAATAACAACAATGTTAAACTATTAATTGTAGAGTCGCCTGTAAAGATGAGTTTTATCATCAACCAGATGGTAACATGATGGTAAGTAATACAAGCGTGTCCTACATAAGCGGCATACTAGTAGTAATCAAGCATATATGCCCCCGATAGTGAACTCGAGTCAACAATCAATATACATATGCCAAGAAAAATGTAGATTAGGGCACTAACTATAATGTTCCAACTCAACAATGCTTCAGTTAATGTGTTTCAACGTTTGAAAGGCGGTATGTGATATATGCAATTCGAATTTCTGACCAATGACCCGAAGTACAAGGGGATAGGATAGGGCATCCAGAGAGCATTTAAACCCCAAATGTCCCTCCCTATTTTCTCTCTTCTCCCAACTAACATCCCTGAGAACAACGTGATAGGAATAAGTAATAGGTGATTACCAAGGGGGAAGTCCGTGGCGCCAACGGTTCTAAGGAGTAAGGATGAGCTTTGTGGTAAATGGCATCCATTCGAGTTGCCATAAAGATGTAAATCGTCTGTTGCGGGACCTGTGGCAAGTACATAAGTCCAGCATCAGAATAATACAAATAGCGTCCCTAACAGCATGAAATCTGCTTATTTCCTATGATATCGCGTACCTTTGATAGGGTAACTTTCATGCACCCATGATGAGGACTCTAGTAGTACCCTTGGGCCTACTGGCAGAGTAGGCCACAAGCTTGGAGGCCTATGGCAAAAACACAGAGGCTACTAGTACCAGGAAATGTCCGCCACGACATGGACAGGCGGTCACAATAAAAAAAAAAGAAAAGGAATAAAAAAAATAAGAAAGAAATAAAAATAAAAAACAGACAAAGCAGGCCTATGGGAAAAGCAAAATGCTTCACCAAATGGGAATGGGCACCAGCCCCATGGTCAGCCCACCAACAAGAAAGTTCATACAATTTAAATAAACTCAAGCAGGTCCATCTATAACCCTATATGGCCAGAAAAAGGAGGATGCCTGTTACACATCACAGTGTAATGCAAAAAAGAAAATCCCCATGGCTAAAAGGTTTGAAAGTTACACAACAACACAAACAACAAAGGCATTTACAGTTTACACCCAAACAGTTAACTACACCCCAACACCACATTTGAAAATTCAATGCATTGCCACCCATGCCCTAAAAGACGTAAAATTCAACAGACAAAATGGAAACTGCTACATTAAGCATCCCCGCTGACTACCTCTGGGACTCTAGGCCTACTGGCAGAAGAAATCACAAGTTTGTAGGCCTGCATCAAAAAAACTAAAGCACGATGGAAGGTCACACAAAATGGCCGCCCCCACATGGCCTGGCCACCCCCAACAACATGAAAAGGAAGAGAAGACAGACATTCATGCCTATGCCAAAGAGACAATGCTTGGCTTGACAAAATGGCCGCCCCGCTGCCCACATGGTCAGGCCACCCTCAAACAACAAAGTACATAGAGGACAGAAACAGTAAGTGGTCCATGCTCCAAAAACTACAAGAAAATGACAACCTGAGGAGTTTCTTTAGCAAAATGAACAGCATCAACATTTTCAGGAAGGTTTTATGCAACTCGAGACATATTGCTCGCAAGAATGCAAATTCGTCGTGTTCGGCAGCGCGAACTGTACAAAAGGTCATTATCGCGTGCCCGAGCACGCACATTGAGCGCGCGAAGAAGACAAAAACTGTAAGGTCGCGTTGTCGCACTATGCAAAGTTACCAAAACTACGCGAGCTTAATTGTAGGGTTACCTAGTGCACAGAAAAAGCCATATTAAGCAACACACTCCCAAAACCTACAATTCAACACCAAAAACACATTTTGCTAATCAATCCAAAGCCATCCATGACCTACATGATGTTACACTTACAACTTAAGCACCCCAATAACAGTTGACCAACTTTCATGCACCCATGATGAGTACTCTAGTAGTACCCTTGGGCCTACTGGCAAAGTAGGCCACAAGCTTGGAGGTCCATGGCAAAAACACAGTGACTACAAATACAAAATGGCCACCACCACCTGGCCAAGCCACCCACAGAAAGTAAATGAACTCAAGCAGGCCTACACTAACTACATGAACTACTAGGGTTACCTAATTCTACTAAATTTTTTTTAAATTACACTACAACAGAGTATGCAATTAAATCCAATGCCATCCATGATGTTTTACAGACACCACAGAAACATGGGTGGACCCGTGGGTACCTCTTGGCCTACTGGATGAAATTTCAAAAACATACAACTTGGCACCTCATGAAAGTACAGGCCTCCCTCAATAATAATTTTTAAGAAAGATTGAGAAGCACAGAAAACTGTAGTTAAAAAAACCCAAATCAGACAAACATTTACAGTACACCAATTCTCAATTCTCAAACTTACTTGTAAAAGAAAAGTTCAAATCCAAAATTCCTCAATAAATCCAATTAAATGCTATGATGCAGCAGACATACACAAAGAGTGATCCTTCCATCTCCAAATCCAAATGAAAGTGAACACCACATGGACAAAGAACTGGGAGAAGCCTGGTGGACAGGAACAGGAAGTTGGAGACTCAGGGGCACTTCCTTTCTCTTGAAAAAAAGAGTAGAAACAAAAAGAGGATTCCTAGGCCCAAAAAATACAGCCAAATCACAATCTGAGGGGTTTTCCTGAGCAAAATTAACATTTTTGAGAAGATTTTAACATGCTCGAGAGATATTCTGTGCCAGATTGCAGTTTCTGGGTGTTCGGAAACGTGATCTTACCAACATTGCGCTGCAAGGAGGATCGCACGTCCTAATGACCTGTTCGCGCGTTCGAATGACGTTATCGCGTTCTCACAGTATCAGAATGGCACCAGCAGCACTGAATTGAATCAGAGACCCTTGCTACGGAGCAAGCCAGATAGTTTATCGCCAGCCTGCTGAGCAGTGGCAAATTGGCACCTTTTCCCATACCAATACAGTAATGGGTTTTGATTAAAGTAAATCTCTGTTGGTCATCCAGACTGGCCTGGACCATCAGCTCAATGGTCATGGGTGCTCTGCTTTGCTCTGCCTCTTTTGCCTTAGCCTCATCACTGGATTTAAGTCCTGCCAGTAGAAACCATTCATTTGCCAATTTTGGGGCTGATGCTCCTACTCTTGTTGTTGTTGATGTTGTTTTTGCTGTTGGTGGTTTTGGCTGCTGTGAGCCACCCGCACTGCTTTCAGGCTCTGAAGCTGAACTCGAAGGCTGCCATGCAGTACTTGTTGTTCCCTGGAGACTTGGGCCTCTAATTCCTGACCGTTCTTTTTCTAGCTCACTGGCTTGCACAGCTATCCAAGTTTTGTAGTTCTCAACATAACCATCTGAAAAAGGAATGAATGTGTCCAGTAATGTTTTGTACTGGGAATCAAGAAATGTGGCACAAATGTAGTGGTTCGATGTTACAATGCCTCTTTGCAACCTTGTTTTTTCAGATAAGCAAAAGATTAAGCTCTCCACCAACTTATATGCTTCTTTTTTTTCGTCCACATCTGCTTACATTGCAGATACCTCCTTTAGCTGTTCCTGTGCCATATACAACAATGGGATAGCTTGGCCCATGGTACAGTCTTCCTTGCTGACTTCACGTGTGAAGACTAAGTATGGGCGAATTTTGCGAATTCGCGATACGCAAATTCATGCGAAAGCATACTCGCGGTCCGCAAAATACGCGAACTTTCGTGAGATTGCGGATTTTTTTATTTTTGCGAGTTTGCAGGATTTTTTTTCACCGTTGATACCGATAAGTTACCCATGCGGTCGTATGTGGGCGCGGCCATCTTGTTTTCACTATTCGCGTTGCGTATTTCCGTTTCCGGACACTAGTTGCATGCTTGCGTTGTGCATTTCCTGTTGCGGGTCGCAATTGGGTGTTCGCGTCTGTTTTTGCGTGCTCGCGAGGAAAATATAGCGCAATCCTACCACGTGGTTGCAATGGGTGCGACCATCTTGTTTTTCATTCATTGATATGGTTCTGGGCATGCCTTTTCTATCCTGCTTCAATCTTTGTAATCCTTTGCTTGTTTGAACTTTTTTAAAATCTTTTTTACTCATTATATATCTCTCTATGTTTGTACATCTATATTTTGTGTTTTTTTCTACTTTTTGTTACTTTAATAACTACTTTTTTTTCAGTTCTCTCTTTTATTTACTTTTTTTCCCTATTCTTTCCTATTTTTCCTTTCTTTAACCCAGGACCATGACAAAGGGAGCCTGCAAGTCCAAGGGGAAGAGTCCCGCACGGTATACACTCAAAATATCGAGTTTTTAAATTCGATTTGCATTAATATTGAATGAAAAATATAGAACGGACACAATATCGAATGGACAGAATATAGACTACAAAAATATCGAATAGAATAGCAGTAATATCGAATTCAAAATATGGAATGGACAAAATATCGAATGGACAGAATATAGACAACAAAAATATAGAATGGACAGAATATAGACAACAAAAATATAGAATGGGCAGAATATAGACAACAAAAATATTGAATTTGAGGTAAGTTAATTTCAATTTTTTAATATTATCCAATTTGTTAAAGTGATTTTTTATGTTGGTATGTTTGTGAAAAGTGTATATTTATTTTATAATGTATTTTAATTAATTAATTTTATGGTATTTAATTTTTGCGTAAAATAATTCTGTAGGGGGTATGGGTTTATAGGGGAATAGGGTGGGAAGTAATTTAATTATAATTAATTGAATGTTATAATTTATTTATTGGTATTTATTTTGAATTAATTGTTAATTAATTGTTAATTGGTAATTAATTAAAATATAATTGGTGATTAATTTTATTTGATTGATTAATTGATAATTATGTTATTTGTTTAATTTATTTTCTGTAGCGGGTTGTGGGTTCATAGGGGAATAGGGTGGGAAGTAATTTAATTATAAATAATTTAAGTTTTTAAATTTTTTTATTGGTAATTAATTTTAATTAATTGATTAATTGATAATTATGTTAATTTTATTAATTTGTTTTCTGTTGTGGGTTGTGTGTTTATAGGGGAATAGGGTGGGAAGTAATTTAATTGTAATTAATTAAATATTTTAATTTATTTATTGGTTTTTTGTTCTAATTTTTAATTATTTTTCAATTGTTGATTAATAATTGTTAATTGGTAAATAATTTGTATTAATAGGTAATCATTTTTAATCATTAGTTTTTATTTGTTTTTTTAATTGATTAATTATTATATTATATAAATTGTTAATTACTTTTAATTAATTTGTAATAGGTATTAATATTTAATTTATTTGTATTTATATATGAAGTATTTACTTTCCCTACTGTTGCACTCTCTGCAGTGGGAATAGTAAGTGTTACCCCTACGCTATCCAACGCTTTCCCTACTGTTGCACTCTCTGGAGTTGAAATAGTAATTTTTACCCCTACGCTATCCAATGCTTTCCCTACTGTTGCACTCTCTGGAGTTGGAATAGTAATTTTTACCCTCCCGCTATCCAATGCTTTCCCTACTGTTGCACTCTCTGGAGTTGGAATAGTAATTTTTACCCCTATGCTATCCAACGTTTTCCCTACTGTTGCACTCTCTGGAGTGGGAATAGTAATTTTTACCCCTACGCTATCCAACGCTTTCCCTACTGTTGCACTCTCTGGAGTGGGAATAGTAATTTTTACCCCTACGCTATCCAACGCTTTCCCTACTGTTGCACTCTCTGGAGTGGGAATAGTAATTTTTACCCCTACGCTATCCAATGCTTTCCCTACTGTTGCACTCTCTGGAGTGGGAATAGGAATTTTTACCCCTATGCTATTCAACGATTTCCCTACTGTTGCACTCTGTGGAGTGGGAATAGTAATTTTTACCCCTACGCTATCCAACGCTTTCCCTGCTGTTGCACTCTCTGGAGTGGGAATAGTAATTTTTACCCCTATGCTATCCAACGCTTCTCCTACTGTTGCACTCACTGGAGTGGTAATGGTAAATGTTACCCTTTCCGCTATCCTACGGTAAAAATATTGTAATTTTTTATTAATATTACGTTTATATATATATATGTATTAACAAATCAATTTGATTGGTTTTTTTTTACGTACATTAATTATTTATTATTTTTAAGGTTATTTAAGTATATTAAGTATGTTTAAGTTAATTATATTTATTATTTCATTCATTTTGTAATTCATTTAAAGCATTTTAAAAAATTCGATATTTTGACTACATTTTTTACATCAATATTTTTGATTCAATATTTTTGTACTTACCTGTTTGGAGATAGGAGGTCTATATTTTGGTATTCTATATTTTTTCCTCAAAATTTTTGTAATTCCATATTCTTGACGTCGATATTGTTTCAGTGATCAAGCACCCCACAGCCGGCTCCCTTGCGGGCGTTTAAGGGGGGAGTCTGTAAGTTCCAGGGAGATCTTCAGCTCGGTCGAGGTGGCCGCACTGATCTTCTTTGTGCAGCACCACCTCCCAAAGACCATCGCAGCAGGTGGCAGGCCCGGTACCGGGTACGGCCTCCAGGAGCGTCGCCAGCTATGGGGTAAGGTCTGCCGCGCATGTATCGGGAGTCAGGGGTCCGACGCACCTACAACCAGGTGACGCACCGGTGGTCTGACACACTGGCCGGGAACAAGACCTGCTCGACCTGCTTGGCGTCGAGATCCCTGGGCTTGGTGAGTACTAGTAGCTATTTAATAACTACTTTGTTTTCTTCTGCTCTGTGTTATATTGCAAATATATATTTTTTTCCGAAGAGCAAGAATGCTGCTTATTACATTGCAGGTAAATTATGTTTCAAAAGCTTCTGTCACTGCAGGTGCTTGCCTGCTCAGTGGCGGTGCTACTATGCTTACTTGTTTTCAATTTTGTGCTCATTTGGCCTGAGTGATTATGTATGAGTGCACTTTACAGAACTGTGTAATGCTAGAGAGACTAGAGTCTCAAGTCCAGTCCTTCCTTTGTACTCCTACCATTAAGAAGAGATAGTGGTGGATTGACAGGTTGAGTATATTATGACTTGTTATTTAGTAGGACATTTTTTAGTGGTCTGCAATCATGACAGACTTCGCGTGCTGCTGAGTGCTGCCAGTCCTAGTAGAACCTTTTTGTAGTTGGTTTAGTGAATTACATAACTTTCAAAGTAGACGGTCTGCGAATCCAGCAATACTAATATTCTAGTAGATCACATCAGATAGGTCAATACAATTAGTGCAATTGTTGTTTATTTCCCCGAAATAAATTGTTATTGTTATTTTGAAATGTTTGATTTAGTTGACAACAATCATCCATGTTTCTGTCTTTCTTTCATGTACATCAGCACCTCCCAGGGGCAAGAGGAGAGAGGTGGCGGCGCCGGCGGAGCAGGAAGGCCAGGATCGGTCCGCCGGGGGCTCTTCTGCTGGTCCCAGTTAGTTTTCCTGCTAATATTAAAAATTATACTTCCCTAACTTTTACAGCACCTATTTATTCCAAACGTTGATCATAATTCTATTTTTTCCTAAATCGTCTTTGATATTCTTGTAGACTGTTTTCAAATTCTTATCCTGCCTCTACTATGACTCTCTGTGCTACTACTATTTATTAATATTAGTCTGTCTGTGTAGCTAGCTAAGCTTGCACAGTTGGCAAAAGGTGATAAACAAAACTCCTTTTCAGCAATAGCTCTAGGCACTGAGTGCAGTCCTCTGGGTTGTCATTAATGTCTATTGACGTCTTCTTAACCGCATGCGCGCTAGCGGTTTTCCCGCTGTGCGCTGGGTTTTTTAAAAACCCGCGTTACATGACGAGCTCAGCTCGTCATGAGTGTACGAGAGGCGTAACTCATGACGAGCTGAGATCGTCATGAGCGTCGAAGGCGTTAATGTTTATGCTTTGACAATTCCCAACAATAAAATGTCAATGGCCAACAAGAATAAGATACTAGTTTACTTTTTGATTGGATAGGAGGACATACTACTACTGTTGCAGGGACTATTCTGCACATACAGAACTATGGACAAGAAATAGGACATTGGTGATAATAGGCACAGTTAGACTTTCCACATACCTCAGTCATAACAGAAGTTGAATCTCCAATCTCCTTACTGACTAGCTAGTGTGTCAGAGTCATTATTTAGCTCCCGAATGCAGCGATGATCCCCAATGATTATACAACCCAGAACATAAGACTACGGGGCCAGAGTCCCGACCTCTTAGAGTCACGGAATCATGCTTGCAAATTGCAAACCCTTTCGCTCACTCAATCGTGATCAAAAACCACAGAGTCTATGTAAGTTTTAAAGCTTTATTAAAAGTAAAACAACTAGCTCTGTGTGTACTCTGTATACTAATTTTCAATTGTGCATTATTTAAAAACATTTATTAAAATCAGTCATAACAGAAGTTGAACCCCCAATCTCCTTACTGACTAGCTAGTGTGTCAGAGTCATTATTTAGTCCCGAATGCAGAGATGAAGCCCAATGATTATACAACCCAGAACATAAGACTACGGAGTCAGAGTCCCGACCTCTCAGAGTCACGGAATCATGCTTGCAAATTACAAACCCTTTGCTCACTCACTCATGACCAAAAACCACAGAGTCTATGTAAGTTTTAAAGTTTTATTAAAAGTAAAACAACTAGCTCTGTGTGTACTCTGGATATTAATGTTCAATTGTGCATTATATAAAAACATTTATTAAAATCAACTTCATAGAAGAGAAACGGTGAACTCATGAAAACTGAACAGTGGCTGATTTTACACATTAATTGTGGGTGACCCCTCATTTGGTTGGAACTTAAAGTACTGGTGGTGATGATGATGAGTAACATATTGCTCTTGTTCGTAGAAGGGAAGCTTCTCTCTGTTATGAGAAAAATGGTGCGTGTTAAAAAGCAAGCATTCATCAGTTGTGCCAAAAAGTGTAGCATGTTATGGCTAAGCATAAATAAAGTTAAGATGAGTATTAAACTCATCCAGTTGCGCACTGTGCACTTGGTGTTAATCCTACACCTTAAGTATTTGAATTTTCATACAATTTCAAACTTTGTTGATCAATTATTTATTTTCATAATCTGTTTCTTTGATTTAGTCAACATGAATTTCAACATATATTCAATCATTTTCAAAACATCATGTAATCACAACACTTCATTCAAATAGCATTATATTGATATTATAACAGTTCATCAAAAATCAGATGTTTTCACTCCTGGCCCAATGCATTTCGGTACCCTTTGGTACCTTCATCAGGGGCTGTTCTGGAAAGTAAAGGGAAATAGATTGTGTAAGTGTTCTGGTGTATATGGATGTTAGGGGAGTGACGTTGAGAATAATGGTAACTCATACCTGATTGGTGATATATCAATGATGTGTCAGCTGTAAAATAACCGCGATACTGCGTGTTAATGAAAGGATTTTTTGAAAAACGATTGGTCTAAGTACTATTTAATGTTCTAAACTTACCTATTGTTAAGTGTTTGCCTAAATCTCATAAGGCTGTAAGGAAAATACAAAAAAATAAAATAAAAATTGCCTTAAGTAGATTCAACTTAATTTACAGCAATATCGCTATAAACATGAGTTCAAGATTCCTACCTGGTCTTCTTAGTATAAAGAGACCTGTGAAAGCATAAGGAGCACTTTGAATTTATGGATCACTTTTTACACGTGTCCATGTTCAGATATTTTTGAAAACAAGCACACCTGCTATGTTTCAATCTGTCGACCTGAAAAAAACGCATAACAAAAAATCATTGTTATGGCGTGTCTACGTGCTGACCCTAATTGAATCTTAAACGGAGACAACGAAGTAACCTGACAAGACTTGAGAGACAAACACTAAAAAATTTAGCAAATGACCGAACAATTCAAATTCAACCTGCTGACAAAGGAGGAGCAATGGTTGTAATGGACGCAATCTTCTACAATACTAAAGTTGAAGATCATGTAGCTGACACTGATACCTACCAATTATTGGACAGGGATCCTATTGGACTACTTCAACACATGCTCAAAGAACTACTGCAAAGTGCATTAGAAAATGAATGGATTGATGATAAAACAAGAGACTACCTAACTACCATCAACCCAAGATGTCCCAAACTTTATATGCTCCCAAAAGTGCATAAACATTTAACCAATCCACCCTTCAGACCGATCGTCTCGGGGTGTGGGTCAATATTTGACCCCCTCGGACGATATCTAGACTACTTTCTCCAGAAATTCGTACAGGGATGGCATTCTTATATTAATGATACCACGGATTTTCTAACTAAAATCACAGCGATAGAAAGAGAGTTTCAAGAGAGCTGGATTTTATGCACAATATATGTGGTATCGTTGTATACCTCGATACCGCATTCAGCTGGGTTGGAATCTGTTGAATGGGCTCTTTTGCAGATGGAAGACTTATCGACTGACAGACTGTTCCTTCTAAAATTATTGAACTTTTGCCTACACAATAGTTATTTTGAATGGAACACACGACACTATGCTCAGATGACAGGAACGTCGATGGGCTTTGCAGGGGGCCCTGCATACGCTAATATCTTTATGGCGCAATTTGAAGCAGAGAATTTGATGCAATCAACGGCTTGGACAAAAATTAAAATGTATTGTCGTTTTATTGACGACATCTTTTTAATATGGCAAGACACGAAGGAATCACTTCTGGATACAGTTCAACAACTAAATGAAGTAAACCCAAGAATCCAATTTACGCACAAGGTGGATAATAGAACAATGGATTTCCTTGATGTAAGAATAACTAAACATGCCACAGGATTTAACACTCAATTGTATACCAAAGTCACAGATCGAAACAGTGCACTGCACTATACGAGTTTTCACCCAAGATCATTAGTGAAAAACTTACCAGTATCTCAGTTCATTCGCATTAAGAGGATATGTTCACAGACTGACACATACAAAGCAAATGTAGATCACTTTGCTCAAAGATTTAAAGAACGTGGATATCCTACGATAGAAGTAGAACAGAGTATTGAGAGAGTCAACAAAATGAACAGAAGTACCTTGTTCCATCCAAAACACAAAGTCAAACAAGACAGAATGGTATTTGTTTCTAAATTCACAACTCATTCGACCATGATTAAACGGATCATCAACAAAAGATGGGAACTTTTATCAACGGAAAAAGACTTCAATGGAATATTTGAACAACCACCTATGCATGCATACACAAGAGGTCCGAACATTAGAGAAATACTTAAGCGTAACACATTGGATAATCGACAAACTGAATTCAAGGGCACTGTTCGCTGCCTGAACTGTACACACTGTAACAATGCAACTACAGGTAATACTTTCCCACACCCAACTACAGGCAAACTAATCAGACTTCGTCACACTAGTGACTGTAACGCTCAAAACGTAGTGTACGGCATCAAATGCCCATGTGGAAAGTTGTATGTGGGCAAAACAGAGAGGAAAATAAAAACTAGATTAACAGAACACAAAAGTAGAATACGTAACCAGTATTTATCATCACCACTGGCCTCACATTGGAAGGAAGCAAACCATACGATCTCCCAATTGCGGTTCTTTATCATTGAGAGAGTGTAGATCAAAGCAGGAATTGACAATAGACAGAAATTATTGCAACAAGAGTTATATTGGATAAAATCTTTACAGACAATGCAGCCGATAGGGCTAAATGATAGATATGACCTCTCTTGTTACCTCTAGATTGAACACCATCGGATCAGAAATGTAATTATTTGGCAATAATAAACACCATAAAATAGTATGCAATACTATATGCCAAATGCACTATAACTAAATTGATAAACTAGATGTGAAGATCTAGATGGTGGAAGTTTGATGCTAAAGATTGACATTGTAATGAGATTACATTGTAATGAGATAGTATTGGTTAATGTGAGCACAGAACATTATGTATAGTATGAATATGTCATTTCTTTGTTAACAGCATTTATACGTGAATATCCTGTCCACACGAAATAGTTGTACCACTATGCTACCATTGAACACCTACACTAACCCTATAAGTGAGTTCCCGAACATTATCGTATATATAGTATCCACTAGTTCATTATTATATACACATTGTGACAATTGAATTAGAGTTAAGACATTGAGGACAGATCTATCTGCCACAAGGAATTTAACAAATTTGATAATGATTAGAATAGAATTCACTAGGGGGGGGTCAGAGGGAAATTTAACGACCAAAATGCTACGTCCCTCAAGACTACTAGAAACCAACTAACAAGTAGCATTAAGTCAAAAACCCTCTAGGTGAGGGTTGAATGGATGCGTGTGCTGATGGCAAAATCAATCATGGGGCACCTTCAAGTTAGTTACAGTGTTCCCATCAGAGTTCCATCCTGTACCGCCCTACATCATTTGGGAAAACCACCATTAGTACACAAGGAGAGACCCAATGTACGATTTGGCGCAGCGTTAGCCTGGTGGGGATCAATAACCCAATGGACTTTATATAGCAGGTAGGAGTCAGGATGTAACTGGTAAGCAGTGCTAATTAGTAAAGAAAATAAAGAAATTTTTCAAAAAGTGGTGGTTTAAAAAGGGGTGGAAGAAGGAAAATGAGTTTATTAGCAACCTTCTGCTCCCACTATCTAAAAACAGTGCAAAAGGTAGTGTCAACAAATAACTACCTAGACAGTTTACATGATTAGAATATTCATAACAAACGGCCAAACTGCAGTCTCATATGAACGGCAATAAAATGTTGGCACCAGCTTTTTTTTTTTTTTTTCACCATAGGTAGCCTTCGTTTACACTTAAACTCCTCAATTTCGGTTAGAGGTCGGGAAATCCAATGAAACATTAACACGAGGTGAATGCATCTCCCCGTATTAATCAACTAGCGAATTTACGTAGGGCAGCTGACTAAATCACTGAGAACAACTAAGTACTCGGATTACAACATCAAAACAGGCGGCTATTAAGACATTGTAAAATGGCGACGTGAATCCCCTTACATTACGATCTATCACACAGACGAGAAGTACATCGTCTATGTTTACTACACCAGAGAGTAAAACTCAAACGCGAACATGGTGCCGGTCAAACGCCGAACCGGCAACACTGACCGATCGAAGGTGGCTCTTTTACGAGCATAAAACGAAGAAATACAGGTACGTTCTTGATTAATACAGCTACCCACATTAGGGTCAGCACGTAGACACGCCATAACATTGATTTTTTGTTATGCGTTTTTTTCAGGTCGACAGATTGAAACATAGCAGGTATGCTTGTTTTAAAAAATATCTGAACATGGACACGTGTAAAAAGTGATCCATAAATTCAAAGTGCTCCTTATGCTTTCACAGGTCTCTTTATACTAAGAAGACCAGGTAGGAATCTTGAACTCATGTTTATAGCGATATTGCTGTAAATTAAGTTGAATCTACTTAAGGCAATTTTTATTTTATTTTTTTGTATTTTCCTTACAGCCTTATGAGATTTAGGCAAACACTTAACAATAGGTAAGTTTAGAACATTAAATAGTACTTAGACCAATCGTTTTTCAAAAAATCCTTTCATCGCGGTTATTTTACAGCTGACACATCATTGATATATCACCAATCAGGTATGAGTTACCATTATTCTCAACGTCACTCCCCTAACATCCATATACAACAGAACACTTACACAATCTATTTCCCTTTACTTTCCAGAACAGCCCCTGATGAAGGTACCAAAGGGTACCGAAATGCATTGGGCCAGGAGTGAAAACATCTGATTTTTGATGAACTGTTATAATATCAATATAATGCTATTTGAATGAAGTGTTGTGATTACATGATGTTTTGAAAATGATTGAATATATGTTGAAATTCATGTTGACTAAATCAAAGAAACAGATTATGTAAATAAATAATTGATCAACAAAGTTTGAAATTGTATGAAAATTCAAATACTTAAGGTGTAGGATTAACACCAAGTGCACAGTGTGCAACTGGATGAATTCAATACTTATCTTAACTTAGCTTTCTCAACAGGCGTGACGAACCCTAGCAGTTGCAGCACCAGTGGAATAAATTGATAAAATACAATATCACGAGTGCTCCTCACACCCCCTTTAACTGTACTAAGCATAAATAAAAACACCCTCCGCTTCCGAAAGGGGAATTTTTAGTTTAGACTAGAGAGTCAAAAATAAATTAGTTTGTTTATGTAGTAAAACATTTTTTTCATTCCTAGACAAAATAGGGAGTGGTGTATATGGCATCTAATAATATGAACTGTATTTTCTAAGTGGAACACCATCAGCACAGACCACCACCAGTGCCGGGGCCAGCGTGGAGGTGGTCACTCCAGGGGCGGATGCGGTGCCACCAGTACCAGCAGGAACTGCTAGTGGGGGATGCCTCGGTAGTGGCGGGCAGTGGTAAGCAATTATATTCCTTACTTATTGAGATTGCAGAGTAGGCTCGCTACAGGGGTGTATATGTTGTACAGTACAAGTACACTTTACTGTTAAGAAGACTTACAAATTTAGAACTAAGTTTTTGTCAACCAGGTAGATGACCGCCACCCTTGACTTCGCATTAGCAATAGCATTAGCGGTGGGAGTTGACGAGTAACCAATGGCCTCCTCCAAATTTGACTTCAACTCAGCTGTGAAAGTTTCATCAAGAAGCCAAGTCAGATCAGAGATGAACTTGATGGATGGGATGAACGAAAAAGGAAAGAAGGGTGTAAGGAAGGACGAGCGAGTTAAATTAATGACTGGCAAAGAATGATACGTGTTTTTGAATGCAGGCAGAGGTGGCTGGTAGGAATCTCATTCAAGGCCGATTGAAGCAAGGATGGGTGGAAGGAGAAAGAAAAGAGGACTGCCTGGGTGGGTGAAACAGAAACTGTATGTGTGCGCAATATATCCTTTGGGTCAAATTCAAATGCAAGTCAAGTACGGATGCATGGGTGGCGGTTTACAAAATAAAATCGGTGAGAAAAAGTAAGGTTTGTCCAGTTGAGACACTAAGAAGAATGATTGACATTTACTCTGAATGGATGGATGCCTGGATGGTATCTTCCTCATAGATAGCATAGGTGTATGTAGAGTAGACAGAGTAGACGGTCACTGGATGAAGAGTGTTAGTTTGAAGAGCATGTAACACCGCACGTCCATGCCAGCGTAGCAAAGCCAAGGAAAGTAGAAGTTGTGATTTTTCAGAATACTCCCTTGACTAACAGTAGTTGGTAAGCACAGCATATATTGCGTATCTATATTGTATAGTTCACATTATCAAGTCAAGTCACAAGTGCCTTCCTCCGGCGATTACGGGGACCACTCACTACCTATGTTAACAATTTTTTTTAACTCTGTCATTCATGTGTGGCCTATCGGTGTTCACTCAATCAATAAAAACAAAGCACCTAAAGTCATCCGCTTATATAAGCAAATATCATGTGAAGGGATAGATGATCATATTATCTTCTTCATTTTTCTTTTGTAGTAGTCAGGGGCAGGGCAGGGTGAAAGTTAAATTAATTGAGCAGTAGCCCTTGTAACAGAGTATGGCCAGTGCCACCCATAATAGAAAAGTAAGAGCTTCCCCACCTGTATGTACTGGTAACAGTAACACGAGTCTGCGTCATCATGGCTTGCGTCTGTTTTTCTTGGGTGCAAGCTGACTGCGCTGGCATTATGCCGGCTTCCACAAGTTTACGTACTAATTTCGCTAAACAAGAGAGAAGAAGAAGACTGGTGTGCTGTCTGAGTCTAATGTAGTGAGTCCATAGTGCTAGTAGAATTCCTGAAACTCCCACTAATGTTAGAGCAGAGCCCGACAAAGTGGGAGGTTAGATAAATACATGCCACAAATGCTATGTACTGTGCTTGCAAGTTGCTAGTGCTACTGTGACACAACTTTCTGTTGAATTATTTTGTGTTAATCTTAAAGGGTATTGGTTACAGTATTTTTTCTTTCTTCATATTGATACTCCTTCTAAACTATCAAGGAAGGAGTTGGCTATCCGGGTGAGGCAACGGAAGCTGGAGGCAATTGTCGCCGAATATCGGCGGCTGGTGACGCAGGAGGAGGAGGATGACTCGCAGTCAACAACAGCTGCATCCTCCTCCACTGCCCCTGGGTCATACAGCCAACGCAATCCTCCTGCGGTACGGCGCCGTGGTACGGCAGCCACCTGCCACCGCCGAGCAACGAAACCAACAGCTGCCCCCCACAGTACCTGCAAGGCACGTGTGCACCGCCTAACCCTGCGAGTGGCCTACCTTGAGCAGGAGGTGGAGAGGCCCTCCGGAGAGAGCTGCGTGACCACCTGACCACAGGACACCGCCGGCTAAAGTAGAGACTGTCCCTTGCTCCCTTTTTAAAGACTTTTGGTGGTGTGGGAATTGGGCGTTGGGGTTTTTGAACTTTCGAGGACATTTCATGGACATTGGTTGGGGTTAGGGAGGGGCTGTGTCTGGTCTTGTGGGATAGTTTAATTTTGTTAGGGTCGAAATAATTATTTATTTTGCAGTTAAACATAGCATACGCGTTTTTACTGTTTTCTGGGGGAGGCAGGGGGGGTTAACTGTATGTTTGTTTTCCTGAAACTTAACTGGCTGGTTGATTCAAATGGTCTAAGTAATCGCCCAAATTGGTACAAAAGTGCCACTGACAGAGTTAGTGAATTCAATTGTCCTACTACTTTACTAGTACTACCGTCAGTCTCTCCTCTCCTCCTACTCCATTATTCTTCCTCCCCAAAAATGCTTATCTTACCTGTGATTCGTGTTTGAGAATAGGGCTAGGCACAGGGCTGGCTGCATGGCAAATCGCGATTAAGGTTGGCTATGCAGTCCTGGATGGATGAAATAGCATTGTTGTGGTGGTAGTAGTAGTGGTACACACTGGCAGAAGCAGCATATGAAAAAAAAGGAAATGAGACATTGAGTGGCCTGAGAGGAGCATTAGAACAGTACGATAGTACAGAACACAAGAACAGTGCCATAAATTGTAGCCTAAGCAATGCTAAACTATTCAATCAAAAGTTAACTACTAGTTGCGTGGATTATGGCTACTACAAGAACTAGTACTGAAGGACACAGCAGTGTAAGCTTCCATCACGTGTAGGAGGATGTTGTTGATGATGAATCCACTCAATGGCGGACATGAAATTCTGAATTGATTTGCAAATACTCATGGGTGTGTGTCAAGCAGAATAAGAATATATCCTCTGATTCCTTGACCTGCCTTGAAATTGATTTTCTGTTGCTTTTGACCTTATCCTCCCCAGCAAGTGTGTGGAAATATTGGTGTCATTTAGTCACACCTCAATGAAAACCACACAGCCCGGGGGAAGAGGGTTAGGGTTTGGGAAAGTTGTTGGAGAGAGGAAAAAAAACACAGCATGGCAAACAACAAATGAAGAAAAACAAATCTTTGGATACGAAGATATCCATAAATCTTTTAGGGGACATAAAGGAAGTGCATGCATGATGTTGTTTGCAAAATGGATGGTTATGTTACTGAAAAGTAGTACTTACTGCAACTTACTAACTAGTACTAAACAATTAGACAGTACAGGGCTACAGTAATTACGCAATTTCACTTGCCTACCTGCCCTCAGAGAGAATAAACACTTAGTAGTACATTACATTAGTTTTAAAAATAGCAAAGAAACTTATCAAATAGTTGTAGAGATGAATTTGAAGCAGAGAGCAAACGCACAGAGTCGCACCCATATAAGTTCACAACAATAACATTATTTAAAAGATAAGGACAAGTGAAGTGGATACTGTAACTGTTTGTTGTAGTTATCCTGGTCAAATTGGGAAGTTGCATGCATCCAGCCATTCCTCTTATTCGCAGTACTCCTCCATTCCATCGGGCGCTCAGTCGATCAATCTTGGTGACCACACTGTCCACTGCCTGCCTGGCGGATGCGGAATTGCGTATTGCTATTGTAAGCCTGAGTTAATGTTTTTCCCATCGCACAGGGTAAGTACCGGCCTGTAATTGTCGATGGAAAAATAGAAAGGGATATTAAAACACCCCGGAGGAAAAATATAAGGTACGGTGTGTAGTGCAAAAATAACACTTTCACTTTCAGAGGCGACAGTATTACATACATGCAACACTTCTAAAGTGCCTACTCTGAGTCTCTGTTTCTAGGATAATAATTAGCACACAGGAGGCCAGGGCCATGCAGACAGTCAAGGCAGGCACTACTGAGTGAACCAACCTCCATGTAGCATACCTCTTTGATGCAGACAGACAAACCAGATCTAGGTTTATAAGCAAAGTCAAGTGCACACAACCTAAGTTAGTTCCTAGGTACGTTGTGTATCATTCAATGAAAGGATAAGATCAAACTCCAATGTTGTTGATTTTGTCCAGTGAGAGTATTTGTTTCACAAAAAAACCAGCCGACACGTGTTTCGTCAATAACGGGGTGGACCCGTGACTCTTCAGGGCTGTCGAAGTTAAGCTGAAGGCAGTATCGTCGGACCGGTGATAATTCCAACCCGGTCCTAATCAGGTGTAAAAAACGAACGGACGCACAAGGGAGTACTTCCAAAGCGTCAAGGAAATGTTAGGGGTAGCAAGGTCCGCCGCCGGGTATGCGGTCGGTCAACACATGCAAGCCGATCCGCTTGCCCAAGTTCGTCGGCTTATTGCCGTTACGAGAAAGAGGGGAGTAGTCCGTGGGTTCTCCGACCGGGTTGGAATTATCACCGGTCCGACGATACTGCCTTCAGCTTAACTTCGACAGCCCTGAAGAGTCACGGGTCTAAAATAACAAACAAGACAAAAACATTGGAGTTTGATCTTATCCTTTCATTGAATGATACACAACGTACCTAGGAACTAACATAGGTTGTGTGCGCTTGACTTTGCTTACATATATACAGAAGGTGGAGCTCTTCTCCCCCCTCTTTCCTCAGAGACCAGGGTTATCTCTGACCAAGAAGCACCAACCACCTAAAACCTCACAATTACCCTCTAACCACTACCTGTAGAGCGCCACCATATTTCTGAACACTCCCATAACCCTTCGCTGAACTTTGTAGATCTAAGTTTATGCAGCAAGCCACATAGCCGCAATTTTACATGAACCGCTGTCTGGACTCTGGCATAACACTACACAGGCTCGACCACTCCATACCACGACTAGACAGACATGTAGTTCTGCTGTGGTTGTTGTTGACTTGTTTACCTGTTTGCCACTCACGAAATGGCCATAGTTCTTCCGTAAATTGATGATGACGATCCATCCATCCCAGTGAGTGACTGTAAAGATAATATGTAACTTTGGTCACCATGACTTATCATCATCATGATGTTGGCAAACTCAATGTTGTTCATGCAGTCACAGTCTACACACAGTGAGTCCAAGGACATTTTCCATATTAAAAAATGCAACGTAGTGGCCCCTGCAGTAGAAGTACATTTTGCATTAAACAAGGTAAACAGAGTAGACTTGAGTTACATTTAGTGTGTAAAAGATTAAATAATAACAGAACACATAGGGTTCATTTCATGCACAACAAACACACAGCAATTGCTTTCATCAGAGCCAGACAGCCAGTGTTGTCCACTGCATGCCATCTCATCATTCATTACCTGTTCCACTTTTTGTCAGCATCTTATCCTTGAGTGTAGGGCCACAGGGCAGCCTCTCGTGTCAATTTCAGAAGTAACAGTCAGCATAGTCAGTCATTCCAGTCCCACTTTTTTTGAGGGGACTCGTCTACGAAGCAACAGTTTCTTGATTCTGCGTAATCCGGCCTTCTGCCTTGAGGGAAATGGATTGGGGGAGTCTGGAGGAGGAGGATAGAGGAGCATGACTTGTGAACTTGTGAACTTCAGGAATGCAGACAGCGGCACCTTCAATATGGAAATAAGACGAAGACATTGCTACTGATGGATTTGTTGTGATTAGAGTTTTGTTGTGCTAAAAGTTGCAAAACAAAGAAAGACACACAGAAATAAAAGTGAATAAGGATGAAAAAGAAAAGTAAGTATTTCAAGCCTAGGAGTCAAGGAAGTAGAGGTCGTCCTCAAACTCTGTGAATTGAAACGGGAGTAGGTCAGCTAACAGAGAAGAACTTCTGTCACCTAAGTCGGTGTACTCTTTTTCCAGCGTAGATTGACATCATTTGTAATCTGGTGATATGAAGTGCTGATTCATCTTGATCATTGTTAACATCTCCACATTTTTGGGCAAGAGGCGGGTCCTTTTTGAAGTTACAATGGCACCAGCCGCACTGAAAACACGTTCAGAAGACACGCATGCGAGTGGGCAAGCCAAATCATTTATAGCCAGCTTGGTGATCAATGGCCATTGAGGCTTTTTCCCATACCAAAACACCAATGGGTTCTGATCAAAGAAGACCTCTGTTGGGTCATCCAGATAGGCCTGCGCCATCCACTTAAGGTCCTCCAGGGGTGCTCCACTTTGTGTACCATCTGTTGCCTTTGCATCAACACTGGAACGAGCAAATCCTTGATAAGTTATCCAATCCGCTTCTGACAATATTATTGCTGGGCCTGGTGCAGGTGATGATGAAACGGTTGCTGGTATTGGTAACGGCTCTGAGGGAAAGTGACTGCCTTCGGCCAAAGAAGTGGACCTTGACGCCAGATGGCCTGCTGCTTCAGTAGTACTTGTGGTGGTTCCTTCAATTTCCTGCCGCTCTTTTTCGAACCGAGTGGCTGACAGAGCTAGCCAATGTTTGTACTTGGAAACATCTGCTTCAGAAAAAGGAATGAAGGTATTGCTGGCCAGTGCCTTTTTGTACTGTGGATCCAGAATAGTGGCACAAATGTAACGTTGTTCTGACTGCTTTAAGCCTTGCATTGTCAACTAGGCAGCTTAATAAGCTCTCCGCCAACTGATATGCGTCTTGTTTTCCAGCATCAACTCGGAACGTTGAAGACACCGCCTTCAGTTGGTGCTCTAGCATGCGCAACAATGGGACAGCTTTGCCCAAAGTACAGTCCTCCCTGCTGACTTCACGCGTGAACACCTCAAAAGCGTAGCATGTCTGTCAGTCTTTTAACTAGGTCCCATTCCTCCACCTCTAGCCTCGTGTGTTTCATAGAAGCACCCTGTGCGTGAAAGACATACTCATTGATTACCAAGTACTGCTCAAACAGACGCTCAAGCATGTAGAGGGTTGAGTTCCAACGTGTTGCCACCTCCTGGATGAGTCCTCTGACTGGCACTCTACAGTCACGTTGAATGATCCTCAGCTGCTTCCGGGCCTTAAAAGAATGGCTGAAATGTGTGCAGATTCTTCGGCAGGTGATCAGTAACTTGCTGACTGTGTTTTCTTTTTTCAAGAAATCTTGAACAATAATGTTAATGCTGTGCGCCAAACACGGCACTCTGAAATAGCCACCATCAGCCATGGCTTTAACTATATTACTGCCATTATCAGTGGAAACATAACCAATCATGCGCTTTCTTGGCTGCAGCCATTCAAAGACCATACTGTTAAACTCCTCCAAAATGTTTACTGCAGTATGAGATTTCTCCATGGCAAACATGGCTACTGTTGCATGTTTCCGAGTAACTTGAAAAATTGTGACACTGTCAATATCTGCAGCTATTTTCTCTCTAACCCCCGCAAAAGAGATCCAGTGTGCAGTGATGCACATGTAACCAATGGCTTAGCAACTGGTCCACATGTCTGTTGTCAGGTAGATAGTGTAAACAGCACTCTTCTGCAAAGCTGCCCCTATCACGTCCAGCACATCTTGATGTAGTGCTGGAACCGCAACTCTGGCACAAAAGGACCGGCTAGGAACCTTTTATTTAGGGCAGACTGTTGCCACAAATACTAGAAAACCCACCCCTTCCACAAAAGAAAAAGGGAGAAGGTCCAGCGCTAACATTTTAGCCAGCATTAAATTATACAGACGTGCCATTGGGTGGTTGGGTTCCAATGGCGCCTCCGACCAAAACATGCTTTTAATGGTGGTCTGGACCGTTTTTATATATGATGATAATCCAGACTTCTTCAACCCAGTTAGGCTCATTGATGTACTTTTTTTGCATTGGTGTCTCTACCAGACTCTTACTGTGCCACCTAGATGTTGCTGGGGTAGAGGGTGTGTGCACTACCACTGCAGTGCTGCTGCCAAGGCTACTGTGTGACTGTGTACTAGAAAAAAAGTCTCTAGCTTCTTCACCTCCCCCCTGCACGATCAGCTCCTCGTCATCAGATGCAATATCAATGTCTACATTCGGATTTCTAGTTTTGGCTTTCCGAATGTTACTTAGGTGCGCCTCCCACTTGATGCTGTGGTGTTTTTGGAGATGACCTCTCTGGCCTCAGGTACCATAGTTGGTACCAAGCTTACTCCAACTAACTACTTGTTTACATATCGAACAAATAACTTGGTTTTCTGCCTTTTTGCTAATGCTAAAGAAGTCCCAAACTGGGGAGTTGAAATTTCTGGTGGTGGTGGAGGTGCCACTTTCAATGCCAGATGGCTGCAGATTCGGTACACTGGCTCCTCGTCTGTGGAACACATTCCCCTTGTAAATTCGGTCCTACTCGGACCTACTGACATTCAGGAAAGCATTAAAAACTTGGCTCTACACACAAGCTTATCAATAACACCCCGGTCATCTCCTCGGTCAGCCATGTTCTCTGTCTCTTGTCAGCGCCAGGAAAGCAATCGGTGTTAGCGCGCTTTACAAATTTTTATTAACATAACATAACATAACATAAAGTGGAGGATGGGCGTGGCGGAATTTGACTCTGTTGTGCACTCAGCACCACTATTGAGGTAATGGAGGTCAAGCTGGATGGAGGTCCCTGCCGGCCCTGCTGAAGAGAAAATATGGAAGCTGTAGGTTGTGTTGGTGTAGTAGTTACCTGTGTTGGTGGTGGTACCAGTGCCACGCCGCCCACATCCTGTGCAGCATTTCGGGATAGGGTAAAAATGTCTGTCTGCTGCATGCCCGCTGGGGCTGCAGTGACGACTGTGATGACTGGGTCGTCATCGTCAGACTCTTCATCAGCAGCAGAATACACCACTTCTACTTCTTCTTCTTCATCACCCATAGCTGAAAGCCTTGCGGGAACAGTCCTTTTACCTAGCTTTGCCGGCTCATGGTGTGCCTCCCTCTCAGACTGAATTGGTGGGTGCCAATCAAGATCTAGATCATCAGAAGGAAGTGGGCTTGAAGAAGAAGTTGTACTAGCCCTCCTTGACCTTTCCTTGCTGGGGATCTGGAAGACAATGGATCATCTGGAGTGGCTTGCTCGGCTGATACCTTCGCATGAATCTCGATTTCCTGATGTGGCGCTACTTCTAGAGGAACAAGTATTGTGGGCAGTTGTGCATCTCCATGTGCCTCTCTTTGTGCCTCTCCTTGCACCTCTGCTTGTGCCTCTACTTGCACCTCTACTTGCGCCTTTCATTGCGCCTCTACTTGCGCTTCTCCTTACGCCTCTCCTTGCGCCTCTCCTTGTTGCACCTGTGGTTGTCATTGTGGCTGTGGTTTAACACTCGTCAGATGAGTTACACCCTGCGTTGATTGGATGCTACTTTGCGATGAGTCAACGCCAACATCACTGGTCGATGGTGAAAGAGCGATTAAAGTGGCTGCCTCTGCGGCACTCATGGGCTTGGGCCTAACTTGGCATGGTGGCACTGAGACCAATGAAGCGGAGTTGCTGCTCCCAGCGGACACCGCTGCTGCAGGCGTAGTTTATTTTTTCCCAACAAAAGTGGCGGTCAGCACACCAGTCTCCTAAGCAAGTGGCGCCACTTGCTTCTTCTGCTCCTTCTTACTGGCAGTGGCACTGGCAACTTTCTTGGTAGAGGAGTCACGGCCACCTTTCTTTGGGCCCATCTTCTTCAGATGTCAGAACAGCAGGACGCAGTTGCACGAGTTGCAGAGTTGTCTGGCCACACGTGATGTCACGTGACGTTGTGCACACACCGCAGCAGGACTTCTTCCTGGCACTACAACAAGTGATGATGATGAGGTTGATTCCTGGTTCTCTTTGGGGCACCTAAAAGCAACGAAGCCAGAGGAAAATAATTTAAATAAATGTTGCATATGTCGTGCTTCAATTAATACTATTGCAACTAGGCATTTATTATTATTAACACAACATACTCAAAAATGGAAAGACCCAAAATAAAAATTGCAATTCTAATCAAAAATGGATGTTTAAATTAATAGAAGAGAGACCACACAGAGAGAGTTGTTTCATGCACCCATTCATAACCGCACGCATACGTCATTATGAGAAAAATATACAGTGCCACAGGATAACATTAATATGGCAATCCGAGTAGTGAAGTTGCTTTTAAGCCCCGTGTTTACCTCTTTACCTGACCAGACTATTGTACCTGGGAACCTTCACCCCATTCATCCCATCCCATAATCTGCATGATCATTGCCATCGGAGTGGGGGGACTGCAAATATGTGTGAGCAGTCATATGTGTCTGACAATTGGGTCATCTCCCAGCTCCTGGAACCTTTTCATGTGTGTAACAAATGGAAACTAGACCCTTTCTAATTTATATTACCTGATTGTAAACAACTGCAGTTAGCTTTTCCCTGGCATATATGGACCATGGACCATACTTTTCCCCACCACTGATTATAGAGAGGCTGTTGGCTTCTTTTACCTTTGCGCCAGTTCTAGTTGTGTTGCTAAAAGAAAATGTGTTATCAATTTCCACATTAAGATGGCCTTATGCTGTTGTCTGCAACGTCTGCAAGTAGGATCATCTGACGTTGTGAAGGTATAGATGTGCCTGTTGTCGTTCAAATGAGGGACAGTATATCTCGTCAGCATGTTTGAATATGTTTGCATGATCACCACTTGTGAAGCAATATTCTCCTTTGTCTAAAGCAGTTCTGGAAATGATCCACGCTTCCAAACATAGCTTTCAGCTTGGTTTATATTGTTTCTGCTGCTCTCTTACATATTTCTGGCCAGGTGTTGTCTGCTATTTCTGTGTCTAGATCCTTTTTTCAAATTAGTTAGTATTTGTGCTTCGCGTGCAGTCTGAGTTCTTCAATATATCAGTGAAGCCAGGTAATGACATGGAGCAGAATATTGTCCCTTGGTAAAGTTTCTATGTGTGTTCTCTCTCTTTGAGCTGAGAGACATACTCTCCTGCTGCCAACCCAGTGGAGAGTTTGAATGAGCTAGAATTCAAGTTCCTCCTGGGTATTAGTGCAATGTGCAAATCAACATAAAATAACAGAAAATCTCTTCCCCCCAGCCTAATGTGTTCCTTAGCCTCTGCTCTTAATAAGAGGATAGCATTCTCAAAGATTCACCCGGAATTTCATATCATGATTGAATCCAGGTCTGATAGCCTGGGTTTGACAAGCAACGGGGAAGTCTGGGTCATGAAGTAATGATATTAGTGGGGATGAGAAGGTAGTAGATCTCTTTCTCCTCATTATTTGTTGCCAATAATTTAGGGAAATGGATGTTGATTGGAGTACGGTGGGACTCTTTGGCCATGCTTTTGGTGGGAGCCAGAGTAGATGGTACAGTGGAAATTTAGAGTAAAACTGTCCTACCTGGATCCACAGCTTGTCATCAGGATTGAAATTCCAATCTAGTGCCGGGCTGATTTGACCTACTTGTCTATAGGTCTTAACATCAGGAACTCCCTCTGATGTTTTCCCATACTGAGTAGATTTTGAAAACCATGACTCTATGTCTTCCCATACAAAGTGTAGCATCATATTTGTATTTATATTAAGGCTGATTTTTGGAAGTGAAGCAGGAGTGCCTGAGCTATATATAGCAGCGTTGATAAGAAGTTAGCTTTTAAACTAGTGATCCTACACCAACCAAGATATCTCTAATTTACCCTATCTGTTTAGGTTATAAAACGTCTTAGCATCCTACGTGGGGCATGCCATTGAAATAGTTTGTGGTTAGTGGTCTGTCCAGCATTGGTTTCGAGTTGTCACCACTGGCTTCGGCCGATGTTTTTGCAAAATGGTGTTAAAGATGTAGCTTTAGCCCCTGACTTTCTTTTTAATCCGAAAAATGAAGTTGTTTGTGTAAAATTATTCAAATTTTTTAAGGAGTTTATGTTTATATTTTAATCTTTTACACATTCCTCTAAATAGGCTGTTATCTCTCTGCCTGTTGCCCTATTATGGAGTATTAATATTCTCTCCTTCTTCTGATTGTATTGCTCTTTGCACAACTGGGATATGTTTTGCTTTTTGTCCACTTTTTTGTTGTTAATTTTAAAATCTAATTCTTTGTTGATGCAGGATTTTGGACTATATTATGCATATGCATCTGCTGTAACTCAACTGCCTTTTTTATACATGTTCGGACATGCTTTGGTATTCCTAATCTCTTGCTGCTAATTTTAATTTCAATTTTCTGTTGAAATTGGACTTTTAATTGTATTTTGCACATGAACTTGCCGCTAATTTTAAAGTCAAATTTCTGCTGAAGCTGGACTTTCAATCGAATTTCGCACATGAACTGGCCGCTGCTTAAATGCTCTTTGCACAATTAGGGATAGGCCTTGTTACCTCAATCCTATTGCTGCTAATCCCAAACTTTATATGTCGAAGCTGCTATGAGTTGAAAAATGTATATATGTAGTTGTTGCCACTAATGTCCTTTCGTATATGTTTTTATATTTTATGTAGTAAGTTATATGAGTAAGTTATGTAGTAAGTTCATTTGAGTTGCACATCTTTAATACATTTTTAATTGAATTGTAGTAATCCTTGGGTAAGCTTTTGGGGTTCTTTCTGTATTCACAAACTATGATATATCAGTAAGTGTATGACTTCTTTTTATGTGCAGAGTTCTCCGTCCTGACTGCAAAGTCTCTACAGTCATGCATTTGCTAATAAATCCTAGTTTGTGTAAACAAAAAAACATAAACTTACACAAAAGGTAAGTTTACCTTTGTGAATCAGGCCATCAACTATTTTATGTGTACCAACAAACTCTGCTCCCTGTCATATGTTCTTGTTGCTATGGACAGCACTTCTGTCACTTCTGTTTTGAGGAGCCCTGAAGTGCAAACAATACAAATAAATTCAAAGACAAATGTTTGCAAAGGCATATGGATAGACACACAAACTCACTGTGACACAGCAGCCAGAATGTGCTATCCCAACCCTTAACTGTATTATCTACTCCTGCAAACTCATACTGTAAAGGGACCAAGTGCAGTTGAATAAATGCTGCTGATGGGGTTGTCCTGTGTTAGATATTTAGGCACAGACACTAGTAAAGGCTAAGGTGATGAATGGACAGAAGCTGGAACAATGTGCTTACTTTGGGCAGTAAACATGTCTGCATCACATCTTACTCTTTAAACTCATGCATCTCTCTAGGATCTTTTGCTACTGCTATTCCAATTCTTTCCACACTCATGGTCTCCCCTTCCCCTACTCATCAGCTCCTCTTTCCTGACCCTTCTCTACTCTTGGGGGCATATTAGCAAGAACCTCGTTAAAGTTATCGCCGTTTTAGTGGCAGGAAACTGCGGCTAAAACGGCGATAATGGGCTTGCTAATATGCGTTATAGAATTCCAATAGAAGCCCAAGTTAGATGTGCAGGACATCTAACCTGGGCTTCTATTGGAATTCTATAACGCATATTAGCAGGCCCATTATCGCCGATTTAGGGGCAGTTTCCTGCCGCTAAAACGGTGAAACTTTTAATGAGGTTCTTGCTAATATGCCCCCTGGTATCATCCGCTGTGTTATCTGATAAATTAGTCACATCGAGTTCCCCTCCAGTCTCATCTTTTTCTCATGTTGGCTATACTTTGTGCTGACTTTCCCTCTATATCTTGTAGTCAATGTCCTGTCACATTCCCCTTTCTGCTGTTTCTAACTTGTCCATGCCTCAACATTCACCCTTCTCCTCCTCTTTGAATCTTCTCTCTTCTAAGCAACCTCCTTACCTCACCTACGTTTAAATCAATTTACCCCCTGTAGACTTGCCTCCTCTTAGAATAAATTATTAATAACATTTTAAGTTAATCTGCGTGCAATCTCATGATGTTTTATTGAAAGTGATTGCCACGTGACCCGATGTTATTTTTCTGTGAAGCGTGCGAACACCTAACTAAATAAACACAAGACATTTTTGCTGGTGGTTCTATAGTGAACTAGTGGTAACAAAGCTTATAAGACACTACAATCTCCCGATGTTTCATTGCATGAGGTATGTATTGAAGGATCCTAACACAAGGACAGCTATAAAATTCTTCAAAGTGAAATAAAGATGCCTTTTAATTCTGTATTTATCTTATCACATTTGCTGTGCTTCAAAGACAGAGGTCAAATGTCAGGCTATGTCGTCTGTTGTTTATTTTAGTTAACATGGGGCTGGTGTATTCAAACTCCTCTCAGTTTGCAGTCATATAAGTAAAATGAAATTGGTGACAATCTTGCTGGAGTGCATGAAGTTTGAATGGAAAGGCTGTTTGATTGAATTTATATCTATCTGATTAGGCTTGGCAAATATATTGTCTAATATATGCCCGGCTTAGTGAGAGAGAGGCTAACCATGCTGATAATGTTCAGAGGCTGAGCAAATGATTTATAACTCTAGAGTATTAGAATCAGTAATGTTATCAAACTGTAGATTAGATCACCCAAAACAAATAAAAAATTTGATTCCAGATATGTTCAGGAAATAACCTGCTGAAATGAATCTAACGTCTTTTTTCAGGGCCTTGGGATCCGTATATCAGCATAATTTTCACAATACAATTGTGGGTAACTAAAAAACAGGCTCTTAACATTTCGACCTCCAATAGGGTAAGTGTGGTTTCATAAGGAGCAAATAATATTATTGCTATGAATCAAAGCTATACTTCTCCCACCCTCATAGGTCTGTTCACAGCTTGTTGCCTTGCTTGCCGCGGATAGTTTTTATAGTTCAAAAATAGGTATTAGTAATTCTCTTCACCTGAGATTTAAAAGACAATTTGGAGTCAAATACAAATCGTGGTTGTGAGCTGCAGTACTGTGCTTGAGATACAATCCTAGTGATTGAGGCCACCAATCCAGTAACCTATAAGAAGCATTACCAAATGTTAATATTTCTGTTTTATCCAGATTTAGGGGTTGATTAGGATATCGGTTTTTCCGCATCCTCCGGGCCGGCGGAAGCCACCGCCGGCCCGGAGGATACGGAAAAACCGCAGCAGACCCACCAAAGACCCACCGCCACATTAGGATGGCTGGTGGGTCCAGGTTTCCATCCGCAGCTTTTCCGCCGCGGTTGGCTTACAACCGCGGCGGAAAAGTACTAATATGGTGACGGTGTCTCTCAGACACCGTCAGCCATATTAGGATGCCCAAAAAGAAATGCTTTTCCACGGCGGGTTTTCCGCCGTGGAAAAGCATACAGAGCTTCACTGCGGGGGCCCGTTGCGGGCCCCCTGGGTGAAGGGGGGGTGGGGGGTGCACACCCAGCATTTGTATGCAGTAATCGGCAGGCACCGCGCGGTGCCTGCCGCTTGCTGCATACAAATGCAATGTATGCATTTTTAACATTGCGGCGGGTGCAGCTTGAAGCTGCACCCGCCGCAATGTTAAAGATTGAGGATGTGACCGCCACCCTGGCGGTCACATCCTAATCTGCACGGAGGGACCGCCGCAGCCCCTGCGGACGGTCCCTCCTATGGTGGCGGACGGACTCAGGTCCGTCCGCCATCATAATGTGCCCCAAAGTCAGAGATAATTTTCATTCATCAAAGTGGCCACTTGTACAAGACAATTTTGAAATATGTTTTGTAGGTGGTCCATGTTTCCTTTCATTCTAATTATTATTTGGGCATCGTCTGTATACACATAAAACTTAAAAACAAAAGAGGCTATCAAATTAGCTACAGGGGTGACATAGATATTAAAAAGAGTGGGGCTAAATGCAGATCCTTGGAGAACCTCGTAATAGATTTTTGAATCTGGAAGGATAAGAAGCTTGCTGCACTGCCTGTGTTCGATTCTCAAAAAAGAATTCAAACCTCTTTAAGACTTTACCTTGAATGCAAATGGCACTGTGCTTTTTCGGCAGATTACCATGTGCGACGATGTCAAATGCAGCTGACAAATCAAGAAGGATGAGAGACATTGAATCGCCCTCATCCAGAATAATACGAATATCATTTGAGATTACGGAAAGCACAGTCTCATTGCTAAGAGTGGGCATATTGTTATCATCTATAAAACATTATATGTGAGTATTTACATAACATTCCAGAATCTTGGTACACAAATGTAAACATGAGATGGTGAAGATTAGCAGGAGTGTCGGGATCAAGACCGACTTTCATTAAAAGAGCTGAGTAAGCTCACAGTGCTGTATCTGAATCCCAACCTTCCTGGGTACCAGATTGTATCTGTAACCTCAGAACATGTCCACTCTAATTCCCGAAAGAAATCGTGGAAACAGATCCACTCTTTTGTGTTTACTCAGACATGCCCAAGGGAGACACAAGAATGATACAAATTGTCTTTTCAAACAATTGTCTTCTTGTGACTTCACGTGTAAAAAATGTGAGCTGCCATGATTAGTAGGATGAAACAAAGCATTGCAACCAGGATTCCAAGAATGGTGAATAAGATAAAGTTAAACCATTATGACATACTACCTACACTATTGAGAGTACAGTGGGAGTATCCTCTGCCAGATCTCTAGGGACAACCCAACACCCCATTCCTATGTATTAAGTATCAGGAAGCCGATCAAGCGTAGAGCAGGCTACTGTCCTTTAAAGGATCAAAGGTTAGCGTCAGCAGGGCTGCATCTCAGTCACACGCACAACATTACAGGATAGTCCAAAGAAGTGCTCCTTTGTCAAATTTGGCTCAGATGTGGTTTATATAATAACAGCACTGTTCCGATCTCAGTGCGTGAGAGGTGCAGCACTGATGTGATTGTTTGTCTTGAGACTCAGAGTTATCTCCAACTGGACAACTAAGTGCAATGGCATCGCATTCAGTGTTCCTTAGCTTTAGACAGAGTGTACTAACGACATGATAAAATGCTTACTAAGAAATGTGCTGCAAGCAAAATTATTTCCAAGTATGTTATCGAGTAAGTGCAAGGCAGGGTAAAAAGTAAATGTTTAGAAAAAGATTTCTAGATTGAACGTGTAACTGAACTGGAGACTTGTGGGCTGGCCCTGTTGAATGTTAAAATACCCACTACTTGGTTGGAGGCATACTCTTGCTTCAAACTAAAGCTAGTCTAAAAAAAATCTAACTTAATATATAAGCCTAATAATTAAAAAATGAATATAAAATGCACTTTAATAATGAAAGTAAATAAAAGCCATAAAGTTTTAAAAATGGCAATTAAAAAAATGCTATTGTTAAAGCAAAACAAATTAATTGGAAATAAAAATAGGGTGTCAAATTAAACTATTCTGACTATTCCCACCCTTCGCCTCTCTGGGCTAGTCTCATACCTGGTAAAGAAAAAGGAACACTGCGTAGAACGAAGTAGAAGAGAGAGAAGGCAATGTTTGATGTATTTCGGGCCTCTTTACTTCTCTGTACTCCAAAGTATATATATCTACGGATAATAATGTCTGTTTCAGGCTATGGCGGTTGCTGCCAATCTCAGACAGTTAAGTCACTCTCTTTATGACAGAACCATTAAACCTGGATGCTTAAGCACAGTTAGTTTTGTACACATGTGAAAACGAATGTTTTGTTCCCCAGCAGTAACCAATCCAAAAGCAAGAACGTAAGCCTAATGAGTCAAGAAGAAGCTGTAGTAAACTAGGGGGCAGCTTTGGCGGGTGTATATACCGCCCTGCAAGAGACCAGCCGGTCTCAGCCAGCAGAGAGGTCGCACTACCGAAGCGCCTCTATGTGCGCACTCCTCCTCTGCACGAGTACGCCAGAAAGTAGCGTCTCAGCCAACAGAGGAGAGTTAAGCCACCCCGATACCTGAATTCCCTGATGTCCAGAAGGAAAGAGGGTCCGAGCTTCCCTGGTCAGCGGATACAGCAAAGTAATCCTCTAGGAAGCGTTGGGCGAATTTCAGGAGGTCCGACCCCAGGAGACTTCGTAACCGCGTCCTACGAGTTACACAATAATTATCGGCAGTGTAGTAGGCTGGTTTGCCGTCTTTTGTGTTTCCGTATGCGTCATCACGGCATCACGTGACACGCCGCCTATGCCCTACGCTCGGAACCCGAGGAACATGGGAAATGTAGTCTTTCCCATGTTTCTCGGCTAAGTCTCACGCAGCTAGCGTGACAATCGGCGCGATGCAAGCGCGGTTCGTGACAGAAGAGACGGCAATGCTTTTAGACACCCTAGGAGCCGTAGGGTTAACCCAACTAGTGCAATCCTCCACCCATGAGGCTGGGCATACCCTGGATGGCGTTTTTACCTCAGCTCATGGACTTATAGTGAAAGAAATCCTTCCACTAACATGGTCCGACCACTCATTAATCAAGTTTAATCTTCCATGCGCCATTGCTGGTCAGGCTAGCATCATTAAGCCTCCTGTCTTTTCTTGAACAGCATGGAGTAAAGTGGATAAAACATTCCTTCGCACCCATTTGGAAGTCTCACCACCTCAACTTCAGGGCCACCTGGACTTAGCGGTCACCAAATACACCAATTGGGTTTCTGATGCAGTTAATGCCTCGGTAGCCACAAAAATATTGTCCAGAAACAGGATTACCCCTTCTGCCCCCAGGATTTCTGAAACACTTCAGAAAGAAAAACAAAACTGTCGCCGAATGGAACATCGTTGGCGAACCAACTATCACGAGTCAGATAAGGAAGTATATAGGATGGCCTTAATGAATTATTAAAATGTACTTATATCTGAAAAAAGGAACTACTTCACTCAACAGATTGAGACCGCTAATAACTCCCCTAAGGAATTGTTTTTGGTAATAAATAAACTTACCTTACCCAACAAGACAGGAAAGAAGGGCAACCAAAAGTTTTGCAATGATATCGCTGCATCTTTTAAATCTAAAACTCTGGGCATCTTTAATGCTTTTAAGGATGGATCAGGGCCTGGTCCCTCAGCCCAAACGAACAGTCCAGACCTTGATAAAAGCACTCTGCTTAAATTCTCCCCAGTTTCTTCGGAAGTAGTAGAAAAGTACATAAATGAAGGATTTCCTTTAGACCCATGCCCACCAGTACTTCTTAAAGAAATAGCGGATCTGGTGAGTCCCGGGCTTGCTGACATTTTTAATTTGATGTTTAACTCTGGTATCTTTACCGTTAGCTGGAAAGAAACGTACATTCTCCCCTTACTTACAAAACCCACCTTAGAAGCTATCAATCCTAACAATTAACGCCCTATAGCCAGACTCCCAACACTAGCTAAAATAGTAGACAACATTTTGAATATTGAATTATCACATTTCATCAGTGAGAACAACTTGCTGGACCACTCCCAGTTCGGATTTCGTAAGGAACATAGCACTAAAACAGCGCTTATTAAGGTTACCGAAGAGATCAGAGCAGCGATGGATGGAAGAGGCACAGCTCCTCTTGTGCTCATCGATCTATCTGCCGCCTTTGATACGGTTGATCACGTTCTTTTGCAGCAGCGGTTAGAGAAGTTGGCGCTGCTGTCCTCCTTCCTTAGAGATCGGAGATCAACGGTTTCACTTGACGGATTCGACTCGGCTCCTTACATTCTGCCATGTGGAGTCCCACAGGGCAGTTCATGAAGCCCTTCTTTGTTCCACATTTGCGTCTCAGAAATGGCCCCACTGTTCCGGGAATTTGGGTTTAGTTTGACGTCATATGCCGACGACACCCAGATTGTTGTAGCTGCATATAAACATCAAACCTCTCCTTTTCAGCAGTTCCAAAATTGTACGGGTACTATTAACATGTGGATGAGTGCACATTGCCTCAAACTTAATTCAGAGAAAACTGAAGTTTTGAGTTTTGGTAACATGCAGCCAACCTGGAGCAATCTGTGGTAACCGGCTGAGATGGGCATTCCTCCCAAACCAGCAGCCAAAGTTAAGAACTTGAGTGTATGGATTGACAATAAATTAACATTCTGTCAACAGACCAATACTATTGTGTCTGCTTAATATTTTCTTATAAAGAACATGAGGAATATACTTCCGTACATCCCGGCAGACACCAGAAAAACGGTAATTACATCTCTCATCCAGTCCCAGTTAGACTACTGCAATGGGCTATTTCTGAATGTTCAGAAGCAGTGTCTAAAGAAGCTTCAGAAGGTCCAAAACTCTGCAGCACGTTTATTGTTAAATATCCCCAGGCACAAAGCGGTATCTAAAGAAATCCGCAATTTGCATTGGCTCCATGTACCTCAGTGTATTAAATTCAAGGCATTGTGTCTCGCCTATAAGGCCTTGAATCACACAGGCCCCTCTTTTCTCGAGAACCTTTTTGTATGGTACCAACTGACCAGACATCTACGGTCGTCTGGGACAAAAACAGTTTTAGTGCCCATAATCCGTACTGCACACTGGGGTGACCGCAGCTTCCACTATGGCACCTCCCAACTCTGAAACTCTCTTCCAATGGAACTCAGGAATGCTAGCTGCCTGACAGGCTTTAGGAGAAAATTAAAGACCTGGCTGTTTCAGGACTAGGCGCTGAGCATGCTTACAGCTGTCCCCAGCGCCAAGACACCTCCGGGTATTCGTGTGCTTTTATATATTTCATTAACATCAACATTAACATTAACATTAACCCACAGCACATGTCCCAACAACTTGTTGCATTATGGGGATTGCTCACATATCCCACCACAACAGAGGACACGTCTGCCATCATCCGGACTCTGGATGCATGTGCATGGCACAACATGTGTGTACACACACCCGTGCAAGGTGATCCTGGGCAAGGTGATGCAGGTCCATGGTCGGAGCAACACAGCGTCGTTCGACAACGTTGCCAATTCGGACACACTGCAGGGGGAGAGCACACACATGGCAATGTAGCAAGACATGTGAACCTATTGGACCCTTTCAACTGAACACTGTCAGCAGAGCAGACAATTGGAGCACTCCGGGGGGGCAGAGCACTATGCAGATCCCATGGGCAGTGAGTCATGCCCCCTCACACAGGGCAATAGGCAGACGCCAAACAACACATGACTCATCCAATAAGGCAAGGTGGGCTGGGAGCCTTGCCATCCATGATGATTGTCGTACATTTTTGCACCACCATTCCCTGAACCTCAACATGTACCCATGCTGCGTGCAAGTGTCTCAAACATGTCCCTGACTGTTGTGGCCGCTGCCTCGTCCACACTGACACGCACATCCTTATTAAGTCTATGCCAGCCCACTGGTGCCTAAGTGTGAGGTATGTTGATTTGATTGTCCACTCGAGTGCCACAATGAGCATCGTCCCTACACAGTGAGGAACTGACTGACGCATGTGAATTGGGGGTGGGTCCCTTTTGCAAGCTCAACCTCTGTGAGCCAGACATTGGTTTGGGATAGGTGCTGGCCGACATGTACACTGACGTGACTTCATTGATGTGAGTATGGTGTCCAACCTCTGACCATGTGGAGCAATGTCATATATCATAACGGAATGTGTCCACACAGATGTGTGTAAGTAAGTATGCGTCATGAAGTTCTGTTGTCACATGTCATGTAGGACACCACTCCTGGCCTGCTCCCGATTTGGTCACTCCTACACACAACCCTATTCAACACATGCAAGACTCCAGAGGAGTCTGATGAAATTATTGGAATTAATTTGGAATAGTATTTGCTGACACAATCCTCACATTTAGGTACAAGATGCAATAGAACCGATTGTGCTTGACTACCTCTAAGTGTTCTTCCGGTAACGATTAGGCGGGCACTCAACTGTGCTTTAACTTTTTGGGTGAAAAGGAATTTCAGATTACGCATCATTTGCATGAATGCTGTTTATTTGTTTTGTCTTGTATATATTTGTGTACATATGTGTATATATATATATATGTGTATATTGTAAATTTAAAATGTATGTGAAGTTATAGGATGGAATATTCCCCTTGATTACTAGAAATAAAATATGTAATCACGTCTTCAATGGTATGCGATAGTTATTTGCCTTTATATAATATTGAACTAGTGGACATTGTCCCTTGTATAGGAGAATTGATATTCTCCTATTAGAAAAGATTTCAGATATTTATTCCTCCTTTTCCACTTTTGTTCTTTCTTGTATTGTGTTTCTTACCTAGGTAAAGGAGGGTAATTTGGGTAAACCCCCACATTTTTGTTACATAACTATTCAACACATGGACATGTGCCTACCTCAGGGGTTTGTGAGATTGTTGTTAATGTGCAATGCGGCCACAGCTAGCACTATCCTTCAAAGTCTTCCAATTTGCCATGTGTCTCAGGGATACCCATGCGCATTGATGTCAGTTACCATGGTGTAGCTTCATGTGCAATCATTATCCCTACATCCAGACATACTTCCATATGTGAGTGAACATAGTAATGACACATCTGTGTGATTCAGAATGTTTTATTCACATTCAAGTTATTAACAGAGCTGGAGCTGTACATGGCCATCCAAGTCCACATCACATGGAAGCCCAGTGGTGGGCAAACCACAGTCCTTTGGGGATTGAGAAGTAATTAGGAAGTGGGAGGGAGCAGTCTGCAGCAGGATTGCTGAGTAATTGCACAGCAGTGATGAAATGTGAGTCTGTGTCAGGGTCCGGGTGAATGTCGCAGAGTGTTCCAGGGGTCAGTAGGAGGTGTTTCCCAGGGCATGATACATAGGTCATCACTAGGCAGGTCGTTTTAATCATGTGGGGGGGGAGAGAAAAGTGAAATGGAGATCCATTCAGCTTCCAGGCGTAGTAGGAAGATCAAAAGGGGGAGGGAATGGACCACTTGTAACTACGTTGCCAGGGTTATTCTTGGTGCCTTTCATAAAAACCCTCACACATGCACGTAGATGGTAAAGCGGTATATCTTGATTCTCCACTTTAATGTAAAGTTAATGCATCATCATACCACTAGGTTCACAGTAGTGTCAAGGGTCCAATAACTGGATTAGGTGCTCAAAGTGAAGTGGGTTAAAATTCTCTAAACATCCTCATTTGTACGCAATGTTTATTGAAAAAAGGGGATGTTCAAGATGGTGGATGTGCACACTTAGTTCATGTTACTGGATCTAGTGCACTGGATGAAATTACAAAAATTAGGTTGACATGTTTCAGCCTCGTTATGCCCAGCCGGGTCAATGGGGCTTTCTTTAGGACCAGGGAAAATGATCTTGCTGGCACTATTTGTGTTCATTAGCTTGTAGTTTGTAAAAATTGGAAAATCGTCACCTCTGGCAACCTGAACTGGCCGAAGCCAAGATTTGCAAATAGGAGAACCAGAAATGTAAAGGACCTATTAGTACACACACGTCCTAAACCCAGAATCGGAACGGAGAGAGTCACCACAGCCTGGAATATAAATCTGGTTACAGGACACTACTCATGCAGATCCTGTGTAGTGTGCAAACTCACTACAGCTACTAGAACCCTACCACTTTCAGAAAATTTGGTATGGATACAGCGACAACATACCAATTGCAACTCAACACACGTGATCTACATGATCACGGTCCCTTGTCGGCTGAAATATAAAGGGATGACCTGTCGCAAAGTCAAGTTGTGGATTGGAGAACACAAAAGTAATATCAAGAACAAAAAATACACCACAATAATTAGTAAACACTACATTGATTCAAATCATACAATAGAAGAATTGAACTGGACAGTCATTGAAATGCTAATGATGAAAAACAACAATGCAGAACGAATACTGTTCGAAAAAAAACAATGGTGTGTCCATCGATTACAGACCAACGTCCAAGGACTAAATGACGACGTACTGTGGCACCAGTTGTACTGACCACCATTCTTTCTCTCAAAAACACCCTTGAGATTAACCAGAATAAGAACATATGCTCACACTAAGAATGCACCGCCAACACACAAATGCCTAAAAAAGTGACAAGATGAATACATCCACCATTGTCACTGCTAATACTTTTTAAGATCTTAAGTTTCGTAACATGTCCTCTACTAATGAGATAATAACACACTACGGGCGTAATGACGGTGGAGAGAACATGCTAATGGTGACCTATCTCCCTTCAAGTCGACAAATAACGCAACTGTTTATCCCTGAAAAGACCTAACACAAGGAATAAAGACAAAAAATAGACAACCCAGAACTTAGGAATCAATCCCCCCCTTTTAATTTCACGTAGTAATGGACCCACCACAGGTAGAAGCCAATACACACACAACACCAAATAGAACTCACCTATATGTGTCACATTAAAATATTCAATTAAGGATCATAGGCAAAATAATGATACCTAAAATACAAAAAGTTTTTAACAAATTTCACTTAAAAATGTGCACGTCAAGATTTAACAACTAACACACACACACAACATCGTTCCCGATGAACTCGCTTGTCACAACACAGTCTGGCTTCCATTTTTTATTCCTGGGAAGAAACATATTGTCACAACACAGTCTGTCTTCCGTTTTTATTCCTGGAAGGAAACAAATTGCTGCTCCAACAGACCCGCATATCCGGGGTAACAGCGAGCACAAGCAGAAAATTACCGCTGTAGCTGCTGAGAACACAAGGTCAAAGGACCACGCACGCCGGTCTCAAGTAAGGTCTTTTACTAATGTTTATTTTTCCCATCATAGACAAACAAGAATACACTCGCCGGTCCACTGATGAGGCCCAGCATTTGGCCGACTAAGGTAACAAAGCACAATGTTTATTCATGTGTAAAATCAAGAGACCTAATGCATAGCTCTCCCGCTTGGGAGAGAGCATCTTCGAGCACTACCGCGGGGGGACCTAGAGGTCTTATGCTGTAGAAAAAAGTTCTTTTCAACACACCATGGTGTTAGTCCAACATTCTCAGTTTATTAAACTCTCCATGTGTTCTTAGTTTAACATAAATCACTGGATAGTTGGTATTCAAGATATCTTAATCAACGAAGCATTGTTACACATGATAGCAAATCCCGATGCATTTCGGGCCACGCCCTTCCTCAGGGGGTTACTCTACAAGCAAAAAACAGAAATATATGGAATCAGCTAGACATTCTCAAACTGACAAATTCAAAGAAAGAATAACTACTATAAATTCACTGTGTGGGAGAAAAACATCACTAGACAAAATCAGGTTTAGAGCAACAAAAAATATGAGAATAAACACAAGCGCTCTGGTTGGAATCACCGAGCAAACATTGAGCAAACATTGACCGCTGAGCTTCCCTTATTAACCCCAGGTCAATTAATATCAAGATAGTAGTGTGTATGTTTGCGTTAGGCGCATAGATATAACAGACAAGGCATACCAATCCAGAAACGGTGATCGGCTTACTAAGTAACATGTAAAAAATAGTCAAGGTCCCAGGAGGGTACTTACAATGTCGTAACTACGCTAGAACTCCGCGGAGTTCCGTGTGGCAGACAGTGAACCAAACTTGCGGTGCACAGCAGAGTAAACCAGCAAGGGGGAAACAACATAAAAAAAGGACTGGAATAGGGAACACTACTATGGGGGCCATGATGTAACGTGCAAGTCTCCTCAGTGTCTAATGAAAGCATAGCAAAAATATACATTCAAACAACCTAACTCATCGGCAAAAAGCACAAAATAATGGAAACATATAAACATAGAGAAGGTCACAAGTAACATAGGAATTCCATACGGTCATTTAAACCATGGGGCACCATGGTGGACAAAAATCGGATCCAGAAATTTTCTCTTTTTAGTAACGTGTTCTTGTTATTCATAGTAACCTTGACTTGTTCCAACACTTGGAATTTCAGCTGAGCCACACTGTGTCGGTTCTCATGGAAATGTGTAGCCACTGTGGATTTCAAGTTCTGAGTTCTAATGTTACTCTTGTGTTCAAGGATCCTGACACAGATCTTTCTTTCCGTGTGGCCTATGTAACATTTCCCACAGGGGCATTTTAATAGATAAATGACATTACTACTGTTGCAAGTGGCATTGACTCGTAGTTTAATTGGATAACCTTTCATGGGATGGTTAATCATGTTACCTGGAATGCAGGTATTACAGTTACTACAGTTGTAACAGGGTTTTAAAACTTTATATGTAGTCTGAATGTCTGTTGCATTCGGTTTAGTCAAAATTTCTTTTAAGTTTCTACCTCTAGTGAAAGCAAACATAGGAGGTTGGCTGAAAAGGCCCTGAAAGTCTGGTTCCATGGACAAGATGGGCCAATGTTTACGAATGATACGTTGAAAGTGGTTGGAAATCACCGAATATTTCGAGACCCCCACCATGCGGTCTGTATGTTTTTTCGGTTTGAACTGGAGAAGTTCTCTCCTCGTTATTTTCTCACTTCTATCCACAGCCAAATCCAGGATCGGTGGGGGATATCCCCGTGCCTTTAATCTCTCTAGCACGATCTTGATCTCTTTTTTGTTCTCTTGTTCTTTAGAAACAATACGTTTAACCCGGAGTAGTTGAGCATAGGGTAAATTGTTTCTCAAACCAAGACGGTGAAAACTCTTGTAGTGCAACGTGGAATTCCTATCAGTGGGCTTTCGGAAGATGGTGGTGGACCAATCTCCTATCTCTCTGTGTATCTCCACATCCAGATAATGAACACATGTCTCATTGTATTCCCATGTAAATTGGATACGATTGTTGATGTTATTCCAGGTCATCAAAAAGTCAGCCAGTGTGTCTGTGGAGCCTCCCCACAGCAGGAAGATATCGTCAATATATCTCAGGTATAATTTTCCATGCTCTAACCAACTAGCTTGATTCAGAATGTGTGTCTCTTCGAATTGTTTTCATGAAAATATTCGCATAGCAAGGAGCTGCACAATTTCCCATGGCCGTACCATTTAGTTGATGTATCCATTTGTCCTGTGCCCAAAAGTAGCTGTGGTAAAGTGTAAACATAGTTAGTTCAATCAGGAACACTTTCAGATCAGAATCGAGATCAGATGCAGCTAGAACTTGCTCTATGGCTTCTATACCCCAATCGTGGGGGATGGAGGTGTATAGTGAACAGACGTCCACTGTACACATGATGAGTTTTGAGTTTTTTAACTCTTCCATGCAGGATTCCAGCTTCAAGAGAAAATCAGTAGTATCTCGTACATATGACCTGGTTTTGAGCACAATGGGTTGTAGATACTTGTCTAGAAATTTTCCAGTGTTCTCATGAATGCTACCTTTGGTGGAAACAATAGGTCTAAATGGCGGTTTTGTGGGGTGCTTGTGTAAAATGTAAAACACAGGTGGTTTGGGGTTGGTGGGTACCAGATATCTTCTTGTTTTGTCGTTGATGGTGCCATTGTCAAAAGCTCTATTGATGATATGAGTTAAGCTCGTCGAGAACTCCCGAGTGGGGTCCTCCGGCAGAACATTGTATATATTAGTGTCCAAGATGTGAGTTTCCATTTGGTTGTCGTAGAAGGTGGTGTCCATAACCACCAGGGCACCGCCCTTGTCAGCATTCTGACAGATGATGTTGGGGTTGTCGGCCAGTTTTTTAGAATGTTTCTTTCCGTCTTAGACAAATTCCCATGTTTCAACGGTTGTTGAAATGGTAAACTAGCAATCTCTTGTTTTATCAAGTTCTCGAAAGAGTCGATAATCTTATGACTTTGTGGAGCCATAAAAGTGCTATGTGGACGAAGTCCTCGAAGCATGTCTTCCTCTTGTGGTGGCATCGGGTTGATGTTCTGAAAAAAATGTCGTAGTTGGATATTCCGTACCAGTTTGAAAGCACTGACTTCTAACTCTAAGGTATTGGTTCGAGTGGTGGGCACGAATGATTGTCCCTTTTGGAGGGTGTTGATCTCTTCCGTGGTTAGTTGTGTTGAAGAGATGTTAATGACTAAGTTATCCTCAGAACTCATCGTCGTTTGTTGCTTCTCTTGCCCCTGATAGCGGGCGGTGTTGTTTTTTCTCTTTCCTCGACGGGTTTTTCCCTTCCGGGATATGGTGGATGATCCTGGCCTTGTTCTAAAAAATGAACCGCAGGTTCAGTGGACATGCTTGGTGTCTGCGACTCTGCATTGGGTGTCTTACGAGCGGATCGCTGTCTGTTGTCATCCTCAGAGGATGATATTTCATTCCCTGAGAAAGGATTATATGGCTTGTTAGGGCGTCGGCGGGCATACACCTCTGCCCAGGTGTAAACCTCGCCGAGCTTATAGTCTATAGTATCTCGTTTAAATTTCCGAAGCTTTCTTTCCTGTGTTTCACGTGTGTGTTTCTCAAGTTGAGTCTTAACATCCTCCAACATTTTGTTAAGGTCTTCTTCGGACATGGCATTGTCCAGCTCATTCCTTATGGTCTTTATCTCCTGGGATAATTCTTCCAATGTCTTAGATAACTCTTCCACGATCAGGAGGATCAGGTCGAGAGAACATTTGTTGAGGATGGAATACCATCGCTCCACAAATTTCACATTGTTTTTGCAAAGTAAAGGTTTCAAGGGGACCCTCAGGCCCCGCGGGATCCGTTGGGCACGATGGTACCGCACCAGTGTACTAGCGTGTAACTTCTGATTGGATTCTTTTTTGAGCAAGTAGAGTAATTGTCTGATGTTACTCTCCACACTGCGGGTGGTTGCAGTGGAGATGATGTCTTCATGAATCATGCCATAAATTGTATCTGCGTCTTCCACGGTGAAGGCGAACGTACTCGCCTTTTGGTCGGTCATGCCTGAGACTGAATCGAAATTCATTATGAATTCTTGGCGGCATGCTGAGCTCCTGGGTCAGAAAATGGTGAATACTCAATCAGTGGGTGGAACTCGCACAGCTTGTTCAAAACGATAAAGTTGCAAAGTATTAAAGTTCTGTAGTGTGCTCTGAGGGAATCACTGTCTGGCCAGGCAGTGTGAAATTCAAAAGAACTAATGCATAGCTCTTCCGCTTGGGAGAGAGCACCTTCGAGCACTACTGCGGGGGGACCTAGAGGTCTTATGCTGTAGAAAAAAGTTCTTTTCAACACACCATGGTGTTAGTCCAACATTCTCAGTTTATTAAACTCTCCATGTGTTCTTAGTTTAACATAAATCACTGGATAGTTGGTATTCAAGATATCTTAATCAACGAAGCATTGTTGCACATGATAGCAAATCCCGATGCATTTCGGGCCACGCCCTTCCTCAGGGGGTTACTCTACAAGCAAAAAACTGAAATATATGGGATCAGCTAGACATTCTCAAACTGACAAATTCAAAGAAAGAATAACTAATATAAATTCACTGTGTGGGAGAAAAACATCACTAGACAAAATCAGGTTTAGAGCAACAAAAAATATGAGAATAAACACAAGCGCTCCGGTTGGAATCACCGAGCAAACATTGAGCAAACATTGACCGCTGAGCTTCCCTTATTAACCCCAGGTCAATTAATATCAAGATAGTAGTGTGTACGTTTGCGTTAGGCGCATAGATATAACAGACAAGGCATACCAATCCAGAAACGGTGATCGGCTTACTAAGTAACATGTAAAAAATAGTCAAGGTCCCAGGAGGGTGCTTACAATGTCGTAACTACGCTAGAACTCCGCGGAGTTCCGTGTGGCAGACAGTGAACCAAACTCGCGGTGCACAGCAGAGTAAACCAGCAAGGGGGAAACAACATAAAAAAAAGGACTGGGATAGGGAACACTACTATGGGGGCCATGATGTAACGTGCAAGTCTCCTCAGTGTCTAATGAAAGCATAGCAAAAATATACATTCAAACAACCTAACTCATTGACAAAAAGCACAAAATAATGGAACCATATAAACATAGAGAAGATCACAAGTAACATAGGAATTCCATATGGTCATATAAACCATGGGGCACCATGGTGGACAAAAATCGGATCCAGAAATTTTCTCTTTTTAGTAACGTGTTCTTGTTATTCATAGTAACCTTGACTTGTTCCAACACTTGGAATTTCAGCTGAGCCACACTGTGTCGGTTCTCATGGAAATGTGTAGCCACTATGGATTTCAAGTTCTGAGTTCTACTGCTACTCTTGTGTTCAAGGATCCTGACACGGATCTTTCTTTCCGTGTGGCCTATGTAACATTTCCCACAGGGGCATTTTAATAGATAAATGACATTACTACTGTTGCAAGTGGCATTGACTCGTAGTTTAATGGGATAACCTTTCATGGGATGGTTAATCATGTTACCTGGAATGCAGTTATTACAGTTACTACAGTTGTAACAGGGTTTTAAACCTTTATATGTAGTCTGAGTGTCTGTTGCATTCGGTTTAGTCAAAATTTCTTTTAAGTTTCTACCTCTAGTGAAAGCAAACATAGGAGGTTGGCTGAAAAGGCCCTGAAAGTCTGGTTCCATGGACAAGATGGGCCAATGTTTACAAATGATACGTTGAAAGTTGTTGGAAATCACCGAATATTTCGAGACCACCACCATGCGGTCTGTATGTTTTTTCGGTTTGAACTGGAGAAGTTCTCTCCTCGTTATTTTCTCACTTCTATCCACAGTCAAATCCAGGATCGGTGGGGGATATCCCCGTGCCTTTAATCTCTTGTAGTGCAACAGTGGACGTCTGTTCACTATACACCTTCATCCCCCACGATTGGAGTATAGAAGCCATAGAGCAAGTTCTAGCTGCATCTGATCTCGATTCTGATCTGAAAGTGTTCCTGATTGAACTAACTATGTTTACACCTTACCACAGCTACTTTTGGGCACAGGACAAATGGATACATCAACTAAATGGTAAGGCCATGGGAAATTGTGCAGCTCCTTGCTATGCGAATATTTTCATGAAACAATTCGAAGAGACATACATTCTGAATCAAGCTAGTTGGTTAGAGCATGGAAAATTATACCTGAGATATATTGACGATATCTTCCTGCTGTGGGAAGGCTCCACAGACTCACTGGCTGACTTTTTGATGACCTGGAATAACATCAACAATCGTATCCAATTTACATGGGAATACAATGAGACATGTGTTCATTATCTGGATGTGGAGATACACAGAGAGATAGGAGATTGGTCCACCACCGTCTTCCGAAAGCCCACTGATAGGAATTCCACGTTGCACTACAAGAGTTTTCACCGTCTTGGTTTGAGAAACAATTTACCCTATGCTCAACTACTCCGGGTTAAACGTATTGTTTCTAAAGAACAAGAGAGCAAAAAAGAGATCAAGATCGTGCTAGAGAGATTAAAGGCACGGGGATATCCCCCACCGATCCTGGATTTGGCTGTGGATAGAAGTGAGAAAATAACGAGGAGAGAACTTCTCCAGTTCAAACCGAAAAAACATACAGACCGCATGGTGGTGGTCTCGAAATATTCGGTGATTTCCAACCACTTTCAACGTATCATTCGTAAACATTGGCCCATCTTGTCCATGGAACCAGACTTTCAGGGCCTTTTCAGCCAACCTCCTATGTTTGCTTTCACTAGAGGTAGAAACTTAAAAGAAATTTTGACTAAACCGAATGTAACAGACACTCAGACTACATATATAGGTTTAAAACCCTGTTACAACTGCAGTAACTGTAATAACTGCATTCCAGGTAACATGATTAACCATCCCATGAAAGGTTATACCATTAAACTACGAGTCAATGCCACTTGCAACAGTAGTAATGTCATTTATCTAATAAAATGCCCCTGTGGGAAATGTTACATAGGCCACACGGAAAGAAAGATCCGTGTCAAGATCCTTGAACAGAAGAGTAACATTAGAACTCAGAACTTGAAATCCACAGTGGCTACACATTTCCATGAGAACCGACACAGTGTGGCTCAGCTGAAATTCCAAGTGTTGGAACAAGTCAAGGTTACTATGAATAACAAGAACACGTTACTAAAAAGAGAAAATTTCTGGATCCGATTTTTGTCCACCATGGTGCCCCATGGTTTAAATGACCATATGGAATTCCTATGTTACTTGTGACCTTCTCTATGTTTATATGTTTCCATTATTTTGTGCTTTTTGCCGATGAGTTAGGTTGTTTGAATGTATATTTTTGCTATGCTTTCATTAGACACTGAGGAGACTTGCACGTTACATCATGGCCCCCATAGTAGTGTTCCCTATCCCAGTCCTTTTTTTATGTTGTTTCCCCCTTGCTGGTTTACTCTGCTGTGCACCGCGAGTTTGGTTCACTGTCTGCCACACGGAACTCTGCGGAGTTCTAGCGTAGTTACGACATTGTAAGTACCCTCCTGGGACCTTGACTATTTTTTACATGTTACTTAGTAAGCCGATCACCGTTTCTGGATTGGTATGCCTTGTCTGTTATATCTATGCGCCTAACGCAAATGTACACACTACTATCTTGATATTAATTGACCTGGGGTTAATAAGGGAAGCTCAGCGGTCAATGTTTGCTCAATGTTTGCTCGGTGATTCCAACCGGAGCGCTTGTGTTTATTCTCATATTTTTTGTTGCTCTAAACCTGATTTTTTCTAGTGATGTTTTTCTCCCACACAGTGAATTTATAGTAGTTATTCTTTCTTTGAATTTGTCAGTTTGAGAATGTCTAGCGGATTCCATATATTTCTGTTTTTTGCTTGTAGAGTAATCACCTGAGGAAGGGCGTGGCCCGAAATGCATCGGGATTTGCTATCATGTGTAACAATGCTTCGTTGATTAAGATATCTTGAATACCAACTATCCAGTGATTTATGTTAAACTAAGAACACATGGAGAGTTTAATAAACTGAGAATGTTGGACTAACACCATGGTGTGTTGAAAATAACTTTTTTCTACAGCATAAGACCTCTAGGTCCCCCCGCAGTAGTGCTCGAAGGTGCTCTCTCCCAAGCGGGAGAGCTATGCATTAGTTCTTTTGGATTTCACACTGCCTGGCCAGACAGTGATTCCCTTAGAGCACACTACAGAACTTTAATACTTTGCAACTTTATCGTTTTGAACAAGCTGTGTGAGTTCCACCCACTGATTAAAATCAAGAGACGCCATGAGTATAGGAAGCACGGTTGTTTTTTTAGTAGACCTTGTGTTTCTTAGCAGAGAATTGTGTGAGAGTAAAACTATTTGAATTGTTGTGAACGCTTCTGAGATTGCAATCTTGTTTCACCTGTGACCATGAATACACAGTTGGCATTAATTTTCACAATTTGATACTGACAGCGCTACCTTCCCGGTTCATGCCATGATGTTTGTAATGCTCTACTCGAGTGATAAAAGCGATATATGCGAGATCGTATATTATGACCTCACGAAATTGAATAAAAGAAAGTTTAACACAAGATAGTTAAGCTTCAAGAATAGGTTACACACATATTGAATCCCTTTGTTTGTTTTTTTCTTTTGTTTTTTAATTACAGGTACTACTGACCTATCTTTGTTAGAGTGGACCAATACAATGCACTCTCAATTGCTGCACAAATAGTGCCAGCAAGATCATTTTCACTGGTCCTGAAAAAAGCCCCCGTAGACCCGGCTGGGCATAACAGGGCTGAAACATGTCGACCTCATTTTTTAAATTTCATTTAGTGCACTAGATCCAGTAACATGAACTAAATGTTCACACCCACCATTTTAATTTCTTGAACATCCCCTTTTTTTCAATAAATAATTGCGTACAAATGAGGATGTTTAAAGAATTGTAACCCACTTCACTTTGAGCACTTAATCAATTTTTGGTCACTCGACACTACTGTAAACCCATTGGTTACATCTAGGTGGAGGTTAGCATACCAGAGTACAAGAGTACAGAGTACAAAACCCTATGATGATGCATTAAGGCTACGTTAAAGCAAAGAATCAAGATATACCGCTTTACTATCTACGTCCGTGTATGAGGGCTTTTATGAAAGTCACCAAGAACTAATAACACTGGCAACATAGTTACAAGTGGTTCATTCTAAGCATGGGCCAAAAATCCGTTCCGCTCGCGGAATTTGTGGATTTTCGGCAATTTTGCAATCCGCGAATCTCGCGAAATTGCCGAAACTTCGCAAATTCGCTCGTGGGCGGATTTTTTTTTTTTTTTTGGATGGCCAGCTCACTCAAGGGACACCTGCGCCCTTTGGCGCGATGGCAGTAACACACACATGGTCACTGTATTTACCCAACGAGGTAGCACTTACTGATTAGCCAGTAGAAAGTACTCCAGTTGAGTAGAGGTATCGCACAAAACGATGGAGTCTTCTTGGATAAATATGAAGGGCAGGGTTCATTGTGGCACGATGCTCCTGTCACAAAAATTAAACCTCATCAGGAAGCGCCAGTTGCTTCCTTGCAACTATTCTCTGACCCTGTCCTAACCCTAAACAGTCGGGTGCCCGAGGTAGGGTCAGAGAATAGTTACAAATGGCGCCAGCAAGCTGCCAGAGTTTAAGATGCTTACTTGCAACAATTCTCTGACCCTGTCCGGACCCCAAACAGCCGGGTGCCCGAGGCAGAGTCAGAGAATAGTTACAACTAAGCAGGTGCCCTCAGTTGAAGCTCAAATTCAGTAACGCATTCATCAGCCCAAAAAGAATCGTGAGCGTTGTTGAGGCTGGGCAGGTGTGCTTTCTCCCCATATCTACCGTCGAAAATTAGCTGTGATGCTGGATAGAGGCCTTGGCATCCTTCACTTTCACGAGTGCAATCCCCGTGCAGTTCCTGTGACCAGGAGCTTCTTTCTCCTCATCTGCCGCTCTGATCGGTCTCTGACCTTTTATACACACAAGAGGCATGTGAACTCGCATAGAAGCCCCGCTCTTTGGCCCCGCCCACACACTAGTGGTGTGCACCGTTTTCCCGCCCAGACCCATGATGGACAGCTCACTCAAGGGACCTCGGCGCTGGGCAGGTGTGCTTTCTCCCAATATCTACCGTCGAAAATTAGCTGTGATGCTGGATGGAGGCATTTGCAACCTTCAATTTCACGAGTGCAATCCCCGTGCAGTTCCTGTGACCACCCTAAGCGTGGAAGGGTATACTCAGATGTGAGTCCCTTGCTCATTGCACCATCAGGATTCAAGCAAGCCGGGCCGAAGACGCCTGAAATGGCAGAAACCGGTCCCCGGAAGCTTGTTTCCTTCCCAGTGTAAGAATTGGCTTTTGTAGTCTGGTCTGCCCTGTTCCCATGATGCACTGGGCCAGGGACAGACTAATTTGCATACAGCCAGGTTCTGAAACTGGGATGGTGCAATGAGCTAAAAAACGGTGTTGGATCTAGCCCTGATCTCTTGACTGGGTGAGAGTACTCTGCTTAATTCAGAGACTCTGTCCATCACCACCCCTTGTTGTAAATAGTTCCTGTGACCAGGGGCTTCTTTCTCCTCATCTGTTGCTGTGATCGGTCTTTGACCTTTTATACACACAAGAGGCATATGAAGTTGCATAGAAGCCCCGCTCTTTGGCCCTGCCCACACACTAGTGGTGTGCACCGTCTTCCCGCCATTTACCCACTATGATGGACAGCTCACTCAAGGGACCCCTGCGCCCTTCGGCGCGATGGCATAGTAACACACACATGGTCACTAGAGACAACTCTTCTGGCCCTTTACGTAGCTGTAGTGAAGGAAAAGCACAATACATTCACCCAACGAGGTAGCACTTACTGATTAGCCACCGTAGACAGTGGGAAACAGTCTATTTAGTAAAATCCGCAAGTTTGCAAATTTTTTCGCAAACTCGCGGTTTGTTTTGCAAATTCGCGTGAATTTGCGGACCGCAGATCCGCAAAATTCGCCCATACTTAGTTCATTCTCCCCCCTTTTGATCTTTGCATCACCAGGCAGGAACAGGGCATGTGGCGGTGATGGATGCTACTGCCTCCTTCCTCACACAGAAATTCCCATTCCCTACTTACTCCCCTGATACGGGTCTGTGTCCGGTGTGTCCAGTGTGTGTGGGTGATAGCTGCATCACTGTGTGCCACTGACACAACAGACTGTTAGGGTGATGAGGCAGCATCACTGTGTGCCACGGACACATCAGGGGTCAGAGCTGTGTTTGTCGATGTTCCCGCTGCAGTCATCTGGGTGCAGCTCAGTGGAAGCAATGGCAAAGTACTGCAGGGCATTGAAGTTCCCAGATACTACACGCTGGTGTCCAGCTGTTGGAGACATACTTTCAGCCTGCATCTGCTCCATGGTCTCCATTGGCCTCCGCATCTGTGCGAACTCTGTGCTGTAATCACTGGTGCCTGTCTGACCAGACAGTTCTTGTAGTAGATTCATGGCCCCAGCGAGGTCAGCCAAGGTCTGTGGCGGAGCATGGTGCGTACAGGGGGTGTCCGATAGGGACTGTACGTGGCCCTTGATTGGACTCCGACACCCGCGTATGGCATCGAGTTTGGAAGCCACGAGTTCGAAAGCCACCCACAGCTGTTCAGCCAACTCCACCTGGCAACCCCACACACGTTGTTGAAACTCCATGAATTGGTCGGGGGTGCTAGGAGACAGCCGTGGTGGTGTGTATTTCCTGCTGTGTGGTCTGTGCAGGTGGCAGTCTCACCTCAGGGCAGCTGGCCTGCCCTGCTCCTGGGGATGGGGTGTGGAGGCTGTCCATTATCTTTTTTTTAAATTTAAAATGTGTTATTGAGCAGAGCAGAGAACCAAAAATTAACATAGCATTGGTCATCAGGGAGGAATAATACTCATATTTCCACATATAAGCCACGTATATCATAAATACATAACACCTATACCATATGTACAGTTAAAAGCTGGATACCCAACAGACCAGAATATACACATCTTAAGAAGAAATAAAGCAAAGAGTCCTTAACACCCGAAGTTCTTAAACATCAAGACAGCAATTAATTACCCCCTTCGCATCTAAAAACTACCTAAAGTGACTAGTATCGGATAATCATCAAGAAAACAAGTAAATCAGTTGGTTCATCAGTAACTTTTTCCATTTGACAGATCTAGGCATTATTACTACAGTAGAAAACCTTTACATAGAGTTAAAAGTGCGGTGCATTAAAGGGCAATAAAGTGCTTAATTTTCTAAAGTGCAAACGTGCTAAAGTGCTAAAGATCTTGTAGTACAGCCAAGTTGTCAAAACACTTCCAAACCTCTGCAAACCTTTTTGTTGCACCAACCCGTTTAGCATATGCTTCCTTGAATCTCCTTATTCTTGCCATTTTATTTACCCATTTAAGATAAGACGGATCCTCCTCCGACCTCCAATTTTGGAGGATTAATGAGCGTGCTACTATAGAGCAAATTGATATATACATCTCTTTAGTTCTGGTCAATTCTGACCTAGCTTTGGAGAGTCCAAATAGAGCCACCTTTGTCTCGGGGTTGATATTTTTTTTAATTGACTGGCTCATTGCTAAAAACATATATTCCCAAAAGGTCTCAGACTTCGGGCATGTAAAAAACATATGGAGCCAATCTCCCTCACCTTGGGGGAGGCATCCAAAGCACTTATTGACAACTTCCGGATGACATTTATTTAGCTTTTTCGGAGTATAATAAGCCAGCCATCGTGACAGGTAGGCCATCCTTTTAAAATTAGTGGCTCTTAGGGCCTTGCTTCCTAATTGGGCTATAGCCTGCCATTTCTGATGAGAGAAAACACAATTCGTCTCCCAGGGTATTTTTCCCAAAAATGCATCCTCCAAGGGGGGTGCCTTGTGTTTCATAAGTAAGGAAAACCAAGTTCCCACTCCCTTCATATTTACTTTGAATAGTGCATTAGCTAGGGGAGTTGGAGCCCCGCTTACCGGGAACATATATGTTTTAATAAAATTTGTAATCTGTATATATTAAAAAAACCCTGGCTTCATTCGGCTCCCTACCCTGCCTATTACTCCTTCCCAGGGAATCAATTTATAATCAATGAGAAACTGGCCCAAATGCTCAAGGCTAATATCTTTCCATATCTTAACATGACTTGAATGAATATGCAGGCCAAACCCCCTACATTCATCCAGTTTCAGAAAGGCACACCTGGAAACATTAGCCAGTTTAAACAACAATTGAAGTCGATTAGCATAGTCATGCACAGTCTTATAGTGCAACTTTTTCGGTAATTTAGATGTTTTTAGAAATGCGGGGATTTGTGTGCCAGACTCAGCAATCATCTTCTTAAAAAAATATGTGTCCATCTGATCGTTTGGTTCCACCAAGCTTGCCGTGAGATCTAATAACGCGGTTTCGTAGTAAGTGCGGATGTTTGGTAGGGCTAAGCCCCCCTGATTAGTCTCTAATTGTGGTATAGGCAATTTGACCCTAGCCGCCTTTTTGTTCCAAACAAATTCCCTAAGCATGGTGTTGATTTCTTTAAAATATTTAGCATTCATTTTTAAGGGTACATTGACAAACAAAAATTAATAAAGAAAGAATTGACATTTTTAGTAGTGCAACACGCCTAATCAGTTTCAAAGGCAAAAGCGACCAATTATCTAATAAAGTTGTAATTTTAATTCGCCCAGCTGTATAGTTTAGATTGAAAAATTGATCTATATGGCATGAGACATTAATGCCTAGGTATCTGATTGGCTCATCTATCTGGACCTGGGATCTTAAAATCGCGGGTAGACAGTCATCATTCGAGTTAAATAATAACACCTCCGTTTTCTTTTCGATTATCTTATAGCCTCCTATTTGTTCAAATTTGCTAAATTCCAAAAGGGCTTCTTCCACGTTCTGTTTTTCAAGGGAAAGGTACATGATTATGTCGTCTGCAAATAATTTTACTAATGATATCCCATCGCATGGAGCTCTGATAAGGGAGTTTCCACGAATTCTTGCCGCAAGGAGTTCAACAAAAAAAGTTAATAAAAGAGGGGACATCGGGCACCCTTGTGTAGTACCTTGATTTATTTCCACGGTCCCTAATGCATCTCCATTGACTATCTCCCGAGCTTGAGCACCTTGGTAGATTTTTTTAACATGTTTAGCACTTGAGCCGGAAAACCAAATTTACTTAAACCAAAAAAAGTGCATCCCTATTAACAAGGTCAAATGACTTTTCAGCTTAGACCATGGTAATGAGAGTAGGTATTTTAAACATTTTTACATAATCGAGTGCTTGAATTAAAAATTTAATATTCGTAGACATGTACCTCCCCGCAACAAACACAGTTTGAGCACAGTGGATAAGCTCCTGGGCAATAGGCATAAAGCGTTGTGCCCAGATTTTCATTAATATTTTAAGATCCGCATTAAGAAGACTAATAGGCCTGTATGAATTAATATCTTTTCCATTTTTACCCTTTTTCAGAAAACTAACTAATATAGATTCCTTAAAATGTGAGGGAACACAACCTCCTTGGGTGTTGTTATTGAAAAGATTTACCAAGAACGGGGCCAGCTCTTTGGAGAAAGCTTTAAAATACTCTATAGGAAAGCCATCAGCACCGCAGGCGTTTGCTCCTGAAATAGACTTGATAACCCCTAAAATCTCTTTTTCAGAGATGTCTAGCAGAAGCTGTTCCGCTCTGAACCCTGAAAGAGAGGGAAGCTTGACTCCATTGTAATAGTTGCTAATTTTACTTGCTCCAGCCTTATATCTAGTTGTATATAGCTGGGAGTAATGATCTAAATGACTTGAGCTATCTCCTCTTTGCCTGGTACCGATAATCTGGTTTTGGGGTCTATAATTTCTGTAATAGTGAATGCCTCCTGTTTGGTTTTCACAGTCCCAGCGAGCAGCTTGCTAACCATCTGACTCTCCTCATATATCCGCTGTAAGTAGGTTCTCGAGCTAGCAATCTCTTCCAAAGTAAAAAACTCTTTTAACTCAAATTTGGCCCTATCTAACTTTGCGTTAGCATCCCCCAAACCTGCAGACTGTGCATATCTGTTTTTTGTTACTTCTGCTATGGCTGCTGGAGTTTAAACATTTTCTCTTTTCTTGTTTTAACTAGAGAGGCGGACAATACAATAATTTGCCCATGAAGGGCAGCCTTGAACGCCCCCCAAACTGAGAAGATTTCTGCCCTATTCAGATCAATTAAAAAAATTCAACAATCCATTCTTTGGTGTCGGCCACCCATTGATGATCCTGTAGAAGGAGCCGATCCATCTGCCACCTGGATCTTGGCATCTTGTTTACTCCAATTTCTATACTAAGTTTGATAAGAGAATGGTCGGAAAATTGATTCATTTCTATGTCGGAGGTTGTACAACCCAAAGATTGTGAAATTAAAAAAAAATCGATTTGATAGGCCGTATGAAATTGACTTGAATGACATGAGAATTCCGATTTTGATGGGTTGGCAATTCGCCCGGGATCGATCAAAATATGCTCCTGTTTTAAGGCCTCAATCACCTTTTTAGTTTTGGGTTTAAGCTCTTTTTTACTTTTATTCGAGGTATCTTTGTTTAGGTCCTGGATAAAATTAAAATCCCCTCCCATAATCAATTGTCCGGGTATCCCCCTTAATAATTCGCTAATTTTACACAGGGCATTCGTGTCATCTACAAAAGGGCCGTAATAATTAATTAAATGCAAACTCATACCATTCAATTTAGCCTCAACTCATATCCATCTACCCTGAGTATTTTGCCTCACTTGGCCAAACTCCCATGGGAAACCCCTACAAAAATAAAACGCTACTCCTCGCTTTGCCATGCCCGCAGAGGCGAAGAAGGTATATGAGTACATTCTTGGAAAAAATATTGTTAGAAAATTTGTTTTTAAATGTGTCTCCTGTAAAAATAGTACTTGGGGTGCAAACGAGGCTAGCCATCTAATAAGGGCTCAATATTTTTGTTTTTTCAAGATTCCATTCATGTTGAGCGAAAGAATATTACATTTACTCATCGTTGATAAACCTATGTCTATAAGCCATGCCAACTACAATCGAACTTTGTTTGCTCCAGCCTCTCATTCCAATCAAAGCCCTGCTACCGCTCATTTTACAACTGCTTACTCCCCCAACACCGTTCCCACCCCAAAAAAGAAAAAAACACCCACTGAAATGTGGAAAAACCCCTACGATCCACGCTGTCCACATTTCTCCCCTCCCATCTCTCTTCCCGGGTGTCATGAAATTACACCCTGGGTGACCCGCTGTCCCCTAACCCCCCAACAAAAAGAAGTTGGAAAAAAGTCAATCTGCGTGCATGCCACAATGGGAATTTTCTATACATTTCTGTGTTTACGCACAGGACCCTGCTAGTATATATATATATAGGGAACCCTTTTTTCCCATTTAATTTACCAAAAGGTTAGCTCCTAATCACTATACACAGTTGCCCATCTGTAATACATTCCCTAGCCACCCCAACATGATTTTCTAAGGAGGGTGTCCTGAATGTTGCCATTACAACCGGTAACTCTATATAAATTCCAGTATTCAAAAGCTGGACCCTGCTGAAATTTCCTTTAGCAAAGCCTGGGCCTCATCCAGGTCTGAAAACATAAAAAACTTTCCTTTGACCAAAACCCTCAGTTTGGACTGTTGGGTGATTGATACTTGAGTGCCCTGAGTTTTTACAAATGCAAAATTTTAACAAATTCCTTTCTCCTGCGTGTGGTAACAGCAGTCATGTCAGAGAATATGCAACACTTATTCGTCTCATTCACAAAGAACTGTCTCTGCTGAATAGCTTTGGTCTGAATCCTTTACTTTATGCGGAAATCTGCAAAATTCTGCAAGATAGTTCTTGGTATCGTGCAGCTTTGGAGTCAGGGTGGGGGCTATGTCAGAGAACCACACCTCAGATTAGCCTCAGGTGATCGCTGCCCCTCCTCCAACAATGGTGATCTGCTTATGGCGTTCGACTGGCCAGCGGGTTTGCTGAGAATCCTGCCGATGGATTGTGGCTTTAACATCGGGTCTCTGTAGCGGCTCCAGGCCAGTTGCGAGCATTCGCTATATGAAGGTGTTGTTCTTCGATTTTTTCCCTTTTGAGGCTTGTGACAGCAAGCAGTCACAGTGGAGTGTACTGCTGCAGGCTTGGATGATCCAAAACGGCACCTGCCAGCTGAGGAGAGGTGGGTGCCTCATGCTGCGGCGGCGGCATCCACTTTGAGCTACGAAAGCGGAGGAGAGACAGTGTGAGGTGAGCTGGCCACGAGGAAAGGTACAGGGACTGTAACTTCATGGGAGCCTACTTTAAAGTATTTTAAAGTAAATAATGAGACATTGTAGCAGGATATTCAGTATATTCAGTATATGGAAGGGCGTGAGGAGTAATTATCTCTCTGCCTCTGCCGTGACTGCACTGCACTGCCTGCCTGTATGCAAGTCCCCAAGGGGGCAGCATTCAGCATTCAAGTACGTAAAGGGCCAAAAAAAATACATGAAATACAAAACTTCAGTCCGCATTGAGAACTGGTGCAACAACCTCCAGTGCCTCCTAGTGCATCAAATGGTTGGGAAGAAATCGCTGATATTTTGTTGAAGAGAATTGAAGAGAATTTCAGCTTATAAAAGTGCAGACATCCAGATAAAAAAAATCCCCACCGCAATCCACAGGTGACTGTATTGTGAAGAGCTCACTGACTAGCTGCATAGCAAAATACCAGCAAAATAATCTAGGTGTAATAATGGGCAAACCCCAGAAGGATGTCGTTACTGCCGCTAGATTAAATAAAGCAGAGGCTGCGGCCCACCTTAAAGCCAAAGCACGCCAGGCCCGGGCTAAAAAAGCCGCACTCCGATAAGGGAACGGATAATGGGCTACCTCAACAACCGCATCAACTTCTACGCTCCCAAACGCCACCTCCGATCAGCCAGTCACGCCCTCGCCGCCGTCCCCTGCATCCGAAGAACGACAACAGGAGGAAGGTCCTTCTCCTACCTGGCCGCCAAGACCTGGAACTCCCTCCCGACCGACCTGCGCCTGACCCAAGACCACCTCTCCTTCAGGAAGAAGCTGAAGACCTGGCTGTTCGAGCAGTAGCAGCACCCCCCCCCCCCCCCCAAGCGCCTTGAGACCCTCCGGGTAAGTAGTGCGCTCTATAAATGTCCTTGATTGATTGATTGATTGATCAAGCAGGTGCCACACCGGAGATGGCCAAAGCCACTGTCTGATCAGTAATGCCTCCGCAAGACAGCCCTGTGCTTAAAATAGCTCACTAAATTAGCCCAGTACAGGATGGCTCAAGGACAGGTGGAAACGTGTTAGGGTTAGTACAGAAAACCAGGCTCGACCTCACGTAGAATCATGAAGAGCATGAACATCTCACAGTAAGAATTCTTAGTGTTGTTTGCTTAGGGACATTTGTATTTGCCAATGATTGTTTTTTCTCATGTCAGGCAATGACAAGTGTGTTGCTAATGTTTATTTGTATATCATATAAGGCAATCATGCAATTGAAAGGAGCTAAGTTTGTTTTTTTGCTAAACATTAAAATTGCACTTGCCAATGCTTCTTTCTTACATTGGTGCTATTAAACTACATTGGTGCTATTCAACTCATTGCTGGAAAAGCACGTGGACTTTGAAGACAGTTAGCCTAGGTGTACCACGTTTTTCTTGTTAACTCTAAAACGAACCCCGCCCTTTCTGGAACCTATTTAAACCTCGAGCGCGCTGACACTCGCGCTTATGCTCGTTTATTCTTCCCTCACCTGGAGTCCCCGGTTAGAATCCTTCGTCTCCCAGTGGTCTCCTAGATGATGCAGACTCTCCAGTTCACCTTCCGGTCCGGCAGGCTTTTTCCTCCCCCGCATGGAAAAAAACTCGATCTTTCAGTGCATCTTGAAGAGGCTTCCCCGTTCTAATGGAAAAAAGTAAGATCGTGGACATTTAGCAGCTTGCTAAAGAGACAAGTAAGATTCCTCATTTTTTCTGTTTATTGGATTTCATGACAATGTGCATAATGTTTCCTTGCTGAAAAGAAGAAAGGAAAAGCAAAGGTTACGAATGTCAAAGGAATCGCAGTGCTTATAAAAATAACTGAGACTTCAGTTCTTTCAAAAGGGGCTTTGCAGACATATTTTATTTGCACAGATTTATGAACACAAAAAACAATAACTTACCTTGTTTAACAACATCGGGCTTTCACTCTGCAAAACAAAAGATGGATACTTTTATTTGAATAAGGTTATTTCCTGAAATTGGCATTTTGTTAAATGTGTGAACAAATAACACAGATTTTTTGCTTACAGTCTTCTTGTGATAAAAGATCATTACTAAAGGGTATTTATTTCTTTACAGAAGCATACCTAAATATTTAAATAGCATTTACATTAAGAGCAGTATTCTGGTGAAAACAAGATCAGAATTAAGAGGTATATTCAAACACTGTTGTTTGGGTGCAATATATAAATAAATATTAAGAGGTTTAAGTTCTAATTTAATATAGTTTTGTTTCTGATTCTATAGAAATACAGCTCCTAGATGCCAGAATGTCCACAGCTGATTGAAAGCAAAGACATGGAGTGTTTCTCTTTGTTTATTATTTTGTCCCTATTCCCCCCACCCTTGGAAACTTACTTTCCACTGCCTGTAAGTACTAATTAGCTTAGTTGGAGGTGGTTTTTTAAGGGTGGTCGACATACTTCTTCACATCTCTCAAGTTGAACCACCTGGATTTCAGGTGAGTGAAGGTCCAATAAAAGGGGGTAAAGGACTTCCTGCTGTTTGCAAAAACAAACTGTCCTACAACTGTCACAGTCCTCTTCACCAAACCTAAATTCAGCCTCCAAAATCTTTGAATGCTTCACCACTGGGGCCAGGATTGGCTTTTGTAGGATCCCCAGAAGAATTGACTCACAACCAGAGGCGGTTCCTCCATGGGGGCGTTTGGGCGCCGCCCCCCTGCTTTCTCGCCGTGCGAGAAGGCAGAAACAAATGGTAGTTATTGCTGTAATAACTACCATTTGTTTCTGCCTTCTCGCACGACGAGAAAGCAGAACTTCCGGGTTTAGAGTGGGCAAGATCAGGGGGGAGTGGCTTGGGGTAGTGGCTTGCCCACTGTTGTTAATACCGATTGTTTGGGCAGCCTGAGGCCGTCCAAACAGACAGTATTAACAGCAGTGGGCAAGCCACTCCCCCAAGCCACTCCCCCCTGCCCTCGAGCAACTCTCCCTGTTCGAGAGAAAATGACGTAGGTGAGGCAGCCGGCCACACCAATCAAGAACGCTGATGACGTGCTGCTGCAGCCTTGAACCAGGACGGCGGGTTTGGGAACGAAATGAATATGGTTTCACTCGAGCACATGATGAAAAGAAGCTTGGATTTCCAGTTTTCCACAGTATCGCTCTATTAGGGAAGGTAGAGTGCAAGAAATTATGTCTTAAGTTAAGTCATTGGTAAAAAAACGATGTGAATGTGTTTTGCCGCTCAAAGCAATGCCTGTGCCTGTTACCGATACCTCAGCTGTAAACAATGAATGTCGCTGCTTGTGCCGCATGCCCATAGCTGCGTTTTAAAACCCGTGCCTTAAAGTTTGGGAACCTCTAGAGGTTTCGCTTCAGGTCTCACTGCCTTCCACTGAGAATGTGTTGCTTGGTTTCCATGGAGACATCTTATTGATCCGCGGACAGGCGTACATGGGCAGGCAAGTCAAGTGTGAGGAATAATGGGGGCTGGTCCCCAGGGGGTCACAGGTCGGAAATAAGCTCATAGCCAACACTTAGGCAAAGAGAAAGAAACAGTCTGTTTCATTTTGTTTCTGGATTTTGCTTTTTTGCACTGCACTCTGTGTCATTGTCGTCTTTCTCTGCAGGCTGAAAGAAACTTGTTAGTCACTTGTCATGTCAGATCTTCGGTGCTTGTCCTGACGCAGCTGTCAGCCACCCTGCTCTCAGCAGTCCAGGTACACACAACAACAAAGAGCCGGGCACATTAATTATTTATCACTTCTTGTGTAGTGTGGATGAAGGGAAATTAGCGGCGTGTAAACCGTGGTGCAGGTTAAAGATGAAGCCACAGATTAGTTTTTTGGAACTAAGAGGATTTTTTAGACTACAATATTACATTGGCAACCGATGGAAGTCTGTACTGAAATGTCCCGATGGAAGTGTGTACTGAAAAAAGTAAATTTGCATGAATAAAATAATTAGTTTGCAAGGGTGACCTGGATCGGGCAGTAGTTCATGTCACATTCATAAGATGACAGCACTACATAACTACACTTTCATAATCAGTTTATTAACATTCTTAATCTCTAAAATGTAGTTAAAAATGCTCCATTTGCTCCCTCTTTTTTCAAAATGTTATCGAGGGGGGAACCCATGAACCGCACTTATGATGGTCTGGCTTGCTCTCTACGCTTGCCCGCCACTGGGCATTGATCCAGACCAGGGGCCTTATTTATGAAGGCCTTGCGCCGCAGATGCGCCACTTTTAAAATGGGAAAAAGTGACGCACCGGCGGCGCAAGGGTTTCATAAATAAGGCCCCAGACCTTTTACGCCCTCCCACTTTCAAATGTCACCAGCCGCCACTGCTCACAACTCTATCCAGGTACAAGAGTGGGAAATGAAGGCAGAAGGATTGTGAAGGATACCTCTGTGAGCTTTATGTCATCTCAGCCCTTGTTACAATCTCAGCCTCAACCCCAATTGAGATCCCAAGTGCAAAGTTCAAAATAGGCTGTATTATTCACAAAGCCCGTAATCGCAAGGGCCCCATGTATCTCACCAACAAGCTCTCCTCCTATATCCCGTCACAAACTCTCATGTCTAGCACCGAACATTTGCTCACCATTCCCAGAATCAAAAAGGCTTGCAGTGGTGGCAAGGCATTTTCTTATCTTGCCCCCCGATTCTGGAATAGCCTGCCTCCTCAGTTACGCTCAGGACACGATCTGATTCAATTTAGAAAGATGTTAAAACCCCACCTCTTCTAAATTTCTTCCCTCCTGCTCTGATGTTCCTCCGTCCCCAGCGCCAAGATACCCTCATGGGTGATTCAGCGTTATACAAATCAATAAATAAAATAAATAAATAAAATAAAATAAAGCGCTTTAGCCCGATGAAGCATAGAGATGGTAGTAAAGAGGGGTGAAAAGAGTTTACTTGAGTAAAGAGTAATGCTTGGTTGAAGTACCACATTTTGTTATGTAACCTCCAGAAATGACATCAAAAGTCCTCTTTTAGGCAGATACGAAGCAGAAGTTATTTTATTTTATGTATGTATGCAGGTAAGTATGTATGAGCGTTGAGGTTATTTGTACAGTGCTGTATTAAATTGAGTTATTATTTGTGCAAGAATAAAGGCTTGCATAAGTAATAGGTCTGTTACTTGTCTTCTTTGACTATCTCAGGGTGACAAAACAGCATAGTCCATGGCCTACTCAGGGTGGGCTAGTAATCGTTATCCACTGGCACACAAGAGCACTACTCAATACATGATTTTCCAGGCTGTGCTCTTTAGTACATTTATTAAACACACACTACTAAATACTACACTTTCATTTACAAATATTTTGATCAGGCACATGGAATTACAATTGGTGATATTCTGAAATCACATTTGACCCCTACTGGGTCATGACCCCACAATCCCAGTATCCCCCACCTATAAACCAGGAAGAACATCACAAAATAGAGGGGTCTCATGTTAAATATTGGATTTGTCGAAGGGGACACAACAGTAAAATATACAACAAGCCTATTGCTTTGTGAAAGTGTCACAACATTAAAATATAAGGCAAGCCTATTGGCTTTATCAAAGGGTCACCACATTATGAGAACAATAGGCACAATTAAACATCTCCATCAAATACTGATGGAATCAGTAACTATGCTTGAATGAATTCAAACATTTCTGTTAAAAAATGTATTCCAATGTTCAATATGTGTCTGAGTCTTTCTTCTACAGCATTAGGTCACATACAAATGCAGCCTTAGGAGCAACCAGTAGAACTCCCTGCATTGTTAAAGGTACTTTAAAACAATAAAAACTCTCCTGAGGGAATTAATTCAATTGGGCTGCTTTCATTAATGTTGGGCTCATTGTACTCCCGAGGGCAAGCTCTAACTACTAGGAGAACTTATTAGAACTTTAAATGAGTGGAAGAAGTATTTTGCTATTTGCTACAACTCCAAATTTAGCAATTAATATATGTAACAATATAGCCCAGCGCTTCCCTATAGAAGCGTCCAGCCTTGATTCAGTGAAAATAATTTGAGGAGTTCACTGTGAAGACATGTTCAACATTAAGTTCTACATGTCCTACTGTTAAAAATCATGCATCCTACCTTTAAAGGCACAAGGCCTACATGTGGGTCGTTTATTAATATTTAAAAGGAAGGTTTAGACCCGTGAAAAGGGGTTATTTTGACAGGCTGAATTTGTAGTTTAAAGCTCCCACAGGCATCTACCAGGCTTCTCACAACTGCAGTTGTTGACACGCAGCTCTCACATATGCACACATGTTTGCCCATGTGTTCATATTTTACCTCCCCAGAGCCCTTTACTCTATCAATGGACACTGACACCAAACCTGCATTGGAAAATGACCATGACATTACAGTGAGTCAGACTCAAGTAGACATACTTAGCCCCAGTAAATGTCCAAAAAACCTAATCAAAAAGCAAAGCAATCAGGGCCTACTAAATCTTAGAACTCATTTGCAACAGGTGTAAACCTAGCTGGAGAGCTATGAAGCTCAGAACAAAGATTGGAACCCTGGGGCTTATAGACAATGATGCAGGATGCTTCTAGGTGCTGAATCATAATACGTAGAGATGTAGTGGTCTCTTAAGAGGTTACTCTTAGATACTTCTCAATTGCAGAAGAAATGGGACAATTTACATTCTGAAAGAGATTGTGTTCTAGATCTAGTGAGCATAGAAGAAGTCTTGGCTTTTGCTTTCCATTTTTTGCAGTTTTTTGTTTTCATTCTGGAGATGTCCTGGCCTCACATGCGGCCTTGTATGCTTGTGGCATACTTAATTTAGCTGACAGGTATAGTGGAGAAACAGTTCTGTTGGCCTTGCATTTGATGCATCTTATGTTGTAGATTATCCAGGCTTGGATTTGCCGCCCGTGTATTTCCATCAGGGCTGGAATGAATCAAACTTCTTTAGTACTTTGCTGAAACTTGTTCTCATTAAATTGGTTACTTTCACTTTCCAGTGTGGCATCAAGGAGAATGCTGAGCAGGCAGTTACCTCCTCCTTGTTGCATAAGTACAATGGCTTGGACTCTAGTTCTATAATCACTTTGCAGGAGGTAGGGTATTACTTTCTTAAGGAGGAGGAGTTGGTGCCAGGATGTCCTGGTTTTATTAGTAAAGTATTTTCTTAAAGAAGAGGTCTGTGTCAAAGGCAAGAGTGATTATGTATTCTGTGTCAGTTGAGGATGAATACCTGTCTACGTTTATTGTGGAGAGCTAAGCATGAATTTGTGATTTTTGGTTACAATCGCTGAAAAGTGTTGTGTTTTAGGTGGTGGGTGTCAGAAATTCAATTCTGAATGGCATTAATGTCATGAGCAGGGGTGATTTTTAGGTGATGTGTTTCATCAGTGCATTAACGGATCCTGTACTTCGACGTGGGTCTCATATCTTTTGTCTGTTGCAATGACTGATAAAGTCTTAATGTCCATGTGGGTCTGCCTCCAGTGAGGGTATAGCTCAACATGACAGTGACTTGAAATCTCTGTCCTATCATTTCTGTTTCTTTGGTTTAGCCTCCCGCTCCAAAGATGCCTTATTGTACCCAAACTGGTTTTGTATGTCTTCTCCTCTTTTGATCCGCAAGGTCATCCCCACTGCCAGATATACTCCCCAGTAGTCAGAGTTAATTTTGCATTCCATCACTGATAATCTATGTGGACCTGAACCTGCATCTTTACTGCAGTCACAGAACGTCTTAATTATACTAGTGCCTATACCTACGCATTGAAACATATAATCACAATTTTCCTGTATTTCTAGATTCCAGGATCAAATTATACTAATAATTCATATATTTAAAGTGTGGTATATTTTTTTGTCAACCAGTTCCTAAGGAAGCTGCAGTGTAAGATCAGCAGTTTTATTGGAGTGAAAAAAACAGAATGATATAAATGGGAAACACTTGTCCAAAGGGAAAAGAAGCATCTGGGCTTTCTAATTTCAGGATGTGATATTGGGAATTATGTGAGTGGTAAATATTTTATTTATTAGTATTTTGTAAAGCGCATGGTTACACTAGCAAGTGTGTCCCCGCGCTGAAAAATGCTAAAGATGTTTCCAAAAATTCATGCTCACTTCCGATCTTAGTCTTTGGGGAAGAGGATTGTTTTTAGGTCTCTTCTAAAATGTGGCTCGAGGGTTCTGTACGCAGTTTTTCTGGCAACTGGTTCCATGTCCTGGCCGTCTTGACTCTGAACGCTTTTCCGCCCATTCTGGCTGTTTTGACCTTTGGGACTTGTACTTGCCATGTGCCGCATGATCTCAGCTGGCGGGTGGGTTCGTACCATTTCAGAAGGCCATGCAGATATCTTGGGCCTCCTACACATAGGGCTTTAAAGGTCACCCGTTCCCTGATCGGGAGCCAGTGAAGGGTTTTCAGAGCTTTCTTTGATGATGCTCTTCTGGGTAGTTGTAGGATCAAGCGGGCCGCTGCGTTTTGTGTTTGTTGTAGTCTAGAAAGGCTTTTTTCGCTGGCCCCTAGATACAGTACGTTTCCATAGTCTAGCCTGGATGTTATAAGGCTGTGGACTAGGGTCTGTCGTACTGGTATGGGCATAAGGTCCAGAGTTTTCCTAAGGACCCGCAGTATCCCGAAACAGGTGCCTGCCACTTGTTTGGTTTGTTACTGAAACCCATATTTAAAAGGAATACCTCTGTACAATTATCTTCAATCAATAGGGATTAAAATCACAAACAACTTCTTGGTAAGCTCTGCAATTCCTTGAAACTGATTCATATGTGGAAACATTATATTTGTCTGAAGTGAGTGACTGCCAGTTTGCCCACATTTTCAGCAGGAGGTGGAATGTTGGAGAATGACTTAGAGAATAGAAATGAGGATATGTGAGCACAGATTATAGAGGATGTGTGAACTTGAGATGGAATTTCCTCTTTCAATTAGCTCATCAAAAAATTCCACTCTAAATATTAATCTTTCTTCATCACCACAGGATGTATGGTAGCTTACAATGATTTGTGGTTGGAAAAAAGGGTTCAGCAAAAAAGGTGCAGTTGTGCCTTGTGTTTGTATATAGGAGGCCTCTAGTGGTCCTTGATGGACTCCTTACAAGTATTACATAATCGGTTTGGTGTGGTTGGTGATGAAGTGCGTTCAGTTAATTGTTGAATGCTGAAGAATAAAGATGTGTAAAACAGAGCCCCGTGTGTGGTGTGGTCTGTTACCTGCTCCCGGGCCATGGACAATGCTACAACTGGTGACAAGGATGGGATGTGTAACCCGAAGAATCGAGGGTGCTCCTAGAGAGTTTGCCGTGGTCCAGTAAACTACTCTGCGTGCCATGTGCACCCCAAGAAGCAGTCTACAGTTGATAAATGTGAAATCAAAGAGCAACTCCAGCTTTTGAGAGACACTCGGAGAAGGTGAAGGCCCGGCAGAAAAGTACAGTAAGTAAGCCTGCCAGAAGTCGACTGTTAAGGCCAAAAGAAGAGATACTGAGCCACAACATAATGCAGAACTAGCATTGATACAAAGCAGAAACACTAAAGACAGCAACAGCTTGGTATAATGCATAGGTCAAGAGTGGTGAAGAGAAGATGCAGGAAGCGAAACCATTACTCACTGTGAAGAAGGAAGATGGCGCCTGCCGACCCCAGCTTGAGCGCGATGACCCGAGCACTCGTGAGCAGGTTGATGCTTGCAGAGGTGCCATCGAGCCATGAGATGCTGAAGATCAAATGCTGCCATAACAGCATATACTCTCAATGTTGGTGAGAAACAGTACTAAAACCCAATGATGTTGTGTTCCTGAAACCACCACCTCCTTTCGATACAGCAAAAAAGCATAATATTGGTGACAGATGAACTACCTGGATCGAAATGTTCAATGACTTCATAGATGCTATAGAAGAAGTGGATTACAGAAAGATCATCAAATACTTAAAGAACCTGGTGGGTGATGGAGTAAGAGGATATCACAGGCTGATGAAGTATCATACCCTCAAATCAATCAGACTTTGGAAGCCAAGTGAAATCCAATGCCGAATGTCAACTATGAAAGGTACACCTTCAACTAACTAAGACCGCAACCTGGTGATATGATGGATGAGTTTGTAGAGAGACGTGATGCGCTCGCAAAGCACTGTAAATTCAGTAAAAGCCATGGGTCTTAGAGTTATCAATGATTGTCTTTCCATTTCATTTCGATGCTGAATGGTGTGGAAAATGCTCATTTTGGAGAACCCACCCATGGCTGCAAGAGCAGAGGAACATGCTGATCGACCGGTTATGATATGGAAACTGGAACAACTCAAAATGAATCAGCATTGAATATGAGAGCAAGAAAAAAGATGCAGAGAGATGTCTCCAAAGAAAATAAATTGTTTTTCCACTTTGAATTCTCGTTTCAGCATAAAAGTAAATGCCTGGCCATCAGATAGCTATACAAAGACTGCTGGAAAAAAAAGACTACATGACGGGTTGCAAAGCAGAAGCAAAACTAAATGCACCACAGAGAGATGAGAAGATGCGCTCCATAAAATTACAGAAGCACTCTAACCACTCGCACAAGGCAAAATGTCAACATTGACTGAGGCAAGTGGAAACATAATGAAGTCAATCATCCTCAGATTAATCTTTCAAAGGCCTACTAACATCATCATCATCGAGTAAAACTGAGGAAGATGAATGGACGATGATGGTGACAGTCAGAGACTGACGTGCCCATGTAGGATTGGCCACTTGCAAAGAAGAACACAAACGTAAAAAGAATTGCCACACGAAGGAACAAAGGCCATTTAGACATTGCCCTAAAATAGGGGTCAAGATGAATAGTTGCCCTACGACTTTTATTATATACAGTGGTGCATAAATAAAGATCACACTAGCAGAAACGTACAACAAACTATCTCCGGTACCATGTCTCACACCATCGAGAACCAATGTGTACACCTGGGCAGCCTCTACGCCTTTGCAGAGTCAAGGATCCTTTATAGCGACCATATGCGGCACAAGAAAATGACAGTGCAAGCACCAATTCTTGCCCTCCAGGGTACATCTGCAAGTGCATGCTTGTTAAGTTTCGATACTGCTGCTGACATGGGTCTATCAACTACGGCTCATTCTGAAATAGTAAGTCAATTACCAACCTTGTTTCATGGACTTGGGAAACGTGAGACAATGAAAGTGGGGCTTCACATTAATGAAGATAGTCACCCTGTTGCCCAGTGACATAATCAAATTTCTTTTTACTTACAGGAAGCTGTTGAGAAAGAAATAGAGACACTGCTAAAACATAACATCATCAAGCTCTTTACTGCTCCAACTCAGTGGGTTTCACCCAAAAAATGCCAAAAAAGTGTGGTGGTGCCAAAAAAGGACAGTGAAGGTTCAGTGCGCTTTTGTGTTGATATGGGACAGGCCAGCAAAGCAATTGAAAGAGAGACTTCTAGGTCCACACCTTGCGGGCATTATTACGCAGCTGAATGGCATGAAAGTTTTCTCCCGCCTTGATCTGAAAAAAGGCTACCATCAACTTGAATTGGAAAAAAACTATATTACATTACTACATTTTTAACTCATATTGGTTTGTTCTGATACAAAAGACTCAGGGGTCATTCGGATGGCGGACGGGCTATGGTCCGTCCGCCATCCTGGTGTAAATTGGGACCGTCAGCCATGCAGGCGGCGGTCCCGCACACCCAATCAGAATGCGATCGCCTCCATGGCGGTAAGAACTTGACATTTAACTTTGCCGTGCAGCACCCACCGCAAGTTATTCGTACTAACAGAGACATGCTCAAACTAGAAGAAATCATTGACACACAGTCATGCCTGATGTTTCTAAACAGGTCTGGGAGAGTATTGTGGTTGACAATAATGGACATCATCTCATGGTAGTTGTTGATAATAACTCATGTTTTCCTCTAGTAGAAGTCTTGTCATCAACCACACATTACAAAGTTATCAAGAGGCTGGATGATATTTTCGCAGCCTGGGGTGTTCCTTATATTCTCAAATCTGACAACAGTCACTTCTTAATAGCAGATAGTTGGAGGACATTCTTAATAGTTTGAACATCTCTCTGGCCACAGGCAATAGGAGTTGTTGAATGATTTATCAGTACATTAAAAACTATGGTTCAGCATGCTGTGCTGGAAGGAATCTAACTAAAGTCAACTTTATGCTTAGCGCTCTGTGCCTACTGTTCCACATCTCATTCCATGACAGAAGAAAGTTCAGCTACCGTGCTGTTCGGGAGAGCTCTGGGAACAAAGATACCGCAATGGACTACCCGTCAATAAATAGACCCTGACAAGATTTGTGTCACTGACACCTCTCACAAATGCAAAATGAAGGCTTACACTGACAAGCGACAAGGCACTCAAGACATGGTCATTGAGGAAGGAGACCGAGTTGTTGCCAAGCAATGGCAAATGAGTAAGATTGAAGCTCCAATAAATGCTGAACTGCTAAGAAATATGCGAGCAAAGGATATATGGTAACTGCCCAATGACTTAGCAAGTCTATAACCAGAGACTCTTTGCAGTTAAAGCTTTGCCTCAATGTTCATCAGCTCCAGAATTAACAAGTGGAGCAAACCACCTGAAGACCCAAGTCAAGCATCTTTCTCTTTTACTGAGAGACCAGATGAAGGAGCCCCTCCTTTAGTTCGTACAAGTAGATCTAGAAGATTGGTGCGAGCACCTCAATGACTCATCGAGGAGTTATGATGTATATTTTTGTATATATGTGTTCGTATTTTTTATTTAACAAAGGGAAAGATGTTGTGTCTTGTGTTTGTATATATTAGGCCTCTAGTGGTCCTTAACGGAATCCTTTCAAGTATTACGTAATCGGTTGGGTGTGGTTAATAAAGTTGCTAACACAGTGCGTTCAGTGGAACTAGTTTTTTTTTTTAAAACAGATTTTATTTGTCTGGACGCACATATGATGCACTGCTCCGAACACCGGAGACTACTGCAATCAATAGCATATCAAACATACAATAAGCAGACTTTTGTAAGAAACATAACCCCATCCCACCTCTCATACCTCCCCCCAACTGCGCAGCTGCTGAAATACAGAGAACACATGTGTACAGACGACGTACGGAGTCAAATCAAGACACAGCACAATGTTATCAAATGTCCGGGCGTCAAGGTGATGGGACTGCAGGCCCATCAGGCGGAGGATCTAAGTCCAGCCCTCGGTAATCAGCCCACCTCTTCCAAATCTTGAAATGTTTGCCAGGGCAACCCCTGGCCAGGAATATAGGTTGCTCCAATCCCATGCAAAAGTCCATGCCGCTCCTCCAGGCAGCCAGAGGGCGCCATCCAGGCCTTAGCAATGTCTCGTTTGGCCAGCGTGAGGCCTAGTAGTAACAAGTGATGCTTATACCTGTTGCCCCCGATACCTTCCATGACATGCAGCAACGCTAGTTTAGGATCTCGGGGAAGCACCCAGGCTAACACCTCCGACAAGCCCTGAAATACCCCCCCAGAACCTTTGCAGCGCTGAACAGCCCCAAACAGTATGAAAGAGCATGCAAAACCTCTGAGCCACACCGAAGGCATTCCGGGGAGCCCACCATGCCAGCCCGCCACAGGCGCTGCTGTGTAGAGCCAGAGCTTTGTTCCAGTTCTCCTCTTCTAGGTCCCCAACATCCCCCTACCATGCATCCTTGAGTTTAAGTAGGTCGGATGAGCAATGGTGACCCAGTGTCTGATAGATGCGCGAGAGTTTCTTGTCTGGCAACTCACCCATGAACAGTTTGGCCTCAAGTGAGCTAAAGTCGGGGAGCTGCTCCAGGGCTGTCAAATGGGGCATTAGGGCATGGTGAAATTGAAGATATTTAACAAATTGGGAGTGGGGCATCCCGAATTCCTCCCGGAGATCCTGGAACGACTTCAGGGAGCAGCCTGACATTACATCCCCCAATGAGGAAATACCTATTACGTCCCAGCCCCAGAAACCCACGAGCGCGGACAAGTAGGGCAGGCAACCATTGTGCCACAGAGGGGTTTCCCGGGTAAGCACGTTCCACCATCCCATTCTACGTAGCATCTGCCTCCAGATATAAAATTCCTCTTGCGTGGCCGAGGGAAGGCAGCGCCAAAGCGCAGCTGAATACAGTAGTGTATGGACCAGTGCCGAGCCCATGAGAAATCGTTCTACCGCGTAGGCAGGGTCTCCCCTGTCCCCATACCACCAGTCATAGAGGACCAGTAGATGTGCGCCTGATAATACGAGAGTACCTCAGATGTGGCCAGTCCCCCAGTGTAGGTAGAGCGGAAGCAGGTCCGCAAAGCCACACGCACGGTCCCCCCCTCCCACAAGAACCCACTCAGCGCCGATTTGACTAGTTGGAACCAACGCGGCGGAAATCAATATGGATGATTTTGGAGCTGGTACATGAGGCGCGGGAGTGCCTCCATCTTAAATATGGCCAACCTGCCATGGATGGTCAACGGTACCGGGACCATACCTTCATATCCTCACGCGCACGGTCCCAGACAGGGGTGAGGTTACGCTCCCGGGAGACCGTAGCTGCCTCTGACAGGTACACCCCCAAGTATTTCATCCCATCCGACGCTATCACTCCCCTACCCGTCCCGGCTCTTGGCGGGGTTCATATATAGACCAGAGGTTTCCCCAAAGATTTGCAGAATGCGCAGCAGCCGCGGCCCGAACGATCCAAGTCCGTAAGAAAAAACGATATATCGTCCGCGTAAAGCGCTATTTTGTCGGCTAGACCCACGGACCATCCAAACCCCTTAAGTTGGGCATCTATGCGCACAACCACTCCACCAGGGGCTCCATTGCGAGCGCGAACAGATAAGGAGACAGGGGGCAGCCTTGACGCATCCCCCGTTGAACCGCAAAGGATCGGGAGATCGCTCCCCCGACACGCACTGAGGCCGTGAGGTCCGTATAGAGAAGCCGCACATACGCCAAGAAACGCGGACCTAGATTGAGGAGTTGCAATAGCGCGAACAAGTAGATCCAGCTTAGGGAATCAAAGGCGCGGTCCATATCTGCAAGGAATGGTGCCGCCTGCTCCCCCAGGGTCCTCCACGCCGAGACCACAACATGAGCGTGCCAAATATTATGACATGTAGCCCTATGAGGCATGAAACCCGCCTGATCCGGGTGGACCAGGTCTGTTATTTGTGGCTTGAGTCTATTGGCTAGAACCTTGGCCAGCACTTTAGTTTCGGTGTTCAACAAAGATATCGGGAGCGGTAGGATGCGTGACTCTCCGGGGGGCGGCCCGGCTTAAAAAAGACCACCACCTCCGCATGTCTCCAATCTTCCCGGAGCGCTCCCCCCTCACGCGCCTCCTCTATTACCGGACGGAGCCATGGGCCCAACTGCACGAATAACCTCCGAAGAAATTCACAAGGGAAGCCATTTGGCCTCCTCCCCTTACCGGGATTCAGCTCACCCAGAGCTGTACCTATCTCGTCATCGGTCAGTGGTCTATCCAGCAAATCCCGCACTTCGTCAGATACCGCCCGTGGGGGAGGTCATCAATAAAGCGCTGGATCGTGTCGGCCGGCAAGCACTCCCACGGCGCGTAGAGCTCCTCATAGTATAGAGCAAATCTATCCGCAATTTCCGGAGGTTCAAGTATGGGCCCGCCCTCGGGGTCTACGATGCGAGGCAGTGGTTGGGCATGTATTGTGCCCTGACATAGGCGATGTAGCCTTTTGCACGATTTGTCCCCCCATTGATACACCCGACTACGAGTGGCCAGCAAGGCCTGGCACGCTTCATCCATCCGCACCGCAGCGTATTATTGCTGGGCGTGGAGTAGCTTTCGCCGTTTAGGGCCCCCATTCGCTTCCCGACTACTGCGCTCCAAGGTCTCCAACTCTGCCTGGCTCCGCACAAGTTCTTTGCGCCGCTCCCTGCGGGCAGCCGCGCACCAAGAGATATCTATGCCTGCATGGTAGGTTTTAGGGCCTCCCAGAGCCTAGTCGGAGAGTCCACTGAGCCAACATTGGACTCAAGGCAGTGGTCCAGTTCCATGGCCATGTGCGCCCTATAGTCTTCCTGCATCAGATGCCACCCCGACATACGCCATCTAAATGGCTGCCTGGCCGGGCCCATGCTAAACGTGAGGGCTACTGGTGAGTGGTCAGACAAGGCTCTCTGCAGAATGTCCACCAACAGGATTCTATGGGCCAGTCCCCGTGGAACAAATATGTAATGTACGCCAGAAAAATATGTGTATTCCTTACTCGAGCCATGTAGGTACCACCATGTATCTGTCCAATCCAACCCTGTAACTAGTGCATGTAATTTGGTGGTGGAAGCTCCAACCGCCCCTCTCCCCTCAGTCGCCCCGCTACGCCATCTGTCGCTGCCTAAATCCATAACGTCATTCCAATCCCCACCCACAATTGATAGGATATCTGGCATATCGCCCCAAAGGGACAGAAGTTTCTCCACAAGGGGCCACTGTAAAGGTGGTGGGCTGTATACACTACCCAGGGTCACCATGTCTCCCCCCTATCCTACCTTGTATAAAGACATACCTGCCCTGCGTATCTGTCCAGAGTCGCTCGTGTGTATAGGAAACTCTGCGGTGTATGAGAATGGCAACCCCCCTAGACCCACTCGTGAAGCCAGAGTGGTATATGTGTGTGTACCCAAACCATTGGAGGCAAAGTATCTTTGTGCCCAGCAAGTGTGTTTCTTGAAGGAGTAGGACATCCGCCCCCACCCTTTTGGCATACTGGAGAACGGCACCCCTCTTTACCTTGTCTAACAACCCTCTTACGTTCCAGCTCACAATTCGCAAGGAACCAAGGCCTACCCATCCCTCCCCGCCACGCGAAGACATAAGACCATAGTACAATAGAATTTACAAGTGTCCTGGTGACTCAGCACGTACAATACATAGCAAACAAACAGCAGCATATCAAGCGCAAACAACCCCCTCAACGCCAACCCCCAACCCCCTTTCCCACCACCCGCCACCCTGCACCTCCCAAACATGGAAGCACCTATCGCGGCCGAACCGCAGCCCGAGCCCCAACGGGGGACCCTGGGCTGCCCCCTCCAATGGATCCCCGAGTGGCAACCCATAAGAACGGGGTTCCCACTCCCCCCCACCCACACCTCACTTGGGGCGGGGCACCAGCCCACGATACCTGAGCACCTGAGCGTCCATAGTGTCCATCAGCAATGTTCCAATCGAAGAATCAGCCGTTCAGGTTCCCTCTTGTTGCTGTCGATCCGGCACCGGACTCCCCTGGCGCAGGACAGAGCCGGACCTCAAGCTCCGGCCAGAGCGCGATCCCCCGCCAAGGGGCTGCTGACTCCCGAGTCCCTCCCGGACCGCTCCACTCAATGAGGAGTCCAATTCCCCCCCCTAGAGCCGTGGTGACGCGTAGTTTCACCGTTTCATCCGTCCACTGGAAGACTTCTTCGGGGGATTCAAAGAACAGCGTGCGGGCCCTAGCAGCAAGGAAGGATTGGCGCTGCTGCTGCACGAGTCGCGTGTAATCCGGGAAAATCAGGATGGTGGCCCGGTCTGCATAGTTCAGGAATTTGGCGATGATGGGCCAGGGGCGCGCCCCGGCTGGGGGCTTCTGCATGAGCGCCCAATAGGCCCGCTCCACCACGAAGCAACGAGACAGCTCTCCAGCCACTGGGCCAGAAAGCGCTCCGCATTGTTGCCCTCGCAGCCTTCCGGAAATCCCACAAAGTGCAGGTTATTCCGTCGCGCGCCTCCTTCTGCATCTTCGACCCTCGTGGTGAGGCCCTTTTGCGTCTTTTCCATGGCCGCAACCTTCTTTTTTAGCACTGACATATTGTCCTCGACCTCTGAAATACGTGTATCAGTGCCAGTGATCCGCTCCACCGCATTCCTCAAATCCTGATGGAGCAGCATAACGTCGGAGCCGACGGCCCCGATCTTGGCATCCAGCATGTCCCTGGATTGCGTGATGGCCGCCAACCGCGCCGCATTATCTGGCACAGCATTTTGCGTCCCCCCACGCCAGCCGCCTGACCTACCTCCGTAAACTTGTCCAGCGTCCCTTGTTTAGAATGCCCACCTCGAGTCATCGTGACCGTAAAGGATATAGTATGCGGCAGGGACCCACACCCCAACACCAACCAGCACCGACCAGCCAGGGATCAGGCCCGCAAAAGGGGGCGAACCACGGTCTAGGCCTCTCCCCGCAGCAAATGTCCCACTGGGGTCCACACGCCGTGGCCCGCACTGACCGCCGACTCCCTCGCATCGAGCCTCCGGACGCAGCCTTCGGCCCCCTCCTGGCCAGATCAATTGTGCCGCAGCACCCACAGTCAGCACGGCTCGGTAATGCCGCCGGGCGTAGCAGATTTAGGGCCAACACCACTCCACTGAAGGACCAAGCCACATATGAGGTGGGGGGAGCCAGAGGTGTCCCGGCTCCACCAACCATGCAGGGGGGAAAGGAGGGGGAGTGGACCCACTCGGGCCCCAAGGATCTCCACAAGGCAAGCTCCGGCCGCCCTTCACCATCCACAATGGCGCAACAGACTGTCCGCGGCACTTATAGACGGCCGCCTGTCCCCTCTGCAATACGGTGGCGCTGACCGCTCCCCCCCGACGTCACCTCTGATCTGTCCAGCCAGGGGACCCCAGCAAGGGCGTAAGGACTGGCAGCGCCACACAATGCCCTCAGCAAGGTCCAGCTGGTGGGCCGCCAGAATCGGAGCCAGCCGCCCGGGGCGCCAAAAATGGCCCCTGTCCTTCCGGGGCTGGCCAATAGTTCGCGGCCAATTCCAACGCGCCTCCCGGCCGATCCAGGCCCCTGCAGTCACAACAGCTTCCCCAGGTAGCTCAGCATCCCAATCCTCACTCTCGGCCACCACAGCCTCTCTCCGATCTGGGGATACACGGGGGTGCCGCTCGGATCGGCAATCCAGCACCCACCCGCCGGGGGGAGGACCACAGCGCCGGCCAGTCCCAGGACTAGAGGCCCCGGCTCCAGATCTTCACAGGAGCACCAGGCCCCTCTCTCGCCACAGAGTGTCCCGCTACGATCTGGGAGCTCCCGCTGGTCTCCGGGGGTGGTGATCGCTGGCAGAGGGTCTCCAATCCCCAGTCAGCAGGTATCAGCGCTCCGAACAGGATAGTTTGCAGGATAATTAAGGGGCTGGCCGGAGCAAGCCTAAAACACCGCCGCCATCACTGCCGGCCGAACCATGCCGAACTAGGTTTTTGATTGTTTTTTAATCACAAATTGATACCATGTAATCCTAGCAGACAACTTGTTAACCCCTTCCACACAGTGGACATGTGCTGATGACGAGTCCAGCTCATCATGGGTCCCCCACAGGGGAAACGCTGGCGCTCCCCCCACGGGTGTCCAATTTCGCCCCCACAAAGGGGGATGGCAGCGGAAGAGCTTCCGCTGCCACCCCGACCCCCCCCATGGGAAACCCTAAGCGTAGTTGGAAGGAGGTAAGATTCCTCGTTCCCGGGGGGCTTTAGAGAACGCATCGAGGGATCAGGGGAGAGGAAAGAGATTTTCCTCTACCCTGATGTCTCTTTGCACGGCATTTCTGCTTCACGATCGCGCACAGCGTCGAGATCGTGCAGCGGAGATGCCCCCACTAGCACGAGAGATTTTAAATTTGTACATTGGAAGCGACCCCTTGGGCAAGAGTCACTTCTTAGTAGGATCAAATATTTTTAATGATTTTCTGCCCCCAAATCAGCCTGTTTTTTGGGCTGTTTTGCCCCCGGAGGGGGGGCAGAACATGCCACTAGGCACCAGGGAATGTTGTGGGGGATTTTAAATATTAATGGAAGCGACCCCTTGGGGAAGGGTCGCTTCCTAGAGGGGGCATTTTTTCAAGATTGTTTTTCTGCCCCCCCTGAGGGCAAATCGACCTGTTTTTTCAGCCGTTTTGCCCCCGGGGGCAGGGGGGGGCTGCAAAATGCCACTAGGCATCAGGAACTCATTTGGGGCAGTTAAATTTGGATGTAAATGACCCCTTGGGCAAGGGTCGCTTTAGTGGAGGCATATTTTAAGGAATGTTTTTCGGACCCCTGGGGGCAAATTAGCCCGTTTTTTGCTGTTTTGCCCCCAGGGGGGGGGGGGGCAAAAATGCCACTAGGCACCAGGGACTCATTTGGGGCATTTAAATTTGGATCTCCTCCAAAGTGGAGCATTTCTTGTTGATGTTTGTCTGCCCCAGATCTGCCCGTCATTTTGGCCTTTCTGGCCCACTAGGCCCTAGGGATTTTGTTTTGTAGTGTGTGGAAGCTTCCAAAGGTGGTTATATTTTGGGATGTTTTTTCCTGCCGCCCCGCCCCCCCCCCCCCCCCCCCCCTTGGTGACAGTCAGTCTTTTTTTTTTCGTCCTTACTGCCTCCGGGTGGGGGGGGCAGTATATAACCAATGACTTGGTGGAAAACCTCACCTAATCCCCATTGGTCTCAGCCCTGTTTGAAGGCCCATCTGGCCGAATTATCATTTGGGTAGCCACATTGTGTGTTATAATTTTAATTGTCATATTGTTTATGAAATGTAATAGCAATTTCTATTTTATTCTAGTTCAAGGATTTTGCTGTTTGGACTGTTGTAGGTTGCAGTTTTGTTACTGGTGGTTTTGCACCTTGTGTAGTTGCATGTACTTGGTAAGTGAATTTATTTTTTACTATTTATTCTAAATTAGTTTAATTTCCTACATGAATGTGTTTTTTGTAAATGGTGTAGTAATAGCAGTTTGGCTTCTGTGTTTTGAGTATCAAAATCTTTTTCGCATTAGTGCTTGATGTGTACTCTGTTGTCTTATGAGTAACTGTTTTTTTCTTTCTAGTGGGATATTGTTGCTTTTTGCTGTGTCTCTGCAGAGTAGGTGCTGGTGAGTGTAGCTATCTTCGATAAGAGTTAAATTGCTTTGGAGTGTATATATCTTTGTGCTAAAGCCACACTTTGTTTACTGCTTACTTTGCCCAGTGTTGATTGTTGTTGACTTGTTTATGCTGTCTCCTTTCTTACAAAGAATAATGGCTAGCCGCAGGAGTACTGCTCAGCAGGTTGTTGGTATGCTTTTTGAGTCTTCCTCTGACCTTAGTTCAGAGACTGACTCTGATTCTGAGGCAGAGGTAGGAGGGGAAGATTCTGGCAGTGAGGTTTCTCTTCACATGGAATCATCGGATGATGAAGCTTCTTCTAGTGCGGATGAAGTGCCTGTGTTAGAGGAGGACATTGATGTGCTTGTAGTGCGCCAAGAGTCATCTGGACTGCAGCCTGGGGCTGCAAGGTTTCCCATTGGTGTAGGTCGGCAAGAGGCATCTGGGGTGCAGCCTGCGGCTACAAGGCTTCACATTGCTGTGGTGCAGCAAGAGGCATCTGGGGCTGCTAGGCTTCCCGTTGGTGTAGTGCGGCAAGAGGCATCTGGGGCTGCTAGGCTTCCCGTTGGTTTAGTGGGGCAAGAGGCATCTGGGCTGCAGGCAGGGGGTCCAACACTTACCGTTGATGGTGCTGGCCTCTGGATTGTCCCTGTTATGGTGCAGCCAGCATTGACAGACTTTACTGGTGTTCCAGGGTGTAAAGTGAATACTGAGAACTTTTTGCCTATACATTTTTTTCAGTTGTTTATGGGCCATGTGTTTTTGGCAGAGATTGTTGAGCTGAATTTGTATGCCAAACAGTTTTTGAGGGACCACAGTGCCAGCCTTAAGCCCCATTCTAGAGCAACACGGTGGACTCCCACAAATCTTGAAGAGATGAAGAAGTTCTTGGGATTAAGTTTTTGATGGGCTTGCTAAGGAAGCCTGTAATAATGTCAGGACACTGGATATCTTCAAAGGTATTTATTCAGTTGGAGAGAGCCACCGAGGCTGGCACAGCATAGGCATCTAGGAAACAACTGCCATCTACAGAATACTAGGCTAACCACATTCCAAGTGACATCAGCGTGACACATCACCACACCTCCCCCCTCAATAACAGAGAAAAAAAATGAACACAAGAAGTAGAAGAGAAAGATATGTGCATAACCATATAGGCATTCAGAAAAGAGAAAAAGAGAAGAAAAAAAAACGTACAAATTAAACATAGTCCTTTAAATATTGTGGTCTGTAACATTTCCTACTGCTCGATCTAGAATTACTACTATTTTCCATACATTTGATATCATTCTTAACAATTTCAGATGAAAAACTTGGGGTATACGAAGAATCAGAAACAGAAGAAATACTGGGATCTCTAACAACACGGGAAGTACTCCACCAATTACCATTGGATAATTTGACGGCATTCTTGCGAATATCAACAATTTGTTGAGAAGCGGAAAATTTAGACAACCCTTTTTTAACAAACATGGGATTCTTAATCTTGACCCAGTCTCCAATAGAAAGTTCTTGAGAAGGTCTTGCAAGAATAGATTGACAATTTCTTGAAGACATTTCAGTGGATTTTAGATTGGCAGAGTCCCACATGTGTTTCATATCGAAATTATGCTGAAATGATTTTACCATCCAAAAAGGGTAAACCTGAGATGGAGCTTTTCTTCCCCTCATGAGTTCAAAGGGACTGAACTTGGTACAAACATGAGGAGAAGTACGATAAGACCAGATCAAATCTTTTACTGCTTGAAACACACAACATCCTGATCTGTAAGCTGCTTGTACACACTCAACTACAACTCTATTGAACCTTTCTGTCTTGCCATTGCTTTGTGGGTGATAAAGGGGAGTCCTAGTATGCTTAATGCCACAGGCACGCAAAAAGGAATTCATTTCTTCAGAAACAAATTGCACACCGTTATCAGTAAGAATTTCTTCAGGATAGCCTTCTCTGAGAAAAATTGAATTGAACAGTTAATGACGCTTTTTGAATTAGGAACATTGATAGGTTCAACCTCAACCCATCGTGATAAATGATCAATCAAGACAAGAAAATACTTTGAGTTTGAAGGTAAAACGTGAAAGGGACCCAAGAAATCCTTTCCTAACTTTTGCCATGCTCTTTCAGGAGGAGAGACAGGAGAAAAACTCGTTCCTTCAAGTACTAGTACTTTATCACTAGTGTTACATCGTGAACATTGTTTAACCAATTCATCAATCTGAGAGTCCATTTTAGGCCACCAAAATCGGTTCTGACTTTCCTCTTAGTAATGGTAAAACCAAGATGACCAGAATGAGCGGCCAACACAATTCTTTCACGGTAACATGAGGGAGGTACTAATTTGTTGCCTCTGACGATTTTTCCGCTTTCCACCGAAAGTTCATCATTTAACTTTCCAAAACATCTGTAAATCTGGTGAAAGACACTTTTCTCTTGGCCACCCTTTCTTTATTAATTCGACAACTTCTTTAAGTATAGGATCTTTATTAACTTCAAGAGCCCAACAGTCTTCCTCAAAGGACAAATTATCTTGAGTGATATGAGCTACAAAACATTCTTCAATTTCACACTCCCATTCTTGCTCATCAGTGTCCTCAATAGGTAATCTAGATAAGCAGTCGGCTCTGGAATTTCTTCCACCAGGAATGTATTCTATGGAAAATGAATATTCTAAGAGTTTTGTAGAAAGTCTAGCTATGCGAGCTGTGGTGTGTCTAACATTTTTTTCCTGAAAGAATATCAACGAGGGGTCGATGATCTGTTTTGAGAATGAATGATCTGCCCCAAAGATAAGATTTAAATTTTTCAACGCTCCAGACACAGGCTAAAAGTTCTTTTCTATGACGGAATATTTCCGTTCAACAGGTCGGAGCGTTCTAGATGCGAACCCAATGGTAAGTTCTCTCCCTTCAAAATATTGTGACAAGACAGCACCCAAACCATACTCACAGGCATCGACAGTAACAACAGTTTGTCTGCCTTCAACAAAAGCTTGGAGTGCTGGGGCTTTGAGAATATGTTCCTTAATAAATTGAAAACCTTCTTCACATTTTTCCGACCAAGAGAACACACTACCCTTTTTAAGTAGTTCTCTAAAACATTGTGATTTTTGAATTTTTTTTCATAAATTTAGCATAAAATTCACAGAGACCAAGAAAAGACAAAAGTTGTTCTTTGTTTTGTGGAGGGGGTGCTTCAACAATGCTTTTAATTAAACCAGGTCTGGGTTTTATGCCCTCCTTAGAAATAATGTGGCCGAGGTACTCAATTTCTTTCACTTTGAGAATGCATTTACTCTTCTGTAAGGTAACACCCCTAGTTTCTAAGGTACTAAAGACTTGGTCAATGGCGATATCATGGTCATCTTCAGTTTGGGTAAAAATAAGGATGTCATCTTGAAAAACTACGACATTGGAATTGTCACAAAAAATCTCAGTCATGAGCCTCTGAAAAACTGCGGCTGCCGAGGCGAGCCCAAAGGGAAGTCTACAAAACTGAAAAACTCCATCAGGAGTGACAAATGCAGTCAGATGTCTAGACTGGGGATGTAGCTCAACTTGATGGTAGGCTGCTTTCAGATCTAACTTAGAAAACCATGACGAGGATCCTACTTTGGCAATAAGTTCCTCAATGCGAGGAAGAGGAAAACCATCAACCCAGATATTTTCATTGAGGCTTCTCAGGTCCACACACATCCTTAAGTCCCCTGATCTTTTTTTAGCTAAAACAATGGGACTAAGCCAGAGGGTAGATTCAACTTCCTCAATGATTCCTTGTTTACACATGTTTTGTAAATGTTTGGAAAGATCACTTCTGATGCTTAAAGGAACATTGCGCAACTTATGTTTTACAGGACATGCATTTTCTTTAACTTTTATAAAATGTTGAAAGTTTGTAATTTTGCCCAAACGATCCTCAAAAATTTTGCTATACTTATGCTCCCATACATTAGAGATATGCGATACAGAATTGTTGTTGTACTGATCAATTGAAACTGGATTTGTTCTACCAGGTCTAATAGTTAAACCAAATTCAGCTTGGTGCAAAAGACCTAAAACATTTATGCCCCTTTTTGCTACGTAAACTTTCCCTTTGATAGTTACTCCAAACACGGTAATGTTTTCCCAAAAATAACCTAGTAATTCAATTTTGCTTCCTTCAAAAGCCACAGTAAGGACATCGGGAGGTAGCAGACTTTTGTCCCTCCAATAATTAAGGAACTTGTCGTGTGAGACAATAGTTATGCGAGCTCCAGTATCAACTAACAGCTGGATATGACTGCGACCAATACAAACGTCAATTTCAGGATCAGGTACATGAAAAACTTCTTCCTTGTTGAACTGTTGTTTAACTACAACTACATAATTTTGACAGGTGACATCATTTTGAACATCAACTTGTTGTAAACCATCTTGTACATTGTTAATGAGTTCTTCATTATCGTCTAAGACACATCTGACATTGCTTTTCCTACCACTCATACAAATCTTGGCAAAATGACCCATTTTGCCACATTGACGACATTGTTGATTAGATGCAGGACAATTTTTGAAAGAAGAAACATGCTGGTTTGAACCACATCTGTAGCAGAACATTCTTGAATTGAATTGTTGTCTATTTTGAATGAAATTTCTACTTCCTCTAAATCCGTACGGTCTTCTGATATAACCTCTTGAAGTGTTCTGGTTCAGAGGAATAGGAAGTTTGTCGATGGATGACTGTTGTTTAGCTGAAACAGCACCAGAAACAGTGGAATTAGATAGAGTAGTTTCTAGTTGCTTAATATCGTCAATGGAAATTTCTATGCTCTTAGCAATGTCTACAGCCTTGTCTAATGAAGGATCTTTGCAAGTAAGGAGCCTTTGTTGCGTCTTTTTACAAAAACAACGAGCAACAAGTTGATCTCTTATCAATTGAGATGTAAAATTTTCGAATTCACACTTAGCAGCAAGGACTTTTAAGGCAGTTATGAAACTATCAATGTTCTCATCAGGTTTTTGAGTTCTAGTGAAGAATTTGTATCTATGGACTACAAGGTTTTTAGTTTTAGTGAAGTATTTATCTAATTGCGCAACAGCTTGTTCAAATTCCCACCTTCAGGTTGTATAAATGGAGGCAAATGATCGAAGACATTTTGTCCTTCTACTCCTAAATGATCGTACATAAGGTTCTTTTTTCTTTCCGCTCTATATCTGAGACCATCAATAGCCCCTAAATAAGCATTAAAAGATCTCAACCATAGTTTCCACTCTAAAGGTGGGTCACCCGGATCTTGAAGAAAAGGCGCTGGAGGTATAACACTCTGCATGGTTGATCAAAAGGAACAAAAGGATGAGAGTTCTGTGTGAGTTGTGAGAGAAAAAAAATTATAATTTTTTTTTTTTTAGGTGTAAAAACGATTTTGGCCACAAGGTGGCATTGAAGAATAGCTGAAGGCTTTTATTTAAGGACAAACACTGAATTTTTTCTGATGAGAAAGTCAAAGTGGTTTTATATATGTTCTAAACGATAAATATGCTGGATAAATACTGGAGATTGCTGTGTGTGTCAGCGTGGCTTGACAAACACCAAAACAGCTGTGTGTGTCAGCGTGGATAAAGCACAATCCTTTAAATGTGAAAAATGCTGTGCGTGTCAGCGTGATTTGACAAACACAGGAAAAGCTGAGTGCCACGACGTGAAGAGAGCTGAATGTTCAAGCGTCGTGGAATTGTTGAATAAAGAAATGGAACACTGCACAGGTGATGCGTGATGCGAAGCGTCAGCAGAGCGACGTGTGGAATGGAATGACGAAGACGTCAGCGCTTCGCTGAGAGGAGCGGAAGATTCTCATGCGTCATCATTAGGGCCGAGGAGGCGGAGGGGAAGCATTGCGCAGAAGCTAGCGGGAGGAATGCTGAAAACGATCTAGCGCAGTCCCAAGAGACTAAATCCTCAATGAATTTGAAGCAGTGCAGATCGAAAGTTCGTCAGGACTTCCAACACCGAGATAACTGCAAGGTAGGCGATGACCATGAAATGTAAATGCAGTATGCAGAGTTGTCGGCAAAAATGGAAAAAAAAAAAAAAAAAACGCTGTGCGGTGGCTCTCCCCCGTGTGGAAGTCCGTGATAGAAAAGAGTAAATGTACTCACGTGGAAGCCGAGGTCAAGGGTGTGGATTTGAAGCGAGGGTTGGAGAGCTTAGGGTTTTAAAGGCTCATCGTGAAGGGGAATTCGGTTCACCCAAGCTCATTGAGATGGCAAAATCGGTTCACCCATCCTCCGTCGCCAGTGTAATAATGTCAGGACACTGGATATCTTCAAAGGTATTTATTCAGTTGGAGAGAGCCACCGAGGCTGGCACAGCTTAGGCATCTAGGAAACAACTGCCATCTACAGAATACTAGGCTAACCACATTCCAAGTGACATCAGCGTGACACATCACCACAAAGCCATCAATGTCTTCATATTGGTCTACTAGTCCCTTGATGGAAACGGGTAAATTGCCGGCAGTCATAAGTCATGATAGGTATTTGCTTCTGCTTCGGATGATGCATTTTTTCGATATTGGTTTAGCGTTGCCACAAGATCACTCTGATTGAGACCGTCTTTTTAAGATTCGGCCTGTGGTTGATCGCTTTGTTGATCGTTTTTTTCTGAGATCTATGCTCAAGGAAAAGAAATCTCAGTGGAAGAGTCTTTGGTGTGGTTCAAGGGCTGCTTGGTTTATATGGTTTTTAGGCAATACATTCCTAGTAAGAGGGCACGCTATGAAATTAAGCTGTATATGCTGTGGGACTGGCTATGTCTCTAATTTCAGGGTGTATACCTGTAAAGAGTCCAGCATTAACCCCCCCTGGTTGTCCGTCCTTTTTTGGAGTGACTGAGAAAATTGTGTGGGAACTTGGTAGAGGATTATTTAACAAAGGTCACCATTTATATGTAAATAACTTCTACACTGGTGTGCGGATGTACAAGGAATTATTGCTTGTGGCACAATGCGCTGTAACCATAAAGCAGTGGTTCCCAAACTTTTTTGACCCGTGGCTCCCTTGATCTAATTGGCAGTTGGCCGTGGCTCCCCCCCCATTTTTTTACCGGTGGACGGGTGGGTGGGGATGTAACCCCGACCTCGGGAGTACTTCCTGTTGTTTTCCCTAAATTAATTGGGATGCAATGAAGGTATTTTATCATATTTGTAACAAAATAAAAATTTAACAGTTGTAAAAGGGGAAAAACAAACTTTTGCTTTATGTGCTGATACGTTTTCCCTCATCGAGAATGTAAATGTGTTGTGACCTCAGGCGTGGGAGGATGTATTGAATATTTGAATGCCTTCCCCTTTCAAGGATCATCCGAGAGTTCTACTGGGTTTGGTCTAGAATAGTTTAAAAAAATGACAATGGCCCTGTCTGTAAACGCATATTTGAAGATGTTTTTTAAACAAAATACACTTTCGTTTTATGTAATTGTAAATACATATTCCCTATTGAATATATAGAATATGCATTTACAATGAAATTTAAAAAAAGTTTATTTTGTTTACAAAAAACATCTTCAAATGTGCGTTTACAGACTGGGCCATCGTCATTTTTCTAATCTATTCTAGACCAAAACCCAGTAGAACTCTCGGTTAATCTGGAGTTAAATTCCACCAAGTTAAGACGGAGCCACTCGGTGTTATCATTGCATACTGGAGGAAAAATGCACCCAACAGGCAAACACGCACACCGAAATTCATTTAATAAACCCCTCCCCCTGTCTCCCAGAATCCTGCCAACTCTCTCCCCCCTACCAACCCTCTCCCCCTGCCCCCGGATGTCTCCCTCTTCTCTGTTTTATGCCTTGTGGCTGGCCCTAAGCTAGGAGTGCCCGTTCTGCCCATGCTTGCTCCCTTTGTGACCTCTCCTGCCCCCTCTACCCATGTCTGTCCCCTTTGTGTCTTGAGACTGTCACTTCTTTCCATGCCTGCTCCCTTCGTGTCCTCTAACTGTGTCTTCTATTCATGCTGCTCCCTTTGTGTCCTCAGACTACCCTTCTCTCCATGCCTGCTCCCTTCGCATACTTAGTCTGCTCCTAGTGTCCATGCCTGCTTCTGTCGTGCCCTCAGACTACCCTGCTGTCCATGCCTGCCCCATACCCCTGTCTACCCCCTCTGTCCATGCCTGCCCCCGCGCCCTCAGACTGCCCCTTCTGCGCATGCCTCCTTTCTTCGTGCACTCAGTCTGCTCCTTGTGACCATGACTGCTCCATTTGTGCCCCCTGATTGACCCATCTGGCAATGCCTGCTCCCACTGTGCTTTCAGACTTCCCCTTCTGTCCATCCCAGCCCCCTTCGTGCTCTCAGACTACCTCGTCTGTCCATGCCTTTCCTTCATGCCTTCTCCCTTCGTGCCCTGAGACTGCCCTTTCCTCCATGCCTGCTCCCTTCGTGCCCGCAGACTGCCCCTTTTCTCCATGCCTTCTCCCTTCGTGCCCTGAGACTGCCCCTTTCCTCCATGCCTGCTCCCTTCGTGCCCGCAGACTGCCCCTTTCCTCCATGCTTCCTCCCTACGTGCTCGAAGACTGCCCCTTTCCTCCATTCTCCCTACGTGCCCTGAGACTGCCCCTTTCCTCCATGCCTGCTCCCTTCGTGCCCTGAGACTGCCCCTTTCCTCCATTCTCCCTCTTGCCCTGAGACTGCCCCTAGAGGGTTAGTGTTGAATTAGTAGTGAAACATGCAAGTACATTTTAAGTGGTGGATAGGTTAGTCAGTTATTTGGATTTGGAATGATAGCAGAAGGATAGAGGAGGAAAAAGGTTTGTATTTATATGGTACTTGTTACCCCTGATGGGGTGTTGACACACTCTATTCAGGAAGCCCATAAAGGATTAGTGGTGAATTAATATGGTGAAATATGAAGTAATTTCATTGGTGGATATTAGTCAGTTATTTGGAGTGAGAAGGATAGCAGAGGGATAAAAGGGGAAGAAAGATTTGCATTGATATAGCACTTGTTACCCCTGATGTATGATGAAGTAATTGCTTCAGCAGAGACTCGGACCTGTCCTCACATCTGTGGTACTCTGGCATCATCAATAAGTATTTATTTCACATGACTAGCAATACTACTCACCCCAAACGTAACATGTTTAAATGAACCCATCCGATCTCTGTACTGGGTGAAACAATACTCCCTCTCTAATCTTACCAATTGGTATAAACAGCCACCTGCGTTAAAATAGCACTTTAGCTTGGAGTAGGGTTTAAAAGTTTATTATCCATTCAACGATTAAATACCCTTAAATAGCAGCGGTAGGATTATGACGTCACGACGGAAGGCTGCAGTTGATTAAATGCTACAAATTGCTTTCTTATTCCTGCTAAAGCAGGGGGTCAGTTTTCAGCAGAAGCCGGTGACTCGAGAGTCAGCAGAAAATGATTGCTTGCTACAGGATGGAGCTAGCAATAAATGATATAAGGAAGGCCAGGAGCCCACAGGGCTTGTTGGGACTCCAGGACTAGCCTCACAATCCTAGGGCCCGATTAGCAAAAACCTTTTCCATGCTTAAATCGTGGGAAAGTGGAGTTCCCCACAAGGAAAATACATTCCATACTCGCAAAGTTAGGATGCGCATATTGTTGAGCAGGGCTGTCACATGCCAGAGCAGACCTTCCGGTACATTTTTCCACAAGGATAAGTGACAAGTGAGAGTTCCAAGGGCTATGGTCCTTGTAAATAAAGATGCAGAAAGTATGGGAGAAGGCATTAAAGATTATATTTTCTACAAATTTTGCGGGGGACAACTTCACGCAGAAAATAAAGCATTCCATGTCTTCTCTTTGTGCCCTCAGACTCGGACGCGCAACACCCATTGGACTCAAAGGGCTTCAGCCCCCGACCCCGACTCCCTCCCCCCTCCCCTCCGCCTCCCCGTCGTGTGTGGCAGCCCAGGATGAGACCGCATCCCCGGTGCATACATAGCCGCACCCGAGCACTACACAGGTCTTTAAAAGACCATTTGCATGTTAATGAGGCCTCGCTGTTGTTTCACCCCTTCTAAGAGCCCCTGCAGCTCCACCCTGCATGTTGCCCACATCGTGCCGCGGTGCCCCTGGCAACTCATAACGGCGCACCAGGGAGCCGCGGCATACAGTTGGGGAACCACAGCCGTAAAGGTTTCCCAAAAGAATTTGTTTGTCAAAAGCTTGTGCGGAGACAGTGCAGTGTGTTGCGTTGCGAGGAGCTTCTACATTTGAAGTTTTCAGACAGGAGAGATGTCTACATGCTGACTACCATCCATGATAAAAGCTCTGCACCTGTAACTGTTTGGGGTCAGGTTACTGAAGTGCGCAAACCTGTGTGCATTTTAGACTTTAATAGGCACATGGGTGGTGTTGACAGAGGAGTCTGTAATAGGCAGCCTTGTTCTAGAGGAACAGGCAAGTGTTCCTAGAGTTGAAGTGGTGGAGGATGTGGCTAGATTGAAAGATCGCCACTTTCCTGAATACACTCCTCCCACAACCTCAAAAGACTTTCCCACTAGGAGATGTAGAGTCTGTTGGCAAAGAGGTGTGCGGAGGGAGACTCTTATGTACTGTCCCGACTGTCTTTCTAAACCTGGATTGTGTGTGTCAGCTTGCTTTAAATCGTACCACAAGCATAAGAATTTTTGAGAGTATCCTTGAGTGGTAAAGTGAACTGCCTGACCTATATTGTTTAACATTTTTTATTCTGTTTCAAGGTTGGCTTTAGTGCAATGTATTTAGTTTCAGATTTTGTGTTAGCAGATTTGTATCTATTTGCAATTTGTTTGTGTTTTTTTTATTAAAAAATTCTAAATGTGATGGTGGTGTGTGTAGGCTGGAGCTTGGCTGGCGGTGTGCGTGGACTGACTCTTGGCTGGCGGTGTGGGTGGATTGGTGCTTGGCTGGCAGTGTGGGTGGTTTGGTGCTTGGCTGGCAGTGTGTGTGGACTGGCGCTTGGCTGGCGGTGTGCATGGACTGGCGCTTGGCTGGCGGTGTGTGTGGACTGGTGCTTGGCTGGCGGTGTGCGTGGACTGGCGCTTGGCTGGCGGTGTGTGTGGACTGGCGCTTGGCTGGTGGTGTGTGTGGACTGGCGCTTGGCTGAAGGTGTGGGTGGACTAGCGCTTGGCTGGCAGTGTGAGTGGACTGGCGCTTGGCTGGCGGTGTGCGTGGACTGGCGCTTGGCTGGCGGTGTGCGTGGACTGGTGCTTGGCTGGCGGTGTGCGTGGACTGGTGCTTGGCTGGCGGTGTACGTGGACTGGTGCTTGGCTGGCGGTGTGCATGGACTGGTGCTCGGCTTGTGATGTGTGAGTAGTGACTTGCTGCTGGTCACTACACACACTGCTAGCTGAGCGCCACTCCACGCAATCCATCAATTGGTGTAGTTGCTGTCAGGAATGTGGGCATGTGAAAGTGATGGGCCCTTGAATGGCGCTGTCTGCTGGTGTGAGTGTTGTAATGTGATGGGCCCGCGGCTGGCGGTGTGAATGTTTTGTATGTGTCGCACGTATGAAAGGTGTATGAATGGCCTGTAAAGAGGTTGGTGCCTTGTCGTGGCTTTACAGCTCACGACCTGTGACTCAATGGTTCAGTTTCTCGTCCTTTTAATTCTTAACAGTGCATTTCATTTTTGTGAAATCACTTGCTAATATAATTGTATATACTGAATCATCACTCACCCTCGTGCCAAATCCAACCAGTATGTGTGTGTGCTTGAGGATTAGATGGCTGTGCAGTAGTATTTGTCTTTTTTGTCTTTCTGAAGCAGGGTGTACCTTGTCCCTTTTTGTGAATGTTGTAATGTGTTGGTTTTGTGCTTGGAGGTGTGAATGGTAATGATAATCCACATTTGGTCTTGTGTGTATCACATCTGAAAGGTGCATGAATGGCCTGTAAAACGGTTGGTGCCTTGTTGTGGCTTTACAGCTCACGAGCTGCGAGTCACTGGTTCTGTTTTTTGTGCATTTAATTATTGACAGTGCATTTCATTTTTGTGAAATCTCTTGTTAATAAAATTTTATGTACTGAACCATCACTCGCCCTCGTGCCAAATCCAACCAGTATATGTGTGTGTTTGAGGAATAGATGCCTTTGCTGGAATCTGTCCTTTGAGTCTCTCTGTCAAGGTGTACATTCCATCTAAGAATAACCTAACAAATGTAGATATTATTGTTAACCCATGGGAGTAAATGTTGATGTCTCTCTTGTGAATTCCAACAAGTTATCTTATCCACAATGTCCTGCAAACTTAAAAATGTCTGTCACATTTTCCTTGCAATATCGTGCCAAAAATCTCACGCTGCAGAAATATAAACATATAATTATATCAAAACGATTTGGTTTTGCAAGAGAGGTCACCTGGGTTTTTGGTCCCGTGCTCGGCGGCCATCTAGGAAAACCTACCAAACCCACACACTTCTGAAAACTAGACACCATAGGGCTTCCAAGGAGGTATGGCTTACATGGATCCCCCGTTTCCTTACCCAGAATCCCTGGCAAACCTCAATTTTAGCTGAAAAAATCAGTTTATTCACACATTTTTGTGTGGGAAAGTGTGGTCTCACCGGGCTCACACACATTTCCTACCACCCAGCATGCCACCAGGTCTCCTGATAAAAATGGTGCCTCACTTGTGTGGGAGGCCCAAGTACCCGTGACAGGCAAGGGCCCAAAACATTTTTTGATTGGCAATGTTGATGTTGCCTCAAAACATTTGGTGCCCTTGCAGGTCGCGGTTTGGTTTTCTGACAAAAGTCTGTCATTCCATAAAAGCTGGGAAAATTGTGATTTTAGCCCCACAAACCCTTTTTTGATAACATTTGCAGGGAAAAACCCAGACGCTTTCATTTGTAGCCCGCTTTTCCAATTTTTCCCAAAAAAAGCAAAACGTTGCTGTATTTTGGCTATTTTCTAGGACCCCTCCTAGGGAATTCACAAACCCTGGGTACCTTTAGAATCCCCATGATGTTGGAAGAAAAGGACGCAAAATTAGCATGGATACCTTATGTGGTCAAAAAGTTACAGGGGCCTAAGCGCGCACTACCCCAAATCGCCAAAAAAAGGCTTAGCACGGGGGGGGGGGGAGGCCTAGCAGCGAAGGGGTTAAATATCAACTCAAACACCCTTAGATGTGGATGAAATACAAAGGAATGACTCAGAAAAATGCCTGTATTTTAGACATTGCTTATGTGTCACTGGTCACTTTGAGATTAACTTATTCTGTTCTATTTATGCTTCACTTCTTTCTATTTATGTTTTACTCCTGATTAAGTGTCGCTCACAGTGGGCCAGTCTCTCCTTATGTATTTGAAGGACCAACATGGAGAGTTGCTAAATGCATTGTCAGATCAAAACTGCACATCTGAATAAAACACATACATCATAACTGGTGCTACGAGCACAGAAGAATGGGATATTTGAGGGTAAGTTGACAATAAAAAGAGCTACTCTTGAACACACAACCCTGGGAAAGTGGCAGCTCCTCTCCTGAGGTGAAGGGGCATTGCCCTATTGCTTTTAGCAGTGAAAATGAAGGAAAAATAAAATTATAATAACTGGATGTTATAATCATTTTGTTAGCATCTTTGCAGGGCTGCTCTGCTCTCAGAGCAGGGAAAGGAGTGGTGGAACTCTGTAAAGGGCACATGAATGTATGCCCGGCCGAAACACTCATGCATACTTTGCATGTTCTCCATGCAGGCTGCATTAGAGCCTGAATGGAGAACATGTTCAGGCCCCCAATCCCCATCTGAGCGCTGAACCATGGTGCAAAGACCAATCTGAATGCTGCATTGTGATCAGTCAGCGGAGCCTGGCTGCTTCCTCTTCCGGCTGGAGCGGAGGGACGAAGACAAGGGATGACCCGAGGAGGTACGTTGCCCCCCCCAACACCCCGCGCCGCCTCTCCCGATCCATGCCAGCCACTACAGCCCTGGGAGGTGGATTAGAAATGAGAGATCTGTTCTATTATTACAAGCATATAAAACACACTCCACATATTAGCTTTGAGAATACCACACGGTTTAAAATACACACTTATCCTTTGATATTGCCATACTCAGAAAACTTGAATATATAGACTGTTGATTTTCATTGCCTTTAATGATTGATTGGAATTGGTGGTTTTTTTTGTATACTTGTAATTTGGAAGACTTTGACATTGAAACGTTAAGGAATGATCTTAAGCAAAGTCCTAAGTGATCTTGTTCTCACTATGTGATCTGTAATATTGACAGAATGCTATTCCTCTACTGGTGCATGCTGCTGCATGTTTCTGTCCACAATTAGTGCCGTCTGATGTAGCATGAATTGGAACATCTGTGCTGAGCTGTGATTGATTCTGACAGTGTTTTTTCTTAGGTTTAACTTTGAAAGGTCCAGGTGAGGTGGCAAGTCAATTATACAAGTAAATTTCGAAAGCTGACTGTGGAGGACGAGACAACAGCTCACTGATCATGATAGATCTGGGCCTCATTGATGTGCTTTGTTGTAGCACGAGGAAGGACATGGTGCTTATACCCAGGGTCACACAATGGTCTTTTGAGGGTATCACTGGAGAGCCCACCAGAGTTGTAAGTCAGGCAAGAGTTCAGAAAAGTATCTTGAGAACTACAAGAGCCCCCATAAAGTTTGCTCCAATGAGCATGCTTGATAGTCCTCTGTTTTTTTTTGTTCTAAAGCAAAATGGCAAGATGTCCTGGGGGCTGCCAGATGCTTGAGTAGCAACTGATTTCGGACAAATCCCAATAGTTGATGCCTTATCCTTGTTGACACAGTTCAGCTAGCCAAAACGTTTCAGTTCAATAGTCAATCCGTACCTCAATTGAGTTTTGGGAAGCTAAACTGATCTTGTTGACTGTCCCTCAGAACGCCCTCTATTTAGAGCTCAGAAAACTGTGGTGAGCCTTTTCATGCAAACACAAATATCAGGGAGTTCATACACCATATTTCAAGGGAATTAAGTCATATCCATTAATAATTTTTTTCATAGTTTGTACAAATGACACAATTGATGTGACTTATGTATTACGAATTCTATCTGATCGAAAGCATTCTCCAACTTCTTCACTGCACTTTTTTCACAGAACATTCGCTTGAGGAATAGTGAACAAAACATGAACATTCTAATTGCAGTCAAGGAGCACTGCTTGCTGAACATTGCAACTGGCAGCATAACTCAACATTTAACTTGATTGCTGTACACATTTTTTATTTTTTTTATTTAAAAGAGTTTTATACAGCGCTGGCTAGACCCAAAGGTATCGGAGCGCTTTACATGAGAACCAACAATGTAACAGAACAAGTCCAACAAATTACACAATACATCAAAAAATAAGAGACAATTAGGAGGGGAGAGAAAGGAGAGAGAGAGAGAGAAGTAGTGGAGGGGGCAGGGGAGGTGAGAAAGGGAGGATCAGGGAAGAGACAATAAGGAGAGATGAAAAGAAGTCTGTCTAAAGACCGACTGGGTAGGTGACGACCAAGGAGGGAATCCACGGCCCATCTCCCCTATAGCTAAACCAGGTAGCTCCATCGGGCATCAGACAAAATAGTTCAGTCTCAATACATTGAGAGAGGTGACAAGGAGAGACATAACTAGAGGGAGGATGCGGGAGGAGACAACAGGAAAGACGAAGGGTAGTGCAACAATGTGGTTCAACAATATAACAGAAAAAGATTGATAATTACACATTACATAAGACAATCAGCACTACATTAGGAGAGGAGAGAAAGGAGAGAGAAAAGTAGTGGGGGGTAGAGGAGGTGAGAAAGTGAGGATAAGGGAAGGGACAAGTCTAGAGATGAAAGGAAGTCTATCTAATGACCGACTGGGTAGGTGACGACCAAGGAGGGAATCCATGGCCCATCTCCCCTATAGCTAAACCAGGTAGCTCCATCGGGCATCAGACAAAATAGTTCGGTCTCAAGTGTGGAGGGAAGAGGTTCACTGAGAAACAGGGTGGGGACAAGGGGCAGGGGCAGGTGATGGCAGAGGACAGAAGCTGGATAGAGTAGGAGCGGACAGGTGAGAGGGTTGGGGGAAGATAAGGTCCGGAGAGACGCGGGAGCGATTGCCTGAAGTCCGGCTAGGTAGGTGATAGTCAAAGGAGGGAGTCCAAATTTAATCTCCCCTATGGTTCGCGAGGTAGCTCCACCAGGCATCATACAAAGCAAGCTTTAGAGTTGAGGACACAGAGTTGAGACAACAGAGTGTAGTGACGCAGGCTCCCGTCACCGCCCACTGGAGTGAACACTGTTATGTCGTCTTCTTCACTTCACTGTGGCACCCCTTAGGCTGTCCCGTTACTAAGGCGGTTTCGGTTTCACTTTTCCTCCCAGCTGCCTGTGACGGTGTTCTTTTCTATTGCTGTCTCCGTCACAACTCCTACAATTTCCCATATCCTCACTGCTGCTGCTGCCACTCCAATCACCAGTTCCTTGCTGTATGTGGGTGCATCATGTTTCAAGGTGCCATTCTATGCCATGGCACGCGGGATCAACTCACTGTCAGATCACAGAGGAGCAAAACTTTATTACCTCTCTACACACCTCACATGCTCCCTCTTCTTTGTTCCTGTTCTTGTTGGCAGCCTCTCACCTCCCTCTCCTTTTCCAACGGACTGCACCGGTCTTCTCGTGTTGCACTGTGTCACACCTACGGCACTCCTCTAGCTGGGCTTCTTTTATGCCCCACACAGCATGCCCTTGCTCTGTCTGCCCAATAGCTTCTGTCACCCACTTTCACACTTTTACTGTAGTAGTGGACTAGCATCACAACAGCACTCACCAAATAGGGTGATGTCGCGGGCACAAAAAGGCGGGCACGATCACTTCACTGATTCATCCGGTGGCAGCCCGACAGTGAGCCTCATTCATGACCAGTGCGCAGTATCTTCTAAATGCGCCGAACAGGTCTTGCTGCTCCGTCTGTACAAACGCCCACAAAACAGTGAGGAGTACTTGTGTGCAAGCAGTGTTTGATAGGCACCCACACTAGGAACTGAGTACATCAGGGGAAACTTCAACCTGCAGCTAATTTGCGAGGCGCAACTTGTGAGTAACAAAATTGGCAATCACTGCTTTCAGTGCAAAAAAAGAAGAAAAACATATTAGTATTATTAAGGACTTGTGAAAAGCGCATCCAACCCCCTCTGATGGCCCATGAAACTTTAGGAATGAACACGAATAAAACGGAGCAGCAAATACCATTTGAGTTCAAGGCATAAACCTGAAAAACAGTACGTGACCTCGATTCCTCAGCAATGGACAGACTTTATATGGTGACAAGGCCTTAAAGGATCAACAGACCTGACTGATGGCAGAGGTCGGTTGGTGTTAGGGGTCTGACCAGGCAGGACATAAAAACAGCTGATATAGGCTAACTCAGAGACAAAATTGTAATCCAAATGCCATGATGAAGAAATTCGTTTGGGGGATTTTTCGATTTTAAGACAGTCATTTTCTAGTCCAGTGAACTTGAGACCTTTGATAAAGAACACAGGGGCAGATTTACAAGCCCCTTGTGCCTCCTTACGCCGCCGTTGCGTCACTTTTGTGACGCAGCGGCGGCACAAAACCAGCACCATGCTGCGGGGTATTTACAACGTGACGCACCTGGGAAATGCGTCACATTGTAAAGCCCTGCGCCAGAAGTAGGTGTTTCTGCGCAGGGGGGGGGGCAATATTTCACTCAGTCACTTTTGAGACCATGCTGCGTCAAAACCCTGCGCCTGCTTGAAGCAGGCGTAAGGATTGGCGCAGCATTTGAAAGATAGGGCATCCCAGAGCCTTGCTGGAGCTGCGTCGCGCTTGCGATGCAACTCCAGCAATGCGCCGCCTTTACGGAAAGATGCGTCACGCATCTGTCCGTTTTTGCCCCATGGTGCGTCGCATTGTAAATGAGGCGCATCCATGGTGGCAGAGCCATGACATACAATAACTGGCGCATCCCTGGGGATGCGCCAGTTATTGTAAATCTGCCCCACACTGTTTTGCAAGTTCCTTAGATCTGCGGCCATTTAGTGCCATGCTCACGCGATAAAATCCTTCAAAAGACGCACTTTCTATCACTGTAGCCATTGGAGAGATCTAAGAGCCTGGGTAATGTGGCTGCATTCTAGTAGGATAAAAGTGACCTACTGAGGTTTAAAAAAACAGAGCTTGTGATAAGTGAGTAGCAGAGGTCAGCGTGTAATCTTTTGCAGCAGTAGCGTCACTAGGGGGGTGCGGACCGCACCGGGTGTTACCCCATCTGGGGTGACACCAATCTAGTTAGTTAGCTGCCTGCCTGCCTGGCCACTAGTGCTGCTTTAGTTTAGTGGAAGCGCACGCCACCTGCGCCATGCACACACACCGCACCAGATGTATGGATTGTGATGATCGATTCGTCACTGGTGGTGCGTGCGATGCGGATGCGCGCGGCGCGGCGTACCCAGCATTTTGGTCCCAGGGCCGTCAATCTTAGCGCTACCAATGACAGCCCTGGGACAGCCCCCGCGCGCTGTGTGCACCTGCTTTGACTCGTCACGGCGCTGTCACGTGCCCGCCAGGGAGTTCGGAGGCGAGAGTGCGTGCGCGGTGGTGAGAATAAAGAATTAATACGAAGACATCAGAGACTGCACCACCATCTTTTCTGTTCCGATATCACGATTCGCGAGCGCCGTCGTGGTCTCTCTCCCCTTCAAATTTCGGACAGTGAGAGAGAGAGAAATAATATCATTTACATTTATTTATTAATATGAATACTATTACTGCATGAACTAAGTAAGTTAAAAATGTGGCAGTGCCAGGGCACACAAATGAACTGATCAGATTCAGTACATGATTTTTTTTACTGGCACAAACGAAAACACGGCCCTCTTCGGGCGGGTGCACCAGGCTAAACTTTCTTCTTTCCTTGGACAGTCACGATAAGCCTGGGGACTGCGCGGTAATGGCATTTTGTTTGCTTTGATACTTGCACATCATTGCACAAGTGCCACCACTGCCTACGAACGTAACATTTGTTCTTGTGTTTGAGTGTCTGACATTGCAGTATTATCCGTCTACCTGCGTTTGGTACTCCTTTGTAACATGCACCCGTCAATTTCTCTTGTTGTAACACACTGTTTGCTACCTCCTACATTTTCTTTGCTTTAGATACTTGCACAAGTGTGCCACCATTGCCTACGTAACGTTTGTTCTTGTGCTTGAGTGTCTACTATATATTGCATTATTATACCTCTTCTAATTTTACTTTGTTTTCTCTCGAGCAGACTTCACTTTAAAATAGTTTATTGGGATTAGACTGTAGACACCTGGTGCAGAGATCTTTGTTTACCCAACAAATTCCAAAGCAATGTAGCTGTAAGATAACTTTGGTGGTGAATACACTTGCTGGCAAGATCTGTGTGCAGTCTAGTTACAGGCTGGGATGACTCATACAAAGTATAAAGAGTTAATGTGATGTCCCAGCTGCAAAGTGAAGCATGCACCATGCAGGTCACAGATTTGTATTTTACTTAGGATGCTCAGCAAGTTACTGCTTTCATTGCAGACATTCTTGAGTGAGGTAGGTCTCAGGTTACAATCCTTGTAATATACCTGCTTAATGAATTATGAACCATCTTTAAGGAGTTGCATGCTAACTGCAAGGTATAAGTTTATAAACAGTGCTTTTTGCTCAGTATTTCATTATTCACATTTTTCACAAAACTGTTCCTTTAGTAATAAAGACGCATTAGTAATTGCTTTTATACACTGTTATTAGTTTAATTACTCATGTAGATAATGCATCTGGCATTCAGACAGTGGATGTGAACCTCTTACATTCAGGGATTAGAAAATTCAAAACCTGTCTTCAGTCATAGTTTATCTTTTAAGCACTTGTAACCTGCACACATGTCACTTTTTCCTCCTGTAATGCACCGTTTGCAACCTCATGTATTTTGTTTGCTCATAATTGTCACTTTTGCCTCTTGTAACTTAACGTTTGCTTTTGTAATTTGTTCACTTGTAATTTTCTCCTCATGTTTCATTACTGTTCCTATTGTGAAGCACTCTGATGCCTTTGGGTAAAGTCTGCGCTATATAAAAACGCATAAATAGATAGAAGACCAGAAGACCCTGTCCGGCCCCGCCCCTCCAGCCTCCTAGGCTAGTCCTGACCCGGGCAGTGCATTGTGCTTGCAGTTGCACACGGCCGGCTGCATGATTCATTGCTCAAGTCAGGGAGCAGGCCAGGCCTTTCCTTGAACTCGTCACTTCACTTGCAGGTGGTTCACTTCACAGTTAGTTCACTTCATACGTATACTATTAAGTGAACTGCTTTGGCTGAAATATGCCTGCTTTGCTAGCTGGTCTTCATCCTGCTGCCTTATTGTCCATCCTGGCAGTGGCAGCTTTTATGTCCCTGTGCTTTTGGCTGTGGATTTGTGTTTCTGCTGACTTGTGATTTGTTATTTTGGTCATTCCCTCGGTTGGGGCCCTGCTTCTCTGGGTGCACACTGGCTGTGCAATTTCTCTTTTGGGTTTCTGGTCTGTTGGAGGTAAAATTGGCGTTATGGGGTTACCAGTTAGAAAATAGAGCATTCATGCTGCGCCTTTCAAGTGCCCACAAAGAGAAGAGAGGAACCAGATTTTAAAGTGAAAGAGAGTCAATCACGAGATGAAAATATGGTTCTGTGATTTAATCCCATGCCGCAGTAAAGAGAAACTGTATGTGTGTATGTGTGTGTGTGTTTTAAAGATGTTACAGATTCAGGAACTGGCAGGATGGGATAAATAACTAATTATTTGCAGTCTTTGAAAAGGTGACGGTCTGCCCAGTAGACAAACTGCAACCCCATCAGATATGGTGGTGTTTTCCCACTGCTGGGACATTTATTTAAGCAGTAATATTGTTTTGGACATGTTGCAAAAATCTATTCTATTGTGAATGACCATTACTTTGTTCAGTCAGTTAAATGCTTGCTGCCACTACACATGCGTAAGGCATGCTGAGAACAAGTGTGAATTCTAATAGAGCTGAACTAGCACCTTCATTCTCAAAAGGTGAAAAAATAAAGCGACTTTTACATTAGTGGAAATGAATAATTACATTGCTACAATGGCAAGAATATGAAGCAAACAGAATAGAAAAATCATTTTATTATTCTGTCTGTGGGCGCACTTTCTTTTCAGTAATTCCACAAATGTTTCTTATTTAAGCTCACATTTAATTTCACTTCCAGCCTCCTAGTCCTGGCCCGGGGCATTGTACTTGCACCCGGTGCCCGGCACAGGAAAAATGATTGCTCAGGGCAGGCCTTAGACTCCTCACTCAGTGATTGACTTCACAGTTCACTTCATATTCATGAAGTGAACTGTGAAGTGAGCCACTGAGTGACGAGTCTGAGGCCAGGCCTGCCCTGAGCAACCACGCCTCCGGCACCAGGTACAGTGTGCAAGTACAATGCCCTTAATGGCATTGATCTGTTTTTTTTTTGTTTATGTTGAGGATTCATTTATGATGTAGCAATGCACTACATGGTTTAAATTCTCAATATAAAAATGCAGGATGCAGTTTGTCTGGGACCTGGGTCATTCGCATGTCTTCAGCTGCTCTTTACAGCAGAATGTGTGGTTGAGAAGAATATAGAAAGCTGTTTGAAGGAAAGAGACTGTAGGATTGTCAGACATTTCAGGTGCACGCAGAATCGTGTGCTTTGGACTTGGAGCCACCTCTGCAGTTTGATCACCTTTATTGCACAGTTTGTCCTATCTAGCCCTCCCCTAGAGATGCCCGTTAGACAGAGAGACAATAAGAAATATAGCGAAGAAACTTTAGGGAGTGGTAGTAGGGTACAAGAGAGGTGAGTTAGACAGAGAGCTAAAGTAGAAAGAGATTAGTAAGAGAGCACTCGAGGCAGAGAGAAGTAGTGAAAGCAGTGGCAGGTATAATGTGAGCAGTTATAGTACGAGAACTATAAATGGGTGCAAGCTAGAGAAATCAGGGTGAGGAATAGAAAGAGGTAAAATGTGAAGTGAGGCGTAGAATGATAAGTCAGGTGCAGAGAGGTAGAAAGAAAGGTAGAATTAGAGTGCTGAAGGGCAGAAAGAGGAGATGTTGAGAGAAAAGAGGTGAAGCAAAAAGACAGGTGAGGTAGTGAAAGAGATCTGAAAGTGAAGCAAAGCTAGAGAGTGGTTGAGGTAAAGAGGTAGAAAGTAAGAGGTGAGATAAAAGTTCATAAAGAGAAGGAGCAGTAGAGAGATGGTTGTAGGTGAGGAAGGGAGAGTGGATTAATACTGGGAAAGGGCATAGAAAGATGAGAGAGGGACAGAAAAAAGAGGTAGAGAAGGAGAGGTGTAGTAAGAAAGAAGTAAGACCGTGAGAGAGGTGAAGGGAAGAGTGGTAATTTTTAGGACAACACTCTGGAAATTGTTCCAACCAGCGCCACTGGCCTGGGAGCCCTCGTTTGACATTTTCATGCTTTCTGGCATGTGTGCCTTTGTGTGGCGTTTCCATGCTTTCTGGCCATGGTGCCTTTGTGTGACATTTCCATGCTTTCTGACCTGAGGACATTTCCACGGTTAATGGCCTGGGTGCTTATATGTGGCATTTCCATGGTTTATGGCATGGTTGCTTATGTGTGACATTTCCATGCTTTCTGGCATGCTTATGTCAGGTCATCATTTACGATTTACTATGCTTTGAAAGTTAATAGAACTAAATATGTAATGGAAAATGTGTTGTGCACCATTTTGGTCTTTCTTATTCCAAAATGTTCTTGAGGGGAGACCTCCCCCAACCCCCCAAACACCTCTAGCAGTTGTTAAGCACAGGGAAGAGAAACCTCTTATCAAAACCTCACAATGCGGCTGTAATTCATTACCAAGCAACTCCCCAGTACCTTGACTGTCCTTCACCACGGCCAGGGCCATTTATGCAGCAGAGGTGGGCCACATTATGTGGAGGGTTGACTAAATTATGCAGAAATAAAAGGGAAATCACCCGGCATAATGCGCCACAATTCTTGATAGGGTGGTTCTATTCTGAGTATTTTACGCACAGTATAACTGTCTGTTAGAGCGTACACATGGTAAAACTGTTAATTCATCTGAAACACTCTAACAACCAAAGACAGTAATTAACAACTGAATGATGACCAGTCCACCTCTACGGAGGGCCTTCTGCACTGGAGCACTTCTCACACGTTTTTATTAACTTTTGATTTGCTTCACCTAAAGACAGAATTTTATTTTTACTAAAATCTACAGCGTATGCAGCAGGGCCACATTACAAGAGGCTTGCAACAATGCCATGATTCCCAACTGTGGTTAACAAAGCAGAAATAATCAATCATTGTACTGAATTCTATATTTTCATTTGCAGTGCCACTGCCTGTCTTTATTCTTAAACCGTTGTACTGTATAATTTAACATGTTTGTTAATGACGCTTATGAAGAAAATGCAATAATGAGCATGTTTGTTCAGCGGGTAATAATAGTCAATCCCGGCTTCTGTCTTTTACAGGCTTATTACCACTGATAAAATAGGCGACAAGTACAAAAACAAAAAAAAATGAACAGCACAGGGCGACTCACAAAACGACCAAGATGAAAACCTCCGAAATCATTTGCATGAACCACTCGTACTAGAGGTGACACTGACATTCTACATTTGACTGGACCCGCTGTTTCATCAGCCCATGCCCACTACCCGTGCTTAAAAACACACTTTGTTTTGGATATATTGTATCAATCATGCCACATGGTATACATACATCAAAGAGGCCAAGTGGATGCCAGCAAAGAAAAGCAAAAAAGAAAAAAAATGAATCCGTCTCAACGCTACGTGGATCCATGCTTCAATATGTCAAAATATGTCAGATATGTGAAAATCCAAAATAGGAAAGTTGAAGTAAGAAAAGTGTTTCTGGGATGTTTCCCTTTAAAGGGGAAAAAAGCTGTTGACCTCAGTTCTGATATTCCTAAAAATCTGGAAAGTGATGGACTCGACATTATGATGTGCCGTGCTCAAGGTTACGATAATGCTGCCACTATGGCTGGAATCCATGGGGGTGTACAAGCCATTTTAAAAAGAAAGAACAGGAAAGCTATTTTTAATGGATGTGTGGACCATTTGCTTAACTTGTGCGGCCAACACTCTTTTGCTGAAAATGATTTGTGTGTGACTTTTTTTGGAACTCTTGAGACAATGTTTTCCTTCTTTGCTGCTTCCACTCACCGATGGGGTGTTTTAATGGACCACACTGGAGTCTCAGTGAAAAGACTATCAACAACACGCTGGAGTGCTCATCATGCTGCAGTAAAGTGAGTGAAAGAAAAATTCGATGAATGTGTGGTACCAATTGAAGCTCTAGGTGATCCAGAGGAAAATGTAGACACAAGAGGTACAGCCCGAGGTCTTTTGCCTGCTCTCTGCAATTTCACGTTTCTGTGCTACCTCTACTTTTGGTGTGATGTGCTTGAAGAAGTTAATCTTACACAGCTGTACCTTCAGGCTAAAGGCTTAACTCTTGACAAGGTGCTGAAAAAACTAGAGAGGCTAAGACTTTTTCTGTACGACGAGCAGCACAATCATCTAGTGGAGAAGGCAATTGAACAGGCGCTTTTAAAATCAGACCAATATGGAATTTCAGTAGAGAGCAGATCTCCGGTTCAAGAAGAGGATGACAGGTGAGAAGAAAAGAGATGCTGGACTAACTCTGCAAGAAGAAAACAAGAGGGCGATGCTTGAGTGTATTGATCGTTTCCATTCTGAACTCCAGATCAGATCAAGAGCCATCAATGAAGTAGCAGCATGCTTGAGGCTGTTTAAGCCAAGAGTTTGATATCTGCCACTGAAGAAGAGTTACTGGTGTCCATTCCAAAATGTACCACTTTCTATGATGAGTTATCCGAGGGAGAGCTTTTATTAGAAATACCAAGGCTGAGAAGGCACCTGAAGGCAGCAGAGATTGATCTCGGAGAAGCCAAAGACTGGTCAGTATTGGACGTTTTGAAATTCATAACTGAATGGTACTTCCTAGAATCTCTCCCATATCACTCATTGAGCCTACAACTATTTCTTACGATCTGTGTGTCTGTGGCTTCATGTGAGAGGAGTTTTTCAAAGCTGAAGTTTATAAACAACTATTTGCGATCTACCAAGGGACAGTCAAGGCTTTCTGATCTTGTAATATTATCAATTGAAAGTGATTTGGAGAAAGGAGTTGATTTTGATGAAGTAATTAACAAGTTTGCAGCTTTAAAGGCCAGGAAAGGAAAAATCTGATTAGTCTAGTTTTAATGTGACATTGTAATTTGTACTGTTGCATACTATTCTGGCAGTTGCTGATTGTGCAAACCCAATGGAGAACGGTTACAACCTAATCTCCTGTAACAGTAAAATTTAAAGTTTAATGTTAAAATAAAAATTAAAAGGACAGTAACATATTTTCTATGTAATTCTTAGTTTTTAACTTCTTACTATCTTTTACCTCCGAACTTGTTGAATTACATTTTTCTTCTATTGCCTTTGTAAATATAGGAACTAAATTTACAAACGTTACTAAGGATTCTGTATGGTCCCGTTATTTGCCATCTGTGTCCACTGGTGGACTCGGAACGGAGGAGGTCCATGCAGTAAGTCGTGAGGGGGTGACACTATGAGTTACCCGCACCGGGTGACACCAACCCTAGTGACGCCACTGTCTTGCAGTAATCTTGCCTTCACAGTACCCAAATCAATGTCTGTCTCTTGATTAACATTGGAAAGCTCAATAATTAAGTCATCCGTCCCATGGTTAGAAGGACATCCTTGAAACCATTAGCCCTCAGATCTGTTCATTGATATCATTTTTCATTTTATATTTTTCAATTGCGGCCCTCCAGTTCTTCTGTTCTTACATCCGTTTCTTATAAAAAAAAATTCTTTAAACTATCTTGGGGGGCACCATTAGGAGCTCGATGTACACTTAGCATGTATTAACCCCTTCAGTGCTGCGCGAATTTCACTGCAGTGCTGAAGGGTTTAAAACCGTATTGGCTCATGGCGGAAATGTTCCGTCATCAGCACCGGAGCACCGACGCTGATGACGGAACCGTTCCGTCATGAGCATGGAAGGGGTTAAAGAACGAACATTAACCATCCAGAGTTCAGCAGCATTGTGCGCAACGTATTGTGTGAAACATTCGTTTTCCTGAACAATCGTACAGCGAGCAGTAAAGCCTTATTGTTTGCTGACTGAATTCCTAAACATAGTTTAACACAATAGAGTACTGCACCCATATTCATATAAATGTTATGAAGACTTTGACAGCAGTTATTATTTGGCAGGCTTCAGTATTAATTAACAATCACTACAGCTCTTATCCACTGACTTCAAACACATCTCTTGCTACCTTTAGTAATACCGTAGATGGAGTCCCATTCAAAAAAGCTGTGTATGTGTATAATTCTCAGAGGGCCCATTTATACACAAAGGTACATTGTATAGGTGTAGATTACTTATATGCAAATATATTCTAATACTGAGGAGTAACTTTACTACCTTTCACTATTCACCATTTCTAAGTGTAAAGTTACTCCTAGGTGTAGACTTACACGGTTCCATCCTCACAGTTTAGCAGGGGGGGTCTGAGTACAATGTATGACTTTGCAACAGCAAAGCTAGTACCAGGAACCCCACAACTATATTTTATGTCCTGCAAACTTGGAGACCTCTGCAATTGGATCAGAGACCTCTATAATCGGGACAGAGGGCTCAGCATGGAAGTTCATGGGAGAATTGCATACAGCTGAACCAAAACACACACCTGTAAAACATTCCCTTCCAACAAAATAAATAATGGACACACCCTATGCTCTGCATTTTTTCCTCTTCATCTTTCAAATACTACAGCCACCACATTCTTATGCAATAATGCAGAACAATATTTTGAAGGGGAGAAGAAACTTCACTGAGGAGGAGAAAGCCCTTCTAGTTACATTTGTGGTAAAACACTACAACAACTACATAGGCTGCCTCTATTCACCCTCCGTGGAACAAAGAAGGCATCTTTATGGCAGGAGCTGACTGACTGTGCCAACGCATTGGGTGAGTATGCACACACCTTGAGGGATATTACAAATAAGCAGTAAGATGAGAGGAGGTGAGTGAAGTAAAAGTTCTTCAGGATTCAGTTGGCACAAGCTCTTGCAGGAGGGGCACTAGGATCTGGTCTATGTCTCACAACACTCAAGAAGATTGTACTCTCCACAAAACACCCCGCTATATGGGCTGACTCTTTCAGATAAGACTAATGTGGTTCGAGGCAAGATTTCAAACCCCTGAGTTTCTCACTAAAAACATGCCTACAGACACTCACTAATTTTTGTCCTTCATGCATACCTGCATTGTTCAGCATCCATCACATACAAAAACCTCAAATGCACACTCAAATGCATACACTATCAATACCTAGATATTTTGCTACAAGTTTTTTATTATTCATAAACAGTCACTGAATTATTCTGTGCTTAGCCCTATGGTAGTTTGACACAAAACCATTCAGGCTTACTTAGAGGCAATGTGCAAAGTATTTATGCAGCACTTAAACAGTAATAAAGTGACAACGCAACAGAAGAAAATGCCCACATCAAGTTAGACAAATAGAGTGAAATTTAATAAATTATTTGACTCCAAAATGGCAAAACCTAATAAGTAGAACAGGAGCTATGCAATTTCAAAGTTTTAAGATAAGTATAGCACCTAAAAATACGAATCACCAACTGTGGTTATCAGGTCACACCAAATGAGACAAAGTCATAGGTTCAGGCCAACAACGATGAACCATTTATTTATTTATTTATTTATTTGTAGAGTGCATGGTTACACCAACGGTGTATCCCCGCGCTAAGACATCGTCAGATGAGTGACTACCATTTGTGAGTGGGTCCTACACTCCTCCCTCATATGCATTGGAGAACAGCCACGTCTTCAGCTGTTTCCGGAACACACTTTCGCTCGGTTCCTATCTTATGGAGACCAGTAGAGTGTTCCAGATTTTGGCCGCCAAGTACCTGAAAGAACGGGCTCCTGTACGGGCTTTAAAAATTCTAGGGACCTTCACTAAAGCCATGTCCATGGACCTCAGGTTACGCCGGGGATATATTTAGTCAGCAATGGTTGCATTTATCTGGGGCCTTTGTGTGAGAGGATGCGATGGCAATAGCACATCACCTTGAACATGGCTCTTTCTTCCACTGGCAACCAGTGTAGGGTGTCAAGAGACTTCCTAGCGTTCGTTCTCCTGAGGAGACTGAGAACCAGACGTGCTGCAGCATTTTGCACCCTCTGTACTTTGGTTAGGTCTTTATTTAAAGCCCCTAAGTAGAGTACATTTCCATAGTCCAATTGTGAGGTGATAACTGCGTGGACTATGGTCTTTCTGGCTTTGGCTGGTAGTAGATCTATAACTTTTCTAAGAGTTTTTATGGCACCATAGCATCTTCCCGCTACCTTCTGGATTTGATTGTCAAATGATAGTTTGGAGTCTATCCAGAATCCAAGGTTTTTCACCTCTAATTTTGGGTGGGGGACTTGGCCTAGTACTTCTGGCCACCAGGCAGATTACCAGATGGTGGGTGTCTTCCCTACCACTAATACCTTGGTTTTATTACCGTTTAACCAGAGGCAGTGGTTTGACATCCAGTCAACCACTTCTTCTAGACAGTTTCCAAAGCGGGTAGCTGCCTGATCTTTGTTTTGGGATAGCATTACAATTAGTTGCGTGTCATCAGCGTAGGACACTACCATGTCAGTCCCATTTAGGACAGTATGTTATGTTCTTGATGTAAAGCATTTTTATAGTGCTGCAAGGGTCACTATGCGAAGTTCTGCATCGACTGGAGTTGTGCTGCATGAATTCCAGAGAGAAGCTAAAAGGGTTGCGAGGTCCTGCATTGTGTTGCAAGCTCCTTCAGTTCTGATGAGGTTGCCAATCCAGGACCTTGGGGCACTACTTGGAGAACAGGACACATGCGAGCAGAGGCCAACAGCAGGGCACGGGCAGGTCCAGGTGAGTCTGGGCAGCTGGGCAGATTACCACTTAGCAAACTCCTCACTGGTGGTGGAGAACTGAGCCTATGTGTGAAAAGGTACTATTAGTAAATTTACATTTGGCTTAATTCCCTGCCTAAGGAGGTGGTTTCTTGTAACTATACATTTGAAGTAGATTTACTTTAGAAAATGGTAAATAGTGCAAGAATACATCTACATGTTCAGATTTACTCACATGTAAATTTACTTCTGTGAGTATGCCTCAATATATTTAAAAAAAAGATATGGGCTGGTATGCTACATTGAGTGAGTCTGCAAGGTTTACCAAAACTGTTTTTGTAGCACTCACTTCATGAAAACAACTGAATAGATTTATGCTGAATGAGCCAAAGGAAGTTTTGATGTCATTCTGTTAAATTCATCTGTTCTAAATGTAAGAGCAAAGAACATTATGTTAATTTATATGGGAAATGCCACTTATCCTCCCCCCCACCATTTTCTGCTCTACCTGTTGAATCTCCACACAAATGTCATCCCAAGCCCAAATTAAATGTATTTTACACAGTGGCGGTCATCACTTTGTAATTATCTTTAGGTCAGAGTTTCCATAGGAATGGAGTTTTTTTGTTTTGCTAAAGCTTTTAGGCTGATTGGCGAATCTTCACAAAACCTTCCAGGAAAAAAATTGTCCCACCTCTGCTCTTTCCTGGAAAGTTTTAAGGTAATAATTGAAACTGGAGCAGGGTAAGGTGAGTTCCAAAAAGCATTTCCCTGACCAAATTCCGATAGTAATTTGTCAAGAAGTGCCCACTCTTATGTCAGAAGAAGTCCATGATCTTGAACAGACCTTACCACAGACGAGTTAGCATTGGCCATAGGTTCTATACAGTCAGGGAAGGCCATGGTTCCTAATGGTATACCGATTGAATTGTACAAAAACGGCTATGAAAATAACTCCGTAATTATTGAAGATGTATGAAGACAGCCTAACGCTTGGAGAGCTTCCCAGAGACCAATGTATAGTGATGATAATACCTATTCACAAACCGGGCAAGCCCGCCACGGACTGTGCATCATAATGGCCAATTTCGCTGCTCAACGCAGAGGCCATAACCTTAGCTAAATCCCTAGCGGCCAGACTCACACCCCATCTTGCCAAGCTGATCCATCCAGATCAATCCGGCTTCATGCCAGGTAGAAACACGGCACTCAACCTGCGACTTATGCATTGCGTACTCGCTCACACTACCACGATCCGGGAACCAGCAGCCATTCTCTTTTTGGATGCACGGATGGCTTTTGACATGGTGGAATGACCCTTCTTGTTTGCTGTCCTGAAGCATATGGGCTTCAGACCTAAATTTTGATCATGGATTCAGCTGCTTTATAAGAAACCCCTGGCACATGTGGTGGTAAATGGACATCTCAGCTAATTTCCCCCTGGGACATGGCATGAGTCAAGCCTGCCCCCTATCGCCGCTTTTATTTGCATTAGTCTTTGAAACGTTGGAAGTTTAGATAAGGTGGGTCCCTATTATTCGTGGCCCCAAATGGCCCCAAATAGGCTGAGGGGTGGGAAGACAGCATCTCCCTATATGCTGACGATATATTACTTTTATGTAGCCTCCCCTGGATGCTCCATTGCCTGTCTCCTAGACATCTGAACTGCGTACGGTAAATTTTCCGGATACACCACTAACTGGGTCAAAATCAATCCTATACGTCCTACACGGTCCTCCACCACAGTTGCCAAGGGGATGCACACTACAAATCACAGTGGGCTGCTTTAAGTACTTGGGCATTTATGTCACCATATTACCAGAAATGTTTCTGGAAAAAACCTCATGGCCCCCCTGCAAAGACTTTGCAGAGACATGAGACACGGGTGCCCTCTACCGCTGACCTTGCTCGGGATGGTGGCACTTTTTAAAATGATGGCATTCCCGAGATTCCTGTACGCCCTTAAAACACCCCGTTCCTGGTCCCCGCATCTTATTTTAGGGCGATTGAAGCAGAAGTAACCACTCAGCTCTGGGACTGCAAACCGGCCCGAATTGCCAAGAAGAAATTGGTAAAGGGTTTGTATGACGGTGGAATCGCCCTTCCAAATGTACAACTGTACTACTGGGCCTCACAGCTGATTGTGATTAATCAAAGGCTTCATGCCCCAAAAACGATCCCTGCATTTCGCGCTGAAAGAAATAGCCTAGGGGTGGGAGGAGTAATGTGGCATCTATATAATAAAACTCAAAAGACATCACTAACAGGCCCCACAGCACACACAATACACATTTGGCACAAGGCACTCAAACAGCTGGGATGGGATGAGCAGATAATGCAAATGACTCCTCTCTGGGTAACTCAGTGACTAGGCAGACTGGGTACCAGTAAGGGCTTTACCCATTGGGATTTAATCGGAATATCAATGGTGGGGGACCTTTGGCAGAAAGGGGAAGTAGTTCATTTTCTAAGACTCCAAGAACGATACAAGATGGCACCAACAGAACGGTTTCGCTATATACAAATTAGACATGCACTTTAGAAAGCCATCCCAACAGGAACTGTCCTCCCAGAAGCCTCCCCGTTGGAAGATAGGCTGCTCTCAGAACAAATAGGTAATAAGGCTATCTCCCTTACATATCATAAAATACTCAACAACCAACCCGATCTCACATGGGGCCACTGTGAAAAATGGCAATGGGAGGTGCGGGACTTAGATGATACTGAATGGCAGGAGGCCTTAGCTTCCCCTCAGGAGGTGGCAATATCCTCCAAACTGAGATTAAGGAAACAGAATATACTTAATCATATTTACTATACAAGAGTAACCCTTCACGAGATAGGAAAAACTGACAACCGACTTTGCCTTAGGCAATGCGGTAGGGAAGGTACCCTCTATCATATATTGTGAGAATGCCCAATAATAATGTCCTACTGGGAATAAATTATGAGGGTACTTACACGAGTAGGTGGAGTAACAATCACCCCGGAGCCCAAGAGATGTATTCTAAACATATGGGACCCAACATATCTCAACCAGGCAGGTCAAAACTGGGCGACAATCAGCTCTGACCTATCACGAGTGGCGAAGGGACATGGATGGGGCAATCGTGGCTGAGAGGGCGGCGTACATCCATCTGGCCTGCCCCAAGAAGTGGGAAATATTATTGGGCAAGTGGAACACCTACAAAGGGAACATTTATGACCCACCCACGAGAGGGTCTTCTGTGGACTCGAGTTGAATGACAAGAAAGTAGAACTGTATTGCCATCACTATGATAACACAATGTAGAATGTTTCTGTACCTATAATTATAGAACCATATGGTATGTGGAGCCTAGAAAATGTCACGTTTGGTCCTGAACAGTCAAATTGTTGTTTTTATATTATATGCAATAAAAATAATTTTTAAAAAACAGTCTGAGAAACATGCTTTTATTCAGAAAAACTACCCACTCCTCATTAGGTCCGGGTGCCTGTAAAACAGTGAAATTATTCAGTGATGGGAAATGGGACCAATACATTTCTGCTCAACTTGAATGCATGTATATTATATATATTTATATATATTACACAGTGGCAATCACCACTGTGTAGTTATAGTTCGATTGAAGTTTTCATTGGATGCACATTGGCTCTGTTTGACTAATCCCAGCTTGATTTGTTTCCCATTTTCTTGTCTAAGATATTTTAAATCATAGTAATGTGCTGATTTTTCCCCTGAATTTTATAATGTTAAATTATCTTACCTCCGTAGATTTTAATTTATCAAAGACCTGTGAACTCAAAAAGCAGTTACTATAACCTCAATACTTAACAATAATTGCAGAGGTAAAATCTTGAACACGTAATCTGATCTATCGTAATAGGGCATTCTACTTAAACAGTCCTCATACCAAATTATTGTGGTATAAGAAGACCGAGATGCAAGTCACCTAAATGTACATCAGAACTGTGTACACTCACAAGTATGATCAACAGCTGATAAAATGATTAGGAATTTTAGGGAGCTGGAGCCATATCATTCTAATAAAGTCAACAATTTAAAAATCAAGCACAAAGGGTAGGGATCCATCAGGAAGTCAGGGCAAATTAGATCGGACTGGTGAACAACATGGAATCCTTCCCTTTGTAAAAGGCAATTGGTTTACACACTTGTTGCTGCTAAGATGGACCTCCAACCCCTAGCCTTGAGATCAGGCTTAAGCCCTTATCACTATCAAATCTGTTGTTATATTCATTGACCATTACAGTTTTTGATAAACAGATAAAGTTTGGGGACATTATTTGATCATTTATGTAATCACATTTCATACTATTTGTATTCAAGAGTCATGAAAACTGTGTAACATAACTTGTTTTTAAACTGCTTCTTCAAAAGGGAGACCAAGTGGGGGGTATTGTGAATTGGTTGTCTCCAAGTTTGGTTTCTATGGAAAAAAACACTGTCAGCTCTAAATATTTGTGTTGTCCTACTGCAGATGGTAGGCTCACATCACACTTCTTGCTTATTAATCTCGAATAATGTATATATGCCACCATCCATTTTTAAATGCAGATTGATGTTGAATACCATTTCGAATGAGATTTTGTTACATAATGAGCTTACAACATTACCTTAATTAACAGATGTTTGGTGACTTGCCTGACTTTTGTTATAAAATCCCAAAGGTCTGTCTCCAAAACATCGTTGTAAGACACATGATGATTATTTGTTCTTCTATGAACTAATTTCAAAGTCTGAATGGAAGATTGAAATCTGTCCAATACTCCTATTTTTCTTTGGGTGCAAGTACAATTTTTGATTATTTTTAGTAGAGTTTACTGACTTTGGTTTGAGCTAGGATTATGCAATTATTCCATGCCCTCAAAGTGACATCCAGCCACAAAGTAATAAGCTAGTCTCTGCATTTAAATCAAACTAGGAGTTTTCTATGCACTCACTAACTAATGATTAAACTTATGTGGTTAGTGGGACTGTTAAAATTAGCATCTTTGGGGTGGTTCCGCCTGACTTTTTGACTCTACCTCCTGTGTTTTTGATGCTGTGCTGGATTTCATTTTTGCTGGCTTAGATGCTTTGGGCACTTTGTCACTGCTAATCATTGTCAAAGTGCAAGTGCCCCTCTGTAAATTGTGATGCAATTGGTTCTCCCTGATTGGCAAATTTGATTTACTGCTATGTCCCTAGTAAAGTGCACTGAGTTTTCCAGGGCCTGTAAATGAAATGCTACTAGTGGGCCTGCAGCAATGATTGTGCCACCCGCATGAGTAGCCCGAAAAGGTATCTCAGGTCTGCCACTGCAATGTCTGTGCGCAGTTTGTAAACCACCATGATGACTTAGCAAGTGCACCCACTTGCCAAACTCTAACCTTCCCTTACATGTAGGACACCCCTATGGTAGGCCTGAGGTACCCCCAGGGGCAGGGGGCAGTGTATGTAAAAGGTAGGACACGTACTGGTGTGTGTGACAATTCCTGATAGTGAAACACTGCCAATTTTATTTTTCACTATTGAGAGGCTATCTTGCCCCATAGGATAGAATGGGGAATGCGTTGTAACATCTTATAAGCATAGCTTCCCATTGGGACAAGATAGAGAAATAAAGTTTAAGCTCTCTGAACTCAGAATTTAATAACTCATCTTTTAGTAAAGATGTTTTTTAAATTGTGTGTTTGAAAATGCCTATTTAAGAAAGTAGGCATTTTCGTGTTTAACCTTTCTGTGTGCCTCTGCAGGCTATCTATTGACTGTCTAGTTTTGGAGTGACAGGGGCTGGGGTGGTGCATTCACTGTAGAAAACCACTGGGGGGGTTAAGGTGTGCCTGGCCCTTTCTGTATGACTCAGAGCTGAGCTGAATAGACCTTTCGTTGAATTTAGAGTACTGGGAGGAGATTTCTTTGCACCTGAATAGGGCTTGTCTCCCTTGCCCAAGCTGTCTCCACCCCCTGTGGTTATACTGCACCAGTGAGGACAGAACTGGTTTGGACTAGGTTCAGAGACCCTTACCCAAAGAGAACAAAGACATTTTGGGGTATAAGTATTAGACCTTAAGCCCCAGAACCTTAGATCAATTCTGGACTCAAGAGGAACCTTTACCCAGGAGAAGAGCTGTGAATTGCTTTCCAGTCTAGCCCGATGTCTCTCCCTGAGCTTCCGTGTGGGAGGAAGCTATCTGGCGAGGTTGCTGCCCACTCACGGCCTGAGGCCTGAGCCTGGATCTGAGCTCATCACTCTTCTTCCCAACAGAGGCTGACGTCACTGTTACTTGGCGATGCCTAGCACCTGAGATCAAACTGAAAGCAAGCACGACCCAGCACGACGCTGCATTAAGCCTCGGGGTAGCAGAGACATCAGAGAAACGAGACAATGTCGGCTCACGATTCATTCTTGACCTGCTGAGAGCACACAAGCCGGCGTTTCAGAAAAGTTCCAAAAAAACAGGTAACCGCAAGCATGACCTCTACACAGAGCACTTGTGAACTGCTCTTCCAACCCACATATCCTCGACCTATAAGTTCTGCCATCTTGAGGCGTTTTTGAGCTCACTCAGAGTGAGGTTGGTCCTGATGAGAATCTCTTAAACAAAGAGGTTTGAAACGCGTAGGCCATTGGCTAAACCAAACGCTTTCTCTCCAAAAGTATTGTGATCCAATAGGAGAGTTTCTTAAAAAAAACTACTAATCGTATAAAATGTTAAAAGTGTACATAATATGATTTACTGAAAAGTTACATTGTTGTTTTTCAGCTGTTGTTTGGTTTAGCAATCTTTTTTGTTTTGAGTATGAATGTAGTATGTCTGAAATGGTGAGCCTGATGTGATGTTTTCGTTTAATTTTTGAACTTTCTGTACAGTGGTTGTGGGGGATGAAAAAAGTTAATGTACATACAGTATATGATAAAAAAAGTTGTTTTGATAAAAATTAAATGAATATTCAAACAATAAAAAGCGAGTAATGAGCTTATAGATGTATTGATGGTCAGTGTTTACATCGTGGGTAATTAAACTCAGGAAAACGCAGCAGCATTGGCAATTGGTTTTGGTTGGTGGCTAACCCAGAAGGAGCTGTCCCGCTTCCCAGCTCCAACTCGTTAGCATGCGAAGAGTTCACCGCTTGGCCCAAGAATTGGGGAAGCCCTTCCTGTTTCATCTCCTTGCCTCTGAGTCTTCCTCCAACCCTTGCGGTGCCGCCGGAGTTGTGAGCAGGCATCGGTGGGAGTTGGACCGAGGGGGCAAGTAACTTAAGGTTTATTCAATGACCAACCGCCTAAGATTCATTCACCATGAAATGATTTGTGGAGATAGCAGAGATATGCTTGTCTTATGACAAGGTGAATACAGGCTTAAGTCATTGGTGGGCAAACTGCGCTATACACGTGATACAAAATGGGCTATGACCTATATATGTTTATGATTGTTTTTTCTGTGCCTTATTATGACAGGTCCAAATCAAGGAGAGGGGCTCTATTTAGACCACAAAGGGAATGAAGCACCCAGATACTGACAAGTAAAAAAGAAAGCTTTCCCTGTGCGTAATGGTATAAATCAATCAGATATACTTATTCACTCATCTCAAACATTCCAGTTGGACCTGACACACGTTTGTGAAATACTTACAAGGAATAAAAATATATATATTTTTTACAACACAAATGTATCAAAACAGTCTGTTTATTACAATATTTAAAAACATTCAACAAGAATGTGAACATACATAAAAATAATTACTAAAAATCCTAAACACAAAATTCAATTAATACATATTCAAAGGAGAAAAACACAGATAGTAAATTTTGTCTTGCTGATGTTAATTAGGATTGACTTGGTACAACAACGAACTAGATTTATTTATTTCATATAGCCCCTATGTTTTTAACCACTCCAGATTTAACAGTTACTACGGCGTCGACACGTTTCGGAGGTATTAGGTTGTTACAACCCCCTTCATCAGGACAAAATGCTATAAGCTTCTCTTTATAATTGGTGTCACCTAATACAGAATAAAATAAAACAAAACAGTTTTTAACTTTCTAATATAAGATCAAAAAACATGAATTAAGATTAAGCTGTATTTCATATTCCTACAGCCTAACAAACTACAATTTCATAAGGTTATGCACAATAATCATAAAACTAATATCCATATTATCTAGATCAAATACAACACTATAAAAAAGAGGTCCTTATATTACCTTATTCCTCTATCCTTAAACAATTCATTGCATTATTCTAATACTATCATCAAACCCCATTGTTCGTTGTAAATGATTCACTCATTGGTCCATCTAGAAACACACATTCTCACTTACATAGTCAGGCACACTTATTATACCAACAAAGGATATTAGCAACTCACCTGTGCTATCGCAACTGGGTGAGTGTAATCCTTAAAGGTCAGAAAGCGAAATGATTCAATATAGTACTGCGATCTGGAAAATATAATGCAGTACAAGTGTTGTTACTTATCCAAGTCATATCTACATTGGACCAACCCGTCAATCTTGCTCTGCACATTTTAACATGTAGGCAGAAATCTATTGAAACCCATATTTATTCAGGGTCAGAGAAAGTTATCAATAAAAAACCTGCCGCCAACTGTCTGTCACGATATAGACATAAGCTTTAGCCTTGCTGCTGTCGTAATCAAGTACAATAAATATTTCATGTACTGTTCATTTAAATAAGGGTTTACCTTGTTAATTTGCCTTTGGTATGCACCCTTTTGTTTATCAGGTTCGGGTGTGCGTAATTTTCAAGTGATTTCCGACCAATGCCTATCAATTAAAATATAATCTTTTAGTGTTGCTGATATGAATATCAAGTAAATCTCTAGTCTCACGGCATGATGTAAAGAGGTTTACCTTATTCAATAGATACTCGAATCATGGACGTATTCCTGTCTCAGCTAATGTCTTCCGTGCAATCACCTATCGCTAAAAACAAACATGAGTATGCCATTTAATTTATAATACCTGAGCCTTGGTTAGTGCAGGTGACTATATTAGAACACATAGAATCTCACCTATATATCGCGGTGATGTCGGGCTTGCCGATAATTTCCTACCCGGGTAATGTTTTGGCCGTGGCTGTATCCATCATGCCAAAAAGAAAGAGAAAAAGAACACTTAATGTAAAAATCACTTCCCTTTATATTCCCCCTACAAAGATTCAATGACCCCTTCCAGTTTGATCAAATTTGTCTATTGCATTTCACTTAATAAGACGACTCTGTTAAAACCGAGTAGTGCGGCTGTATAAATGGCAGAGCGTTTCTTGTACTAAATATCACCCTGTAGTCACTCACTTTAAAGAGGGCAATTCACTAGTCGTCAATCACTATCTCGGCTATCACTGTATTTAAGACTTCCTACAGCTTCATCGGAGTCTAACCGGTCTCTTAATTCCCCCATCTTCGCTGGCTTACCTTTAGAATCCTACGGGCCGTCTTCTCCACGGACTTTCCTCTATGTGCCGCATGGCGTATCGCGGTCTATGCAAATGAGGGTGCGTGCAATTAACGTTGCGTCTTTTAAACACGTCAACTCTGACGTACTTAGCCTTGCGCCACTATTTCGGATGAATAGCGGATTTCAAAAAAACTTTATCAATAGCGACTGTGATCACAAATACGCTGCTTATATCCTGAAGTACAACATATGATTGACTTTTAAAAATTGCAAAACGCATTCTTTATGTGTATTGACAGTTCGTTCCTATTTGAACTGGAACTTAAAAAAAGGAGTAATAAAACAGTATTTTTTGGAAAAATGTAAAACAACCCCTGGTGATATTTTGCTTCTAGCTGAGGTGTAGTAATCATTATCCGAGTACCATTTATACTCTAATCTGCCTTAGAGACCAAGAAAATGAATGCCCCTATAGTGGATCACTATAGTAGATTAAATCATAAACATACCGAGATGTCATGGTTCATTAAAGAAAAAATCTTGTGTTCAAAGAGAGGGGGCAATGTTGAAACAAAAAGAAAAAACAGGGAACAATGGTACATTTTAACTTTAGATACTATCAATAATGGGTTAAACACCAAAGAAGACTGGATGAGAATTGTACCTCATTAGGAATTGATAGATATACAGGTGCTACAAAATGAACAAGACATACTCACAGATACTGGTTGTATCCAATTGAACTGTATATCAGCAGTTTTAGGCATTGATAATCAGATAACCCCTCCTCGGCTTTATAATTAATATTAGGGATAAAAAGATGAAGATTTAGATACATTATGTAGTGTTTGGGAACATTGATTATTAGATATAGACACTTGGATTGTCGCAAACTAGCCCTTTTAATTTTAATTTTGTGTACATTGGTGATCTATGAGTGCGTATAAATGGTACTCGGATAATGATTACTACACCTCAGCTAGAAGCGAAATATCACCGGGGGTTGTTTTACATTTTTCCCAAAAATATTTTTTTATTACTCTTTTTTTTAAGTTCCAGTTCAAATAGGAACGAACTGTCAATACACATAACGAATGCGTTTTGCAATTTTTAAAAGTCAATCATATGTTGTACTTCAGGATATAAGTAGCGTATTTATGATCGCAGTCGCTATTGATAAAGTTTTGTTGAAATCCGCTATTTATCCGAAATAGTGGCGCAAGGCTAAGTACGTCAGAGTTGACGTGTTTAAAAGACCCAATGTTAATTGCATGCACCCTCATTTGCATAGACCGCGATACGCAATGCAGTACATAGAGGAAAACCCAAGGGGTAGACGGCCCGTAGGCTTCTAAAGGTAAGCCAGCGAAGACGGGGGAATTAAGAGACCGGTTAGACTCCGATGAAGCTGTAGGAAGTCTTAAATACAGTGATAGCCGAGATAGTGATTGACGACTAGTGAATTGCCCTCTTTAAAGTGAGTGACTACAGGGTGATATTTAGTACAAGAAACGCTCTGCCATTTATACAGCCGCACTACTCGGTTTTAACCGAGTCATTTTATTAAGTGAAATGCAATAGACAAATTCGATCAAACTGGAAGGGGTCATTGAATCTTTGTAAGGGGAATATAAAGAATTGTTAGAGTAAGGGAAGTGTTTTTTACAGTAAGTGTTCTTTTTCTCTTTCTTTTTGGTATGATGGATACTGCCACGGCCAAAACATTACCCGGGTTGGAAATTATCGGCAAGCCCAACATCACCGCGATATATAGGTGATACTCTATGTGTTCTAATATAGTCACCTGCACTAACCAAGGCTCAGGTATTAAAAATTAAATGGCATACTCATGTTTGTTTTTAGCGATAGGTGAGTGCACAGAAGACATTAGCTGAGACAGGAATACGTCCATGATTCGAGTACCTATTGAATAAGGTAAACCTCTTTACATCATGCCGTGAGACTAGAGATTGACTTGATATTCATATAGGCAACACTAAAAGTTTATATTTTAATTGATAGGCATTAGTCGGAAATCACTTGAAAATTACGCACACCCGTACCTGATAAACAAAAGGGTGCATACCAAAGGCAAATTAACAAGGTAAACCCTTATTTAAATGAACAGTACATGAAATATTTATTGTACTTGATTACGACAGCAGCAAGGCTAAAACTTATGTCTATATCATGACAGGCAGTTGGCGGCAGGTTTTTTTATTGATAACTTTGTCTGACCCTGAATAAATATGGGTTTCAATAGATTTCTGCCTACATGTTAAAATTTACAGAGCAAGATTGACGGGTTGGTCCAATGTAGATATGACTTGGATAAGTAACAACACTTATACTGCATTATATTTTCCAGATCGTAGTACTATATTGAATCATTTCACTTTCTGACCTTTAAGGATTACACTCACCCAGGTGCAATAGCACAGGTGAGTTGCGAATATCCTTTGTTGGTATAAAATGTGTGAAAGAAAGTGGGGAGGATCCCTTGGTGGACACCACTAAAAGTCAATCATACGCTGTATTGATAACACTAACGTTAGCTCATATAGTAGCAATGGTCTCTAACGCTATATACTGCACAACCAAGGAATTCTATAAATCAAGTTTTTTTTAATATTATTTTTCTGTTAAAAACACCTATCATCAGTATTACAGATCATAAAAACAACAGATTATAATTTCATTAAAAACATACACAATATCATCACCATCATATTTCCATAAATCTATTGCAGGCAAGTAAAATTATCAGACAAACTTATTCTCACACTATATCATAAAAACCGAAAAAAGGGGAGAGACAGACACAGAAACTTATATTTTTCATAAAAAGTGCACATCAAGAAACCCCCTATTCAGAAAAGTCTAATCCTGGACCCGCTTAGTTTATCTTGTCTTCAGGATAGACTTTGTGCCTTGATTGTGCGAATGTAGGCATTGACGCGTTTCGATGGCTTTTAACAATACTCTGCCATCTTTTTCAAGACAGAATGATAAGTCTCTCCTACTTATAGGGCACTGGTTGGTTTCCACTTAAAAGATTTCCTGTAGATAAACATATTCACATGAGTATTTTACATAAATGCCACATGCATGTTACCTTTTGTCTTTAACATTTCAGTTATTTCTCTGAACGCCTAAATACTATCCAGGTGCATTCACAGGAAATCCTTAGTGTACCTCTTTAAAAGCCAATAATTGGTTTTCCCAATAGCATATGACATTCCAGGAGAAGCAATAACAGTTGTCAGGTGTTCACATATAGAATCATGCTTTACCAATTCTAATATACGGGCTTCTAGGACTATACTCGAAACTCCCTACATGCTCCTTTTAAGGATTATTTATGTAAATGTCTCAGCCTGATTCCCCACCCTCTTGGAGGTTACACAGTGAATGCTTTGATTCATATCATAGAAACTATTTTTGGAGGGATTTGATTTCTTAATTGTTTACCTTATTGCATATTGCTTTGCTGCATATCTCCTGATTCTATTGATTTTATTTCTGTGACCATCATGTCTATACGTTGGTTCTGTAACATAAATGGATTCTGTTGTTACTATTTTAAATTATTTATTGTAGCCATTCTGATTGTGCTACATGTTGGGCTTTGTCAGACAATTACCTTAATCTCCTATAGTTTTTCAGAAATTGCTTATGTTCAACAAACACTTCCCATCTGCGGTGTCCTTTCGTATTACCTAGAGGGAAGAATAGAGTTTGGACTTTATCTGGGCCCTAAATGGACATCACTTTACAGTTCATCCTGGCCATATGGTCTTGCTCATATACCTACTTTAAAAACAGCCCCGTTGAGTCTCTTTCTCTTCTCAAAAAAGCGCAGGGAGCTCCACCGGCGGTTGAACCTTAATTCTACTTGTGGAGTTGTCGCCCTATTTCTCTCCTCTAGGGGGTGAAGAGAATGGGACGCTGGTTATTATAGGCATATATATATATATATATATATATATATATATTCACTGAAAAAACCATAGGTTATAGACCATATATAGTTAGGAATTAGCATTTGAAAAACCTTATTTTACTCACACAAAACCATTGAAATTCCATATATAGTTAGTTGTACTAACTATATATCGCGCACCCGCAATCCACTGCTGATCATGTCACATATTACATCATTCATGACATGGTCAGTGACATCACTGATGACATCACTGATGACATCTCAAATGACATCACTGATGACATCTCAAATGACATCACTGATGACATCACTGATGACATCTCATTTGACATTACTGATCACATCACTGATGACATCATTCATGTGATAATACGATGAACCTCTTCAGACTCTAATATAACCTTAGATACACTCAGTGTAAACACAGACTCACAGATTGTTACTCATCCATGAAGTTACACACATACCTAGTCCGTCATGCAAACAATCAATCACACCTCCATTTTCTCAACTATACAGTTATACACGCCTTACTTATTCAAACATATACTAAAACATATTTACTCTCTTATACAATCCTGGATACAAGTTCACAATGATGCATACAGCCACTCACACATTCACTGGTTCTTATGGACAGTTATTTATATATGTCAGGTCTCACATGTACTGTATTTTACATATGTACTTACTTTGACATGTAGCACTGAGATATCCATTCACTCACCAATACACTGATGCACACAGTCAACCGCCCATACAGCTGTTTCCACATGCACTTTTGAACCCATACATCTAGTGAATCAACTGCTCACACATCTATGCACAGAGTCATACACCTCCCAGCCACCCACACACACTCAGTCTCCCATACAAATACTTGGGCAACCAATCAATAACCCATATAGTTACTCATATAGCTAATGATCAACACATGCAGCAGTTTACAGAACAACAGACATAATGATGCACAAATTAAGACAGTTTAGTCACTAACCCATGCACTCAGTGAGACACATTTAATCACTCACTCATACAGTCAGTCACGCACCTACTAAATCCTTCATCCAGACACTTATACATCCACTCATTCTTCAATATGTAAGACATATTTTAACTTTACAGAAATACACAGTCACTAGATGTTGTCATCAGTGATGTCATCAGTGATGTCATTTGAGATGTCATCAGTGATGTCATCAGTGATGTCACTGACCATGTCATGAATGATGTAATATGTGACATGATCAGCAGTGGATTGCGGGTGCGCGATATATAGTTAGTACAACTAACTATATATGGAATTTCAATGGTTTTGTGGGAGTAAAATAAGGTTTTTCAAATGCTAATTCCTAACTATATATGGTCTATAACCTATGGTTTTTTCAGTGAATTTTCAAGGTTTTGTAAATGCTAATTCCTAACTATATATGGTCTATAACCTATGGTTTTTTCAGTGAATTTCATTGGTTTTTTAAAAGCTAAAATCTGTAGCTGTAAAATGTATTCTTCTTTAAATCCAAACATATATTTTATATGTTTATTAATAATTTTTTTTTTAATACTTTTTTTTTGTAAGCTCCCGGGGCGCGGACAGGTGAACGCACGGGTAAGCGCAATCTTGCGGCGCGCCCCGGGGCGCGTACTAATACGCGTCCCGGAAGCGCTATTGCCGCGAACGAAAACAACATCGTGACGTATCGCGTAGCCGCCACGCCTTGCGTCATAAGACACGTGTCGCGTAGCCGCGAGATGCGTCTTATGACGCACCGCGTAAGCGCACCTGGAAGCGCATACGATCGCGCAACGTAAGCGCCCCGATACACGCCCGGGACGCGCCCCGGGGCGCGTAGCGTAAGCGCGTCAAACCATGTGACTTTAAAATAACACTTTTCATTGGTTCAGAACTTTTTTTTTTCCAAATTGTGTGAAACCCACCCATTTCTCTCACTATTGCTTTGTACTTGGAGAGAGCAAGAGCTGTTCTGTCTACTCTATCTCCTACTTTTCTGATCTCCAGCAATGGCTGCAAGAGAGTCATCCAGCAGTGATTCAGATGGATTTTTAGATGAGGACCCTCCTCAGCAAAAGAAAAAAACCCATTTCATCTGGAAATTTTACGACATCCCTGAAGGACAGAAAAAAGTCAACGCTCCCAAAGTAACCTGCAAAATATGTGGGAGTAGTTTATCCAGAGGCAATCCTCTGAAAAAATATAGTTTTGGGAATGCTAATTTGATCAGGCATGTAAAAAGAAGACACCCTAACAACTTTGCCAGGGAGAGTGTCAGAGAGCTGGCACGGAATGTACCAACAGATGGCGGCAGCACCTCCACTGGTGGAGCAACACCTTCGGGACCACCCCGTGGAAGAATGGTCCCTAACATTCAGCCGGTGTTTGCAGGCATCAAATTTTTGTGCACGGAGTGTGACGAACTGCTCTGCTATGGGGAGTGTTGAACTCATTGCCCTAAAGAAACAGCAACACCGCTGCTCTGCCAGTCCCTAAATTTTCACATTTTTTTGCTCCTGTTGAGCAGTTTTGGAATCCCTGTTTTTGTTTTTCCCTTGACAAAAATCCCAAAAAAATATAAAATTGTTTTAAAAAGTCTAAAAAAAATATAAAACAACAAAAACAACAAAAAAAAATATAAAACAACAAAATCAAAAAAAAGTTCTTTTCAGAACTACCTCCAATTTATAAAAAAATGCTTTTTAAAAAAAAAAAAAGTCTGTCATTTTTAATCTCCATGGTACACTCCCCCGTAAGCTCCCCGGTGCGCGTACAGGGCGCTCCCCCCCCGCGAAAATCGTTTTTTTTTTTTTTTTTTTTCACCCGCGGGAGCCTTTTATGGCCCCCACATCAGAACTAGGGGGTCAGGGGGGTGTACCCTGCCCCCTTTTGCTCATTTCCCCCCTTTGATTCTTGCCACCTCTTGTGTCTCAATCCCACCGAGACACAAGATGGCGGCCGCTGCGGACTGTTTCGAATGTTTACAGCCACCCGAGAACCAATCAGCTTGCCGTGCGCAAGTCGCGTGGCGCGCCTGAAGCGCTCCCCGGTACGCGTACCGGGCGCGGCTCTAGATATATATCTTTTTTTAAACCTAATTTACTCAAAATTCACAGGACCACATATCTTGAGACCTAGCAAAGGCACATCGGGCAAACAATATCTACAATTTTGCCAAGTTTCGTGGAAATCCATTCAGCCGTTCGGGCTAATAGTGAGGCCAACCGCCCTATGGAAAACTCAATGTTAAAAACACGTTTTGGGACCCCCCCTTTTTTATCGGTCCCCCCTTGACGAAACCCCCCCAAATTTTCAGGGGCTGCTCAGAAACAAAATGTTCCATTTTCCTGAAAATTTCAGCCAATTCCGTCCACAAACGCCAAAGTTATTAGACATAGAATTTTCAAAAATCCCATAGAGAAAAAATCCTAACTATATATACCTACTGGCGACCGCCAGTAGGTAATTAACAGGATAGATCTATAGCTCAGAAATGTCCCTTACCAAAAGTCCATCCACCCTTCAGATCCTTGGTGTGAAATTAACTTTCTGTCCCTTGTTGGTTTTTACTTCTGTATTGGAATTTAAATATACAGAAACAATGTTAGTATTCTATCTATTTCCCCGAAGTTCTGCTTCCCCCATACTCATATTTGAGCAGAGTTCCTTTCCTTCTTACCCCAAAAGTGCTGGGACCCCTCTCTTTCACACCAAAGCCATCTATCATCAAGTCGTCTGCAACAAAACGCCAGCTCGGTACCTTCCGTTTTTAGTTGCATATTTAAAGCGTTCTTACCATGGCCCCCATTGGTTAATCTTTAAACGATACCAGGTGTACTTTCTTGTTTTCGCGCTCTTCCTTTCATCTACCGGATTTGCATGTCAGAGTCCGCTCGGTACTACCTGGGCCAAGTCCTATTTTCTCTTCCGCGTTTCAAGCCTCAGTTTGATGCGCAAAACGAGGCTGATTTCAAGCCTCGCTTTGGCAACATTGAGTGTCGAGTTTCAAGCCTCGCACTCATGCTGAAATCTAACCAATTGGGGGCACCTCAACTCGGTTCCGAGTGTTCACCTTCTTGTCCGCTATTTTCCATTTAAATTGTGTTATTAGATACCAATGTACATCTCCCAACTAAAACTTGATACTTCCTGCTTCGCTTTTCTACTGGCATCTCATATCAAATTTTCATCAGTTAAGTTTTATGTGCATACTCGACCTAAATATTATCCTACTCTTATTTTAAAACGATCTGACTCATATTTACTCATTCAACCTTACACATTATACAACTTTTAAAAGAACCCATATCAGTATATGCATTATATCATTAGACAACTGTACCCGTTTTTGGATGCACCCCAATATATGTTTTTTACCTCTGGACAGGCTAGCTATCATGTACCGCCAATTTTTTTTAATTAATTTTTTAAATAATCCTCATCAAGATTTCTTGTTGTTTTCGTTCGCCTTGTTAAACATTGGCTAGTCAACAGAGGTTATGGGCTAAGTTGTCTTCTGTACTATGGGCGCTGATTGTACTCATTATATTTCTTTTTCACAGGGTATTAATTGGATCGGCAGTTCAGTTATTTACTGGCTTGCTACTAGGTTCATCCATTCTTCTCTGGAATTGAGGCCTTTATCTATAGTATCAAGATAACACATGAACCATTGTTCACGTGTCTTTCTTAGTGCTTCTAGATTTCCGCCTCTCCTACTGACATTTACTTTTTCCAAAATAAACCAAGTGAATTTATTACAGTCATGATTGTGTTTTTGGAAATGATCAGTGAGGGGCACATTCTCTTTTTTGTTTTTTACAGATGATCTGTGTTCTAGTAGTCTAATGCGAAGCTCCCTGCCTGTCTCCCCCACGTAGCCTAACCCACAGGGGCAGACAAGCAGGTATACCACGCTCTTGCTTCTGCAATTATTTAGACTTTTTGGAACCAAGACTTTTCCATTGAAGTTAAATTTCTTGGTTTCTATACAACTAGGGCAGATAGAGCATGAGCCACACTTATAGTTCCCTGTGGCTTTTTTATTATCAATCAGAGTGGTTTGAATGCTGCTACCAGGATTTTTGTAGGTATTAACTAGGGCATTTTTGATCGTCTTGTTGCGCCTAAATGAAAACAGCGGTTTAGGCAAGGGTGTTATTAAGCCGTTGTTTATAATCTTCCAGTTTCGATTCACGATATTTTTAATCATGTTGCTTAATCCGGAGGACTGGCTGACAAAAACAATCCTATCTTGCACTGTGTGGTTATTCTTTTTATTCATGTCCAAAAGGTGGTCTCTGTCATAAAATCTTGCCCATTTAGGGACTGTTTTACAAGTTTTTAAGGGTACCCTCTCTCACGTAGTTTATTGTCCATGAGTTCTGCATGATAATAGAAATCTTTCAGGGTTGTGCAGTTACGCCGTAACCTTAAAAATTCCCCAAAAGGAATATTGTCCTTTTGTGACCGAGGATGGTTGCTCTGATATTGGAGTAAGGTATTCTTACCTGTTGGTTTTGAGAAAAGCTCCACCTCTAGTAACCCTTCTGATTCCTTGATCTTGATATCCAGAAAATCCACACTATTGTTACTATGATGTGCCGTGAACTTTACATTTTTGTCCCCTAGATTCAGCCACTCCTAAAATGACACTAAATCTTCACTGGCAGACGAAAATGATATCGTCAATGAAATGATGCCAGTGTGAGATGTTTTCAAAATATGGTGCCATTTCATTGTAATTATGTTTTTGCTCGAAATGGCTGACATAAAGGCAGGCCAGACTGGGGGCACATGTGGCCCCCATACTGGTCCCCTTCACCCGTCTATAGAGCTCCTCTTTGAACAGGAAAATATTATTTTTCAACACTAGCTCTATACAGCCAATGATGAACTCCTTGTGTCCACCATTGAGGTTTTCATCGTCCAAGATGGAAGACAGAACCCTGATTGTATCATCCTGGGGGATGTTAGTGTACAGAGCTTCGATATCCAAGGTGACCCAATACTGGGTCACCTTGTCAAAGCTCTGCCCCTCAAATATAGAAATGGTATGGGCAGTGTCCTTCAGGTATGACCTCTGTTTTTGGACAATTGGTCTCAAGAAAAAATCAGCATAATATGTGTGCCTGACTATGTAAGTGAGAATGTGTGTTTCTAGATGGACCAATGAGTGAATCATTTACAACGAACAATGGGGTTTGATGATAGTATTAGAATAATGCATTGAATTGTTTAAGGATAGAGGAATAAGGTGATATAAGGACCTCTTTTTTATAGTGTTGTATTTGATCTAGATAATATGGATATTAGTTTTATGATTATTGTGTATAATGCTATGAAATTGTAGTGTGTTAGGCTGTAGAAATATGACATACAGCTTAATCTTAATTGATGTTTTTTGATCTTATATTAAAAAGATGTTTTGTTTTATTTTATACTGTATTAGGTGACACCAATTATAAGGAGAAGCTTATAGATTAGTCCTGATGAAGGGGGTTGTAACTACCTAAAACCTCCGAAAGGCGTCAACGCCGCAGTAACTGTTAAATCTGGAGTGGTTAACAACATAGGGGTTATATGAAATAAATAAATCTAGTTTGTTGTTGTACCAAGTCCATCCTAATTCAAATCAGCAAGACAAAATTTACTGTCTGTGTTTTTCTCCTTTGAATATGTATGAATTGAATTCGTGTTTTTAGGGTTTTTAGTAATTATTTTTATGTATGTGCACATTCATGTTGAATGTTTTTAAATATTGTAATAAACAGACTGTTTTGATACATCTGTATTGTAAAAATGATTAGATATTTATTTTCCTTGTAAGTGTTTCGCAATCGTGTGACAGGTCCAACTGGAATGTTTGAGATGAGTGAATAATTATATCTGATTGATTTATACCATCACACACAGGGAAAACTTTCTTTTTTACTTGCTATTATGACAAGTGCCTAGTGGCGCAATGATGTATGTACTGGTGTCCTAATGTGTCTTCATGAATAATACAAAGGACATTTTTATATAATCTGGTGGAGACTCTTTCATGCTGTGCCTAGTGTGTCATTGGTGTGTGTGTGTCGCACAAACGCTTTATACATTGCCTCTGGAATACGCCTGACTGCTTTGCCAAGCTACCAAGGGGGTGATCAGGGGTTATCTTGCGTGTGTAACTCTCTTTTCCTGACTAGAGTGGTGTGCTCTGCCTGGCTTAGGTGCATACCCTAGCCAACCAGAAATCCGATTTCTAACAGGGACTAATAACCCCACTGTTCAAAGTAATCTTATAATAGATTTGACATAAGAATTTCTAACAAGAAAGGTTGTATGAAAGAAAATTACAACATCTTCAGAAATTAAAAGAAGCTGATTTTTTAGATTTATCAATTGAAAAGATTAAGACAGATTACAAAAAGAAAATATAGGTCCTTTGGCTTAAACACAAAAAATATTGACTTGAGTTATTTCAATATATTCAGTTATAAAGTCCAGGGAAGCCAAATCTATAAAAATGCAGCAAATGGCCATACATTATATATTACGTGGGAATTATTCAATAAGGATCTTTATGCAGTAGTTACCAGCCAACATTTAATTAGTAAAAATGCCATCCTGTCAATATTGAGAGTATACATAACCCGTCAGTCATCACAAGTGCAAGCCATAATGGCATGCATGTGGAGGTTTTTGAAGCCCAACCCCACTGAACTGATATTTATTTATTTATTTTCTACATTTCTAGAGCACTCTGTTACCCGGAGGTGTCCTGGCGCTAACGATACATCTGCACATGCAACATCTCATAGTAAGTGTAATATTTTTTTATGTACTCATCTGTCACCCTAAAACGGTCTTCTATATGCATAAATTATGTATCATAACATAAAGGTTTTAGTAAGGACTCATAACATGACTGTCATAATGCATTATGGGACATATATTCAATATTCACAAACTGTAGTGAGTGATAGAAATGTATTAAACGAAAGACAACAAATAGTAAGAAGTGCTTTACACTCATGCCAAATTAATTGTAAGTTCATTCTTCAAAGAAATCAGCCTGAGGAAGACAATTATGACTCACGTGTAGAGTTACAGGATAATTCACAAATTGTGGTGGAAGATCCTATTGAAATAGACAGCCAACCACACCTCATGGCCACTGTAGTAGGGCTTTGTTCTCCCCATAGCCACCCTCATTGGATGAGGATGATGCCCAACAACCTCACAGTCTAATCCTGCAGCCAGTAGTTAGGCCACTATAGCAGCGTGTCCCAGTGTGTGCTTGCACTCAGCACTGTGAGGTGTCTCATGGCAACCAAGCATCGTTGCCAGAAGACACAGCTAGAAATACTCAGTTGTTTGGTGGGTTTCAGGGTTCCATGTTGCAAGTTCAGCATCTGCAACATAAGATTACCTAACAACTATCGTTCATCAAACTCCCCTTTTTCAGGTCCTCCATACATTGCTCTGTGCCTAAACATGAAGGAGTCATGGATGCCTCCTGGGTGTTGTGACACAATATCAGTTATTATATAGTTTGCATCACATACCACATGAATATTGAAGAATTTGTGGTTTAAACAGATGAGATGGAGGACAAATAGGTACATGTGTTCCATCAAAACACAGTATGAAACGTGAACATTTAGCAACCCAGGAAAAGTGTAATTTAGTGGCTTGAGTTTCCTATGCATTTCTGTTTAGGTATATGCAGGACCACTGGAATTATGCTGAAAGGGAGGGCCAAGTTATGCCACAGGGTAGAGTAACTTATGCAGCAACAAAAGGCAAATCATATGGCATAATGCAGCACATTTCATAATAGCGTTACTTTATAATTAGTATTTTTAAACTTGGTAACACTGTATGGGCATTAATTGCAACTCATTGATACCGGTTTAACACCCAAATATAGCAATAAGCCACGGAAAGGTAACCAGTCCAGCTTTGCAAAGGGTCTTCCAGTGTGCCCCAACACATCAGTGCATTTTTAGTAACTTGTGGTCTGTTTGAGCTTGAAACAATCTTTGTTTGTTAAAATCTGCAGAGTACGGGACAGATGATGTATTAAGTGGCAAATGTGATATATCTATAAATACGTGAAAATCGCAGCACAATCACATTGTTCCAGTAGGTCCGAGTATATGCAGCAATTGACATAGAGCAGTATGGCATGTAGAAATCTGCAGAAAAAAAATTTGAACATGCACTTTGAGAAACCCCACCAGCAAAAATACCTTGGTAACTGCCAGATGCCAAAAGGTGGAATGAACACCTGGACATGGGTGGGGGCTGCTTTCTAGATTTGGCTTTAAAAGTGGAATAATCACTGATATCACAATGTTACTTAGCCAATATTTGTTACTACCTGAAATGGACTGATAGTAATTTGCATGGGAACGTGGGCTTTTTTGTGACTAGTCTCTAATTGTGACAGCCTTGAACATAAGGTTTTTGAGTACTATTATAGATTCTATAATTGTGAATTGCTAAATTGGGTCACAAAAAATAGTGATTTGCAAACCGTTTGTATCGCAAAAAGAATGTGCAAATAACCGGGGGGCGTGGCTAGCAGAGTAGCGAAATGGCCGCTCTGTGAGTGAGCTCCGCCGGCTACGCTCTCTAATCCTTCATTTATCCTTCTCCTGATCCTTGCGGACCCCCGTTGTCCTTGGGAATCGGCGACGGACACCCGGTAGATCCTGCAGCCGGAGTTTGGTGAGCATAGCTCGCCGGATCGCGGAGCTGTCACCCTCTGCGGATTTGCGGACCTGCGCGCCTGCGACGATCCTCAGCTGCGGAGCTAGAGCCTGGGAGCTGCAGGCTACTGCGGACCGCGGCTTCTAAGGCCTCTGGTGATACTGTGGGCAGGAGCGCGAGACCCTGATATTGGCGGAGCCGCTGCTTGGGCACACGCCGGTGAATCCCTGCTGAATAGGGGAGGGGACCGGAGCGCAGCCGACCCGGATGGTGAAGGAGACAGAAGATCCTCCTCCCTGGCGGGAACTTTTATCGACACTCTGGCAAAGGGTCGGCCATTATCCTGGGGCTGGAGCATGGTGATCGACGCTGCCGGGGCCCGGCTGGGGAGCTGTGCCTAGCCTTGTGCAGCAACAATCTTCATCGAGCGAGGTGAGGAGGAAATCTGCGTGGGGGGTAGAGAACGACCGACACCCCTCACGACCACAATACTCTATCGGGGTCGTGCTTCTGGACTCCTGTACCGGGGTTGGAACGCTGTTTGCACTTACGTGGTCTGAGGAGGCCGAATGCCAAAAATTGAAAACCCCTGACCCTGGCTTCGGCAGTTTCTTCAGCGGGACACGGCGCTGTGAGGCTGTACTGCCGAGATTGGCGCGCCCGCCATTTTGAGGTTTGCGGGTGTTCTGGGCTGCTCATTGCTGGGAACGTGGGCCTTGCGGAGCTGCGCGCCTGGGACCTGGGAGACCAGCCTGTACATCTGCACCCCCCTGACTTTGATCCTACTGCCCAGACACCACACCAGATAGCACTTATAAGCCCTGCTTGCTGGAGCTGCTGGTACAAGACACTCGTTGCCACATCATAGCCACTAAAATGGGGAAAAATGAAGCTAGGCAGCCCAAAATCAGCTTTGACAATAAGCGGCCCCCGAAGCACCCAGTAACTGAGACGGACGTAGGAGAGTCATCGTCGCAGGGAGGACCGGCGGACATAGACTTTGGGGCGCTCATAATGGAAGTAAGGTCCAGCTTAAAAAGCATTGATACGAAATTGGACGCCATGTCCTCACAGCTGGAGTCAGTGAAAACCAAGGTGGATGCTCATGAAACTAGGCTGGATTGCTTAGAAAACAGACAAACTGAGTGCTGTGAATTCCAACAACAGGCCAAGAAGCACATCACGACTCTGGAAAGAGAGCTGGACAACTTGCGTGCCAAGTCGGACGATTTGGAAGCGCGTTCCCGCAGGTCTAATGTTCGTATTACGGGTATTCCGGAGACGGCAAACACTGGCAAGATGGAGGTGTTTGTGACAGACCTGCTCCACGAACTCTTCGACCCGGCCCTATCGTCAGTCTTCACGGTCGAAAGGGCACATAGGACCCTTGGGAAGAAACCACCCGTGGGTGCACCACCTCGTCCCATCCTCGCTAAACTGCTAAATTACCAGGACAGAGATGTCATCCTGAGACTGGCTAGAGAGAAGGGTAAAATCACGCATAAAGGAAACAACATCTCCTTCTACCCGGACTTCACCCCCCCTGGTGCAAGCGGCCCGTAAGGAATTTCTGCCGGCTAAGAAACTGTTGTTGCAAGCTGGTGTGCAATATTCCCTGTTATATCCGGCGAAACTGAAGGTGCTCCACGACAACGAAACACACTTCTTCACGGATGCAAAGTCCGCACTCAAGTTTGCTAAGCACATCGGCGGCCCTGGGGCCAGGAGGAAATCGCCAAGACTAGAAGATATTGCGGGGCAACTCAGTGATAATGATTAGATGAGCTGCCGCTTCCAACTCTGGGACACTATGTGCCTGCTTCATTCACGTCTTGTTTCGGTGCTTGGAGGCCCCCCGCGCCGACTGAGGTTCTGCCTAGACTGGAGGCGGGAGTGGTAAGAAGCTGCTGTGTCTCCGGATGCCCATTTGTGACTGCTTATGCCCTGAAACTTATGTGCATGTGGCCGGGGTGGGGTTAGTCGACCCGGGGACGGGGATACCGTTGGGACCAAGGAGCCTTATTCCTGAACGTAGCCACCCCGCAACCACGGGGGTGTAAGCTGGGTGCACCACACCCCCATGGGGTGTATCCCATTATTTCCGTTGTTGGTTTTCTATCACGCTATGCGTGTCGTTCTACGGGGTATGTCACAACCTGATTGGGGGGTTGATGAGGGCGGTGGGAGGTGGGGGGTGTTTGAGGAGTTGTTGTTTTTAGTTCCGGAATGGTGCATTTTGATCTATCATCTATTTTCCTTTTTGCGCAAGGGGTTAATGTGTGCTATGTGTGCGGGGCCTGTCGAATCTGGGGGGTGGGACATGTTGGGGACTTTGCTACTTCTACAGTATTTCCGATATGGGGGGGTTAAGCTGTGGTCCTGGAACATTAGGGGCCTTGGGGACTACAAGAAAGCCCGCTTGATGCATGGTATGCTGGCCAGACATAATGTGGACATTTGTCTTTTGCAAGAAACTCACCTTAATACGATCCCTTCGCCCAGATTGAAAAATTCCAGGTGGTCAACTGTGTATTCTGCCATTTATTCTAACTATGCGAGAGGGGTGGCTATACTTATACGCAGGGGGCTGGATTGGCGGGAACACGCCTGCATGCAGGATAAGGATGGGAGATACGTTATGTTACACGGTACCTTGCAGGGGCGACCGATAGTGCTGACTGCCATTTACGGTCCTAATGTAGATGATCCAGACTTCTTTAGGAATCTCTGGGCTCAAATTGCATTGCTAGATTGCCAATCGGTTATTATAGGGGGCAATTTTAATGTTGTGCTGTATGATGACATGGATCGGAGAGGTGTGAGTAGACCAACGCATGCTAGAGCGCGTCAGGCTGTCCTTGATGTAATGGGAGAGGGGTTGCTTTCTGATGTGTGGAGAGTTAGGCACCCTGGAGAGAAAGTGGGGACTTGCTTCACATGCCATCAATCTGCTTGGTCCAGATTGGACTTCTGGCTAGTGTCGCCTGAGGTGGCAACGTGGGTGACGGGAGTCGGCATCCAGGCTAGATCGTTATCGGACCATGCCCCGTGTATGTTGGAGTTGTGCCTGCCCGATGCTATTCACAGGGCGTTCACATGGCGTCTGCCCCCGCACGCTCTCACGGACCCAGTATTTGTCGAGGAGATCAGGGAGGATATCCTCAACTATTTCGCGGAAAATGTGGGTTCAGTCTCATCAGAGGCCATTACATGGGACGCCTTTAAGGCGGTGATCAGGGGCCAGTGCATTGCGCGGCAGGCGGGAGTGTTAAAGGCCATACGTAGAACACTTGCCCAGTTAGAACAAGACCTGAGGGATCTAGATGTAGCCTTTAGCCGTGACCAGACCTTGGAGATCGCTGGCAATTTAAAAACCAAGTTGCTTGCCTTTAATGAGGAGGCAGAGCGCGAGGTGAGATTTCTAGGGAGACAGGCCGAGGCCCGCAGATATGGGGAGGGGGACAGGCCCAGCAGGACCCTAGCTAGGTTGATAGCTCCACGTACACAATCGCATTACATACACACCATTCAGAACATGGAGGGGTCCCTGGTTATTGGCCAAGAGGCAGTTTTACACGCTTTCACTGACTTTTACACGTCCCTCTACACTTCCAGGCAACTCGAGGTCCCAGCCTCACTGGAGAGCTTTCTGGATTCTATCGCCCTGGTTTGGTTTAACGATAACCACAGACAGTACATGGACCTTCCTGTCACTGTTCAGGATATCGTTCAGGTAATTAAGAGCATGCCGGTCAACAAGGCCCCGGGCCCTGACGGCCTAACAACGACCTTTTACAAAACGTATGCAGAGGAACTGGTGCCGAAACTGCACTCTGTGTTTGTTGAGGCCCTTGAATTGAACTCCCTTCCAGACTCCATGCGTGAAGCTTTAATTATTACGTTACTGAAGCCTGACAAAGACGAACTGTTCCTGGACTCCTACAGGCCCCTATCCCTAATTAATGTGGACGCTAAGATTTATGCTAAGGTCATTGCGGACAAACTGCAGCGATGTTGCCGATCATCGCACTCCCTGATCAGTCCGGGTTCATCCCTGGCCGCGCCACATCGCACAACCTCAGGACCATCTTCTCTATCCTGCATTACTTACACCCCTCTGTTCAGGCTGCGGTGGTGTTCCTTGACGCCACCAAAGCGTTTGACTCCCTTGAGTGGCCCTATTTGTTTCGAATTTTAGAAAGGATGGGATTCAGTTGTAATTTCTTGAATCTAATCAAACTACTATATAACGCGCCTAGAGCTAGGGTGAGTGTGAATGGCCTTGTTTCCAAGCCCTTTGCTGTCTCTAGAGGAACCAGACAGGGGTGCCCACTGTCTCCTCTCCTTTTTGCTATAGCACTGGAGCCGCTAGCGGTCAGGATACGACAGCACCACACTGCGAGAGGAATTGGGTTCAGCTCCCGGAGTTTACTGATTTCATTATATGCAGACGATGTCACCTTGTATATTGTCGACCCCAAGGATAACATGAACCCGTTGCTCCGCGAATTCGTGCGGTTTGAGGGCCTGGCAGGAGTGTCCATAAACTGGTCTAAATCTGTTGCTTTCCCCCTTACTGATGGGACCAGTCAGCCGTCACCGGACTACCCCCTACGTTAGGAAACTGACGCTGTTAAATATCTGGGTATCTGGGTCAGTCGGGATATACAGGAGTTGTGGTCTCTTAACTTTGGTAGAGCAGTGGACTGGCTGGAAAGGAAGATTGAGGTCTGGAACAGGCTGCCCCTGTCCCTGGTTGCGAGGATAGCACTGGTGAAAATGGTGGTTCTCCCCAAATTCTTGTATTTGTTCGTAAATGTTCCGCTGCCCATGACGGCACACTTTCACGCGCGTGTTCGCTCTCTGCTATTGCATCTAGTGTGGGCCGGGGGACAGGCGAGGGTATCCTGGGACCTGCTCCCGCTCCCGCTACGACGGGGAGGCCTCGGAGCTCCAGACTTGAAGTTATACTCCCTGTGCGCACAGGTGCAATTTCTGCATTTCTGGGCCTTCCCCACCCCTTACCAACCGCATGTGGCAGTGGAACTAGCCGTTGTTGCCCCGTTGCCACTGCGCGTGGCGCTCTATGGTAAAGTCACACGCCCTTCGAAGGAGGTTGACACTGTGGAGATGATTCGCTGGTCTTGGCGCGAATTGCAACACAGAGCGGGACTCTCCTTGCTTTATGCGCCAGCTATCCCTCTGCGGGGAAACCCGATGTTACCTTGCTTAAGTGCCAGAGGTGACGTCCTCGCAATCCGCGGGAAGAGACTGCATACCTTCGCGGATATATATCCAGATGGCACTTTTGGGGAGTTGCACGTGGGTGTGGAAGACCAGCCTGAATCCTTTGCGGACGCGCTGCTATACCATTCCCTTAGGGAATCCTGCAGGAAGTTGGGGCCCCACTTCCCAGAGGAGCCACCAACGCTGAACGCCCTTCAGAATCTGCTTTCAAGACCCACCCCCAAAAAACTAGTGTCGAGACTGTACAACTGCATGCAGGAGCAAGCCCCACTCACTGTGTCTAAGGCCAAACAGACTTGGGCTGCCGACCTGGTCGACCCTTTGACAGACGAAATGTGGGAATACTGCAGTAGGCAGCTCACGGCGCTGTCCCCGAATTATCGATTGCGGCTCATCCACTTCAAATTTTTACACCGGTACTATCGCACACCGGTGCTGCTGCACCGTATGGGCGTCCGCACGGATGACTCTTGCTGGAAATGTGGAGGGGTAGATGCGTCCTTTCTTCACGTGGCATGGAGTTGCCCTAAACTGGATGAGTACTGGTCGGACGTCTTCACTGCCATTAACCAAATCCTACACAGAACCGCCGCACCATCACCACTTCTGGGCTTATTGGGATATGTCAAGGATACGGAACCTTGTGATAGGAAACTACATGCACTACTCCTTCTCTATGCCAAGCGACAAATATCACTACGCTGGGGCCGGAGAGCTCTTCCCTCGTTCACAGAGTGGATTAGGGATGTGACATATGGGCATGCACAGCTGACTCATTATTGGGAGACGATGCCCACCGCTTCCAGACCTAACGATATTTGGGAACCCTTCCTGCAATGGACTAGGGAGCGTGCGGGCTCGGACGCTTCTGGCGGTTCACCTGACGTGGGTGTTTCGGATGATATGGGATGAGAGTTTGAGACTGTAGACGTGCTGTTGCTGTTCTGGTGTTCCGTGCCGGTGCACGGTTCCCTGGGGTTGAGATACGTCCCGGTCCTGAAGTCCTGACGCCTTCCTAAATGCTGCACACCCTGACCACCTCCATCTCCCCTAAGGCCACGTAACCCTGTGGATCGTCCTGCTTCGGCTTCCCCCTCCTTCCCCTCATTCCCCGCCCCCCCTCTATCTCCGCGGTGGAGACCTGGCGCCCGCCACGCTGCAACCCTTACCACTGATTGTCATTTTTTGACAGCTGCCTAGCGCAGGAGCGCATAGCCCTATGTATGAATGGGGTACTGTGTGATTGGTATTATGTAACTGCACCGATGTTTGTTGTTCTTGATTTTCTTTTGTTTGTTGGGGCAGGTTGGGTGAAAACAGTGCTGGTCGATGTTTCCTTTCAATCTGCCGGTTCAGCAGGTTGGGTCCTGTTGCTCGCTTCATGGCAGCCCAGGAACCTCCAAATCCATCTGATAGGCTACGGCGCTGAAAAAAAATGTAAGACCATTCCATATATGCTAATATTGCACTGCTCAAATACATGACTTTATTGTATTGTATGCCTTTGCCGGGGATTACGCAGCCCGTTGGGTTGTGCTCCCCCTGTTTCCTTTACTACTTGTCGTGAGATGTGCAATTGATAGCGGCCTGCCTCCGGGTTGTTGGCGTGACGCAGTGTAACTTTTATTTCTTTTGTTTGACTAATAAATGTCTTGCACCAAAAAAAAAAATGTGCAAATAACCACTTTTTGAGGCGCAAAGCAATTTGCGACCAAATTGCAATTTGCAAAAGCTTCGTATATCTAAATCTCAGAGAGCAATTTGCAAAGCAACCTCTTTCTTACACACTGGCTTTCATTTGGAAGGCACAAATGCAAAGAAATCCTATTGCTAATAACAAATGTTCTACTATACTGTAGTGCCAAACGTCTCCCAATAAAAATGTTACCCCTCTTGTGTGGCTGACTAGCACCTGCAACACAATGCACCTAAAAAAGTGACCAGGAAACATCCTCGTTTGCCCAGCAGAACTCATGATTTTTTTAAATCGTGGGCAGCAGCAGATTTTACGCTCCATCTCAGATGCCACCCACAAAAACCTACCTAAACCAGACATTTCTCAAAACTATACATTCAGAAGAGTCCAAGATTGCATGACTTGCATGGCTCTCACCAGGTAATTTTACCCAGAAGCCCTTGCAAAGCTCACACTTTGGCTAAAACCACACATTTGTCTTATATTTCTGTGGAGAATTGTTCTGGAATCTACTTTTCTACCAACCATCATTCCCCAAAGTTTCCTGATTAGAATGGCACATCACTTGTGCTGGTGGGCCTAGCCAGGTAATTTTGAAGAAGTCCTTGCGAATCTCAAACTTTGGCTAAAAAGAAAAACACACATTTTCCTGTGCAGGAAAGTTAAGGAATCTTCACCGAACCACAATTTCCTACTACACAGAGTCCCCACATGCCTCCTGATAACTCCCTCACCCCACTGGTGTGGGCGGACCAAGAGACTGTGACACAAAAGGCCCTGAAGCTTTTCTCTACAAATTGAGAAGTCCGAGAACTCCTCTAAATCTCTTTTTAAAATTGTGAAGGATTTTATTAACCCTCCCGCTATGGCTCCCCAGATCCCTGCCAGTCAGGCCTTATGCAACGGTCTGTCTGACTACTTTCAGGAGAAAATCTTGAACATCAGATCTTCCTTTCCCATGGAGGGAACTCTACTGACCCCTTTGGATGGGGATCTGGGCACATCCTCCTTGGAGTCTTTTAAGGAGATGACTATCGAGTCTTCATTGAGGTTAATTACCCAATGTAAATCTGGCTCCCCGCTAGACCTCATCCCGGCCAAAATGATGGGAAATTTAGCCCCTGTATTGGTCAGACCACTCCTTTCCATTTGGAACTCCTCGCTCGGTTCCAGCCAATTCCCATCTGTGTGGAAGGAGGCTATGCTAGTCCCTATCCTGAAAAAGGCGAATACAGACCCCGCTCAATTTAACAACTATCGCCCTATATCCCTTCTCCCTAACTCAGCAAAAATTTTGGAGAAAGCTGTACAACTGCAATTGGCAGAATATCTGGAGACAAACTCGTTACTACATGATTCCCAGTCGGGATTTAGAACGGGTTTTAGTACGGAGACGGCTCTCCTGGAAGTCTCCGAGACAATCAGAGAGTGTGTGGATAGGGGCGAGGAGGCTATGTTAATCCTCCTCGACCTATCCGCCGCCTTTGATACGGTATCCCATGCGATACTGCTGGATCGTTTGAGTCAGATGGGAATAGGTGGTACAGTGTTGACCTGGATTAATTCTTTTTTGAAAGACCGTTCTCAGAGGGTTTTACTTAGGCCTTTTAAATCTGCTGGTAAACCCCTCCTTTGTGGCGTTCCCCAAGGCTCGGCCCTGAGCCCTTTGTTTTTTAATGTCTATCTTGCCCCGCTGGCCAAGGTGGTAGAATCCTGGGGAGTCAGGGTGGTCTCTTATGCTGATGACACGCAGCTGGTGTTTTCATTTAGAGATCACTCTGACTCCTGCTTTGCCAACTTTCGCCAGTGTCTGAACAACATATGTTCCTGGATGACTGCCAACCATCTCAGGCTCAACACTGATAAGACGGAGGTACTGTTTTTTAATCAAAAAACTGCGCTACCCTCTAGCCTTTGGTGGCCGACAGTGCTTGACCCCCACCCATCCCAGCTCTAACAGTACGCAATTTGGGCTTCCAGTTTGATAATACCCTCTCCTGCATTCCCCAAATTAACAAGGTTACTTCTGCATGCTTCGCGAAACTGGGTATGATTAGAAAGATCCTCCCATACCTCCCTTTAGATGCTCGTAGAACTGTGGTCCAGGCGTTAATTACGTCCCACTTGGACTATGCCAACAGTCTCTACGCTGGTGCTCCCTTGTACCAAATTGAGCGCTTGCAGATTTTGCAGAATGCTGCGGCGAGATTGATTGGCAACATTCCCTATCGTCAGTCTGTAGCATTCTACCGTAAAAAGCTACACTGGCTCCCTATTGCCTGTCGTATCCAATTTAAGATTTTGACACTTGCTTTTCGAGCCCTGAACGACTCTGGTCCAGGTTACCTGAAAAAACTGCTTGTCCTATCGCAATCCGTTAGATCTTTAAGATCTAATAGTCTACGTCTTCTGATTGTTCCTCGTTTCCGCCTATCTAGGATGGGCGGTAGAGCATTTGGAGTCTTGACTGCCAGACTCTGGAACAACCTCCCCTTGGATTTAAGATTTGCTCCCACCGAATCCATTTTTCGCCGCAAACTGAAAACTTGGCTATTCTCCTCTCAATAAACTGCTGCCTTTTACTATTTTCTGAGCTTTTAGTCGCCAGCGCCGGGACACCCCCTCGGGGGGAGCCGTGCGCTCTATAAATTCCTTAAATAAATAAATAAATGAAGCACTACGTGGAGAGATCAGCAATAGGGGTAGCTGCAGTATATGGGGTCCAGCTTGGACGCCACCCATGGAAAGCTATCAACTGCAGACATTTTTTTTAAAAACAGACACCAACTGATTTCTATGGTGGTGTGCTTTACTAAGATCCCACGGTGCTTTTATACCCACAATACCATGCAAACCTCGACTTTGCCTAAAATCCCCCATTTTCCCTACATTTCTGTGATGGAAACTTCCGGAATCAGCAGGAGTCCACAAAATTCTTAGCACTCAGCATCTCCCCACTTATCCTGATACAAAATGTTGCCTCACTGTGGCTGGGTCTACTCCTTGCTACAGGAATGGCTCACAACCAAGGTCAAAGAGGGTCTACTCAGTACGACATGTATGGCTGAGGCACCTTATCATTCTTATCCACTCCATCCATGTACTTAAGTTGTACTCAAGTATACAGGTGTGATGGTGAACTTTGACCAACTAACCCCAAACTGTGACCAGGAAAGTGATCTCCTTATGGATTGTTGTGAGCACATTCACATCCCTCTTATCTGTGAATCTGAATGTAAGCAGTTAATTGTAACACAAAGTAGTAAATGTTTTTAAATTCTTTAAAGCAATCTCGTTCAGGAACCCTTTGCAGCGACACCGATTTATACTGCATGCCACAATGCCACATTTGTGCCACTCGAGGAACAGATCTACTCCTATATAAAAGTTGTCCACATAAAGGTTATATAACCTTTATGAAGGAGGGGTTGGACAAGCTCTCATCCAATCTTTGCTGTGATTCTTAGTGTGGAAATTGTTACATTGCTTGTACATTCCTTTCTTTTATTATCCCTTTCCCTTTAATTCCCCTGTGTACTTTTAACTCTGGTACCTGCCATTCTGTTAGCTGTGATTCCAATTAGAATTGGAATTCACTTGATTCTGCTACTGGACCTTCATTGAGTGGTACTGTGCCTTATGGAATACACATCCTACACTTTCTACTGGATTTCTTGCCTCTTCTTTTATGGATTTTACAGAAGGACAACCACCATGGTTAAGAGTGTAGCAATTCCCTGTATACACATTCGCTCTGTATACATCACCAATAGAGCTCTCACACAGAATGTACATTTTGATGCTCTAATAAGCTCTTTTACTTGGTATGTACAGTCTGAACAGAAGCCACCCTTTGAAAAGCATTAAGGGCTCATCAGTGGCTATAATCTTTCTATAAGTATAAATCTCTGGAAACCTGTCTGAAAAATTTTCATGACAGGCCAAATTTTAAACAACCTGTTCGGTTGGTCACTAGGCAATGATACAGCAGTTTCCTGACGATAAAAACTGCGATAATGTATCGCCCTTGCTTGATAATATGGCTCAAAGTTATTTGACTGACTGAAAAGCATGTACTAAAGACAAGAGGCTTTTAAGAATTAACTGTTATTATACTGTGCTATAACCCTTAGGCAGGTTTTGTACAACATGGAATTTCACAGATTAAGTAGTACCAAAACAGTAATAAAGTTACAATACAACAGATGATACATGCCAACCAATTTAGAAAAATAGAGTAAAGTTTGATAAATAAAATGACACCAGAATGCCAAATGTCTAATAAGGAAAACCAGACTAATGATTTTTTGAGGTTTTAAGTTCAAAATAGCACAAAAAGTGTTATGTTTCAACACCTAGGTGCAAGTTAAGGTTGACTACAATTGAGCGTGGGTCAGATACAGAAACCGCGTTGAACTCAGTAATAAATTTTTCCTTCGGACTTAGTCTCTGGAATACAATTATAAAATCCTTAATGGGGCCAGGCAGCACACTGTGGCTCTAGAAGGCTCTTAGGGCCACATGCATCATTGTTCCCGTTTGCGATTTCTTAATTGCGAAAATTAAAGAATTGCAATTAAGAAATCGCAAACGGCTATGTATCAAGAAATCGCAATTTTTTTGGGCGATTTCTTAAAATTCCTTAATTGCGATTCACAATTTGCGAATCGCAATTAAGGAATCCCTTCCCATTGATTCCTATGGGCCTAGAGGCCCATAGGAATGAATGGGAAGTCATTCTCAATTTGCGATTCGCAATTTGCGAATCGCAAATTGAGAATGCAATTTCAAGGGTGCAGGGGGGGGTCCGTGGACCCCCCCTGCACCCCTGAAATATAATTTTAAGTGCATTTTTCACACACACGTGCCCCAAGGGCATGTGTGTCTGTTAAATGAAACTTTCAAATATTCACATTTGTGCATTTTTGAAAGTTTTCGCAAATTACCATGAAGGTCGACTTCATGGTAATTTACCTCTCCCTATTTGAGAATTCACAAATGTAAAATGTTCATGCATTGCATTTAAGAAATCACAAATTGCGATTTCTTAAATGCAATCACAATTTTAGAAATCGCAACATGATTGCGATTTCAAAAATTGTGAAAAACATGATGCATCCCACTTTTGTCAATTGCATTCGCAAACGGCCGAAAATTGCGATTCGCACCGTTTGCGAATGCAATTGAGAATGATGCATGTGCCCGATAGACTTTGGATATGCCTTGAGGGCCAGATATTTTAGGCATCTTTGACAGGTGAAGATTTCTTCCTTCGGACTTAGTCACATTTTTTGGAGCTCAAATGTTTCCAGAGGGGCAAGAGGGCCAGATACCTTCTCCGTGAGATCCTGCTGCATTGCATATGCTGCATACTAAAAAGCACCAAGCATGACCAACCTGAATCTTCAGTCCGGTAGCAAGGCACACTTGTTGGATGACATCCTTAACCCAAGATAGAATTATTGCTGTGGAACATCAGGAAACCCTAACTAATACCTAGTGCATCCTCAGAAGCGAACATCATGCCAATGTGACCTTTCGTGTTTGTGCAAGATTACTGTGAGGAGATGAAGGACATCCTCACATTTGAATCCATCAAGCTAAGGAATACACTTTAGAAATTTCGACAAGGGGTACGAGATAGTAAAGCAAACATTGGGTGGTAGCATATAAATTCATACAGGAAACTTCCTGCTATAGTGATGATTACAGTTCATTGGATTTCCTATTGGCTTTAAAGTTTTCAACCGTAAGATCTCTGGCTGCCACTGTTTACTAAATGTAGTTGGTCTTTCTCCCAAGCAGATGGCTTTGAATTCATAGTAGTGAAATTCTGCTGCAGCTAGTAACAGAGCCCAGTCTGAGCTCTGTGAAGTGCCGCTACAAATATCAAGTGGCACATTTTATTAATGTGATTGGACACCACCCATGTTTTCCTTTTTTCAGACTAATGCTTTCCTATAGTTCAATCTTTATTCGAGGGTTCACAGCACAGAAACCAAGAGATTTTAAAATTCTCAAGACATCACCTTATGACCTTATGACAGAGGAGTGGGCAACTGTGCCCATATTAAGCAATGAGCATGTGACAGGCAACATTTTCTGTGTGATTTAACTTCAATGCTTAAAGGATACACGAAGAAAAAATAATTGTACATTTTTCGTTGGCAAGCAGCAATATGCAGGAATTGTTCAAGGCTATGATTAATTTAAACTATTTTAAATCTGTGATTGATAAATGGGCTCTAAATAAATTCCTTGAGCTTTGGTATCTGCCTGTGTGCTGAAAGTGCAAACAAAATCACTTCTATCTTGATGAGTTCTGGCAAGCGTAATGAAAAACATTTTCCCTATGGAGATATTTATAATAGCAGAGTTATGTATTCAATTCCAGTGCATTACTGTGCAAAGGCATCAGTATTTGACCATACTGCCTACCTTATTTGTACGTGCTAAAGCAGAAAAAGATCATTTATTTGCAAATGCTGGTTGATCACAAAGGTGTTCAGTACATACCATTCAACAACATGGTGGCAAACAAAAGTGTGCACAAGAACAGATGAAGCATCAGTCTCTGTCAGTGTGAACTTTGCTAAAATAAGTTTCTAAGGAATGTTGGATCTAGGAAATTTGTCAAACATTAGAGGGTGGACTGCCTGTCCATTACATGATTACAGCAACGTATTTAGAGACAGGGGAGCTACTTGATTTGCAATGGGAGTGAGGCATGAACAGGCTGGGCCTGTTCGCATCCTGTGAACATGGCAGTAGCATGCTGTGTGTATACACCACCAAAGAATAAAGGGCTCCTGATCCCACAAAGATGTAATCTGGGACTGGAGCGTCCCCCAGATCATGGGTGCCCCCTCTCAAATTCTTCCCGGGAGATGTTGCTGTTCGGTGAGCACACAATATTGTCCTTCAAGTGCATGTATGTTGGGTGTATGCTATGGTAAAAGTCAATGCACCTCCCCTGAGGAAACTGCAGCTGGCATGCAGTGCCATTTATGCTAAGCTGTGCCCCCTGCACCAATGACACACAATAATTGTTTACCCTGCAGGTTCTTCAGCTCAGTTTATATCTAGAGCAAAATCTCCTTCTGCAATCCTGCTATAATACCACTACATGCTCAAAGGATGATGTTCCCTTTATTACAAGAGATGTTATCTCTATGGAAACAAGGAAGTCTACTGTGACCATGAATTTGTTTCCAGGATAGAAGCATACACCAGACACACGTACTCTTGAAGGATAATATTAGTGAGTCCACTCCTCCTTTTAGCCTCCCCCAGGCAGTTTTTGGGAGCTGGCATGCACAATCTGAAGGTCGTTTCAGTCACAGATTGCAGCATTGTGGGAAGAGGGGCCAACTTGCCTTTCATGCACAAATAACCTGCCAACATCTTATTGACAAGAGGTGCACATGCCCACCTGCTCCTGAGCCCCTGACATCAGAAATCTAGCATTTCCCCTTTTTCACAATAAGGTGCTGGAACCATACAATTGACGGATACATCTGAAAATCCTTAAAGAGATATCTTTGAAAACGTTTTGTGGTGTCTCTGATAGCACATTGGCTTCCAGGCAGTTATCACTCGAGTAAGGTAGGAAAAGAACATGACCAACAGCATAGTACCTCAGTGAGTTTAGATATACATTACAAGGTTTGCATTGTCACCATAGTGGTCAGTCATTAGTTCAGAAAAGACACAAGTTAGGTAAAACCATTCTTTTCTTTCTTTGTCAGACTTCAAAAATGTTATCTGCTCTGTGAATGCAGTTTGGCATTTTACTGGTGCTATGCCTAACCTAAGCAACTCAGTCTCCTAACCAGGCAGACTTCAAGCCAAGCTTTTCCTTTAAGAGTTTAAAGACTGATTTGTTTCAACAAAGTTATATACCAAGATTGCATGAGACATCTGCTCTCAATGATGGGGCAATCAGATCCTGATGGACTGTATACCATTCAATCAAAGCATCACAGGGATGTGCATCGGAGGGATGTACCTGAGTTTGTTTTTGTAAAACAAAAAGCTAAAGACCCTAACAGCCTGCGAGTGTTCTCCCAAGGAGTAGGAGGTTATATTTTTTCTATTCAGGACTGCCAGGCTTCTCCTGGCTGCTCTGAAAAGAAAGTAAATTTAAATCACCAGACCGTTCACTTTAAATAGGGCAGATTGTCTGAGGTACTTACATCAATAGCCCCCATGTCCGTCAGCCTGTCATTGTAAAGTTTTCACAAGCAAGTGCACTGCTGGAGAAAATATGTCTACCCGGGTAACTCTAAATAAAGATGGCAGACTGTCAATTTGGTGGACAGGGTACTCCACATTTGTGTTGGAGTACCCTAAAACTCTGTCTGTCAATTGAATGAATGGGGCAAAGGGATGTCTTGGCACTAAACTAAACTCATTAAAATGGCATATTATAAATGTTGAAAAAGCCGAGGTTTTTGAAGAGGCTGCTGCCATAACGGATGCCTGAGCCCAGTAAGGAGCCGGTTTCAGCTGCCTGGAATCGGCACGAGGCAGAAGGGGCGCTTCCTTTGTGCCACACTCATTGCCAGATAGGCACCCACTCACCTGGCCAAGGGGGGCCAGGTGATTTTTGAACCCACCCAATCATTGAGTAACCTCATTAGCGGTGGTAACATCGTAGGGTGGATATAAGGCGCCACTCTCCACATTTCAGCTCACTATTATGTCATGCAGCTGGAGAGAGGCGCCGAAGATTTTCCAAGAAGATCGAGTTTCAAGCAGCCACTGGAAAAAGATCATGAATCACAGACTGAGCTTGGCCATGCATGATTCTGCTGCATCGCCTGATCCTTGGCTTCAATGGCAGGTAACTTTCCACATGCTCCACTGGGACCAAAGCACCTTGCTGACACCAGAGGGAGCGTCTGGTGCGGACATCGGCCGATGTGGGGAGGAGCACAACAAACTGGCCGGGCCCCGACATTGTCGGAGAAGAGCAGAAACTTATCATTGGACTCAACAGCTGGCAAACTTCTCCAGCTCCACGGGACCAAAGGACCGGTGCCACCTTGCCGAAACAGGGGGAGGAGCGTCTGGTGTGGCCATCGTCCAACTTTGGGTCCAGGTCCTGACATGGGAAGGAAAACCTGTGAAGTCCAAAAGGAGCTGGTGCAGAGTCTGGCAGAAGCGGGTGCAGCAGGTGCAGAGACGCGGCCACCACAAACGCCTCCACTCCAAGGGTTGGCCCAGCCTTGCCCGAGATAGCGTAAGAATTGCCTCAGCCTTGCCTGCACCCTCCAGGAATGAAGCAGACGGGCTGAATACCGCCGGTGTTACAGCAGGGTGAGCGACCGCAGTTCAATTCCAGACCACCACGCAGGCAGGGGGGGGCTGTGCGAGTCGAGAGCTGCTCGCGGACGGTGGGTAGTCCCCACTGCGACTGCAGAAAGAGGAGGAGGGCCCCAGGCAGCTCAAAGAGACAAGTGTGGGGCTGTAGTGCGGTGACATCCTTATTTCACGGGCAGACCCGGCTCAAGGTCTTGTGGGGCTCCACCTGGGAAAAGCTCTTATTTCTGTTACTTTTTGATGCCATAAAAAACAACATGAACAGCAAATAGCTTGCAGTAAGGTTTTGCAAGCCACTAAATCTTACACCTTTGGGAAAGCCCTTTGGTGAATAAATACAGCAGCTGCACCCTGCTGCGCCCCAACAAGAGAACCTCACAGTATGGCAAACCACAGTGGAGTGAACCGGAATCAACCAGCTGAGTTGGGGGGATTTATTGCGGCAGATCAAGGCAGCATCGGAGGCACACGGAAGTAGCTGGCTGCAGACACACATGGAGGAGGAGGCCGAGAGAGACCACAAGCAGCCATCCCAACCAGGGGTCAGCCTGCAAACAGGAAGAGGCAGAGGGTCCCTGTGAAAGCACCAAGGAAGCCTCCTGCCAAGAGAGGGTCCAAGTAGGACGACCTGCTGCCTGTAGCCATCCCGGCAACAGCAGGGCCTAGCAACAATAACAACACGATGAACAGTGAGCATAGTACAAGAATGCTTGAAGTCTTTGGCTCCTTTGCTTTTTTTGCTGTGGTGTAGCGGCAGAAGGGTTCAGAAACGCCACTTCAGGGGGGAGTTTCAGGACTACCATGGCACCAAATAGACCCAGGCAGCTTGCTGGAAGAGCACTTTCGGGGCCAGCCAGTGGGCCAGCCGACAACAGCCCCCAGGCACAAGAGGCAGGGTGGAGGTGGCGTCCTCCATTGAAGCATGGGGTAGCGCAAACAGACAAACTGTCCAAGGCAGAGCAGGCCAACCCCCTGATGCATACACCAGGCCATCACCAGGTCCCGCATCACTGACCACAAGGGCCATAGGGTTAGCATGCCTCATCCGGTTAGCAGTTAAGTAGAGGATATAGAGGAAAGAGTTTATAGATATCTTTTCCCTGTTAGAGATACAACTGGAGGGGCTGGGTCTAACAGCCTGCAATAAGAGGGATGAGGATAGGAAAGAGAGGAGAAAGGAGAGGAAAGAAAGAAATTTCGACAACTGGTTGGATGCCTTCAGAATCATGGCTTGCAATTTTGTGGAGAAATTTCTTCAGAAGGCAGCAGACCTGTGGCTGTATGAAGCCAACATTCATGGGGCACACAGGCAGTCCCCAGGGAATGCATGGTAAGAGTATTTTACAGGCTTCAGAATAAAAATGCAGATGCATCCCGAGATGGAATGGAATGAGAAGCACACATCCGGTTTCATATATAAAAGGATGATTGCAAAGGAGGTCAAAACAAGGGTAGGTAAGAGTGATCAGCCATTTCCGGACTCCTGTCACAAAGGCAATTGCAGGTCATTTCACAGGCCCAAAGTGTATAATAGTTGGAAACCCCCTCCCATCGGTGGGCCGGCCTCCATTTGTTGGAAGTATGAGTCCATTGAATGCACAATGGGAGCCTTGTGTAAGTTTTAACACATATGTTCCACATGTGGGGGGTACACCCAGCAGCAGGGTGCATAAGCAGGAAGGACCTGGAGACAAAGAAGAAGCAGTAACATTGATGCAGGTGGGGCAGGGGGAATAGAAGAACTGAGCAGTTTTTGGCTAGCCACATCCTTCATTATCACGACCCAGATAAGGCAGCTAGCTAACAAATACCATAACAAAGAGCCTGCAAGTATGCTAGTGAAAGGTTTTGAGGAAGGTTTTGTTATTCCATGTGAAGGCCCCCTAACCATGGGCAATCCCTGCAATCTAAAATCAGTGCTGCAGCACCCAGAGCAAGTGCTCAAAAGATAGAGAAAGAGAGATCCTAGGAAGGATTCAAGGCCACCTGAACATCCCGGTACCAAATGGATTGGTGATCTCTCTATTGGGGTGGTACCCAAGAAGGGAGTAGGTCAATTCAGACTCATTCACCACCTTTCCTTCCCTGAAGGGGAGCTGGTTAAAGATGGCATCAGATCAGACGTATGTTCAGTAGGCTAAACGACAGTGGACGATGCCATTAACCTAGTTAGGGTGGCAAGCCAGGGCAGACACATGGCAATAGCGGACATTGAGTCTGCATTCCCCCTCCTCCCAGTTCACCCGGTTCGCTTTCACCTGTTGAGTTTCCAGTGGGAAGGGGCAACATATTTTGTCAAAGCAATGCCAATGGGATGTTCAGTGTTCTGCACATATTTTGAGCAGTTTAGCACCTTTTTGGAATGGGCTTTGCAATGACTGGCACCCTGCGAAGGACAAGCTGCACTACCTTGATGATTTTTTTTTTGTAGGTCCTGCCAAGTCGGCGGAGTGTGGTGAGATCCTTTCTGCATTTCAGGATCTAGCAGGGGAGCTGGGTGTGCCACAAGCAGCAGACAAAACATTGGGTCCCTCCACACGACACATTTTTAGGGATTGAGCTTGTCTCGGTTTCAGAAACATCTAGACTCCCAGATGCTAAAGTAAGGGAATTCAGAAATGAAAAACGTAATTTATGCGGTAGGGAGAAGGCAACCATCTGCGAGTTACAAGATCTAGGTGGAAATCTCAACTTTGCAGCCAGGATCATCGCTGCTGGCAGGGTCTTTGCCAGATGCCTAACTCCACCATGTCAGGTTGTGGGCAGGGTCAAACACGACCACATGATCCTGGCTGAGTTTAATGGCCTAGAGATTTAGATAGAGGGCTAGGTTACAGCCAGGCAGATTGCCTTGTTCCTAGACGCTTCAGGCAGCACTGGCTTTGGGGCAATACTAGGTGACAAGGGGTGCACAGCGTGCTGGCTAGACAGCTAGCATAGACAGGGCATCACCAGCAACATCACATCACATCACATTTCCGGAGGTGTTCCCTATTATAGTGGCCCTGGTGGTCTGGAAGTGGGATTTGAGGGACATGAAGCTGACGTACTTGTACGACAAAGGGCAATCAACAGAGGCACAGCCAGGTGCCCGGACACATTGAAGCTAATGCGTCGGTTGGTTCACTTACAGTTGGAAGGGAACATAGAACTGAAAGCACGACATGTACCTGGGGTAGAGAACGCAGTGGCGGACACCCTCTCCAGCGCACAATTGAACAGATTCAGGGAATTGGCACCAAGGGCGAGGAGGGACAGAGAACTTATGGTCCCTGGTGGGACGGACTTGTTGATCCTAGTGGGTAAGGCCCTGACTCAGTGATGTGAATAGGTAAAATCAAGACACTAGGCAACACTGGTGAGACACAAGGGGCAGTGGAATCATTCATTCAGTGAGCATTTGTGAACAGAAAGTCAAGATCTTGGGCCCGGGCACATCTGTCTGCAGTAACATCATTTTCCAAGTTAATCACAGGACAGGATCCTCCTGCTTCCTACGACATCAAGGCAGCAATGACGGGACGGAAGGGGTAAAAGTGGATAAGCTGAGACCCATAGACTTCAATAGATTGGCTTTACTCATGGACACGCTGGGGGAAATAGCAAAGAACACATACAAACTGAATCTGTTCAAAGCACCCTTTGCGACTGCATTCTTTGGGGCATTTAGGGTCAGCGAGCTTATAGCCCCACAGGCCCCGCAGGGTGCTGCCTGCAAGCAGCCGATGTCAGGCCCGGAGCGGCTGCAGTAGAGCTGCGGCTGAGAAGGTCAAACACTGACCAGCGAGCAATGGGACAGTAGTATGGCTGGAATGCATCACAGACCCTAAATACTGTGCAGTATGCTACTTGCTGACCTACATTGCATCACATCCAGGAGGGGTGAGCCCCCTGTTCCAACATAGAGATGAGAACCTCCTAAGAAGTAAATTCCAGTTCACTGCTGTGATGCACCAGGCCCTGGGTAGGGCGGGCCTCCCATTGGCTTCCTTTGGCTTTCATTCATTTAGGATTGGGGCAGTAACTACTGCTGCCTAGTACGGGATGTCCTAGGTGGGAATCAAGGCCATCGGCAGGTGGCAGTCCATAGCATTCAGGACCTATGTGAGACCCCAGCTACTATAGACAAACACGGCAACACAAGGACAAGAGGAAGGACCACGAGGGGGACATGACCACAGGAGTATGTGATTTGCCTGACATGCGACTGATATTGTGAATTTTGCCTCAGCAGGACGGCAGCACACCCAGCTGGTATGGGTGGTGGGTTACTCATTTGTTTCCCAGATAAAGTCATGGTGTAACCCGGGAGGCCACAGTCAGAGAGGCGGCCCGCTCAACATATGCATCTGATGGTGGGGTCGCCCGGGTATGAGATGGGACCAACTTCCAGCGGTGCTCGCAGAGCTAGAGGCAGATGCAGCATGGCACCCAGACGTGCTCATTATCCATCTGGGTGGGAACGACTTAGCCCAGCTGGGGAGAAAAGAGCTACTACTCACCATCCAGGAGGACCTGACAGAGGCGGCACAGTGCTTTGGGAGCACTATCATGGTTTGGTCCGATTTGATTAGCAGCCTGGTGTAGCTAGGGGCAGTGTTGCATGAGGCAGTCGAGAATTCGAAAAGGAAACTAAATACCGCTCTAAGTAAATTTTGCAGGACCAAATGAAATGAAAAATTATATTTATATAGCGCGCACATACCCTAAGGCCTCGCAGCGCTTGAACTGAGTAGTGTGGTGAGCAGATAGCAAGGTTAACACATTTTGGCGAACAGGTAAGTTTTTAATGTCTTCCTAAAGACCATCAGATTGCTGATTTCCCGCATATTTGGCGGGAGCGAATTCCACATCTTAGCTGCTAAGTGTGAAAACGCCCGGCCTCCCCAGCGAGCCTTATTGACTTTAGTTGTCGTGGCAAGATGAAGGGCGCTGGAACGACCAATGGCTTGGAGAGCATCAGGCATGACTTCATCTATCCGGGCCCCCCGAAACTCTATGGGCAGGACAGGTTGCACCTTTCAGAGGAAGGGATGTTAGTATTCTGGAGCAACCTACGGGGTGCGATGTGTTTAGCAGGCTGCGCCTAACAAAAAAACTGACAGCTCATTGGGAGCCGCAGTAAGACGTGAGCCTCCATGGCTGCGTGGCAGATAAGTAAAGTAGATTTGGTTGGTTATAGAGGCACACCGACAGGGTGGTGTATAGAAGGAGAGCTGCTCACTTTAGGATGCCTCACGGCAGGGTGAGTAGGCCTGACAAAATGGGGTAGCAAACGGAGACAGCCCTCGCAGCCCAGACCCCGACAGACGGCAGGGCACAAAAAGAGACTAGCAAGGTAGCAAATTGAGGCCTAACCTCGGGAACAGCCTACCCCCCACACGCTTGCAAGGAAGGAGATAAGCCTGCCGAACACAAAATTAACTGTCAGGGTGATTTCTGACCCTATGATATGCAAATGAGCTATGACAAATAAGTGATTTCTGACCAAGGGATGATTTAGGACTCAAATGATTTACGATGCCCGAATGATTTACGACACATGATTTATGATGATCCACTAAATGATTTATGACACCCCATTGCATGATAATTTGTGGTAATGATTTATGACCCTGGCCATAGAATGTATGTCCAAGGAATTGCAACTGAGTATGTATATTGGGGTAATAAAACTGCAGCCAACAACAACCACAAACTACAGCGAGTGTTGGCTGCCCTTTGATTATTTACATAAAGGAAAGAAGGGTACATACAAGCACATCTGTCTGTACAGATACATTGTAACATTGCCTTTTAAAGCTTTAAAAGTGAGGCAGGGAACTTGGGATTTGGACAGAAGTTCTGTTCCTGGGTTCAATTGCTCTATACTAAACCGATAGCGCATGTCACTGCAAATATTCACATCTTTGAAGATTTCCCCCTGGCGAGAGGTACGCGTCAAGGCTGCCCTTTGTCACCATTACTATTTGCGCTGGTACTGGAACCCCTGGCAGTGTGGATATGGTGGGACCCAGTGAAAAAGATGTCTTAGATGGACAGATACGTGGGAGGACCATATTTCCCTTTATGCAGACGATATTTTGTTATATTTACCCCAACCCAGACGTTCCATAATTAGCTTATTGGACATATGTACAACGTACAGTCGGGCATCGGGTTACACCCTTAACTGGTCCAAGTCTCTTTTATATATGTTACACGGCCCACCACCGCGGCTGCCCAACACTTGCCCGCTTAAAATAGTTGACAACACGTTTAAATATTTAGGAGTCCACATTACAGCAGACCCAAGGGAATTCTATAATATGAATTTGCAACCCCCATTGGAACGTCTCAAAAGGGACATACACCACTGGTAAACATTGCCGCTGACCCTGTTGGGGAGTGCAGCCCTTTTTAAAATGATGGCCTTACCGCGATTCCTCTACATTTTGGAAAATACCCCGTATATGGTGACACCCCCATATTTCAAAGCCATTGCTGCTCAAGTATCCAGTCTATTATGGGGCAATAAGCTGGTGTGTATTGCACAAACCAAACTGGTGCGTAGTTGGCATGACGTTGGGATAGCGCTTCCAGATGTTAAACTTTATCACTGGGCCGCCCAATTAAAAGTGGTGAATCAATGGGTACATCTCCCTTAGATGGACCGGGCGTTACAGGCAGATAGGGCGCAATTGGGAGTGAAGGAAATGTTGGCTCCCCTATATGATAAAAAATTAGCACAGACAAAGTTTGGCCCGCTGCGACACACCTTGGAATTGTGGCATGCAGCTCAGACGAGATTAGGATGGCAGGGAGTGATAACCCGGCTTACTCTGTTGTGGGACTTGAGACGGTTAGGAAGCCTCAGACACCGTAAAGGATTTGACCGTTGGGACGACTTGGGATATCAACGGTCGGAGATATGTGGCAAAAAGGAGAGGTGGTATCCTTCGAAATTTTACAGCGACAGTACGCACTGGCCCCTTCAGAATTGTTTAGATACACGCAGATACGACACGCCCTGGTGCGGGCCTTAACGGCTGGCTCTGATGTCCCGGAGGCATCTCCAATGGAGGATAGACTATTGACAGACTATATGCCAAAGAGGGCTACCTCTCTCACTTATCATAAACTTGTCAATAACCTCCCTGATCCAACGGGAACACTAAGGGACAAATGGGGGTGTGACCTAGCGGACATCGATGACTCTGACTGGCGGGAGGCACTGGCGTCCCCAAGGGAGGTGGGTATCCCCTCACGACTCCTTCTTGTACCATTACGTATTTTGCACCGCTCCTATTACACCAGACACACCCTACATAAGACAGGAACAATTGCACATCCCTATTGCCTGAGAGGCTGTGGGGAGGAAGGGACCTTTTTTCATACCATATGGTACTGCCCCGTGCTAATGGACTATTGGTCACAGGTGATGAGGACAATTTCCCAGGTGGAGGGGGTGTCACTGCTACCTGAGCCCAGACGATGTCTTCTGAACATATGGGAGCCTAATGACCTTACACGTTTGGGACAAAGTTGGGCTACCCTGGGTATGATGGTGGCAAAAAGAAATATAGTGCAGAAATGGGGAGCCGCGGAGGTACCGACCCTATCGCAGTGGAGTAAAGATATGGACGCAACCATGGTGGCTGAGAGGGCAGTATATCGTACTAGAAGATGCCCAAAAAAGTGGGGAAAGTGTGGGGTGCACGGAACACATACAGGGGTGAAATTTGTGATCCTCCCTCGGATTCTGAAGATAGTGACTCTGACTCGGAGGGGGATGGATAGTCCAGGGAACCGTATCAATGGTTGGGATTCAGGCGTTATAACACAAGAAATTGTAATGTATGTTTGTAGATGTGTGATATCTGCTGATGGCTCTAAATTCGGAATATTGCAATGTGAGCTTTTGATGTATTCTAGGATGTTTTCATTTGTTTGCAAAGCGAAAACCAATAAAACTGTTTAAAAAAAAAAGTGGAGCAGGGAGCCTTACAAGCACATTTTAGCCAGATAGATAGCCAGGGAAGAATGGGAAGTAGAGATTTAACCAAGGGCCTATAAGAGATATTGAAAATGACACCTGATGCTACATTCTGTACAATTTGAAGCCTATCAAGGAGGTAAGCTGGTGTTAAGCTCACTCACTCACCTGCACTCCTTTTGCTCTGCTTGACTACGACTGTTCCCCAATCTCTCAGGGTGCTCACAGAAAGGCAGATGCAATGATAACTCTGGCTATCTGTTAGAACCCAGAGGGAAATGGGGATGGGATGAGAGAAAGAGAGAGAGAAATGATGGTTGTTCTGGTAATTGCCACCTCAGGGAATACTCCTTCAGGGATTCTGATTAGGTGTGACTAGAAGCTCATAACGGTTGCAATCAGTCTAGCAGGTAAGTACTCGGTTACTAGAAAAAGAAACAAACGTAAGTTTTCATTCTGGAGATCCTTCATAAATAGAAAACCTCATAATTAGAAATGGAACAACAAGTTGTGTTGTTAAGGAAAACAATAATATACTTTTCCTCAATCCAACTTTCCAGTGCACAAACTGTTGGAGGGAGTCATCCTAAAACAAATAAACATTCATTAACACAATGATTAGTCTATTCATGTTCAATAGGTAATGTGCGTCATTGACAAAATATGTACCTTAATATTTCAAATTAACTATAAGGGTTCTCCTGGAATCCTTACCTCCGTCTTTTCAAAATAAAATAAATAAAACAATAATAATCATAGTAGCTCACAACACAATCACTAGTTTTATGTCCAAGGACTTTTTGTTTTCTCTTGCTGAGAATTAGATACTAGAAACTTAGTTCGTGCATCAAGGTCCTTCGCTTTTAGTCTTTGTTTTACAGCATTGAAATCCTTGTCCTTTTTTCTTGAAGCCCAAAAGGGTCAGTTATCAGCGCAGCAATAACCATTATTTTTTAAAGTTAAAAAATGACTCACCAGTTGATTTGCAATTAATTCTACTCGAGCAGAGTACCGATATTGCCTTACTTGTTTTTAAACCTTTCTCTCCTTTTATCGTTTGCAGGGGACTACCGGAGGAGAAGCTCCGACGCACTGGAAGCTGAAGAAGGAGATCGCGGGACAGGAAGCCAGGTGAAGTCCAGGAGGAGGGATACTGGAAGGCAGGACGCCGGGAAATCAAAAACACAAGGAGACTGGAAGAGGTCAAGTAAGCGCTGAATCCAAAACGAGTCTAAGCGAAGAATTGCACGTATGGGCGGCCTAAATACTTTCTGCCGTTCGCGCTGGGAACAGTTACTTGTGTTTTACATGTTTGGCAGTTTACTCATGAATCCTGCCAAAAGTAACTAGGAATTTGTATACTCGTGTTCTGAGCATTTACTCCATGCGTTCCAGATATCGACATACTCGTGTCCTGAACACATGGCTCAATGATTTCTCATACGTTCTTGGATTCTAATAGCAAATCATAATATCGCCAAATTGGAGCAACAATAAGGATTACTAAAGGTAATAAAAGATATGGTGCTAAAACACAGATTTTATCCACAAACAATGTCTTTTTAAGGTGCATCTTGAAAGTAGTGACTTGAAGGGAACCGAACAGGATTTGTATCCATACCAGTTCTCCCCCCCAAAGGTCACTGTACAGGGCACGGTTTGTCAGGATGTAGAGCATTAACACGCCAAACCAACCTTGGTGCATTAACGTGAGAGGCAGGTTCCCAAGGGTCATATCCTTTCCAATCTATAAGGTAGTGCAGCCTTCCATGTATTCTTTTAATGTCCAGAATTCACTGCACTTCATATTCTAAATGATCATTTACAATGACTGGGGGCTGGAGGATTATCTTTTCGGGTTAAAGGGTGATACGTTTTTAACAAGGACACATGAAAAACTGGATGTATCATATATTCATTAGGTAATTGCAATGTCATGGAGACCGAATTTAGGACTTGGCTAATGGGAAATGGACCAATAAACCTGTGTTTTAGTTTTCTTCGGCCGTCCAATTGAATATTTCGGGTAGACAACAAGACTAAGGGCCAGATGTAGGTAGAATTGATTTACCGATTCTTAATTACCGAATTTTACCGATTCGGTAATTAAGAATCGATAAATCAGAGGGGTGGAGATGTAGGTATTCCAGATGTGCTGGAATACCGAATAGGAACAATTTGGTATTTACCGATTCGGTAAATACCGAATCAGTAATGCCCATTCATTCATATGGGCTTTGAAGCCCATAGGAATGAATGGGCATTACCGATTCGGTATTTACCGAATCGGTAAATACCGATTTTCACAAGGGTGCAGGGGGTGTCACTTTGACACCCTCTGGCCCCCCCAAAACAGGCTCGGGTGCCATGTGGCAGGCATACATGCCCTAAGGGCAGGTCTGCCTGTCATATGGCATAGGTGTGCATGCACACATGTGCATGCACACAGGAATCGGTATTTTACCATCAAAGTGGATTTGATGGTAAAATACCCATTCGGTAAGGCTTGTGGGACTCAGATGAGTCCCACCTACATCTCAGATTTCCGATTCGGTATTTTACAGAATCGGTAAATTTACCGAATCTGTAAATTTACAGATTCGGTAAAATAATGCCCCTACATACCATTTCTGAAATACCGGTCGGTAACGGCCGAAAATACCGATTTTCGGCCGTTACCGGCCGACCTACATCTGGCCCTAAATCTCCAATTTTATAAGTTGCTTCTGGTGTTAAATGCTTATCAGCTTGAATTTTAGCAGTAGTTTTATTGCTTGCTAAATTCTCTCTGGCTTTTCTTTGAACCAATTGCAACTGATTAAGTCTTTATGACACTAATGGCATAGGATCATGTCTGGAAGGGGGTTCAATAGGAATGGAATGTGGATGAAAACCTGTAAGGAAATAGAATGGAGAACATCCTAATGCAGAATGTACACTATTATTATAATATGTAAATTCAGCCATTGGCAATGCTTGATCCCATTGCAAACTCATTGTTGATGTTAAACAACGCAAACTTTGTTCTAGGTATTGGTTGAATTTATCATTTTGTTCATCTGATTGATGCTCATGACGGAAGGGTTCCGTCATGAGCATCAGTGATCCTGTGCTCATAACGGAACCATTCTGTCATGAGGACAGGGGCACGAAATCCCTCTGTTGCAGACAGCAGCGGGGTTTCTTTTTCTTCCCCAAAGCCTCGGGAGCTGGCGAAGAGCTTCCCCAGCTCTCGAGGCCCCCCAGACGTTTCAGTAAATTGACAATCAGCGCGCACGTCGCGCTGACGTCATTTAACAGAAACCGAAACTGAAATGACTAAAGGCTCATTTCAGTTTCGCTTTCTACGGGCTCAGGGGGCTATCTCAGCCCCCTGAGCACGTAGAAAGATGGGAGAGGTATAATTGACAAGGGGAGAATCTCCCCTTTCTAAAGGTACCCCTCCCCAGTGGATCCCTGCTTGGGGATCCACCCCCTAGATAACAGAGAGGGGGGAGCAGCCCCTTAGGCAAGGGTCTTTGCTCTCCCTAGTTAAAATTTGGCATATTCAGTCTTTCTGGCCCCCCCTGGGGGGCAGAGGGGGGCAGTAGCCCAAATCTGCTCCCCGGGGGTAGAAAGCCCACTTGACACCAGGGATTTTTTCCATCACAATAACAGTCTTTCTGACCCCCTGGGTGCAGATGGGGGTGGTAGCTCCCAATTTGCCCTACTAGACATTAGGGTTTTTTTTACAATTAATTTAGGGGTGGGGGCTGCCGAAGATGGGCATGCCAAAGCTTTCACCCCTCCCCCCACAAAATTCCAGTCTTTATCCCCCTGTGGGGGGGCAGAGGGGGGAAGTAGCCCCCAACCTGGCCTCTGTGAGGGCGGAAAGCACCCTAGACACCAGGGATTTTTTTTTATAGGCCCGGGTTGGGGGCTGCCCAGAATGGGCAAACAAATGCCTCCATCTTATCCCCCAAAGAAAACTAAAGACTTGCTGCCCCTCGAGGAGGAAGATGGGGGCAATAGCCCCTGATCTGCCCCTGGGGGGGCAGAAAGCCCACTAAGCGCCAGGGATTTTTTTTTATACAGGTAGGGGTCTGGGTTGCCCAGAATAGGCATGTCAAGGCTCCCACCCCCAAAAAAATGATAGTATTTCTGCCTCCCCGTGAGGCAGATGGGGCAATAGCCCCTTATCTGCTCCCCAGTGGTGGGACAGAAAGCCCACTAGCCACCAGGGATTTGTTTTCCCAAAGTTCGTGGTGGGGGTTGCCCAGAATGGGCATGCCAATGCCCCCACCCCCCAAATAAGATGCCACAGCCTTCTTCCCCCACGAGGTAGATGGGGGCTGTAACCCCTGATCTGCCCCCTGGGGGACAGAAAGTCTACTAGGCACCAGCGATTATGCTGGCTTTTCTATTAGTAGGGGTGGGGGCTTCCCTGAATGGGCATCCCAATGCCCCCACCTCCCCAAAGAATAGCAACAGTCGTTCTGCCCCCATTGGGGGCATATCAGGGCAAACTCCCCCTCCCCCACTTCCCCCCCTCAGGACAGCAGGAAGCCCACCAGGCACCAATTATTTTTAGCAATGTGCCCGCCTGTCGATTTTGGGCCCTAGCGCAGCTTGGACATAGGGAAACCTAGCAAACCTGTACATTTGTTAAAACTAGACTCCAAGAGGAATCCAGGATGGGTTGAATTGTCGGGCTCTCACCAGGTTCTGTTACCCAGAATCCCGTGCAAACCTCAAACTTTGTAAAAAAAAACAACATATTTTCTAAAATTTATATGGTGGAAAGTGCAGGAATCTGCATGGATCCACAAAATTCCACCCACCCGCATTCCCCAAAGTCTTCCAAGAAGAATAGTACCTCACTTGTGTGGGTAGGCCTAGTGCCAGTGAAAAATAAATAGACCAAAACGCAAGGTGGACACACCACATTTTCACAGTGAAAACGGACCAGTTTTTTGCAAAGTGCCTATCTGTAGATTTTGAACCCTAGCTCTGACGGCACCTAGAGAAACCTAGCAAACCTATACATTTTTGAATACTAGACACCCAGGGGAATTCAGGATAAGGTGACTTGTCTGGCTCTCAGCCGCTTCTGTTACCCAGAATCCCTTGCAAACTTCAAAATGTGTCCAAAAAAACACATTTTCCTCACATTGCTGTGGTGGAAAGTTCTGGAATCTGCGTGGATCCACAAAATTCAACCCAGCCCGCATTCACCAAAGCCTCCTAAGAAAAATGGTACCTTACTTGTGTGGGTGGGTCAAGTACCTGCGACAGGCAAGGGCCCAAAACACATTGAGGCGACATCAAAATTACCTATCTCAAAACAACCTGGTTTTGCAAGGGGGGTCCCATGAGTTTTTGGCCCCAGGCTCGGCGGCCATCTAGGGAAACCTACCAAACCCACATGTTTCTGAAAACTAGACACCAGGGGAATTCCAGGGAGGTATTGCTTACGTGGATCCCTCAACGTTTTCTTACACAGAATCCCCTGCAAACCTCAAATTTAGCTGAAAAAATCCCTTTCTTCACACATTTGTGTTTGAGAAAGTTGTGGCATCACCGAGCTGATACAAATTTCCTACCACCCAGCATTCCCCCAGGTCTCCTAATAAAAATGGTGTGCCACTCATGTGGGAGGCCCAAGTACCCCCGACAGGCAAGGGCCCAAAACGTATTGAGGCAACATCAAAATTTCCTATCACAAAATGACCGGGTTTTGCAAGGGGGGGGGGTCTCCGGGTTTTTGGCCCTGTGCTCGGCGACCAGGTAGGGAAAGCTACCAAATCCACACATTTCTGAAAACTAGACACCCAGGGAATTCCGGGGAGGTAAGACAAACGTGGATCCCCCAATGTTTCCTTACCCAGAATCTCCTGCAAACCTCAAATTTAGCCGAAAAAAATCACTTTTCCACACATTTTTGTGTGGGAAAGTGGTGGCATCACGGGGCTGAATGTTTATGTTGAACAAAACTTTCAATAATTAAAAATGACTATACAATGAAAATTGAACTGTTGATTAATTGGTGCAAACGGAAGTTTGCTATTCGCTGTGCGGGCAAGTGGCGATTGTCATTTGAAAGTTTTTGCCTATAGGCATCACGGGGCTGACACAAATTTCCTACCACCCAGTTTTACCCTGGGTCTCCGGGTCTCCGGATCTCGAGTAGAGGACCGATGTTGCCTTACTTGTTTTGAAACCTTTCTCTCTTTTTATCATTTGCAGGGGACTACCAGAAGAGAAGCTCCGACGCACTGGAAGCGGAAAAAGGAGATCGCAGGACAGGAAGCAAGGTGAAGTACAGGAGGAGGTATGCTGGAAGACAGGATGTTGGGAAATCAAGGACGCAAGGAGACTGGAAGAAGTCAGAGAAGCGCTGAGTCCAAAGCAAGACTGAGTGAAGAATTGCACGTGCAGGTGACTTAAATTCTTTCTGCCGCTCACGCTGGAAACAGTTCCTCGTGATCACGTGTTTGGCACTTTACAAATGAATACTGCCAACGGTAACAAGGAATTTACATACTTGCTGCATGCGTTCTAGATATTTACATACTCGTGTCCTGAGCACATGGCTCAATGATTTCTCGTATGTTCTTGGATTCTAATAGCAAATCATATTATTGCCAAATTGGACAAGCACTAAGAATTGCTAAAGGTAATAAAATAGAATGTGCTAAAACACAGATTCTATCCACAAACAATGTCTTTCTAAGGTGCATCTTGAAATTAGTGACTTAAAGGGAATCAAACATGATTTCTATCCATAACAGCTGGCAACCCCAAGTAAAGAGCATTGACATAGTCCAGGTGAGAAGAAATATTCCTAGGTTTTGTAAGCTGAAAGGGCAAATAAGGATTTCATGAATGGCTTTGTGCCATTGTTCAGGCATGTTCAGGCATGAACAAAAATGGGTTCATAGATTAAGATGTGGCACAGACGGTCTCAATGACGAGATACCGTGGGTGGAACTATGTTTTTGAAAGACTTTAACCATACCCAGCAACACAGACATACCCCTGACTTCCCCTCCCTAACTGGCTATTTTGGCACAGTGTATTGAAGTGACAAGGAGACCACTTCTCTACACAACCTGTGGTCATGGCCCAATCCAGTGTCCACCGACCGGCCAATATATTCATCGGAATAATGTTACCAACACGTGGGTAACAAAGGCCCTCTCAGGAGGCTCACACCTCTTTTACAGTTTTTCTAGTGCAAGGGGCCAGCATGCATTCATATCCTTCAGGTACACGGTGGGAAACGTCCCAAATCAAGGGCACAGATTTACTCAGTAGTTTGTCTTCACCTGACTGGTCAATCCCCTGGGAGTTTTTCCCCCTATGAGTCAGACAATTTACAGTTGACCCAGACTCCATAATTATATCACAACGTCGTATGAACCAACTACCTGCCGTTCGTCTTAGAAGGTCTCCACAGTATCCGACCCCTTCCCAAGATGGCCGCCATACTTTACATGACGTTGACGTCATTGATGACAACGCTAGACCCACGCGCAGCGTCAATGATCTACCCAGGTGTTCCAAGTTACAAACAAGATAAAGGTGGACAGAAACGAGCGCCCTTGTCCATTCCGACAAACGGCTGCAGAGGGGTAGGTCACAAACCATACCAGAGAGGCAGATAACTGTGAGTACGATAACAGGTGGGTTCTTGTTTGTGTTTTTTCTTCCCGCCCGCTTACATTAAGCCCGGTGCCCTAGCGTCTGGCACAAAATCAGAGCTAGCACGCACCCCCTTTTCATTTTCCTTTACCTAGTACTGCCTGCCAATCCTGCAAGCAGATGATGAAGGAGCCCATTCCTACACGCTTTGGGGTAGGCTCTCGGTACTTTATTTCCTATGTACCTTGATAGGTTGTGAACTATTGGCACCTAGTTGATCGAGTGCACGAGGGTGTGTAATATCGGCACGCGCCTTATTTTTAAAAGCTTACCTGCATTTTATGGCACATGTGCATGGCCATTACAAGGAAACTGTTTTGAAATTGTGACTACAACCTTAGTGGTGGTTGAGCACAGCATGATACAAACTAACCCCCACACGACAGTCCTAGTGCTGTCTCTATAAGCACTGCTAGATGTTTCTAGCACAGCTCCAGTCAAGAATGACATAAATTACCCACCATTAGACATGCTTAGTGCTTCTCCCACAGGCGCTCGCTTCTGAAACACCGCATGGTTTTGGTGATGAGAAGGTGATTGTATCACCATATGAGTTGGAAAATAGAACAAGTATGAAATGTTGCTCTTTTACAGGAATTGTTTGTTTTTAATTGTGAGTTTGCTCTTTGTTTGTCACGCTTTTGTCTCCATAGGTTGGGGATAGGTACCACGAATGAGAGTACCTATCAGCGCTAAGATGCTACACACCTTGATGAACAAGGTACCACGGGTTCACGGGCAGTAGGCCTGGTACCTGTTAGTTCTTATTCTTTGTTGAATAGTCATTTGGTCCTGAAGAAGAGCTATTGGATCCTCTAGGGACCACCGAAGGCGCAAAACATGTTGACCTACTTTTTTTCACTAGAGCACTTATCCTGAGAGCAGTGGCTAGTCATACAACCGCCCCTTTTTATTTGCTTTTTTAGGGAATCTCCAGGATCCACCCCGTTTTAATTGACCACAAAGACCCCTGAATAAACTTAAGTTATGGGTACTGAGTGGCCATTTTAATCCCCACACACACATTTTTCTATAGGCCCCCAGACCCACATGCACAACTGCGGCGACTCCTATAAAATAACTCCGCTAAAGAGCCCCTTCGTGGGGCACGTGAGGGACTGCAGCGCCATCCACACAAGGAGCAACGCCCTATGATGACAAAGGACACTCACAAGGGTGTCTGAGGGCACTAGGTACCGAAGGAGAAATGCCTTCACTACACTTCTAAGATTTCCATTCAACCTAGGACCTGACCAGTGAGCAAACACTACTACCTACTTTCTCTCCACTTTGTAGGCCACATTTTGGGTTTACATACCTTTTTCCGAGGGACTTTTACCCCCTCTGTGTTGACATTTGAGCATAGCATGGCACTTGGAAGTCATCAGAGTGAAGTGTGCTGCAAATGAATGGGTAGTGTCGAATAGCATGCCTAAATGTATGGCACAGAAAGCTGGATATGTAGGGGATCTAGTTTTACAGACCAAGTGAAGAGGTAGCATACCAGAAATTTCCGTTTAGTAAAAATAATTTAATTAATTTGATACTACTGAAATGTTGTAAAAATAACAATTTAATTCAATTAGAATTACCAGCTGACTACCACAACACCACTTACACGTTGTGGCACTGGGTAATTAATGTCACACATAGTCCCAGTTTTCATTTTCACGTTTCAGGGTACAGGCTATGTCCTTGATGGAGATCGAAAAGAGGTTACACTCTGTTGTGATTTACTTTATGCCGCGAGGCGAACCTTCCTTCCGGCATGCGTATGCCCAAGGCTCCATGACGAATGCACATTCTGAACTAGAACCTTTGGCATAGGCAGCGGTTGAGGCTGACAGTTGATGCTTACTTCTGGAAAAGACAACACGCATATTGGTGTCAGGATGTTACTTTAATAAAAGACTTACTTGCATCTAGTCATTCTGCCTACGTGAGTCTTTACAATGTTGGCGACGATCTTCCTCACCTTGACACCAATCAATCAATCAATCAATCAAAGCATTTGTATAGCGCACTACTCACCCGGAGGGTCTCAAGGCGCTAGGGGAGGGGGGGTCCGCTACTGCTCGAACAGCCAGGTCTTGAGCTGCTTCCTGAAGGCGAGGGGGTTCTGGGTCAGGCGGAGGTGGGTCGGGAGGGAGTTCCAAGTCTTGGCGGCGAGGTAGGAGAAGGACCTCCCCCCTGTGGTGGCTCTTCGGATGCGGGGGACAGCGGCGAGGGCGTGGCCGTTCGATCGAAGCTGGCGTTTGGGAGCGTAGAAGTTGAGGCAGCTGTTGAGGTATCCTGGGCCTTGGTTGTGCAGGGCTTTGTGTGCGTGGGTGAGGAGACTGAAGGTGATTCTCTTGTTGACCGGGAGCCAGTGCAGGTCTCTCAGGTGTCCGGAGATGTGGTTGCGACGGGGGATGTCTAGGATGAGTCGTGCTGAGGCGTTCTGGATCCGCAGGACATGTATTTTGGTCATCTGCTAGAGTAATAATTCCTGCTGTGAGAGGTGTGATACCACTCTGCTTACATATCCTTGGAAGTACACACTAGGTTGATCTTTATAATTCAGTGTGGGATAAGTAGATATACAGCAATACATTTACGTACTAAATTTTCTGTTGACATGTACTTGCCTTCATGATGCAAATACAAAGTGACTTTTAAATTCCCTACCTAGGTTTGAAAATTATTCAGAAATTAGCAATCACTAAGACAGAATATTCACTAGGCATTCATGTATAGCAGGATAAATAATTTAACAATTGTTTAATGAATAGAGAGATGCATAATAAAAGTGAAATGAGCAACTCTGGGATGTTTAAATTACAGGATGACACTTTATGGGATTTTTTAGAGAAAACTCTGAGAATCAGTTAAAGGGAGCCCTAATGGGAATATTTATATGGTAATAAACCTAACTCTTTGAGTAGGCGTGTGATTATTTATTTTTATATATGCACTGCCAATTTAAGAAACTGGACTATTAGTTGAGGTGGGTAAGTACACATCTCAATTAATAATCACAATCCTTGTCAGAATGTAACTGGGAACCATAGATAAGAATGTGTTTAAGTTTACGTAGAAATAGCACCAAAAACACACAAAGTGCCAATGATAGTCATTGGTCGTGGTAGAATAGGACCTATGGGCAATTTGACACTGATCGTGATGCTGCTCAGCTTGCATACACTAATAGGGCTTATGCTGGTCAAACGTTTAACCTTCTGATTTTATTCCATTAAGTCTCATTCCACCACAGGAGTACACTTCTACCCGCCCCAGTAGCACAGGTGAGGCACATAGAGACTCACAGAGTGACAGGCAAAGACAAACAGGTGGGTACAGGGCAGGTTAAGTTGCCACTAGTCAGCTGGGCAGTTGCAGGAAAGGGCCTTTGTAGCTTGTTCTGTACCTTTAGCTTTGAAAGGAGATCGGTCTTATGATCAATGAAGTCAAATTCTTTGTTCTGGGTAGAAGAGGAAGCATAGGCCATAGTCTTATAGGCTCTCAGATCGTAGGTTCAGTCCTCTGCTGATCATCCATAGATCCAAGAGACCTCTGAAGGGTGTGCATGGTTATGCCACATTTATACTTAGCACAAGGTAGTGGGTGGGATTGACCTCTGGGGAAGCCCTAACCAATGTGGGAAAGATTCCAAGGAATAGCCCTACCCACCGTGGGCATTTGTAAGATGGCTTAAGTCTTTGTTCACAATAAACTGGGGTCTGGGGTCTGGATGTGTGTGTGGGGTGTGTACTTTGGTAATCCTAGTGTGTACCCACATATAACAGCAAAATCCACTTTTAGGCAATCCGTAGACCCATGACAACATCAGGGACAGACATTGGTTAGAACAAAGCTGAGTTTTCAGCAACCAGACATGGATTACACAGAAACCTTTACCCTTTAAAGTGGACCCAAAATGTTATGTGTAAACCCAGCAGACCTGTTAACCCCTTCGGTGCTGATGACAGCTCCCGGTCGTCATCAGTTACGGTGGGTGTGTGCTGATGACGGCCGGGAGCCGTCGTGACCACGCCCGTGATCAGAATGTGCCGCACAGGCGCAGAATTTCGGCCGCAGCCAGGGGATTAAACAGGGTGTGATAATGCAATGTCAAAAAGAAGCACATTGTGATTGGGGCATGACTAGATGGGGGACAAAATTAGGAACTTGCTCAAGTATCAGCTTACACTTGACTGTTACTGGGGAGGACTCTTTGAAGTGTGCTCCAAGTTTCAGTAAAATAAAAATTGCTTTGAGGTGCTATTCACTATAAGCATAGGTTCAACATTAAATTTGGACATGCCCTACTTTTAAATATCATGCAATCTAAATTTAGGGCAAAATGCCCAACTTAGGGGTGACTTATAGATATTTAAAAGGGTGTTTTTGACCTGTCAAAAAGGGTTATTTTGAGAGGACGAATTTTAAGTTAAAGCATGAATAACCAGGCTACTGGTGGAAGGTGTGCAGTCATGTTCAAATTGTCATTGTAGTGAATCACATAATGGGCACTGCAGTCCACTGGTGAAATTTAACTTATAGACCCTGGGTACACCTTGGTACCATATACTAAGGTCATATGGGTAAGTTAAGAATTCTAATCAGGGGTATGACAATTTCACCATGTTCAAAGGGGGAGCACAGCACTTTACCACTGGTTAGCAGGGGTAATGTCACAGAGTTCTACAACCAGGAAAAACAGTCAAGGCAAAAATCTGGGGAATATCACACAAATGAAAGTCCTTACCAAAAACCACAATATTAACGTTAATTTGATTTGCATTCAGCAGTTTCAGGAACATGCTCTAAGTCAAGGAGTTAGTATGGGTAAGTCTGAAAATATTTGGGTTTAGAGTTATGGTATAGTTCAATTGGGTCCCCACAAAGTTTGTGATTATTATTGCAACAGTAAGTGTTACCAAGTTTACAATTATATCAGTGGTGTTTCCACTCTCCATCTGTACCATGGGTATACCATCAGAGGAGCTGAAACTGATTTCCCTCTGTGAATAATTTGAGACAATGGTTTCAGGTGCTCTGTGACAGTCTGCCATGTGTTGGTGCTGTCTGTATAATTTGTAGATGAGAACAACAACAATTGTTTATTGATTCATTATACATTAAAATGACAATACCTGTCACCTAAGCCATTTTTATAGCTGTGGTTGTATGGAATAGCCTGAATTGTCAAACTTGTAGGAGTGTGATGGTTAGTAGGTGTGTTGGTACTAAAAATTACCAGCACTTGCAGGGGCAATGTGTAGTGCAAACTGCAGTGGACTCCTGACAAAGGCCCTGTCACTTATTTTTTTACAAATTAAGCGCTGTCTGGTAGAGATGTCTAATTGGAAACACCAATGATGTGAATGCCAACAAGATGGTAGCATTGTGGATATTCACAAACATCTGCAATGTGTTTCTTTCACTTCTGATCCTACTCCTCAACTAACTAGTCAAAAGTGGAATAAGTGTGTGGCAAAGATGATGTCACCTACCAATACTTACAGGAAATGAAATCAAAAGGAATTGACAATTTTGATCCACGTCCAAAAAGGATTTTTTTTTTTATCCATATGGACAATCTGCTTACATAGATTTAAAAGCAGCAATGCTAAAAATAGGTAAGATAAAAACAAATCATAGTATACACCTGGCTTGGCGTGTTTTTAAAGTAGGGATATGTTGCAAACCACTACCCATCACAGATGTATGCCAAAGCATGTGGGACTAATATCCACATTTTTTTATGAATCAGGCTCTGTAGGCTTACTTTGCTAAAGTTGTTCTCTGGTATGACATTCCTATAACTGTCTTATGTAATCAGTGTTTTATCTATGTTTAACACAGTATTACAAAAAACCTAGCCGGAAAAAATCACTCACATACCCGCCTTAAGCCGTGAAGGGCAGTTCTAAGAGCTTTTTAGGTCTCGCCTAGCGTAGCAGCACATGCTCAACTCGCTCACCGAGATCTATTGTCGTCGTGTTGCTTTTGGAAGTGGGGTTTGTGACCACCCTGTCTCCTTTAGGCCCTGCCCACCTAGTCTGGATACGTCATCTGTTGCTCGTCATCCACGCTGCATCACTTCACTTCTTCCTTCTCATAAGGCGGTGGGCGTGTCGGCACTTGTTTTGGGACAGTGGATGGCAGTCCAGGCTGCACATGATTCTCTGCCATTCCCTCAGCCACTTACTTATTTTGCGACATGAAATCAAGGCTTCAGTCAATCTTTCTTTTCCTCTGAGCCGCTAGTTCTTTCATTTTATTACACTAAGCTCGGAACGCATGACGCTCCAAGGCTCACATCTAGCCCTGGCCCCACTGTTGTTCAACACAATTATTTTACCTGGGCCACTTTTACAGTGTTGTGTTTTTATTAATTACATCTTGTTAGTTTGCTTTAACAATTGCATTTCACGTTTTGTTTCAGTCTGTGCATTCTAACTCCCACATGCATGTAATGCATTTATTGGACATTGGGTGTGCAGATAAAGTTATCGTCGTTCTACCGTATGCCCTGGGCTGTTCTGAGGCAGAGGCTGCCATCTGGAATACTCTTGATCACTTTCTTCCGTCACTTCACTACAAGCCTTACATTGCGAACCACGTAGATCCCTTTCCAGACAGGCATCTCCGAAGTCATTATCTAATGACCTCTCATGTTGCAGTGCAGGCAACAACATCGGTGACTACCCCTCCAACCTGCTGGTTGTAGGAATCTGGGGGAAAGGTCATACATAAAGAACATTGGAAATCAAACTGTTGACAATTGAGGCAATCTCCGTGTGCACGTTTTGTTAGTTTTGTTTTTGATGTTTCCTATTGTCCTGTGTTCGTGCCATACTCGGACACGTACTGTAAGCGGTGTAGCACGGTTACAACGAATTTTTTACAACGCACTACCATTACATCGCAACTTTTACCACGCAAACCATTACAACGCAATGCGCTGGGGGGCGCTCTAGGATAGGGAATGTATTTAATATACTATCCAACACCTTCCCTGCTATCCACGGGGACTGGAGTTGGAATAGTAAATTAAATAATTCACTATCCAGCGCCTAAAAGCATTATGCGTTGTAATGGACTGCGTGGTAAAAACCGCGTTGTAAAGGCATGCGTGGTAAAAGCATGAGTTGTAGTGACACCAATCCACTGTAAGCATATATATGATGAAAGTAAAGAAAATATCTCCCAATAATAGTTAACTGACCCGAACAAGTGTCTGATAGTAAGGTAAATGTATGTGTACGTATACCTTTCAATCATACAAAGTATTTTAACCAAGGCAGTTCTTTTGTGAGGCTTGGATTGCATGTTGCTCCAAGCCTTCTGTAAAGTGTCAGTTGTTTGCTTTCCCTGCTTGTTCTGTTTCCTGTTTCTTTGCTTTGAGCCCTAGCATTTCCCCGTTCTGAGTTCCCCTGGGCACTCTTATATATGTTCTCAGCAATCTCTAAAAGCCTGTATCTGTAAGTCATCTCATTAACTTCTCAGAATAAAGTGCTGAAGTATTCAGTAGGTTGGCTCAAAGTCCTGTCAGCAGGCAGAAATCACACTGAGTGTTCATCCATTAATTCTTAGGAACATGGCACAGGTCCATTATCTCCACATTGCTGCACGAATATAGACTGGACTTTTACTTGCCTGTTCTTAGTCAAAATGTTTTGCACAGATTAAGTGTTTGAATGAGACTTGCTTTGATTATCTACGTTAACCAAAGGGTTTTTAACTAATAACTTGTTTAAGTGGTTGGCGTACTTGTACCTGCAGAATAGCAAACGCTAGTTTCTCATTTTGTTTCTCAGTAGTTTATTCATTTATTTATTTGAGGGTTTGTATAGCGCTATGAATAAACTCCAGGAGGAGTATCTCCGCGCTTATAACAGCAAAAAAAGCAAGTATCCGGGCATCATACTAAGTTTCTAAAAACAAATGAGTGAATCGATTACATACATGCTAAGCTATGGCTAATTTTGTTTGAACAGAAAAGTTTTTGGTTGTTTCCTGAAAAGAAGATGGTCGGAGCATTGTCTCAATAAGAGTGAGAGAGTATTCCACATGATAGGACCCACCACTGACAGAGCCCTTCCACCCAGTCTGGTCCTGCTGATCTTAGGTACCCTCAGCAGCAACTGTTCACTTGACCTGAGTGTACGTGTAGGGACATATGGTACAAATTTATTAGCCAGATAGGCCGGTCCTAAGTCATGTAAACCTTTGTGTATGGTACAACAGGTCTTAAACCTCACCCTTTGACGTATGGACAACCAATGTAGTTTGTCCAACAGTGGTTTGTATGGAGATCTAGGGGGAGCATTGAGGACTAGCCTGGCTGCTGTGTTCTGTACCACTTGCAGTCGGTCTAGCACCTCTTCATTTGCACCTGCCAGGAGACCATTACAATAATCAAGACGGCTTATCACTAAAGCCGGAACCAAAGTTCTTCTGATGGAGTCCGGGAGGATGGAAATATTCTACGGAGGAGACCTATCACGTGGAAACAAGATCCCTCTGTAATGTTACCATGGTGTTTCATAGTCAGCTCTGGCTCCAACCGTACCCCCAAGTTCTTGATTATTTGTTTAGGTTCGGGAACAGGACCTAAGTCTGACGGCCACCAGTCAGGAGACCATTGAATCTTAGCCTCACCGAAAAGCATCACCTCAGTCTTACCAACATTACATTGAAGAAAGTTGGAAGACATCCACTGAGATACAGCTTTCATCCCCTCGGAGAAAGATTGCATAACCTCCGGTGTTAGTGTTTTAAAGGGAAAAAGCAGCTGAGTATCGTCAGCATAGGACACTGGACAGAAACCAAAGGCTCTTGTTATATCTGCCAAGGGGGCCACATAGGCGTTAAAAAGGGTTGGGCTCAGACACGAGCCCTGTGGAACCCCCTTGGTGATCTTAACTTCATCCGACCTTAAGTTACCCATGGTGACGCATTGGGTGCGCTCGGAGAGAAAGCTCTTTATCCAGTCCAGTGCCTTGCCACCGAGTCCATTCACAGACAGTCGTTCGATCAAGATGTTATGCGAAATGGTATTGAACCATTAAATGTTTTGTGGTTTTCCGGGTTACATTGCATTGCACTAACGAGCATCGCTATGTGTAACCTCCTAAAAAGGGAACAGTGATGCACATCCATATATAGTATCTTTGTGCATAGTCATGACTCTGTAACACACAAGAGCATCATCGGGTGTCATTGTACAAATGCAGTAATGGATTGCATTTGTGTAAATTACGTGGATGATTGGTTGATGTCTGGTCTAAACTTAGGAAAAAAAAAATTCATGTAATATAAAATGTAAATCCACTGGTACAGCATTGTGTCCGGTAATGCGCATTCTGAACTTCATTTGTTTTTAAAGCACTTCAACCTCTCTTATTTATCATGCTACTATAAATCCAACTACTATTGACTTCTAACAAGACTGATAAGGCCAAAACTAAATTCTCTTCTTGCATTACCGCAGTCATGGGCTGGCTTAATGCCAACACGTGCAATGCAATCCAACCAAAAACCGAGCTCCTGCTCTTCGGTAAGGACCCCCAGGCCGGTTGTCTAGGGACCTGGCCTTTCAGATGTGAGTCCCCCTCCCCCTCCCCCTATGAGTGAGTGAGTTAAAATTTGTAAAGCGCAACTTAGCCCATAGGCATCAAGGCGCATCAAGGCGCATCAAGGTGCATTATGGAAATGGCCAAAAACCTTGGGGGATACCCAGCTTTCATTTAAGCCATATATCACAGCAGTAATAAACAAGTATTTGCAATGCACAAGTTCTTGCATTTGCGACAGTTTGACCTATTGACATTGTAAATGACGATGCTTTTTATTCATGTGTTTTGAAAACCTGCAAGCGGTGCGTAAACATGCACTTTGTACTTGTAGTCCTTGCTTACAAGTAGCAAGGCTGGCAGTAAATGTGCCTCTTTTACTGGAGGCAAGAATGGTAATTCATAAAGAATGCACACCCACTCAGTAATAGATGTGTGGTTTTTGATCAACATTTTTGAAGGTTTGACACCAACTTACCTACCCTTATGATAATATCCGATTCAGCTGGTAATTGAAGGTGGAGATTCTGGAGATAGCAGTTCCAGCTGGTAGAATGGGAAATACCATACAGGACATGGTATTAATAGTTTCATTCCTACAAGCAGATACCGTATCAGACCGCTGTCCACACACACATGGTCCTCCTGCTTTGAGAAAAAAGAAAAAAAATGAGGCAACACATTTGATTGTGCTGGGTGTGTTCCTGCACTTGATCAAATGTGGAGTCGTGGCGGGGGGGGGGGGGGGGGGGGGGTCTATTTGCAGTTACACTTTAACACGAACTGCAAGTGTGCTTATTTTCTAAGAGGCCAACAAAAACGACGACTTTATGGATAGGTGAACCCTGTGATTTCTTTAGAGGTATGTAGAAAGCATTTGAAATTTTTGTGAATCACTGAAAATAGTAACTTGACAGAAACTGTATACATTAACGTACTGCTCCGAAATGTACTATTTTGGTGAATGAGAACCGAAATGTCTTTTAAATCCTGCACCCAGCTTGAGCTAAAAAGATATGTTGACTTCGTAATTACTATTCGCGCACATGTTGGTGGTCTAAAAAGTAAGTAAGGGTTGTAAACATAAAGGTGAGCCAATGTGATGCTGTAATGGATGACGTTTTCTACTTAATTAACTATACTATGATTTCCATCCAGTACAATTCTATATAAAGTGATCTCCATCTTTAACTGCCACATACAGACCAAGATTTCAAACCGGCAGGCTGTGATGGAGAATTTATATTTCAACTGCATATTGCAAGTGTATTTTTGTTATAACTTTTTATTCAAACTAATTATAGTTGTTTATGGATAATTATTCATGTTCACTTCGACTCCTCTCAGATCCTTCTAATCCATCACTCGAATACGTCCCAGAGGGATTAAACACGTTCGGTATGGCGTTTTATTATAATAAAATAAGTATTTATGGAACGGAAAAGGCACACATACACCCACATACTATAACAGAAAGAGGAATGGAAGCAGATTAATGAGCTTCAGCAAGCCCATTTTCTGTTCTTGAATTCGAAAGCAGTGCAATTAGTGAAAAGGGGATCGAAAGTGGGTTTTACAGGCTGAACATAGAATGCTCAAGTTCTACTTATTGCATTGCAAACTCTTACAGATCCACTTTGGCTGAATCACCCTTGCATCTGCACATATGCTCAGGAAGCTTACTTCATACTTAGCCAGTTCCACATACCACAGTACTGAAATATAATCAACATACATTCTTGAAATTCACCTCACTTGGTAAGAACGTAAATGACAGTGTTTTTTAGCAGCCACATTTATTTATTCACTAAATACACCAACACTTCTTTGAGCTGAGGCATGGAGCCCACTGACAATGCGGAAATCTGCACCGTCTCTTTAGCTGATGTATGCTATGTTATGTTGATGAGCTTTTGAAGAGTGCTCAAAAACCCAATGTGGTGTATTGCTGTTGTGAGAGTAAAGCATACCAGTCAGCTTTACAGTTTGACAGAAATGTAATACTTATTGAGGTAAGATTTTAAATGAAGAATGGTGAGATGGGATCAAGTTGTGCAGACAGCATAAAGAAATTTCCAACATTTGAGGCTTGAAACTAAAATATTTGACTCCAGGCCTATACTCTACATCTCAGAATTCTTTAAAAAGCTATCTTTGCAGATCAGAGATGGTGACCATGCAAATTCTGATGAATCCTATTTTTATTTGACTCCAGGTCTATACTCCACATCTCAGAATTCTTTAAAAAGCTGTCTTTGCAGTTCAGAGATGGTAACCGTGCAAATTCTGATGAAATCTATTTTTATTAAAGTTGGAGGAAGAGCTGAAGATAGCTTTGTGTAACATACACATGGATTTTAAAATGATCCACACGATGATTAGGAGCTTATGGAGAGACTTCATGATGGGTGAAAGATTGCTGAAAACTAAGGGTCCTAATAATTAAAGAGGCCACCTAGTTTTGCAATGCTTTTAGTCTGATCATGAAATATTACTGGATGCATAAATATAAGCTAACCTCAGACTCCAATCAGGATATGACTGCCAGCCTTTTGACTTTGTTATTAAGGTAAAGAAAGGATCTAGCTAGAGGTGATGTATTTATTTGAACGGGGCATGTAGACACTATGAAATTCGGGCTGCATTGAATATAGATCCTGGGGTACAATTTATATGGCCAAGAAATAGTAATCTCCAATTCATTAGGTGATATCTTCCTATGGAGAGAATATGATGACATAGCACTTATTTTCAAAAACATTTGAGAATCCTATTCTAGGTCTTTGATACATTTTCAAATTGATGGAAATTTACAAGGAACTTTAGAAGCTATGACAGACACACATTTCTGAGAGAACACAGATCCCTAACTATGTACACATGTGAAAATGGACAGAAAACTTTTCAGTTTCCCTAGTGTTACCAACAATTTGGGGGGGGGGATCAGGGGTTGCCTCCCTACTTTATCGGTTAATTCAGATTTAGATGCTGATTTATAGTTTGGTGTACTGGGCACTTCATTGCAAATGTAGCAGAGTACCCTGTTCACCAAACGAGGGGCTGCCTGCCTTATTTAGGGTCGGGAGGATCACCAGCCTTCCTTTGACAGAAATCCTGTTACAGTAAGGGCATTCCACCCCTTTCCCTATTTAGAGTGCAAAGTGTGATGTACTTTCTGTCTGTCATCGCCAACTAAAAACTGGCCTTGAAAGACAGCAAAAACAAAGAGTGACCCCAGTGCCCATGGAAAAAACTCCCTGATTTCAGGGGTCATTAGTTTTATGCTTTTTAATAACAAACTTCCCCTTTGTGATCTTGTTTTATGTAAAAAATATTACTTTGTTTTACTTTGTTACAATGTGTTGGACATTTGTCAAAACTGATAGCAGCTGCCCATCAAATTTCTATGCATTGACAGACACCACCATGATGATGGCCAGCGATGATCTCTAAATTTGGCAGGTGCTAGTCCCTCTGGGTGTCAGAGGAAATGTCCTTGGATTATGGAGTACCAGCCATCAATTCTAGATCAGGCCCTCATTCCTGCTCTTGATTGAAATAAATCTTGGATCAAATTTAGGGTGTTAATGTGCCTTGAAACTGTGTCCGAATATCTAAAAACTTGTGAGGCACATTTACAAGTCCCTTGCGCCACCAGTACGAACAGGAAAAGCAACCCTGTGTGACTTTTCCTGTCCTTGTAAATATGGCCCCTTTGCACGCAGCACTTTGCGTGAAAGGGTAGTTCCATCGGTGTTGCTGTGGGAGCGCCCATTCAACGCCCATGGAACCAGACACATTTACAGATTCATGAGGAATCGTAAATCTGGAAATGCGTGTAAATGCTACGCCTCCCCAGGGGAGGCGTAGGGAGACACAACAAGGAGAAATGTATTCATTTTTCTTTTCCTCTTTCTATGCGTGCTGCATTCTGCACGCATAGAAAGAGGAAATCACCTCTAATGATTGTTTATGTACCGGAAGGGTTCCCTTAATAATCATTGAAACAATGAAGTTTTTCAACTTCTATCTGTGCTAATGCAGCACACATAGAAGTTGAAAAACTGAATTTCAGATTGTTTTTGTGCGGGAAGGGAACCCTTCCTGAACAAAAATAAATCTCCCCATGACGCAGGCATCCTTGCACCATGGTGCACGGGTGCCTGCGCCAGCGCATGGCAGCAGTTTGTGCGAGAGCGCAGGGGGAAGCACAGCGATGCAACATATTGTTGTAAATATGTTGCATCCCTGTGCTTTGAAAGTACCTCAGTGCGGCGCAGCCAAATGGCTTGCGGAAGGCACTAAGTCACTTTCTTGTAAATCTGTCACTGTTATTTTTGGATGCTCAGCTATTTTTCGAGGTATTTCAATACTGCACTGCACCACTACCCCATCCTGAGAGTAGAGTTCTGGCATATTAATACACTACAGTGCAATGCAATTAATTCAGTTACAACTGTAAAATTCATTTTTGGAGAATTCCAAACCTGAATTTGCACACGTAAATGATGTCATTTGCACAGCAAAACTTTTCTTAGGTGTGAAAATTGATTTATGAACAGCTTCCTAGCTACCTGATTGTGCGCAAACGATACTGCGAATCAGGCCGAAGAGCTAAATTCATGATAGGCCTAAAAACGTTTTCATGTGTTCGCAAGCATTAGTAACAATGCATCATTCCACAGGGGAGAAAAATAATCATTTACGACATAATCATGCAAGCGAACACACAGAGAACATTTTGTGAATGTAGTTTCATCATACGCTGTAAACCACCACATGCTTTCTTTTTTAATGAAGGCCTATAGCAACGCAGCTTTGTGACGACCCTGTCAGCTTTTCGGCATCATATGACTAAGTCCGTGAGCGACTTTCAAAATGAAGTAACTTTGTGGAAATGGGCAGCCCCTGGAGCTAAGAGTCCAGCGGGACGTCACTGAACACAGCTGCAGTGGTTTGCAGCAACTATAATTTTTATTTTTGAGAGCAGAGTGAAGTATGCATTAACGAACGATACATTGTCATGGCTCTGTCAGTGCAACAAGAGAGAACTAAAGGAAACAGAGATTCCGGGTAAATAATTGAATTGTGCTGCAGACTCCTGCAACTTTTATAAGACATCACGATTCGACCGAAGACCCTCTTCACAAAAGCAAACCTTTTAGTGTTATGCGCCCCTCTGCGAGTAAAAAAAACCCGACTAAATTAGAAGTAGAGCTCTTCAACTAAGACTTGGGAGGCTCAATGTTCTTTTATTCGGTATTTTTTTCTAAACAGGTTTTCCACACATACTAATGAAGGCAAAGAACATCCGATGTATTCAGATATAATACAAAAAAAGCGAACTGCAAAAGGTTGATACTTCCTTTGAAATAAAGTTTAGATGTGATCTGAAAATATTGTAATCAGGAACATATGGCATTTAGATTTGCATTTGGCTTGTATTTAAGCATTTCATGCCACTGACAAGATCATGAGGTAGCCTGATTTCAGCGAGTGTCTAGGCCCCTTTTTTAGATGTTTTAGTTTACAGTGTTGACTGTAGTTCGGTCTGTAGGGGAGGTGTTAGGTGATGTGCAAGGCTCACATGGGTGCTCCAAGCATACTGATGCAAAGGTTGCTACACATATGCATGAGGTGTCGCTGAGAGTGTGACAATAGATGCACCTGGCCATGCATACGATTTTTGGAGTGATCAGTCTTCTAAAGCCAAGGCCATCACACAGAGCATTACAATTAAATAGCTGGGAGGGGGCGTGGTCTGGCCACGCAGGAAGATGGCCGCCTGCTAGGGGAGCTCCGCCGAGGGACGGACCCCTGACGAGCTCCTAGGACGCACCTGCTCCAGTGGGTCGTCTTTCCAGCGATGCCTGAGCTCCAGAGTCTGTGTGGGATACAGCAGTAATCCAGGGCCGCGCCTCCTCTGCTCCAAGGCCGCGCCTCCTCAGACGCTGGAGGCGCGCTCTCAGACTGCTGCAGGCTGCCTCTATGTGAACTACCCCACAGCTCTTCTCTTTAATGAGCAGCGTTCTCTTCAGGCTCTTTTCTTGCCCCTCCACGACCTGCCAGTAATGCAGTTTACTCGTGATAGGCACCATGACAGGAATGCAGGCACAGCTAACAGACTGTCATAACTTTCACTTCACTGGAGAGTGTTTACTCTATTAATTGTGCACATGTGCCCAGCGCTCCTATCAGTTATTGCACAGCTAAATATTGCCTGACTTCTTTCTTTTACTATTTCTTATGTAAGTGGAGGCAATTTGTGACTTATTTTAAAGGGGCAAAACTTTAACGGTACTAGCAGATTCACATGCAGTAGTACTGCTCTATTTTTCTCCCTTTAACTTCTCACAACTGATTTTTGGCAATTTTGATTAGCTGCTTTTTGTGCCATAAATGACATTTGTGTCAGATTGACTTGACCTTTATATGTCTTGATTCTGAGCTGACTTCGACGCTAATTGTATGCTGTTCATATTGGTCATTTACCGACTGCTCATATTTTATTGCCTCCTTACCATTTAGTGAATGTCTGGTTTCATCATTGCCTCCAATTCCTCTATTACCTCTATTCGCTATTGTGGACCGTCGCTACAACGGTGTGCAGCAATGTCTAATAACAGGAATGGAGGATGAGGGCCTAAACAGAGTCTTTTCACTGATGTGGTCAAACAATCCTCTGCTTCAACAGTTAAAGGCAACGGTTTTGCGTCCCCTTCTTCTTCACAGGCTGCATTACCTCAGAACGGTAAATCACTATCTGACACTATGGACCGCATTTTACTGGAGCTCTCTGGGGTCAACCGACGGCTAGAGGGTCTGGATATTGCCATGAGTTCATTGACTTCGGAAACTAAGTTGATTAGGGCAGAACTCACTACTTTTCACACATGGATTGACGTCATTGACTCCAAAATAATGGCAATGGAGGGCCGGCTGGACTCTGTTCAGGGTTCGGATCAGGACCTCCTCTTTCTTCACAGTAAGATCGTCGATTTGGAAGATCGCAGTCGTAGAGACAACATCCGTTTTTTTGGTTTTCCACAAACCATTGAAAAACAAGAAATGAAGTTCTTTCTTTGTAATGCTCTTCCTACTTTGACTGGTATTTCTTTCACCCCTCCTCTTGAACTCCAACGTGCTCATCGACTGGGTCCACCACGTTCTGGACCCTCTGTCAGGCCCAGACCAATCATTGCTTGTTTTCTCCGGCATGAACAAACCAGACAGATTTTATCACTGGCCCGTACACATGGCCCCTTTATATTTCAAGGTCATACCATCCATATGGCTGCAGACTTCTGTAAAGAAATGAATGAACGGCGGAAGGCGTTTCTTTCCATGCGACCACAGCTACGTCAATTGGACATCAAGTATGGCTTATTTGAGCCTGCATGTTTTCGAATGACCAGGAATGGAGTATCCAGAGACTTTTATGATCCTGCACTTCTACAACAGTTCCTGGACGATATCAAGTCCGATGATATGGAAACCCAGTCTTCTTCGAATATTCACCCTTCTCAGTCCAAGTCTCCATCTGCGAATATGTCAGCATCTCATTTGTATACCACCCCTGAATCTAGACAACGCAGAAGAGATCCTACTCACCTGCCTTGCTCTCAAGATGACAGGGAATCAGCTCTACACTCCGTATCCTCTCTTACTAACGCGCAGCAAAGAGACAAGTCCAGATCACCTCTTAAGATGCCTTCTGATGCTGATTGAAGACCTATAGCAACATCTGTTGTTCATCATGTTTTCGCTACTTATTTCGCTTATTGCGACTTTAATGCATGATACAATAAGGTCCCTTCTACTTCATGTTCTTCTATGTTGCTTCATGTTCTACTGTTCTTTCTATTCGATATTATTAGATGCTGACTGATATTTTTGCTTTATTGTATTATTGCTATTTTTTGGATTAGGTTAATTCCTATTATCTGATGCTTTAACTGGTTACTTCTTCACTAGTGGATGTATAGTATTATGAAATATGTGCATTGTTTTATTTTCTGATATCTATTTTATTGTTCTACTGTGAGTTTCCACCAAATGGAAGTATTTATGCATTGTAGGTCTCGCTCATTATATATTGTATATGCATTACTTATTACACATGGGACTTATTCCCCATTTATGCCCTTTTTCCAGGTTCTGGTTATTGTGATTAGATGCACACTGTTCATCTGTTTTATCAGACACTTTGGGTTTTGACATAATACACTTTTATTATATTGTCTTATTCACTTATATATGTCTTGTCTCTAATCCTGCTTTCATATTTTCCCCATAAGTGCTTTTCTTCTTTTCTACACTAATTCTTTCTTTCTCTCTTTCTATGGCATTCTTTACTTTGTTCTGTTTCATACATTATTTCTCATGTTTCTATTCTATATCGTATTTCTTCTCTTTTTACTGTTTGCTATGGGGACTCCTTCGCTTCCTTTAGTCTTCTTTTCTTATCTTCTCGAGTTATTATTGACTGCATGGTATTTATACCGTGCATTTAATTATTCTCTTTATTCGTTGGCTGGTTTTTATGATGATACTTAAAGTTTTTATGCGTATTTTGATAATGTTACCTTGCTCTATTTTGTTTTGTATATTCCATATTATCCTTTGCACTCTAGATCCCCAGTTTTCTTTCCTCGGAGGGTCTCCGATTACCCCTTGGCGCTGCTTTCAGTGCGCCCAGACCCGTAGATAACAGTCTAGGTTCTCTTTTCTTTTTTTCTATTCCATTGTTTCTTTCTTTTGTTGGTTTTTTTCTGATTTGTTTATCTTACATACTTACTTTGCCTTTCTAAACTACTTCTGTATTTTCTTTTCCTCTTCTCTTCCTTTCTTTCTTTTCTTCTTTTCTTTTTTCTCGACTCACTTTGTCTATTATTTCCCAGTGAAACATTTTTCTTCTCTAATCTTCGTCCACTTGCTTCCTTTCTTTTCTTTTTACCTCTTGACCTCCCCTACCATGTCCTCTCCTAATTCGTTGTCAGTGATTTCCTGGAATGTTAATTGTCTCACCCATTATATTAAGCGTAAAAAAGTACTAACATACCTACGATCTAAACATGTGGACGTTGCTTTATTGCAGGAAACGCACTTAGATGACATTGAATCTAGTAAACTCAGCAGAGATTGGGTCGGTAAGGTGATTCATAGTAGTGTCTCCAAACATGATCCCACCAACCCTAACCCTGTTCGTAAGTGCGGGGTAGCCATACTTCTTCGTAAGTCACTTCCCTTCACAATTCTGAAGACGTGGTCTGATCCAGAAGGTCGGTATGTATTTGTCAAGTTGAAGATTGAAAACTCTTTCATCTGTCTTGGTTCCATTTATGCCCCATTAGGCTCCAAAAAACAGTTTTTTCTCCGACTGAACCATCTTTTCACGGAAATCCATGCGTCCCAGTTTCTTATTGGAGGAGACTGGAATCTGGCGCCAGATCCGGCTCTGGACAGAACGGGTTGTTTTGACACTGTTAAATGCTCCAGATCGAGCCATTTTCCGGGACATTCTTGCTGATATTGGTCTAGTTGATCATTGGAGATTGAGTCATCCTCAGGACAAAGAATATACGTTTTTCTCCCCTTCGCATGGTACATTCTCGCGTCTCGATTATTTTCTTCTTTCACAACGAGCAGTCCAATTGGTTACACAGTCCCAGATCCTGGAAGCAGCCATCTCTGATCATTCCCCTGTTCTCCTATCTCTTGACTTGGGTCTTTCCAAACCAGGACGTAAACCATGGCGTCTGAATATAGCTAGGTATAGAGCGCCAGCGGGAAAGCTTCTTCTGCAATCACAACTCCAAGATTATCTTGTCCTCAATGATGCATCAGTCCCTTCGAAGAGAATGGTTTGGGCAGCGGCCAAGGCAACGCTTAGAGGTCAACTCATGCAGGACGCTGCTTTTCGCAATAAGGAAAATGCAGATAAACAGACTGCCTTGGAAGAGGACATTCGCCAACTTTCTCAGTCATATATTTTAAATCCAACCCTCCAGGTTCGGAAATCTCTGGAGAAGGCACGAATGCCCCTTAATAGTCTCTTTACTTCTAAAGCTGAATACGCTTTACAAAGAATGAAAGGACGTCATTATGAACAGGGGGAAAAGGCTGGTCGGCTATTGGCTGCGCAATTCAGAAAGAGGGAGGCCAATATGGCTATTCCAGCTATTAAATCAAGTAATGGTGAAGTGCTCACTCGACCACAAGAGATTGTTGATGAATTCGCTTCATTCTACAGATCTCTTTACTCTCCAAGCACTCATGTAGATACACTTGCGATGTCAAATCTTTTAGATACAGTCCATCTCCCAAAACTTTCCGATGAGGGTAGAGCACTACCGGAGGGTGTTATTACAAAGGATGAAATATCTTCAGCGATAGCGGCATTGCCATATCATAAAGCTCCGGGAGACGATGGTTTCCCTCCTGAATTCTTTAAATGGACCGGCCAGAATATGATCGACACCTTACATGCAGCATTTGGGGAGGCAGTAGAGGAATCTTCTCTTGGTCCTATTTCCAACAAGGCTGTCATAGCTGTCTTACAGAAACCTGGCAAAGATCCTTTGTTGTGCAGTAGTTATAGACCCATATCTCTTTTAAATTCTGATGTTAAGATATTTGCCAGCATTCTTGCTTCACGCCTTCGTAAAGTCCTACCTTCTTTAATCCATAATTCGCAGGTAGGTTTTGTTCCGGGTAGGTCATCTCGTAACCATTTACGTACTCTGTCTCATACTTTGTGGTCAGCTAAACATCTTACTGACAATGCGTTACTTCTTTCTCTAGATGCTGAAAAAGCATTTGATCGTATTGAGTGGGAATACCTTTTTTATGTCATGCAAAGGTTTGGGTTAGGTGCTCAGTTTATAGATAAAGTGCGGCTGCTTTACGATGACCCCTCGGCTCAGGTCAATTGCGGCGGTTTCCTATCCACTCAATTCCCAATCAGACGAGGTACTCGTCAAGGTTGCCCACTTTCCCCTCTTCTTTTTCTTCTCGCAATGGAACCCTTAGCTGCTGTGATACACCAATCCACTGAGGTAATAGGTGTTCCCCTTCCAATTGGTCACTCAAAAATGTATTTATATGCAGATGATGTTCTCCTTTCGCTCACTGATCTTCCCCGTTCCCTTCCTGCTCTCCTCTGCATCATTAATGATTTTTCTTCTTTTTCTGGTTACAAGATAAATTGGGATAAGAGTGAAGCATTACCCATTACTATTGGTACAACAAAGGACGTAATTTCTGGTTTCCCTTTTCATTGGCAACCATCCCGGCTTAAGTACTTAGGAATCCTAATAAACAGAGGATTGGATAATATAGTCACGGACAATTTGACTCCTTTAATCGTGCAAATGCAAAGAGACTTTGATAAGTGGAAAGCTCTCGGTTTGTCCTTGTGGGGGCGAGTACAGGCGGTCAAGATGGTTACTCTTCCTCGCTTCCTTCATGTCTTGGGTATGCTTCCTTTTCACATCCCCTTAACCACTCTGAGATCCATTGACTCCAAAATTAAACTTTTTGTCTGGGGCACGGCTAAACCACGTCGTGCCTTTGCAAAATTGAAATCTCATCAGCTGCAAGGTGGATTGGGCCTCCCTTCTATCGAGCATTACTCACTTGCTCTTCATCTTTCGCAACTTGTCTTTTTCCTACCCAAATCTAAAGATATACCTCAATGGGTCCCTCTTGAACGTCACTTGTTAGCTTCTAGTCCAGGTTTGTCCCATCTCTATGGTAAAGGGGTTAGCTCTTCTGATCCTAAAAACCCTATCTTATCTGCAATGTCCAAATCTTGGCAGAGGAGTCATCGTATACTTAAATCTAACTCACGCATCCATATTAAAGCTCCTTTATGGAGTAATTCTGCCGTTCGGGTTGGAGGTCGCACTCTGTCCTGGCCTATTTGGCAGGAAGCTGGTATTCAGACAATAGATCAGTTGTTTCACAATGATACTTTTAAATCTTTTTCTCAACTATGTGAGGAATTCCATCCACCATCCACTCAATCTTACAAATACACCCAGCTCCAACAAGCTCTCACGAAACATTTGGGTCCCCCGCCTGACTTGCTATCTGTATCTCCTCTTTTGTCTTATCTACAGTTGTGGGGGAATCTTAAAGGTGTGACTTCTGGTCTTTATAAAACTTTCTTGCATCCTCTATTCTCACAACCTCTCTCACAAGCTCTCCAGTTGAAATGGCAGTCTCGCCTCTCGGTTACATATTCCAATACTCAATGGGATCAAATATTGGAAGGGTTACATAAGGGAGTTCGTGAAGCCCGTCTTAAATTTTGTGTTTTCAAAATTCTACACGAATGGCACTGGTCTCCAGTCTAGTTGCACCATGCTAAGTTCATATCACATACTTTGTGTTGGAGGTGTTCAGCCTCTGGTTGTGATATTATGCATATTGTTTGAGAATGCCCTTATACGACATCTTTTTGGCTTTTTTGTGTGGAAGACATTGGTCACTGCTATGTCACTCCCTCTACCCCTTACCTCTCTGAATATTATCTTGCATGATTTTCGTGGCCTTCCGAAGCTTTCTAGACCACAAACTCGTCTTCTCCATACCGCTCTGGTCACAGCAAAAATCTGCATACTAAGGCACTGGAAATCTCCTCTCCCTCCTTCACAAGAAGAGTGGTTGGTGGCGATGATGCAAATAGCTCTACATGAACGTACCATTTATAATTTGCAGGATCAAGCTTCCATTTTTCTCCAGGTGTGGTCTACTTTCCTGGAAGCCACTGTGCTTGAGGATCCTGGCCTTACTCCTCCTTCTCCTTTGATTGTTCCTCCTTCTTAATTCTATTCTTTTGAACTCTTTCTTTTGTATTGCTCAGCTTTACATTTTCTTTCCTTCCCTCTTTTTATGTACCCTTGTGTTGTGTTGCTCTGGGATTTTTGTCTATTCTTTCTTGTATTTTTTCTCTTATTTTTTCTCTATTATTTTCTTTTTTTCCATTCTTTTTTCCTTTCCTTCATTCTTCTTCTGTCTTGTATTTATTTTATAATCTTTTCGTTATCATTGCATTTAGGATTATGGAATATACGTTATTTTTATATTCTCATATTTATTATATTTAGTGTAATACCTTTCTTCATCTGTACTATTTTTTACTTACCAAAGATTTTACTTTGTATCACTATTTGCATCTGTACTTTTATCTTCAAATCTCTAATAAAAAATTTCAACACAAAAAAAAAGCAATTAAATAGCTGGAGTCCATCAGGGAGTGCATTACATGGAGTACATACATATGAGATAGAGACCCAAAACTGGAAGCAGGGTTAAACAGCCAGGATATATACTGTGCAGGTTCAACCAAGAGACCAACAGAGGCACAGCTCCTGGAGGCACTGTTAAACAATACACTTTGTAGATGTTTTCCACATTTGAACTATGTATGTGTTTTATTAGTGTTCTACATTTGAATTTCTACATGTGTATAAACATGGGGTTATTGCAGTTGACACAAAATCATTATTCTAGTGTCCTGCCTTCCTCGGCCCTCTCTAATAAGTATGCAACTCCCATCAGAGTTTTACAAGAATTAATTCTGCTACCTGTGAGTCAGAATTCAACATTCTAAGCCTGCCTTCAACTCATCCCTCCATTGCTTATGTCACAGGCCTACAGTATACAGTGGGAACCAAAAGAGTCCCAGCATTGTTTTGTTACAATACACTACAATTATGATGTGTTTTTTTGTGTTTTTCTGGCTTAGACTAAACTAGACATTAGTTAGGCTTCAACACCATCTTTATTAAAAAATGAAACCATAGGATAATGATCACTCTGTGTTTATATTTCTCTTTTGACACCACTCACAGAAAAATCCCTGTTTATTTTCTATGGCATATTGTTCTCGAAGAACTCACTGAAGGAAATATTTTTGTAAGTTTTTGAGACTCTTTGTGCTAACACACTATATTACATTAATTCATGATTGTTTCCTGCTGTTCATGTACCAATGAGCATCTCTGACCCTTGATTTGCTGCCTGCAACCCCTGGCACTCGGACTCACAGGTGGTAAAATCAGTTCTAGTAACACAGAGACACCTCAACATTTCTTATTTGTATGCCCATTTATGCAATATACTAATAGTGAATAATATTCTATTATTCACTTTTAATGCAATAAAAAATGGAGCACGCTTAGCTGGAACAGCACCTTTGTTGGCAGTTGTGATAAGAGTGAATGCAAGTGAGTGATTGAGAATGAATAAGAATGAGTGTAAAGGGCTATAAGAGAGTCTGAGTGAGAGAGTGAGTGAGTGTGAGAAAGAATGTGATGTGATGTGATACCAGTACTGGCATACTAGAGGTAATTCATACTATACAGGGCATCTGTGGAAAATGTTGGTATACCTGAGGAAATTGTTGACATGTGAACACCATTGGCAGAATGCTGGTAATAGCTCAATGGGGATAATTCATATCATAAAGGAGGGAAATCAGTCATTTAGGAGGGTGACAACAATGACAAAATGCTGATCCTAATAATCTGAGGTAAATTTTGCAAAAAAGGTTCACCAATGGTATATGCATGGTACAAATTCCAAACTTTTAGTACTGACATATTTGATGTAATTTTTTATGTAAGGGGACACGTTTGGAGTATGGAGCCACCAATGCCATAATTCTGGTCCGGGCACAATGGAGGTACTTTCTGAGATAAGGGGACACTCATACCACATTTTAATAAAATAGGTTCAACACATGTGGATCGTTTGGTTTCATTGGTGTGAGAAATTGGATTTTTGATTGAGGTGGGAGAAAACCCTTCTCAAACAACAACCACAATCCTTGTCAAGGTGAACCACAAAAGTAACTGAACTAACTTGTGTTTAACTCTCTAGTAGTTTTTTTTTTAGTTATCATTTATCCAAATATGCTTTAAATTCAAAGAAGTGCATAAACCAATCCAATAGCAAGGTGTTGTTTATCCCCAGTCACTCAACCGGGGAGAGAGAGATAAAACGTATCCCCGGGTCGGGCCTCTTGGTTGGGGAATGACACCTAATCTTAAATTCTTCTTTTTCAAACATGTGGTTTTTAAAATAACAGTGGCCCTGCCACCAAAGCAGCCTCTTTAGCATACTCAATAATCATTGGACTGTAGAACACAAAATTAAAATAAAAAATATCAATAGAACAGAAAAAAGAACCTCTATTCCAAAACCAAAGAAGGAGAAGGTAACAAGGTGTGCTGTTTATATACGTAATACTTAGTGAGATCCAGTTGAAGTGGAAGTCTTAACCCATTCATCCCAGATTTCACAATATTTGGTTTTCTTGACTTGTTTGCCTGAGCGATCTAACAGGGCTACCCTCTTAAAAAGAGTACATCCATTCCTCTTACGTAGGGGAACAGGGAAGAATCCACTTAACATATCATTAACATATAATTCCCTCCCAGCAACAAGGATCAGGGCAAAGAAAAGAGATTCATGATTCTTGACCCATAATATCGGATATGGTGTTACCCACTTTCTGCCAGATGGACTGGATTGAAGGATACTGCCAAAACATATGGACCTCATTTGCGCTGTCTTCTCCGCATTTCAGGCATTTCTTGATCTCACGACTCCCCATTTTTTATATTTTCTGTGGTGTCCAGTGTGCCTTATGGACTGTGAAGAGATGGTTCTTTTTTAAAGGTGCAGACTTCACATGAGACCATAAAAGAGACATAGATGCTTGCCCTAATTTTTCATGATCTTCCTCTGGCAGGTCCCTCTTCCAGATCTCTGTAAATGGGACTTGCATGTCTTCTCCACTTTGAACAAACAGCCACTACCACTGTAATGTAATGTAAAAAATTCTTGTAGAGCGCAACTAACACCGGACGGTTTCTTGGCGCTGGGGGGGAGGCACAGCGAGGAGGAAAAGAGTGTCTATATATAGATACAGCGGAAGAGGTGAGTTTTAAGGAGAGACCTGAAGTGGGGGTAGGAGGGAGAGAGTCTGAGTTCTAATGGGAGTGAGTTCCAGAATGAGGAAGCCAAGAAGGAAAATCTAAGACCTCCATGTTTTTTGCGCTTAAACCTAGGAATCTGGAGGAGCGCATGGTTAGAGGATCGAAGGTGCCTGGAAGGAACATAAGGATATAGAAGAGAGGAAATAAAGGAAGGGCCGATGCCGGCCAAAGATTTATGCGTCAGGCAACCTAGTTTAAAATTGCAGCGCTCCGATACAGGAAGCCAGTGGAGGGCTTTAAGCAGGTGGCGGACATGGTGGTGTTTGGGTTGGTGGTAGATCAGGCGGGCTGCCTGATTCTGTACCAGCTGTAATCTTTTAATGTGGTATTGTGGGATGCCTGCATACAGGGCGTTGGCATAGTCAATCCGGGAGATGACCAATGCCAACAGTGCCAGAGTGAGAGCTTCGGTGGTCAGAAAATGGGCAATTTTCCGGAGCTTCCTTAGTTGGAAGAAACAGGAGGATACAGTGGCACTGACCTGATGCTTCATTGAGAGATCATGGGAGATGTAAACTCCCAGGCTTTTCACCTTGTCCGCGGGGCAAGGAGAAGGACCAAGGGAAAGGGGCCAAAAAGAGGAATTCCAGGGGTTGGATGGGCCTCCGACAAGAACAAGCTCAGTCTTGTCGGGATTAAGTTTAAGATGGTGAGCACCCATCCAATTACTAATATGGCAAAGGGTGGACTGAAAGTCCTGAACCGCTTCGTCCGAGGAGTCGAGGTTGAAGGCAAGCTGAATGTCATCTGCATAGTTAAAGGCAGTGACATTCCTTCCCTGGAGGGAGCGGATCAGGGGGGCAAGGTACAAGTTAAATAAAAGAGGTGACAGGGACGAGCCCTGCGGGACACCGCAGGTGAGCTTCATCCTATCAGCCGAAAACTGAGAAAGTCGGACAGATTGATGGCGGTTCGTCAAGAATGAGCGTACCCAGGTAAGGGCCGTCCCACTAATGCCTGCCTCCTTGACACGGTCGACTAAGATGGTATGGTCGACCGTGTCAAAGGCCGCCGATAGATCCAGAAGGATCAGGGCTTGACTGGTGTTGGAGTCAGCACCTCTACGGAGTTCCTCCATAACAGAGAGGATAACAGCCTCCGTAGAATGGGCTGGTCTAAACCCTGCTTGCTGGGGGTCTAGGAAGTTGGAGTCTTCAATAAAAGAGCTGAGGACTCCGGTTACATGTGATTCAAGTACCTTACTCAGGTAGGGAAGAAGAGAAATGGGGCTGAAGTTACCCATGACCGCGGGGTCAGCATTGGGTTTTTTTAATATGGGAACCACCTCAGCGTTCTTAAACTGGCCGGGGACCTCGCCGAGTAGGAGGGAATTGTTCAGAAGGGCCAGAGGAGGGGCGGGGCATGCCGAGAAAGCAGCACGGAGGATCACAGGTGGGCAACAATCCGTAGGGGAGCCAGATGAGACTTTATTAAGCAAAGAAAGAAAGTCTGCTTCTAATATAGGGGGTAACTGGGTCAGGGAGTGGGGGTTCAGAAAGGGGATAGTCTCTGTGGGGGACATCACGGGGGATCCGACAGAGATGCTGTTTTTAATTTTGCTGATTTTATCTATGAAAAATAGATTGAGGGAATCACATAGTGCCTGAGATGGAAGGGGTTTGATGGTCACCCTGTCTGGGTGTGAAAGCTCCTCCACTATGGCAAAAATTTCTTTCGATTTTTGCGCGGAGTTAAGAATTTTTGTGGAGAAGTAGGCAGTTTTGGCAGTTGAGATTGCCTGTTTGTATTCTCCAGCTAGTTTTAAGAGTTTTAGTTTTTCTGGAGGGTCGTAGTTTCTACGCCAGCGGCGCTCGGCTTGGCGGAGTCCCTGTTTTAGAGATTTAAGGCTGTCGGAAAACCATCGATGTGCGTCGTGAGGGCGCTTAGTTCTAACTAACTTAAAGGGGGCGACCTTGTCGCTGGCGGACTCGAGCCATTTGACAAGTGCTACTTCCTGGGAATCGATGGGACCAGGGCTGGGTAAAATCGAGGATGTTAAAGAGGTGAGAAATAGATCAAGGTCTGCTTTGTTCCAATTGCGGGCCACGAGGCTAGGGCCTCGGTTACGGGAGGGTGGTGAAGGGACCAGAAGAAGAAAGGAAATTAAGAGATGGTCCGACCAGTGGCAAGGTGAAATCACAAGGGACTTGATTTCAAGGTTATGAGTCCAAACCTGGTCTAAGATGTGTCCCTTGGAATGGGTGGCCGTATGGATGTGTTGGAGGCCATTGAGGCCGCTTAATAGGTCGGTGAAAGCCAGGGAGTGAGAGCTTTCGTGTACGTCTGACGGCCAATATTTGAAGTCTCCCAGGACCAGGAGTTTGGAGTTGTTAATTGTGAGCTGGGAGAGTAGGTCGCCGAAGAGCGAGGGAAAGTTGGGCATAGGTTGGGGAGGACGGTATACCAGGACACAAGTGAGGGGAGATACCGAGGATTCGAATCTGATTACCAGGCAATCAACCTGGGGAATAGTGAATAGGGAGAGGGAGGTGAACCTAAGGGGGAGTTTGATAATGGCGGCTACGCCACCGCCGGGTTTCCCAGCTGGCCGGTTGGCCTGGAGTATATAGTACCCAGGTGGAATGGCTGCCAAGATGTCAGGAGAGGAATCCTCATTCAGCCAGGTCTCCGTTAGGAGTAGAATATCGGGTCGGTCTGAATCCAGAAGGTGGCAGATATCAGATTGGTGGCTGACTAACGACCGGGTGTTAAGGTATGTGATTGATAATTCCATATCGGCAGATACCTGAGCAGACAGGGATTTAGAACGAAGGGGGAAGGTTATGTGCTCGTGGGTGAAGGAGGACGGGAGGGTTCGAATCTCTGGGAAAGATCTGCGGGCTTGGAAGATGCCTAGTTGACGTAATCTAGAGTAGGTGGTGGATTCCAGCGGCCAGTGTGTGTGTAAAGCGGTCAAGTCCCTAGGGGCAAAGGATGTAAATTGGGCAGGGTAACAGGCCCCGGGCCCCGGCCGGCCGCGGACGGGCGCAGACGGGCTTGCCTTAGGCGCGCCTTTGGCGCGCAATCGTCGCGACCACTCTGCAACTTCTTTCCGCATTGTATTGCATGTGTAGATCTTTAATACCAAGTCTGCTTTCCCTTCTAGCTCCTTTCCTAGAGATTTTGCCCAGCTTAACAAATGATAATACTTACGTTTCGAGACCAAGTGCTCGCAAATCAGAGAGAAGTGATGCCATGAAATTAATTCAGAGTCCACATTAAGTTGCCCCCATGTACGAATACCACAAGATCAAAGTGGAATGGTGAGGGCATCCACCAAACAAGCCGGAGTGCCTGGAGAGTCCCAGATCGGTGCTGCATCACTATAGTAGGGAATGTTTAGAAGTTGTATCACCTGAGACCTGAGCTTGACTGCAGCCACAAGAAACTTTAATCTTACCTCCTTAAAACATTTTGGATGACCACATTTTGAGAGGAAAAATCCTGCCTGGTGAGAGAAACTAGCTGTAAGAGCCTTGAGAAGTGGAGAGAAAGTCAAGCTATCCATCAGTAATTGCCGAAAGTTCTTTAAGTGGAAGGCACAATAATACAAGTATAAATCTGGAGTAGCGATGCCTCTGTGAGCTTTCTTTCTTCTAAATTTCTTCTGGGCTATTCTTGGTCTTTTGTTCCCCCAAATAAAACTAGAAAAGGACCCTTGTACCTTCTTGAACCAAATCTTCGGAATAGTATTGAACAGAAAAGTGAATTTAGGGAGAATTTACATTATATGGAAATTTGATTCACCCAAAAAAGAAAGTGGCAGAGCACCCCATGATTGCACCTGTAATTTAAAAGTCTTTTTCGAAATTGACCTGAGCTATCTTGTCAATGTTATGAACTATTTGAACGCCTAGATATCCGATTTCTCTCTTTGTGAGGTCACTACTATAATGAATATTCCATTTCATTAACTCTGGTTTTTGTTGGTTAATCATTCATTCATTTCATCTTTATTTCGGTACCACTTGGCCAGAAAAGATTTGCGAAATAACAATACATTTATAAAGATACATTTTTGTTGGTTAATCAAATATCCAGACGCCCTCCCAAATTTCTCCAACTGCTCCCACATCACAGGAAGTGATTGCTCTAGGTCTCCTGTGAGGATCATAAGATCAAGGGCATATAGCCCAATTTTCTTTTTCCAACCATTGCACCTGAAAGGGATGATGTTACAGCAAGCTCTTAATTTGCATGCTAGAGGTTCAATTTTTATATATATTGAAAAGGAGATGGGAGAGGGGGCAGCCCTGTCTAGTCCCCCTACCTATTGTTAGTGACCTTGAAAGATTACCATTAACAAGGACTTTAGCAGATGGATTTTTATAAATGGCTTTAACTGCTGTTAAAAAGGTTTCCCCTAAATTAAGGCATTTTATGATTAAATCGTGTTTATTGAGAGGAAGTCAAGCTAAAAGTACACAGATTACTGCCTACATCCACTGGCCAGCAAAGCAAGTCATCAGCAGCCATACACAACGATTATGCCACAACCCGAAGGCCAGCCGCGTAATAAGTCAAATCAAAGTAGGATAAATTTGCCACTTCCTATTTTCGATCAAGGAACAAAGGAAGCCCAAAACAACTAGTAATAAAAGAGGGAAACAATACCCAAACAGAATCCCACTCCCTCCCTACCTCCCACCCCCACCTACCACCGCACCAGTTAATGACCTCAGCCCATATTTTATACCTCTAAACCTAGGACGTGCCAACCCAGCGACATCATTGCGCCGCTTTCAGATCAGGAGTCATCTTCTCCAAAGGGAGCAGTTTAAGGATTTGTAAGTAATTAGGACAGGTAACTTCCCTCATATCTTTGAACAACAGTTGTATGAAGGGCTATCATAATTTGGCATACTCCCCCCTTGCCCTCCACCACAAGAGACATGCTTTCCATGGCTACGAGGATGCAGAGGCGATGCACCCAGGCGAGCACCTCAGGCATTACAGTTGTACCCCAGTGCACAGTGTAGCTGCAAGCAGTGCTAATGCTATTTGCCTACCATGTAGGGATCGTAATGGAAAAGTCTTAGGGTGCGAGAGGCCAAGGAGGGTGTACTCCGGGGAGAGAGGCAAGCGGATACCAAAAGCCTGGTAGTAACCACTGATCAGAGGCAAGCCCACTCCCCCCTGGGCCTTCGGAAGTGCCATTTGAGTAAGTCACGAGTGCTTCCCCCCAAACAAACTTATTGATCAGGGTCTGTAATTGCTTGATCGCCTACAGTGGAGGAGCCATGGAAAGCATTTGGAAAATGTACAGGATGCGCAGGAGAATTTTCATTTTCACCGCTGCGATCCGGCTGAACCATGCTTAACGCAGCTGCGACCAGGCGTCAAGCGCCTTAGTTGTCTGTTCTAACAAGGTCGTATAGTTAAACGTAACCGTCTGGGGGATGGACGGGGCCAGTCTAATACCTAAGTACAGTATGTCGCTTTGGGATCACTGGAATGGGAATTGTTGTCTCAAGGTATCTATCAGGTCTGAGGGAAGTGAGAGATTTAGAATATTAGATTTACTCAAATTAACCCTAAACCCAGACACGGCACCAAACATGTTTAATTCAGCAAGCAGAGCAGGCACGGATGAGAGTGGCTGCTTAAGGGAGAGAATCACGTCATCCGCATAAAGACTTATTTTAGGCACCTCAGCACCATATTTCAGGCTTACAATGCGCTCATCCACTCGGACACACTGGGCCAGAGGCTCCATAAAGAGTGCAAATAAAAGCGGGGATAGGGGGCACCCCTGTCGCATCCGATGAGAGACAGGGAAGGATTTGGACCTGCTATCATTAACCTTGACAAAGGCCGTGGGCGCACTGTAGATGCAGCAAATCCACTTACAACAATTCTCCCAAAACCTGTAGCCTCGTAATGTTTCAAATAAATAAGCCCATCCCACCCTATCAAAACCCTTCTTGGCGTCAATACAGAAAGAAGACCTGCCTACCTGACCTTGTATACTATCGACAAGATGGCAAAGTCGCTTCGTGTTGTCTCCCCTCCGCCGTGTGGGTATTAAGCCCGACTGATCGGGATCAATGAGATCAGCCATGAGCGGGTTCAATCGCGCCACCAATATACCCGCAAATATTTTTGCATCCACATTAAGGAGAGAAATAGGTCGGTAGAAACAACACTCTCAAGGATTCCTCCCGGGCTTCAGGATTACAGAGATTGCTGCCTCAGACATGGAGGGCATCACCTCTCCGGTTTCTAAAAAGGAGTTGAAGAGTTTGGTTAAAAAGGGAGCCAGCTCCCTGCAGAAGGCTTTGTAGAAAGAGGCCGAAAACCAATTGGGGCCTGGCGACTTAGCTAATTTCAATCTAGAGATTGCTGTAATCACCTCTTCTATATGGAGAGGGGAATCAAGCTCCTATGACACTGCTAGAGGAAGAGGGGAGAGCTCGCACCTATCAAGATAATCACTCTGTGCCTGCGCCGGCAGGTCTTGCTCTGTGTAGAGAGTGCTGTATAAGGCACAAAATGCTTCAATAATAAGCGCATCCGCACACTTCTCCTCCCCAGTTTGGTCCCTGATAGACTGGATCAATGTCAGTTGCGTGTGAGCACGCAACCTTTGGGTCAAAAGTTTACCGCACTTCTCACTACTAAGGTAGAATTTGTGGCGTAGGCAGAGAAGGGTGTATTCGGCCCTATCGATGTCAAGATGCTTCAGCAGATGCCTATGATTCTCCAACTCCCTCCACACCCTTGGAGCTCCTGTGCGCTTATGGATCGACTCGAGTTACCCCACTTGTTTCTCGAGTTCGCTGTGCCTCTCCTTATGGAGTGCATTATGCGCTGCTGAGATAGCAAGGAATTCCCCCCGAGTTACTAACTTCAAGGCTTCCTATACCGCCAACAACATCGCTGAACTCACATCGTTGAGCTTTAGATAGTCTTTTAGTGTCAGCCTTATGCGTTGTACCTTGTCCTCAGAGTGTAAGAAAGCATCTCGTAGGCGCCACCCGCGGGGAAGCACCCACGAGTGCTGCGCAGGGATGCAAACTGTAGTAAGGGCATGATCCGAGAGGGAGCAGGGCTCTCTCGTAGCCCTGTGCAGGTGAGGTAGCAGGGATGTAGAGTCCAGGAAGTGATTGAGCCTAGCGTATGTTTTAGAGGCCGATGAATAATAAGTGTAATATCGCTCCACCGGGTGCTACACGCGCCAAACTTTGTGTAGCCCATTGTTCCCTGACCAGTCCCTGCCCATGGATGAGGATGCTCTTGTGTGGTGTGTTCGGCAACCTGACCGATCTAACTCTGTGTTCATTACTCAATTGAGGTCACCTCCGACTAATATTTCCGCATCTGGAGACGAGACGACCGCTGTGAGCACTGTGCGGATGAAGGAGTCCTGTTGTGTATTTGGAGCATATAGTGATGCTACAGTTAGGCGACTCATTTGTACTCTAATCACCAATAGGCACCCCTTTATCTCTGCTACAGTGGCTATAACCTTCCCTGGAAAGCGGGCCCCATCAGGATGGCTACGCCATTCTTTTAAGACGGGCCTGCCGACCAAAATTGTTGTGGGAAGCGCATAGTACGCATATGTAGGGAATCCTTGGACAGGAGGTGCATCTCTTGAAGGAGACAGATATCTGCTTCAGCATTCTCAAATAGGGATAGCACTGCCACTCTCTTCACCGGGTTTTTGAGACCCCGCACATTAAGGCTAACTACTTTAAGGTCTCTTCCCATTTGATAGGTGTAGTGAAGGTCTAAGTGGTGTGGATACCCACCTCTTACTAGATCTGCATCGGGAGACGTAACCCCCTTTTATCCTAGGGGGATAAGCTCTAAGTGTCAACTGGTGCGATAGCCCCCAACAAAAAACCCCATCAAATGCAACCCCTAAAGGAAAAAACGTATTCAGAACAAATACGACAACAGTAACATGATCAGAGTTCTTCATATAAAAGGATAGGATCCAAGGAGGCCTGGCTCGAGCAGCCATCTGGCCCATTTCAGATCCAGGTCGTGCCTACCTGCCTGCGGAGAGGTTGTTTAGCGTCTTGTCAGGACCTCCCTCCCTGCCCCCCTGACCTCCTCTAAAGTGACCATCCCCTTGCTCTCCATTAAAGGCCTCAAGGGGAGGCTGAACGCTCCAACGGCTGTAAAAGTGAAGCGATCACTGCTTCCCTCTCCTTATCCATTGTGGCCTGATCAGGTTTTCAGACAGAAGTGGCCTTCCCAATGCGTTGCCATCTTGATGGGTGGTTGGCACCTCATTCTCCAGGCCCCTTTCCTTACTCCGTCATGTGCTCAGCACTTAGACCAAGGACCTCCAACGCCTCCTTCAGCGAGCGGATCTGGTACAACTTCCCTCGTAGCTTGAAAATGATTCGAAAGGAGCGTTCCCAAGAATAAGGGATGCTTTGCTCATACAGGTGCGTGGTGACCACCTTAAAAGCACGTCTCTTGAGTAGAGTGGAGGCAGCTAAGTCCTGAAAGATGGCCGGTGTCTGACCCCTGAACTGTATCGGATGAGCCTCTCTCGCCTTCCTGATGATACGTTCTTTTAATTGAAAATCGCAGCCACACACGAGAATGTACGGTGGCAGAGCTTTGTTTCCACGGGGGAGGCCCACTCTGTGTGCCCGGTCCATACGGATGTTGACTGCCTCGTCCTCTCCCAGGATCTGCTGAAACAGCGCCCCAATGTAGACCTGGATATCATCCCCCTCTTCACGCCATGGCACGCCTCTAATCCGGACATTATTCCACCGGGAGCGGTTCTCTAAATCTTCAGCATGCACCTGAAGATCAGTATGCTGTTCTTGGAGGCACAACATGTCTTGCTGGAGCTGGTGGAGTTCCTCTTCCCTGCTAACATCATGCTTTTCAAGCGTGGCTACTCGATCCCCAATTTCATCCACATTTCGTCAAACCTCACGGAGGTCCATTGCCAGTTGGCCCTTAAGATCCTGAAAGTCCTCCTTGATGGCAGCAAAAAGCTCTAACATAAAAGCTTTGGTGGCCGGGGTCTCATCTCCTTCTGCCACTCCTGCAAGCTTCTCACCAGCCGAGTGCATTGCTCCGGATTGCTTCTGGAGGAGCTCCTTCAATGTTTTATCTTTTTTGACACATGATGAGGCCATGGGGCACAAGCTCAGTTCTAGGAGCCTACCTTAATCTTGGAGCACAGCTGTCAGCCCGTTCAATCCGCTCTCGTCTTTGCGGAGCCTTGCCCTTACCACATCCTTCGCGTGACTCACAAATTCTGCAGGGGCAGACCCCCAGCACCAAGAGATTCCCACGTCCCAGGAAAGTGCTCGCTTGACCACCGATTATCTTGCCCCTACTAGGAAAGGAGGGGAGCCATCCCTGATGTCGTCTCCGATGTAGGCACGCACTCCCCAGCGGAAGTCCTGGGCACCCCACTCTGCAGCGCTCAATGGACCTCAGGCCTGGTCAGTGCTATCTTCTTCCTCCCCCTGTAGCTGGCAGCGCAGACCCTGGCCTCCTCTGTGCTCCCGGGTCCTCCTCCTCGCCTAGCCCCAGGGCAGGGCCCCACATGCGCCACCAGGTCACCAGGTCGTCTCACCGATCTCCTGGCGTGACTCCCACCTGCGCCCAAACGTTCCAGCAGTGCATCCGGGAGCAGGGTACACAGGACAGCAGGCCTGATGCTGATCGCGGACAAAATACTGCTGCAGCGGTACACAGGCACACCTCCTCGTGCTTTCAGGCCCCTGGCGTCTTACCCAGCCAGGCCAGTCAAGCGTAGGCAGAGGGGCAGGCATAGGGAAGGTAGCACTCACTGGTGAATTGCTGGGTGATGCGAAGTTCTTCTGAAGTGCGCTGGAGCGTCAGTCCCCGTTTCTGGTGATGCCGGCTATCGGGGCCGCGTTCGTTGCAGGCTTCCGGTGGAGCGAGCCCCCAAACTCTCAGCACTATCTTACCAGATCCGCCAGCCCGGTTGCAGGAGAAGACAAAATGGCGGGCCAGGTAGTCATCTACCTCCAGACACTGTTAATGCGCTATTAGCGTTACAAGTGCAGTGTGAAGTGCCTGACCGCCAGAGGACAACACCGAGGGTGCCCTCCGATGTTAAGAGAAGTGCCCCTGACACTCGTAGCCTCCGCCCGTGTTCTATCACAAGCAGGGCAGAGGCGGCAGCAAATGGCGGGCGTATCGATGGGTCGGCAGCAGGGCCGTCCTCGAGCCCCAGTAGCGGGAGGTCAATCCGGCCCCAGGATCCACCAGCAGTCAGACCCGGCAGCACTTCCAGTCGATCAGGTGCCTCACCACTCCCCCGCCCAGCAACTCCGCCCGAGGCGCTGGGGCTGCTACTCCGATGTCGCTGCAGCCGCCATCTTGTCTGCGGGAGTTCCCCAGCTGGAATCTGACATGGAGCGCCACCACCACCACTGACAGAGGTCTTCAATGTGACGTTGGATAAGGCACAAGTCGGTTCCAGGCAGAAATCCACAAGCAGGTGACTGGGCAATGGGGCTCTAACAAAGCTATGAGTCGGCGGTGCCGGAAAGATGAGAATCCACATCCTACTGTGCCGCCATCTTGGCCACCCCCCTGAATCCTTTTATATATGAAAGGCCAACTGACCCGATTGAATGCTTATGCAGCGTCAAAAGTCATTACTGCTAGTGGGATCTTATATGTTTGCACAGTGTCCTAATGCCAACAAAATCTAATTCAGCAAAATGGGAGTACTGAAGGCAAAATATTTGGGAGTTAAACCATGCCAAGGATATCAGGTCTAACAACTGTCTGGGCACATTTGATGAATGTCCTTTCAGCTCCTAAGGCATTTTATGTAAAAACTATGCTCTAAAATGCTTACTTTTGGAAGTGGGTTAGTGAAAAGAAGGTAGGGTTTCGGACATTTTAGAATTCTGAAACATGATGAGGTCTAATAATGCTCAGAGCATGCTGACTGTGTGGTTTTCATGATTTCTCATGCTGAAGATAGCTGTATAAACCCTTGAGTTAGGGGCTAAGCCAAGAATCTTCCCTGCACCTCTAGGAATGCTTTCCGATTTTCAGGACATTGGAGGACATAGGGTCTGAATTAGAGTTCAGCAGATGGCTTACTCGGTCACAAATGTGACAGATATCCTGTGTACCGTATAACTAATGCCATTGGATATAATGCACTTGTAATAGGGAGGACAGGATATCCCTCACATTCTAAACTAAGCCGTGAGTCTATTTTCCTGACTTTTGCTTATTGTTTGCATTATTTGTATAACTTAGAGCCTTCATGGCAAATTACTTCTATGTACCTAGTTGAGAATTACTTCTGCATTAGCATTTTTGTACTTTCTGAATTGCACTTTACATTTTAATAAACCCTCATGTTTTGTTTTCTGAATTTCTGATCTTTTGATTCATGTCTCTAGGGACTTATTACCTCCTAATTCTTTAGGATAACACCATCCCAACCCCTGCAAAATCAGGTGTGCCACTGTTATGCAGATTATCTAAGCAATAGCAAGCCCATGCAACATCCATCCTATAAATTAAAGGAGGCACAACTGCTGGAGACACTGTTATATACCCAGGATACATCCCATTCAAAGTCCACTTGGAATCTAATATAGAAGAACAATCCTTGGAGGCAAACTGCGCATATACCATGTGGAGCCCACCAAGACATGAAACAGGCGGATCAGTGACATAATATCGAAAACATAATTATTGTGATACAGAAATATTGTGTCAATAATATCTAACACAGAAATATAATGTTACTATACCTATCAAGGTGAGTACAAAAATATAAAAATAAAATATTATTTTACACTAATATTGTTAAAAAAGATTTTTAATAGAAATGTATATGGTAAAATTATAAATAATATATATTATTCTATATAACATTATTATAATATAAAATACACACATTTAAGTAAAAATGTGTCCTATATATAAATATACACTTATATAAACATACACACGTTAATATATATACCACAACACTCCGTAATCTGCAGTCTTTAAGAAAACAGAACCACAGCACCAGAATTGCTGATAAGGTGATTTAATGGCAGCGCTCTACGCGTTTCAGTAACAAAGTTACCTTGTTCACGTGTAATGAGGTGTTACACATTAGCGATTTAAATAAACATCACGTGACAGTGCACTTTAAGAAATCGCTCTATATCATATCTGTTTCATACAGAAATGATCCTTGATATGGTGAGCAAATGTCTCCCTCAAAATGTCTTCATTTTCGACAAGTCCTCAACCACCAAATCCTTGGGCCCGCGATGGGGACTTGTTTCGCCCCAAGTTTCGCAGGTCTTTACCTGGGATACTGGAAGCAACAGGTCCCCACCACCATGCCCATGTACCAAGAAAATGTACCAAGAAAATGTTGTTACATGGATAAGATATAGACATTTTCTGTGTTTGGAGAGGTTCATACGAGCAAGCCATCGAATTCGTGGACAATCTTAATACTAATTCCTTCAACCTGAACTTCAGTTGTAGAATTGAAAAAGAATCCATTGAATTTTTAGATTTGAAGGTGATTGCGAAATAGAATCACTTGGAGAGTGTTCTGTTCAGAAAAGAGACAGCTGGCAACAGCTTGCTCCATGCAAGCAGCTGCCATCCAAACAATCTGATACGGAGTATTCCCTTAGGAGAACTATTGAGAGCAAAAAGAAACTGCAGCTCTCCTTTGGGATACGAATCTGAAAAAGAATGTATGTGTAAATGATTCCTCGAAAGAGGATACATGCAAGCAGACATTAATAACGCCTGCAAAGAAGCGGATAAAAGAGATAGAACAAATCTTCTTGAGATTAAACCATCGAAAGTCGCTTCTGTACCATCAGAGACCAAAATCAGATTCATAACTACATTCTCCATCCAGGCACAGGATGTCAGAAATAGTTTGAACAAATTTTGGAGGGTGCTAAAAACAGACAAGCATTTAGCAGTGGCGGTAGAAGACTTTCCCCAAATCACTTTTAGAAAGACGGAATCACTTAAAGACATGGTATGTCAAAATACTTTGGTTCCGATTTCTAAACAGCAACAGGTGGCCCCAATTTGCGGTTTTGATACATGCAACAAATGTAAAGCGTGTAAAAACAGTAGGAAATGTAAAGAGGTTAACCTGTCAGTAAATCAAAAACCTTTTCTGATTTCTAAACATGTTACCTGCAACACTGATCACGCAGTCTATGCCCTCAGATGTCCATATGACAAATTTTACATTGGGAGTACCATCCATCCCGCGAAGAAAAGAATCCTTGAACATCTGAGGGCTATCACAAAAGAAGATAAACAGTACCCTACAGCTCGACATTTTAAAGAAGCACATAGACAAAACACTAATCTTTTGTCCTTTTGTGTATTGGATACAATCCCAGCTAGAGAAAGGGGAGGAAATAGAATTCTAGAACTTAGACGAGTAGAATCAAAACTGATAGTACAATACCACACAGTAGAGCCGCAAGGACACAATATAGATGAGGAACTTTCGGTACACTTAGGAAATTAAGAGATCTATTCTTAAGATACCTCCGTTGTGATTCATGATTTTTTCTGTTTACAATATCATGACATCGATAGTGAATGCTGCCTGTATATAAAAATTAGAGTGTTTTTATAAAAATTTATAAAAATGTATATTCAATTTCAGTGATATATTGCTTTGCACAATTTGTAAGTCTAAAAATGACGCAATGATGCATTATAATTCATTCCTCTAAATTCTTGATTTATTATATGAACTGCTTCCTAAACACGAACATTTAGTGTGAAATGTAAACGAAATGACAAATGCGAGAAGTCTTTTTTCACTTTTGTTTTAGTGCACTGTCACGTGATGTTTATTGAAATCACTAATGTGTAACACCTCATTACTCGTGAACAAGGTAACTTTGTTACTGAAACGCGTGGAGTGCTGCCATTTAATCACCTTATCAGCAATTCTGGTGCCGTGGTTCTATTTTCTTAAAAATGTGTGAAAGGGTGTCGCCTGCCCGACACGGCCCGCCGCCGAGAAAGAGGCTGGAATCGCGGCGAAGTGTGATTTTGAACGTTAATATATATATGTATCTATATATATATATATATATATATATATATATATATATATATATATATATATATATATATATATATATATTACCTACTGGCGGTCGCCAGTAGGTATATATAGTTAGGATTTTTTCTCTATGGGTTTTTTGAAAATTCTATGTCTAATAACTTTGGCGTTTGTGGACGGAATTGGCTGAAATTTTCAGGAAAATGGCACATTTTGTTTCTGAGCAGCCCTTGAAAATTTGGGGGGGGTTCGTCCAGTGGGGGCCGAGAAAAAAGGGGGGTCCCAAAACGTGTTTTTAACATTGAGTTTTCCATAGGGCGGTTGGCCTCCCTTTTAGCCCGAACGGCTGAATGGATTTGCACGAAACTTGGCAAAATTGTAGGGACTGGTAGCCCGATGTGCCTTTTGTAGGTCTCAATATATGTGCTCCAGTGGATTTTGAGAAATTAACGTTTAAAAAAAGATATATATCTGTAACAGCGGACCGGGCAGCGGCCCAGGACGCGTACTTTTCGCGCAACGGAGCTTTGTGAAGCGAAGCTGATTGGTTCTCTGGCGTCTGTCAACATTCCAAACAGTCCGTAGCAGCCGCCATCTTGTCTCTCGGTAGGATCGAGAGACAAGAGGAGGCCAAAGCGAAGGGGCAAATGACCATAAGGGGGAATAGTAGATCCTCGCTGACCCCCTAGGTTTGATGTGGAGGTTTTAAAAGGGCCCCGCGGGGCAAAAAAAAAAAATAATAATAATAATCGAACGGCTGAATGGATTTGCACGAAACTTGGTAAAATATTAGGGACTGGTAGCCCGATGTGCCTTTGCTAGGTCTCAATATATGTGCTCCAGTGGATTTTGAGAAATTAACGTTCAAAAAAAGATATATATCTGTAACAGCGCTCCGCTTCGCGTACTTTTCGCGTTACGGAGCTTTGCGAAGCTGATTGGTTCTCCGGAATCTGTCTACATTCCAAAAAGTCCGTAGCGGCCGCCATCTTGTCTCTCGGTAGGATTGAGAGACAAGAGGAGGTCAAAGCGAAGGGGGAAATGACCATAAGGGGGCATAGTAGATCCTTCCTGACCTCTTAGGTTTGATGTACCATTTTGCCAAGTTTGGTGTAATTCCGTTCAGCCATTCAGGCTGTAGACGTATGTAAATGTCCTATGGAAAATTGCATGGGGAAAACACATTTGAAAGTGTTGAAATTTAGAACCAATTAAAATGTTACTTTGGTTTTGTATTTGTGTGTGATGAAAGTTAATTGGTTATGTATATATGTCAAATGAGAGGAAACCACAGCCATTTTGTGATACTACTGTCTGAGGTACATTTGTGAGGAATTTTTGGTGGTGAATTTCTGGTGTTTGATTTACACAGTACTAACACTTTTCCTACTTTTAAAAAGGTGAGTTGTTAATTTGTAAGGGGAACTATGTTGTACACTTGAAGATAATTTGAAAAATGTTTTCTGTTATTTATTTGCAGTCCTTCTGTTATACTAAATACTTGATAAAGTTAGTTTTATATTATGTATTACTAAAAACGATAAATGAAAGTGATTATTTTTTTCTGCAATTTACAGCAAGCAATTTCAAAATAAAATGGCTCACAATGAAGAGACCGTGGCAATTTCTTTTGAATTGTCCACTACATTGATTGAAATTGAGAGCACCAATAATGAAATATTGTCACAAGGAGGACATGACTTGTATGATTCCATTAGATTGATTGAAATGGACAGCACCAAGAATGAAATATTGTCACAAGGAGATGACTTGAATGATTCCACTACGTTGATTGAAATTGAGAGCAGCAATAATGAAATATTGTCACAAGGAGGAGATGACTTGTATGATTCCATTAGATTGATTGAAATGGACAGCACCAATAATGAAATATTGTCACAAGGAGGAGATGACTTGAATGATTCCACTACATTGATTGAAATTGAGAGCACCAATAATGAAATATTGTCACGAGGAGATGACTTGAATGATTCCACTACATTGATTGAAATTGACAGCACCAATAATGAAATATTGTCAGAAGGAGGAGATGACTTGAATGATTTTTTGATCAATCTCTTGATGGCGAATTTATCGAGTGTTTGGAGACCATAGAGTTACAAGAATCATTATTGGAGACTTTTCATGAGGACATTGCTGATGAGGACATGTTACTAGTTCTTTCAAATTTAGAAAATTCCGAAGAATAAATTTATATTTAGAAATCAAAAATTGTTTGAGACATTATTCATTTTTATTTTTAATTTATGAGGTTGTAGCGAAGTGATTGTAGTATAAAATGAGACTTATAGTATAGAGTGCAACATTTTTATGTTACATGGTAAGTTTACTCATATTTACTTCCCTTGTGCCACTATATTATCTCCAATGTGTATTTGACATCTCTTCTTCATCTCCGGCCTCCTTTCTCTCACTGTGTGTCTCCGATGCATCTTATCGCTGCTATTTTGTGTAATTACAGAAGAGAGTAAAATAAAATAGTTCGGAACGTGAAAAGGGGGCAAAGTAGAGTACTCCTCACCCCCTAGGCCTTTTTAGGCGGTCCCAAAAGGATCAGTTTCTGCTTTCCTGAGAGATTATGGTATGAGTTCCATATACCACAATAACTTGCATTACAACATGCAAGATATCTATCTCCTATTACCAACTTTTGGAGATATTCGCGCTAAGCGCGAATATCTCCAAAAAGTAACACCTGCCCTGAGCAGTTCTTAGCCATGTTATCCAATGGGAGGTGGATAACATGGCTAAGAGCATTAGCTCGGTAATGTATGAATATCGCTGAGTTTTTAGCGATATTCATGCATTGCGGCCGTTTATTATCGCATTTGTGATAAACCTTGATAATAGCAAGGTTTATCTTCGATAATTTCTGATGATGCTTAGCGGTAAAAAATTCGTTGGTAAGCATCGTTAGCGATAAATATCGCTTAACTTTGGTAATATGCCCCAACGTCTGTTAACGTTCGATTCGAAGGAAATGAGGAAGTGTTGAAAAACATTGTCTGCGCCATCTTGCCTTTTTTGAAATGCCACACTTTTGTCGTGCACGGCAGCCATTTTAGATGTCTTGACCAGACCCACTCTCTGCACGCTGTCGATTCGTAGCATGGCTCCTCACCCTCGCAAGCATCTTCCCCAGGCACTGGTCACCCCCGCTCTCTGTCTTATGCATGGGCAATAAACCTCCCCCCATCTGCGCTGCTCTTCCCTGAGAATCACACTGTGCCCGCCCGACACCTCCCTTTCGCCCTATTCACTACCGCACCCTCTGACACTCCTCTTCCTCTGTGTCCGATTGTCCAGGCTATCAGCTAGCCCTGCAGATGTAGTTTATGGCCCCAGCTGTAAAGAATCACCCCTCTTCAAAGGAGTTATAGTAGATCAAGGCCCACACCCGATGAGATCCGTCACACCACACATGTTCCTACTATCTGAAAACTATCCTGTATTGTGATTGGGGAGGGGACCGAGCCTGAAGCGGAAGATTCCAGGAATCACTCTTTGTACATCAAAGTTTTTACAATTATGTGTCACATTAAAAATATATAGCACTCCAACAAAGTAGTAGGAATATAAAACTTTAATAACATATAAATATATACAACAAAACAAAAACAGTAAAAACATTTAAACAACGAAGAGACCGTGGCAATTTCTTTTGAATTATCCAATAGATTTATTGAAATTGACAGCACCAATAATGAAATATTCTTGTCAGTAGCGGTCTGTTGTGCGAATAGTTCCAAGGCAGCAGAACGCGCTGAAATCTAGATGGCACGAAAGTGATGTCTATCAAGTTGCCGCCCAGCAAATAACGGCGTGGGGCGCCGCGGGGGTGAGTGAGTCCAGTAGGCACCACAGCTATTCTTACCGGCATTGCAGAATTACTGCTGGGGACAATGCCTGTGCTGTAGCAGGGTCACAGCAGAAACAAAAAGGATTCTGTTGAAGATGTTGTTGGTTTTCAATTTGAAAACAGTTCTGGTGTCAACTGCTATGTTATTGTAGTGGTTAATGTTTTGTTTTCTCTAGAAAATGTAAAAGAGGGGGAGGCAGTCCAAAGTTCCGTTAAAAGGGCAAAGGAAAGGATCGGTGGTTTGAACTATCAGTCAAAAAGGGGAGGGGGGTGCAACAATTTTTCCTACCGGGTCACACTGTGCTTTCACCGGAAGTGAGGTCTGCAGGATTCTAGTAATTCAAAGTGAGGCTGGCGCCGACGTCCCGCGGATACAGTTTCGTCACTCCACGGGTGATCATGGCAGTCATTCCCCATCGGGGGTCGGAGACTCCCGCGGCTCCTCTAGAATCTTCAAGGTCGTGGAGGACTACGGTGGTGGAGTCAACCAGTGACCGGGCCATTTCTTTATGCTGGGCCCGCTCTTGCCAGGTCGACCGCCATTTTGAGAGTTCGGTAGCTACTGGCGATCGCGGGGTCAAATGAGCGGACGGGCTCCACCCTGCCGGGCGAGACGTTGCAGCATGGCCACAGTGGAAGAACCCTTTTCCGGGCGCCTGGAGCGCTGAGGGTGCAGCTGGGAAGCCTCCACCTGGGGAGGCGGGAGAGGCCTGTTCGCACCGTCTCTCCCTCCCAGTGCACCCCACGGCGTCTCGCTTGAGATTTGTTATGGCCGGACCAGGCGATGAGGACGAGGGGGGGGGGGTCGGAGGCATGTGCAAGACATCCCCCCCCAGGGTTGTTGCAGCAATTATACAAGAAAGAAGAAGTGTCCCGTCCGTCTTCGGGCCGGGCTTCCGGTAGATGTCGGCCGGACGCCCCTGGCTCTGGCCCCATGAACGGGTTTCTTGGTTTATTGGCTGCAGCCGGATCCCGTCGGCCTCGGCCCCCCGACCGTTGGTGGCCGGACCGGAAGAGCATGTGGCGGGACTACCTGCAACTCTCAAGGGCCACCGCGGCCGGACTGGGAGAGAGAGGGGAGGGTCGAGGAGACATTCCCCCCCCCCTGCAACTGTTCAGCGTTGTAAAGGCAATCCCCTGGCCGGGTCCCACTGGTCTCGGCCTCTCCTCCGGCTACACCCTACGTTAGGATCTCCTAGCCGAGGCGTGGCAGCAGGACCTGCCTTATATGGGCTGCTCCCGGCTGGGCGTAGCCGGAACCCTGCCCCACCTTGGAAGTTTCCAGAGTGGGGGCGGATGTTCTACTGACTTGCATTTTCCCTAGTCTATCGATTTTTTTGGCGTGGCAGGCGGTGGGACAGCGAGGGGTGATTTGGTTTCTCTTACTGTTTTTCTGGTCTCTCACCACTGGCATATTTCTAACGTTTTCTTGTTTCTAGGACATTAATAGGTTTTATCATTACGTTATGTTATCGTTTCTTTGTTCGTTGTTTAATAAAAGTTCATGTTCATCAGTGGCCTACTGATTTTCGATTTCCTATTCTTTTCTTTCCAGGTTGTTTCATGCTAAAGTTTCTGTTAACAGGATACAGTGATCACTTCGTTATTATTGCATATGTCCTTTTCACTAGGGGTGCTCTCTGGTCGGGCCAGATGACGTATGTCTAGTAAATGGTCCGGGTGAAACAGGTGCATCAATCAGTGGGGAGTAGATAGGCATGACAGATTACAACGGGGGAGAAAGGTCCGCATTACGTACCCTTTCACTACTTGCAAAGATTTTCCTACGTTTATTTGCAAACAGGGAATACCTCCAAAAAGAACTAATTCCCAAACAGTCAATGTTCGGACAATCAATCAATCAATGAGGAATGAAATAGGTACGACGTGTTAAAGGCTTGCGTTACCTACCCTTCACTATCTGCAAAGGGAGAGAGAATATTCCTATTCTTCCTCGTTTGCAGGCAGAGAAGATCCTTAAGAGAACCAACTTCGAACAATTCAATGCTCGATTCAAACAATCAACAAGGGGTACTGTGAACACAAATGAACGCCGCTTATGTACATACGCATTGCTATTTTCAACAGGTTGTTCCTAATGTTTCTATTTTAGCGAGGTCAAAAAGAGATCCCATTAGTGGCCTACTGATTTTGCTCGATTCCTTTTGTTTTTTTACACGGTTTTTCGCTATCTGCAAAGACTAAACAGAGTATTTTGACTCTGTGCTTGTTTGTAAATAGAGAATGAACCAAAGAGAACAATCAATCAAATGGAGAGAGAAGCAGGCACGACGGATTACAAAGGGGGCAAAGGGCTGCGTTAACTACCCTTCACTATCTGCAAAGAGAGAGTACTCCTAATAGAAATGAGGGGTGGGGGGCAGCATTCAAAGCAGATCAGTGTGCATAAACACGAAAATATTTTTACTTACCACGTACTTGACATTCGCCAGCTTATGATATTTGCTATTAAAAAAACCATTGAAATTCACTGAAAAAACCATAGGTTATAGACCATATATAGTTAGGAATTAGCATTTACAAAACCTTGAAAATTCACTGAAAAAACCATAGGTTATAGACCATATATAGTTAGGAATTAGCATTTAAAAAACCTTATTTTACTCACACAAAACCATTGAAATTCCATATATAGTTAGTTGCACTAACTATATATCGCGCACCCGCAATCCACTGCTGATGATGTCACATATTACATCATTCATGACATGGTCAGTGACATCACTGATGACATCACTGATGACATCTCAAATGACATCACTGATGACATCTCACTTGACATCAATGATCATATCACTGATGATATCATTCATGTGATAATACAATGCATCTCCTCACACTGTAATATAACCTCCGTTACACCCAGTGTTAAATAGAGAGTATCATTTTTGAAACCATTGACACACCAATACTAGTTACTACATACGCACTCACTGATTCCTATGTCTACACACACATTCACTCATACAATCATTCATACATACAATCACTCATCTTTACAACACTATCATATGCACTCATACACCTATACAGACACTCACACTCTGCCACTCATCCATGGAGTTACTCACACACCTAGTCAGTCCTGAAAAGAATCAATCACACTTCCATTTTCTCATCTATACAGTTAAACACAGAACACCTTACATTTTTGAAACATATACTAACACATAGTTACTCTCTTATAGAATCACTGATACAAGTACACATTGATCTGCACAGAGTCACACACCTCCCAGCCAGCCATACACACACTCAGTCTCCCATACAAATACTTGTGCAACCAATCAATAACCCATATAGCTACTTATATAGCTACTGATCAACACATGCAGCAGCTTGCACAACAACAGACATACTGATGCACACTTTCAGACAGTTTAGTCACTAACCCGTGCATTCAGTAAGACGCATTTAATCACTCACTCATACAGTCAATCACGCACCTACTAAAACCTTCATTCAGACACTTATACATCCACTCATTCTTCAATATGTAAAACATATTTAAACTTTACAGAAACACATAATCACTGGATGTTGTCATCAGTGATGTCATCAGTGATGTCACTGACCATGTCATGAATGATGTAATATGTGACATCATCAGCAGTGGATTGCGGGTGCGCGATATATAGTTAGTGCAACTAACTATATATGGAATTTCAATGGTTTTGTGTGAGTAAAATAAGGTTTTTTAAATGCTAATTCCTAACTATATATGGTCTATAACCTATGGTTTTTTCAGTGAATTTTCAAGGTTTTGTAAATGCTAATTCCTAACTATATATGGTCTATAACCTATGGTTTTTTCAGTGAATATATATATATATATATATATATATATATATAACATAACACTTATTTAAAAAATGTTATTCTATTGACAAAGTGTTTGTTCTATTGTAAAACGCATACATACATAATTATATATATGTATATACTTATAATTTTATATATATATATATATATATATATATATATATATATATATATATATATATATATATATATATATATACAACAAAGTCACTCCTTCTGGACCGCCTTGGACCCGTGGAAAGTGGTGTGCACCCTGGCGGAGAAAACCGGCAAATCAATAATCGCAACACAGCAAGTCAAAAGGTTAGCACACTCTCAGGCATGAAGACACGGCACCCGTCAAAGTGTCAAGGATGTTTAATGCTCATAATTATATATATACATATATAGAGGAGTTGGCCAAACGGCTAAGGCGCTCGACCTCGGACCTGGGAATCTGGGTTTGAGCCTCGGTAACGACGCCAAAAACCTCCTGTGATTCTGGGCAAATTACTTAATCTCCCTGTGCCTAAAATGAAAGTGTGTCCTCATGTAACGTAACTGGTGCTATGTAAAAGCGCTCTGATACCTGATTCGGTTCAGGTCTAGTTCGCGCTATATAAAACTCAGAAAAAATATATATATATATATCGAGGGCTTTGCACAGCGAGGCCCCGAGCGGCCCAACAACATGGCTTTGTTTATTTTGCAGCGCAACGAAACAGCTCTGGGATGGCCCACTTATGGCTGGATTTAAAATATATTTAAGATGGAAATGCAACGGACATTTGAACTGTGTGCGTTTTTTTATCAGGAAGAACGACATAGAGAGACTACTGCCACCAGAATCCTTTGCATTATCACGTGGCCTACTGATGCTTAATAAAATACACGTGATATGTAACAGTAGTCTTTGGTATTGTTTGCAACCATCTTGCCTGTGATCAAGGAGGCTAGTCTGAAACGCGTAAGGCATTTATCAAGTACCAGGAGTGTGTTCTCTGCGCTGCTGCCGAATATAAATGTTGGTGAGTGCATCCTAAGTCATGGACACTGAGGAACTGAAATATATATATATACACACATATTACCTACTGGCAGTCGCCAGTAGGTAGTTATAGATAGGACCTAGTTACCATAGGAACATCACAACATTCTATTCCCTATTACTTTGGCACCGATTGACGAATCTTCGTGAAATGTACAAAACCTATGGCCCGCTTCGGTCCACTCCTATGTTGAAAGTTTCGGGGTGATTCGGCAAGCGGGGGCTGAGAAAAAAGGGAGGTCCCAATTCGTGTTTTCTCCATGCAATTTTCCATAGGAAATATTAGACGTGGATACAGCCCAAACTGTTGAACAGAATTACACCAAATTTGGCAAAAAGGTAGCCCTTGGTTCACAAAGAGCCCTTTTTGTTAAATGGTGGTAAATCCATTCAGTATTTTTTTGGGAAAAAGAAATATATATATCTGGGTGGGGCCTAACCACACATCTCATCGTGAGATCTGATTGACTGTCAGCACTTCATGCCATGGAAAGTATGATTAGTGCTGCAGAAAGAAAAATTAGGGCAAATTTTGAGTGACTTCTCAAATTCTCTTCTATTTCATTAAAAAATTCTGACATGCAGACTGAAACATGCACTTTTAATACCAGCAGCAGACTTCTGTGGTGAGCAGTAGGTTTATTACAGTGATCTAATGAGCAACTAGAGTGCTAACATTCAGAATTTATGGCAAATGTGTGACATATCTGAATACTTTCTTGATGGAATCAAAGTAAAAAACTGAAAGCATTTCTTACTGAGTAGACTGCAGTAAATGAGGACATTAGGAAACTTCATAACAAATAAATCTCCCAAGATGGCCACCAGGGACAAAAGAGCCCAAATGTAGCACAAATATCACCCAGATGTAGTCCACATGTAGCCCTATGACAGAAGTGTGCAAAACACTTTTTCTTTTTTGTGTTTTAGCAGTTTTACATAGTACAGACTTGTCAGATATTGGAGTGATTTACATGAGCATTGGTTACATCACACAAGAATAAATTCATTTTGGTTTTAGACATGGTGAGATTAAGTGATTTGACCAGAATAACAGAATGTCGAGCTGAAGCAGAAACTCCAATCTGATTCCCCACTTGCAAAGTCTGCAGCTCTGGAAGTAACACCACATCCTCTCCCCTAAGTGCAACATTTAATAAAGTGGTCAACTGGATAAAAAAACATAAAGATAACAAATAATTTAAAAGTGCTTTGTCGCTATTTGAAAACTCAGAAAAAATGTCCTCATTTTAGTTTTTTGAGCACTAACCATAATTTTGATACAAATAAGACCCTCTCATATATGTAATTTCTAAAGTAAATGCTCTAAGTATTACTGTTTTGATTTCATCAAGATGACATCAGGCTTTGCACACTTTTGTAATAAATATAGAATGTGAGCAATCTAGTTGTTCTTTAGGATACTGTTGAGAGGCATTGGCCAGGGGCAAGGACTCTGAAAATTGAAGGCAGGTAGGAGGGTGCAGAGGCAACAATTTGACCACACTGGGTAGGCAGGAAGGGCTGTGGCAGCACAACAGACTATGGAGGGCAGTGGAAAGGGGGACAGGGGCAACAAACCAACAATACAGAAAACTGGCAAGAGAGGCTGTGGCAATATAATAGACCATTGTGGGCATAAGGAAGAGGCAGTGGTAGTACAACCATACATGCCACCAGACCCAATTTAGCCAGGAAACGTCCAATGTTTTTAGGCCCAAATGGGATTTATTTGGTCTGTCTCCTCTCTACAATCTCCTTTTTTTCAATGTAAATCAAAGGGGAAAATCAATACCCCAGTTTTTTTTCAAAATCTCCCTCTTACCAAGTTCAAAATGTTAGCAAGTATGGTGCATTGGATCATGGAAGGCAGGAGGAATTTGGGTAGGGACATGGACTCGGATAACAGAGGACAGGAGGGACATGGAGAGGTGTACCAAACTGACAATCCATAGAGAGTAATAGGGAGGGGACATGACCATGCACATGGACAACAGAGAACAGAGGGGAACGAGGCAATGGTAGCTAGCTGAACATAATGGACAGACAGAAGAAAAAGCTGCAGCATAACGGACCATAAAGGGCAGGAGGGACGGATCAGGGGCATTTCAAAGGAACAGACAAGCCAGGAGGGAGGGAATAGGGGTCTGCAGATGGAAACAGAGGGCTGGGGGTAAAGGGGCAGGGCAGGAGTAGCAAGATGACCATGGAGGTCAGGCAGGATGGGCACTAGAAGCAAGTCCCACCATGGAAAGCAAGAGTGAGACTATAATGGCATACACACAGACCATGGAGGGAAGGAGGGTGAGGGTCAGGAGCAGCTAGCTGACCACACAGGGAAGGTGGGAGGGGCCGTGGCAGCACAGAAGACCAAGCATGGCAAGCAGGAGGTTTAGTTGCAGCACAATGGCTATGATGGGCAAGAAGGAGGGTGCAGGGGCATGCACAAAGGACCATGGAGGATAGAAAGGAGGGTCAGGACCTGGACACAGACACAGCAAGTGACAAGATGGCCGACTGCTAGGAGCACCAAGAAGGAGCTCCAAGCGCTAAGGATCCCTTTTTATGGATTATCCCGGATAGCGACATTCATCGAGGAAAACGAAACCTACAAAGAATTCATAAGAGTAACCGGATCATTCTAGACATTTTTAAAGCAATTTGCACAAGGTCTGGTGCGGAATTCCTACTCTTACCTGGAGACTGGCAGACCACCGTCGACGTAGCAGACTGTCCCGCAGAGTGTTTTTGGAGATTTTCCCATCCCAGCTGCGTTCGCTCACCGGATCGTGCTGCTTCGCTGTGGAGTCGGATCGGATGACTACTGTATTGGACAGGGTGGCGGATTGACCCATACTGAAGGGTCGGAGCGTCACCCATGCTGAACCGAAAACATCGTGACAATAGCGAGACTGGCCGGGGAGGTTGCACGATCACCGCGACGTTCCACGAGTTCGACTGGACAGCCACTGAACTGGGTGCAAAGTCCTGAGCCGGGACGGGCGGCGGAGGGTCCTGATGAGCAGCAGCAGACCCATGCTCACGGGTAGAGGCCTGGTGACCTGGTCGGAAGCACCAGGAGACTCGCGTCCCAGGGCTGCCTCTGCGATCCCCGCTCGAGCCGGCGGCGCCCTGCAGGGTTGGCAGGCTTAGCAGCGGACCCATTATGCGTACGGGAGAGGCCTGTTGACCTGGTTGGAAGCACCGGGAGGCTCGTGTCCCAGCGCCCCGCAGGGTTGGCAGGCTCAGTTTGAAGAAATACGGCCAGGAGCACTGCTGCATTGTGGTTTTGTCGTGGAGGAGCAGGACGAGGCAGCCCCCCCACAGCAGCAGCAAAGCGCAGCAAAAACAGCACGCCTCCGCGATCGGACAGCTGACTCCCCTTCCTTATGCTATCTCCCGTCTTGGATCGACGGTGGCTCTCGGATTGAGGTCACGGTTCAACCCCGCCCTCTCTGGAACAACAACAATGCCGATAGTGAGTTAGCGCGTTAGCCCTATACACCACACAGCTTATTCAGGCCTCACTTTCTACCAACTTCGAAGCCTCCACACAGAAGGCAGCAACGTGATCAAAGGCAAGTTAGTTCTTATCTATTTCTTCGGCTGGCTCAAACTTTTACCATAGACTTTACTTTATATTTGCGGTGTCAACACTACACTTTTGTCTAATTCTCACTTATATTTTTGGTTGTGTACACTATGACTGAAGACACTGCTGTTGTTCCTGGCAAAATGGCTGCACGTTTACTTATATCCAGACTTGGGGCTCCTTTATCTATTTACCTAGGGCAAAATGGCCGACTGTTTTAAGACCTGGACATCAGACTTCCTCTACCTTGGGCTACTCCCAGGGGGTCTCGACAGTACTGCTTTTATTTTCTACGCCACTGTAAGGGAAATTGGACCATAGTCTTTAGCAACTAAAAAGTGTAATAGAACTTCCTCGACCCACTCCAATATTCCCCCTCAGCCAGATTGGTTGGAAAACAGGACCCCATGGGCTCCCTCCCTGCACTGGAAACAAACAGAGGACTATTCAGTTTGGCATTAAGTCCTTGGCTAAGGATTCCGCCATCTTAGACCGGCAACACCACAATGCTATAGCTTCATTTACCATAGGCCCAGGCAGCTCTTAAGAATTCCTCTTTCCCTTCTACCCCATGTCCCCACCCCTTATCATCCTATTATTACAGCATTATTCACGATAGGCACAGGCAGCTCCTAATGATTCCTCGCTTCTTTCCACCCTATGTCTTTACCCCCTTTCCGATATCTATCATCCATAGTCTGCACATCAGGATACACTCCCACAACATCTGACTTCCCACCCTGCCATCCTACCGCCGACACCTCCATACATTTATTTTTTTTACATATTTTTGCAGCCACAGGCCCATTCATATACCTTAACCTAGTTTGCACAGGCGCAGCTATCTTCATTCGCGCACTCCCACCCTTCTTCCCTTCCACCCCATGTCTTCATCCCTCTCATGTACCTATAATCCCCAAATCTGCAGTATTATTCAACATAGACTCAGACTGGTCCCGAGTATCTCTCGCTCCCTTCCACCCCATGTCGTCACCCCCTCTCAGGTATCTATCTATCCCTAGTCTGCACCTTCAGGATAAACTCCCACGACATCTGACCTTCCACCCCTCCTTATAGTTTATACATATCATTGAAGCCCCAGACCCACTCATACGCCTCAGCCTACTTTGCACAGACGCAGATATTCTCATCCGCACACTCTCACCCTTCGGCCCTTATTACCTCACATCCATCCCCATAGGAGTCCCTTACCCCCATATACTTTCACGACGCCTCATCACCTCTCATTCTCACCAAACACGCATCATGGAACCCGCAGGCAAACATACTTTCAATATCATATCCCCCACACCTTACACAAAAAGCCAACAAGCGCTTCAAGCACAACTTCTTAAAATTACATCTCGAAACCCTCTTTGCTGATCCCTACTATTCACAACGGTAACATAACCAATGACATTATCTTCCACACCAACCGAAGAGCCCAATGGCGGAAAGCATTCCTAGCACTACTCTCAGTCTCTTCCACTAGAAAATCTCCACACGGCTTTGCAATCTCTATTGCACCATCAAAGCTCTTCCAAGCTACAGCAACCATTACCACACCGACACATTACACCTCACTCAACAACACACGTGAAGACAACCCACCACCACCATACAGAATTCTGGCCGGCACATAAGGCTCCCCCTCCCCTATCCCGATAGCTCTCAGACCCCAGCCCAAACTCAGATCCCACCTACACCCTTCTCGCCCACTCACCAGCAATCTGCTCCAACACCTCAGTTGCCTGCACTAATATATCCCCCATCCACATACACATCACCATCTACAACTCTATGTCCACCCATACCAGATTGTTCAAAAATCCAGGCTGAGGCACAACCACCAACACACATATCTCAGCCACCCCCCCTATTCACAACCGCTCCTGATCCCATGCCGTATGAGCTATCACATCCACCTACACCTCTCATAACAGCACCAGGTGTTAGTTTGGATGCGATTATGTCCGCAATTGACCAAATTAAAGAGGAACTCCACACTGTTAAAGAGATGATATCTAGACAATCAATGTACATTAGATCAGCAAATATATCTAGATCAAGTAAGCCCCCAACTCGCCTCCCACTCACCCCCAATCACACTCTTCCAATCTGGAATTCCATGCCAGCCCCCAATCTCCCTACCCGCCCAATACGAAGCATCAACCCCCTTTCAGAGAGTGATATACACTCCCATCTGCATTCCTACATACCCCCTCTCACCACCCCTATCTCGTCCTGCACAGATGGCTATCCCGACTATTCCCCTCAACCCACACAGGTCCGCCACACACATCAATAGAGGAATCAACGATAATAATCTTAGAAGAATCACACTCACACTTGATCCCACCCCTTCCCTCATCTCACCACCTCTTAGATGCACTCTTATGAACTGTAGATCAGCCTCTAGACACGCAGTAGACATTGCCGACCTCATCATCACACAGGAGCTTGACCTTATCGTGTTAACAGAAATCTGGCTAACTGAATCCTCCTCACCCCTCCTGGACATTCTTGTACCACCAAATTATGACATCATCAGACTGGATAGGAGCGGTAAGCTTGGGGGAGGAATCACGTGCATACATTGCAGCAGAATCTCAGTAAACAGAGCCTTATCCCCTACACTTTCAACCTGCGAATACATGTGCTTTGACATCATTAGCACTGGTACTCCAATTTGCTCTTTACACATCATCTATCACCCCCCCGCGACAGCCTCACATTCACAGAACACTTCATGGACTTGGTCACAACGAACACCGGACGACAAAACACTCAAATATTCCTAGGCGACTTCAACCTCCATTGGAATTACCTCAACGACTCAATGGTTAACAGTCTCAAAAACTTCATTGGTGCGCTAGACCTCACCCAAATTTACAACAGCCCCACACACAACAAAGGCACAACCTTGGACCTAATAATCTCCAAAAATGACTCCATTCAGCTTGACTCAATCCTACCCTGTGATTGGTCAGACCACCATATCATCACCTTCTCTATCAGGGAAATCGTGAAACTCAACGCAGCCCAATCCACCGAACCGGAGATATGGAAAAGAGATTTGAAAAAACTCAACCCCAACTCTTTACCTGCCTACAGCCATAAACTACTCAAGCCCCCGGCTGGCCTCTCCAATGTTCACGACCTCACCAACCACTACCTCAACTCGATGACCTTGGTTATCAACGAGGTTGCTCCTCTTCAACTAAAGAGAGTTTCCTCGAAAGACTCTAAACCTTGGTACAATGTCATGCTGAACGATGATAGATGCACTCTTAGAACTTCCGAACACATTTGGAGATCAGTGCCATCCGCCAAGCACCTCAAAATTTTAAGGAAAAGAGAAATGCGTTTCATAGAAAGATCAAGCGCACTAAAGCAGACTTTTTTACCCTCCAACTAGACCAAGCAAGAAACAGCCCCAAAAAACGTTTTGAACTAATCAAAACCCAATCTAAGTATGAACCTTAAAGATACCGCGCGTACTCCACCCACGTGCGAAGAATTTGCTAACTTCTTTATTCTAAAGACTGAAAATATCAAGAAAGACCTACTCAACGACCTTATCCTACATTCAAGCGTGCACACAAAAACACCCCCTACTCTTCCATCGTTGCCACATTTTGCCACAATTGGTACTAAAAAACAACGCAGCTTGGTCTTCCTTTCATTTCTACACCGAAGAAGCAATAGGCAAGATCCTCAGCACCCTCAAGCCAGCCAATCACACCTCCGATCCTCTCCCGGCTAACGCCATTAATGACTTAACCCCACTGATTCTGCCGCTCCAGACCAAAATCATCAACAGCTCATTCCTTCAAGGCTGCATCCCTGACATCCTCAAAGTAGGACAGGTTTCACCAATCCTCAAAAAACCCACAGCTGACCCCATGGACCTTAACAACTATCGTCCGATTCCCAATAGCCCTACTCTAGCCAAACTCCTGGAAAAATGCGTACTACATCAATTGACAAAACACATTGACCACTTCGATCTTCTGGATAAACACCAATCTTGCTTCAGAGCAGGTCACAGCACTGAATCAGCTATGACACACATAATTGGTGATGTTCTACAAATACTTGATCAGAATGGTTCATGCCTACTCATCCTATTAGACCTCTCCTCATCCTTTGATAATGTCAAACACAAGAACCTGATAGATCTGCTGAATCACAGAATGGGACTATCAGGGTCAGTGCTTAATTGGTTTACATCCTTTCTTCAAAACCGGACTCAAAAATTCAAGGCCAAAAATTCCCTGTCCAAATCCGTGCCAGTACCTTTGGGAGTCCCACAAGGGTCCGCTCTATCCCCAACACTGTTTAATTTATTTATGGAACCACTCACTGTTCTATTGCAAGCATCCAACGTACAAATTCACATGTACGCTGATGATACACAACTGTACATTAAGATACACACACCAGAGGACATCATACAGCTCAACAAAACGCTTCTGAACACCCAGTCATGGTTAGCTGAGAACCATCTCAAGCTAAATGCACTAAAAACTGAATTCTACCCGCCAAAATACCTTTCTTGCATGAATGGTTCAAACACCTTACGGCATTCAACGTTCAACCAACCATCATCGACTCAGCAAAGTCACTGGGTATAACCCTTGATTGCAACCTCAACATGCATAAACATATTAGCAATGCTACAAAGGGGGCACATTTCCAGAGTAATACACTAAGAAAGCTGAAACCCTTCTTACCATACAACGATTTCAAGACGGCTGTTCAAGCTCCAGTTATCCCTAGGGCGGACTATGGAAGCATCTCTCTCTGTGGCCTCCCCAAAGCATCCACAGCTCCACTAAGAGCCTCCATCAATGCTGCAGCCAGACTCATCACAGGCTCGAAAAGAAGGTCCCACATCTCCCCTGACTTAAAATCCTTGAAATGGCTACCATTGAAATCCAGAATTCACCTGAAAATTGCCTGCATGACTCACAAAACCATACACCATAATGCACCTAGCTAGCTCACCCAGAAACTAACTATCTCTGGTGGTAATAGAGCCACAAGAAGTGCGGAAAACCTAATATTGAAGCCACACAGATTCAACAAGACAAAAACTTATAAACGATCATTCTCAGGGATGGCTCCTAGGATCTGGAACGCAATATCCTCAGAAATCAGACTTATCACATCTACGGCACTTTTCAAAAAGGAAGTAAAAGCGATTCTCATGGAAAAATTCACATGAACACTATCTAAGGAAACTACGAGTTTACTAGTACCTCTACCCATAATGCTTGATATACCTGTTATTGTTTTGATTTACTGTTTACATTGTGCTATTTATACGCAATTTACCTGTTGCTATTTTGGTGCCTAACTATCCGTCACTGATTGTAAAGCGCTCTGATATCCGCAAGGGTCTTGTTCGCGCTCTATAAAACTTTTAAAATAAAATAAATAAATAAATAAATAAGAGAGTTCAGGGGAAGGGGCCTCACAACAGACCACGCGGGGCAGGCAGGAGGAACCGTTGCAGCACAACAGACCATGGAGGGTAGAAGGGTTTGGCAGTAAAATGGACCATGGAGGACAGGAGGAAGTGAATAGGGGCATGGAATGTGGACAGGCAGGGTGGGGGTGGCAGGGACAGGTTACAGTAATCTGACAATGCTAGGCAGGAGGGAGGGGAGTGGCAGCTCAATAGAACACTCAGAATAGATAGGAGTGGCAGGTCCATGAAACATGGTGGGCAAAAAGGATGGAGCAGGGGCATGCACACAGACATCGGAGGGCAGGGGGAAGGAGAATAGGAGCAGCAAGCTAAGCACAGAGGCTAAGCAGGAGGTCAATGATGTTCCATAGCATTGGGCAATGGAGGGCAGGAGAAGTGGACTGGTACATCATGTTAAATGGAGGGCAGTGGCAGCACATCAGACCATGCATGGTAGGAGGGAGGAGGCTAGTTCATGGATTCAGACAACAGAGGATAGGGAGGAGGTGGATGGGGCAGCAAGCTAACTGTTCAGAGAAGGCGGGAAGGCCAGTGGCAGAACAACGGCCACACAGGCCTGTAATAAGGGAGAAGGGACATGGACTTGGACAATGGATGGCTCGGAGGAGAGAAGGCAGGATCAGCAAGCTTGGGTGGGGGCAGCACAATGCCAGGCCCTGCCTCCAACCCCCCAGAATCCACTGTGATATGCATCTTACTTAACATTAAAAAAAACAAGAAATTTGCTGGAAAAAAACAAAGGTTAGAGGGACGGTATAGTTAGACTCAGATTTCACTCATACACAACCAGTGAAATTCAGCAGTTATAAGTTACCTGAGCTAACTATACCTTACGCCACTGCAATGTACTGCTAATGACCTCAGACATTACATAATTCATGACATGGTCAGTTACATCACTCATGACATCACTCATGACATCTCAAATGAGCTGTGAATAGAATGGAACTATAATCGCTAGAACTTTATTTAGGGATAGTGTGTGTATATTAACACCCCTTTCAATCCTTTTCTTTCGTGTAAGAACCATTATAATACGCAACATGCCCAGATTAATATGGTCGATAGCCTTTCACTTTAAAGTAATGCATAGTCCATTGTTTATGTTGATGTTTGCCATCCTATGTATGTTTAATATGAATAAGTCACGTTGACGAACATACAGGTATGGCGATCACAGGGCAAGATATGCTGAAATGACATTGGACAGCCTCAAGTGGGTCCTTAATCCTTTTGCTGAAATATGATAAACAACCCAGTAAAGCACCCAGTGAATCGGGGTTGGAACAGTTATTCCCCATTTGGGAGCAGAACTTGCAATGGACAAAATTTGCTGGGATATACTGAGCAGCAATTTAAATTCCTGTCCTCAGTTATTGCCAACAAGTAAGTCCAGCCAACTTGTAATGAGGTCCATAGTGCTAATTTAAGCGATAGGTTGAGGGTATGACTAGGGAAAAGCTTAGCATATATTTTTAAAATAAATATAAAAGAACAGTTTGGATTAGGTGTATAATAAACGTAAGGCAATGAAGTAAGGTAAAATGATGTTCTTGAGGTAAATAAAGCATACATTATGACAAGCAAAGTAGTTTTAAACAATGCGATTTTGATGGGGCAATAGGAGATTAGGTAGAGAGTGGCAGGGTAGTACCAAAGTTACCAAAGCCAGAATAGGGCATTTTTTATGTTCTACTGGACAGACAACCTCTAGCTTTGCAAACTTATTTGAGAAGCATGATTTTGTAAGTTGCCATGAGTCCCAGGCGTTCATATAAAGGTGTCCTCATTGGCTACCAGCGATTTTGCCAACCACATCTTCAAACAAGCAAGTCATATATAACATTTAAAAAAAAGACATTTCCACTATTGTGTGTGCCAGAATGTTGCAGTAATGCTTGGTTGCCACTTGAGAAAAGTATTGCTTTTGCCAGTACCAGAAAAATAACATAGGAGGAAAGCGTTTGCTGTTGGCATTACCACTCAACATGGTAAAAAGACAACACTTTTCGAAAGTAGAAATGAAAAGCTACAATTCTCCGAGTTGAAAAATTAAATAAAGCACTGATATCAGTCAGAGATCTCCTTTTTCAGCAGGGTCAGTACACATTTTACTCTGCTGGGCAGCTGTGGGCTGTTGATCTCCAAAGCCAGAAGCTTGAATTTATTCTACGCATTCCATCGGTAAAAGAAACCGTTGGATAAGTATTAGGTCTCATCCTCGTGTAATTAAAAATTGTTTGCATTAAATCAACAGTACAAGCCTATGTGATATTACTTGTTCAATAGTTTACTCCGAAAACCATAAAGTACAAAAGTATATGCCTAGGGATACATGTTTAAGATGTGCATCCAATACAATTTATTCACTAGGAAACCTACAAACTTATTTTATGCACAGGGTGCAGGGCACATCTTTATTTTACAAGAAAGAGAGCTCAGTTTCCATGAAAATCCACAGATGCATGCAATGCCTACCTGAAAAATCTGTTGCCTGGGGAAAAATAATGCGCAAAACAGGTTAGAATGCATGGATATGTGCTTACACGATAAATGCAATGCCTTTGGAAAAACTGCTCGTAGAGACTCTCTGGTATGGAGCAATTCTTCCCGATTTGATACAAATCGCCAGCAGTCCAACTGTGAACAGAGGTGGTTGCAAATGACCAAACAGTATGCTGAAATAGATTCAAGTTTAGAAATTAATAATTGAGGATTTGGGGGGGGGCGTGGCTTGGCGCCGTGGGTGATGGCGGCGCCTGAGTGAAGCTCCGCCGAGGTGCCGGGAGTCTCACTTTCCTTCCCACGATGTTCCTGTTCTGAAGCCTTGTTCTGCCGTCGGAACGTCTCTGACATGCAGTGGCGCTCTTGAGGAACTCTTCCCGGCGAAGGAGACGGAGGTATTCGCCGCTCCGCTTTCACGGAAGCTCCGGTGTTCGCAGCCGCCATTTTGCGACTCCAGTCACGGAGCGGCTCTCCCGCAGAGGCGAGTGTGGTTTCTTTGTCCAGCCATCGCATGTGAGTTGCTCCACTTACGGACCACCTATGCACCCCCTCAGGGTCCAGACTTGTTGCCTTATTTATTCAGCGCCACGCACCTGAGGTCAAATTTTTCCTCACGCAGCGCGGCCGCCATTTTCCACGCTCCGGAGTATTTCTGCCTAAATGTTGGAATGTTTCTTCCGCTCTCCTTCTGCCTCAAAGCTTGACTTTCCACAATTATATTATATTCTGGTTGCCTTCTGGAACGGCTTCCATGTCTACATTATCGTTCTAATGCAAGCAGGGATGGTAGATTGCTTACTATCCCCACCAGTCCATATATTTCTATGGGATTTGCCTCAATGATGTAGACGCTTTCTTCATACTTACTTTTCAGCTCAACGACGACTTGGTGATCTGCCCTTACTATTGATTTTGCCGGCTTGGGATGCCCCTCACTCCTGCTGACCTCCATTTACACTTTGGCATTTCATGACTTTCAGCGCAGTTTTGTGGATTTCTTCTGTGATGTACTTGACTGCACGTTTCCGTCCTCTTGCCTTTTGCTCTCCTTGCATGCAGTAGCATCTCAGCTGCCTTTTTTTCTTTTACTATACGCACTGGTTATAGCTGTCTGAGCTCCTTCTTTATTTTCCTGAGGACTACCTCCTCATCACTGGGGTTGTTTCCAGCACTTTTACTCGCTACCACCAATTGTCATTTACTCTTCGTTTCTTTGCTCCTTTACATGGGAAAACAACAACACATGTCTCGCTTTTCTTCCAAAGCATCTACAAGGGTGGCTTTTGTTAAGAACTCTAAAGTCTTCTCAGCTCTCTCCCAACTAGAGGATTCTCTTCCACCTTCAGGCTCGGAGGAACTCATGGAAACACCCTCTCCTACAACATCGGGGAAAACAACTGCCAAGCGGCTAAAAAAACATCCTCTTTCTCCACCTAAGCCATCATCTCCTGTATCCATGGAGCTGCTATTGGAGGAAATCCGCTCATTTCGTCCTTTTCTCGAGGAAATTGGAACACTACGCCCTTTTATGGAGGAGACTAATGCCAAACTTCAAGTTCTCACAGACAATTGGTCTCAAATTGAAACGAGAGTCTCTTCGGTGGAACACTCTGTTGCATCTTTTCAAGAATCACAAGCCAAAGTTACACATCTGTCTTCACAGGTAGGAGCTCTTCAAAAGCAGGTGGAGGATTTGGAAAACAGAGGCAGGCGTAACAATCTTCGCATTTACGGTCTTGCAGAAGGTCTCGAAGGGTCCGACCCGATTGCCTTTTTTAAGTCCTTCCTTCCTAAACTGCTCCATCTACCGCAGGATACATCTCTCAACATCCAACGTGCGCATCGTCTGGGCCGTTTACCTACATCCCTCTCCATGTCACAAAGGCCAAGGGGTGTCATCCTCTACTTCCTGGAGTACACCGACCTCTTGAAAGTTCTAGCAGCTGCTAAGGCTCTTCCCAAACTGACTTGGCTTGACTCTCCACTATTCTTCGCTCAGGACTATGCCAAAGCTACTGCCAACCGTAGGAAAGCTTTCCTCAGCATGAGAGAGGTCCTTCGCGCAATGGGTGCCCGATATGGCTTGTACCATCCGTGTCTGTTTAAGGTCACCTATAATAACAAGACCACCACCTATGAGGATCCAGTGAGATTACAGAGTTTCATCAATGCCCATCGTACCTCTACTATGGATACCTCTGGTCCTTCATCTTCTTCTCCTGGCTGACTGTTCACACTGCACACTTGTTTGGAGACTCACGCTCTCTCATTGCTGTGTTGTTGTTCGCCTCATGTTTTAGGCTGATTTTTTGGTTCTGTTAGCTAGTTCATGTTCTACTCATACGTTCTGTTGTTATGGTCTTCCCCTTTTTGCAGTTCCATGCTTGCTTGTTTGTTTTCCTCCTTTTCCATATTATGACGTTTTCCATTAGGTTTCGTTCCCTAATCTTCATTTTTTTGTCACTGCTCTTTGTTTTGTATTGCCTTCTCAGCTTTACCCCGTATTTGTTTCCACAGGAACCCTTTGATCCATGATGACATCTCCCTGGTTCCTTGCCCGGCTGTCCTCAGTTGTGTTGCCTTCCCTACCTGGCTCCTTCCCCCCACATCTTCTTCTCGTACTTCCCCTCAGTAGGTATGTTTTCCTCATGTTTTTTGTACCTTTTTTGTTTTCTGTCCCTCTTCACTTCCCCTTCCTTCATCAAAGAACCTCCTGTTTTGCTTTACGATGATGTTCTTTTCTCTTCAGGTTATATTTCCTCTTTCCCTACTTTCATTCATTTCTATTTCTTACTCCTTTCTCCATCCATCTGCACTCCCTTCTTATCTCTCACTCTTTACTCGTTACTCATGGACCTCTCTCCTATTTCTGATCTCACTCTTCTTATACATTTCTTCCTTCTTCTTCATTTTACTTCCACTTTTCTACATATCCTTCTGATCATTCATTCTTTTGTCTCTAATTTCTTCTTTTTCTATTCCTCATTATTTCTTGGACGCATTGCTCAACCAATTTATGAATTTTATTTGTAAACTATGTCTTTAAATATGGTTTCATGGAATGTTAAGGGTATTAACTCACCTGTTAAACGACAGCGCATTTTATCTCACCTAGCCAAATTGAATACTGATATTGCATTCCTTCAAGAAACTCACCTCTCGGACATAGAATCTGGTAAACTTAAGAGAGGTTGGGTGGGCGAAGTCTTTTTCTCACAGGGCGATGGGAAACGTAATGGTGTTGCCATTTTATGCCGCAAGTCACTTCCTCTAACGGTCATATCTCAGGACTCGGATACCAATGGCAGATGGAACCATGTCAGACTATCACTTAGAGGTGTTCCAATCTCTCTCCTTAATGTCTATGGTCCCACGACGGGTGACCCCCTTTTTTGGGCTGACCTTTCTCCCCGTATCACTCAATTCATGGATGATAACTTCATCCTTGCGGGAGATTGCAATCACCCTTTTGATCCTTTTTTGGATAGAAAATCTGATGCCACTTATATTCCCACAAAGCCACATAAATTGTTTACCCAAGCTATTTCGCAACATAAGCTTGTTGACTCCTGGCGTTTGTGTAACCCGACTTTGCAAGAATTTACTTTTTATTCCCCCCACCATCGTTCCCAATCACGGCTCGATTATATTTTTGTTTCACACGCTCTTTCTCAAACTCTCCAAGCGGCAGAAATTGGTCCAATTTTACTTTCGGATCATGCCCCTGTCTTGGTTAGTCTTGAAGTTTTACCCAAAACTGAGGGTCCTAAGAGATGGCGTTTCAACAATGCCCTCCTTCTAGACCCCAATTTTTCTACTTCTTTTTCTGCCTTTTTGATGATCTCTTCCTTTTTAATGATGTCCCACCTATTTCGAAACATACTCTCTGGGATGCCTTTAAAGCAGCTGCCCGTGATTTCATTATTAACTTTGTCGCTAAAAAACGTAGATCTGCTCGTCGCTTTACCACAACCCTTCTTCAGGATATTAAGAGATTGGAACACACCTATTTTACTTCACACTCCTCAGATAGTCTGACATCTCTGGTTGCTGCCAAACTTAAATTTAACGAAAAGTCTACAGAAGATGCTTCTTTATATTTGCTTAAATCTAGTGCCAAGTTTTATGGTGGTCGGAACAAAGCCGGGAAGATTCTTGCTAATTACTTAAAGGTCAAACAAAATAAAATAAACATTGAATTGATATATGATGATGATGCCCATTTACATCACAAAGATGCTGACATTCTTGCTACTTTTTCACATTTCTATGAGTCTTTATACACCTCAGACACACCTTCTTCCCCTCAGACTCTTGCTCACTTTTTCTCTACCATTCAAACCCCTCCTTCTTTCCCTCTCGACCTTTCCTCCTTAGAATCTGACGCCTCACAGAAAGAACTGCTTAACGCCCTTAGCCGTTTAAAACTGAACAAAGCTCCTGGCCCTGACGGGTTCACTGTTGAGTTTTACCTTCATTTTTCGAAGCTTCTTATTCCAAAACTTCACTCCCTTATACACTCTTTTGCTGAATTAGGCACTTCTTCTGGCACCTTTTCTGATGCCCATATTTGTTTAATTCCCAAACCTGGGAAGGATATCCAATATTGTAAAAATTATAGACCCATTTCCCTAGTTAACATAGATTACAAAATTTTTGCCAAGTTATTAGCAATAAGATTGGACCACCTGCTCCCTGATCTCCTCGGAGATGAGCAATCAGGTTTTGTCAAAGGCCGTTACATTACGGACAACACAAGACTCTTATTCAACATCTTGACAAAATCCTCACATCTCCAATCTCCTCTCGCAGCCATTGCCTTGGACGCTGAAAAGGCATTCGACAGGGTAGAGTGGCCTTACCTCTTTCACACCCTTAACTGGTTTGGATTTGGCCCTAAATTTATTTCCCTAGTCTCGCTGTTATACTCTCATCCACGTGCTGCAGTTTTCGCAAACGGCCAAATCTCTCCTTATTTTGATCTTGGTAGAGGTGTCCGTCAAGGTTGTCCTCTTTCGCCCTTCCTCTTCAACCTGGCCCTAGAACCTTTTTTGTCTAAACTCCGTCAAAACCCTGATATTCATGGCTTTCACACCAATGACCTTTCCATAAAACTGGCTGCTTACGCAGATGACATTTTACTATTCATCTCTAACCCTACTGTCTCTATTCCCGCTTTTTTAGCGGAAGTCCAACATTACTCCTCAATCTCCGGCTACAAACTTAATAACGATAAATGCGAAATTTTACCTTTGACAAAGTTCACTTTTAAGAATGATTTTAGTGCCTCAAACTTTACCTGGAGTCCTTCCAATATTAAATATTTAGGTTTGCATATTACCCCCTCGATCCCTGATACCGTCTCCCTTTGCTTAACCAAGTGCATCCAGAAAATTTCCGATCTCACTGCTAGGTGGCATCCTCTTTACCTGTCCTGGTGGGGTCGCCTAGATACTATCAAAATGATGCTTTCCCCTGTTATTCTTTATACCCTATCCAATATTCCCATTGCTATTCCAGCCAAATTCATAAAAAAAATTAATTCAATTTTATCTTCCTTTCTATGGCGTAAGAGTAAACCCAGAATGTCTCTGGCTAGACTCATTCGTCCTGCTTCGGAAGGTGGAGTTAATTTTCCGGATTTTTCCGCCTATCACAAGGCTTTTCTGTTACGTCAATCCTCTTTCTGGTTACAGGATCCTGATTCTCCCTGCCCTTTGTGGACCAAGGTAGAGCGCCTTTTTCTCTCACCTTTCTCTTTCACAGAATGTATCTCCTTTTCACGCAAGCCTGCCTCAATTCTTACTCCTATACATAAGTTTACCCTTAAACTCCTCCTTTCCTCCAACCCCCCACCCCCTACTTGCATTGCTGACTTCCTTTCCTCCACTATTTGGCATAATAAGTACCTTCTGATCCGAGGTAGGCCCATTCTATGGAAGTCTTGGAGAACCAAAGGGCTGCTTTGGATTTCACAATTGTTTTCACAATCCGTCTTCCTACCTTTTCACACTCTTTGCCTCACCTTTAACTTACCCCTCTCTTCTCTTCCCCAATATCTTCTACTTAAAGCATCAGTTCTGGACACATACAATAAACTTCCCCACTCTCGTCCTTCCACATCCACTCCTGATCCTATCACTCACCTCCATTCTACTTTACTTACCTTTCCAAAAGCTGCACTCCTATATAAACATCTTCATACACGCACTCTTCCTAGACTCAAAAGCAAAGTAGAGGAGCAGTGGGAGACTGACCTCTCCTTATCTTGGCCCACTTCCATTTGGGATAAGATCTGGTCAAAGATTCGTAAATCCTCCAGAGCTGCCTCCCTAACGCAATCCCTCTTTTTTTATTTATAACCGTTTACTATATACTCCTTCCACCCTTCATAAACGATTTCCCACCACACCAGATACATGTTGGTCATGTGCTTCCCCGAATGCTACTTTGTTTCACATGTTGTTCCTTTGCAAGAATGTTCATGCCTTCTGGTTACAAGTATGGGCTCAAATCAACGTCATTTTTTCAACTAATATTCCATTTTCACACGCTCATATTTTCCTGGGTAGCCTTTCTCCTTGTTGGGACAATACTGATCTTAATGTTCGAATTGTTGATTTATTATTAGCGGTTGCCTTTCAACAAATCACGGTCAACTGGAAGTCTACGTCAAGTATTACGTTTAAAGCTTGGTGGTATAATGTGTGTCACAACCATAGACTCGATACTGCTTTTGTTTTTCCTCCACAGATGGCGACTAAACGTGCTGAGTTATGGCTTCCTATTACATTATATTTAGATAATTGTACAACCCGTTCCTTTCGTCCTCGACCTGCTCAGCAGGAAGTCCCTAAACCCCCTTAATACCCTTCACATTTCTTCATGTTCAATTTATCCATTTTATTGCGTAGCTATATTTGCATTTTATTCTATTGCATATTTACTGTATTTTATATACTTGATTTTCCATGATTCGTTTCTATACTTTGAATTGTTGATTTCAAATTGTATTGCTCCTCTTTCTTTTTATTACTCCATCATCGTGTATTTCCCCTTCCCTCTTACCCCCTTATTATTTCCCCCATAGTACTTGTTCATATTTTGTACCTTTACCATGCACTTCTTTTAATAAACTTAATTTTTGAACTCAAAAAAAAATAAATAATAATTGAGGAATTGAAATGCAGAAAACTATAACGTTAAAGTTTATCTTGGGTAAACCCTTCAAATGGACATTGAGTTAGTGGCACGGCTCTCTGGGACCTTCTCCTTCACCTGCTCCTACCACATGGAAACTTGGCAGTAATTTTTAAAACAAGCTAACTTTAACGGTGCACATTGACAAACTTAGATCTACGTCCTTCGTGAAGCTTAAACTTATCGGGAAGATCATCATTTGCTGCCGAACTCTTCCAGGAAAAATCATTACGCAGGCTTCTCTTGAAAAATTCTTGGGCGTACTTAAGTAAAAATTAGCTTGCTGGGAGTAAAAGTGCTATGTCTCAACTACCAAGGTATCAGATCCCAGAAGAGTGGAAAAGGCTCTTCAGTTGAAGAACCACCAAGAAATTTGCAAGGAACTGCAAACCCTTTGAAAATGATAGAAATCATAGCGCACATTGTTAATAGTTGTGACCGAAGACTACTGCTGGACTTGTGATCAGGGGCAGCAGGCTAATATGGTCACATCCTGCAACTTGACCCGACTTCTCACAACCTACAGCCATACTGGGTACAGGACTAGAAGAAAGGCTATAGCTTTGAAAACACCTTCTGACACAACCCAAGTTAGCTGTGCACAACCAAAGGTTGCACTTAGAAGGTACTATGGCCAAAGGAGTGGGTGCTAGGTATGACCACACAGTGCAACAAGTTTCTCCTAAGCATATCCATGGGCTCTGCACTGTATGTTCGGAGGGCGCATGAGGAGAACACATGATGCAGGGGTGTAACAAACACCACCGCAGCCCTGGCGATGCGAGGGGACCCCCAATCTTCAGTATGTGAAGGGGGCCCCCTCAGCTCATTGATAGAGAGCTGAATGTCTCCTGCTCTAAAGCCGCTGCAGTGTGCAGCCCGTTCTGAGCTCCTCGCGGTGACCCAGGACTGAAGAGAAATAAATTAACAACTTACATTGTTTCTCTTCAGTCAGAGCCGAGTCAAGGATGGAGGTGGAGGCCCTCAGAGAGAGCATTCTCTGCAGGGCACTGATCAGGACCCTGACGAAGATGGGGTGGGTCCCCTGAGAGTTACAGGCCTGGATGTGCATTTACAGGGATCTCTGTATATAGACGAGTTGACCCAGTGATCTTTCTGCATGGGGTGGGGCAGGGGAATTGGGGGGACCAGGATTATGTTGCAGCGGAAGACTGATTATGCAGAAGGTTTCACTCCGTTCTGCGTCAAGGCATTCTGCACGATGCCGGGCATTCCTCTCTGCTCTCCCTCCCCCTCTGGGAGAGCACCTGTGTGCTCAGTCCTGTACTCCGCTCCATGGCCCAGAGGAGGAGCGCTCTCTGCCCTCTCCCAGTGGAGGGAGTGCCTCTGAGGGTTCCCCTCCTCCTCCTCTCACATGAGTCTGCTCTCGAGTTACTGCGGCTGGATCCTGCCCGGTGCTGCCGCCTGTCCAACTTCAGGTCGGTCCCTCGAAGATCGAAGATCAGGACAGAGGGGCACTGGCCCCGGAGGACGCACACTGCTTGCCTGTGAGTACCCACAAGCCTACTTTGGCTCCGATGTAGTTGCAGACAGAAGCTTTCTCTGGGCTGGGGGCGGGGGCCATGTGAGTATGGCCCAGACAGGGGATAAAGCAAAGTGTCCTGTGGGTCTCCTGTGGGTGCAGCTTCCGCTAGGGGACAGGGAGGGGAAGGAAAGGGTGCTGTCTGCAGCCTGTGAGTACCCCAATGGCCATGGGACAGTGCTATCGGCAACCTGTGAGTGCAGCCACTGGGTCCCAAGGAAAGGCCAGGATTGATTTTAGCAGCTGTGACAAAGAGCACAAATTACAAATTCTCCCCCAATAATAGGAAATAACTGTGGATTTTGAAGCTTTCTGCACCAAAATCTGCACATTTGGTAATTCATTGTGTCATTTCCACCTGCTGCATTTCCACGAGCTTTATTTGCTGAAAAATAACAGGGGCAAAACTCTGAGGGACAGATTTCTTGTAATTTCAATGTTTACAAACAGGTGTTTGCGCAGGGATCGCAAAATAACGACGCATTAGTATTCAAGGCCTAAATTTTGAAAGTCCGGAAACGACGCAAACAAACCCAGAGTGAAAACGCTTGTTTGTCATATTTCCGAGGCATTGTCCAAGTTTTTATGCTTTATTTTTATAATTAAAAGATCACACAGCCAACTACGGTATACAATTATTGAATATGTAGTCCACGTTGAAAGGAATATTCAAGATTTACAAGTTCAAAAATAATTTAAAAGTTTTTATGACAAAGTTTTATTATCTACTTTTAAAAGAACTTTCTCAATGGTACTTCAGTAACCTGCAGTTCATAGCCTGAATCTTCGCGAGGCCCACTTGTTTCTACATCCTTCCAAGGCCTGTAAATTGAGAGTCATGACGTTGGATAATGTTGTCACCCATTATTTACAGCGTTTAGAAACACCCGAAGTGAGACAGGAAGCTCTGTATTGTCATGCTGCCTGATAATGCAATTCTGGTCAAATCAGAACTTTTCATTGAACGGCTTTTGTCGGCTAGATGAAAATACAGGAATAAGCAATTGATCCTGAAACAAGGGTCACTAGAGGGGGTGAGCGTGGAGTGTCTCAGTAAGGCCTCTTCTGCAAGGCTCATGGACCAAAGGGCACATCTCTGTGCCAGGGCCGGTGACTCCCTCTCACTAGTGGACCAAGAGGCCAGGAGGGCGAGGTACAGAAAATGCAATACCAGATGGAAGAGAAGGAGTCAGGCAGAGGCGGGAAACTGAAGAGTGGGGACAGAAGGACTATGTAGAGAAAAAGAAGAAGGACAAGAAAGGGGCATGCCATTGAGCAGGCAGGGTTCTGGCTCCTACCAGCCAAATTAGATGTTCGACCAGTTAGTTTTGTTTTTTTATTTGATTTTCAATATATGATTGTAAATAGAACTATAAGCTTATTTCACACCACGTTAAAAACCCACACGTATAAACGATTTACAAAATAAATAATAAAAGTAGTAACTCTTTGCGAAGCCATTGCCATGTGGTCAGCAATGAAAGCGTGTAAACAAGTGCTGAAGAGCAGCAATAAGCCCCTGTGCCACTCGTGAGTCAACCCCCTGTGACGTCTATCTCAGCACACACCCGAGGGATCTCATCCAACATGATTGGATGAGCTCACTGTCACCAAATGCTCCTAAGATCGTTGCATACTTGAGCTTTGGCTAACCACTTGCTGGTGACATCATGAATGTGTGAATAGGTTTCAGACTTGAGGAGTCTACGGGGTCCAAGTTTGGACAATATTATCAATAAGGTTTTATTGACCACTTCTGCAGATACATGGCAGATTTCAGTAACAGAATAGCTCCCGCATACAATGTGCTCTATTTGCTTTTCCTTTACTAATGTCTTGGTACTCAAAGCTCTGATTCAGACTTGTCAGAGTGGCCATTTCTTTTGATTAAACGTGTTCTGCTTGCAATCAGCAAGTGGGCACTTAATTTAAGTGTTATCAGGTGCACAGCGAAGACAGCTGGGAGTCTCAATGACCATAAAACAAGGAAGGGATTGCAGTAATGTACAAAACACATAGGTCCTCATTGCCCATTATGAAAACACACCCACTTATGTTTATCAGCGTACTAGTTCTAGTTGCTCATCTAAAGGTAATGCACTTATTTCTCCTAGAAATGCCAGCGCTGTAACAAGAGTTAAAAAAACTGAAAATCAATAATACTGGCATTGAGTTGGAACCTTAATAACAGTGCTTAGAAACTGTATGTGTGTACCCCTCTCTCTCATGTTTGTGTTCTTTTTCTATCTTTCCTCTTTCTTGTTCTTTTCCCAGGCTCATTTTTGTGCCCTGCTTTGCCCTCTCTGTCTTTCCATATGTATTCCTCTGTCTCTTTCATACTCTCTCTGGCTCTCTGTTTAGTCGCCTGACTCACTTTCTCTTTCTCTTTCACTGTTTTCCTCAATATACCTCTATGAGTCTATTTTTTTCTCTTTGCCTGTCTATTCCATTCTTTGTCCTTCTGTCTCTGTCTCCCTCAGCTTCTCCCTTATGCGCTTTATTTGCCACACATGTTTGCCCTCTCCATGCCTCACTGTCTCCTCATTGTCTTTTCCTGCCTGTGAAGCATAGTAGCCTAGTCTCAAGCCCAGGTAGGCATCCCTTGACTCCACACAATCAGAATCATGAAGTTCCAAATGGCCAGGCTGTGCTTGTGCATACTCTATAGAGAGGCAGGGAGTGAATATGTGCATCTATGAGAGATTGATATATAGCAAGTGTGATAGCCTCAGCCATTTCCAGCTCTTCAGCTAAGCACACTGAATGGTGGGATTTCCAACCTCATACAAAAAGCAAATGAATATAATCTCTAAAAATGCAACATGCTATTGACTCGAAGGTCATGGCTGTCTGGAGTTTGTCAAACATGGCATAGCTGACTTGGTGGAGTGTCACACAATTTAGTTTTAAAGGTTTTTATAATTGCAGAGTTTGGCTCTCTTCTCAATATTTATCAGATGTACAATCTCCTCTTCATCAGGCCCTTAGGCTGGTATTAATGTATAGTAAGTTTACCAGATAGGCCATGTCACCAGGGGCACCCTATTCATGGCCATCTATTCCTTTTACAAAGCATTGTAATTTGGAATCTATCTATCCGGCCAGAATAGAGAAATAATGCTTTACATTTTAAGGATCATCTATTGCATTAATCTTTGCAATCAAGACAATCTAGGAAAGTTTTTCAGAACGTACATTGCCAGGATGAATATATTTATTTCACAATACAGAAAGCGACTGACATAAGAAGTTTCTGAAAGTAAACAGTTCTTATCTGCATCCTGTTTGCCTTCTACTCTTCATTTTGATATACCTGCCATGGGTCGCAAGGGGAGTGCCATGGGTCGCAAGGGGAGTGCCATTGGTAGCAAGGTGTCGCAGATGCGAACCCTGGTGACTTCTAAATGATAGTCCATGGCTGGATCCTTCCTCTTGGTACTTTTCATCGGCTCCTGCCTCTGCTGCAGTGCCTAACTAGGAGCCCCTGCCTCGCAGCTAGCACTGACTACTAGAGAAGAGCACAAGCCACCCACCTCTGGAGGACCTAGGATGACTAGGTATCCTGGATTCACCAGGACAGTCCAGGTTTTTCACCAGCTGTCCCATTACTTGCTACTTCACGTTCAGTATTTCTTTTGGGATTGGCCCTACCCTGATCTGAGTTTGGCTGGGTGGGGGGATGATCACATCTGCACTATATGTTTATTGATATTTGCTGAGATGCTCACTGTCGACTGTCACTATTTATTGCCGCTACTTATGATGAAAATGTTGCATTATTCAGATGGCCAGGTTTGGTAATATAGAAGGTCCCTCAGACCTCTCTCTAGTGTCATGGAATGTATGGGGTCTTAATGAGACTCACAAGAGAAGGCAGGTAGTCCATTATCTGCTACGGCATAATGTGGACATTGCTTACTTACAAGAGACACATCTTCCCAAAGCAGACGCAGCACGCTTCGGAGCCAGCTGGGGTGTGCATAGATATTTTGCCAATTAGAGTAATTACGCAAGGGGTACAGCCATTTTGATCCACAAGAGGGTCCCATTCAGTTTTGGTTCCATTCTCCGGAATGGTGAGAGCAAATATCTCATCGTCTCTGGGTCACTGATGGGCAGGAATGTTGCACTGGTGTGCGTCTACTCCCCAAACACCGACTCCCCTGACTTCTTCCACACCCTACATACTCAGCTTGGCAGGTTAGAGCCGCAGGTTTTACTTATGTGTGGGGATTTTAATTTACTGCTCAATCCCAGGGTAGATAGCACTTCCATGGCTCCAGACTCTAAGCCACGTGCCCGCTGTGCCCTTATGGAGCTCTGCAACCAGTTTGCAAGGCTGGACGTCTGGCGCAAACACAACCCTAACCTTACAGAATATACACATTACTCCGTCCAACACAGCACCTGGACTAGGATAGATTTCTGGCTACTTTCCCCATATGTTTCAGGGTGGTGCACCTCAATTGAGAAACTCCCCAGGACTTACTCGGACCACTTTCCAGTTGTGTTACACCAAAAAGTTGCCCGTCCCGAGGGCTTTGAACGACAATGTTACCTTCCTAGTCACGCTCTCCATGATGAAGTGTTTGAGGCGGAGATATGCGGGGCCATCGAGGACTACTTTGCCATCAATACCGGTTTCGTAAACCCATGTGCAGTTCTTTGGGAGGGTTTTAAAGCCGTTATCAGGGGTGCATGCATTGCCAAACACGTCAGAGTCTTTAAGGACCTTCGTAACACATTGTTACGCCTCAACTGCGAAATCGAGTCGCTAGATGGTGCTTCTACACATTCCATATCTCTTACTTCCGAGGGCCAATGCTTGGCCCTTTTGGCAGACTATAGGGAAACAGCAGACCGGGAAATATTGTACTTGGGCAAATACCAGACAGCTAGACGACATGGCAAGGGCGAAAGGCCTGGCAGAGTTCTGGCCCAGATGCTGATGTCGCTCTATCATAAGCCATATATCATTGAACTACACACCTCTGACAACCGCACGTGCACCTCCACAACAGACATTCGGAATGAGTTTCTGGAATATTTCTCGACTCTGTATTCCACTAAATTAGGGAGCTCTCATGAGGCACAAGAAGAATATCTAGACGAGATTGCACTTGTCTTTCTCAAAAAACATATGCAGGAACCGTGCGGACATGATTGGTGCTATAGACACTTATCGTGGCTCCTCAGCCCCTGGGGTAGATGAGTACAAGGACCTGCTCGTACCGCAACTCATTGAGGTTTATGCTGAGGCCTTAGAAACACGACTACTTCCCCGACACTCCGGTAGGCTGTCATAATTTTACTCCCCAAACCTGGTAAGGACCCCATGCAGTGTAGATCATACAGGCCTCTGTCCCTCCCAAACCTAGATTATAAAATAGTAGCCTAGGTCATCTCTACCCGATTGTCCCAACTAATGGAATTTATCAATCCGGTTTTGTGCCCCATCGATCCACCTCACTTAATCTCAGAACACTCTTCACAGTAATACATAAGATCAACCCTGAGGTCCCTGCAGCATCAATCCTCCTGGACACAGAAAAAGCTTTTGATTTATTAGAGTGGCCCTTTTTCCTTTCTGTTATGTGTCGTATGGGCATGCCCATGGGATTCATTGCTACAACTGCATTGTTATACAATAAACCCACTGCGAGACTTTGCTTAAATGGTACACTCTCCCGACCGTTACGGCTCACCCGTGGGACCCGCCAGGGCTGCCCCCTGTCCCCTTTATTGTTTATCCTGGCTATGGATCCATTGATATGCCATTTTCAGGAATGACACCTACAAAGAGGTCTACAATTCAATACTGGCCCCCTCCTGGTTTCGCTCTATGCAGACAACATAATCCTTTACGTTAGACACCCCCAAGATAATCTTAGACCCATTGATCAGGGAGATTTCTAGATTTGGCCGCTTCTCAGGCCTAGGCATCAATTGGCATAAATTAGTTATCTTTCCTTTAACATCAAGCACAAAGCCATGGGAGTGCGAATTCCCGCTGAAGTAGTGCACAGACTCAGTTAAATATTTAGGAGATCAAATTCACTTGGACACTGCCCAGATAATAAGTCTAAACTATGGGTGTGCCATAGACGCTCTAGAAACACAGATAGAGAAATTGCTTAGACTACCCCTATCGCTTGCTGGCCGAGTTCCAATACTGAAGATGGTAGTATTCCCCAAATTTTTAAATCTTTTTAACAACATACCAATTCCCCTAACCAATGGTTTTTTTCAGACGCTCCGCATGCTTTTGACCCGTCTGGTCAGGGGTGGGAAACAGGCACGAGTCCAGTGGTCAGTCCTCAGGTTGCCATATGATAGAGAGGGATATAGTGTCCCTGATCTGCAGTTATATTACGTAGTGGCCCAAGGCTGTTACGCTTACTCCTGGTTTCATCCAGACGCCAGGATACCATATTTGCGGCCTAAAGCTAATTTTGTTCTCCTTGGGCGGCTTTCGACTATCCTACCTACGGGTGTTCTCAGAGACCCCCATGACATCCAAACTGTTTCCAAAACAAGCTGGGCGTGGAATAAACTGAGCAGGCTTACAGGTACCCCTACATTGTATTCCTCTGCGCTACCCCTCCCCAACCCTCGCTGGATTCCAATCAAAAGCGAGCGTTTGGTACAGTGTATTCTGACGACATTTGAAATCTCACGAACGGGTGATTTGTACCCAGGGGTCACATCTTTTCACTATCAGTGAATGCTCATTTTCAATCTGGCAGCATCATGGACAGGTTTGTCCTTGGCCGCAGCAGATCCGCCCTACGGTCCACCTTGCCTACCTTCCCAGTCGAGCCGGACTCGTTCCCCCCCTCTCACGATGATAATAGAGAGCAAAAATAGCGTTAATTTAATTTCCGACCTATACAAGACATGTGCTGCTCTGAGACCTGTAAAAGACGACAAAATCTGCAGCAATTGGGAGGCTGACTTGGGGCGTCCGTTCACTAATGAGCAATGGGCCAAATGTTGCGCAGTCACACAAGAAGTTGCGCTAAATAAAAGGCACAAGCTCCTACATTTCAAATTTTTTTGCCGCATACATTTCACCCCTGCTATGGCACACAGAATTGAACCTTCCAAACCACACAACTGTCGTAAATGTGCAGCAACTCATGCTGACTTCGCACATCTCACCTGGGCATGTCCTAAACTGCAGCCCTACTGGGAACGCATACACCACATGTTAGGACAAATGATCAACCTTCCCCTGATCCCCACTCCGGAGGTGGCCCTATTGGGATATACAGTTAATTTCCCTAAGAAGATCAGGCGGTTCGCATCCCTGGGACTACTACTAGCAAAAAGGAAGGTGGCTATCCACTGGGGACGTAAGTCTGTGCCTACTGTTCAGAATTGACTGAACAGCCTGGCCTATTGCAATGTGAATAGCGAAATCTCCACTAGTATAATGCCCAGTACATCCTTACCTAAGTACATATGGAGTCCATATCGTTCATACGTGGAGAACATGCACCAGACACCCAACTCTCAGCTGAAATGGATCATTATACCGGAGGAAGTGGGGTAAATTTCCACTTACAAAACCCATTGTAATGGTAGAATTGTAGACTGCATGGCTCACCTGGATATGTGTCAACGAGGTTACATGAATGACACGACTGCTGGGATTGACGGGAGGACGGGAGGGGAACTGAGAATACCTGGCATTTTGATAATGTTATAATAGTGCTACTTCTTTCACCTAACCTGGGAAATTAGAACATGACTGTGATCTTTCTAGCATGTACTTTTACACTGCGACAATGTATGGCAATTCACAAGTGATCAGATATGCATATATGTCTCTTTTGTACTTAACAAAACCTGAAAATAAAGTTTAAAGAAAAAAAGATTTCAATTAGGATTTTTGTCCACCATTTTGGATAAAGTTTAAAACGTTTTGATAGGATAATATTCGGGCCAATTGCTCTTCACTTGGAGAGATCTTCAATAAAGAACTCGATTTTCCCCTCTAGAAAGATGGCTTCAAATTTTGTTCTCTTGATTCTTTGATCTGCAACTGGCTCAACTGTGTGCCGAAGAAGGCATATGCATTGTTTGGCGGATTGTAGCTGGAACACTTTTTATTGGCTGAAAATTGTATTGGAGTGGATTATCCAGAATTTTTTGGGTAATTTTTACCTATAAGATGTTCATTTTAGCAACCAGTCCTTCGGACCTTCACCAATTCCGTTCCAGAATTTCCTCGAATAGTTTTCTAGTGCTATGATCTCTAAAACATTCCAACTCTTTTTTATTACCTCTTCCTTTCTTTTTATAGGCGTGTTGCAGTCTTTCATGTCTGTTTCAATTTCCTCTAGTTTTGCTCTAGTTTTGCTCTCAAATGGACTAAAGTGTTAAGCCGTTCTTTAACATATCTGCCAGCATCATCGAACTAGGGCGTGCTCATCAATTTTGTAAGGGTGTCTAGGTCTATTCCGGCATGAATATCTTGGTACTAGTGATCCTAATGTATGTGGAAGATGTTATTAGCAGGACAGCCGATCTCCAAGTTGTGTGTCTGTATTTTCCAAGGTTTTGATTTGGCTAGAATATTTATGTCTTCTCGCCAATTCTCTGTCTTACTTTGTAATGTTTAGTCGCACATTAGAGCTACAATTCCATCTGCTGTTCAGTTTTTAGGCTCCAGGGCCTTCTAAAGGTTAAGACCTTTAAACTGCCATGCACTCCTGTATCTGTCAAAACTGCTCCAGTTTTCAGCTCGGAAGAGGATGTTGCAAATTACTGTTTGAGACATTCTGGCACAATATGTAGAGTTTGGGGCAGCATAATGTTCAATGCAGACCTTGTTTTCACTCGCACAGAACTCTTTAAGTAAAAAGAAATATTCTCACACCGGGGTAGTTGTGACTGAATGAAGGAACGCCTAAAGCATTCTATTGTTAAGTAGGTGATCTGCATAATTCATTAATTATCCATATTGGAATTGAAGATAAGAATCACAAGTCTGCAGGTCTGCTCATTGCTTCCCTGATTGTGGTGCGAAGGTTTAGGCATTCAGAATTCCTTCTCTGCTGCACATAGACGTATATTATTCTTAGAAATGCTTTTCCAGGTAGAAAGATTTTTCATGCTTGCATGTTTTCATGAAGATTAATCCAATTCTGGTGTCAACCCCATAGGTGATATGCAAGCTACCACTATTTTGTGTGCCTGTCTCCCAAATGCCTAGAGTAACCTAGGCTATATCCATTGTCATGCTACCTTCAAGACTCTAATTTACTGGTTGGTTAGAAGTTAATTCCAGTCCTGATCTCCTAGTTTTTGAGGGATCCTAGGTATATTCCATGATAGAACAAACATTTTTATTCTCAAAATGTGGGACTGCCACTTTCTTGGTGTAGCCAGCTGCTAGTCTGTCTTGGCATGATTTGGTGATCACTGAGTTTACTCCGAGATGAATGAAGTTACTGAATGTTCAGTGTCAAGTTTCTTTTTTCTTTTTTTTTCCTTTGCACAGCACTCATACATATGTACATACATTGGAATTCACCCACATAACTAATGTGCATTTTTCATCTTCACCACACCCCAACCACCCCCGGCGGCTGGTGAAAACCTCAAGCTCTATTTGCTTTACATTCTTAACAGTCCTATATAAAATATCTAAGCTACTCGTTCCAGGTACAAACGTAAAAAGTTTAAGGGACCTCACATAACCAGCGTTCCCATAGCTCTTATAGTATATAAAAGTACTTTCACTACAGAGCCAGTAACATGCTATATGCCATAACATCACCTTCTTAACTTCCTCCTTAACGATGACCTATTTTTCTCTACCCATTCTGTCAGTGGCGCACATATTTTAGCGCCCTTCATTCATGCGCGTGTCTTTTTCCTTCCATAAACGGCTTTTTCTAAATAATAAATTGCCAAAAAAGGGGAAAGCCACTGCTGAAATCCTGTGGGATTTGGAGTCCAGCCAAGTGGATGCTATACACAGTTGAAGAACCGCCATGGTGATAAACACCAAATATTGGCCGACATTCCCCTGATCATCTTCCGCCACCCCCAGCACAACCAAACTTGGAGAAGGAGACACTCTATTCCTAGAGCTTCTTTAAAAAATTTGGTAATATCTTGTTTTAGCTTAAAAAGCATATTACAGGAAACAAAAATGTGGACCAGATCTGCCTGATATAGTGCACATTGGTGCAAAATATCCCTTTTCCACTCCCCCATTTACCTATCTTGTTTGGGGTGTAATATCGTGAGAAACAGGTCTTGTAATATTGTGCCTGTAGCCAGGTCGGAATTAGGATACCCTGTGCCATTTTAAGTGACTGCTGAAATGTATCCTCTGAAATACCAATTTTCTCCTTCCATTTCAGTGACCAATGTTCCAAATCATCTTTTATCAGAGAGTTAAAAAGGTTATAGATAACCCATACTGAAAGGTCCCTGTTTTCTGCCAATTTTTCAACTATATTATTTCTGGAGAATCCTATTGTTCCGCCTCCCTTCTTAAATAGAAAATCCCTTACTTTAAGATATTTGAAGAAATTTCTACGATCGATCTGAAATGTATCTCTAAGATTTTCGGAGGAAACAAGGCCTTCTAGAGAGAAAAAGTACCCAAGTTTAGTCTGGGGCACCTCCCCCATCTTTCAATCGTTTGATGGTACTAAATGTTCAGCCGATTTGGATTGCATATTAATGGTGTATAAAAAATTGAGTCTGCCTATACCAATTGTTCTTCTAACTGTTTTTCAAACTTTTAACCCCCCTAGTAATGTCTAAAATCGAACTTTTTTATAATGGTTATCATTTAGGTAACGCTACAGCCATCCCCAAGCTTCTTCCCCTAATATGAGTTCAGGGGGGGTCGGAACCTCTTCAGTATATCTTCCAGTACCAGTTTGTGTAATAGTGTAGTAGCCCAATAATAAAGTCTAAGGTTGGGTAAAGCCCATCCTCCTCTTTACCTCAGGAGTGTGAGAAATTTAAAGGCCCTTCTTGGTAGCATATGCCCAGATAAATCGGGAAAATAGGTCTTCTATGATATGTCCCAATAATAGATAAATGAAGATTATTTAATCTAGACAAGTCCTGCTTGCTTCTGATTAGTAGAGGTTCTACATTATCTTTGACAATATCATACATATTTTCCTAAATATTTATCCCTAGATAAGTTGCGTTTTTAGCCACTCTGCGGTCACTGATCATTGTATTCCCATTGACCACTATTTGTGTTTTACAGCAATTAAGTGCATATCCAGAAAGTCTCCCAAACCTTTTTGCTTCCTCTTCTACTTCATGCAGAGCGGTAATTGGATCGGGAGTTACAAGGGCAATGTCGTCAGCATATGGCAGCACTTCTGTTTACTTCACTTCTGTTTTTTGTGTGTCACAATCGGTCTGATGACCCTACTGTTTTCTAGCTGACGTAAAAAATGCTCAATATATACCGCAAATAGCAGGGGTGAACTAGGTCAGCCTTGTCGGGTCCCTCTAGTTATAGCAAACGGATCAGAGAGTGATCCATTAATGAAGACCCTGGCCACTGGATGGTAATAGAGCATTTTAATGTCCTACGATAACCCCCTCCTTGACTCCTACCCTTGACAGGGCCTCCCATTAAAAGTGCCAAGAGACCTTGTTAAAGGCCTTTTCTGCATCCAGTAGAATTAGAGCCATTGGGTCCTTAGGTATCGTAGTGGCATCTAGACGTGTGATAACCCTCCTTATATGGTCAATCGTCCCCCGCCCTGAAATGAATCCATGCTTGCAGTTTGAGATTACCTTCTGGACAATTGGTGCTATGCGGGAAGCCAAGACTTTGGAGTATATCTTGCTGTCACAGTTAATCAATGTTATTGGACGATATGAGCTGGGCTCACTTGCAGCTTTTTTTTTGTTGAAAGATCATTATTTTGCGGAAGCCCAAGAGATTGGCAGTCTACCCCCCTTAAATACATGGATAAACAGCAAGGTCATGCAATCTTTGAGTTGCTGTGAAAACTTTGTAGCTGGAATGCTATCCAACCCAGTAGCTATGCTGTTAGGAAGGCTATTGATACATAATATTATCTTGATCCATTGTGGGAGCTCATCTAGCTGTTGTTGGTCTTCCACAGAGAATTGTTTTCCTGGGATTGAATTCAGATATTCCTTAATTTCTCTAGAATCACCTGGTAAGTCATCTTTATATAGATTTAGATATAAGTAGAACGTATTTTGAATACTATCTGGATCTGAAACTAATCCCCGTATTGGGCTCCTAATCTCCAGTATAAAATTATGTGACATCTTTTGTCTTGCTCTTATGGCCAAGTGATGCCCAACCTGTTCACTGCACTCACATGCTTTCTTTCTTCACACTGTGAGACTATCTGCACCTTCTTTAGCTATTATTTCCAGGAAATATGATTTAGCCACTATCACCTTTGCCTGCACTTCCTCCACATTCCCTCTCTGTTGCAGAGTGTTAACCAAGTCCTCTTCTGCGTGAGTCAGCCTGATTTGTAAATCATATGTTTGCTGTTGTTTCTTTTATTAAGGCTCAAGGAATATCTAAGGGTTTCCCCACATATACCTGCTTTCAGTGTGTCCCATACGATATCAATTCCTGCACTGCCTACATTTTCCTTCAGGAACAGCGGGATCCAATTCCTCATGTGATTACAGTATTCTTCGTTCACCAAGAAGGCTTGTTCAAAGCTCCAGATTTCATCCCTGGGTTTAGACTCATTTCCCTTGATCTCAATCACTAAAGGGTTGGGATCAGAAAGTATACATGGGGTTTTCTCTATTGTACAATCATGAAGCAGGGAGTAGGACATTGGTATGAAATCAAGTCGGGCATGAATTTTGTGTGCAATAGAAAAATGAGTAAAGCCAGGATACGATGAGTTTTGCCACTTCCAGACATCGCTCAGCCCATGGTCTATACACAATGACCTTAATGCCCGAAACACTTTAGGTTTCCTGCCACTGTAAGGCCAATTAGCTTCTGAGCTTAATTTCATATTGGCAGGTATATTTATAACAAAATCCCCACAAGGAATAACAGGAAGCGGCCAGATGGCAAGTTCATTATTTACCTGATGAAATACTCCTGGATCATCCAGGATCCTACCATAGATCGAACAGATCATAAACAATTTCCCAGTTCTTTCATGACATTCTGTTATTACCCATCTTCCTAACCAGTAAGCTAATGTTCAAGTAAATTGCAAAGAAATATTGCGTGAAAACATCGCCACCCTTCTTTTATGAGTGTTTTGTGCCATCCTGCCAACCAATCTATATCGTAGTGAGTTCAAAAGGTGCAGTTGAGCTGCTTCTATGTGACTCTCCAGTATACACACAATATCTACCTTCAGTAGTCGAAGCCCTTTAGCAGTGTGGTGTCTTTTCTTGGTATCATTCAGGCCTCTAATGTTGATGGCGGCTATACGTATTTTACCCATCAAAGATACACAAAAGATCGTACTTATGAGACTTATAAGACACCTCGCCCTCCTGCCAGCCCCACCACCCTGAACCTCTCCTGCCCCACCTCCCACCATCTACAATTGAGGTGACCTGGCTCGGGCCGAGCCACGGTGATGTCATCTAAGCAATCATGACCTCGTCACTCCTACTCAAATCTTTCCCCCTGCCAACCTCAAAATGATATAACATATATTTATACCATTAGCAAATCAATATCCATTTAAGTAAGCCACAATATTAAACTTCCGCATATTGAAAACCAACATAGCCTTAGACGTAAGACCCAAATGCCTCAATGACTGATTATGTCATCTATTAGACCCCATTATCAGATCTGCCGGAAATCTCATTTAAATATGCTTGGACCTGAATTTCTGACATGAAACTGTGTGTCCCCCCCTGGAAACAATCTTTAGTCGAGCTGGGTTCTGCAGGTAAACTTCTGCATCCATTTGTTGAAAAGGGGAAAAAGCTGCCTCAATCACCACCTCCGTTCCACGGTGGCATGAGCGAAATTCGGCCTGGTGAAAAAACTCACTCCTTCAAATTCCTTTTTCACCTTTGGGTGAGCTAAATCATAGATAGTCTGTCGTAATAAGAAATTTCCAAAGTGTAGCAACATAGCCCGTGGCCATTCTGGGGTATTCAAAGGACGTTTTGGAAGCATTAAGGGGAACCTGTGTGCTCACTGAATCTCCTTGTCCCAATCCCAGGTTCTCAGTTCAGGAAAGGCCCCTCTTACTAGGCAGACCATGGATCTCCTAGGATCATTTCCTTCGATGCCCTCAGGAATTCCTAAAAAGTGAAGGTTGTTGCGGCTTTGCCTATTTTCTTGGACTTCCATTTTCTAAATCAGGTCTTTTACTATCCCCTCATGTGCATCATTCTGTGTCTTTAGAGCGACAACATCTTTTTCCAGATTTTCAGCTCGGGCTTCTACAAAGGCCATTCAGTCCGCTATTTCCGAACAAGTCTGCCTACTTTCCTGAATGCACCCTGCAGGTTCTTTGCTGCCATACGTGTTCTCCGATTCTCCATCTTAACCTCCTCCTGAATGCTCTTGATCGATTGCAGTACCAATGATAAGGCAGGATCATTCTGCTTCCCAACCCCTGAAGTCTCTCTGGTGTTTGTCATCGTGAGATTCCACTTTGATCCGACAGTTTAATCTGTTAGAGTGGTTAGTTGTGAAGGCGAGTAGGCTCATTTCAAATCCCTGGCACTGCCACAGTCGGAGGTCTAGTGTAGGTTTTTTGTCCTTTTTTTTATTAGGGATTTATTATGTCCTTGAGCTGTTGAAGGGAATTCTGACCCGGAGCTGCTATTCCAGTTGTCTCCTTCTCCTTCACTAGAGTCTGATATGCTCACATCTGAGATCTCAGATTCATCAGTTAATGCGTAGAACTTTTCATGAATGTCAGGACATGGAGTTTGTATTGGCGGGGTGTTTACTGTTTCATTCCCGGCATCAATACCCCAGGGGGCTTCTTGTTTATAGACATTCCCTGGTTAGCTTTAGTTATTTTATCGTCATTCTTGAGGGCTCGGATAGGGCTTGTGCCGACTGGATATTCCACATCTAGACCATGTTCTACTCCTGGGTTAGTCTTTATGTTAGCTAAGTAGTGCCAGCAGCAGTTTGCTCCTCGTTCCCCTTTCCCTGTTCCACAGTTCCTTGTGATGCTGCCCCACCTGGACCAAAGAGATTGGTTATTAGTGGTTGACAATCCTCTACATCCGGGGGGGTTTTATATGGAGCTTTTTTGATTGTCTCTGTTTTAGCCACCTTTTCCACTTTTTCGTTCCCCTTGCCACCGTGCCCCTCAGTCTTTTTACAATGATTTTCCAACTCTCTCTGTGAGGGGGCCTGGTTATTTGCTGTATCTACAGCCATAGAAAGTTGGGTGCTACTTGTCTTTGCAGGCATTTCGCTACGTCCCGACATGGCCAACTGCAAGATGCAATGTTTTACTAATCCTAAAAGTTAAGAAGAAAGTTTCTTCCTTTTTTGGCAGTGCTGGCTCCTTGATAAAGCTGATGCTGAAGGACGCTCTTGTCTCTGCATGTACTCACGCCGCAGGCCAATCATGAGCACAGAGAACGCCCAGGAAACTAGCCACTTCGTGACATGCCGCAGCAGGCCAATGGGGCACAGCAGATGTCTGATCGAGCAGTGCGGTTGTCAGAAGGTGCCCACTCCATAAGTCCCAGCGTTTCCAAGCAGACACAGATCGTGTGCCACGGCTATGTCATTCTCAGGTAATCCCGAGGTGGCATTTTAGCACGGCATTGGGGTGATTCTTAATGATTTGGTTCCGACCGAAGGGGTGTGTCAAGTGAGACATTACTCAAACGCCATCTTGCCTCCCAAACTGTGGTCTTGGACCCAGAAGTGGCAAGTTTCAAGGACATTGCAGTTTTCCGTGCCAACTTGGGCTGCTTGTTTTTACTGCAAGTGGAGCTTTCACTTCCTTTACTCATGGGCATGGAGGAGGTCTCATTGGTGTCAGTGGCCTTGGGTTTGTACTTTCAGCAGCTGGTGCAACCTTCAGTGATTTGTTTCACAGTTCCAATCACTACCTTTAGTTTTGATCATGGGATTATAAAGGATTCAGGTTTCAGTCTGTGAGGCCTGTGTGTCGTGATTCAAATAATATGATGTATATGTTCAATGAAGAACTTTTCTTTTATCTTTTGACCTACTAAAAGTTATTCCATTTGATGTTTCCCTCACCTAGTTTCTCAGACAGCTATTTCAGGACAAATCTGTAGCAATACTTTACCTCTATTTCCAGTTTGTTCCCGGCCATAGCAGATGATGTTTCACTTATCAGAGAGCCAATGTTTGATATGTAGTATGCAGTTGGAAATAAACTTTGGTTTATCAGTTTCAATTGTTCAATGCCAGACTTCTTGAAGTTTGTTGGCCAATTGATGTTACCAACCAGTGTTGTGAAGTCTGGTCATGGACTATTTCTCTGTGTCTTGGATGCACTTATAGAGACTCAAGATGCTGTGTCCCCGTGAAGGATAATTCCTAAATTCCTGGTTAATTCACCATTCATTCAGCTGTCACTACATGTTGCTGAAGACTGGAAATTAGTGGCAGGGACCTCATTTGAAATGTAAATGGTTTATGTTTTCAGGTATGCAATGCCCTGTCAAAACTGCTTTTTTCGGGGGTCATTTGAATTTTTATGATGTTCCTTGGGAAGATCCCAATTGTTGTTTCAAAAGTCATACAAGCCTTGGGTTAATTCTCTAATGTACACTCTTCCAGAAGACTGGAATGTCTAGCCACTAATAGATCCATAATTATCACTTTGCTTCTTTTTGGCCTGATTTCGAGGTCTCATGCGCCTTTACAATTACTAATAATCGCTAATGCTTTCCTCTCTTGGCTTCTGAGATATTGTGATATGTTTTGTGTGAAGAACTATATCTGGGCCACTCACTGGGTATAGCTTTTTCAGCACTTGCCTCTGTCTTCTCCATATTCATCTAAATTTCCTCCTCCACCAGTTGCGCTACACAAGAACACTTTGGGGCAGATTTACAAGCCGCTTGCGCCACTTTTGCATCACGTTTCCCATGTTAAAAGTGACGCAAAAGTGGCGCAAGGGGCTTGTAAATCTGCCCCTTTCTTTTTTGTTGGGCACAGCGAGATTAAGTGATTTGCCCAGAATCACAGGGTGTTGAGTTCCCTTGCCGAGACTCAAAGCCGGTTCCCCAGCTTCGATGTCAACGCTCTAGCTGTAAGGCCACGTCCTCTCCAACTTTTCCATCACAGTGGCTATTTTCTTAATTTTCCCTTCCTTGGTGAGGTCCACGGATGGCTTTATTATTGATTGTTTCTCACGCCATCGCCAGTACAGTTCACATAATGTACCACTAGTATGCACAACCTGGATCAATCAATCAATCAATCAATCAAGCATTTGTATAGAGCGCTACTCACCCGGAGGGTCTCAAGGCGCTTGGGGGGGGTCTGCTACTGCTCGAACAGCCAGGTCTTGAGTTGCTTCCTGAAGGCGAGGTGGTCTTGGGTCAGTCGGAGGTGGATGGGGAGGGAGTTCCACGTCTTGGCCGCCAGGTAGGAGAAGGATCTTCCTCCCGTTGTGGCTCTTCCGATGCGGGGGACGGCGGCGAGGGCGTGGCTGGTCAATCGAAGCTGGTGAGTGGGAGTCTAGAAGGTCAGGCGTTCGTTGAGGTATCTTGGGCCTTGGTTGTGGAGAGCTTTGTGTGCGTGGGTGAGGAGTCGGAACGTGATTCTCTTGCTGATGGGGAGCCAGTGCAGGTTTCTCAGGTGTGTGGAGATGTGGCTGTGTCGGGGAATGTCCAGGATGAGGCGTGCTGAGGCGTTCTGAATGCGCTGGAGTCTTTTCTGGAGCTTAGCTGTGGTTCCGGCATAGAGGGAGTTGCCGTAGTCCAGTCGGCTGGTGACGAGGGCCTGGGTGACCGTCTTCCTGGTTTCGGTGGGGATCCACCGGAAGATCTTACGTAGCATGCACAGGATGTTGAAGCATGACGAGGAGACGGCGTTGACTTGTCTGGTCATGGAGAGGGAGGAGTCCAGGATAAAGCCCAGGTTGCGTGCGTGGTCTGTTGGTTTGGGTGCGCTGCCCAGGGCAGGGGGCCACCAGGAGTCGTCCCAGGCGGAGGGCGAAGATCCCAGGATGAGGACTTCTGTCTTATCTGAGTTCAGTTTCAGGCGGCTGTTCATCATCCACTCGGCTACGTCTTTCATCCCTTCGTGTAGGTTGGTTCTGGCAGTGGCGGGGTCGTTGGTGAGGGAGAGGATCAGCTGGGTGTCGTCGGCGTAGGAGATGATGTTGAGGTTGTGTTGGCATGCGATGGCCGCGAGGGGGCTCATGTAGATGTTGAACAGTGTGGGGCTGAGTGATGATCCTTGTGGTACGCCGCAGATGACTTCGGTGGCCTCTGATCTGAACGGGGGAGGCGGACTCTCTGTGTTCTTCCGGCGAGGAAGGAGATGATCCATTCCAGTGCCTTCTCCTGGATTCCGATGTTGTTGAGGCGCTGAACTAGGGTGCGGTGGCAGACCGTGTCGAACGCCGCGGAGAGGTCCAGGAGGATGAGGGCCACTGTTTCTCCGTTGTCGAGCAGGGTTCGGATGTCGTCGGTGGCTGCGATGAGGGCGGTCTCAGTGCTGTGGTTGGCCCGGAAGCCGGACTGCGAGTGGTCGAGGGATCCATTCGTCTCGAGAAAGGCGGCCGGCTGTTTGTTGACGGTCTTCTCGATGACTTTGGCAGGAAAAGGAAGAAGCGAGATGGGGCGGTAGTTTTTGAGGTCGTTGGGGTCGGCAGATGGTTTCTTCAGTAGGCTGGCTGTAACTCAATCTAATAGATAGGTTTGCCTCACTTGCCTTTGATACTTGCATATTCCATCCACTATACAGCTCCATCTTCCACCACTTGTCTTTCCACAGAGGATGTGAGGGGATTTGTTCTAACAGAGAGTTGTAGGGATTAGTTCAAAAGGTGTTCAAAGTATGACAAGGGATTGCGTAATACAGGTGCACTCTATGAGAATGGAACAGGTCACCAGCCTTAATCCCCTCACAGCTGGCTGGTAAGCTGGGTGTTCCTTCCTTGATGCTCAGAGCAAAGCAGAGGGATTTTCAAAACCTTCCATTCTCGTTTGAATAACTATTCAAATTTGAGCCTACTTAATATAGGTCGGCAATTGCAAAAACAACAAGTGATGGACTGAATGTGGATCAATGTCACACACTCCCCCAGTCAAAAGATCTGGGCCCAAATCCATCGTTTTTTTGCACTCCACATCACCCTGGGTTAGACAATGGCGATATGCAAATCAGCTCTGACCCTGTTGCCCCATGGGAACAGTCCAGTCCGAACTACAAAAGCCATGTCCTTCCCAGAACGGAATCAAGCATCCGAGGACCGGACCGGTTTCGAGGTAACACCTCTCTTCAGCCCGGCTAGCTTGACTCCAAGTGGTGTGGAGTGCCTGGGACCCACGTCTGGGCATCCCCAGCGCACTTAGGGCGGCAATTGCAAAAACAACAAGTGATGGACTGAATGTGGATCAATGTCACACACTCCCCCAGTCAAAAGATCTGGGCCCAAATCCATCGTTTTTTTGCACTCCACATCACCCTGGGTTAGACAATGGCGATATGCAAATCAGCTCTGACCCTGTTGCCCCATGGGAACAGTCCAGTCCGAACTACAAAAGCCATGTCCTTCCCAGAACGGAATCAAGCATCCGAGGACCGGACCGGTTTCGAGGTAACACCTCTCTTCAGCCCGGCTAGCTTGACTCCAAGTGGTGTGGAGTGCCTGGGACCCACGTCTGGGCATCCCCAGCGCACTTAGGGCGGCAATTGCAAAAACAACAAGTGATGGACTGAATGTGGATCAATGTCACACACTCCCCCAGTCAAAAGATCTGGGCCCAAATCCATCGTTTTTTTGCACTCCACATCACCCTGGGTTAGACAATGGCGATATGCAAATCAGCTCTGACCCTGTTGCCCCATGGGAACAGTCCAGTCCGAACTACAAAAGCCATGTCCTTCCCAGAACGGAATCAAGCATCCGAGGACCGGACCGGTTTCGAGGTAACACCTCTCTTCAGCCCGGCTAGCTTGACTCCAAGTGGTGTGGAGTGCCTGGGACCCACGTCTGGGCATCCCCAGCGCACCTAGGGCGGCAATTGCAAAAACAACAAGTGATGGACTGAATGTGGATCAATGTCACACACTCCCCCAGTCAAAAGATCTGGGCCCAAATCCATCGTTTTTTTGCACTCCACATCACCCTGGGTTAGACAATGGCGATATGCAAATCAGCTCTGACCCTGTTGCCCCATGGGAACAGTCCAGTCCGAACTACAAAAGCCATGTCCTTCCCAGAACGGAATCAAGCATCCGAGGACCGGACCGGTTTCGAGGTAACACCTCTCTTCAGCCCGGCTAGCTTGACTCCAAGTGGTGTGGAGTGCCTGGGACCCACGTCTGGGCATCCCCAGAGCACTTAGGGCGGCAATTGCAAAAACAACAAGTGATGGACTGAATGTGGATCAATGTCACACACTCCCCCAGTCAAAAGATCTGGGCCCAAATCCATCGTTTTTTTGCACTCCACATCACCCTGGGTTAGACAATGGCGATATGCAAATCAGCTCTGACCCTGTTGCCCCATGGGAACAGTCCAGTCCGAACTACAAAAGCCATGTCCTTCCCAGAACGGAATCAAGCATCCGAGGACCGGACCGGTTTCGAGGTAACACCTCTCTTCAGCCCGGCTAGCTTGACTCCAAGTGGTGTGGAGTGCCTGGGCCCCACGTCTGGGCATCCCCAGCGCACTTAGGGCGGCAATTGCAAAAACAACAAGTGATGGACTGAATGTGGATCAATGTCACACACTCCCCCAGTCAAAAGATCTGGGCCCAAATCCATCGTTTTTTTGCACTCCACATCACCCTGGGTTAGACAATGGCGATATGCAAATCAGCTCTGACCCTGTTGCCCCATGGGAACAGTCCAGTCCGAACTACAAAAGCCATGTCCTTCCCAGAACGGAATCAAGCATCCGAGGACCGGACCGGTTTCGAGGTAACACCTCTCTTCAGCCCGGCTAGCTTGACTCCAATTGGTGTGGAGTGCCTGGGACCCACGTCTGGGCATCCCCAGCGCACTTAGGGCGGCAATTGCAAAAACAACAAGTGATGGACTGAATGTGGATCAATGTCACACACTCCCCCAGTCAAAAGATCTGGGCCCAAATCCATCGTTTTTTTGCACTCCACATCACCCTGTGTTAGACAATGGCGATATGCAAATCAGCTCTGACCCTGTTGCCCCATGGGAACAGTCCAGTCCGAACTACAAAAGCCATGTCCTTCCCAGAACGGAATCAAGCATCCGAGGACCGGACCGGTTTCGAGGTAACACCTCTCTTCAGCCTGGCTAGCTTGACTCCAAGTGGTGTGGAGTGCCTGGGACCCACGTCTGGGCATTCCCAGCGCACTTAGGGCGGCAATTGCAAAAACAACAAGTGATGGACTGAATGTGGATCAATGTCACACACTCCCCCAGTCAAAAGATCTGGGCCCAAATCCATCGTTTTTTTGCACTCCACATCACCCTGGGTTAGACAATGGCGATATGCAAATCAGCTCTGACCCTGTTGCCCCATGGGAACAGTCCAGTCCGAACTACAAAAGCCATGTCCTTCCCAGAACGGAATCAAGCATCCGAGGACCGGACCGGTTTCGAGGTAACACCTCTCTTCAGCCCGGCTAGCTTGACTCCAAGTGGTGTGGAGTGCCTGGGACCCACGTCTGGGCATCCCCAGCGCACTTAGGGCGGCAATTGCAAAAACAACAAGTGATGGACTGAATGTGGATCAATGTCACACACTCCCCCAGTCAAAAGATCTGGGCCCAAATCCATCGTTTTTTTGCACTCCACATCACCCTGGGTTAGACAATGGCGATATGCAAATCAGCTCTGACCCTGTTGCCCCATGGGAACAGTCCAGTCCGAACTACAAAAGCCATGTCCTTCCCAGAACGGAATCAAGCATCCGAAGGATAGGTGGCACTGGACACAGTGATACAACTTAGTGCCAGAGCTATATCAGGACATTAAAGTACTCAGGTGCTGTTTGAGGCCCACTCCTTACCACATACTCACTTTTTTCAGGAGCACACATGGGTCATACAGGTCCCCACAAAAGAGCACAAACCTTGGCAGCAGTGGGGTGACAAAATCAGACATTGACGTTGACACATAGGACAACAGGTATCCAGCTGTTCTGGTAGAAAAGACCCTGAGCCTGTCCATACAAATGGTAAGTGGGCACCAAGACAACTGATAGCAGAAAATGCCAAAGGTTACAGGAAGATGTCCATGAGACCGACTGCATGGTCACTTCCATCTGGTGTGACGCTACCCACACATCAAACAACTAGTGCGCTGACATGCCTCCTGTAAACAACAAAGACTTAGACTAATGGACATGAAGACACCAGGTTCAGTTTTCTTGAAATTATTGTTCAGATGCTCCTTCCTGGATGTTACATGCTTTCGAATCCATCAGTGCAGCATAGGCACTTGCAATTAAAACATTTAGGTGTACTCCCTGGGTCAGATAATTTTATCCTCCTGGGAATTTTCCCTCCCTAAGATATTTTTGGACGCGGGGTTAAGCCGGTGGTTGCCTCAAATGAGTGTTTTTTGGTTTCTTCTTGGGTTATAGTCTCCTCCCTTTCGCTTTTGGCAAATATTCATCTTAGAGGTTTGTTCACCATTGTTGTGTTCTTGTCTGTCATTACCCCGAGTGAAAAAGGTGTGCTTCTATGCAGAGAACCTTACTTCCATGTACTTCTTCTGGATCCTAAAACTCACCCATACTTTTTGTTCCAACATTTTATTGCAGTTTCACTTCATGCTGGTCACCGCTTTCTCCTTCTTTGACTTTAGGATCAGGTGGTGTGGATTTTCATTCAATTGATATTAGCATGGCTTTGACGAACCTATTTGCAGCATGAATTTAACACGACAAGATCTGAGGCCAGATGTTTGATTGAAAATTGCATGTGCAACTGGGTTTGCGACACGTTTGCCCTTACAATTTCCTCTGGGCCATGTACTAACACTATTTTGCGCCATTTTAAATGCGCATTTAGCTGCTAATCTAAATAATTAGCATTTTAATTAGTGGACTTTATCAATAGTATCATCTACCTTACACGGATATACTTCATCCTGGAAATGGACATGCCAATTATCCTTCATGACATATAAGTGATTCACGATAGCCCTGCTGTCTCACCCATAAATCACCAAGGACATTCAACCAAGCATCAATGAAGATGAAACACCTATATAATAAAGGAATATACACATTAATCTTGGTAATAGCAACCATACCCAAGATGAATCCGAAACTGATAAGCAGTGAAAATCGCAAAACTATTTGGAATATCTCACCTGGCTACCAGTGGTGTAATACGGGCCCACAGCCCCCGCAGTGCAGGAGGGCCCCAGAGCTGCAGGGGACCACCTCAAGTTTCCTACACATCCTACACTTTTTATGTCAACAGGTTTGTGCCCCTTTAAATTTGATGCCACTGTTTTTTTAACATGGACCTTTAACAATTGATTGTTATTTCTTATAATTCATCATCAAAATGTTCTTCATTGCCCACTAATGTAACATTTCATCGCTGGTTTTCACATTATGCGTCTATAGGCTAGTAAAGTAGCTCGGTTTACCAACAATGACACTATGCACTTAACAAAGGGACACCACCATCTCAAGATGAGTTGTGACCGATTGTACTAGCATTGCAGTAGTGTTAAATAACTAAAAATGAAAACTTCAACACCTCCTGCGCCACACCTGAAAATTGATTTAAGACTAGCATATTTTTCCCTGTAAATATAGTTTTTGTACTTATTTGTTTTGTACAGTTTGCACTGTACCTCAAACATCAAGAGTCCATTGCAATGTGCACTAATACAAAAAGAGCTGCAGGACAAGTACAGGATAGGCATGCCAAACAATTAAGGAGGATGGCTAAAACAGCACATAATTAGGTGTTCTTTATTAAACCCAGGGCTGTAAAAAGAAGTATATCTGATCAGAAGGGAAGCTTAGTTCTATCTTAATGCAAAGCCAAGATAAATATTCTCATTCCTACAAATGATAACTCGATGGAGAAAGGGTCTAGGCATAGTTCCGAAGCAACAGTGCTCTGTATAGGTAGTCATGTTTCTGAAATGCTTCCAACTGGGTCATGTGTTTTTCAATTGAAGGTCACCCTATCCTCAAATACTATCGCTGGTCAGGCCTCAAGTAGTAGTCAAGATCTTAAAAATTTTCGTACTATGTAGTCTCAAGTGTTGATATGAATGCCTCAATGTTCCATATAGCACTTAAATCACTCTAAGGGCATTTCAAAGCACTATTCCGAAATGCAAAAAGATGTAGGGAAATTAAGAGGAACAGAAGCACCCTAACAGTCCCGAATCTGCATTTGCACATGGCAGCCCATTGTGCACCTGTGCTGGGGAAAAGGACAGGAATGCACCGTATCTCATAGATAGGGCCCATTCCTGCCCTTTTGTTTTGACATTGGGCAGCTCGTCAAGATTTCTTGAGGAGCTGCCCTACGCCAACACCTCATAAATGAGGCCCTATGAAACCTAATCTAAACTCATGCAAGCCTTATTGTGGCTGTTCTAAAGTTAAGTGGTAATTATATTAATAAATGTGAACTAATTTAATATTGCATCTATGTGTTTATGGACTTCACAGTCAGGTCAAAAAACTTAAATCAAATTATCAACAGCCTCTTATCCCAAAGATCAAACAAAGATTACAGATTTTTTTATATTTATGTAAATATGTATTATTCAATCAAATGATATGCCGTAAAAATAATATAAACTTTTCTTAAGGTTGGGGAAAATTATCTTCAATCAGAGAAAAAAGTGAAACTTGGCAGTGGGTTGGCAAATTATATAAAAATGTCAGGAACAACAGAGACAAAATCTATTTACTAAAGGATATAATAACCAAAACAATATAAAAAAGCATGACCCAACCTAAGCAATTTAAAAACTGGGGATCAAATCCTACACAATTCAAATGTGCACATTAAAATCAATAGTCCAAAGTATAAAAACAAATCACTCTCTAAACCAGAGGGAGAATCTGAGCATAATTCCTGGCTTGGTGGAAAATCTTCCTGGCCATGTTCCAATTCCCTTTTCACCACCACAAAAGGTATATCCTACTCAAAAGTTAAGTAGATGGTGGTGGTAGGACCAGCCATGGCCTGAGAAATATGATGCACAGCAGTTGAGGGGGACATGATTTACAGACAAACTGGGAGATATGACATTATATGGTGGAGTGGGTTGTGAATGATCAGTGAAATGTCTATCCATGACCTAATGTATCTTCTTTAGGTTTTTTCAGCATGAATCTTCATTTAAATATCTGTATCGATATTCAAGCTTTTGAAGATATTTTCAGCCTACAGATCAAGAATATGCTATCTATTGATGTCCTCCTTGGATATTCCATCATGAGTCTCCATTATATCCTTAGATCCTCAGGTATACTGTGGCTATTGCTAGTAAGACACATATCCTCTCCTTATAGGCTTTTCTCATTGAATAGAGAAATTTTGGACATCCAAGGATTAATCTGTGGTTAACATCTTTATTGAATGGACTTGAAATAGGATTACATTCATGTACAGTAAATTACTCTTGAGACTTCTGTTAGGCCCCAGAGTTTCCTGTAGAATAAGGTACAACTTTTTATAAATCTGGTACTAATGTGTGGATTTCCAATTTAAATTCCATTATTCCTTTTTCACTTGAGGACTATAGGGCATATGTATCAACATCCGTGTTTGCGATTCTCAAATAGCGATTTTTTAGGAATCGCTATTTGAGAATTGCAAAAAGGGATGTATGTACAAAGTAGCAACTATTTAGCGATTTCTTGGTTTTCCTTAATTACGATTAGCAAATTACGAAATCGCAATTAAGGAATATTTTCACATTCATTTCTATAGGAATGAATGTGAAGTCATTCTCAATTTGCAATTTGCAATTTGAGAATCGCAAGTTGAGAATAATTTCAAGGGTGCGAGGGTGTCAAAAGGACAGCCTGATGCACCCCTGAAATGAACATGTGCGCGCATATGGCGCACATACATGCTCTAAGAAATTGGAGGTATAATGCTTATGTTCCAGCTGCTTGAAATTTTTAAAATGTCTTTGGGTTTCTCATTATTTACTTTTTAGATATATAATAAATAGTAAAATCTGTAGCAGTTGCCTTGAAGGAGTCCCACATAGTAAGAATGGCAATTTGTTCTATGAAAAAAATTATTGAAAAATCATATCAAAGATGACATAAAACAAGTGTCTAATAATGTGTTAATAATTCACCATTGTCTTGGTCTACTAGGTGTAGATAGGAGATTGAAAATTTATAGTAACAGGTGCATGATCTAAAACTAAAATGTCCACAAAATTAAATTTTTAAATAAATTATGAGAAATGAAAATGTGTTGTGGTCTTCTTTTGATTGAGTACAATAAACCATGGGAAAATAAGTACATTATCTTACAGCAGGATTGCATAGTTTAGAAGCATTAATTAACACTCTTTGTTTGATTGCCTTGACAAAGAGCTTCTGTGATTTACTAGGGATACATTTGGATTTTGAACATCTGTCAATAAAAGGGTTGACAACTTGATTACAGTCAGCTTTGAACATAAGGGTATATTCAGGACAGTTCATATGTTTTTGGGGAATATTGGACAAAATGACAATCTGTAGGAGTTGGGCATAAATATTAAAGATGGAATTAGAAAGCTCATCAATAATGAATTGGGTAAGTTGCCGTCTTACTTCAGAGTCTGCATTTGAGACCTCAATCACCTATTAGGGGATTTCTTACATAACGTTATAACACATTTTTTTGTACTATTTATTGGAAAAAAGAAACTTTCACCTACCCAACTGCTCTTAGGTTACAAACACTCAGGGGCTGATTCACAGAACTAATCTAAGAATCCTAAACTTACTACTTTTGGTATTCACAGAAGGCATTTAGTAGTAGTAAAGTTAGGACTCCTAACTTTACTACTACTAAATGCCTTTTGTGAATACCGAAAGTCGTAAAGTTAGGATTTTGTCTCAGTTTAGCAGTAGTAAAGTTAGGAGTCCTAACTTTACTACTACTTAATGCCTTCTGTGAATACCAAAAGTAGTACGTTTAGGATTTTATCTTAGATTAGTTCTGTGAATCGGCCACTTAGTGTCCGATTCACCATAATCCTAACTTTGCGACTTTCGGTATTCACAAAAGGCATTTAGTAGTAGTAAAGTTAGGAATCCTAACTTTGCTAATACTAAATCCCTTTTGTGAATACAAAAAGTCTTAAAGTTAGGATTTTTTCAGTTTAGTAGTCGTAAAGTTAGGAATCCTCACTTTACTACTACTAAATCCCTTTTATGAATATCGAAAGTCGTAAAGTTAGGATTTTGCTCAGTTTAGTAGTAGTAAAGTTAGGACTCCTAACTTTACTACTACGAAATACCTAGTCTGTGAGATGAGATTTTTGTATAAGTGCAATGTTAGCATTACATTTCACTAAATGGGACAAAACGTGTTGTCTCCTTGTGGATTAACCTGTCCCTTTGACATTCCAAGATATTATTTTCAATGACATTGAAAAGGTTTCATGACTCAAATTAAACCAATCATATTGTAAAAATAACAAGATAGTGTATATCTATAGAAGAGATGAATTAGGAGAGAGCTATGGAAATAATACTGTAAAATAAAATGGAAAAAGTAGAAGGAGAAGGAGGGGGGAGAAAAAGGAAAAGGATATAAAAAGTATAGAAAAGAAAGATGTAAGAAAGATAAACACACAAAAGAGTAAAATTATACCTAGATAAAAGAAAAAACATGACGGTATTGAAGCCACATAATGAAAATGAGACTGCTTGACTCTAAGGGCGATCAATCTGGAGAGACTTTGGTGAACAAGAGGTAAAACAAGCACAGGAGCATAGGTGGAAAATAAAACAAAAACTGCAATATAAGATACATTTGGAATAATAATAATTTATAGGTAAAACATTTACAAAATGTATTTGCATCTGCCCACAGTACCTTTAGCAAAGTCTAGAAAAAGTAAAGGACATTACCGAACCAAGAGATTAGTTTCCTAGCTTTGGCTGCTGATATGAGTATATTCAGGTTATTCTAAAATTTACAAAATAAGTACTCTGGACTTAATAATTGAAGAAGCAGCGGAAAGCCTTTGGCCCAATCTGTGTTGTGTTTGAGTTTTGTGTGCTGGTCATTTTGACAGACCCAAGAGTTTAGGAAAAAATTGATGGATTGGATCAGTACCCTCCATTTCTTTCAATAAGCCAAATATTTGTAGGTTGTTCCTCCTGTTTCGCTTCTTAAGGTCCTTTTCTTGCTTTTAGAGAAATGGGACCTCTGTCTAGTGGCATCTTTCTTTAAGTGTGGTGTCTGGTAAAGTGGAGACCTGATGCTCTACTTTCAGTATCCTTTCTTCCATTCATGACTATTTGCCTTCAGGACTTTGTAATCTTGTGATTGTTTCCTCGATGTAAGGAAGCAGTGGTCGGATTTCTTCTAGCATTAACTCCATGGTATAGATGAAGGTGTTTTCTATGGAGAAGGGGGATCTTTTCTTAAATCTTTTGTTGGTCTGTCTGAAAGGATTGACAAGTTTTACCCACAAGGGTGTGGGATGAACAAGAGTTAATTGAGGGCTTGTTCAAAGATGAAGTAACTCCTGTTTGTTTATACATGTTTGAATCATCCACTTAGTCAATACATTTGTCCGAAATATTGCCTGCGAGAAGCTTGTTGTAGGTACTAGTGGATCACATAGAGGGTCCTTTCGGTTTTCTCAATTTCCCCACAAATGAGGAATAAAGGTTGAGTGATGCAACATTAAATAATTTGAGAGACCAAAAAAGAATTAAAAAAACTTGAATTTTATATTTTGAACAAGTACATGTGCCATTTCCACATAGTCAGCAAAAAAAATTATTTAGGCAATTATCGAACAAAATATCTCCCAGTGAAACAAAATAGTGTTAGTTGAGGAAAAAGAAGCATTCAAATGTATGAGAATATTATAAAAGACATACACTGTTAATTTGCATGGGAATATCGTGTAGAAATGCAATTTGAAAGAAAAAGTAATTGCATCTCTTCAAATAATTTGTATTTTGGTTAAAAATCCTTAAAAGTACATTTAAACAAAATTCACTATTTATATTTCTTCTAATCAATTAAAATAATAGAATACATTATGTACAAAATTACATTAAAACAATCATCAGCAATAAAGCACTTAAAAAGGAGGAAAATATTGCTCATTCCAACATTTCAATTTTAGCCCCACTTTGGCCCATGAAAATCCTACTGCTAGTAAATATTTACACATGCTAAAAATGATATAAGGTGTAGTGTCATGTTTTATTACTCGAATGGCATCTTGGTGCTTCCTAAACCCTAGTCTTTTACATGTTGGACAAATCCATTCCTTCCTCCCCCTATCATATGCCTGGCAAAAGAACAGGATGTGTACAATATCTTCAATATGGCCAAGGTGGACAAGGTGCAAGATATTTCTCCCTGTGCTTTCCATTTCATAGTATAGGTCTTGATTTGGAGAGTTTCCTACCGAAATGTCATGTAGAGAATTCTTGCCAAATGTGGCCTGATAGTACCAAGAAACTCTTCATAACATGGGTTTGGTATTTTATGTTATGTTATGTTATTTTGGCTCTTTTATAGCGCACGGCTACTCCATGGAGTGTCCCGGCGCTTAGAAAAAGACCCGAAGGAGAGACAATGCAGATAGATGCAGAGCAGCAGAGAAAATTACTGGGTAAAAAGCCATGTCTTCAGTTCCTTCCTGAAAACCAGTAGATTGCTGATTTTCCTAAGGGAGACGGGCAAGGAGTTCCAGCAACGTGGTGCCAAGTATAGAAAAGAGCGGCCTCCAATTCTAGCCCGTCTGATGGGAGGAACAGAAGCCATGGCCAAAGAAGCCGATCTCAGAGTTCTGGAGGGCCGATAAAAGGCAAGATGCCTTCTGATGTATCTAGCCCCTGCAAGATGAAGTGCCTTAAAGGCGAGAGTCAGCGCCTTAAAAGTAATCCGTCTCGCGACAGGGAGCCAGTGAAGCCTTTTAAGCAGCTCCGATGCACTCGCTCTTCGATGAAGGCCGAAAATGGCCCTTGCAGCGGAGTTCTGAACTTGCTGAAGGCGCGCAAGAAGAAATTTTGGCAATCCCAGATAGAGCACATTCGCATAATCTAGACGGGAGCCTATCAAAGCCTGTACTATTGTCTTTCTGTGCTCCAGGGACAAGATCGGAAGGAATTTCCTTAGCATTTTTAAAATGCCAAAGCATTTCCCTGTGAGCTCGCGAATCTGAGGCCCAAAGGAAAGGCCATCATCAATCTGGAAGCCAAGATTCTTCGCCCTGGAAGAGGCATCTGCCGGAGGGTACATGCCAGGAGGCCACCAGGCCTTCCATCTCGGATCAGGAGAGCAGCCAAAGAAAAGCAATTCCGATTTATCGGAATTACATTTCTGACTGTGCTGTTTAAACCAGTCAAAGACCGCTCCCAGACAGTCCCTGATCCGCATACCATCAAAGTCAGAGCCCTTAGTGCAGGTGAAAAGGAGCTGGGTGTCATCAGCGTAGGATACGATCTGGGCACCGAACGACTCCGCCACTGCCGCCAGAGGGGCCATGTAGATATTAAAAAGGGTCGGGCTCAAGATAGAGCCCTGAGGCACCCCCACTTTCAATGGCGGCATGTTGGCGGAGAAAGGTGGCGCCCAGACCGTTTGCCGGCGGCCGGCCAAGAATGACTCGAACCACTTCAACACCACTCCACGCAATCCGATCTCCGAGAGTCTTAAAAGGAGACCGTCATGGGGAACGGTGTCGAAGGCCGCCGACAAATCCATCATAACTAATTTGGCCTTTCCACCTAAATCCAGAACTTCCCGGATGGCATCAGTAACTTCAAGGAGAGCAGTCTCCGTACTCATGTTGGTGCGAAAACCCGACTGAGTATCGTGAAGGATGTTGTTACTCTCAATGTAGTCAGAGAGGGGAGATGTGAACATGCTTCTCAACCACCTTTGCCAGAGCCGGGAGAAGGGAGATCGGCCTATAGTTAGCATGGATTAGATGGTCCAAATTGGGCTTCTTGACAAGCGGCAGGATCAAGGCATGCTTCCAGGCCTGGGGAACCACCCCTGTGCTTAAAGACATGTTGAGCACCGGGTTAAACAAGGAGTTTATGGCTGTTGCTACTTTTCCAAGGCATTTAGCGGGACAGGGATCCTGCGGGGAGCCAGACTTGAGCTGGGTGAGAAGGTCAAGAGAGGCAGGTAGGGACAGAGGGGGAAACTCAGAAAGAGAGGGGCCTTCCACTACCAAGGATGGAAACCGAGAGAGCCTGTGCTCGGATACAGATACTGAACTCAGAGGGGAAAAAGTATCTTGAATAGCTTTAATTTTAGAGGTGAAAAAGATTGCAAGTTGATGGACCCATGCTTCCGTGTGGGAGTGGAATGGCAATATCGAGGTAGGGGAGATAAAATCTTTTACAATGCGGAAAATTTCTTTACTCTTATTTGCCGCATCCTCAATTCTTTTGTCATAATAAGCTTTTTTCCCAGCCATAATATGGCGGTGATAGAGCTTCGTGAGTTCCCTATATTTATTTTTGTCACTGGGATCATACATGCGGCGCCAGGCCCTTTCAGCTTTTTTACACTCTAGGCGCAGCTCACCAAGAAAAGGAGTGAACCACGGTGCCGAGGCGCGGTTACAGGTTTTTCTAGGAATAGACATGGGAGCTAACTCCTCAAATCTATCCACTAGCCACCTATGTAGCAGATCAAGATCTTCCTCTAAACTACCAGACAGTATGACAGACTACTATGACAGTAAGACATTGCGTTGTCAATCTACCTAGCTTGGAATTACTATGAAGTGCATTCAAAACATGTTTCCAGTATTTTTGTTTGGATATTGTCTTTCAACTTTGCACCAATAGTTGTGGTTCCATCTAGTAGGAGTGGAGACCAAGTTCAATTAATCATTTCTGGATATATCTAAGCTAAGGGATGTTTAAGTGTCTATCGAGTTCTAAAATATCCTTAATGCCCTCTCTATGATCCACCAGCTCCAGGGTTGTCCATAATCTAAGCCGGTAGAGCAGTAGACGTAATATTGCAATATACTCTGTCCGCTTAATATTTAGATTGTGGAACATTAGAACAAGTGTTGAACTCCAGCGGTAGTCCCAATATCCTTCACATGAACGTATTCTCACCGGATTTAAGTTGTTTAGTATTGCCAGTGCCCCACAGTTCAGATCAATTTAAGACAGAGATCGGTTTGGTCATAGATGAGTTGTATTTATTGGAAATATCCCCAGAATCTCGTGTGAGGACAATTGTGGAATGATTTGTTTGTGGTTTCTATGACAACTTTGCGTCAAATGTTGTGCCTAGGCACACACAGTTTGATAAATGCTCTAGTTTTTGTTCACCCAACCTGATTTTTCTCCTGAAGTTCTTATTGGTATTCACAGCCATATATTTAGTTTTTCCAATATTTATTTCTAGACCTTTCTACTTAAAGTATGTGTTAAAATCATCCAGTAGGTTTTGAAGGCCCCTAGGCATCTGTGAGATCAAGATGGTGTCATCTGCAAATAATAACACTTGAATAGGGGTTCCGCAAAGTTTCGGAGAGTCATTTTGAGTTGTTTTGAGACATGTAACCACATCATTGATATAGAGAGAGAACAGGGTAGGGGGCAAGTACACATCCCTGTCTCACTACTCCATCAATGGGGATTGGTTATGTAGGCTCTCCATTCATGCTCCAGTGGACTCTTGCATAGTTGTCCTGGTGCCTCCTTACTATCCGGTTTAAAATATCTTTGGGCACATGCTGGCTTTCTAGCTAGGCCCACAAGGGTCCTCTAAGTACAAGATTGAATGCTGCCCTTAGGTCTAGGAACGCTATGTAGATATGACCGCCTTTTATCTTAGTGTATGTCCACAGGATGCCCAGATGTCTAAATACTTGGTCTCCATGCCACTGTCTCTAACCCTTGGAGCAACCTCTTTTGGCCCCAGGAACTGGGCGCAGACCCATTCCAGGCCACGATTGTGAAGAGCCTAGGAATTAAAGTAGATGATGACCTGTCCATGACCCAACAGGTGTCCTCAGTAGTGGGAACCTACACCGGCCCGATGAGACAGCTTCGTAAGCTCGCTCCCCTCTTGAGCTTCTCCACTCTCAGACTGATTGTGTCGGCAGTGATAATTTCTCGCCTTGATTACGGAAATGCCTTATATTTTGGCCTTCCAGAGAAATTACTTGCCAGACTTCAGGTTACCATGAACGATGCTGCCTGGTTGATATTCAAACTGCCCAGAGGAGCCAATGCCACCCCTCTCCTCAAATACCTGCACTGGCTCCCATTAGAGCAGATAACCAAGTTTAAGGGTCTCTGCATTACGCATAAGGCCATTTATGGCCAAGCTCCCATGTACGTTAAAGATGGCCTAGCACTTTACACTCCGAATCAGGCGCTCCGGTCCTCAGAGGCCTGCTTACTGACTTGTCATCGTTTCAGGCTTGCCTCCAAAGCGGGTAGAGCCTTTTCCACCGCCATCCCCCCTTTGTGGAACAAACTACCAGAGACACTGCGCAAAGAGCGCGCCCTTCTTCCTTTTAGGAAGAAGTCAAAACGGTTCTTTGCCTAGAGGCCTGGGGCTCTTGTTAATACTAGCCCGCTGCGTCTTTAGGCTAGGCTGTGCCTCTCTCTTTCTGATAGCGCTTAGAGACATGCTGGTGATAATTGCGCTCTATATATGAAAATAAAAAAAAACATGCTTGTGCAGGCTCTAAATCCAGTCTGGTATGGTGATAGAATATTGTTATCATGTATGTATCCATTTAACCTGTTCAGAAGCTGTCTAGCATAGACGTCGATTAAGCTAATGGGCTTATAGTTCCCTGGTTTTTGCTTACTCCCTTTTTTATGAATAGGGACTATATCGGTCCCTTTCCATGAAGGTGGGATTGCAGCAATAGCATTGGTGACCATATTAACGTAAGGTGCCCACACCGCTTTATCATGCTTGAACATTGTCTTTCCTGATCCCCTCTGGGCCTGGTTCTCCCACTGCTATTCAGACTTCTAACCACCTCCAATGCTACAGTTTTAACTTAATTTTTTAAATGCTGTTGTCTGTGGCAAATAAAAAAAAATTACAGTCTCCCATGCTATTAATATCACCACCGGGGTGGGCCAGGACCCACAGGTGCCATAAAATGTGCCTTTTGGGTTGAGTATGTTGTGGCCCCTTCCCCAAGCCTCAGGGAGGTCCTGTGGGTCCCATTCTCCAGGGACATCATGTAAAATAGGGGGGAGAGGGTGTGAAGCCCCCCTCCTAAGCCTTAACAGTCCCCCAGGGCTGAGTGTCATCAAGAAGGGGGAGAGGAGTGCTGCCCTTTTCTGAGTGCCTCTAATAGGCACAGGGATTCCATCCCCCAGGGCTAAATTCCTTGAAAAGGGGATGGGTACCACGCGAACCGTTCCGTCACAAGCACAGCTCACCTTAGGGCCGTGACGGAGCGGTTCCGTCATGAGCACGGGACCGCCGCGTGGCCCCGCCTCCCCCTTAGCGTTGCGGCGGATTAGCCGCCACAGCGAAGGGGTTAAGTTAAGTGCGGCCCTGGGAGATGGAGTCCCTAGGGCCTATTAAGGCAAGGGAGGGAGGCTGCATAACCACTTTCCCTTTTGATTGGAATTTGCCCCAGGTGATGGGGCCCCAGGGGCATATTAAGGCTTGGAGAAAGGGACTGTATGCCCCCTTAACATATATGTTTTGGCCTCGGGGTAGGGATCCTCAGAGCCACTCTTGACTCAGGGAGTAGGGGCTGTGCGCTCCCTCTCCTCAACATATATGTTTTGGCCCTAGCAATAGGGTCCCCATGGGACCACTATTGGCTCAAGGAGTTGGGCCACTCACCCCTCCTCTCCTTAGTTAAAAAAAGGCCCAAGAGATGTAGTCCCCAAAGCCTGAAGTGGCTTGGAGAGTGGGGTTGCACCAATGGATTGGACAGAGGGTCTGACCGGCCCGGCAACCAAGCATGCATGGCCAGACCAAAGGCCGTGCAGGGTGTGGGTTTGGCTGCCCAAAGGGTTGTTTGGAGGGTCTGGCCACCGTCCTGGCACTGTGGCCAACACCACACTACACACGCCGCCCATATGCCGTGCACAGCGTGGGTTTGGCTGCCTTTGGGGGGGTTGGCCTTACATATGGTAATAAAATATTACTTTACATTAAAAAAAACTAGAAATTCATTGATAATATTATAGTTAGGTGAGTAACATTTTAAACAAAACAAAATGCTGAAATTCATCAGTCATAGTAATCTGAAGCAACAATCACTTGTGCCATTAGGTAGCTAAAACTCATGCCCCCAACATGCACAGCTAATTACCCCACATATTACATAATTCATCACATCTTCTATGTTATCATTGATAACATCAATGTGCAGTAAGGATCATGCCCTCCAGCGCAGAGACCCCTATTTCATTTCAGTTTGAAGACATGTGTTATTGAACATGTAACAAGTGATGAATTGCTAACTCATCAAATTCACATTTCTGACATGTACTTTTGTTCTGTATATGTATAATGAATATGTCGGATAAGCAAAATCAATCAAAAGCACTTTCAGTTATAATTTAGTGAATATTTAGCTTAGAAAATATTCCAGGAATGTCATATAAATCTTATGATTGTTTCCCTCTATAATTCTACTATTCCATATATTGTATTCACTTGCTTTTAGGCTTCTTTCATTTAGTTTTCAGGTCCTAAGCAAAAACATGATAGCTTCCATTTTACCTATAGTGTCCATTTTACTTAGCATGTCCAGTGTGTTTATGTTTGGTCCCGAATCCATCCTAGGTAATGGAGGTCACCATCTTAGACAATGGAAGCTGACATTTTTCTCAAATGATGCAGAAGCAACATGTCTCCCTTTGACTCAGATGTTGTATGCGCCTATCTTTCCAAGAATTGTGAAAGTGTCAAGTCATTCAGATATAGACATCAACAAAGCCCCCAGAGCAAATTCAGTCTGAGTCAGGTGCTGTTTTCAAGGTCATATAACATCCGTAGTCAGAATAGTGTAGTCTGAATTGATGCCCTCTGACCATATATGTTCATAAGGAAATGTCCGGAATGCACACCTTGATGCACATAATCTATGTCAGACATTCCTCAACTTATGTTGGAAAATCTAATCTCTGATAAAATTCAGTATACAAGGACTGTCATTTGACCACTTAGGGGGAGAGAAACGTCACCCAGGTTGCAGATGCAGACAATAGATCCAGATGAGCACATCATAAGATTCCATCCTGGTCAAGAGAGCCTCAAGCAAGACTCCCCAGAGCTCTTCGAAGCATTCTATTTTGCCTTAACAAACTGGTGCCAGGATTGTGTTCTCTTGTATGCACAATCTCCTATCTCTTGGCCTTGTGCTGGAAATAGCTGACACTATATTCCAAACAGACAACAAACCCTGTTGTCCAGGCATGCGTACTGCATCCGACACTCAGGCTTATTAGTTCCTCATCTGCTAGAACTAGCAAAGCACCTAGAGATAGCACAGAGAGGCTATATTATGATTTTTCCCTGTTTCATTGTTTAGAAAAGCTTAGCTGATCTTCTGTAATGCTAACAATATTATGTGCACTAGAATCCAAATTTTAAAATAAGTATTTAAAAATAAATATGTTGAAATCCATATTCAATTTCTAGTGATCTTGAGTGTGTAAATAATTATTGAACAGTCACTTGGATTACTACTGCTCCCTGACAGTAACCCAAAAGCATTTACACCACCTCATTTATGTATTGGTGGGGTTCTGCTACAGTACAAACACAATAGGATGATGGCGGGAGCACTGAGGGGCCATATTAGCAAGAACCTCGTTAAAATATAGCCGTTTAAGCGGCAGGAAACTGCTGCTAAAACGGCGATAATGGGCTTGCTAGTACGCGTTATAGAATACCAATAGAAGCCCAGGTTAGATGTCCTGCACATCTAACCTGGGCTTCTATTGGAATTCTATAACGCATATTAGCAAGCCCATTATCGCCGTTTTAGCGGCAGTTTCCTGCCGCTAAAATGGCAATAATTTTAACAAGGTTCTTGCTAATATGACACTGAACCTTTTCAGACACTCACCCCAGTCACAATCAGATCTGGGTTAAATCCATCATTGTTATTTAGCTCACTTTGCCACCCCAGTTCAGCCTCAGCCATATGCAAATCTATCTTGACTCTGTTCCTCATGGAAACAGTCCAACCCCAACTGCCAAGCCATGACTTCCCTAGACCGGAAACAAGCATCCTGGGACTGGTTTTGGGGTACACCCCTCCCCAGCCTGGCTAGCTTGAATCCAGTGGCATAGTGGACAAGGGACTCAGGTCTTAGCATAACCTGCCATCTTAGGACAAACCATACAAACAGAATAAGATGATAGACTGAGCTCTGAAATTTTTCAGACACTCACCCCCAGCCACTATTAGATCTGGGCTAAATCCATCATTGTCATTTAGCTCACTTCACCACCCCAGTTCAGACCCAGCCATATGCACATCAGTCTTGATCCTGTTCCTCATGGAGACAGTCAAACCCGAGCTGCCAAGCCAGGTCTTCCCTGGGCCTAAAACAAGCATTCTGGGACCAGTTTCGAGGTAGCACCCCTCATCAGCCAGGCTAGCTTGAATCTAGTGGAAAAGTGAGCAAGGGACTCACACCTGGGCATACCCTGCCAACTTAGGGCAAGCAATGCAAACACAATAAGATGATGGATGGAGCGCTGAATCTTTTCAGACACTCGCCACTAGTCACTATTAGATATGAGTTAAATCCATCATCGTTGTTTAGCTCAATTCGCCACCCAAGTTCAGATACTACCATATTCAAATCAGTCTTGACCCTGTTCCTCCTGAAAGCAGTCTAGCCTGAACTGCCTGAACTGTGACTGGTTTTGGTGTAACACTCCTCATCAGCCTAGCATATGTCTGTAATGTTGATGTTTCAGAATTATAAAGAAATACACCTATATGATCACGTATGTATACATTCGGTGCAAGCTGTCTTAAAAGATATGGACACTTGCACAAAAAAAGGATATCAATTCAAAAACCTAAAACGTCACCCTACGGTTATTTTTAAATACAGTTTGAAAACTGTCACGTTAAAGTCATATGCATTACACATTTGGCCTGATTGAAAAAGGTAAACTGAGACTTAATTCTAACTTTATGACTTTCTGTATTCACAAATGGCATTTAAGAGAAGTAAAGTTAGAACTTTTGTCTCAGTTAAACTAAAGTTTTGTTCTTAGGTGAGACCAAAACCGAGACAATTGTCTTTCGTCTGAGTTTATCTTGATGATTTGGGCCCATTGTTGGGGTAAGTGCAATGTAAATTGATGTAGAAATGGCACTATGCAAGGTGTAACCTTTACCTTATTAATTATCTGTAAAATCAAAGTCAGAACCAAATCTGAATTATCCAACATATTCATCCATATAGCAGTTCCCTTGTACAGTGCGAGTCCTGTATTGTATCCAATTTCAAATGTCACATTATGTAATAAGGTATAAAGCATATGTGTTCATCCAAAAATACTTTTAAACATCTTGGTGTTGTTGCAAGTGTCCATTATTATGATGAATGCATACCCCTACATTCAAATGACTATCACATACTATGTTAAACAGTGTACGCTATTAACAAAGCAAACATTTAAAAAAAATAGAATTTCTTGCCATCATGGTAAAAATAAATATGTACTTCACATTTTAGTTAGAAAGATTTCTAGGAATTAAACAACTGCAAAGGAAAATTCAAGCCATGACAAACTTGGGGAAAAGGAAATATGTCTCTCAGAATATTAAGGAAGTAATGGCAATCCATGATGTTCAAAAAGTCCTGTGCACTGATGTGCTGTGGCACAAAGCTTGCCTTCTAATTCACTGCCACAGGGAACTTCTTCAGGAGGGGGCATCTAGTGGGTGGATCAGGCACCTCAGGAACTTAATTGAGAGGTGGGTTGGGTTTGGGAGGGGTGGGCTTGGGTTTGAGAGGGATGGTTGTGTGTTTGTGAGGGTTTTTTTAGTTTTGGAAGGGGTGGTTTGGGGTTTGGAAGGGCTTATGGCAAAGGAAATAACAAACGCTTGTGGGGAAAATGGTTAGGATGTTCAGCAGGTAGTTGGCTTTGGGAGGTAGAGGGAGTAGAATTGGCTGATGTGCATGTTTCTGCAGAGGGTGCTAGTGCATGTGGGTCTAGTGTATGTCATGTATGTTTGGCGGTTTGTTGTTTCCTAGGTGTCTGTTGTTTAGGTGAGTGTGGGCATTTGTGTTTTGTGAGTGTGCTTTCTATTGTATGTGCATTTATGTATGGGTGTGCTGTGGAGGTACTGGGTATGGTTGTGATGCATGCGGATGTGGATGTGGTGGTGCATGTGTGTGTGTGGTGTGTGTGGTGTCTATGGGTAGGTAGTGGGTGTGTGTCTGTGTTTTTTGTTGTCTTTGTGTTTATGTCTGTGTGTGTATGCTGCTTGTGTCTTGGAGTGTGTTGGACTTGGCCCTTTTGGCAGGTTCACCCCTACATTTTTTGCTTTTAATTGTGACCTGATACTAGTTGTTTTAAGCTTCTGCGCACTTTAACCCTGTGTCCCAGTGTAAAGTGCGCGCGCAGTCTAAGTGCATGTGGTGAGATTGGCCTGCCCTCCCATAGGAACGCATGGGGAATGTATGTGTCCATGGTAGTTCCTGATGTGTGGGGAGTGCAGGGGCGAGTTTGGTATGTGCAAACTCGTGTGATTAAATGCTGCGCGACAGTGTGCGCAGATTTAATGCGTCTAGTGTAGAAGTGCCATTTCTAGAAGTTGGCATGTCTGTGTAGTAAATGTGAATTGACTGTCTGGCTTGTGATTGGCTGGAGCTGGCTGGTGTGCCTGGCTCCAGGAGTCAGGATGGGTCTGCCTCGGTGGTGAATGGAGAGATCTGTATGTTGATGGGAGGGAGGAGTGTACCTGGGACCTGAATAGGGCTGGGCCTTCCATACACAATGCTGGCTCCACACCCTGTGGTGCGACTGATGTCCCTAGACTGTCCTATGAATGGGGAGAGGGGCTGAGCACAACGAAATGCTCCAGAACCAGCTGCGTCTGGTTTTCCCTCTACCCTGCACCCTTCAGACAAAGGAAATGTATGTATAAAAAGGGGCCGTGACCCCATGTAAAAGGTTCTCTTGTTCCTGACCTGAGAGGAGGGCCTGCTGCTGCTGGGCACCAGGAGGAACCGCCACTGGGCACTGCCTCCCTGCTGGAGGGCCCTGTGAGTTGGCCCCTAGGCCCAGCCTTTGCCCCCCTGCCTTTCTTCATTTTCCTTTTTTGGGCTTTGTGACTTTTGCTTGCCAGCACCTGGGAAGCGCTGCCCCCCCTGTAAATAGCACTTAGTGCCGCTGGAGCGGCGATCCCTGTTACGAGGGATTCCCCGGCGTGGGGATCCCCCCAGTACTTTGATTATCGGCCCGAGTGCCCGCCAACGCTCATTGCCGTATTTCTTTTATTATTATTATATCCCTAGCGGGTGCCCACCCTGACAGGGATTTAGTTTTGAACCGGGAGCCTACCCCGAATTGCGAGGAAATCACCGCCGCATCCTGGGCTTCCCAGGAAGTCAGGCAGCCCCGCCGAGGATGTGGGCGGGCCGCCAGCACCACCAGGAAGTGGACGGGAGCCTACCCCGCGCTCCTGTACTGAGGGAGAGAAGCAGGATGACGGGAGCCCACCCCGCCTCCACCCGACGCCGCCGGAGCCTCAATGGCTCCCCCGCGAAGTCCCGGTCCCAGAGGAGGGACGGGGAGAAGAGGAGCAGCGCTGGGACGACGGGGAGCCCCCGCCACAGCAGCCTGGTGAGTGCGGGCTCTGTGTAGGGGAAGGGTTGGTGCCTGAGTGAGGCACAGTCGAAGTGTACCTCCAGTGCGGCGCCGGATGGCAGAGGGCCGCTTCTACAACAATTGCCGCATTTGTTGTGTCAAGAGCCAAGTGGCTCCAACAGGCGGGCATTTTGGTCCTAGAGCCCACGAGGCTCCAACGTTGAAGGGGCATTTCAGGTGGTAGAGCAGCCCCGGTTGGCAGAGGGCCGACCCCACAGTGTGGCAGCATTTTCTTGGTGGTTTATAGCCCTGGGGGAATATGTTGTTAAAGGGCCCGGTGGGGTCCTCAGGGGTCCGTGCTACCCCAGCCTTCGCACCCGCATTACAGGAGCCAGTGTGCTCCAGGGGGACATGATCTCCAGAGCCTAGAAGGCTCCAACGTTTGGCGCAATTGGTTTCAAGGGCGCTGAGAGCCCTTGTCGCATTTTTCCCTACCACACAGCTGCTCAGCAAGTAGTCGGCAGCTGCTCCGTTTAGGTATTTCATTTTTAGGGGACATGTTGTTTGGGATTCCACAGCTGCCCAGCAAGTAGTGGGCAGCTGCCACGTTTAGGCACTAAACTCTTGCGCACTCTTTTTGGCTGTGTGAGCAGCCAGCCCTGACTTTTGGGACAAAGGGCCTTTGAGCCCCATGGAAGGCCAGTTGGCCTGGGGTCAGTATCCTATGTGATTTTGGTGCAATGTGATTACTTACTATGTTTGTGATGATAATTGCCTAGTGTGATTTATGCGTAATGTGCAATGCCTTTATGCTTGTGATACCTCTAACTGTGTTTTTATGCTTAGGAGGTTGGTTTGCCTAGCATTGGTTATACTAGTGAGTTTATGGTTCCCTGCGTGATCTATGACTAAGGTGATTAGTATTGCGTAGTGTGTACCTACCTTTTACCAGTGGTTACTGGTTGTGTTCTACAATTGTTATTTCATGCTACAAGTGTTCTATGTTCTACTAAGTTCTATTTCTACTAAGTGCTGATTCTGACGGTGGCCCATGTGGCCCTGTCCTGTGTATATAATCCCCTGTAAATACTGCCCAGTGCCAGTTTGTACAGTGTATCTGTGTGATTATGATCTAATGTGTTTATGGTAATACAAAGGCTATTCTTTATATATAACCTTGTGTGGAGTTCCTTTTTGTGTTGCTGCTGTGTGTGTGTTGCGCAAACGCTTTACAAATTGCCTCCGGGATAAGCCTGACTGCTCGTGCCAAGCTACCAAGGGGGTGATCAGGGGTTATCTTGGCGTGTAACTCCCTTGCCCTGACTAGAGTGGTGGTTTCTGCCTGGCTTTGGCGCAAGCCTTAGTCAACCAGAAATCCCCTTTCTAACAGAGTGGGTACATGTAAAGGTGTGAGTGTGCTTGGGACAGAACTGGAAATAGGGAATTGGGATGGGGAAGGGGTGGGAGGTAGGGACAAGGTTGGGAAGGTTGGAAAGATGTGGTCAGTGAGGGGGCCAGACCTTTGAAAGACTGCTGTGGGCCAGACATACCACTATGAATGCCTTCCAGGTAAGCTGCCATTTGTTGCATATAGCAGCTAAGCCACTGGATAGCATTCAGGCGTGCAGTCTCGCCTACAGCGATGCTGTGGAGGAGGTCAGTAGCCTTCTCTCTCAGCACAACCGGTGGGACAGTGGAAGGGGCAGGGTGTCAGGTGCCTGCAGACCCTAGACCTTCAAGGTCGTGGGATTGGCCAACTGGGGGCACCAAGGGAGAGGGTGGAGATGGATATCTGGGTGACGTACAAGGATGCAGGTGTAACTGGAGCAGTAGGGCCTGCCACCACTAGGGGCTGGTCGCTTCGGGAGGCCTTCGAAGAAGCTGTTGAGCTGGTGGCCTTCATGCCAGTCCCTACACACTGCGTGGCACTGTGTCCCTTGGTGTTAGCAGGCTCATCAGCTAAGACACAGCGGCCAGCTTCTTCCACACCAATGTGGCCAATGTCTCCTTTGTCTGCTCTAAATGATGGTGAAAAGACATATACAATAATTTTATTGTATCTGTGTGAAAGAACTGATCAATAACTTTGAGCACAAACATTTTCCTAGTTTCCATATTGCACCTGCTACAAGGCTCACAAGCATTTGTTCTTTGCATCATCATCGCATGCATGTATGGAACATCTTCTGAAACTATTTTTTCACAATTTTGTAATCCCCCATGATAGCTCGCACATCATATATGATCTTGTCTCTTATCCATATTCATTTCTCTACAGGGAACTGCTGAACACCTCTGAATGTTTGGCCTTTGTTCTCCAGAATAGTGACCTTATGTCACCCGTAAGGATATACACCAACAAAATCTTTGGAAAGACCAGCAAAACCTTGAGACACTGTATGTACAAAGTCAAAAAGCTGCATTCATTACATACACTATAAGTAAAATATGAATCAATGTCTTTCAACAAATACGGCAATGTTGTACCAATATTTGTTAAAACTGAAAACCTGTCTTCTTTGTTTGGCCATTTCACAATGGTATCACTTACCTAAAGCATGGTGCAAATATACAACATAATATATGGTTTCAGTACAGAAATAAATGATCAATGTATCACACTCTATGTATTTACCTATGCTATTGAAGCAATCTAGACATATTGTTATTGTGGATTGACAAATGGCTCCAATAGCTTATTGTATCAACTTTAGAGCAACTAATTATTCACATTTGACTCCAAAATATCTCAAGTTCTTTCAAGGTTCTCTCACCATTGTGAAATTGGTGTACAAAATATGGTGGCTTTCACCTTAGGAAAAACGTGGTACCAAATCAGAGTAAATATGACATACACTGATTCACATGGATATCCATGTCAAAGAATCAAATGCAATTCCCAATATGAAACAGATCACTCCTTGATGCATTTCACCATTTTTCAAATGAGTCATGAGTTGGGCCTGATTTTCAGTCTTCAAGATGGGATACCAAACATATATGTGATGGAACAGGCAATCTGCCAAAATCCCTTCAAATATCCCTTTTTTTCCCCATCATTGAGTTTTCATCTGGACCTAATAAAGGACAAGCGGTTTGGGGGTATGTGTTACTCTATTACCAATGTGCACACATCCCTGTCTATGTTTCTACAATAATTGTATGATCCAGAGTTGCAGGGATTGAGGTAGGTTTTGATGTTTCTTCTTGTGGCAGGGTCTTCCATTTAGTGGCTGCGGGAGATGTACTTAGGCCAGATATTGTAGGACCTCAGAAAAGGGTGGATGGGGCTGGTAAAGTCGTGAACATGTGTCTGTGAATACAATGCAGCACTCCAGTCAAGGAGCCTACGTTGGAGTTGAGAATCTCCATCTGTACAGTGTGCTCCCTCTGCAACTGCTTCATGTCCCAGAGCTCTGTGAGTACCTGGCATTTCATGACTTGGGACTGATAGAGGGATCCCAAGACTTAGTCGATGGTGTCCTGGGTGACAGTTAGCTCAGTGGACTCACTTTGCTGGTCCACTAAATCCCTCCCTTGACACTAACCCATGACCTTGACCCAGTGTTCCCCATCCCAATGATTCCTGGATGAACTTGAGGTGATGGTTGTGGCTGACCAGCTTCCAGGACTGGGGGGCACAAGATTGGTGTGATGTTGTTTTGAACATAGGAAGTGGAGGTATTCATGGTCTGAGATGTGGTAACATCTGGGGTGGGAGGTGTAGGTGTGAGTCGAGTGAGGCTCACTGGAACTCTCTGACCAGGCAGACCAGATGGGCCAGCCAACTTCTCATCATCCAGACTTGCAAGAGTAGAGTCCTCACCAAAGGCTTGTTCCTGGTGTGTAGTGGCAGGTGTTTGCCCACATACTCTTGGTGCTGGACCTATTATGAATGAAAAAATACATTTATTGAAACTCTGTATTATATATCAAATGTGTTTGGAGTTAAGAAAGTGGGGCCCTACAAGGAAAAAGATATTTAACAAAATGATTGTATGTTTCAGTGGGTTATCATCAATAACAGAGATCGTTCAGAAGTTAATCAGAAAAGCAGGTAAAAAGATGTCCTGAAATAACAAAAAATAAGGAATTAGAAAGGATACATTAAATATACCATGCATTCCAAAGAACACAGTAGATAGGATAAATGTGAAATCAACCATTCCAAGGCCTAGCATGCAAAAACCCTCACTATTGCACAACACAGAACGATATATAGCATGAGTCAATTTAAAAAAATAACACCACTTAGATTCAGCAATTAAATGTATATACCTTACAATTTTGAAGTTAGCAAACTTTGCTTTGTGACACACATGGAATCACTTGTATAGCAAAACAAGGATGAGACAACACAGAAATGTAAAGATTACATTGTTAAACTTAGCATGGACTATTGATTGATAAATATATTACACCTTAACATGTGTGGATATGTTGTAGAAAAAGGAGAATGAGCAAGCTCACATAGTAATCTTATTTGCACAAAACCAAAACAAGGCACCGTGGTAGTTGTAGTCATTTCAATTATATATTAACAACACTTGCAACATTGAACGTTAAACAAACCCATTGAAAAATGCAGTTAAAAAAGTCAGACATTTACCATATAAGACACATATATGAAATATATTTTGGGTTTTAAAATACTTACAAGAACAATTACATCATGGAAAATGTAATGGAGGTTGATACCAGTAATCGTAAATAAGAGGTAATACATTGAAACAAACAACCAAGACAAAAAAATTATTGACAGAAATGTATGTAGGCTTCTATGTATGCAAAGGTGCAAAATACATTGGCAACACCTACATGAAAAGTAATAAGTACATTTAGGTTTAGTGATGAATTGAACAGCCTAACTTACCACCAATCTCAACTCCACCAGGGATTCCCTGTCAAGCCTTCAGGATGTAGGATCTGCAGGACCTTCTTCCCCCAGGGAAAGAGTTTTAAGCGGGCCCTGGGAAAACCACAACCAGTCCTCTGGGCCTCCAAGTGATGGTTGAACGGCAGGGAACACACTCTCTGCTGCAGGCTGTTCCACCTCTTCCTAATTTTCTCCAGTATGCGCATTTTGTTTGCTACTGCATTAACTCTATATGTATTCTGGCCCACCTTTGCCTTTTCTATGCTATAGTTGTCAATTGTAATTGGGCTCCAAACAATTGAGTTTCTACTCTAATGATTTCATCTACCATGACTGACAATCCATCCTCAGTAAAACGGGGGGTTTTCTTCCCTGCCATTCTGAGATTATGAACTTAAATACATTAAATTACTCTCAAGATGATGAAGAAAAATGGGTAAATGAACAATAAACAGAGAGCAAGAAACAGAAACAAAACCTGAATTCAGTTGTAAAGTGCTCTGCTACAAAGGTCTGCTGTGCTGAAATGGCAAAGGATCATGGTATGAAATGAAGTGTTTTTATGGTGTGGTATGCAGGTGATAATAATTAGCCAAAACACATCAGGTGTGTAATGCTGGTATCCATCCTACAGCAACAGGAATAGTCCAACGCTGACCGCATCCCGCAACAGATTCACTCTGTAGGCAAACCGCTGCTAGAAGATCACCAGCACAAATGTGAACTCTAAATATGCTTGGCCCAACACTGCCGCCCTGATGGCAACAGAGTATTATTCACCAGCATTGCAGTCTGCCGCATCAGCAGCTGTTACGACACGGATGGGGAGCCAGCCAGCATACATCCAAATCGGGCAGGTGAACTGCTGTCAGCTTGACGGAGTCCTTGGAACTGCCACCGCTACACTGTGGCAGTAGGGCCGCCAAGATCTACTTCAGGCCCATAGTCAATTGCACAGAGGCAACTGATAAATCATTCCTTCTTTTTGAGAATACAGAATGATTTATATTAATGATTGAAGACTTTTCATGTATATTTCACTTTATTTTGAAGGCAGAGAGGGGTGAGATGTCCTGGAAGTGATCCATTGTGGTTTAGCGTGTAATTTTAAAGAAGATCCAGGTGTTCAAATGGGAAACCCCTAAACCAATAAGTCAAAGTACAAGATTGTGAGAAGGACAGAGCTGGATATTTAGATCATCTTGTTTGTTGTATTTTTGAACTGCATAGGAAAGTCTATCATCAAAGACCCGTTTTGCGAGTCTTTAATAGCGATTCATAAGGAATCGCTATTACAGACTCGCAAAACGGGATTCATGTAGGAATCGCAATATTAATTGAGATTCCTACAGCTTCCTTATTTGCGATTAGCAAATTGCTAATCACAAATAAGGAAGAACTCCCCATTCATTCCTATGGGCCTTTAGGCCTAAAGGCCCATAGGAATGAATGGGGAGTTCTTCCTTATTTGCGATTAGCAATTAGCTAATCGCAAATAAGGATGCGAATTCAAGGGTGCCAGGGGTGTCCAAAGGACACCCTGTAGCACCCCTGAAATGCATATTTACACAGGTGTTGCGCACACACATGTCCAAAGGACATGTGTGTGTGTAACATGCAATTGAAAAAAATGCACTAAAGTGCTTTTTTCTATTTTTTCGCTATTTACCACGAAGTCAGACTTTTAAAAATGGTTAATGAATTGCATTTAAGGAATCTCAAATAGAGATTCCTTAAATGCAATTCCTCGCAAATATGCGATTTCGCTAATAGCGATTTTTGCATTTGCGATGATGAATCCCAAATGCAAAAATTGCGCTCGCAAAGGGCCAGATTCGCAGAATCTGGCCCTTTGCGAGCAGAATTGTCTTTCATGAATCTATAGTAACCAGGAACGCATTCATTTTGCATCTGACTGAACCTGTGACCTTTTAGCGAGTTCTTCTGTGGTAAATAAATAAATAATACCCTATTTTTGAATGCATGAATGAATAACAGATAGCTCAATAAATAAGAGTCAAAATTCGAGGTAGTAGGAGTTATGCAGGTTTAATACAGGATAAGGACAGGAACAGGACAACCTGCACAGGAATAGGATGACAGCGCTGCCGGGGGCAGAATCTGGACAAGGAAAAGGGATTTTTTTTAATAACAGTACATGAGCATATATACATAGCGCAAACACATAGCATTACATTGCAATAGGCGTAGCAGTGGGTGGAGCAAGAGGCGTGACGCGTAGCAGTCGCGAAAGATAAGGGTGAAAGTAGGTGTAACTGGGTGTAACAGGGCGTATACATAGACATGTGATGCAAACGTAACAGAATATGTCATGAATGGGGCGGAAACCATGGAGGGGGCTACCTAATGAGCCGGGACCTCTAACCTGGTGGTGCGCGCAAACTGGCAATGACGTATCACTAGGAGAAGCTGGGGGCTATGAACTCTGTGCTAGGAGCAGAGACTGAAGTCTGGAGAGTCAGGGCGACATGTACCTAAACAGTATCTAGTATCTGATGTTTAGAGAACATGTTGATATAAACTAGAAGTCAGGAGAGGAAAGGCTAACTTGATTCTAAGACTGGACCATGCATTATTCTACATGTAGTGTGTGATGAAGAATATGAAATGACCATTAAATACAGTATTTCTCTTACATGGAGCCGGAAAGGCTAGACAATGACGGAAACTATTGATGCGGTTCAGTAGCTTAGGAATGCAGAGAAGGAGGACTGAACTGATAACTGGAACTATAACATACTTTTGGCAGACTCAGAGGCAGAGCCAGGCTGAGCCGGGCACGGCGTGGCAGGAAGTAAGTGAAGGGTCGAGGATACAGGTGGGGGCTGTATCGCTCCTCAGCGAGGCTTCAGGAGACAGGAGCTGAATCTGGTGTCCAGGCCCTTTTGAGGCCTAGAAACGGGGACTTTTTAATAGAATAACGTGCACACTGAGAAACGTGGCAACGTAGCTTTACATAGACCTGATATTCGTAGTATTCACGAGAACTGGAAACTGGCATATTAGAGGTGGACACAACTATAATTGCGTCTTGAATCGAACATGGGGAATGCATATGCATATTTAATCATGCACACATAACATATGATGGATGACACGTAGGGACACAGAACATGGCAAAATTTACTTTTCCACATTCCCTCCTTGTCACTACGTTTCCATCAGGAAACATCAATATTCATGATACCATCTATCATTTCATACAGTATCATTTGCTCATCTCGAATTGTCTTGGAACGGGATTTAGAACGGGGCTTGGGACTAGGAATACAAGAGGTAGCACAAATGCCGCAAATCGCAGGGCCACATTGTATACAGAGACAGCAGCTGAATATGATCGCTACTGCAATACCTAGGAAGGACAATATTTTCCATCCCCATGCGGAAATTATATTCCAGAACCAACCGGACCATGTCCAGGTGCCTGGATCTTGGTGTATCAGATGGGCAATTTTATGGAGTCTGGTTATAGCTGAATAAACAGACGGTGCGTTATTTGGAATGAAAATGCAGCAACTAGATCCGATGACTCTACAGGCCCCGCCCCTATCGGCCAGTATGACGTCAAGGACGAGACGATTCTGTAAAACGACAAATCTCATAGCAGATTGCTCTTCGGTTAAGCTACCTAGAGCAGAGGCAGTCTCATTTACCACAGCTTCAAGAGTTCTTGTTAACCTACGGATTAGCTTACTATTCTGGATAGGTCCTATAAAGAAGAAGAAACCTCTGTTGAAATCTGTATACTGTTCTAGAGCAGTTTCAGTATAATCGACAATTGGGGACTCCCTTCTATGTCTAATGTGTACTAGATGTGTGTTTCTGTGATAATCAGATGGGGCTAGGAAAACAGGTGGCAGTAGGAAGGCAATGTAACAGGTTCCCTCCCAATCGAGGGGCAGACGAACATATGCAGTTTGACCACAAATAAAATATGAATGACGTGAAGCTTTGAAAATAGATTTCCCACTGTCACTATACTTGACAATAGTAGTACAATCACTATGTCCTACATGTACAGAACCATAATTACGGACACATAATTCACCTTTGACTGGTAATACTGAAATAGCAGGTAAGTCTGGAGTAGTATCAGACTGAACATTCAGGACCATGAAATTCGAAGAATAGTTACCTAAATTATACACTTCATTTTCTAGATCTAAACCTGTTCGGTGAGGGAGACCTTGCTTGTCTGGGAAACATGTACTGTTAAGAAAAGACATATCTGTTGAGGATGACGTTAACGTGGACCATGCTCCACACGAACCATTATGTGAAAATGGATAAGGAAAAAGTGGCAGAACTCCCTTCGACGTCTGGAAAGGGGGGAGTCGACCACACACCCAACAATTAGTGGCATTGCTGGACTGGTGTGAGTAATGTAACATGCGGATGAATGAGTTATTTCGCATAGCGAGGCGGTAAGAGAGTTCATGAGGAGGCAGATCACTAAACGTGTGCTCTACTGTAGCATTAGCAGACTTATTCACATGAGGAACTGGAAGATACAGATAGAATGCATAACTGGTGCAGGAAATCATAAGGCTGAGAAATAATATGAAACTTAGAAAAACGATACATCGGATTGAGTTTTGACTAACTCTCTCACTATGGGGGTCTATTTTATACATGTCAGAAACAGTCTAACCGTTTCACCTAGGGGAGGACTTAGACAATCAAACTGATTGACTTATTTTACTAGACCGGAGCTTTAGCTTATACTCCTGCTGCGGAGTTTTCTCTAACAGGGGGGGTGCAGTAACAATGTCATTTGCGGGACAGTCCTTGAGAACAATATTTTGGCAATCCTTCAAATCCTGGGAAATGTTCTTTAAAACGGGTTTCAGTCCATTAAAAAGTTTAATATGAGAAAGATGCACCCAGCCTTTGCGACCTTCCAACTTCACGGCTGTACGGGTGGTGAGGAGGACTTGTCGGGGCTCCTTCCAGCGGGGCTCCAGCGGACTTGATCTGTCAAAGTTGCGGACCATCACCATGGATCCTGGAACGATTTCATGCGGTGCCACCTCGGTATTGTCTGGAAATGCGGCGGCAACCTGTGAACGACATGAGTTGAGGGCAGACATCAAGGAAGCTAGGTAATCTGTCAGCATATTACTTGAAACATCGGTAATACTTCGGGGTCTAGGAGTACCCCACATATTTGGGGGGCGGCCGAATACGACCTCATACGGGGACAGACCTGATCTGGAATGTGCGACCATGCGCATATAAAATAAAGCAACTGGCAGAGCTACTAGCCAGTCCACACCTTTTTCTTTACACACTTTTGCAATACGGATTTTCAGAGTCTGGTTATGTCTCTCTACGAGACCGGCTGCTTCAGGATGGCGTACACAATGAAACTTCCACTGGTACCCTAACAAAAGGGAAACATGTTTCATCAACTCAGATGAGAATGGCTGGCCGTTGTCAGAATATACGACTCTAGGGAGTCCATAACGGGGGAAGAACTCACGAACCAACTGCTTGGCAGTGGTCGCGGCTGTGTAATCTGGGACTGGATATGCTTCTGTCCACCTGGACAAAGCGCATACAACTACAAGGACATACTTGAAACCTCGACATCGCTCCATCTGAATATAATCCATCTGGAGGACTTCAAAAGGGTGGTCAGGGGGCTGGAATCCACCTTGTTCCACCGGGACACTTTTACCTGGATTAAACTGACAACATATCATACAGGTACGGACTTTCTGCTTGGCTGCAGCTCGTAAATGCTTGTTGAACCAGATGTTCTGGATACTGTCTAACATAGCTTTTTCTCCTAAATGTGCTGGACTATGTGCGGTATTAATAATGACTTGAACCATAGAGTCGGGGAGAAACCATGTGGCTCTACCCTTCGTTAACCATCCTTGATCTGTCTGGACCCCTCCTTGTTCGGACCATTTCTTGATTTCTTCGGGAGTAGCATGTAACTGGATATCTATGACATCTTGTGTAGGGTCCTTAACTGTCATACATGTAATCGGATCTGGAGTGTGTGTCATGAAATTTTTTCATTACTTCAGAGCGAGGGTCTTGACATTCTAGGTATTACGGAAACGTGGCTCGAAGATGGCTCCAACCCAGATTTGGTGGCCGCGCTTCCTCCGACCTATAAGGCTATTTGCTTTAATCGCCAGGGCCCCAAGAGAGGAGGGGGGGTGGCGCTCTTCTATAATGGCCTTCGGCGCACTGAGAGGGTGTGCGCAGAAAATTGCGGAGGCGCAGAAGTGCTGGGAGTAAAATTCGAGATAGGTGCTACCTGCTGGATTGTTTTATTAGTATATCGTCCTCCCTGGGCTAAACCTACTTTTCTGGATTCCTTTTTGGAAATTGCTCATGATCTTAGATCCCGTTATAAAAATCTGTTGATCATGGGAGATTTCAATTTCCATTGGGAGCTCTCCCCAAAGGAAGGGCAGGCTCTTCTTTTAGAAGAGGCCCTCGGGGCTATAGGAATGTCGCAATTGGTAATTGGCCCTACGCATTCCAAAGGCCATACTCTGGACTTGGTATGGACCACTGACTCTGCATCAGGGCAACCCACCTCTGTGCCGTGTGTGTGGTCAGACCACTTTTTAATTACAGGTCACAAGAAGCTTGGCAAGGGGACATATAGGCAGAAAATGAAATGGAAAACCGTTAGGAGATGGAATCACATCAATAAGACAGATTTGATTGAACACCTAGCGAATGCCACCGCCCTAAATATGACCGACGAAAACGTTGAGGTGGGCAGTCAAAAGCTTACTGATAAATTAATGAGAGCCATGGACGTGGTCGCTCCAGCAGAAAAGGTGAAATGGGCGGACAGAGGGCCAGGGGCACCTTGGTTTGATGAGACCTTAAGAGCCAAGAAACAAGCCCTTCGGAGACTGGAGAGAGCGTGGAGGAAGGATTATTGCTCGGTGGCACGTAAAAGCTATGTACAAGAATTAGCATTGTATAAAAAAGCTATCGTGTCTTGTAAAGCAGTCTTTTTTGAAACTAGGATAGCGACAGCCCGGATCCCACAGAAAGAAATCTTCAAAGTTCTTAATGAACTGACAAATGTTAAAGAACAAAAGCCGGAGTTCTCCCAGGATGACTGTCAGAATTTCCAAGATTTCTTTACAAGTAAAATAGAGGATCTCCAGGATGAGATAGCACGGACCCCTATCTTTGACTGTCCACCCTGTACTCTGCCAACTACTCAGGACGTGCGCCAACAACTCGAGACCTTCCCCTTGATTACTAAGGAGAGGCTCTCCAGTCTGGTGGAAAGAGTTAATTCAGGTTCCCAGGCAGACCCCTGCCCCCCTAGCGTCTTTAAGGTCGCTATTTTAGGCTGTGAAGGAGATGTCCTTACTCTCTTAAACAAGTCGCTAGAAACTGGACAGGTGCCGACGTCCTTTAAAGAAGCTCGGCTGATTCCGCTTTTAAAAAAGCCAGGGGCTGATGTAAAAACTTTGAAGAATTATAGGCCCATTTCCCAACTTCCCTTCTTAGCTAAAGTAATCGAGCAGCACGTCCTAGCACTCCTGTCACAACATTTGGAGACCTGGGACTTGCTAGAGCAAAATCAAGCTGGTTTTCGTAAACACCACAGCACTGAGCTGGTGATGGTTTCCATTTTGGATGAACTACGATGTAGAGCTGACAAGAAGATCCCTGGAGCCCTGGTGCTCTTAGATCTCTCGGCCGCGTTTGACACGGTGTGCCATAAACTGTTGTTGAAGCGGCTGAGAGATCTGGGCATTGGGGGGACTGTGTTAGGCTGGCTGACCTCTTTCCTGCAGGGAAGATCGCAGAGGGTCCAGCTGTCGGACTTGGTCTCCACTGCAGCAGCCTTAACCTGCGGAGTTCCGCAGGGGTCAGCTCTCTCACCGCTCCTCTTTAATATATATCTCCAGCCTCTGATTTATGCTCTTAACCATATGGATTGCCAAGTCTACAACTACGCCGACGACACCCAGATCATTATACAAATTGAAGATACATCTGGAGCCCAGGATAGATTACATAACATCTTAAAGTTCACAAGCAACTGGATGTCCTCCAACTCCTTAAAAATTAACCCAGAGAAGACTGAGGTGTTGCCCATAACCATCTCGGGAAACCCTTGGAACGATTGCCTCTGGCCTAAGGAGCTGGGGAGGACTCCGGTACCAGCTGCGGTGGTGAAAAGCCTGGGCATCCACATTGACGGGAAACTGTCAATGAAGAATCAGGTGTCGTCGGTGGTGGGTACATGCGTCGGCCTTCTTAGGCAATTGCGGAAAATCTCGCAGATGCTGTCTTTCTCTACCTTGAGAACGGTAGTGTCTGCAACAATCTTAGGGCGCCTCGATTATGGAAACTCCCTTTATGTTGGACTCCCTCAGCAGCAACTCTCAAGATTACAGATTGTAATGAATGATGCTGCGAGGTTGATCTTTGGAAAGGCTAGAAGAGAACATGCTTCCCCTCTCCTATGCCAACTACATTGGCTTCCAATTAGGCAAAGGATTTTATTTAAGGGCATGTGCATTGCGCATAAGGCAGTTTATGGCAATGCTCCTAGATACATCAAAGATAAGCTGAGACACTACCTCCCCAAAAGAACACTACGCTCATCTGAGGAGTCTTTTCTAGTTTGTCCTCGCTACCGCACGACCACCTATGGTGGGCGTGCTCTTTCTACTACTCTACCGGCAGCTTGGAATAAACTACCGCTCTGCTTGAGGAAAGAACCAAACTTACTGCCTTTTAGGCGCAAGTTAAAAACGATTCTGTTCCGAGAAGCTTGGGGCTTGGCATGATTTGGGTGATCTTCTCCTCTGTATTGATTCGGCTGTTTACACCATAAGCGCTTAGAGACCTATCGGTGATAATTGCGCTATACAAGTTGAATAAATAAATAAATAAATAAATGTTAACTGGAATGTCTAGAGTCTGTGCTGTAAGCTTGGCTGTGCGATCTGCTAGATCGTTACCTTGAGAAATGGTGTCAGTAACTTTCGTATGTGCTTTGCACTTCATGATAGCGATAGATGTCGGTAAATGTATGGCATCTAACAGAGCTTGAATAAGGAGACCATGCTGAATCTTGGTTCCATGAGAAGTCATGAAACCTCTCTCCTGCCAGAGCACTCCGAAGTCGTGTACAACTCCGAATGCGTAACGTGAATCTGTGTAAACATTAACTTTCAAGTTCTTGGCGTGTATGCAGGCTTGTGTCAGAGCAACTAGCTCTGCTGCTTGAGCGGACAGGGTGTCACTGCATACGCGGCGACTAGTTCTCCTGTACTTGTTCTCATACATGAACCATCCACATAAAGTGTCAGGTCGGGGTCTGGTAACGGAATATCTGTCAGATCTTGTCTTGGCTTGGTCATAATGTTAACTACTTCCACACAGTCATGTGTGGCAGAATTCGAAGTAACTGATGGTAACAATGTAGCGGGATTTAAAACGTTGCAGCGTCTGATTTCTATGTGTGGCTGGAACAGTGTCAATTCATAACCTGTTAAACGTGCAATTGTCAAGTGCTGAGTTTGTGTTCGGTTTAAAAGAACTTCCACGGAATGTGGGACTTGTACTGTCAAGGAGTGTCCTAAGACTATGGAATCACTTTGTCTGATAGCTAGTGCTGTGGCTGCAACTGACTTGAGGCACGCAGGCAGAGCCTGGGCTACAGGATCTAATGTGCTCGAAAAATAAGCACATGGCTTGTATTGTCCTGCTTGATCTTGTGTAAGAACAGATAATGCTGTACCTTCGCGTTCAGTAACGAAAAGTGTAAAAGGCTTACTGTAGTTCGGTGTAGCTAGAACTGGAGCTTGGCATAGGGCTTTCTTTAACTCATTGAAACTAAGTGTATGTTCAGATGTCCAAGGGAGGACAGTCGGTACGGCTGCCTCCTGTGTCGTTAACTGTATCAGTGGCTTGGCTAGAAATGCATACTGAGGAATCCATTGTCTGCAGTAAGAAGTAAGGCCGATAAAAGCACGTACCTCCTTCTGGGTCTTGGGCTGAGGAAGACTCGCTATTAACTGGATACGGTCAGGTGTCAACTGCCTACCCCTCTTGGACAGTAAGTGTCCTAAGTATACCACTTGCTGGACACAGAATTGAAGCTTAGAAGGGGACACCTTGTGCCCCATCTCGGCTAGGAAATACAAGACTGTAAGGGATGCTCGCTCGCAAGCACGTTCAGAACGGGCTGTGATCAGTAGATCATCGACATACTGGAGCAGGGCAGTGTCAGTTGGCATGTGAATGTTGTCTAGTTGTCTTTTAAGTGCTTGACTGTAAATACTAGGACTTTCTGTGAAACCTTGAGGAGCTCGTGTGAATTTATAGCTCCTTCCATTTAAACAAAATCCGAAAAGGAACTGGCTCTCTGGATGAATAGGGACACTGAAAAATGCGTTCTTGAGGTCGATTACAGTAAAGAACGTGGCTTCGGAATCAATGGCTGTCAATAGGGAAGAGATATCTGGAACAACTGGGTACTGAGGAATAATACATTTATTAAGTTCTCGTAGGTCAATCACTAATCGATATACCGGGGGTGCATATGGATCAGTACGTTTCATGACTGGAATGATCGGAGAGTTGCATACATTGGAGTCAGTTTCTACAACTACTCCTTGAGCGATGAGCTCGTCAATAATTTTGGATAAGGCTGCTACAGCCTCAGGTGGCAATCTATACTGTCTGATTCGTGGTAACACTACACCTGGTTTGAGAGTCACACGATGGGGTGTGATTTGCATGTAACCTACATCAGTTGGACCTTGCGCCCATAGATCCTGCGGGACATTAGACAATCTGGGATCAAAATCCCGTAATACATAGTGACCCTTAAAGTCACGTAGGAACAATCGTATTCCCTCTGGGGAACAGCATATAACTGCACCTAACTCTTTCAGTGTTTTAATGCCTAATAGATTTTCTGGACATGACTTAGTAAGTAACAGATCAGTAGTACGGGACAATGGACCTACTTCTAGAGTAACTGGCTTTGAAATCTCATTTACGATAGGCTTTCCTGAAAATCCAAGGGAAACATTTCTTGAGCCTGAGAGCGGAGCCCCTGGAACTTCGGCATGACTAATTGTGGTCCTACTTGCCCCTGTATCGATCAAAAACTTTCTGTCTTTCCCTAATACTTGACTGTGAACATAGGGACCTTCTTGATCTACAGGTATCTCGATGAGAGGCAAGCCTACCTCCCTCTCTAGGCTGTTTCATGAATACTGTTGGTACTCTGGATACTCAGACTGTGCATACTGGTACATCTGCTGTGTGACGTGCTGTGTTGCAGCGATAGGCTGCGGAGCTGTAACTGTCTGTGGCGCATTCTGTGGCTGAGGAATCTGGGAAACTTGTTCTTGTCTAGGCGGACGTGGTCTTTCTTTAGTCTTACCAGTAGCTATGTTGTGTTTCAGAACTGCACACTCATTTATAAAATGACCTGGCTGTTTACAATAATTGCAGTTCCCTTTAACGGGAGCTGCAGGATGACTGGCTTGATTCGGACCCCTCTTCTGACTGTCTTGAGGAACAGATTGTGCAACTAGTACTTTCATTTTCGTGTCTTTCATACGTTTTCTCTCGTGTTCTTGTTCTTCTCTGATTCTATTCTGGTGGTATTGGAGCATCTGCAACATCTGGGACAGGGTATTAGCTTGCCAGGTACTTTCGACTTTCAAAACTCGATTTTTAATTTGTGGACTTGAATTCTCGACTAATTTAGTAACAAAAAGGTGAGGGTATGACTCACTACTCGTCTTGAGGCCACTGTTAATGCTAAAACATTTTTCAAATCTAGAATAAAAATCACTAATATCTTCGTCTTGTTTCTGTTTACAGGCTGAGATTGCATCCCAGTCTTCTTTTCTAGTTGTCAATAATCTGGGTAAAACTTGTATTAATAATTCTGGTAATTCTTTACATTTATCTCCGAGACCGGTACCTGGTACTCGTGCCTTATCTTCAGCTTCTAGAACTGCCCAATCGATCTTTTTCTCTCCCACCTCCCATTCTTTTTCCTTGAGCTTTTCATACACCCCTGCGGGCAACAGAACCTTTAACATTTTAATTATATCTGGATACGTGTATTCTCCCATACGGAGCATGTCTTTTAATTCTCTATGGAACCCTGCTGGATCTTTATCATGACAGGGAATTAATTTCTTCATCTCTAGGAGTTCCATCTTTGTTATTGGAGTGTATACAAACACTCGCTGCATTTCGCCACCCGTTCCTCTAACTGGGTGGACTTCTCGTAACGGATTCTGTCTGTCTATGTAAAATGGTTTGCTTTCTGGGGGTGAGACATGAACAAAATGCGGGTTCAGAAACGTTCTATATTTGTGGCGCTGTTCTAGAATGACACTAATTAAATCGGTACCTAGACCTCTCCATCTATGCTGGAGTAACTCGTTCAGGATATCATGTAACGGACCTGGATCAGAATGTTGACCCTCATACAGAGTAATGAGGTGCTGAATCATATACATACCCACCAGTCGTTGCTCGGCTGGGGGCAGTTTCAGAAACATCTGTGCCACTATTTCGTCTGGAAAAGTGGTAGAATCAGTAATCCATCGGACTGCTGATCGGGCTAGTTCTTGTTCGTGCATAGTACTCAACTCACTGTAACCGATTCGTGATTTCAGAATGTGATCGGTAGCTTGAAACACTTGTTCTAGAGAACCTTGTTCTGGTGCTGGATGATGGAAAGTAGACTTGGGTTCTAGACGTAAATGGCGATCTGGAAATCTAGGTTTTCCTACATACGCTATTCTGGCGGAATTCTCGTCGTCTATCTCTTCAGTATCAGAGTTACTTTCTTTCTCGTTTACTTGTGCTATTTTACGTTGTTCGTGTATCTTTATTATTTCTTTACGGATCTTCTTGTACATACTCTCCATAGCACCGACGGTCTTGTGCTTACCCTCGGCTATATTATCACTCCACCTTGTCAGGATTTTCATTTCGGTCGGATCTTTAGACGGGTAATCTTGTTCTCTTATTAGACAATTGATCAGAAACTTTAATATCATGAGCTGGATCTCGGCTTTCCTTTGAGACATGGCCTCGCTAATGCTTTCTGGATCATCCCCTGTACGGATGAAACGATATATTCTGTCTAGATCTTCTTTCATATTCGGTAGGGTGACTAGATACTCGGCCACCTTTCTTACGCGGAATGAATATAAAACCATATTATCCTCGCCTGGGACTGGATCATAGCCGCATTCGGCAAGGGATTTTCTTATTTCTGCTACAGTCTGATGTCTGGGCGTACGCTGTGACGCTTGTGCATGTAATTCGGCTGTCGTTAAACGCTTGTGTGGCGGCGGGGTTTGAGGAGTACCTCCCCCTGCGGCCCCTAAACTAGAGTCGTCTACTGAGGCTCTTCGTCCTGGCAGAGTGGGAAATGGAAATGTAGGCTGGACTTGTATGGCGGGCTGGACCGGGGGTACCGTAACAGGTACTCCGGTGTCTGGAGGAGCGGGAAGTGCCTGATTTACAGGGACTGGCGGAGCGCGAACAGGATTTGCATATTCTGGGACTGTGTCGTCCAAATAGGACGAAATAAAAATATCAGCTGCGGTCTGTTTGTGACGTAGCTTGGTCGGAACTAATGGTGGCGGGAAATTACTGGATGCCTCTGGGGTCGCTTTTGGCAAGCCCTCGGCAAGGAGAGGATACATACCCCTAATAAGGGCATGCCTCTGTCTGTCTGACTGTTCGGCTTTTACTTGTTCACCTATCTCGATTAGTTCTTTTTCTTGTGCTCGTTCTAAGGATTCTCTACTTAATTCTGACTTTCTGATTTCCTTTTCAGTTCTTTTATGAGCTTCTTTGCGCCATAACTCGATGGCATCTTTCTGTGACTGTCTGGCTTTCTTTTTCCATAATGCTTCTTCTACTCGCATGATGCATTCGGCATCCCATGTACCCGATACGGGCCATCTATACTTTTCTTCTAACTGTTTGGTATACTCTACCCATAAATCTAGATACAGTACGGCGCTTATGCCATGCTTCTGATACATAAAATGACCTGGACTGTCCCTAGGCGGAACTGGAACTGCTGCTTCCAGCAGACCCTTTCTGGTTTTTAACTGATGTAATTTCGAAAAGAGCGGCATGACTGAACTATAATCTAGACACAATACAATACACAATAAACACGATACTTATTCCCCATTCATACCACGACATTAAAATACATGAAGAACATTTAAAAATAACAGTTCGAACAGAATACTACCTGGAATACGGAACACAGAATACATGAATTTTCTCGAGAACAGAACTGACTAGAACAGGAACTAGATGCACTGCTGAAACAGTACGAAACTTACCGGTCTCATAAAGAGACACGTCAGGACCCGCATCCACCGAAGTGGACACTTCGTTTGTGGGTCTGTGTACCACCAACCCACGGACCAGAGTCAATTAGATTGACCCTGTCTAGATACCACCCCAGTAACGGTACTCACCGGGCAGCAAGAACGGAAGGCCTCAGACTGGACGGGACTGCTTGGACGCCGGACGGGCGAACTTCGGACTTCAGTTACGGGTGGGCCTCCGGATACCTCGGACCTTGGACTCTTGGCTTGGGCTCTGGTCGGGACTCGCCGCGTTCCTCCACCGTCTCGTTTGGATGCTGGACCGCCTCCTCCGTCTCCTCCGTGGGCCTGAGGGATACTTGAAGCAGAAATATCTGCCGGTGCGCAGAAGAGTTCCGTCACGACTGCAGAGGGTCAGGGGGTCGGCGTGGCTTCACCGACGCGTGGGGAAAGGGCAAGTCCCTATTCGGGCGCCATTATGTGGTAAATAAATAAATAATACCCTATTTTTGAATGCATGAATGAATAACAGATAGCTCAATAAATAAGAGTCAAAATTCGAGGTAGTAGGAGTTATGCAGGTTTAATACAGGATAAGGACAGGAACAGGACAACCTGCACAGGAATAGGATGACAGCGCTGCCGGGGGCAGAATCTGGACAAGGAAAAGGGATTTTTTTTAATAACAGTACATGAGCATATATACATAGCGCAAACACATAGCATTACACTGCAATAGGCGTAGCAGTGGGTGGAGCAAGAGGCGTGACGCGTAGCAGTCGCGAAAGATAAGGGTGAAAGTAGGTGTAACAGGGCGTATACATAGACATGTGATGCAAACGTAACAGAATATGTCATGAATGGGTCGGAAACCATGGAGGGGGCTACCTAATGAGCCGGGACCTCTAACCTGGTGGTGCGCGCAAACTGGCAATGACGTATCACTAGGAGAAGCTGGGGGCTATGAACTCTGTGCTAGGAGCAGAGACTGAAGTCTGGAGAGTCAGGGCGACATGTACCTAAACAGTATCTAGTATCTGATGTTTAGAGAACATGTTGATATAAACTAGAAGTCAGGAGAGGAAAGGCTAACTTGATTCTAAGACTGGACCATGCATTATTCTACATGTAGTGTGTGATGAAGAATATGAAATGACCATTAAATACAGTATTTCTCTTACATGGAGCCGGAAAGGCTAGACAATGAAACTATTGATGCGGTTCAGTAGCTTAGGAATGCAGAGAAGGAGGACTGAACTGATAACTGGAACTATAACATACTTTTGGCAGACTCAGAGGCAGAGCCAGGCTGAGCCGGGCACGGCGTGGCAGGAAGTAAGTGAAGGGTCGAGGATACAGGTGGGGGCTGTATCGCTCCTCAGCGAGGCTTCAGGAGACAGGAGCTGAATCTGGTGTCCAGGCCCTTTTGAGGCCTAGAAACGGGGACTTTTTAATAGAATAACGTGCACACTGAGAAACGTGGCAACGTAGCTTTACATAGACCTGATATTCGTAGTATTCACGAGAACTGGAAACTGGCATATTAGAGGTGGACACAACTATAATTGCGTCTTGAATCGAACATGGGGAATGCATATGCATATTTAATCATGCACACATAACATATGATGGATGACACGTAGGGACACAGAACATGGCAAAATTTACTTTTCCACACTTCTCTACATACTGAAGATACACAACCCCTGTTCGCCATAGAAGGTTCCGCAGGCAAGACAGCACGGTGAACGCGCTGCTCCACCTCCAAAGTGCTTGAATTTATTCTATCCTTAAGACCGCTTATGTCCAGCTGGACAACCATTTGCAATTATTCGTAGTGCCTTGAGCAAGCCCCAGGCCTGCACGCTGAGAAGGTGTCCTCTTTCTTTCCTATCTTGCTTTAGTAGGATTCCTTTGGATCATGAAAAAAAAGCAGAATAAAATAAACAGTCCGTGGCTACTTTGGACTTTCCTATCGATTTCGGAAATGCAACAAACAAGATGATCGAACTATTCAGCTCTATCCTTCTCACAAACTTTATATTTCACTATCTGTATTGATCGGATGAAGATGCTTGTTTTTAACATTGTTCTGAGTCTTTCTTTTATGACAATGCCGGCGTTTCTGGTTATATTTTTGATTGATGGCACACTTGACTGTTTGGAAAAAGGTTCAGGGCAAAATGCTCCAACAACCATCAATGAAGGGAGTCTTGAAGTGCCAAAGTGTTGCTTTTTTGAGGATTCCTTTAATGACACGTGGATGGAGACTTGCACCTGCCACTAAGCATTGGAGCTGTTGGTGAAAGTGGCTATTCTTCCAAGGAATTTGTATGTATTCATATAATTATTTCACAAGGCATGTAGTACATTTTGTGAAAAATTTTATGTGTGAAATTAATTTTAAATACTTTTAATTTTCATTGAAAGTTTGAAAGTACACAGTGGCATCCACTACTGGGTAGTCATAGTTGGGATTAAGGTTCTGTTTGCCAATAACTTTGATGTTGTTTGATGAATCTTTATGACAAAACAATCGAAAAAATTAGTCTCATCTACCTATGTTCATTTCTGGGAAGTTTCAGGGCAATCTGTCAAGCGGGCCAAGAAAAAAAGTGGTGTTCCAAAAGGCCTTTCCCCATACAACTTTCCATATTAAAATTGAACAGCGATACTGCAAAAACGACTCAACAGAATTACACCAAATTTGGCAGAAAGCAAGATCTGGACCTAGAAAGTGTGCTTTTTGTGCAAATCTGTTCTGTAGTTTTTGAAAAAGGTTCATTATTTATGTATATATCACACCATTGAGGACCCATGGACTCAACAGAGCTGAAGATGAAATCTAATTGACTGCCTTTGCATCAACAATAGTGTAGCAGCAGTCAATTTAGGATTCAGAGACTAAGCACTCCGTCCTAAGAAAAGGTAAATAAAAAACATATGGGAGCAAGATAGGGTTACCCTGACCCACTAAGCCTGTTGGGGAGGGGGGATCCCAGAGGCCCTTGAGGCCCAAAACGTTTTTATTTTACCGGATCATGGATCTTTGTAGAATCTCCTGCCCTTTTCAAATGTAATCCCCCTTGAGTCGGCCAGGGGTTATTTTATTATTATTTTAAGGGACAGACCACCCTCCCTGAGCCATTATGAGGACCTGAGGACCCTCTCCCCAAGGGTTGCATCATATTATGAAAGGGAAGGGGGGATTGTGCCTTCCCTTCACGAGCCACTACAAGGCCCTGGGGACCCAATCCTGAGTTGCCCCAACAACTAGTATAAAGACTGCGTGCGTCATTCCAATCTGTGGCACTCACAGCAAATGCTGGCCTTGGGGCCTCGGGGAAACCCCATGGTCTCCTCAGCATTTTTGGCTACCCTGCCTGCACCCATCCTGGGAGCAATGATGGCCAGCTACATTAGTTTGTTAACTTCTCGCAGGAACAGCTTTTCTCTCAGCTCTCATCGGGCATCAGCACATCTGTGCTCCTACAGGTTGGGAGTTAAAGTTCTCCCTGACAGTTGTGTTTTGTGCAAGAATCCCAGGAATAGGGTCTCTGGGATGCCATCAGGCCCAAGGGATGAGGTCTCTAGGGCCACTCGATGGCTCCAGAGAGGGGGCCCCCACATCCCCTCTCCACAACACAAATTCTGCCCCAGGTAATGGGGTGCCCAGGGCCCTTCCAAGCATATTCAGCACCGTTAACCACACGGTCTGCTAATCAATCTCCCATTTTGCCTGTTCTTTCTAAATTTTTCACAAGAGCACGTCCAACTCCAAGAACAACAACAACAAATGAAAGTAGTTTTTATTATATGGGCAGAGCTCTTCACATCACATCCCCACAGCACTAAAAAAATATTCAAGGGCATCGTCTGAAGGATAGGGATGTCAGATTTCAGGCAGTGAAGACAGTCACTGTCTCTGTGCAGGCTCTGTTTTCTGACCCCGTCATTAAATTATCATTGAGTTTTGAGAGGCTGCCTGGAAACAGTCTCTCGCTAAGCCTCAATGGATTGTTGTTTTTCTACCTGTGACAACCTCCAAGCCTTTCCTTATCTAACCCCACATAGGCAGGTGACCTAATTATCAGGAAGTTTACAATAAACCGCAGCAAGAACCCAAGTTTTTCAAGCACGATCTGGACTCAAAATCCCACTGACAGGCGAATATCTAGCTAATGAAGTGAATTCTGCCACTTTCAAAGTAGAAAAGTCTGTGAGAAGGATTGGCACATTTCTCCATGATCCACGAGATGAATGTAAAATGCTCCAATCCATAATAATTCAAATAGTTTTACTTTTATCAATGTAGCTGCAAGGGAAGTGATGCCACCATAAATGCAGTTATTCACATCCGAAAAGCCTCGTTATTATAAGATCGAAGAAACCCGATTTGTGATACTCACGACTAACCCTACAGTTCATCAGACCTACAGGTATTTTAAAAACGCAAGCACCTCTTTTCTCTCTTTTTCAGTTACGCATTTAAATAATTATTAGTACAGTGCTATCGTAGTAGGTCTTATTTTCATTGGTAAGGCAAAAGACTAATATTTTCACATCTCATTTCGATGTGCCTCGCATTAATGTGCCTCTGCGTCACCTAGCTCCGCAGTGCAACATGAGGGATGTAAAGAAGGAGGGATTGTTGCCTTCCACATAGGCCATCAAACACTGATAACGTTCAGTATTGGACTACCGCTTTTGGGAGCGAGCCCCCTGAGGACTGATAATCTGTCTCTTCCACCTCTCCTCTAATGGTGCTAGCGGGAGAATAAGCCAGAGGATGTTTCCCAATTGCACTGGGACCGATGCCTTCGATTGAACTATGATTATGCCCCATGGGCGAAAACCAAATCTGTTTGTACTTACTGCTGAACACGAGTGGCATTGGCCGTTGTCGGGTGGAGCTGTCTTATGCAGCTATAGAGGAGTCTGGCTCTGGTTCACCCCCTCGGCCGCCACCTAACCAGCCGGACACCAGACAATGTTTTTAAAGGTGCCTCACAGTTTTGTCTGTCTTTCACTTTGACTGCTTGTTTACCCTGAAGTCCCCTCCCCCCTCTGGTCTGCTTGACACTATCTGCATTCCTTTCCCCTGTTTACCTTTCCCCCTCTACCTTCCATTCCACACAAGACGTTTTGTCTTTGCTATGCAACTCACAAATACCTTATGTTATTGTGTATTGTCTACTGTTTAATCTCAACCCGGAGTCCGAGCAACCTTGGCTGTTGCCTGGTGCTGCTGTCCTATGCAGCTATAGAGGAATTTGGCCCTGGTTCACCCACTCTGCCGTCACCTACCCAGCCGGACATCTGACATTGTTTTCCTCATCTCCCCATGTTTCCTTCCCTCTTCCCTCTACCTATGTCTATAATTGGAACCTGTAACTGAAGTAATTATGTAACCTGTAACTTGCTGATCCTCATGTAAAGTGCTCTGATACCTCCGGGTCTAGCCAGCGCTATATAAAACTTTGCAAGAAAATAAAAAAATAAAACATATTAGGAAATATACAACCGGCAAATATCACCACTAATAAATGGAAATCAGAATTTATGCACCATCTTTGCTGGCATTGCTGTCGGCAGGAATTCAAATGAAGTAAGCTTGGGCCAGATGTACTTATCTTTGTGATTCGCAAATTGGTTTTCCAACGTAAAATTATAAGGATGAAAAGCACGTAAGGGCCTTGATTAACTCTATTTTCCTCTCAATTTACATAGTGGCCATTATGATCACTGAATCACAGAATATTAGATATATTTTGAAACTACCTAATTGCAAATCCCTAATAGCGATCCACAATCAATTTTGCAAAATGATTTGATTTTAGAATACGGAAAAGCCTATCGTGTTTGCGGAGTCGCGCTTTCTATTGTCTATGTGTGGTGTTCGCAAGTCACTTTTGGAGACCCACAGATGTAAGTCGATGTATTTTCTAACAGGACTCGGTCTATTTTTTTATCTATTTATTATGTATTTTATTAGTTTGAAATAGTTTTTAGCTTGAGGGAGCATTGTATACCAATGTTGAAGTCTTTTTTTTAATGCAGGGGCTAATCTGTATGGGTCAATACACTGTATATTTTGCTAAATCGATTTTGTAAAATTCTCCACACTATTAGTGTATTTTAATGGGGTACTATATATCAGTTAGACTTTTTTTGGGATGTTTAATGGAGTGCAGGTTTGTCAACTGTAACTGTAAATCAGGCCTTTGCTGGATATGAGAATGTGTATTTTTACGATTGTTCTTCTAATGTATTGTATGATCTATTGCACCTGTACTTTTATGATCTGTTGACCGTAATAAAGTATTAGAAAGAAGAAAGTAATTCAATAGACATTCAGGGCCTGAATCCAAATGGCCCGGCTTTCCGCAATTCTTGGTGAAAGGATACCAGGCCTGTTTTTATAGCGTTTTTTCCATTGAGGTATTATGCAAAGCTCCTCCCAACAACCTCCCTGCCCCATGATCCTTAGAGAACAATTCACTGCCCCCACTCACATTTAGGGGCCCATTATGATCGCGGACGGACTTGAGTCCTTCCGCGACCATAGAGGAGGAGGGAACCTCCGCATGGCCTGCGGAGTTCCCTCCTGTCTTATTAGGATGTGACCGCCACCCTGGCGGTCACATCCTCTATTTTTACCATTGCGGCAGGTGCGGCTTCAAGCTGCACCCGCCGCAATGGTAAAAATGCATACTTAGCATTTTTATGCAGAAAGCGGCTGGCACCGTGCGGTGCCTGCCGATTTCTGCATACAAATGCAGGGGGGTACCATAGGTAACCCCCATGTGCACACCCCACCCCCCCTTCACCCAGGGTTCCGCAACGGGCCCCCGCAGTGAAGTTCCACATGCTTTTCCACGGCGGAAAACCCGCTGCGGAAAAGCATGTTTTAAAGCACATCCTAATATGGCTGGCGGTGTCTGAGAGACACCGCCACCATATTAGAGCTTTTCCGCCGCGGTTGTAAGCCAACCGCGGCGGAAAAGGTGCGGACGGAAATCAGGACCCACCAGCCATCCTAATGTGGCGGTGGGTCTTTGGTGGGTCCGCTGCGTTTTTCCCGCATCCTGTACATCCATTGATATATTAAAGTAAGTTCTGAGACCTTTCTTGTCTGGCAGCTATTTTCATGTCCTAGCACACTTTTTTATAAAGGCCACTGATTATGAGATTTTCAAAAGGTCGTTTGTATAACGAGTTTGCTTAAGCTATGTGGGGAGATACAGGGACAGAATGAACATTTTTGACTGACATCTCATCGTGAATTTAGAGCAACCATGTCTTTCAGTCCATGCAATGGGGAATAACTATGCAGACTTGTAAAAACTAAGTGAAAAAACATAGGTTTTTCTCGCTTCTACGGACTTTTGGCCTCACATTTACTACCTTCACTGAGCAGTCACTTAGGGGTAGATTAGGATCGCGTTTTTTGCGCATCCTCCGGGCCGGCGGCGGCCACCGCCGGCCTGGAGGATGCGGGAAAACCGCTTTTCCGCCGCGGTGCTTACAACCGCGGCGGAAAAGCTGCGGACGGAAACCAGGACCCACCAGCCATCCTAATGTGGCGGTGGGTCTTTGGTGGGTCCGCTGCGGTTTTCTCGCATTATCCGGGCAGACGGTGGCTTCCGCCGGCCCGGAGGATGCGGGAAAACCGCGATCCTAATCTACCCCTAAGTGACTGCTCCGTGAAGGTAGTAAATGTGAGGCCAAAAGTGCCTAGAAGCGAGAAAAACCTATGTTTTTTCACTTAGTTTTTACAAGTCTGCATAGTTATTCCCCATTGCATGGACTGAAAGACATGGTTGCTCTAAATTCACGATGAGATGTCAGTCAAAAATGTTCATTCTGTCCCTGTATCTCCCCACATAGCTTAAGCAAACTCGTTATACAAACGACCTTTTGAAAATCTCATAATCAGTGGCCTTTATAAACAAGCATTTACAATGCAACGGTTTCGCCTTACAGAAAGTTAGACACGCTTTCAGTTTTAGTAGAGGAGACCCCTTGCCTCCCACTGCAGCTGAAGCATTTCAGCGCTGTGAATTAACCCCCTCCTGGGAGAGTTAGCTCTACTTTTTCAGAGAACTTTTAAGGCATCTGCAAAGTGGACTCTGGCCCAGGGCCCCAGCCTTTCAAAGGGGGTGGGAGTGAAGGGGAGGTGTGGTGTGAAAGAGCCAGCTCTGTTCTACAGATTTTTGCGCTCATCACTTAGATTAATTTTTAAAGACAATCTTGGAAATAGTTTATTTTTTTATTTATTTTTAATGTATATTACAGACATTTTGCAGACAAAATGTGTTATACAAGGAAGCCATAGCTGGATGGATTAGTGAAAGTATGAATGGATGAGTGAAGGGGTGAATGGAATGATGAGGGAAAGGATGGATAGATGAGTGAATGCAATGGGGGGCTGAGCAGAGAGTGCATCAGTGAAGGGACGGTGCAAGGAGAGGCTGAGGAGAGTGCAGCAGTGAAGGGACAGTGCAGGGACAGTGCAGGGAGAGGCTGAGGAGAGAGTGCATCAGTAAAGGGACAGTGCAGGGAGAGGCTGAGCAGAGAGTGCAGCAGTGAAGGGACGGTGCAGGGAGAAGCTGAGGAGAGTGCAGCAGTAAAAGGACGGTGCAGTGGGGGGCTGAGCAGAGAGTGCAGCAGTAAAAGGACGGAGCAGTGGGGGGCTGAGCATAGAGTGCAGCAGTGAAGGGACGGTGCAGTGGGACTGAGGAGAGAGTGTAGCAGTGAAGGGATAATGCAGTGAGAGGCTGAGGAGAGTGCAGCAGTGAAGGGACGGTGCAGTGGGGAGGAGGAGTGAGTGCAGCAGTGAAGTGACGGTGCAGTGAGAGGCTGAGGAGAGTGCAGCAGCGAAGGGACGGTGCAAGGAGAGGCTAAGGAGAGAGTGCAGCAATAAAGGGACGGTGCAGGGAGAGGCTGAGGAGAGAGTGCATCAGTGAAGGGATGGTGCAGGGAGAGGCTGAGGAGAGAGTGCAGCAGTGAAGGGATGGTGCAGTGAGAGACTGAGGAGAGTGCACCAGTGAAGGGACGGTGCAGGGAGAGGCTGAAGAGAGTGCAGCAGTGAAGGGACGATGCAATTGGAGGCTGAGCAGAGAGTGCATCAGTGAATGGACGGTGCAGGGAGAGGCTGAGGAGAGAGTGCAGCAGTGAAGGGATGGTGCAGTGAGAGACTGAAGAGAGTGCAGCAGTGAAGGGATGGTGCAGTGAGAGGCTGAGGAGAGTGCAGCAGTGAAGGGACAGTACCGTGAGAGGCTGAGAGAGAGTGCAGCAGTGAGTGATGGTGCAGTGGAGGAGTGAGGGCTGCAGCCTGGATGGGGGGGCTGAGCAGAGAGTGAAGCGATGGCGCAGGGAGAGGCTGAGGAGAGAGTGCTGCAGTGAAGCGATGGTGCAGTGAGAGGCTGAGGAAAGTGCAGCAGTGAAGGGACGATGCAATGGGGGGTTGAACAGAGAGTGCATCAGTGAAGGGACGGTGCAGGGAGAGGCTGAGGAGAGTGAAGGGACGATGCAATGGGGAGCTGAGCAGAGAGTGCATCAGTGAAGGGACGGTGCAGGGAGAGGCTGAGGAGAGTGCATCAGTGAAGGGACAGTGCAGGGAGAGGCTGAGGAGAGAGTGCAGCAGTGAAAGGATGGTGCAGTGAGAGACTGAGGAGAGTGCAGCATTAAAAGGACGGTGCAGTGGGGGGCTGAGCAGAGAGTGCAGCAGTGAAGGGACTGTAACAGGGAAGAGACGGTATAGTGGAGCTGAGGAGAGAGTGAAGGGATGGTGCAGTAAGAGGCTGAGGAGAGTGCATCAGTGAAGCGATGGTACCGTGAGAGGCTGAGGAGAGAGTGCAGCAGTGAGTGATGTTGCAGTGGAGGAGTGAGGGCTGCAGCCTGGATGGGGGGGGGCTGAGCAGAGAGTACAGCAGTGAAGCGATGGCGCAGGGAGAGGCTGAGGAGAGAGTGCAGCAGTAAAAGGACAGTGCAGTGTAAAAATAAAAATATGCCTTACCTCTAACATAAACTAAAATCAACATACATACCTGTCTGAACAACTCCGTGCACAGCGGTGCACATCGCTGAAGGGAATCGCCACGGGCCATGTTGAACCTAGAAAAGAGAGAATAAACATAAGATTAGCAAACAAAAAACAAAATGCTTACCTCTGAACGAAAACAGAGACAGAGAGTGAGGTAGTGAAAGAGAGTGAAAGTGACTTAGTGATATAGAAATAGAGAGAGTGAGGTAGTGAGACAGAGAGAGTGAGGTAGTGAAAGAGTGAGTTAGTGATGGAGAGTGATTTTGGTGGTAGTGAGATAGAAACAATGAGTGATGCTGTGACATAGTGAGATAGAGAAGGACTGAGGTAGTTTAAGAGAGAGTGAAAGTGACTTAGTGAGATAGAGAGAGAGTGAGTTAGTGAGATAGAGAGTGACGTAGTGAGTTGGAGAGAGAGAGTGAGCTAGTGAGATAGAGAGTGAGTCAGCGAGAGAGTGTTGTAGTTATTTTTTGAGTGAGTGACTTGTGTTATAGTTGAGAGTGATATGGAAATAGATAGAGTGATGTTATGGAGAGAGTTAGTGAGAGAGAGAGTGAGATAGTGTTATAGATATAATTTGAGTAGTGATGTAGTTATTTTTGTTTTGTGGGAGAGTGAAGTAGATATAGAGTGAGGTAGTGAGAGAGAGTGAGGTAGTGAAAGAATGAGGTAGTGAGGGTGAGAGTTGTGCTGTATTGAGATAGAAACAGAGAGATGTTGTGCAGTAGTGAGCTAGAGAGAGAGTGAGGTAGTGTATGAGAGAGTGAAAGTGAGTTAGTGTATTTGAGAGAGAGAGAGAGAGAGAGAGAGAGAGAGAGAGAGAGAGAGAGAGCGGTAGTGAGATAGAGAGAGAGTGAAGTAGTGAGTTAGAGAGAGAGTGAAGTTGTGTGGTAGTGAGAGAGTGATGTAGTGAACTTTAGAGAGAGTGTCGTGATATAGTGAGAGAGAGATAGTGAGATAGAAATAGAGTGAGGTAGTATATAGAGAAAGTGTGAGGTAGTGAGATAGAGAGAGAGTGAAGCAGTGAGTTAGAGAGAGAGAGAGAGAGAGAGTGAAGTTGTGAGGTAGTGAGAGAGTGTTGTAGTGAATTTTTGAGAGTGTCATGATATAGTGAGGCAGTGAGATAGTGAGATAGTAATAGATAGAGTGAGGTAGTGATGTAGAGAGGGTGAGGTAGTGAGATAGAGAGAGTGAAGTTGTGAAGTAGTGTGTTAGAGAGATAGTTACTGTGGTAGTGATATTGTGATGCTGTGAGAAAGAGAGTTGAGTAGTGAGGTAGAGATTGAGGTAGAGAGAGTGAATGAGAGATAGTGTAGTAGTGTGAGAGATAGTGAGGTAGTGAGAGAGATAGTGAGTTAGTGAAAGAGAGAGTGGGGTAGTGAGAGTGAGGTAGTGAGAGAGAGAGTTTGAAGGGACGGTATAGTGGAGCTGAGGTGAGAGTGAAGGGATGGTACCGTAAGAGGCTGAGGAGAGAGTGCAGCAGTGAGTGATGGTGCAGTGGAGGAGTGAGGGCTGCAGCCTGGATGGGGTGGCTGAGCAGAGAGTGCAGCAATGAAGGGACGATGTAATGGGGGGCTGAGCAGAGAGTGCGTCAGTGAAGGGATGGTGCAGGGAGAGGCTGAGGAGAGTGCAGCAGTGAAGGGACGATGCAATGGGGGCTGAGCAGAGAGTGCATCAGTGAAGGGACGGTGCAAGGAGAGGCTGAGGAGAGTGCATCAGTGAAGGGACAGTGCAGGGAGAGGCTGAGCAGAGAGTGCATCAGTGAATGGACGGTGCAGGGAGAGGCTGTAGAGAGAGTGCATCAGTGAAGGGAAGGTGCAGGGAGAGGCTGTGGAGAGAGTGCATCAGTGAAGGGACTGTACAGTGGGACTGAGGAGAGAGCGTAGCAGTGAAGGGATAATGCAGTGAGAGGCTGAGGAGAGTGCACCAGTGAAGGGACGGTGCAGGGAGAGGCTGAGGAGAGTGCAGCAGTGAAGGGACGATGCAATGGGGGGGCTGAGCAGAGAGTGCATGAGTGAAGGGACGGTGCAGGGAGAGGCTGAAGGGAGTGCAGCAGTGAAGGGACGATGCAATGGGAGGCTGAGCAGAGAGTGCATCAGTGAATGGACGGTGCAGGGAGAGGCTGTAGAGAGAGTGCATCAGTGAAGGGACGGTGCAGGGAGAGGCTGTGGAGAGAGTGCATCAGTGAAGGGACGGTGCAGGGAGAGGCTGAGGAGAGAGTGCAGCAGTGAAGGGATGGTGCAGTGAGAGACTGAAGAGAGTGCAGCAGTGAAGGGATAGTACCGTGAGAGGCTGAGAGAGAGTGCAGCAGTGAGTGATGGTGCAGTGGAGGAGTGAGGGCTGCAGCCTGGATGGGGGGCTGAGCAGAGAGTGCAGCAGTGAAGTGATGGCGCAGGAAGAGGCTGAGGAGAGAGTGCTGCAGTGAAGGGATGGTGCAGTGAGAGGTTGAGGAGAGTGCAGCAGTGAAGGGATGGTGCAGTGAGAGGCTGAGGAAAGTGCAGCAGTGAAGGGACGATGCAATGGGGGGGCTGAACAGAGTGCATCAGTGAAGGGACGCTGCAGGGAGAGGCTGAGGAGAGTGCAGCAGTTAAGGCGACGATGCAATGGGGGGCTGAGCAGAGAGTGCATCAGTGAAGGGACGGTGCAGGGAGAGGCTAAGGAGAGTGCATCAGTGAAGGGACAGTGGAGGGAGAGGCTGAGGAGAGAGTGCATCAGTGAAAGGATGGTGCAGGGAGAGGCTGAGGAGAGAGTGCAGCAGTGAAAGGATGGTGCAGTGAGAGACTGAGGAGAGTGCAACAGTGAAGAGACGGTATAGTGGAGCTGAGGAGAGAGTGAAGGGATGGTGCAGTAAGAGGCTGAGGAGAGAGTGCAGCAGTGAGTGATAGAAATAAACCTAAGATTAGCAAAATAAACAAAATGCCGCATACATACCTGTCTGAACCACTTCGTGCACAGCGGAGCACACAGCTGCACGGAGACGCCACGGGCCAAATTGGACCTGAAAAACAAAGAAATAAACATAAGATTAGCAAAATAAACAAAATGGCTTACCTCTAACAGCAAAACAGCAGCATACATACCTGTCTGAACCACTTCGTGCACAGCGGAGCACACAGCTGCACGGAGACGCCACGGGCCATATTGGACCTGAAAAACAAAGAAATAAACATAAGATTAGAAAAATAAACAAAATCGCTTACCTCCAACAGCAAAACAGCAGCATACATACCCGTCGGAACAACTTCGTGCACAGCGGAGCACACAGCTGCACGGAGACGACACGGGCCATGTTAAACCTGAAAAACAAGCATTTACAATGCAATGGTCTCGGCATTATTAAAGGTAGAGCTATTGGCATTAAGAGGATGCTGAGAGGGGACCCATAAGCGTGAACGGGAAAAAGGCTAGTGATTGTGCATTCCCCATGAGTGTAGTAAAGGAAAAGGGGAATAAATGCCCGCAGTGATGCACAACTGATTGCGCGTGCCGGGAAGCTGCTCACACATTCCAACAGTTATTGGAAATCAAATCCCTGTCCAGTCCACATAATTTTCTCTGCATATGACTAAAAGCCTAAGACAGCCTTGTTATTTTTACGAAACCGTGTATAATAAAAGTATCCGATTGATAAAAGGTTATTAAACTTGACAGCCCTTAAGTGATCCAAGAAGTAAATATTAAAATGAAGTTTCAACAACACCAAACTTGACAGCCCTTAAGTAAATCAAGAAGTAAATATTAAAATGAAGTTTCAACAACACCAAATTGTCAAGGGAGGCCCAAGGCAGTAGTACAGATTACGATGTGATTTAATGTTCGTCCTTCGGGCAAGGTTTGTTGCTATAATGGAGAGGAAAAGCCCTGCATATTCGCCTTTAAATAATTAAACAAAGCGCTGGAAACGAGGGTTAATTTGCCGTGCACGCTCACAATATTAGCCTTTATGGAGTAACATTCAAGGTCAGTCACATCAGGTTTTTTAATGTTGTCTTTTGTGGCCCGACTTCCCCAAGCCATAAAAGAGAGGCCTGTCCACAGAATGTCAATAACAGGCCCTCTGACACCGCGCTATTTATAAGAGATACAAAACATAGTGGCGTGCGGCGCGTTGTCTTCAAGAAAAACTAGACCTGGATGCCTGCATGTCTATTCACTTATTTAGGGAACATTTATCGTTTACTCAACACACAACATCACCCCAAAGAATGCCTATGGTCTTGCGGGCTATGGAAGCATTTCTAGGGATCTCAGCACGCCCCTTGGGCTACAGAGGTGGGGGCTGGCCAGTAAGGTGGTAGTGTAAATGGTCGTAGCGGTGCGTGCAACGAACGGTGCAAGGGTGGGCACATCAGCACATGGACACTGGAGTCTGGCATCCACTGGCAAAACTATTCTCCAGGTCTTGCTTGCTATTGGGCACCATCTACTGCTGACTCCATAAGGCAACTGCCTCATCTATCCTTATGGGAGCAATAACTTGGTGTGCATTATCACTTGACTGTGTAGAGTGGTATGGCATAGAACTCTTGGATGTAGTCAATGATGTGGAACAGACACACACAGGCACAAACACAAGCACACCCACACATACACAGAGGAGCACACACACAAGCAGACACAGGGACACACACAAGCACACACGGATACACATGCAAGCACATACACAAACACACAAGCAGACACAGGGACACACACAAGCACACATGGATACACATACAAGCACATACACAAACACAGAGGAGCACACAGACAAGCAGACACAGGGACACACACAAGCACACACGGATACACATACAAGCACATACACAAACACAGGCATACACAAGCGTACGTACAGACTCACACACAGGCGCACACACACACACAGGCAAAGTGGCAGTCTGCAGAGGTAAGAGCATCAGGGCAGTGAGACGGGTGGGGGTCGGGTGTTGGAATTCAACAGACGACGGGATAGGCAATATTTAAATTTTAAAAACACTTACCTTGAGCTCGCCGTATCACCATTAAATTGAAAGGTAAAACACTTGGTTTCTTGTCCCACGCAGGAAAATGAGTTTCTAAACTGTGCGAGTTGTTTTACAAACACCTTAAGTCTCAGAACGTGCGTACTCAAAGCTTTTCCCGGGTGCTGACAGGTTTGCTTTTGCTGCTATTCAAGGAATAGAATGCAATTTAAAAAAGCAATTTTAGCTGTGTTATTTCCGTGCAAGCTTTCTTCACAGACTGTGTTTCAACTTGTCACATACAGCCAACTTTTAGTTGCTTTCAATAGACATCTTATCTACCATATAACGAGATTGTGGTGAGCGTAGAGCCAACCATCTGTGCACCGTTGGTTGTCGGCTGCCATGTTAAAACATGAAGCTCATTTGGCTCTTTGTTGAAAAACAATATAATAACAGCAGCGCGGCCAGCATGTTAATACATGAAGTGTGTGAGGTGCTCTGGTGGCAAAAAATTACTACAAAATTAAATATTTGTTAAAAAAAAAAAAGGGAAGGCATCCTCCACATGATTTTCCTATTTATTTACTTTTGTACAAATCGCATCACAGCCTGCTTTAGCTATAGATGTTTAAAGCTTCAGGGTAACGTGCCGTGATTGCTACAAAAGTAAATAAACGGAAAAGAAATGCGGCGGCGCCAGATTTCTTTTCTCTTTATTTAATTTTGCAGCTATCGCGGCATGCCACACTTTAGATTTAAACCAGTGAGACTAAAGCGTGGCAAGACACAAATGCTAAGAAAACAAATGAATACAAAAAACTGTGGTCGGATGACTTTACAGCTACCAATAAAGTAAATAAATGCAACCCAAAAAAACGTTTTACTTTGCAATTTTTACAGTAAGGCAGATTTTAAAACAATTACCTCCTCTGCAGCGTCAGGGTTTCAGAAGCCGGCCATTATGCCATGCCAGCTTTGTTATGCCATCATTCAAAACACGTTTGTGAATGTGTGTGTAAGAGTGCAGCGCCTCAAAGCCTTGACGCTGTCAGCTGCCTCTGCTTCATGCTAAAATTAAGCACGGCTGCAATGACACCACATGGGCGGCTGAATCGTGAAAGTGACTGCCGTTTATAGAACTGAAATCAAGGGCACTCACTAGATTGTGGAAAAAATGAAGGGAGATAGTTTCCTTGGGAGTGTGAACACTCGTCAGAGCAACATTTTTATGTGAGTGCGTGGAAGCGCCACCGGACGTGATTACATCCTTGATAACGTTGGGCCAGTGTTATCCTTAAAGCACAAAGGCAGCGGCAGAGTAGAAGGGCGCTGAGATAGCTCCACATTTGTTTATGTAAGTGAAATGAAGAGCAGCAGCAACACTTCAAAATGCCTGTCGCCAATACTGGCTTTGCAAATGCGGACAATAATAAAAGCTACCAGCGGGAGGAGGGCGGGGACAAACGGAACCCTAAAAAAAAAAAATGAAGAATGAAACTCACCCCTGAGAAGCCACACCGCCACAAGCATCAAGACAACAGACAGTGGGAGGGGGGCGGGAACAAAGGGAACGGGTTGCGAATACCCGACCTGGCTGGGAAGGATAAGCTCCGAAATGGAGCAGCCGCACCTCCATGGCCGCCACAAACAGCAACACAACGGAGGGCGGGGACAAACGGGACGCGGACAACAGGAAAGGGGACGGGAAGATGGGCAACACGGCCAATGGGAGGGGGGCGGGAAAGCAACACAACAGACAGCGGGAGAGGAGCAGCATTAAACACACATTAGCAGTTACAAAAAATAAATAATAAAAAGGTCTTACCTCATACTCGCAATGAACACAAAAACAAAATGCCGTGACGAAAAAAGGGGCGGGTGACGCAAAAAGGGGGCGGGACTTAAAAAAAGGCACGGGAACGCCCACGATTCGCGTCCTGAGGGGGAAAGAGTGACGGACAAGAATGTCTTCCAATGGCTAGCCTCCATTTATGGAGCTAGCCAATTGGAAACAGAGGCTGTCCTAACCTCACTATTAAAAACAACAGATTTCGATCTGGGAGGGGCTTCGCCCCTCGCCAGGTTACGAAACCTAAAAAAAGTATGGGAATTGTGATGCTGTGCACAATTTGGGCCAGTTCAGTGAGCGTGGGGACATGGTCAACAGCGTGGCTAAAAAAAGAAAATATTCTGTAACATTTTTTGGTATTTCACCTTCAGATAACTACATATAAAATAAAACACAGCTTAATGTAAATGCAAGTTATGTTAATCAGTAGGGAAATGCACCATTGTACAGTATGAAACATCTATTAGTAAATGCACTGCACCTGACAGCCACAGAATTGAATTCTGGTTGGTCCAGTGGAAAATAGTGACTTGTGTATGTTTAGGGCTATAAAATACAAAGTCCCAGTCCAGTGACAGAAAGCGCTTTGGGCGTGTAAGTTATTATTTTGACCTTACATTACACACAGTAAACGACAGGCTGCTACAAAATGCATGAAAAGGTTTAAAATACAAAACGTGTTCCAAAATACATATTTTAGTAATGCCCAAAATGTACATAGTACACTTTTTTTTATATAACTGTCTTTTAAAAGCACACACTTCCCAACTTAGCTGGTAGCTCACTTACAATAACTCTCAAAAATAACAACTGTCTCATCAGAAAGCTTCGAGTAATTCCGTCAATTAAAGCCAATACCAGCTTCCAAGCACCATGTACATTTGCAGATTGACCAGTTGAGTACATTTACATTGCTTTTGGGGAAGCAGGCACCCTGGCAAAAAAAGGCTTGTCTAGCTGTATGCACTCCCCTCGGTTTCGCAGCACAGAAGACTCCCTGCCCCACACTTCAGCTGAAGCATTCCAACCGTTGCAATTAACCTTGTCTTTATACAAAATGTAGTATTACTGATTTTCTAAAAGTAAAAAAAGTATGGGCACGTCCTGCCTCTCAGATCCCCCTTCTCACTCTCCCCGCCACGGGGTGCAAACAGCCAGAAGAAGAGAAACACGGACTAAACAAGCAGGCCATGGCAGAGAGCAGGCTAAACAAACTGTAGGCAGCAAGCAGGTCGGGTCAAAGAGCATGCTAGTTAGGGTAGCTAATTAGACTAGAGCGGTGACGGGATGGGGCACGTGCAGCAAGAGAGAGTTCAGGGAAGGAAGTGGCATGGCACAAGCTGCGCCTGCGGAGCTGCTGAAGGGTAGGTAGGGTGCAGGCACAACTGACATTTAGGCTGGGTAGGGTACTCGGGCAGGGTGCACGTTGCATGGCAGGCCATTGGCGTGGCACACCCAGGAGGCGGGGGTCAGGACACGGGGGATAACAGGCTCTAGTTAGGGAACAGGATGCAGGACAGGTTACTGGGCGGCTTTGTTGGAGGCATACTGAGGGGCAGTGTGGCTGCAGGTAGGCAGAGGCTGCAGGGAAGGTTGGCAGTAATTGTGGCTAAAAGGCTGTATAAGGTGCCAACGGCCCCGTGCAGGTAATGAAATAGAACACCTGATAGCTGGCTGGGTAATAAAATACAATAACAATCATGGTTCCGTGGGCGCTAGGGCACAGAGTTTCGGTTCCACTGCACTTGCTGCACCATTGATACCTATGCACGATATATTGTTAGTACAGAACCTAAGAGGCTTGCATGGCAGATAAGGTGCATGGTATTATCGGTGGCGGCGGCTTGCTCGTGGGCCTCTCACCTGCATTGTAGAAGCGGTCCAGCACGCCGGTCTCCCCGAAGTCCAGCTTGCCGAAGGGCAGCATCTCCAGGTGGACGCCGGCGCCCTCGCACGCCTCCCGCAGGCTCTCCAGCGCGGCGCCCTCGCAGGCCTGCACCCCGGGGCTGGCCTCCTTCATCACGTACACCACGGAGGTGCTCCTGCACCCGGGCTTGGACCGGAGCGGGGCCGGGCACCCGACCGCCGGCCCGTGCCCGCCGCCTCCACCACCCTCCTCCACCTCGTGCCAGAGGCTGCCAGCCGCCGGGGTCTGCAGGGGGGCGCCCCGAGGCGGCCCCTCCTGCGGCGGGATGCCGAGCAGCAGGGAGGTGGGCACGGAGAAGGTGATGCCCTCGCTGCTGTCGCTCATGTTGGCGCTGGGTCGGTCCCTCTTGTTGCCCGAGGCGCTGTCTTGGGTCCTAAAGGAGGGGTGTGCTGGGCTGCATGCCCGCAGGGGTGCCCGGTGGAGTCAAACGCCTGCAGGGTCCCGGCCGCCCCCAGCTGCTGCAATCATCACAAACGTCTCCCCAACACCTCCAGCCGCTGGTGTCTCACTCAGGTGCAACCTGTTGCAGGAGCCTTGCGCCGCGCACCGGCTCCGCGCGACTCCACCGCCTTCTAAGAAACGCGCACGCAGAAAAAGAACACTCGAAGAAGCAGTCTAATAGGAGTGCACTCCCCCTGTCCGGCAGCCGTGCACGGGCCTCTGCGAAATGCCCTCTCTGTGTGCAGTTCAAGATCTAGCGAGGGCACACCAGCAGGCGAGGCACATGTGGGGGTGCGCCGCCACCCTGCTGCTGCCGGGGGGACTCCCGGGCTCCCAGGTGAGGCGCAGGGCTGTGTTTACTTCCCTTCCTCGCTGCTGCCTGCAGCGGCACACTAGCCAGACAGTCTGTCCCCGCCGGCCCCGGTGTGTGGGAAGTGCCAGTGCGCAGTGTGTTGTGAAACGTGCTGTGTGTGGCTGCTGTACAAACTGTAACCCGAGAGCCGCCCGCCCTCCTCCTTCTCCCTGTACCAGCCCTTCCCGCAGTCCTCTGCTCGAGAGATAGAAGTTTCCCACAACTGTGGCGAGTTCCGCCGAGTGCACGTGACTCCCAGACGCTCCCCTGTGGCCAGCCCGTGCTGTGTGCGTCTCACGCTCCTTTAACTACTACAATCTCAAGCAAATCACTATACAGGCGACTCAAATCAAGCAATCAATGTAAACTTTACTCAGTTTTTGAAATAAAAAAAACATATAAACAAAATAAGCCAATAACATACACGTCAGTTATAAATCATCCTAAAAAACGATCAATTTTAAAATCGGAGAAACATGCAGTGTATGAAACTACCTTGAGCGATGCACAGATCATATAAATAAGTACATAGTTAAACAAGTCAGGTCCCGGGCCGCGCTGTGATTGGCTGACGTCACGGGGGTGTCCCGGGCCGGCAGCCAATCACAGCGCGGCCCTGGAATGACGTCACGGGGTGTCCCGGGCCGGCAGCCAATGGCAGCGCGGCCCGGGACAAAGGGGCGGGGCTTAAAAAAAGCACCAGAAACGCCCCCGAATCGCGTTTTCGAGAGAAAACGCGATTGACAGCCTCTGCCTCCCAATGGCTAGCCTCCATTTATGGAGCTAGCCAATGACAGGCAGAGGCGGTTCTAACCCCACTATTAAAAACAACAGATTTCGATCTGGGAGGGGCTTCGCCCCTCGCCAGGTTACGAAACCTAAAAAGTGTGCTAGGACATGAAAATAGCTGCCAGACAAGAAAGGTCTCAGAACTTACTTTGATATATGAATGGATGTACAGGAGTGCTGTAACAAGTTGTTTAGGTCCGCCTCCGTCTAGTATGTCCTGTTTGAAATTTGTATAAGGTTGTTTTGTAGAGGAATCATAAAAGTAGAAGTGGCATAAGGCATTACGTTTTAATCAAAACATGCATTAATAGAAATCGTAGAAAAAAAATACGAAGCCTTACATTTTATTTTGGAAATAAAAGGTGCTTCAAGTGAATACCATCTTTGTGATATGACCTATTTATGACATAACAATAACAACTGAGAGATCTCAAACTCAGTAAACGGTGGAGGAAGGAGAATGGTAAGAAAATTGGTGTGAAATCATTTCTGATATTTTCACCGTCCTAATTTTGAGAATGATAAACAGGGCTCCAGGTTTTATGACACTGTATTACATATTTCCGTCTGTATTGATTCTTAATCATTTTATGTTCATTTTATCTGGTTTTATGTATATTTAATTTCGGATTTGTGAAAGATTTAACTGCGAGAAGTATATTTTCACAATTATTTAACACATACATGTATACATATTTATTGCCTGGGGGATTTTATTGTTAGAACTACCCACACATGGCAAAGTAGTATACCCATATAAATATATGAGCTTGGAATTATGTTATGCTATATATATTTATATCGCGCTCAGCTACTCGGCAGAGTGTCCTGGCGCATGCAGAGGTAAAGGAATTTTTTTTTGTGGGAAGACAACTAAAAGAGAAAAGTTTTTAGCTTTTTCTTGACGATCACGTGATCCTGAATGCACCGCAGCGCCAAGGGCAAAGTATTCCAAGCCGGGCTAGCTTTCCTGACAAGTGAACAATCACCCTGCCTTTGGCGGCTGAATCTGGGGGTCTGCATCAGAGGTTGAGAAGAGGAACGCAACTGTCTCACTGGATTATAGAAGGCAAATCTCTTCTGAAGGTAGGAGGGGCCCCTGCCATAGAGAGCCCTTTGGGCAATGGCCAGCATGTTGAATTGGATTCAGGACTCCACTGGGAGCCAGTGCAGGGAGCGCAAATGAACACACACACTGCACCTATTTGGCAAGCCTAACAGAAGACTGGCAGCAGAGTTTTGGACTACCTGCAGTTTCTTTAGGAGGTAGCACATAAAGTGCATTAGCGTAATCCAGGCGAGATACAATCAAGGCACGGACCACCGTTTCTTTAGCAGGCCCTGGAAAAAAGGGAAGAAACTTTCTCAGACCTTTCAAGGTGCGAAACAGGTCCCAACAAGCTTCTTGACTTGTGTGGAAAAATTCAGGCTCTCAGAGAACCAGACCCCTAGATTGTTTGCAGCATTATTCCCTGAACTAGGCAGGGGAAGGCCAAGGGGGCCACAGCTTCTCTCTAAAGTCGACAGGGAAGGTCAGGTACAGGAGAACCTCTGACTTCACTTCGTTACACTTCAGCTGAGCCTGGGCCAGCCAATGGAAGACAGAGGCTAGACAGAGTTGCACGGCCAGGACTGATTCATCATCTCTACCCCAAGAAAACAGGAGCTGGGTGTCATCAGTGTAGGCCATCATCTGAGCCCCTAATAACTCTGCTAGATAAACCAGCGGCGTAACGTAGATGTTAAATAGGATTGGACTAAGGGATGACCCCTGTGGGTTACCAGTAGCCACCTGCTGAGGCACCTAGGCACACGGAGGAAGCCAGACCTGCTGCGTTTGAGCTGCGAGAAAGCACCTGATCCAACCCCAGACAGAACCGGCAACGCCAATCTCTGAGAGGCGGTTAAGGAGCAGGGAATGGGGCACTGTGTTGAATGCCGCTGAGAGGTCTAGCATAACCAAAGCTGCCCTCCCGCCAGCATCCAACACTCCTGAATTGCCTCTGTCACCTCTACCAGTGCTGATTCTGTGCTGTAAGCCGCTCGGAAACCAGTTTGAGCTGGGTGTAACAGGCCTGATGCCTCAACAAAGTTAGTGAGCTGGTTAGTAACTACTTTCTCGCAAACCTTAGCTAAACTTGGCAGGAGCGAGATTGGGCGGTAGTTCAAGAGTATCAATGGGTCAAGAGACAGCTTTTTAAGAAGAGAGAGGACCGTGGCCTCCCGAAGGGACATGTTGATGATTTAATTGACTTCAGGATTTATAATGGCAGCGGCCAGGAGTCTGGCGGCACAAGGGTCATTCGGAGAGCCCGACTTCAAAGCATTAAGAATTTTGAGAGTGTCAGATAGATCTATTGGTGCAAAGGTTGACAACATATTGGCCATACCAACAGCCAGACAGCCAGACAAAGAGGTTGTAAGCCCCATAGCAGGGGCAGAAAAAGTAGCATGAATGCTACACATTTTGTTCACGAAAAACATATAAAGATTATTGCACCAGGACTCTGAAGCTGGTGTTGCACACACCTGAGCGCTAGGTGACATAAAACTTTGTACAATGGCAAAGATTTGCTTTGAATTATTATTAGCATGGGCAATGCGTGAAGTGTAGTAGCGGCTTTTAGCAACCACAATGGCAGCGTAGTAGCATTTTTGTTTATGTGCACCTGATTAAGCTTCATTATGAAACCTTCTCCCTTTTTTATAACCTGCATAAGAAAATACACAGCTGTTGGCCTCTCATTCAAAAATCACAGTGATGAGAATCATGAAAATAATCGATTTTCTGTTTTTTTCCCTACTAAAACTATGCACTGATAGGTAAACAGGTGATTTTATGTCTGTATTTATTTGCAACTATAAGTAAACCCGAAACCTGAAATCCCTATTTTAAATATCTTAAAAAATCTAAGACACCACTTTTCTGGTTGCTGGAGACAGATGTACCCTCAGGCGTGGAAAGAAGAGGCACCTCCCTAACCCCTTAAGAAACCACTTCTAACCAATATATCAGAATGGATAGTCAGAGGTTCTCCGCCCATAGGCCGTGAAACAGATAGCTAAAATACCAAAGGAACTGAAAAGTAAGAAGGACAGTAATCTATTAGTAGTCTTTACTGTAACAGCAGCCTCTGTTCTTGCTAATGCTCGCCCACCAGTGCCAGACTTTCCATGAAAATGATGTGCTCCAGAATGCACTGCCGATGAGAATCTGGAACCCCAGCTGCAACTTCTGAGAATTAGTCACCAGTCCTTTTTCTGAATGATGGCAAGTAACTGTCACAAACAGAGAGTGGTTTCAGTAGGAAGGTGCAACCACGGGTGGAGTAACTGATTATGCACAAATGGGCCCATGGGATGGAGCAGCTAATCGTTTAAAGAAGTGAGGGGCACTAATTAAGGGAATTCTTCCCAGGGAGGAAGGAGAATATGGCAGGAACTGTAGTAAGGTCAGTAACAGGTCAAGTTACCAAAGCCATCAAAGGAACAGACACAGGAGAAGGTCTGGGAACTTTTAACATTCTAGCAGGACACATCTGACACTGATCAGGCTGCTGAGACACTGCCTTCCTGTGGTTGTGGCTCCTTTTAACAGGTCTTTAAAATATTATTAGTTGATTTTAGGAAGGCTGAACTGTGTGGTTGTGAGAGGAGGTGGGAACCCATCAGGGTCATTTGTGCTATATATCCACAACAAAGAAGGGGTAGAGGAGAACTCCCTACTCCAGCCTCCCCGAACAGTCACCGAATCACACATGAAGGAGTAGGGAAGGGGGAAGTAAAAAGAAAGTATGTGCAAAGGAAAACAGAGGCACGTGTCAGGTGAGGAAAGACTGCCCTCACTCATAGAATTGTGACATTCTTCATCATAGGACCTGCTACAGATTCCCCTGTGCAGACTGATGCCTGGGGTGGAGCAACAGGGAGGGGAAGACAATACAAACAAATATACAGAATTGGAATCACCAAAGAAAAAGTGCAGCCAGTGAGTGTTAAACCTAGCTCAGATGCAAGCCCACTACCAAATTTATTCCGGGGTCATCTGGCTAGAATAAAAACATGAAGGATGGAGGTGAAAGGAGAAAATTAAGAATCCTTCACTCCTCCTTTACTGCCAAGGTGTCAACATGTTTCAGCTGTTGGAAGTGTGCCCAAAAAAAGGGTCACTCTACATTCATCAGGGCCCAATACAGGGGGCCCCCTCCGATAACCATGGAGAATGATCCCAGTCTAGCATAAATACCTTGAACAATACACTAATCGTGTTCTGTGAAGTACAAAAGAAACAACAAAAGTAATCACTTGTGTAGACCAAATACCCAGTAGTCCAAAAGTACTATGGAAAGGAAATTCCTACCCCAAGTCTGCTTCCACCCAATTAATACGCGTGCCTCATTAAAAAAAAACAACAATCAAGGATTTATCTAGAGACCTTGGTGTGAGTTATGTAGTCCAAATAGGACAATCACAACAAAGTATGCAGAATTTGTACATCCATGATCCTCAAATGTAAGCAGCAGGTAGCCGTTCATCCAAACTACTCTAATATGTCGTTGTTGTATCAAAATAGTCCACAAAGACTCACTGAGTTTCATAGTTTAATTCTCTGAAACTGGCGAGGTGTGGGGGGTGACCACCTGTAGAGGTGTGGGGGTGACCACCTGTAGTCACACTCTGAGGGGAAAGCAAATATGTGAAAGTATGCATATGTTAGATGTCATAAGTATACAATATCACCTGCGTGGGAAATAATAATAGATTTGACCAGATTATAGTTAATCTCTTGTTGTTAAAAATATGGTGACAGAAAGTTGCTCCAGAGAATCCCCAATATGACAGTTATAAACACAGTAATGCCCTCTGTACTAAGCGGTAGTCGTAGGAACCGGACAGGAAATGAGTGGAAATATTCCTGCTGCCTGTATACGATTATCATCATTGTTATGTGGAACAAAAACTGTCACAAGTCTGTGGTGTCTAAGTGCCAAGGCTTTTAAAACATGCAGCCTGTAGTGTAGTTTTAACCTGCTATTTTGAGCCAGCAAAATAAACCTTTGTACCGGGTATAAAGTGTCCTTTTTAATACATATGTCATCCCTGCAGTAGGCCCTAAAGCTCATAAGGCAGGATGCATTGTATTTAGAAAGTAGGACATCTGTACTTATGTTTTACATATTCTGGCACTGAAAAACTACTAAAGTGTTTTTTAACTGGTGTAAGACCTAGCTCTTTCTTTGACTAACATTTAGGTACCTTATTACATTTAATAAGTGATAACTTTTGATTGAAAGTACATGGAAACATACTGTTCACACTCAAATGAATTGTAAATAAAATTATCTTTAAAGGTAAAATCGGATTTTAGGTCACAATTCTGAAAAAATCTCCAGTTTCCAAAAGACCACTTTAAGAAAGTTGGAGTTTTCCTCTTCTTAACCATTTGTACCTTCTGCCAGTGTCCTATGTCACATGCATGTGAATGACTCTGCTGTTGGGGTATGTGTATTCCTCCAAGACTGTGACACAAAGGGTACTGTGTGGGCAGGATGGGCCATTCTGCCAGTGAGGCTGGGGAAGGAGATGTGCACTGCCCCATTTGAATTTCAAAGGGCTTGCCTCGAGGAAACACATAGTAACCTGACACAGCCTTTTGTCACTCCAAAAGATGTGGGGTAGGATAGGGAGTTCCCCCCACAAAGACTGGCACTGGGAATAAATATTTGACCTCCACAGACTCTCTTCAAAAAGATTTCTGGACCTGAGGAGATAAAGCGACGTCCAATGCTGACCAGTAACACGAGATCTGCACTATGCACTACAGCAACGATAGCCTGCAGTCACTGCCAACATGAAGCTCCAGCATGCCTGGAAGGCTCTACACCCAGCTTGATCTTTGCCCTACCGTAGCAATCTTCCTTGTTGCTATCCCTGCTGCTCACCCCTGTTCCACGGCAAACTGAACTTTTCACACCTGAGATTGGGAAGGTAACACTTTCAATTGGGTTTCGTTCCCTATACCTGACCTAAGGTCTATGCCCGGCCTAGCATAGCCAGATGACAACGAGTGGCACTTTGCGCTTTTTGGTGCTCTATTTACTTACAATTTCAACAGTGAATATCTCCCGCTCTATTGATAGGATTTTTGTCATTCTGGTATAATTTCATATATTCAACTTCACTCAATTTTTCTAAATTTGTTTGGGATTTTTCATGCGTTGTGTTTTTGCTGTATTATTGTTTGTGAGCTGTATGAATATTATATATTGCACTGCACCACTTCAATGAGGCTTTGTTGTGTGGGAATGCACACCCTGAAGACATCATACCTGACAGAAGGCTTTACAAGTTCACTCATATACCTGGATACATCACTTTAAAAATATGGCACAATGTGGTGCAAAATTCACGCTGCAATTATGACAAGAAAATGAAGCACCAGCGGCGTTAAACTTTTAGAAGGAGGTAATTGATAACCCCCCCCTATATTTTCCCCTATGTTGACGCACAATAGCTGCCATGTGCCAATGCAGAGTATCAAAAGGGGTTCACCCAAACAGAGTCACTGGGACCTGGCTTTATAAGTACTGAGAAAGGGGGGTCCCAGTAAGAGAAAACAATTTCAAAAAGTTAAATAATCATGAAAGAGAAGTCAATTGCCCTACATTGTTGTTTATTCACAATGTGGGTGTGTTTGAATAGTTATCAATTAGCATACTAAGGGCCAGAGGTAGGTAGCCAAATACCGGTCGGTAACGGCCGAATTCGGCCGAATTCGGCCGTTACCGAGCGGTATTTGGCTATTGAGATGTAGGGGGACGGAAACAGGGCAAATCGGTAATTTTACCGATTCGGTAAATATACCGGTCGGTAAATTTACCGACCGGTATATTTACAGAATCGGTAAAATTGATATGTAGGTGGGACTCTTCTGAGTCCCACAAGGCCTACAAAATCGGTATTTTACCATCAAATTCAATTTGATGGTAAAATACCGATTCAGGTGTGCATGCACATGTGTGCATGCACACCTGTGCCATATGACAGGCAGACCTGCCCTTAGGGCAGGTATGCCTGCCACATGGCCCCCAAACCTTTTTTGGGGGTGCTAGAGGGTGTCAAAGTGACACCCCCTGCACCCTTGTCAAAATCGGTATTTACCGATTCGGTAAATACCGACCGGTAATGCCCCATTCATTCCTATGGGCTTCAAAGCCCATAGGAATGAATGGAGCATTACCGGTCGGTATTTACCGAATCGGTAAATACAGATATTTACCGATTCGGTAAATGGAACATCTGGATGTTCCTACATACCCCCCCTTCTTATTTACCGATTCTTATTTACCGAATCGGTAAAATTCGGTAAATAAGAATCAGTAAATATTACCTACCTACATCTGGCCCTTTATCACAAATACTTGGCAGTGCCCCAGAGGAAGGGGAAGGGAGGTGATTAAGTGCAAGGAAGTGTGCGTAAAGGATAGTGACAATATAAAACGGCCAATCGGCCTCACTGTGCTATCTATGAAAGTCCAATGGTGGACACAAAGAAAAGACTGTGGGTTCAATACATCATTTCGTATTCATCATGCTCCACATATTACATTGAATGTATACATCAAGGGGTGAAGCTGAAAGAACTGTTGTAAATTGTCGACGTTTCGACCCTCTATTAGTTGCAGGTATTACTTTGGACCTTGCATCGGGGTCTTCATCAGGACGGGGGTGGGGGCAGGCAACCTACTTAATACACAATAATGATGATGCATTATACTAAAAAGTTTTTAATGCATGAGATAGAAATCAATTCTATTAAAAACATATGCAGCACACTGGGAATTGGTAGACAAGACATACCTGGGGGGTGCTCGTCTCCAAGATGGAGTTGAGGACGCTCTCAACAGGGAAGAATATTTCAGATCCTGTGGTGGAGAGTATGTCGGTCAATAACCCAACAATACAATTGTCCAACAGTTAAAATTGAATGAGTCAGAATTACACTTACGTGTAATGTTCGTGTTTGGCGTCATGCAGATCTATGGGAGACATTAAAGAAATGCCCATCGTGAGTAGGGCCAATATATTGAAAGGCGACCATGAAAGGCAGTATAGCGCATAGTATGGTAAAAACTTACAATGAAATGTAAACAATTCAATTAGGGGTCCGGCCACTTGTAAACGTCCCGCTGTGTGTGGACAATTCGTCTCAGAAATTCGCCGTCTGAAAATGGAGACGGGAATGTTAAAGCCGATATAATAAACTACAATGAAAAGAGGCTGTAGGGACATAAAAATGGGTCGCATTACATTGAGGATGTGCTTACTGGGAACCGAATGAATCAGTCCAAACGCTACCTCGCGTTGAGGAATGGCGATCGGCACTTCCTTGTTGCAACGGTAGTCAAGGCAACTTGGTCACGTGACCTCAGACGGTCCGTGTAGATATCGAGGAAAGACTAGCTGCAGGCCTGCATATAGTCTTCCCGAACTCTGCGCTATGTTACACTAGTGCCAATCATGTGGTACAATTAATGTTATGACATTAATCGAGGTGAAAAAACAAATATATTGTAGGGACAAAATTGAAAATACCATCAATGCGGAAGCCATCTGACTGGCTGAGAATACAGTTGTGTATCTTAGAGGCCTGGGGGATGTCACAGTGGGATGCACTGTAAATGGTATGATAAATCAGGACATATAATGGATATACATAAGTCACATGGTGTGGCGTACCTATCCCATGATGGTAAAGGCCACTACATTTGGAGACATTATTGATTCAAGTTTGGAGACATTGTTACCATGTACTCACAATTGCCACAATCAGTGTCATAAGACTAGGACGTCAAGATTAGCATATATATGTATAGCAGGAGAACGCTCTGACATTATATACATTATATCCAGATTCATACATGCATCTAAAACGAAGAAACATCATGAACAACGTACTAATCGCAAGCAGGTAAAACCACCTAAAGTGGAACCACAATCACCATTATGTTAAACATTGATGACCCAGGGTAACCCATTGGATACAGTCGTGACCAGTAGTTGATCAATGGAAATTGGCCCTACGTATTGTTCATTGATTGAGCGTGGCCAATTGTGAAAAAGAGCTATCATTTTCGTTGAGGCCATTCTGAATAGAGTCGAAATAGAACATCCATTTCAACTCTCGTGTATTGAGGACATTAGTGATGTTCCCGCCCCGTGGCCCGAGGGTTGCCTTTTCCAAAATAACCCATTTTAAACTGTCAAAGGGATGCGAGGCCGATTTAAAATGTTCAACTAGAGGTGCGCCTTGCACTTCACAACGAATCCGGCTCATATGCTGAAGAATCCTCGCTTTAGCCTTCTGTTGAGTCTGGCCGATATAGATTTGGTTGCATGGACAAACTATGGCATAAATTATGTTGGACGTGTTGCAATTGGTATGTGATTTGAGTTGCACTTTGCGTTGGTTGTGCTCAAATTCCTTAGTCTGTACCGTATTATTGCAAGCCTTGCATTGTCCACACCTGAAGTGGCCAACTACAGGTGGAAGATTCCACAAGGTCGTGACAGTTGATGCCTCTGTTGGCTGTAGGAAGGACCTTACAACGTGGTCCCTGACACTTTTGGCTTTTCTGAAAGCATGTAGTGGAGTCTCCTCCTGTCTCACATCGTCCGCAATCAGTTTCCAATGGCGGTTGACAATTTGTTTAATTGTGTTGCTTTTGGTCGAAAATGTGGTAACACAGACTAGTCTTCTTTCCTCCTCACCTATTTTGTCCTTAGGGGTGAGTAGATGTTCACGAGGATAGAACCACGCACGTTTTCTGGCTTTCTTAATGAGTCTCCTGGGGTAGCCACGTTCTTGTAGACGATTAGAGAGATCCTCCGACTCGGCCATGTAATGTTCTTTGATGGAGCAGTTCCTCCGGATCCTTAGAAACTGCCCAAATGGCAGATTGTCCCTGAGTGCTCGCGGGTGATGACTGTTATATTGCAGAAGTAAATTCCTCTCTGCCAGTTTGCGGTATAGTGTGGTTTGTAAAATTCCGTTATCCTCATACATGGTAATATCCAAGAAATAAATTTTCTTATCGTCTGAATGCATCGTAAATTGCAAATGTGGGCATTGTTGGTTCAACCAAGAATGAAAAGATCTGAGTTCTGTCAGATCGCCGTCCCAGATGAGTAGGATGTCATCGATGTATCTCATCCAGAGACCGAGATGGTCCCTGAATGGATTGAAGGTGTTCAGGACTACCGCATCCTCAAATGTCGACATATATAGGATGGCCACATCTGGAGCAAATGGAGCCCCCATGGCTACACCCTTCGTCTGGAGAAAAAACTGATTTTTGAATATGAAAAAGTTTTTGGTCATCGCTATCCTTAATAGGGCTATGATGAACTGGGTAGGCACTACCACAGGTGCTGGTCGTTGTTCCAAAGATCTAGTTATTACTGCTAGAGCCTGTTCCTGAGGAATGCAGGTGTACAGCGAAACAACGTCGAATGTGGCCAAGATCTGTTTGTTGGAATCAAACGATAGTCCTTCGACAATATTGATTGTGTGCATTGTGTCACGTAAGTAAGTCTTTGTTGTTTCCGCAAGAGGTTTCAGGAAGAAATCAACGTATCTTCCAAGTGGTTCCAGCATAGAGCCACATCCCGACACTATGGGACGTCCAGGGGGATCAACCATGCTCTTGTGTATTTTAGGTATGGTGTAGATCGTTGGTAGCCTTGGATTTTTTTGGTTAAGATAGTTAAATTCACTTTCCGTGAGGAAACCCTGATCAAGCCCTTCCCGTGTGATTTCCAGAATTCCGAGAGCCAGTGGTAGTGAGGGATCCGCTCTCAGTTGTTTGTAACTGACCCCATCGTTAAGTTGCCTGATGATTTCGGATTCATATTTGGCGATATCCTGGATCACGATGGCCTCGCCTTTGTCGGCTGGCTTGATAACCACCTCTTTGTTTTGGGCAAGAGAATGGAGTGCCGCCTTTTCTCCTCCGCTGATATTGAATTTGGTATATGATTTTTCTACCAATACCTTGTTGACATCTCTCCATACCACAGCCTCATATGCCAGGATCTTGTGCGACATATTATGTGCTGGTGGGACGAATTTTGATGGACTTCGTAGACCAGTAGGAGACCGATTTTGATATGGTGGGGAATTACGGAAAAAGTACTTCAATCTAACTTTCCTGAAGCACTTGAAAAGTTCAGTCCTCACTGTAAAGTTATCTGGTACATTGGTGGGGACATAGGATAGTCCTTTACTGAGCACCCTCAGTTTATCTTCACTGAGGTTGTAGTTCGAAATATTGACCACTGGGTTGGAAATGGGTTGATGGTTCACCATCGGTATGTCTTGTGGCGTGTTGTTCTTTCGCCGTGTTGTTCCTGTTGGAAGTGGACTTGCTTTTGGGGCTGGCCTCTGCCTCCATCCCAAGTGCCAGCATTCTGTTGCGGATTGGTGTCACTATATCGCGGATTATTACAACGCATTCCGTTACATCGGAATTTTTACAACGCAGGATCTATTACATCGGATGCCATTACAACGCATGGCATTACATCGCAGATGCTATTACAACGCATGGCATTACATCGTAAGTATAGGTAAGTATACTTTTTAAAAAAAATGTAATTAATTTAATTTAATTAATTTAATTTATTTAATTTAATTAAAATACATTTTAAAATAGTAATTAATTTAGTTTAATAAATTTAAATCTATTTATTTAATTTAATTTTAATAAAAATTGTAATTAATTTTAATTAATTAATATAATGAAATTATTTTAATTTAAATATGTTTAAAATTGTAATGAAATTAAATTAATTAAAATAATTTTTTTAATTTAATTAATTTAATTAAAATGTAATTAATATAATATAATTAATTTAATTTAATAAATATATTTTAATTAATTTATAAATGGTAACTATAATTTATTTAGCCCTAATCACAAACCCAACCCTGAACCCTAAAAACACCCCTGTACCCCAAAACCCAAACCCTACCCTGAAACCTAAAAACACCCTTGTACCCCAAAACCCAAACCCTACCCTGAAACCTAAAAACACCCCTGTACCCCAAAACCCAAACCCTACCCTGAAACCTAAAAACACCCCTGTATCCCAAAACCCAAACCCTACCCTGAAACCTAAAAACACCCCTGTACCTCAAAACCCAAACCCTACCCTGAAACCTAAAAACACCCCTTTACCCCAAAACCCAAACCCTACCCTGAAACCTAAAAACACCCCTGTACCCCAAAACCCAAACCCTACCCTGTAACCTAAAAACACCCCTGTACCCCAAAACCCAAACCCTACCCTGAAACCTAAAAACACCCCTGTACCCCAAAACCCAAACCCTACCCTGAAACCTAAAAACACCCCTGTACCCCAAACCCAAACCCTACCCTGAAACCTAAAAACACCCCTGTACCCCAAAACCCAAACCCTACCCTGAAACCTAAAAACACCCCTGTACCCCAAAACCCAAACCCTACCCTGAAACCTAAAAACACCCCTGTATCCCAAAACCCAAACCCTACCCTGAAACCTAAAAACACCCCTGTACCTCAAAACCCAAACCCTACCCTGAAACCTAAAAACACCCCTTTACCCCAAAACCCAAACCCTACCCTGAAACCTAAAAACACCCCTGTACCCCAAAACCCAAACCCTACCCTGAAACCTAAAAACACCCCTGTACCCCAAAACCCAAACCCTACCCTGTAACCTAAAAACACCCCTGTACCCCAAAACCCAAACCTAGCCCTGAAACCTAAAAACACCCCTGTACCCCAAAACCCAAATCCTGCCCTAAAACCAAAAAATACCCAAACACCCCAAAACATATACCTCAGTACACCAAAACATATACTCCTATACTCATACTTATTTAAAAAATTACTTAAATTAATAAATTTAATTTATAATATTTAAAAACATAAATAAATATTTTTATTTATTTTTATTTATAATTAATAATAATTAAATCAATTATATAATATTAAATAAAATAAAAAAAATGTATATACTTACCAATACTTACGATGTAATGGTATGCGTTGTAATAGCATATGCGATGTAATGCCATGCGTTGTAATGGCATCCGATGTAATGGATCCTGCGTTGTAATAGCTGCGTTGTAACAGCATTACGACGTAAAAGTTGCGTTGTAAGTGTGCATCACCTTCTGTTGCTGGCCACTTTGCTGTCCCCTGGGCCAGTTGTTGCCCCCGCCTCTCGGGGGTCTCCATGGTCCTTGGCCTTGGCCTAAAAAAGGGTTGTATTGATTCTGGTGGTATCCGTAGTCTTGATAATTGTAAGCGTTACTAGGGCCTGCTTGATCTTGTTCACCCTCAGAGCTATACGAGGAGTCAGAAAAGGTTGTATAATTTCTCCTCCCACGGTAGGAACCGCATCCTCTGTTGGTAAACCGGCCCTGGTTGTCTTGACGGTAATGATCGTCGTGTAAGTAAGCGTAAGTTTTCTTTTTGTCGTACAGACGTAAATCACGGGCCAGTTTTTCTAATTTCTTGTTTTGTGTGGTAAGTTCGAAGTCTTTAAGGGAGGTATCAAGATTGGCAAGGGTCTCCTTCGCATTGGTGAAATTGGTGTCTCCCGCAATTTCTGCCTTGAGTGTTTTAATTTCTGCGGAGATAATTTGGACTTGTTCAGCTGCGGTTTCAACGCCCAACACCATCCAGTGGCGTGAGCAGTTGTTGGCGACGTGGCTGAAGCCTTCTTTGAACTTAGGCACCTCTATGAAAATAGCTGGTTTGATTTGGAGGCCAACTGGGATGATGTTTTCTTTTAGATATCTAGTCAGTAGGTGGCCATGCCAGCGGGTGCGGATTAATTTCTTTTCAAGTCGTTCAAGCCGTGATATCTTGTCTTTGAGAGTGAAATCAATGGTAGGAATGTTGGAAGATATGAAAAGATTATTGGGGTTCTCCAGAAGCTGATCGATATATTCTTCTGAATATGACAGAAGTTCCCTCTCAACCATCGTGTGCTAACCTGAACATGAATTCAGTACGGAAAGGAACCTCGCAGACCAGCGTCTGCTCAGAGTAGAGTATCAAAAGGGGTTCTCCCAAACAGAGTCACTGGGACCTGGGTATTATAAGTACTGAGAAAGGGGGGTCCCAGTAAGAGAAAACAATTTCAAAAAGTTAAATAATCATGAAAGAGAAGTCAATTGCCCTACATTGTTGTTTATTCACAATGTGGGTGTGTTTGAATAGTTATCAATTAGCATACTAAATCACAAATACTTGGCAGTGCCCCAGAGGAAGGGGAAGGGAGGTGATTAAGTGCAAGGAAGTGTGGGTAAAGGATAGTGACAATATAAAACGGCCAATCGGCCTCACTGTGCTATCTATTAAAGTCCAATGGTGGACACAAAGAAAAGACCGTGGGTTCAATACATCATTTCGTATTCATCATGCTCCACATATTACATTGAATGTATACATCAAGGGGTGAAGCTGAAAGAACTGTTGTAAATTGTCGACGTTTTGACGCTCTATTAGTTGCAGGTATTACTTTGGACCTTGCATCGGGGTCTTCATCAGGACGGGGGTGGGGGCAGGCAACCTATTTAATACACAATAATGATGATGCATTATACTAAAAAGTTTTTAATGCATGAGATAGAAACAATTCTATTAAAAACATATGCAGCACACTGGGAATTGGTAGACAAGACATACCGGGGGGGTGCTCGTCTCCAAGATGGAGTTGAGGACGCTCTCAAGATGGAAGAATATTTCAGATCCTGTGGTGGAGAGTATGTCGGTCAATAACCCAACAATACAATTGTCCAACAGTTAAAATTGAATGAGTCAGAATTACACTGACGTGTAATGTTCGTGTTTGGCGTCATGCAGATCTATGGGAGACATTAAATAAATGCCCATCGTGAGTAGGGCCAATATATTGAAAGGCGACCATGAAAGGCAGTATAGCGCATAGTATGGTAAAAACTTACAATGAAATGTAAACGATTCAATTAGGGGTCCGGCCTCTTGTAAACGTCCCGCTGTGTGTGGACAATTCGTCTCAGAAATTCGCCGTCTGAAAATGGAGACGAGAATGTTAAAGCCGATATAATAAACTACAATGAAAAGAGGCTGTAAGGACATAATAATGGGTCGTATTACATTGAGGATGTGCTTACCGGGAACCGAATGAATCAGTCCAAACGCTACCTCGCGTTGAGGAATGGCGATCGGCACTTCCTTGTTGCAACGGTAGTCAAGGCAACTTGGTCACGTGACCTCAGACGGTCCGTGTAGATATCGAGGAAAGACTAGCTGCAGGCCTGCATATAGTCTTCCCGAACTCTGCGCTATGTTACACTAGTGCCAATCATGTGGTACAATTAATGTTATGACATTAATCAAGGTGAAAAAACAATTATATTGTAGGGACAAAATTGAAAATACCATCAATGCGGAAGCCATCTGACTGGCTGAGAATACAGTTGTGTATCTTGGAGGCCTGGGGGATATCATAGTGGGATGTACTGTAAATGGTATGATAAATCAGGACATATAATGGATATACATAAGTCACATGGTGTGGCGTACCTATCCCATGATGGTAAAGGCCACTACATTTGGAGACATTATTGATTCAAGTTTGGAGACATTGTTACCATGTACTCACAATTGCCACAATCAGTGTCATAAGACTAGGACGTCAAGATTAGCAGATATATGTATAGCAGGAGAACGCTCTGACGTTATATACATTATATCCAGATTCATACATGCATCTAAAACGAAGAAACATCATGAACAACGTACTAATCACAAGCAGGTAAAACCACCTAAAGTGGAACCACAATCACCATTATGTTAAACATTGATGACCCAGGGTAACCCATTGGATACAGTCGTGACCAGTAGTTGATCAATGGAAATTGGCCCTACGTATTGTTCATTGATTGAGCGTGGCCAATTGTGAAAAAGAGCTATCATTTTCGTTGAGGCCATTCTGAATAGAGTCGAAATAGAACATCCATTTCAACTCTCGTGTATTGAGGACATTAGTGATGCTCCCGCCCCGTAGCCCGAGGGTTGCCTTTTCCAAAATAACCCATTTTAAACTGTCAAAGGGATGCGAGGCCGATTTAAAATGTTCAACTAGAGGTGTGCCTTGCACTTCACAACGAATCCGGCTCATATGCTGAAGAATCCTCGCTTTAGCCTTCTGTTGAGTCTGGCCGATATAGATTTGGTTGCATGGACAAACTATGGCATAAATTATGTTGGACGTGTTGCAATTGGTATGTGATTTGAGTTGCACTTTGCGTTGGTTGTGCTCAAATTCCTTAGTCTGTACCGTATTATTGCAAACCTTGCATTGTCCACACCTGAAGTGGCCAACTACAGGTGGAAGATTCCACAAGGTCGTGACAGTTGATGTTTCTGTCGGCTGTAGGAAGGACCTTACAACGTGGTCCCTGACACTTTTGGCTTTTCTGAAAGCATGTAGTGGAGTCTCCTCCTGTCCCACATCGTCCGCAATCAGTTTCCAATGGCGGTTGACAATTTGTTTAATTGTGTTGCTTTTGGTCGAAAATGTGGTAACACAGACTAGTCTTCTTTCCTCCTCACCAATGCAGGCACCCTTGCGCCATGGTGCAAGGGACACTGTGTTGAGGAGTTGATTGATGTTGTACAGGAAAGGACACCTACCTGCACCAAACCTATCAATCAAAGGCATTTCCTTTTCCTCTATGTGCTGCAGAATGCTGCACACATGGAAAATGTGAAAAAAGAGGAGAAAAGAAAACATTTTTCGCCGTAGTTCCTCCCAAACATCACCCTTGGGTTGTATTAGATTCTGACGCATTCCAAAGGTGTACGGTTTCTTATAAACCTGCAAATGCTTCAGATTCCATTTGTTTGGCGTGGGACACCCACAGCGACACCCATTGAACCAGTGGTGGCTCCTCCGCTATGGCGGAGGAGCATAGCCCCACTGCTTTCAAGCAGTGCGAAAAGTAGTAAAATAAAATCATAATAACTTTCGGTTGTTATCATTTTATGTTTGTGCTACTTTGCAGAGGAGCGGGGTTGCTCTGCTCTCTGAGCAGGGATGATGAGGAGTTGTTTGCCCACTCCTAGGTGCACAATGACTGTTTGATCAGCCCTCTTGTGCTACCCAAAGCAGTCATGCGCTCTTTCCCCATTCTCCATGCAGGATGGATGCAGCCTGCGGGAAGAACATGCCCAGGCCTTCATTCCCTTGTTGACAGTCGAACCAGGATGCTCAAAACCAATCACAGTGCTGCATTGCAGCATTGCAGCATTGTGATTGGTCATTGGGGCCAGGCTGTGCTTCCTGTTTCAAGCTAAGTAATATATATATTTTTTATTTATTGTGCGCACCCACCTGCAATTGCGACTCCCAGAATCCTAACCCCGAAGATCGCCCACACCCACCCCCTTCCACCACCCGTGAGCCATGTCAGCCGCTACTGCATGGAATGCCCCTTTCACACTGTTTAATGCGTGAAAGGGGTACATATTCATAAGTCTATGAAAAGCCACGTAAAGTGACTTTGCGTGGCCTTGTAAACATGCTGTGGAACATTGCTCAGCCGGAACGTCAAACATGTCACGTCACAGCATTGCTAGAGTGCTGTTATGGCCTTGGATAATCAAAGAAGTCCCACAATTCATCCTTGTCAAGGTCAACAATGCCATGGACCTCTTACCATTACAGCTAGGAGCACCAAGGAGACCTCCACCACCATACCTGACATGCATTGCTCACCTGGTAACTGCTCCGGTCTCTTTGGGTGATGACAGGACCTGATCCCTCTAAGTGCTTACCTCAGTAGACCAGAACTTCGGCAAAAGGAAACTGGAGACAACGGACCGCCGAAACCCAGTGACTCTCCAGAGCTATCAATAACCGTGGAAGTAGGGGAGACATACAACCAGTCAACATTAAATTAGGTTATCTGCATTCTGAGGAGTCACATCCGGGGCCTGCACGGACTCTGCACCGGATGACCATGTCGCAGTCGAGCTCACATCACTGGGGGAGCGTTCAGGGAAAATGTCGGGATCATCGGCGGTGCATGCAGCTCCTTCTGCCTCTCTTGTACAACCTGTTGTAGATTGTGCATTGCTGGTAGTTGTCTCGGGGACGTCTACTCTTCCTACTCATCCATGTGCAACTAACTCCAAGAATGACAGAAAGTTGCGCAGACCCTTCACTCCCACTCCACAGCACCTGGCGACCAGTAGGTTGCAGCCAGGTCCAGCACTTTTCAGCGACATTAATGATTTGCACGTCAATATGAGATCACTCACAGCCTTTACTAGTAGAGGAGGGAGGATTCGATTTCTAACTCTTGGAGGCATCGCTTAACCACTAGAGACAAACCCCTCCTCACCCCCATGGCATAGTCAGGGAAGAAAATAACTGTTAAGTTATCCACTTTCACCTCCCCCAGCTTGCATACCTCCCTCAGGACAGCATCACAATCCCTGTAAGAGGCAGAAGAGAAAGGGTCTTGGACCTGTCCCGGCAGCTTATTGCTCGCTGGCACTCGATGGGCCTGCTCCACAACAAGGAATGGGGAGAGTGATCCTGCTGGCAGCATGTTACACAACCATGTCTCAGTATTTGCCACAGCATCAGCCCTTTCTGCTCCCTCGGGCAGACCCTAAACCCCCAGGTTTTTACACTGGGAGCGGCCCTATGCATTCTCCACTGTTCTTCCCAGTGACTTCACATGTGCCATTAGCTGCTACACCTCCAAAGCTGCACTCAGTGTACTCAGATGGACTTTGACCAGCTCTTGCTCAATGTTGTGTAACTTGTAAGCCAGCTTGTGATGATCTAGGGTAAAGTTCACTGTGATTTCGTCTATGTGGCCCTCACAGGAAGTGCCCGTTTGTTTTCAGGGAGGTACGCGCTGCAAGTGCAGAATCTAGTTTGGGTCTAGGCTGTCCGCTGTCCCCTGCCCCGGCAGCCAGCAATCCCCAGCCACTTGGTTCACCGACACAGAGGAGCAGCCAAATATCGCCGCCGCCCCTGTCTACAGGTGGGCCATTGTTGTGCCAGACACCCATGCACTATGTATAACATGCGGTTCAGTGCAGTGTGGCCAGCCGGCCCCTCTCCTCCAGTTAGGTGTATGCTAGCCAGGAATCTTTGGTCGGGCGGTACAGATGGAAATCCCCCATACACCCAAGAGCTCACTACCAGGGGCAAGGAAAGGCAGCACCACCCAGTCACCTCCTCTGGTCTAACCGAGGCAACCAGATTCTGTGTTCCACAGTGCCCCAGTGAGTGACGACAGATCACAAGGTGCACCCAGGGGCCTAGACCTGAACTGACCCCCGTGCCCCAGGTACCCGCCACCTCCAACGGCCGATACCAGTGACATGATCCAGTTAGTGGAGTCTCCCACCAGTCTTGTGCAGTGCCCTCTGTAATGTTGGTCATCCACAGTGCATGGATTGCTCAGGGCATGGTGTGCGACACCCACTGGTGCTAGGCCTGGGCCTGACTTGAGCCCCAGGCCGCCTCCACACTGTGTCCCACCTTCTCCTCACCTGGACATAGACACCGGGACTCAATCCACCACGATCTCTCTGAATCTGTGACTCAGCCAGCAGGAGCCTCAGCCAGGTAGGATTGTGCAAGCCAGGGTACAGTAGTTGCCACCAAGTCCACTGAGAAAGCTCCAATGTAGGTGATGCACCAGGGCCCCCTTAGGTGTGAAGTTGCAGCGCTCCCACCACACAAGTTCAATGTAGCTCAGGGGCCACACCCTCCACAGCCTCTGGGCAGTGCCTCCTGTCTGTGATGCAGAGAGGCGAGGCCCAATATTGGCAATCTCCTCCATGCTCCCCGGTGAAGTGGTGGAGCATGTAATGCAATGCAGACCTCCCTATATCGGTGCGCAGGAGTGCTTCTACCGATCACAGCTCCAAGGTGCGCCAGGTCTCACACAGGTCAGCAAAGTGTCTCCATGCGACTTGCCAGACTTCTCCACCAGGTAAGGGTGATGCTGGTGGGGGCACTGTGAGCTAGCAAGACCATCAGCCAACATCTCCTGAGGGGGTGTTGAAATCCGCCTAGCACCATCCCAACGTTCGTGTTGTCTGACCAAAACATACAGTTCCTACTGCGAAAGTAGAAACCGTATGACATGGTGCCACCAACGTTAGTTCTTATTTCACAAATTGCTTTACTAGTTCTCTCTTGCATACCCACAAACCCCTACACACCTCCCAACTGGAGACATCCGTGGTGGTATATCTTCCTTGGCTGACTAGGTAACCCCTATGTAGTGGCTGTAGGTTGCTCAAGCTTAGACCATTCAAAGGGTAATCCAATGTGTTCTCCTCTCTGAGATCCATATACCCTGAAGTAATTAACATCACTGAGAACTGCAGACATGCGGTTGCTCAGAAACTGTTACAGCATGGCCTCAAAACTGTTATAACATGGCCTCACATGATCAGGTGGAGACGTGGTGTTCGTGGGTGAGGCTCATGGAGTATATAGGACAGAGGTGTTCTATTCATGGTTTACATTCCCAGCAGCAGACAAAACAACAGGGCTATTTCACAACTACACACAAGATGAAGTACCCAATAACTACACATCATATGAAGAAATAGAAATACCCTTAACATACTAGAACCACAGAAATTGGTTTGATAGTGGCATCCCACATGCAACAGAAAATATTAGACTAAGTCCCCCTAGCAATGAGGGATCAACATTGTCAGTCTTATTCGGCTACACGTACCATCCTGATGTTGATAATCTATCAGCAGTACAATTACGTCAATTATACAGACAGTTAGTGACATTAAACAGATACCTGACACAGTTCATTATGCGAACATTGACATTAAATCCTGCGAGGGCTGCTCAAATGATACATCCACAATTGGTTACACCGGGCATAAGCCCACAAACATGGAATGCAGTCATTGGTAAGGTTCCCGTCAGGTGGGAGGAGATTCCGTTCTGGTTTGCACAGTAAACAAACCAGCTTGAAGCAGTGTTTCCCCATTCAGGACCCCAGGAGAAACAAGGTATTTAACACCTTGCTACCCATTAGGGATTGCTTCCCATGTAGAAGATTGCACCACTTGAGCCACTATATATGAAAGAGCACATGGAACCCCTTCCATAGCTGTTTTGCCAGTGGTGCCTAAACAGATTCAGAATGAGTACGGTAAGCACCTGCCCTGGACTTGTGAATGAAACTGATCGGCAATTTTTGCCATGGTATCTGCTACAATGTTAAGTAACATTAATTGGGAAGCATCAGTGATGGCTAAATGCCAGCATCTACAGGATTTTGCTCCGGGACAACAGCAGTGCTAATTACCTGAAATTATCAAAGAATCCTATGCTACAGTAGGTAGAGATAATGTGAGAGCCAAACCAGGTAAACCACATTTGAAGAGTAGTTCTAAAAAGTACAACTCAAAGCGAGGCACCAAGTCTTCAACAAAGAAGAAGTGGAATAAGGAGAAAAATAAAGATAAAACTAAGTCACAGGCTGTGTCTCCTCCATAGGAAGTCACTGAGCAGGGCTATAACCTGTGTCACCTTGATAGCATTAGACTGCTTGACAGGTATCAGGATACTGATACATGTTCATCTTGTTCCTTTCAGGACTCATCCAACAAACATTCGTAGAGAGGTGGATGGTCAGAGCACAGATCAGAGGAGTACTTGAAACGAAGAAGGACTCACAATGCTTGTCTGACTACATAATTAAACAGGAAGATAAGCCTAAAATCTCCAAACCTCAATTTAAAAAGAAGAAGGTAGCTGGACTCAAAGTCAAGCATTCTACGGTATTGAGGACACTGCTAATGAACGCTGAGGTCACAATATTTCACCGGAACATGATGGATTGTGTGGCGGCAGTAGCACTGAGTGACCATATCCAGGTGGAAATACCTGATGTACAAGTGTTCCGCATCAGTTATACGAGATGCAACTCCAGCTGGAGGGGGACGTAGACAGACCCATTAAAGTTCTCTTTGGGAGAACTTATTATTTGGCTACGACATCTCTTGGATGAAAAGGATTGGCTTTCAGAATTTGGCATGGACTAACAGAGAATCAGTTATATATCCTGCCTTCTCTGACCTTGTTCTGGATATTGTGAAACACTCATATGCCAAGGAATGGGTGCTAGTGCAAGCTCTGGCATTATACTGCAACCTTGTCAGGTGGAGGGAGGGTTCCCCATATCATGAAATACCACTGAACCCAACCCCACAACCCCAAAGACAATACCCCATTAAAAATGAGGCTAAATAGTAAGTTAGGGAAATTCTCCAAAAACTTGAATACCAGAATGTAACAGAAAGTTGCACCTCGTCAATGAATAAACCCTTGCTTTCCTTGATGAAACCAGATCCTTCGAACAATCTAGTACTAGATTACAGACACTTAAACATGGTTAATCTCACATTTGCAGTACAAAATGCACAGAGCACTGCACTAATGAACAGCATAGTGCGTAAAAAATATAAAACAACACTAACCACCTCAAACTGATTTTTATGAAAAATATAGCACCTGGAAGCAGGAATTTGACCACATTCTCAGTGCTAGGCTCTCAGAGGCAATGCTGTTGAGGATGTTGTTATCCAGAGTAACAGAGCTATTAAAAATGTTGAAGACCAGACATTGTCATTTATCTAATGGATGAAGAGCTCTCGATGCACCTGACAAGAGTAGATCGCAAAATTGTGGGATTTGCTTACATGGGCTACAAATTAAACTTTAAAAAATCAATGATTGCCCACCTCAATGCCTTTTTCTTGTATATGAGCTGTGGAGTGAAGGCAAACGTCTTGCGACACAAGTCCTAGATAAGTGTGCATTATTACAACCTCCAACTGCATTGAAAAGGTTACCATCCATATTGGGATTTTTAAATTTTGGCAGAACATACATTCCAGATTACGCAGAATGGGTTAAGCCATTCTACAACTCAATACGTCCTGACATTTCAAGTACACATTGGACACAGAAATACACAAATATTTTGAGTTCCGTACTAGCTGACATGATAGCTTCCAAACTCTTACACACACGTGTAAACACAAAAATTCTGGGGATCTGTGTATTTGAGACCTCTGTAGTGAGGGAGAGAGTCCTAGCTCAGTGTAAACGAATCACTGTTGCGAACCTGGTTCCAACCTTACAGGACGTCACAAGAGCAAGTGTTTCAAAATCTAAAGCATTACATCCACGATGGAAACAATGGGCTAACTCACTCACTGCAACAGATCTAGAGGACAGATTTGACTAAACAAAGTAGAAAACAAGACCTTCTGCAATATGAACACAAATATCCTCTACTTAATAAAATAATGCCGCTAGATCAGTACTATTACATCATCTATACAGACAGTTCTGCCCAGCCTGCCATGGGAACAAAACATGAATACTCGGAGGTTTGTGGATCTGTAAAGGGGAGCATGCAGGATGGAGAATTTCATCCTGTGAAAACCTACACTCAGTCAGTTGGTGACTGCACAGCACAGTTGACTGAACTAAGGGTTCTAATTCTGGCACTTGAAAACACAGATCCCAGATCCCCACACTCACAGTGTGTGATTCGTAATATTGTGTCCAGTCATATAATGAATGTGTACACTACTGGAGCCAGCATGGATTTAGAGATTCAAAATGGCGCTCAAAAAAGCATATGGTGCTTTAGGAACAGGTGTCAAAGCTGTGAGAATGTTTACCACAGACTCATGTAATACACACATTGAGTCACCAGCATGTTGGCATACACATTGCAGGGAATTCCATGGCTGATGAAGCTTCTAAGGTAGCAGTGCAAACAACTGCAGTTGCTTCAATACTTGTTCACGTAAGAGGAGAGACAGAGCCATCATAGTGGCTGTTACTGCTGTGCTCAATCACACCCACCTGCTAAAAGGCTTTCCACTTAAGTACACCTACAAGTTACATGGGCAAAATAACCATTTGCTCACATTTCTGGAGTAGGGGCTAGAGTAATAGCAGTTTCAGACCACAGGTTAGGTTTGATTCAAGCTGCACATGAGGGTCTACCATCTGTACATGCAGGAGTGGCTGTTACAATTTCACTACTGCAGCAATGCTACTGGTTGCCAGGTCTCTATAAACAGACTAAGTACTTTGTCGTTAAATAGAACATATGACAGCAAATTAATGGTTTCACCCTGACATGTCCACCACAGACATCTTTACTCATTTCAAACAAGTTTCTGGCTACTGTTTATCTGCACCATTGCAGCCCTTTGTCATCAGAAGGGGCCTTCAAGTACATCTTAGGAGCAGTGGATTCTTTCTCACAATTCCTATGGTTCTGGCTACAGTGGTCAGCTGACACCCAAACTGTTATAAAGGATCTGCAAGGCTTTATCGGGACATGCGCATTTGGCACACACTATATTCCGACCTGGACCCCGCATTTGCCTCCAGGGCTTACAAAGAGGTAATGGGAGGTTTTGGTGTCAACCTGCGTTACTCCTCCCCATACCATCCTGAGGGAAACACGGCAGTGGAGAGAAAAAACAAGACTTAAAACAGTATTTAACAGCTAGGATATTAGGTTCAGGTTGCAGTTGGGTCCATCATCTATATAGGGTCCAGAGGGAACTTTCCGAACTGCTTAGAAAATTCCTGGGTGGTCAGATTCCCTATGAGATCCTGTATTGGGGGAAATATGTGGGTCCCAGTACTCGACAGTTCCAGCACAGTTGTAGTGGAAACACCATTTGATCTAAACAAATGCCTGGCTGTTTTAAAGGAACTGAACAGTTTCCAGATAAAAAATACACAACTTCCATGTTAAACACACCAGCACTGGTGTAGGAAAGGTAGTTGAATCCCGAAGAGCGGGGATCTGATCAGGGAGAAAACTGCAGCCAAGAAAGAATTCGAGCCAGCCTACAGACTGCCTGTACCTATCCTGGCTGTTGAAGGTACCAGAACTGTACTTCTTCTGTCTTTTGTTGGCTACAGAGACAAGAGATTCAAGAGATGGAGGGGTAGGAGCTGCCTGGTGTCTGTGCTACATTCATTTGGGTCACTCTGACAACTTCTGCCATGATAGCAGACCCGTGGGTGGGGGCTTCCTCATACCCTGAGCACCCAGACATATTTTGCCCTCCTGTAGGATTAGGTCATTGCAGGACACAACTGCCAGGGACGACGAGTCCCACAATCCCCTGCCTGGCCCCAGCTGAAAATCATCAGTGCTATTTAAGCATTTGGGTGCCACAGATGTTGAGAGGCGAAGGTGCTGCCTGGATTCTTTTCTACATCATTTTGGTCTGTTCTGTTAACTTCTGCTGTGATAGCAGACCCCTAAATGGGCAGTATCTCCCAGAACACTCTGCTGTACAACTGGTGAACTTGGTTCTAAAACCACATTCGTCATCACACAGAGAACGAAGAAAACTTTTCCTGGTGAACATTTCAGCTTTTCCAGTTATTGATGGAATTGTTTGGGATCGGGTATTGCATGATGTATATTCCCCCACAGAACTTTTACAAATTACATATTTGTTTGAATTATTTTTAAATGTCATCATCACCGCTACTACTGTCTCTGATGATTGAGATATTGACACAGTGCATGAAATGCTAAATAATCTAGAGCATTCTACAGTTTTTTCATCTGATGAACTGTATGAAGGTACATCTAACTATGCTAAAATGTTCAGTTTTCAACATTATTGTCATTATTTCATGCATAAAGCAAGTACTCCACATGATGTTTTAAAGTACACACAATGGAACCAATGCCCTACACCCCCACAGGGTAGCTCCAAAAAATATACACGGAAGTTTGCTTATTTTTCTGGTTATGACACATCAGACCCGGCTTCCTATTATTATGGGTTTGTACCGTCACCTGCAAAGAAAAATATGCTGAAAGACACCAAGCTGATATACTGTGCTTCCTTTCTTTCCCAGCTGTCCACACAAGGGTTCGACTTTTGGAGGGACACTATTGATGCAAAATCTATTTGAGGGACAAAAGATTGTCAGGTTTATGGAAAGCTTTCCATAAAGCTTTGTTTAGAGCTTGCCTTATGCCACAACAAATGACTTCCCTGAACAAAACTGTGCAACAAATGTCATATCTTTGTTTAGCTAGAATAAAGGATTTGAATGCACCACACATTCCCATAGTTGCAGGCTTTAAAAACTGGCAACAGTTTACAAAATCTAAGGAGGAAATCATAGACACCATGCTACTCAATGGCATGTACAATTCATCAGACACAAATTGTAGGGGATGGGTAGTTTGGCCATTAGATACTAACAGATGTCAAGCATGGTTACGGGGTTACACCAAGGGCTTTAAGATCAGCAGGCCTGACCTGCAAAACATGCAGACTGAACACACAAGAATGGTGGCAATTACAGTGTTTTGAAGCTGTGCCTTGATGAGGTGAAACAACTCTTGTCCCTTCTATCTGATGACCCGGACCTGCAGGACTTCTTGTTAGGCCCTCGAAAACCACTTCAAAGACGCTTCTTGTATGCAATATACAATGACAAAATGAAATGTTTCTCAGTAGGAGGCTGCTGAAAGACTGTGTGAAACTGACAGGGCCAATTTAGAAAAAGTTCTAGTATTGGATGACAGCGGTATGACCACCTTGTCCTCTAGAATGTATACCTTTTGGAACATAGTATTGTCTGCAATATACATTATACAACACAATATGTCTGCATTACAACATGGGCAGTCATAGCATAGGTCTATTTTAATTTTGAGGTGGACACTTAAGACACCACGTTCTGGCCGCTTTCAGAGGCAAAATATTAATACCACAAGCCTGTTTTTACCTTACCACCTTCTGAAACAGCAAATACTCATGGCATCCAGAGATGCAACATATCCTGTGTTATACACAGAAAAGTTAGAGAAGTGACCTTTCACCATTGCCGAAACACTTTCATTGGATTGGGTAACCCACAGGTTCATTACTCTGCCGATTTCGCCATTCCATTTTCAAGACTGTCTACAATACTATCTAGTGGGCAGATATGAAGCATTAGGGGAACAGTATGTACAGGAGTAATGGGAATTGGCTTTCAAATTGCAGTGCCGGAATAAGGAAACTGAAGTTCTTCCCAGTGGTTCCGACTGCGAGAATACTTTAGGGGGATCTTTAGTGTGCAAGGATGTTTTGCTTCACACGGCTTGTAATGCTACTGTAGCATACTTATCTTGCTACTTGGAAAGTGGCTGTGATTCGTCACACTTTAAGATTGCTCTCTAATGGGAGTTATTTGAAGATGAACGATCAAGGGTGCGGCGGTATGGGATTGTGAATAGCCTATCTGGTCAAGGTTTCTTCTGCTGTCACATGTTGTCCACAAGTTCTGTGCCCACCTGCCCAAACATTTAGCGAGGCAAAACGTTATCCTTTGATAAATCTGTTGAATGTGCACTTTGACGCCTTGAGCAAACTGAAAGCCTTACTGTTTCAGAAAGATGTGCAAAGGAGACATTTGATCTTCAAGTTGCAAGGTCCTCTTCAGAGGTACAGTCGCTACTACACATTAACATCCCGCTGCATTTTGGAGAACTGGTGCACTTCCCCAAATTTACCGCTTTAAGATTTACTTTTATATTTTAAGATGGCTTTCTGTATGCTTTGGTTTCAAACTGTATGATTGCCAGTTTTAGTAATTTTAAAGTCTTTTATTTAGAGATATATGTATATGCCATAACAGTTCCTATTGCTTTTATAAATACTAGATAGCTTTTATCGACTCATGCCTGAGAAGTGGGTGTCACATGCTAGGTTAAGCCCGGGAAGAAACATTGCCATTTTACATGCAAATGTTTCTTAAATTGCCTTCTTTTCTACACAATGAATTTTTACACATATTTTCTTGCGTGACAGTGCAAGTTTAGTTTCTCTGAATCCACATTGCTTACAAATGCCCTCTTCGTAAGTACACTATCACAACAGTTTGAAAATTTTGTACAAGGCTTAACATACATTGTGCAAATGTTGTTATTTGTTATTTCGTCCATGAGGCGACATGACTATTACAGGAGAATTAACATTGTCAGCTTGTCTGAAACCTTGACATGGAAGCGTGGACAATGTTGCTACAAATACAAACAAATTCCTTGTTCAAATCAGAGGAGCACTCTGCTGTCGGTATGAGGTCATAGCTATCATCGGAGTCTCAGCCCATCTGATTTCTGTTTCTCCTCTGCGAGGAGGGATGTCCAACTTGTAACCAACATGGGGACCTGCACAAACTTACCTTTAGGTAATGGGGAGTTAGATTATCCAGTAAGGAATTTTCCGCAACACATCTGCCCTCGGCAACTATGTTCGATAGCGCATAGTAGGAGTACACCATACACAGTACTTATATGCCAGCATATATACTGCTTTAACACATTGGTGGAATTGTTCATTCTTTCCACTGTCCTCATATTGCTAATCAAATTGTTTTACTTCTGTCTATTAATCATTGCCGCACGTACATTCTATATAAGAATCACGTTTCAATACATATTGAAACCCCCTTTGTGTATTTTTTGTGTACCTATGTGAGTATGCACGAGTGAATGAGTGAAAAGGTTCTTGATAAGTTACCACTATTTACTTGGGTAGTCAGGGTTGTCATGTTCTGTGGTTGCCCAAACCATTGGTCACCTTTCTAGGTGTAGGGGTGATTGGTGGTGGTGCTGTGAGCTAGCAGGACTATCAGCCAACATCTCCTGAGGTAGTGTCTGAATTCAGTGTAGCACTAATCCAATGTTCAAGTTGTCCAACCAAACATACAGTTCCTACTGAGAAAGTGGAAAGGGTACACCAGTATGGATGGTTCTTAGTTTTGATTCCAACTTGAGACATCTGGGCTCAACCTGGGCCATGTCAGTGCAATTAACTGTTGATAGAGATTCATCGTCCTTTTTCACCCTGTGTTCTTCCCCCTTTTTTCTCACTGTCTCAATGTTCAACATCATCCTCCTACATTGATTCCTGTGTATTATAGACTGTAAGAGTGGAGTTCAAGCTTGATTCATGGGAGTAGATACATCAGACATTGTGGCCCAGAGATGTACTCCCATCCAGCATCCCATCTTTAATTGAGTATGTTGTGGCCTGCTTCAAACCATCACTCAATAACCTTTAAGGTAAAATGGAAATTGAGGCTGTTTTATTACCTGAGAAAGCAGAACTTGTTGAGTGCATTTATTGAAAGGGACAGAAGCAAGAAAAAGAAGTGCTCAGAAGGAAGTTAATCTCCCTGTAAGCTTGTGCATGGGAGAAAGAGACAGAAATGAAGGGTCTGTCCAGAATCAGCATACTCTGAAGACTATTGTTAGATGCAAACCAGGGTGGCATGGCATTTAGCGCTTTAACATTATTTGACATGTGTGAATGATAGGTATTATTTCTGACACATATTTGGGAGCCCATACAATGCAAGAGACAGATTAAGAAGTATTTTTTCACTGCAGGAGCATCCTATACCCCCATCTCTAAATTGCTGAGTTGATCAGGAGAACAAAAACCCATGGAACACTGCAGAAAACCCCCACAACTGACAACAATTTGTATTGCCCCTTCAAGAGACTTCCCCTGTCAGCCTGGAAATCAGAAGTGAAGTGATAACCTGGAAAAATGGGTGTGATGGTACCTCCTAGGTTCATGGAAACTTTCACGGAGTAGGATGTTTCCTAGATTCCTAAAAAAGTCCACTAAGCCTTGATTACAAACAGCTCTTAAATTAAAAGTTTTTGTTATTCACACAGTTTTTGATTGGGGGAATCTCACTTTAGGCGTCAACAAACAAAGAGAGATTCCTGCATGTTATTCCTGCAAAAGATTTAATTTCTGTTATTTTGCCACCTCAGAATTATTAAGATCTCAAAAACTGATAATTCTGGATTAGGAAAATAACTGAAATGTTAACAGGGCACTTATAATGAATGCAAAAGTAGGGATGGTTGATCTTACATTTTTTGCTGGACTGATTGATATAGAAAGGAGATGACAACATGGTTGGATCCATGTAAACATTTTGACAATAGACTGTGATTATGTTGAGTGAGTTTCTGTTGGAAAGAGTAGATGTTGCAGGGGCTTCACCTCTGCTATTGTGGAGATGTGTCGCCCCACTGAAAAATAAAATGATAATAAAACCTTTCTATTATCACTTTATTTTTCTTGCCTCATTACCAGCCGAGTTGAGGTTCAGGTGGGGGCAAGGCCATGCTGACAAGCGCCACGTCAGCAGTACGGAGGAGTGGTAGGCACTTATGAGTAAGTGGGCATGTCAGTTTGGCAGGCTGTCTTAGGCCGGCCAAACAGAAATGAGCACTTAGGTTTCTCCAACCCAACTGTGTTATACAGCTGGGTTGGAGCTAAGCTGCAGGCTGCCTGTGCCTGAGCAATCATTAAACCAGCCTGCTCAGGCCAATCCAGGCACTGTTCTCATGCTAGGTTTAGAATGAGTTCAGCATCTGGATTGAGAGGAGTCTGTGCAGGGAAGTCCATTCACTTCCAGGATGAGAGGAGCAACTAGGCAAGAGGATCTGCAGGTAAGCCTTTTTATTTTATCTTTCAAACCCAACCCTAAGACTCCCTCCCCCAATCTACCACTTTACTATGGTGGCAGCAGCAACTGGGATTTACAATGGTACGGGTAATTTAAAGATGTATTGTGGTTGAAAAGTCAACATTTTGCATTGTGGAAGTGATGTCTAGAGGGCACAGCTCAAGGCTAAAACCTAGGAATAACCTCATTCATGGCTTTCTTTGACTGAATACCTGAACGCATGAAATACCCTAGAAGCAAAGGTGTCAGATATGTGATGATTTCTGACAACTGTTCATTATAGTACCTGTTATAGATAGAGGCTGGTATATGAAGTCAAAGGCAATGGTTTGAGAGAAAAGGGAGTGGTAAATTAAACCAAAATAATATTGATGGATTAGACAGTGGCAAAACGATCATCGAAATATTATGTTTGGGATTGTTTATTTAATGCAGTAGGGTTGTCTGTGTGAATGAGGTTGTTATGACTAGGGAGACATTTTATTTGTTTATAGTGAATTTTTGTTAAGAAAGCAGTTATGATTGTTATAATTGGGACTGGAGATCAGTAGAAAGAGGACAGAGGCAATCTTCTTTCCTCTAGCCAGCTGAAGGAAGTATCCCTATAAATTACCCATCCATGAACTATGCCTGAGCTTAAATCAAAGGGCCTCTTTTTTATAGAATTGGCGTAGGGCAATGCAGCAAATCACTTTGCTTCGCTGCCCAACATCAATGTGAAAGGGCAGGAATTTACCGTATTTACAAGTTATGATGCATTCCTGTTTTGTCCGCCAGCGCTGCTGCACAACTTGCAGCCGAGCGCCAAAGCAGGCATCATTGCACCATGGTGCAAGGTTGTCTGTGTTGTTAGCATGTATGCTTTTGTGAAGCAAGAAGCACCTTCCTGCACAAAAACAATCACAAGAGGGGTTTCCTCGGTCTATGCAGAATACAGTACACATGGAAAGAGTTAAAAACTAGCAGAAATGTGAACATTTCTCCTCGTTATGCCTGCTCTTGGGAGTCATACATTTTTGGCACTGCTCCAGGTTCATGTGATGTTGTAAATCTGGGGCAGTGTCAAAATCTATGGGTGTTGACTCCATGGGTGGGAACACCCTCAGCAACACCCATGGAATGCCTCCTTGATGTAGAGTAAGGCAAGGCACTGCTTGGAGATGCCTTGCCTTGCGCCATACCTGTGATGCCATGCAAAGCCATGAAGTGTGGTGTTGTAGCATTATTAACACTGGGCCCTTAGCCTTATTTTCCCCTATTATTTGATTAGTTGGTAGTCATTCATTTGGGCTTCGGCTACCCTCATACTTACTTGGTCCACCGATGGATCTTGAATTGTGCTGAAAGGGGCTGGATATTTGGAGGATGGGCAATTCCAAGATGAGGGCCAGGAATGAGGTAATTGCTTCACTAAATTGTGTAATTACCACAAATTTAGATAGGTCAGTGCACAGACATTCAATGTATTAATCAGGGATTTACCCACAAAAAAAATAATGAGTCAGAATCAGCAGAGTTCAGTTCAAATCTCAATGTTTAGTATTTCATTAAGTGAGACAGATCATCATCCTAAATTTAGATTTAATTAAAGTTTTAATTAAGCGACATATAAACCGAGTGAGATCCAAGAATGATGGGGAAAATCTTTGTCAAGCAAGAGAGATTTGGACACCGATAGCAAATAGATAATTTGAGAAAATCAGTTGAGCCTCATATATAACCTGTAGGATAGTTCAGACAGGTCCGAGTCACCAATTCCAGTTAATTAAAGACATGGGTCTGTCTCAGTCAATCAATCAATTAATCATAGCCTTTGTAAAGCTACTACATACCCGTGAGGGTCTCAAGGCGCTGGGGGGGATGCTGCTACTGTTCGAAGAGCCAGGTCTTGAGGAGTCTCCGGAAGGTTAGAAGGTCTTCGGTCTGCCGTAGGCGGATGGGGCGGGTGTTCCATGTCTTGGCGGCGAGGGGGGAGAATGATCTGCCACCGACAGTCACTTTTCGGATGCGGGGAATGGTGGCGAGGGTGTGATCTGCGGAGTGGAGCTGGCGGTTGGGGTAAACATCATTTACAACGCAGTGTTTACACCGCAGTGCCTTTACAACGATGCCATTACAACGCAAGTCGTTACTACGACTTGCTCTGGATGGCGCTGTTGGGCAAGGAATGTTGGAATTTTATATTCCAACACCTTCCCTACAGTTACGTGGACTGGTTTTGGAATATAAAATTCTAATATTCCAAAATCCGCACCCTCCTACGCAAGTCGTTGTAACGACTTGCGTTGTAATGCCCGCGTTGTCAAGTACCGCGATCTTTTAGATCGCGTTGTACTGACATACATCCGCGGGTGGGGGTGTAGAGGCTGAGTCGTCTGTTGAGGTACGCTGGTCTGGTGTCGTAGAGTGCCTTGTGAACGTGGGTGAGGAGATTGAAGGTTATCCTTTTGTTGATGGGGAGCCAGTGCAGGTCTTTCAGGTGGGGTGTGATGTGGCTGCGGCGGGGGATGTCCAGGATCAGGCGAGCGGAGGTGTTCTGGATGCGTTGGAGTCATTTCAGGAGTTTGGCGGGGGCTCCTGCGTAGAGTGCGTTGCCGTAGTCCAGTCTGCTGCTGACGAGGGCCTGGGTGACCGTCCTTCTAGTTTCGGTAGGGATCCACTTGAAGATCGTGCGAAGCATGCAGAGGGTGTTGAAGCAGGAGGAGGAGACGGCGTTGATCTGCTTTGTCATGGGGAGTGTGGAGTCAAGGATGACCCTTAGGTTTGTGCTTGGTTGGTGGGTGTAGGGGGTGCTCCTAGTGCAGTTGGCCACCAGGAGTCATCCCAGGCCGAGGGGGTGGAGCCGAGGATGAGGACCTCCATCTTGTCCGACTTCAGCTTCAGTCGGCTATTCCTCATCCAGTCGGCGACGGCCTTCATTCCTTTGTGGCAGCTGGTTTTGGCGGTGTGGGGGTCCTTGGTGAGCAAGAGGATCAGCTGGGTGTCGTATGTGTAGGAGATGATGTTTAGGTCATGCTGTCGGGCGACGTGGGCGAGTGGTGCCATGTAGACATTGAACAACGTTGGGCTGAGAGATGAGCCTTGGGGTATGCCGCAGATGATCTCGGTGGCTTCGGAGTGGAAGGGGGGGAGGCGGACGCTCTGGGTTTTCCCAGAGAGGAAGGAGGTGGTACAGTCCAGGGCCTTCGCTTGGATTCTGGTGTCGTGGAGGCATGCTCTCAGTGTGTGGTGGCGGAGCTGACTCCCCCTCCCATAGTCCACGACTGAAAAACTTTCCCCTTTTGGAGCTTAAAACCTTAGAAAGGCTGCTTAAAGAACTCAAATCGGGGTCTCCTTTAGACGGCGTGCCTCCCAGTGTTCTTCAAAAAGTCTCTGAAGTAGTATCACCTGTTATACTTGACAGTATAAACTCTTCATTTAAAACTGGGATTGTGCCATCGCAATGGAGACATGCCAGAGTTAAAGCTCTTCTTAAAAAACCTAACCGTGATCCTGATAACTGGGAAAACTACTGCCCAATTTCCTTGCTTCCAGGGGTTAGTAAATTAGCGGAAAAATACACTAATTCAATTTTATCTGCATTTCTCAAAAATAATAACCGGCTACATGTTACACAGACTGGCTTTAGACCCCTACAAGGAACAGAAACAGCCATGCTGGCTGCCGTAGCAGAAATCAGGAAGACTCTTGACGGTGGAGGCTGCGCTGTCCTTATCCTGTTGGATCTCAGCGCAGCCTTCGATACCGTCAACCATCACCTCATGATACAAAGATTGAGGGATGCTGGAGTGACTGGGCTGGCACTTAAGTGGCTACCGTGCTTGCTTCAGGATAGGGTATACTCGGTTTTTGAAGGAGAATGTTCCTCAAATGCTATTTCATTGACCTATGGGGTGCCTCAGGGATCCTCCCTGAGCCCCACGATGTTCAATATTTACATGAGTTCATTGGCAGAAACCGTACTCCCATTTGGGGTAAAGGTTGCCTCTTATGCTGACGATACTCAATTGATTGTCTCCTTAAAACAATCTAACCGATCAGACCCGAATCTGGCCACCTGTCTCCAGAAAGTCTCGGGATGGATGAGCAGCTCCTTCTTAAAGCTTAATGGAGCTAAGACCGAGCTTATGCTAATTGCTTGGGTCCTCCCCCCCCCGATCCCGAAAAATTGAGTCAAGAGCTTAGGAGTATGGATTGACTCCAACCTAGATTTTGGAGATCAATCCCCTACCGTGGCAGCACACTGCTACGGACTGCTCAGAAGGTTTAGAAAGATACTTCCTATGCTTCAGTTCGCTGCAAGACGATTACTGGTACATGGTACAAGAAAAGGGGGTATACCCAATACAGTCACTGGGACCTGGGTAAGAACTGGTACAAATATAGGGGGTCCCAGCGTGGAACCATTTAGGAAGACAGAGAAACACAGTGAAGACTTTTAATAAGGAAAAGAGGAAAGACAATAGAGATTCAGTGTTAAATACTCACAATGAATCAATAAACGATACATGGTTCACAATTTAATGAAATCACAAAAAAAGGTTCATTAATTTACAAATGACCAAACAGCAGCAGTGCCCCAGGGAGGGAGAGGTAATAGTGCAGGAAGGGTGTGTGGGTTTTTGGGAGAAGATGGGGAGATAGTGCTGGTCAATATGGCCTAAAATCAAATATGTGTGAAGAAGAGGCAGATTGTTTTCCTACAATGGTCCTAGACTCTGGAACAGTATTCAATTGTACATACTCTCTGAACCTGACCATCTTAAGTTCAGAAAACTTGTGAAAAGGTTCCTCCTCCAGTAATTTAGTCGTAGCTTAACTGGTGTCTTAGAGCTGGGATGCCCCTGGGTAACCACGCGCTCTACAAATGTTCTTTCATTTATTCAAAGTGGCTGACAGGTCCAGGAGAATGAGGGCCGCGGTTTCTCCATTGTTGAGCATGGTCCTGATGTTGTCGGTGGCGGCGATGAGGGCAGTTTCGGTGCTGTGGTTGCTGCGGAACCCTGACTGGGATGGGTTGAGGATGTGTTTGCCTTCGAGGAAGCTGGTCAGTTGTTTGTTGACGTCCTTTTCAAGGACCTTCACCGGGAACGGGTGCAGGGAGATGGGTCAGACGTTCTTGAGGTCCTTGGGGTCCGCCTATGGTTTCTTTAGCAAGGCGTTGATCTCTGCATGCTTCCAGCTCTTCGAAAAGGTCGCTGTTTTGAAGGAGATGTTGATGGTTTTCCAAAGGTGGGGTGCGATAGTGCTGCTGGCTTTGTTGAAAATGTGGTGTGGGCAGGGGTCTTCCAGGGACCCGAAGTGGACTGGGTTCAATGTCTTGATGATCTCATCAGAGTTGATGTTGGTCCAGGCGAGCAGGCAATTGGTGCGGGTGATGGTGGTGGGAGCGGGGGTGTCCACTGTTGCCGGGTTGGTGACGGCATCGAAGCTGTCGTGGATGTCTGCGATCTTGCGATGGAAGAAGGTGGCCAGCGAGTCGCACAGGTCTTGTGACAGTGGGATGTCGTTGGTGTTGGAACTGGGGTTGGAGAGTTCCTTCTCGATGCTGAAGAGCTCTTTGCTGTTGTGTGTGTTGTTGTCTAGGTGATCTCTGAAGGCGGTCCTTTTGGCGGATCTGATGAGTAGGTGGTGTCGGCGTGTGACGTTCCGGTGTTCTCTCGCGGGTCCACTTTTTTTCTAGTTTTCTGCAGGTTCGCTTGGAGACCTGGTGGTCTTCGGTGAACCAGCTGGCTCTCTTGCTGGTGTGGGTGTTGGGGGGTTTCTTGAGCGGGGCGAGAGTGTTGTTGCAGTCGATGATCCATTGTTTGAGGTTGCGGGCTGCGGCGTTGGGGTAGGTTGGGTCTGCGGGTGGGCTATGGGCGAGGGCGGTGGTTAGCTGGTCCTTGGTGATCGTGCCCCAACTGCGGTGAGGCATCTGCTGGGTACGGTGGTGTGTGGTGGGTTTTTGGAAGGTGAAGTGGATACATCGGTGGTCAGTCCGGTGGAGTTCGGTGGTGCAGTCGAAGAAGATGTGGGTGCTCGCTGAGAAGATGAGGTCAAGCGTGCGGCCGGCGGAGTGTGTGGGTGCTGTGATGAGTTGTCTGAGTCCGAGGTTGCCGAGGTTGTTGGTCAGGGTGGAGGATTTGGCGTCAATGTTGTTCTCGAGGTGGAAGTTCAGGTCCCCAAGGAGGATGTAGTACGTGGAGGCGAGGGAGTGTGTGTGTTGACGAGGTCGGTGATGGAGTCGCTGAACTGCGGTCAGGGTCCGGGGGTCTGTATATAAGGATGCCTCTGAGGGTGGTGTTGGGTTCAGTGTGGATCTGGAAGTGCAGATGTTCAGCGGTGCAGAGGGTGTAGTCGGCATGTGTCGAGATTTTGAGAGTGTCTCTGTGGACTATGGCAATTCCTCCTCCTATTCCATTGGTGCGGTCCTTGCGGGTCATCTTGTAGCCTTCCGGGATGGCTATGGCGATATCAGGTGCCAAGGAGGGGGTCATCCAGGTCTCCATGAGGAAGGCAACGTCTGGGGCGTTGGTGTTGAGTAGGTCCCAGAGTTTGGCGATGTGTTTGCGGGCGGAGCGGGTGTTGAGTCCAGATGTATCTCAGTCCATTGCTTTAACCTCCAGCTCACAGCAGCATGATGCAAACCATTCAGCTAAAATGTTTCACTAGGCTAGCATACCAGCCGGAAGCAGATCATAGTATTATGTCATAGTTTGCGTTAGTTCACGGATGTCCAAGTCATCAGCCTCACAGCTATAAAGCTGGTCACAAAATGCCCTCACATCAGTTCCAAGATCTGATCAATTATACTCCAAGGATTTCCAGAGTAACAGCCCTTGACATCATCAGAAATGTCACACCACTCTGTTCCATTGGTAGTCTTTGATAGGATGAGGATGATGTAGTGGCAAAAAGTATACATTCTGAAAGAATTAAATCACTCGAGTTACGTAGCATCCTTAAATCATTGCAGGTTTAGTTATATGAACAATAGGATGCTCAGAGGATAAGCAAAGACATGCTATAGAAATGTTCATAGTCCATTCTCAAGCATCTGTTTTGATATGAGTCTTTGTCTACCATCAGTCGATTAAAGTAAGGATCTCCTGCCGAACCCTGTCCAGCTCAGCTTCTGGACAAGGTAGATCCGGCTATTAATTCAGTGGCCAATAAGGTTCTCAATGCCTCGCTGACCTCTGGACTAATGCCTACCGTCCACTATCCCTACTTCCTGCCTTCTCTAAGGTGTTGGAAATTTTTTTTAATTGAGTCATCTCAGGCTACCTTGAAAACCAGAATTTGCTGCATGCCAGTCAATCTGGTTTTAGAACCAGCTGCAGCACAGAAACAGCGCTACTAGAGGTTACTGAGCACATTAAAGAGACGTTGGATCATGGGGAAGGGCAATCCTGTTTATGTTGGATCTCTCAGCTGCCTTTGCTACTGTCCCCATGACAGACTTCTACAGTGGCTCCAGAGTATTGGAATTGGTGGTACTGGCCTAAAGTGGTGAACCTCATTTCTGGAGGACAGAAGTCAGGAAGTTGGAACGCCTTCCTTCACTACCGCCATCCAGAACCAGAAGATGGGCGTTCCCCAGGGCTCATCTCTGAGCCCTACACTTTTTAATGGTTACTTGACCCCACATCATGCACATAGGATATTACTTTGCCCCCCCCAGATTTGGCTGAATCTTGTGGGGCCAAAGTAATATCCTATATGAATGACACCCAGCTCCTTTTTACAATTGGAAATGTGCAGAATTTGAGGGTGAGAATAATAGAACTTATCTCTCTTAGGTGTTTACTCGGTTGGCCACCCTGCCAAATCAGAGATTATCTTTTTCTGGTCTTCCGAATACTGGAGATCTTGGTGGCCCAAAGATACGCATCCAACATCCGCTTTTCAAAACACAGTAAAAAACCTGGGCATTCATATTGACAACTCTTTATCCACAAAACATCAAATCTAAGTGGTGGTAGGCACCTTTTGGGCTACTATGAAACTTCAGGACATTTCTACCCCCTTTGTCTACTGCCACTAGGAAAACAGTGATCCAGGCCCTAATCGCATCTAGATTGGATTATGGAAATGTTCTATATTTGGGTTTACCAGAGTATCTTTTGAACCGCCTGCAAGTGGTTCCAAAATGCAGCAGCAAGACAAGTCCTTAATCTGAACCCCCGGACTCATATGTCCCCTCATCTCAGAGCTCTCCACTGTTGCCAGTTAGAAAGAGGATTGCATTCAAGGCACCGGTCTTGACAGAGAAAGCTCTACAAGGCAACAGTGTCAGCTACATCAGGAACAGGATACTACACTACACCCCCACTAGTACTTTGCGGTCTTCATTCAGCCATCTGGCTACCATTTCCAGGGTTCGCCGGGTCAGAACTGGAGGTAGATCTTTCATGGTCCTGGGAGCCCAAGCCTAAAACCAACTCTCTACAGCCCTTAGATCCACTGTGGAATTGTCTGTGTTCAAGAACCACCTAAAAACCTGACTATTCTGCAATTAAGTGGTCTCGAGGTATTAGTGGAGAGTTATCTGTTACCGCCTAGACACTCTGTCAAGTAGTTGTGCGCTTTATAAATGCAGGTTCATTCATTCATTCATGTAGCAGAATTGATTGCAAATACAGTCAAACTGTGTGGAAGATTGTCAAAGGAGAGATTGAGAGTTTGAACACAAGTGGCGACTTTACTAGAAGTTCCCATAGGCTTCAGACTATTCAGTTCATGAGTTCATATTTGGGACAAGAGGCAAGATTTGAGGCCTACATGAAATAAAGTTTGTCATGATGAAACATGCAATAATACAAATCTCACTTTGAATAGCGTATATTAATAATTTCGCACCTAAATACGTCAATAGACACTTCAATCAAATCATATTAGCTTCTGTTTTTGAAACTGTCAATGTTACACACATATGGAAATGAAAGATATTACCTCTATTCTACAAATGTGTCATCAAAGCAGTCACATTTATAATTTTGATAGTTGATAAATAGATTCACAAATTATTTCAACTAAAACACGTGTAACAGCTACTTTTCTTTTGTCATTTTCAGTGTACGTTACACATAAAATACTATTTGTATCTAACACAGGGTACATTTCATTTTGCATGTAAATCGCTTCGTCACAGTGTTATAACATTTTCTAATCACAAGATCAGAATTATTAAGGTGTTATTATTTCACATCTATTAAGTAAATGTAAATATGATATAGAATCATTCTAGCATTCTGCATTCTTTTACGATGCAGTATCTAAATTAGAGTTGCATTTTGTAGAAAGTAGAGCTTAACACACGTTGGTTGTCGTTCAGGTATATTATTGTTGTAATTATTTTTTTTCTGATCTGTCACAATAATATGAGGAAATCCCTCTGCTCTACCAATTCCCCCTTTGATGGCGTATTGATCCATCACACTATAATCTTTCATCTTATCTGATGCCACATTTATAGTGATAATGTCTTCATAGGTTTTACCATAGATTGTTCTAATTCTTTAAGTTCATCATAGTAACCACATTGCCTCTCTTCTAGATTAATTTCTGTTTCCTTTTGTATCAATCATCTAATTTCTTACTTTGTTTTAATGTACTTATAACCTCTGATAAACATTATTATTATTAATATGCAGATAGCAATTGTTAGTATGGGTGTTAGTATTTTTCCCACTAAATTACCTCACAAAGCTGCAAACCATCTTCCCACAGAAGTAAACCCTTTTGCAAATGATCCCCAAGCTCCATCAGCCTTAAGTTCACCAACGTCTTTACCCAAATGGGTAATGTTGCTGATATATCCAAGCAAATCTTTCCTTTTATCGGGAATCTGTACAACACTATTGAACTTTCAGCATCTGGCAGACTCCACCATCGTTTGCAAAAACCACACCTAACTCAGTTCTGTTTTGTAATACCATAGATTGTATAGCAATCATTTCAGGATCTGTGACAAGGACACCTCCAGCTGTATCAGTTGCTAAATGATCAAGTAAAGTAGAGAGTTTTCAAATTTTGTGAGAGTTTTGAATCACTCCAACTGATGGTATTATTGCCCCAAATATAGCCCCAATAATTTCAGCAGCATTAATTCCCCTTCTTAAATGTGTATGCTTAAATTCATTGGTTCCCTCTGTTTGTCCCTCATGATTTATTTTTGGAAATACTATTCCCATATATTAGCATCCATATCAATGTTTTGTTAACCTGTAATAGGTATTTTTACTACAAATGTAATATACTCTTGGAAATACAGGATCTGCACAAGCCCCACCCTCCCACTATTTGGAAGGTGTGATAACATGCACTGGAACCAACAAATTTATTTTTTACATTCAGTTCTGTGTCTTAATAAGCATAGCTTTCGTTTATGTTGGCAATCCAGAGCCATTGCAGAGTGTGTATCACCCTTTTTAATTTCACCCTCCCGATGTGACCAAGGTGGAATTTTTGGTTTATCAGCCTTTTTTCTTTATTTCCCCATGTGTATCTTCAAATAAATTGATAACATTTTTTCTAAATTATGAAAAAAGCAGGTTAAGCTATGTCTTTGTGCATAAACTGTATTTGGAGTAAGCTACCTATTGAGGATTGGTCTCAGGAGCTTGTAGAGACTATACCCAGCTTAAGCCAATGCCTTATACAAGCCAAGGAGGACTTTCTCGACTGGATCGAAGAGTCACTTAATATGGTCCTTCCCAGAGTTAAAATAAAATAGACGGTGGTCCCTCGAAATGCCCCTTTATTTACCCCAGAATTAGGCACCCTGAAACAACAATGTAAGGTGAAGGAGAGACATTGGAGGAGGGATTTTCTTCTATCCAAAAAACAGGACTATAGACTTGCTATTCTTGCCTACAAATCAGAACTTAGGAAAGCACAAGCATCCTATTATGAGAGCAGAATTCTAGCGGCATCCAACTCTTCCAAAGAAACTTTTAATATCATTTAAAAGTTGCTTAAAGCCCCCACTTCGACATCAGTTGCAGACCCCTCGGGCCTACGGTGTAATAAACTTGCAGAGTTTTTCAACAAAAAAATCCAGCAGATCCTTGAATCCCTCCCTGCCCAAAACGATGATGATCTTCCTCCCCGCCTCCCTATTTATCCCCAAGTAGGACCCCCTGCGCACCTCCTAGAGAATTTCCCACCTATAACTATAGAGTCCCTCCTCACCTCCTTAGTGTCCACGGTAAAGAGCGGTACCCCCACTGACCCCGCACCCTTGAATATCTTGAAACAGGTCATGCCTATTATAGCCCCTATCCTGACCAATCTGATTAACGCCTCACTCACCACTGGACTAGTCCCCCCCCAAATGGAAAGAGGCTAGGGTCAAAGCTCTACTGAAAAAGCCCAACTTGGACCCTACAGATCTGGGTAACTACTGCCCTATATCCCTTCTCCCTGCCTCAAGCAAGATAACAGAGAAACATGTCAATTCTACGCTCTCTGGATTTCTCAAAACCCACAATGTGCTCCGCCCCTCGCAAACTGGCTTCTGACCTCGCCAGAGCACCGAAACGGCTCTTTTGGCAGTAGTCGAAGAGAGCAGGAAAATCCTGGACTCAGGAGGTTCAGCGGCTATTCTGCTCCTCGACCTGAGCGGCACTTTCGACATGTTAAATCACTTGATTATGATCCAACGGCTCAGGAATATAGGAGTGGATGGTGCGGCACTCCAATGGCTAGCCTCCTTCTTAGAGGGCAGAACCTATCAGATGTTCAAAGAAAACACTATCTCCAATCCCATATCCCTTCAATGCGAGGTGCCTCAGGGCTCCTTGCTCCGCCCTACCCTTTTTAATGTCTATATGTCCCCTTTAGCTGACATAGTAGACCCACACGGTATTCGTATAGTCACCTACGCTGATGATACTCAGCTGGTGGTGGGGCTTAACCAACCCAATCAGGAAACCCATACCCTCCACTCTTGCTTGAGCGATATCTCAAACTGGATGGAACAGTCCCAGCTTAAACTTAATGGTGGGAAAACCGAGGTTATGATATTGGATAACCCTATCAGTTTCAACCCCACTCTGATGTGGCCCTCCTTCATGGGCACAGCTCCCACTCCTAAAGCAGAAATTAAGAGCCTTGGAGTATGGTTGGACCAGGATCTCAGCCTCAGGACCCAAGCCAGGAAAACTGTAGCCCTGTGCTATGGCCTCCTGAGAATGGCGCAAAAGGTTTCACCCCTCCTTCCCCCTACGGCAAAGAAAGTAATGGTCCAATCCCTAATACTCTTCAGATTGGACTATGGGAACGCACTGTACTTAGGCGCTCCCATCTCCGCAGTTAGGAAACTCCAAACCATTCAAAATAGTGCTGCAAGGCTATTAACAGGAACTCCCAACTTGGCGAGACCTGCCCTCCACTCCCTCCACTGGCTCCCGGTTCAAGAGCGGATCACGTTTAAGGCTCTGTGCTTAGTACACAAAGCATTACAAGGACTCAGCCCACCCACGATCTCCACTATGATCCACCCTTATAAAGCCAGTCGGAACCTCCGCTCAGATGATCTCCATCTGGCAGAGACACCTAGAATCAAGAGAACCAGGAGCGGCGGCAGACTTTTTTCATATAACGCTTCCAAATTATGGAACTCCCTGCCTCTCCACCTACGCGTAACTCAGGACCACATGGCCTTTCGGAAGCAATTAAAGACCTTGCTCTTTCCATAGTTCCTTGGCCTCTGTGTTTGTGTCTTAGCACTGGGAGGCCTCCGGGTAGCCATGCGTTCTATAAATGCACTTCCATTCCATTCCATCTATACTTTGTGTTGGTTGGATAAGTTCACCCATTATTTCCTCAGTTAATATATTTCTTAATTGGTACTTCTGAGAATACTAAATCATAGTTTGAGTGTAATATATTGAAATTGTCCTTTGCAATAGAACAAGCTTGTTATTTCATCTACATGAAAATCCATAAGTAAGAGCCAGGTGATGGTAGAACACACCCTCAGGAACAGAAGTAGGTAATTGCATGCAAACATAACAATCTCGAGCATCCACAGTGTCAACATACTCATACAGTAATTTAGCAAAGACATTTAGAGATAAATCATTAATAGATTCATCTTGAAGCAAAGTTTTGTCAGGATGTTAGATGCAATTCTATCATATTTCTCTTCTATTGGTTTACTAACAGAGATATGGTTAACAGCATGCTTTGTGTAGATATGATGAGGAAGATTTAATACAATAAGTAAGATGACGGTAACTGTAGAAAAGGCAGCTAGAAAGCAAGCACATATGCGTTTATGTGTTAAGGATACCATATTTGGATTTCTCACTACTCCAGAAACAGGTCTTATGCTTTTTGTCAAAATTTGTAGAACATTCTTAATATTTAATTAGTTTTGAAGCAAAGTTTATTTTTGAGCTCTTTTAGTGAATCTTTCTTTCTTTATTTCCATTCGCAGTTGCAGTTCACAGGTTCAAATTTTCTGGTGTTCACTAGTGTATTTTCATCTCTTCAGAATTTAATAGACCTCTCCATTTGTATTTTACTTTTAAAATATCCCTTTGTTATGTTATAACAGTTCACCACAGTGGTTTTTGTAAGCTTGAATATTTAATAAAAATGATAATAATGTGTTTTATAAAGCACTTGGTTACACCGGTTGTGTCCCCCGGCTGTGTCCCCATGCTAAGGCCAAGAATGCCAGAAAGGGAGAAAAGATAGATGAATAAGACAGGAAGACATCAGGATAGGAATCAAGAAGAGCAGAAGAGCCAGTTTTTCTGAAGAGTTTCTCTGATGGTGCAACTCCCAGATCATGGGTTAGAGATTCCCAAGTTTTGGAAGCCAGAAAGGAGAAAGATTGCTCCTCAAATCTGGCTTTTAGTGCCCTAGGCATCCTGGATGGGGAACATCCTTTACGACGCAACTTTTACAACGCACTACAATTACGACGTAACTTTTACAACGCAAGTTATTACAACGCATTGCGCTGGGGGGCGCTCTAGGATAGGGAATAGTTTAATTACTATCCAACACCTTCCCTACTATCCACGGGGACTGGAGTTGGAATAGTACATTAAACTATTCACTATCCAGCGCCCCCCAACGCAAGTCGTTGTAATGACTTGCGTTGTAAAACCTGCGTCGTAATGGCATGCGTTGTAAAAGCATGCGTTGAAACGTCATACATCCATCCAAACGCTGACGATGATCTGGGATCACGACAGGGGATGTACCGATGGATCATGGAGGGCAGATATTTCCGACCTTGTTTGTGAAGAATGGTATGACAGAAACACATGGCTTTGAACTCGATTCTTTAAGTCACTGGGAGCCAGTGAAGGTGAAGAGCTTCAGAGGTGGAAGATTTTCTAGGAAGATTGAGTACTTACCGAGCTGTGGCATTTTGTACTCTCTGAAGCAGTTCCACGCTGCCCTTAGTAGCCCCCAAGTTCAGGACATTAGAATATTCCAGCTGAGAAGTAATGAGGGCATGCACAATGGTTTTACGTGACTTCATCTGGATTAGATCTAAGATTTTCCTAAGGGACTTTAAGGTATCAAAGCACTTCCCCCAATGCTTCTGATCCAATCCTGGAAGGTGAGTTTGGAGCCAACCCAAACTCTCAGATTTTGTACTTTATGTTTAGGCTCTGGGGACTGACTAAGAGAGTGGGTTCACCAGGCTAAGGTCCAGATAGAGGGTGCTCTGCCTACAATCAGAAGCTCAATTTTATTTGCGTTCAATTTCAGACAGCTGTCTGCCATCCAAGTGGTGACCTCTGCCAGACAGGATCTGAATTCATTCGCTGAGATCTGGTCAGATTCCGAGAGTGTGACAATTAGTTGGGTATGGTCAGTAAACAGCACCAATTGCACCTTATGTCTGTCAACAATTTCTGCTAGTGGGAGAATGTAAATATTGTACAGGGTCGGGCACAAGATGGAGCCTTGAAGCAAGGTAAAGATCTCAGAGATGCAGGGTTTTTGAATGCCCTGGAAGGTTTGATCCTGGAGAAGAGACTTAAAGAATTAAGACTTAAGACTTTGAAGCAAAAAGCTTTGTATGCTTTCTCCCAGTCATTAGCTGCTAGTAGATTCAATTCGGGTGCAGCATAACTTTGATTTGGTACCTTGGCTCTTTTTTACCTCCTTACTATTGGTCCATCATCATCAGTGTCGCTCTGGTCCGATTGGCTGAAGACTGCAATAAAAGCTCGGGGTACTCTTCCTTCTGTCAAGATTTGCCTCAATCTGTCGGTTCTTTTGGGCCAACAGTCTCCACCTATCACTGCCGTTTTGGTTGCACTGTTCACACCAAACGGGTCGGTATTTCGCCTAGTCAGGTACCTCTCTCCCTGAACCTCAGTACCAACAGGGACTGATTCTCTCAGACCCTTACTTGAACAAGTGCTTCGAGACCCTGTAGCTGGCACCCCCTTTACTGTTTGACTATCCTCAGTTGGATGTCTCACTGTGACCACTGATACATCCACTACAGGTACTGCAATTTCAAAGGGGCATGGGACTCTGTGAGTATGGGCAGCATGTACCCAATTAGACAGACCACCATATTTAACAGCAGTTGTGGTAACAAGGATCACCTGGTACGGCCCACGCCAGAGAGGCTCTCGACATGATTTGGGTACGTGTTTCTTCACTCCGACTGTCACGTAATCATTTCCTTGTCTGTGGGCTGGGCATTTACCACTGCAATTTGGGTGGGCAGTTATAATGACAGTATTAGGCTTTTCATGCTCTCTCTGTTTCGGCTAGGTGAACCTGAAGAGGTCATGAAACCATGTTGAGACCACAACTTCCTAAAGTCATGGGCAACTCCAAAACTATATTGGCTGACACTAAATATGATGACTCTCAATTATTTTGTAATTCTGCAAGCCCTTGTTAAGGCAAGCAATTCAGCAACTTGTGCAGAATACACTCCTTGAAATCATGATTCTTCCACCACTCCCACTACAGTACAGAAGGCAAACAAAGCTCTCAAATTTCCTCAAGCATCTCTAAAGCATGATCTATCTACAAACAACACATGATCCATCCAGAATGCCTGTTAGATGCTTTGTACAAAACTAAGCCACATTTCGACAATAATGATCTACTTCATCAATCACAACGCCATTTCCTGGCAAAGGCATCAGTGTAGCCAGATTTAAACTCGTACATCTCACCAATGACGCATATCCAGCACCCAAAATCACTTGCTCATTCTTGGTTAATCAGCTACTAGTAGTATGTTGCTTTCGAGCACGAGTAAGCAAAATCTCAACCGAACGTGGCACATTCAGCTGATGACCCATAAATATGATCTCACACTGTTCCAAACTCACACATGTGCCAGCAATGGCTTTTAGACATCCAGGTAACACTACAGCTACAGGATCTAGCATAGTTCAAAAATATTCAACAGGTCTACACTTAGTTCCATACATCTGCATTAAAAATGACAATGCACAGCCTTAGCGCTCACTGTAAAACAGACTGAAACTTTTGTTGGGGTCAGTCATTCCCAATACTGGAGCTCAACACAGACTCTATTGCAGTTCATTAAAAGAATGCATGCATTCATCATTCCATAGAACTGGATCTGACGCATCTTTGTGTGTGAGTCTTTGAAGTGGTTTGGCTGTCAAAGAAGATTTTTTAATCCATTGTCGACAATAGCCAACCATTCCAATGAACATGCAGCCTTCCTTTAGTGTACTAGTAGAATTAGTCTGCAAAATGGCAGTAATCCGATCCTGTGACACATTTCTGGCTCCCTTTTCAATGTGATGTCCCAAGTAAAGAACATCCCTTCTGCAAAATGATAACTTTGCGGGTGAGAACTTATGTCCACTCACTGCCAGATGATTTAGTAGTGCAATGGAGTCACATATGCACGCTTCCTAAGTACCTAATGCTACCGATAGGTTGTCAATGTACTGTACCAGCATAGAGTGATTAGGCATTATCAATGACTCTAGGTTCTTCTTTAATATCTGGTTGAAGATGGAAGGATTTTCCGTATACCCATGTGGAACTCTGCATCATGCCAAGACATGGTTTCCAAACCGGAAAGCAAATAGAAATTGGTTATCCGGGTGCAAGGGAATGGAAAGGAAGACCCGGCACAAATCAATGACAGAAAACTGTTCTGCTTTGCATGGAATCTAATAGAGTATTGCAGCTGGATTTAGCACAATTGGACAACATAGAATCACAATCTGGTTAACCTTGTGCAAATCCTGCACAATTCGATACTTCCTATTTGGTTTCTGAATTCCCATAATAGGCGAATTACATGGGCTTCCCATAATCTTTCTCAAAATTCCTTGCTTAGTTAATGATTTTATTAATGGTGTTATACCTGAATTTGTTTCTAGGCTCAAATTATATTGTGGGATTCAAGGGAATTCTGCATTTGGCTTCCAAGTGATTCATATTGAAGCCACTCCTTTGATCAATCCGATATATTTTCCCATGAAATATCACACCTCAGGTAAAAACAGTGTTTCTTAGCTCCAAGAGTAAATCATCCCTTGTTAACAAGGGAAATGAGCGTTCTGCTTCAGTCTTTTGTTTTAACATCTTGAATACAACATCTTCATCATGGGTATGGAATTCAATTTCCTTTGGGGTACAATGGACGGAACAGTGTAGTTTACACAATAGATCTTGTCCTAATAGGTTTACAGGACTTGAACCACATATGATGAATTTATGTATGTCTTCAAACTACCCGATTTGTTCCTTGACAGGCTCAGTTACAGGATTTGACACTAACTGATTTGAAACTCCTACTACTTGGATTCTTTCTTCCAAGAGGGGTAGGTTGGGAACATCTGCTGTTCTCACAGTGGAATGGGTAGAACCTGTGTCAACAAGGAAATAAATAGGCATTCCATTCACCTTGCCATTCACATAATGACTAATCTGGTCTACCTCTAAGGATGCATCAAGCACGCATTCCCCCCTCTTTGGGACAAATCGAATCCACTGTCATAAATCTGTATCAAATATTACTGAGTAACATTGTAATTCAAATCATTTGAGATATTGGTATGAAATCCCATATTCACATTGTAGTTTTGAACCTGACCATTCATGTGTGGCATAGGTGCTTGGGGCATGCTCAAATTTAAAATGTTCTGCCTTTGAGTCTGCTGATTCTGTGTCATATCACCTGTGTGGGGCTGTGCATTCCTATCCTGGGATACCAGTCCATTCACTTGATTTAGTGGATTAATCCTACATTTGCACTTCCAATCACTGAACTTGCCGCAAATGTGACACAGATTAGTCTTTTTCAACATTTCTATCAATGCTCCCTCTACCCTGAGCCGACATATTCTGTTGGTGTCCATCTGCTACTCCTCACATGCGTGGATTCGCTTGACCATTTCCCGGTACGATAACAGCACAATCAACACCAATTCATATGTATCCTTTCTTGGATGCTTTCATTTGTTGTAGCACACATTTTTCCTTTAGTCTCTTTTATTTGCAATCCACTTCATCACCACAATATTTTGCATACTGGAGAATCTCATCTACAGGCTTGCTTGCCAACAAATCAAATGCTGCTGTATCATAGCACTTATTTCAGGTCTTAACCCATGCACAAATCGATGCACAGAATGTCCCATACATTTTCCAGACATTTTCCATTCCACTGTAATGTTTGAATGCCTGTAAAAGTCACTTGTAATACACATGCACTGTCTCTTTGAACTCCTGTGTTGTTCTATCGATCTTCACCTAATCAGTCTCTTTTGGAGAAATATTTTCTTTCAAATAAGTAATAGCCTAATTATATTTTTTCACTTCCTCAGGTGGTGGTGCACCAGTTATCGGATCTTTAGCAGGTTCTACCTCTGGCCAATCAGTAGTTCAGACCAAGCTCGTGGCGACGTGAGCTAAAGAACGATGATGGATTTAACCCAGTTCTTTGATTGGGAATGAGTGTCTGAAAAGTTTCAGTGCTCTGTCCATCTTCTTCTTGTGTTTGCTTTGTTTGCCCTAAGTTGGCAGCAGCCGCGGGCCGTGGAGGGAGTTACGGTGGGGCAGGGAGGCGGGGAGGGAGAGGGGTAGAGTGGAGGGACCTAAAAACTGGCATATGGATAATTGCAGGTAAGTACACAGTTTTATTAATACAACTAAATTCGTAGCGCGCACAGCATCGCATTTTGCGATGCAGTGCGCGCTACGAAATTCGTTTTATTAATTAAATTGTGTACTTACCTGCAATTATCCATATGCCAGTTTTTAGCTCCCTCCACCCTGCCCCTCCCCCTCCCCGCCTCCCTGCCCCACCGTAACTCCCTCCACGGCCCGCGGCTGGTTGGCAGGTTATGCCCAGACGAAGATCCCTTGCTCACTTTGCTACTGGATTCAAGTTAGCCTGGCTGATGAGGGGTGTTACCCCGAAACCGGTCCCAGGATGCTTGTTTCTGGTCCAGTGAAGACCTGACTTGGCTGTTCGGGCTGACTATTCCCATGAGGAACAGGGTCAAGACTGATTTGTATAAAGCAGGGTCTGAATGGAGGTGGTGAAGTGAGCAAAAACACGATGATGGATTCAACCTAGATCTGTGACAGGGGTGAGTGTCTGAAAAGTTTCAGTGCTCTAGCCATTGTCTTATTTTGTTTGCTTTGTTTGCCCTAAGTTGGCAGGGTATGCCCAGATGAGGGTCCCTTGCTCACTTTGCCACTGGATTCAAGTTAGCCTGGTGTTAATCCGAAACTGGTCCCAGAATGCTTGTTTTTGGTCCATGGAACTTTTATTTAGTTCATGAGTACATATTTGGAACAAGAGGCAAGATTTGAGGCCTACATGAAATACAGTTCTGTCACGATGAAATACGCAATAATACAAATCTCTCTTTGAATAGCGAATAATACTAATTTCAAAACTAAATACGTTAATGAATACTTCAATCAAATCATATCATCTTCATATAAGGATAGGGTACTCATACAATTTTTGAAACTGTTACTGTTGCACACATGTAGAAATGTTACATATAAATTTCTTCTGCAAATGTGTCATTAAAGCTTTTACATTTATAATTCCGGTTGATAAATGGATTCACAAAGTTATTTCGATTAAAACTCATGTAATTCCTACTTTTCTCTTGTCATTTTCAGTGTACACATAAAATACTATTTGTTTCTAACACAGGGAACATTTCATTTTGCATGTAAATCTCTTAGTCGCAGTGTTATCACATTTTCTAATGACAGGATCAGTATTATTAAGTAACTTATATTTCACATTTATTAAGAAAACATAAATATGACATAGAATCATTCTAGCATTATGTTACCATGCTGTATCTAAATCTGAGTTGCCTTTTGTCATTTTCACAGAACGTAGAGCTTAACACACATTAGTTGTCATTGAGGCGTAATATTGTCTTTCTTATTTTCTTTAATAATGTAAAAAGAAAACCCTTTGCTCTATCGGAGGCTTTGCGTCGCTGCATAGATATGACTGAGAGGCTCGCACCACATGATAGTCATACAAAGTGATGCTCCTGCAGCGCAGGCCTCTTGTAAATGATGGCTGAAATTTGCTAAATGTGACGTAAATACTACGCTTTTTGTTTTTAAAAATCACCATTCTCGACTCGCTAGGCTGAGTAATGGGGATCACCGTGGGCTAATGGAAAGTTTGAAAAGACAAAGAAATGGGCTTCTAGAGCTTCATGTGGGGTTATAGGGTATAATGCACAAGCATTTGTTTCTGAAGAAATCTACAGTAATTATGTCATTCCTGATTAAACTTATTGGGTGACGAAAATCAATGTTTTCTGATGTTTGACTTTGTTTATGAGCCCATGAAAGTGTCATGGAACAAATGTAAAGAGATGAAGACCTAGGACAGCCAGACGTCAGAAAAAAAGTGTAGGTGGATGACTGACTACTCCAAGAGAGACCTGTTCTTATAGATGGTCCTTCGAGAATGAACATTCAAAGTTTGAACAAATAGTCACTGTTAGCAACTCTAGGTCAGTGAAGAAGCAGCCACATAGTCACCGGCACTGTCCAGAAGAAAGAGGTACAGAATCATTTATAAATGTGCCATCCTTCCTATTGGCAGTTGAGTCTTGGGACCAATAACTATATAGTGCAGGGTGCATGTAGTAGGAAAAGTGCACTTGCTATAATTCAAAAGTGAACAAACCATTTTCAACATGCTACTTAATGTAAAATGCTGCTGAAGGTGACAAATGTGACAAAGATGTTATGTTGGATAAGAGTAGCTATTCCATCTGTGTTTCGAACTAGTAGTACATCGATATGTTCACGAAATTAGGTTTGGAGCAGTGCAACAACATACTAATATTCCTACACTCCAAATGTTTTATGGGAAACTTTTTAAAGCAGACACGTATGGTCTGTAAATTCAACTGGCGATCAAACCCTTATCTTTTTACATTTTTATTTAATGTAATTTTGCATTCCACTTTGCAGAATTATATCGCCAAACATCTAATTTCCAAACTACACATTTGATATGAAGGTCATTTAGTACATCCATTTATTAACTGAACAACTCCGAGGAATCCCATTGTATTAGATCACAGAGGGGGGGACTTTTAATTTGGGTTTTGGTGTCATGTAAGGACCCATCAATACCACTGTTATTGGCGTGCAAAGAAGATTAAAGAGATTAAAGAATATTGAATGTATTTGGTTTTCTCGTGAATTCGTAAAAAGGTGTTTCTATTTTGAATATTATCTTGCGAATGTACCTTTGGAAACGTCTGCTTTTAGATTGAATCAATACGCTGATTTTGTCTGTCCTCTCTCTTTATTAAGGACTGATATCAAAGGCTAAATTGTTAACGATGGAACACCTGCCTGTGGCAAATAACCTGAATCTTATCACTGCCACACAGCTGATTATTACCATTTTCAATTATCTGATATCCAACATGGAAAAAGACAGTGTAACAGACCATGGACTTTTGTTCAATGTCTCTCTTCTTTCTCACCGACAATATTTAAGAAAACATGACGTATTCCTGAGCAGACGGTAAAAGTACACATCTAGAACCGTACTCCATGCAAGATGCTATATGCATTATGGTTTCACAATAACACACATTGTACACGAGGGTCGTTGCACAGGATGATATTTTGGAATATTTGGATACTCTGCCTTTTCCTTACTACCGTGTTAATATACATGATCAACAGTCCACAAACAAAAAACTCTCTGACAAAAGTGTTATTCAGCATTCAATATATTGCTATATGACATCTGCATGGCGCATTTGCCCCATTTAAGGCCCAGATTTACTAAAGCTTTTAGCCATCGCAAAGTGATGCAAAATCACGCAATCCAATACAAATCAGCCCATTGGTATTTACTTTCCAGAGAAAAGGAAATTTGACCTGGATCAGTGCTTAATTTATTTGAGCCGGTGGTTCCCGGAACTCTGCACCAGCACTTAATTGTCAGCACCCTCACTTATGACAGTTTGCCACATGGCGGCGCTCTTTTTTTCTGACTTAGAGATTAGCACATTAACACTTGTTTTTTATTTAAATACACATTAAAATGACTAGTATCTGCCGCCCACGCCATTCCTACAGCTTTGGTGGCCTGGAATAGTCTTCTCACACTTGTAGTATTGTGATGGTTAGTATTTGTTTTCAGTAGCAATGGTAGAGGCAATATGTGGTACAAGCTGCAGTGGCCTCCTACGAGGGACCTGGCACTTATTTGTTTTACAAATTAAGCACTAACATGGGTGCCCTCTGTTTAGCACAGATACCCATTTACACTGCTTTGCCTTTTTGGGGACTTTACTGGGGTGTTACATAGGCAGATCAGCAAAAATACCCACAGGTGTTGATACGAAGCCTGATCTACTAAGATAGTCTGACTATGTTGTGTAACAAAACAAGTACCTCTTAGAAGCACCTGCTAACAAAGGAAAACGTTCTTATTTCTTGAAAAACAATGCTTTGCGTATACAGTGGTGGGTTCAAAATTCACAACACACATTTAGAACATGGGTTAATTCTATGTTTGTCTACACATCAAAATTTGAACTGGAAGGGCCTACTTACAGTTCATATCCTATGCTAGATAGCTCACACTCACCTCTGTGAAGATGTGCCTCATGCAAGACACGCCAGAGCCCGTGCAGGGCAAGACAGAAGCAGCAGGCCAATCTTACTTGATATGGATCTGCACTGTTTTATATGCTTGAACAAAGCAACATGTTGTGTTTTAATTGGCTGTATTTTGTTTCATCAGATCTGTAATGGATTGTACACCATGTCATTGAAAGGTTCCAGGTGGACTATTCTAGTGGTGGGTGGTCGCTGGAGGAGACTGAGAAGTGTAAAGATCTGTTTGGTGTTGCTACATGATGTGACCTTATTAAATTACCTTTTCTACCTCAAATCGCTTCGGAATGTCTTCACTTCTTTGAGCAGAACGCAGCAAAGGATAAGTGGTGATGAGGAGACCTGTGCAGGGGCAGGGTTTATTAGGCAACACCAACCCCTGTTATGTGATGGATCAACAATTGAACTCAGTTGGTTGAGAGTGTTTTCCTTGATGTTTTGGCATAACAGTGATTTTGTGCTTTTGGAAGTGTCAGCGCGGTTCATTGAACATTGATGAAATGGCAAGAATGGATTTGAGTTTGTCTGCCCGTGTCACAGAGTGCATAATCGATTCTCCTCATGAGCTAGAGTATTCATCATGGTGGTACATCAGCATCTGCAGTAGTGATATGTATGTGCTTATCCTGCTATGCATATAACATTATGACATGTGTATGACGTATGCAGCAGCCATTTTGTAGGCAGCTGTAATTACCATGCATCATGTCAAGGGACCTGTCGTGTGGCCCCTTTGGATCAGGCTTTGAACATTGAGGAGACACCGCTGCTAATGAATATGCGCTGTTTTCCCACAGCTGTCACACATAACAAAGAGAATAGCTTCCTTTGGTCCACTGCATATGTGGGATTCAGGAACACAGAAATGCTGAGGAAAATCACTGAAGGAGGTTGGAGTTTAGCTTGCAGATGTCCTAACCGAGACAACGCAAGGCCTGCGTGTTGATGTTTGCTCAAGGGTACACAGCTTTTTGTTTTATTATATTGTGCTAACCTGTTGTGTTAACTTAATATTTTAGTTACCTATTTTAGTTTATTCTCTATGGATAGGGCAACTAGAATAACAGACCCTCCACAGTTTTTTTGTTAAATGCAGGTGAACCTACGTTACCATGGCGAAGATGGAAAAAACAGTTTGATTCTTATTTGGTGGCAATTGGGGGAGACATTTTCAGCACCTAGGACGCAAGGTGTTTTACTACGCAACCTTTGGGTAGGAGGCAGAAATATTTATGAAAGCTTAGAGGAAATTCACATCAGAAATGTTGAAGAGGAACTGAGAAATGTGTATGACATTTCAGTTAAGATGTTGTAAGTACAGATACATATAGTTCTTGAGCGCCATACGTTTTTGGGACGTCAACAAATCAAAATAGAAAGAATAGGTAACTATGTAGCATGTCTGTTAAATATGGCCAGAACTTGTGAATTAGGAGATCTAACTGATTCATTACTCATGGATCAGTTGGCACAGTGTATGGACAGTATTAAAGTACCAGAGAGCAACCTTAATATCAAGGAGGCCATTGACATCATAGAGGATACTAAGAGCACAGCTTGTTGGTTTAAAGAGATAGGGAAAGATGATCATAATGGTGTGAAAATTGCCAGAGTCACTGCTATGAAGAAGGATGACAAGCAGAAGATCTTTATGGAAGAACAAATGATTAAGAGAAATAACAGTAACATTACGTGTTATTGTTGTGGGAGGGGACAGCACACAGCAAATTACCCAAATTGTTTTGCTAGAAACGCTCTATGTATGAAACGTGGGAGGCACAGGCACTTTTGCCGAGTATGTGCAGGTCTTCCTGTTGTGAATAGTGAAGATAAAGTTATGCATCAGGTGGAAGAAGTAAGTGATGGAGTACTGACTGTCACAGAAGGTATGATTTCAGAAAATATTGAATGGGTAAAATATAAATTGAGTATGCTTGAGTTAAGATGTTAATTGGAGGAAGAGAACTAACAGTATTAGCAGATTCCGGATTAGCATACACTCTGATTGTGGATTGCATTTGGGAAGATGTGTTTTTCAAAAAATGAATTGAACTAATTGATGCTGACATCAAATTGTTTGGATATGGGGGTACGAGTATTGATGTTATTGGATATGTTCCAATCTTAATTAATTTTAAAGGAAGGCAACATGGGGGAAATGTATGTAGCTAAAAGGGGTGATTGCTTGGTTGGAGACATCAAAGGTATTTGGCAATCACCCTTAAACCCAATGTGCATGACAAGTCATGCTTGTGAAGGAATGATATTGCGGGGAGATTTTAGAAGTATTTGAAGAGAAGTTAGGGGCGCTGAGGGGTTTGAGCATTGCATTGCACTTAAGAATGGTGCAAAGCCAGTTCTGCACAAAGTGAGAAAAGTACAGCATTTGATGCTAGACCCTTTGAAAAAGTATATTGGTAGGTTGTTGAAGGCAGGTGTGATTCAGGAAATTGACTCTTTGGAATTGTTTTGTTCCAGTATGTTGGCACCAAAAGACAATGGAAAGAGTTTGAGGATGTGCATTGATTTGAGAGATCTGAATACAAATATTTGGGTTTACAGGCAGTCTCTGCCAAATATTAGCAAGAAGAATCCTTGTTGAAAGATGCACAGCTGTTCAGTGTGATACACCTCTTGCTGCTTTTCACCAGGTGCCGTTGAGTCAAGGGTGCAAATACTAGACCTCATTTATTACACCTTTAGGTGCTTACCATTTTATCAGTTTGCCTTTTGGACTTGCATAGGTGACCACGCGTTTCCAAAGAGTGATGATGAAAGTACTAGAAAGCATCAGTCATGTCAAGGTCGTCTAGGATGATATACTGGTGTATGGTAAAGATTAGTAAGATCATGATAGGAGGTTGTATGAAATGCTTGAGAGGTTATGTGAGAATGGCTTTATGGTAAGGAAGGAAAAATGGTGATTTAGGATGACCATAGTATCATATCTGGGACACACTATTTCCAGTGATACAATAAGCCCTGTACCTGGTTTGTCTAAACCAATAGTTGATGCACCAGAACTTTCTAATAAGGATGAAGTGTGTTCTTTCTTGGATTTAAGTTGAATATTATAGTGGATTTGTTCTCTACATCTCCATTTCACTATACATCTCCATTGAAATATGTCTGGCTGAATTTCCTCTAATATATAATGTACATAACCCTCATTCTACCCAAATTACTCTTGTCTCTTTAGGATCAATGGACTTTATAATTGACATGTCAAGGTGTATGTGATCAGTGTCTATTGTAGGTGAATTTACTACACTTGACCATTCATCCGATGTATATTCTTCATGTTTGTATTTCTATTAATGTTTTGGATATCATAGCCTCCTGCGTGAGTGGTAAATGCATATCCAAGTGTGAAAATGTTTAGAACTATCCATTAACGTAATTTAATCATGTATCCTCTTCACAGTGTAACCTAATTTCAATTCCAGCATCGAGCCCCCTAGGAGTCTTTCTTTCATGGGACGCAATGACTTGTCTTTTTTGACAAACATCGACCGTCAAATTATGTCACGTGCTTGCTCGAGCGAGACAAGCCCCTGCATTTAACCAGCAGGTGTCTCATTGCTCCGATTCCCTCCCAGTGTACAAAGACGAGGTTCTAAGTAGCGGTGAGTCTCTGCCAATACCCCATCCCAGGGCGCCTAGCCATAATAGTTTTTTGAGTTGATGCAGGTCTTTTGGACCATTTCTTAAGACGCCCCCTTTTCCATTTTCCAATTTCAGATTGAGCACAGAGTGGACTGCTTGTGTGTCCCGGGAGCCTCAATGTATCACCTTAGCAGCGGTGAGTTACTGCAAATATCCTATTGTAGCGCACCCAGCCGTAATTTTTGAGCCAGCATGCGAGGTTACCTGATCCTTTCTTAAGCGGTTCCTTTTTCTAATAGGAATTTTAGATTGTCTACAGAGCGGGTTGCTAGTGTGTCCCGGGAAGCCGTAATGCATTTCTTTTGCTAATTCGGGTTGGGGCAATCTGTCATTACGTGTTTTTAAGTGCAGTGGTCTGGAGTTTCAGAGTCTTGACAGCATGTGGTATTCTGTTTTCTCATTTTTCAGATTAATTCACCATGTTGTATTTAATTCTGTGGTCCAGTGAATTAGTTTAGCTCGACCTGACGGGTTTTTGGGAGGGACGCATTGGATGTTTATCCTTTCTAAGTAAGTGGATTTAATCTTGACAATCCTTACTTTGCCACTCCTTTCCATGCCTTTGGGTGTAGTATAGCCTGCACATTACCATATCCATCCCCGGTCAGAGATGCTTTATGGTAACTTAATTGGTTCTGCCCCCCTCTTTTAATTTTAATTTATTTTCACTTTGTCTTTTACATTTAGAGTAAGGTCATTTCTACGTCTTCATTCCCAGGTGCCCCCTCTTTCCCCTCACTCCAGTCCTGAGCAAGACCCCCTCGTAAGGAATTAAGAAGCCTACATTTCTTTAGGGGTCGAAACCTCATCATTTCTAGTGTTTGCCAGTTTGATCAACAAGTGATTTTTCACTGGGACATTGTTTTCAATAATGGCTATGCGAATTGTTTTGGATATGGTAATGATTTATGTGGTTCAAAGATGAGCTGTTACTTCTTGTAAAGAGTCATGTGATGTGCACAATATCTGTTCTATATACTCTCTTATCCTCACTCAAATCACCATACCTTTCTTATAACCCCCACACTTCTCCCCCTTTTGGGGCACTTACGTTTGGTATTGTTTTTTATTCAATCATATGAACTTAAGTCAATGCAGTGTTCAGGGTGATTAAATAACATTGGAACTCTAAGTTTCCACAGTGTTTGTTTTATTATGTTTTTCATTCTTTTTGTTTTGTATTTGTGTTGAACAATTTTCTACTGGGACTAATTGTGTATTGTACTGTTTCATTCCCAGGTACGAGTGACTTATATTGGGTTTACCCATTTTGGTAACTGGCCATTTTGTGTAGGCAACCAGTGTGCTTTTTGGTCGTAGGCCCGCAAGTGTTTTTTGTTGTTGCCATGCCTCCTTGCTGGTTGTTGCTGTTGTTTTATCATGTGGCGGGTGGCCATTTTGTGTAGGCAGTCAGTGTGCTTTTGGCAAAGGCATGCATGTGTTCTTTGTTGTGGCCATGTCTCCTGCTTAATGTTTGACCATGTGGCTGGTGGCCTTTTTGTGTAGCTAGCCAATGTACTTTTGCCGTAAGGGTTGTATGTGTTCTTTTTTAGGGCCACCCCTCCTTGCTGGTTGTTATTATCACCATGTGGCTGTTGGCCATTTTGTGTAGCCAACCAGTGTGCTTTTGCCATAGGCCTGCATGCGTTCCTTTTTGTGGCAATGCCTCTTGACTGTTGTTTGACCATGTGACTGACTGCCATTTTGTGTAGCCAGCCAGTGTTCTTTTGCCATAGACCTACATGTGTTCTTTGTTGTGGCCATGCTTCCTTGCTGGTTGTTGTTGTGACCATGTGGCTGGCTGCCATTTTGTGTAGCCATGCCTCCTTGCTTGTTGTTTGACCATGTGGCCATTTTGTGCAACCATCAGTTTTCAAAGCCATTTTAATATGTATGTAGAGGCTTAAGCCTTATTGTTTGTGCTCACCTGAACCACTCCTTGCCCCCCAAATCCCAATCGGCTTCTCATGGCAATCCCCTACTACATCAGTAATAATATTTTTTTAATTTTCATTTTTTTGATAATTTTGTACCAGTTTTTTGTTTAATTTTAATTTGTTTAAAAAAAGTATAATTTCTTAAAAAAATTAAAATGATATTTTATGTGATTTTCAAAAAAAATTGTTATAATTTAATTTTCTTTTTTTATGTATTATTTAGATTTCAGATTTAAAATTTATATATATATATTTTTATATATTTTTCTTTTTTTACATTTTTCTTAACTCCATCATCAACCCCATGTCTGCCATAATCCCATAACAGCATACATTTTCTAAGGATTATTCCATTGTCACCTGCACTTCTCTAAATGCCACATCCCAACTTGATGCACATAGGGCAAAACAATTGTATGTTGTTGGTATTTGTTATCTTTCCTGATCCAGAGTGTGCATGAAATTGTATGTAGGTGTGGTTCTATGAAAAGATACACTGTATTGTTGTTAATGATTTACAACTTAAGTAAACACACTAAATGATGTTGTTTGTTCGCATTAATAATTGAACTGCAACAATGCCATGTATAACCGATGGTCTTTTTGCTTTTTTGCCTTTAGGTGGACAAGAGAAGTTACATCACTCACAGTACTGCCATACAGAAAGCCTGTGCATGACATGACATATGACCACACAACACGGACATCCCTTCAGCTTGTGAAGTTAAGTGCCACTGCCAACTGACAGATTCAAGATGGCCCCCAAAACAGGTGCTACCAAGAAAGTGGCCAGTGATAAAACAGGGAATTTTTCACATAAAACGTTTACCTGCCACGCCAGCCTCTGGGGAGCAGGCTGGGAGCAGCAAACCCACCCCAACCGAGGCCCAAGCCCATGTCTGGCACAAAGACAGTCACTCTAATCATCGCAACATTGACAAGCAGTGATGTTGTAGTGGACTTATCTCTTTCACAAAATAGTACCCAATCATTGCTGGAAACTCAGATAAGTGGATTACAATAGATGCAGCCAACAAAAGTAGTTCCTCCCGAAGTAGGAGCACTTCAGGAGACTGAGTTTCATCATGAGGAAGAAGAATCCCCTCTTTCAGAAGATCCATTGTCTTCCAGATATCCAGCGAGAAAAAAGAGTGGTTGGGGTACTCTACCATCGTCTTCTCTAAGCCCCCCTTCTGATGATCAAGACTCCACTTGGATGCCCTCTCAGTCTGAGACATGCCAGGAGAGGCTAGTGAAAGGGAAGGTTCTGAAATCCTTAAAGAAATAGATGAAGAAGAGGAGGATGACAATGAGGTATTCATCATGGATGTTTGCCCAGGCACATTGGAGAACAACGTTACCCCATCGTAACTTGTTCTGAGGGATGAAGCACAGATATCATCACCACCAGCTTCCATATTTGGAAGGCCCTGGCTGCAACCGACATCCACAACCACCTCAGTAGAAGTAGGCACTTCAGAGAGGAAAACATCAAAATAGTCACCTACTGCCACTTCTGCCAACATTGGCAGTGGCCCCAGTGTCAAAAAGGGGACCTCCCCAGTTTGGGACTGCTTTATGGTTAGCGATAACGAGCCGAACATTGCCATATGCTCCATTTGCAGAGCAAGTGTTAGTTGGGGTAAGCTTGGTACAAACTATGGTACCAGCGGGTAAACAACCCATTTGAGAAAACACCATGCAATCTGCTGGGATGAGCACCTTAGCAATAGCATCCAAAAAACTGCAAGTGGTGTTGGTGAAGTATGTGAGAGCAGGGAATCCGATCATGGTAGAAGGTGAAAGTGAAGAAGAGGGTGACATTTTTGTTACGCAAATCAGGTCTGTGCCCAGCAACGTAGTAGTATCGCCCACATCAGCAACATCGCAATGCCACAAGACTCAGAGTCAGGTCAAGATACCAAGGCAAGAGCATACAGTGACTGCCACGCTGAGACACACATTAAGCTTACCACCTTCTGCTTCATTAAGTCACCTGCAACATTGGTACCAAAAAAAAAATCCAGGCTACTATTCGTGGCATGTTTTGGCCAGAAGGGCCAGTATGAATGTAAAGACCCAATGGCACGTTTGTGCAATTCACAGGTGACTAAATCATTAGCAATGGTACTCCTCCCTTTTTATTTTGTGGAAGGAGTGGGTTTTCTAGAATTTGTGGTGACCATCTGCCCAAAATGGAATGTTCCCAGCCGGGCCTATTTTGCTAGAGCTGCTGTTTCAGCACTACATCACCATGTGCTGAATTGGTTGGACAAGCTTCACAGCAGAGTGCTGTTCATACTATCCACCTGACAACAGACATGTGGACTAGTTACCAAGCCACTGAGTACATGTGCATCATTGCACACTGGATCTCTTTTGCGAGGGTTAGAGAAATGATATCTGCAAGTGCTGACACTGCTGAAAATGTTAATGGAGCAAAAAGGCATGAACCAGTAGCCATGTTCGCCATGGAGAAGTTCCATACAGCTGCAAACATCTTAGAGGACTTTAACAATAGGATCATTGAATGGCTGTGACCGAGAGAGCCTAACATTGGATTTGTTGCTACAGACAATGGCAGTAATATAGTTAAGGCAGTGATAGATGGTGGTTATTTCAGAGCCCTGTGTTTGACTCACTGCATCTACATCATTGTACAGGATGTTCTCAGAAAATAAGACAGTGCCAGCAACTTACTGTCCACCTGCAGAAGAAACTGTACTCATTTCAGCCGTTCATTTAAAGCCCAGACGGAGTTGAGGATCATTCAACGTGATAATAGAATGCCAGTTAAAGCACTCACACAGGAGGTGCCAACATGTTGGAACTCATCGTATTAAATTTTGCAACGTGTGTTTGATCAGTACAGACTGATCAATGAATATGCCACGCAAAGTGGGGATGCAACTTTGAAAGGCATGATCATTGAGATGAACCAATGGGGCCTAGTCAATTGCCTGACAGAGATGCTGCTTCCTTTTGAGGTCTTCACATGGGAAGTCAGCAAGGAAGATAATACCATGGACCAAGCTATCCTATTGTTGCATATGCTACAGGAACAGATAAAGCAGGTGTCTGAAATGTACCTAGATGCACACGAAAAAAAGAAGCATATGAGTTGGTGGAGAGCCTCATCCGTTCCTTATCTGTTAATACAAGGCTACAAAGAGACATTGTGTCATCCAAACATTACATCTGTGCCACAGTTCTCAATACGCAGTGCGAACCATTAATGTCCACTTTCATTCCTTTTTTAGACTTGGATGTTTCAAACTACAAGACATGGATTGCTCAGCAAGCCAGTGACCTAGGAAAAGAGGGCTGGAATTAGAGGCCCACTTCAGAGCACAAGTTTTGCGGTACAGCAGTAAACCTAAGAGCAGGTCTACTGGCTCACAGCAGCCAAAACCAACAATAAGAACACCAGCAACAAAAACAGGAACAGGAGCATCAGTACCAAACTCTGTATTTGATTGGTTTCAAAAGGCAGGGCTTAATTCCAGTGCAGAGGTGAAGGCAAAAGATGTCGAACAAAGTGGAACACCAATGACTATTGAGAGGATGGTCCAGGCCTATCTGGATGAACCAACAGATGTCCATCTGGATTAAACCCCATTGATGTTTTTGTATGGGAAGAGTTGTCAATGGCCAGTGCTCAGCAGGCTGGCAATAAAGTATCTGGCTAGCCCGGTAGCCAGGGTGTCTGCTGAGCATGTGTTCAGTGCAGCTGGTACAGTTGTTCCAGAAAGAAGCACCAGTCTCTCGCCCTATAACGTGGAGAGATCAACCATGATCAAAATGAATCAGCAGTTTATACTACTGAATTACACCATACCTGAAGTACAACACGAGGAGGATGAGGGTGATTGGTCAGACACAGGTCATGGTGGTGTGTTAGCTGACCATATTATGGGTGAACTACCTGAGTTCGAGGACAAACTCTACTTCCTTAACTACTGAGAATGCGATAGAACTTTATATTGCTGAACTGCTTTGACAAAAAAAAGAGAGAGCTAGGGAAAGTATGCCATGAAGAAGCTTCCCCCATTCTTTTCAAGGACTTTGGAGAGACAATACCTGCCTCGATCCCATGCCTAACTATCATTTCTTTAATACCCTAGCATGACTCCAACCCAATATTTGATTTACAAGACTATCCAATGTGTATTTCATGAATCAAAGAGGATCAGGAATGTACCACCGTGCTTCAATTGGAATAGATAAATGCACCAATGAGTGATATATGAGTAATTGTTGTTTGTGAATGTGTTGAAATGATTCATGTGGTGGAAGACAGTGGGACAACGAAGATACAATGGCCCTCATCCTCCTGGACATATCAGCTGCCTTCGACATGGTCTGCCACTGCACACTATGAACACGCCTACACGACGCCGGGATCCAAGAGAAGAGCCCGGACTGGACCACATACTTCCTCTCTGGCGGAACATCGCCCAACAGCATGACCTCAACATTATCTCCTATGCCAACGACACCCAGCTGATCATCTCCCTCACCAAAGACTCTCACACCGCCAAAACCAACCTCCATGAAGGAATGAAGGCAGTCGCCGAATGGATGAGGAACAGCCGACTGAAGCTGTACTCGGACAAGACAGAGGTCCTCATCCTCAGTTCCACCCCTTCAGCCTGGGATGACTCCTGGTGGCCTACAACGCTGGGCACAGCCCGACACCCACTGACCATGCATGCAACCTGGGGATCATCCTTGACTCCACCCTCTCCATGACCAAGCAGGTCAACGCCGTCTCCTCATCCTGCTTTAACACCCTCTGAATGCTCCGCAGGATCTTCAAGTGGATCACCACCGAAACAAGAAGAACAGTCACCCAGGGCCTCGTCACCAGCAGGCTGGACTACGGGAAAAACCCTCTATGCAGGAATGTCAGCCAAGCTCCTGAGACAGCTGCAACGCATCCAGAATGCCCCCGCACATCTGATCCTCGACATTCCCCACCGCAACCACATCACACCTCACTCGAGAGACCTGCACTGGCTCCCCCTCAACAAGAGGATAACCTTCAAGCTCCTCATCCACCCACACAAAGCACTCCACAACACCGGACCAGCATACCCCAACAGGCGACTCAGCTTCTATACCCCCGCCAGGTCCGCTCCGCCGGCCTTGCCCTCACCACAGTCCCCCGCATCTGAAGAATGACCGCGTGTGGCAGATCCTTCACCCACCTCACCGCCAAAACCTGGAACACCCTCCCCACCAACTTACGGCAGACCCAAGACCTACTGGCCTTCAGAAGACTCCTCAAGACCTGGCTCTTCGATCAGTAGATGCCTTTCCACCTCCCCCAGCTCCTTGAGACCCCCACGGGTATGTAGTGTGCTTTACAAGTGACCTGATTGATTGATTAAAATTGATTTTTTCCTTCCTCTTTGACACCTAGCGAGATTTGCTTGACAGGCCCGCGTCGCTTTGTTTTCTAGTTCACACTCCTCAAAGACCTAACCAGTCCATTTAGCTAACAATCAAGAATCCAGTCTATTCAAAAATGACTCAAAGTTTCTTTTGTTGTTCATCATCAACCGCATTGTCCCAGACTACAGGTCTATCTCTTTCATTTGAGTGGGGACTGGATTCAGTACAGACTACGGTTTGGAGATATTCGTTATTCTGAGTCAGGAGTATGATGGAATGACTCAGGGCATGAGTCGTGACTACTTTAACAACTGCCATAAGTAGGAAGTTATCAACTTTATGAAAAACATGATGACAGACCAAAGAGGCCTAATCAACTCTGTGGACTGGTGAGAGGTGCTTTGATTACTTGATTTGGGAAATGCACCGCTGTTGAGTGTGTCTACTGGCTGTGTCAAATTTGAAACTATGTGGTTGGGTGAGACACCTGACGCTGTAGGTAACTGAAGACAGACATTTGACAATGTCAGTCACATTATCACATTATGCATGTGCTAGGCCCCGGTAGATGGGGGTAGGTCGATCCGAGATGTGACAACAGCACAAAAAACTTGGGGAACTCCTCTTGTCTGACCTACCGGTTACTACTGACGCCTGGTTAGCTTACACTATTGGGTAGTTCCAGGTTTGACAGGCACACTAATAGGTAGTAGTTTGGTTGATGTGAGTATGCTGCCATGTCACTGTTAGAACTGGGATTTCTGGTAGGCTAAGGCTGATGCCAAAGCCAGGCAGAAACCACCATTCTAGTCAGGGCAAGGGAGTCACACGCCAAGATAACCCCTGCTCACCCCCTTGGTAGCTTGGCACGAGCAGACAGGCTTATCCCGGAAGCAATGTGTAAAGCATTTGCGCAAGCACACAACAGCAACAACATCCTAGGCACACCACAAAAGGAACTCCACACAAGGTTATATCAAAATAATTTCTGTATTGTCAAAACACATCAGATAGAAATCACACATGTACATTGTGCCAACTGGCACGGGCAATATTCACAAGAGATTATTTACAGGACAGGGCCACATGGGCCACTGTCAGAATCAACACTTTTAGAAATAGCACTTGTAGAACTTAGATTATAGGATATAAAATCACTGTAGCACAAATTAGCAAATATAGCACACAACCAGTAACTACTGGTAACAGGTAAGTACCACCTACGCAACCCTAACCACCTTAGGAGAATGTCACGCAGGGAACCAGGACCTCACTAGGTCCACCTGTACTGGAAAGAACAACCACCTAAGAATAAAATACATTTAGGGGTGTAAGCAAGAACAAAACACATGATGTATAAACAACACATTCAGAGGTGTAAGGGAAGAAAACACATGATGCCTAAAACACATTCAGAGGTGCAGGGAAGGAAGACACTTGATGCCTAAAAACATTCAGAGGTGCCAGACCACAACTCAATAGCGCAAAAACACATGATGCATGAAAACACATTCAGAGGTGAAATAAAACCACACAATTACACAAAACTTACATAAGCCACCACCTGTGGCAGTCCCTAGGCCAACTGGCCTTGTTGGGGCTAGGACGCCCTGTGTCCCAATAGTCAGGGTCCTAAATGGTGCAGCTGCCCACTAATTGCTGGGCAGCTGGGATAACAATGTCGGGGACAACGTTGGAGCCTTCCAGGCCCTGCACAAAGCACTTGTGTCCCCCAAGAGCCTCTCTTGGCTCTAAAACTAAGTAATGCCTGAGCCCCTCGTGGGGTCCTTAACAAATGTAGCGCCTGAGCCCCTCGTGGGCTCCTCAACAACTGTGGCGCCTGAGCCCCCCGTGGGCTCCTCGACAAATATAGCGCCTGAGCCCTTCGTGGACTCTTAAAACTACAAGGCCCTAGGTGCTGCTGCGTCCCACTGTTCAGCGAGAAGGGAGAAGGGGGCTCAGGTCACGTGGCGGCACCGAAAGAGTGCACGACACCCCCCGCCACGCCTCACTCAGAGCCCCACTCACCGGTCTCTTGGGGGCTGACGGCGGCTCTCTCTCCTCTCGGGTGGCGGCGGTACTCGGGCGGGGCTTCCTCCAGGACACGGGAGCCCCGCTACACCTCGGCTCCTCTCTGCTGCGCTAGCGGCCCCAATCACGAGCCCTTAGGTTATCTCCAGTCTCCCTCGGCATTCGGGAGACCGGAAAGGTGGACAATGGCTTCTCCTTCCACCTGCAGCCCCGGGTCTCTCCACCGCTATCGGAGCCCCGGGCCGCGGGAGAACTTTTACTTCTCTCCCTCGCTCGAGGAGGCGGGTTGGGCTCCCAACCTCCTCTATCGTGGCGCCACTTCCGGTCAGCGGGCGGAACTTCCAGCCGCCTCCTGCCCTCCCGTAGGGGCTGCTTTACAGCGGCAATCTGGGGTAGGCTCCCAGTTCAACGAGGCAGTCCCTGCGGGGAAAATATAGGCGGCGTGGGCAGCCGCTTGTAAAGAATAAAAGCGCTACTAAGCGCTTGGGGGCAAAATAATATATATATATTTTTTTCAAAATAAAGCGCTCCCAGCGGTATGCGTAATATACAGCGCTCTCAAGCGCTGAAAGACAATCCACAGCGCTCCTAGCGCTAGAAAACAGATAGAATGCTCCCAGGCGCTCAGGGGGAAATACAGCGCTTCCAGGCGCTATAAATACAAATCAAGCGCTCCCAAACGCTGGCAGGCAAACAGAAGGTCCAAAGAAAAATAAAGCACTCCCAGGCGCTAAGGGGCAGAGTCCCTCAAGCCCCCAAGGCAAAGACTCCCATAGCAAAGGGGTCCCAGCAAGAAGTCCTTCAGGGGTCCAGGACAAGTCCATCAGGTATCCAGGGGCTGGGCAGGGCCCAGGGAGGCAAGCCTTCCCCTGGGCCCAAGCAGCAGCACGCCCCTGGCAGGATTCAAGTCAAAAACAAGAACATTTTGTAAGGGGACACAACCCCTTTTTATACAGCAAAAACCTTTGTCTAGCAGGGTGCAGGCAGTGTCAGAACCAGCTACAACTGGTTATAGGGAACTCCTTTCAGTGTGAGGGGCAGAGGCGACAGCCGCCCAGCAGGATGTGGAGCCAGCATTGTGGCAGGTAGGCACAGCCCTATTCACTCCCAGGTGCTATCTCCTCCCACCACTCTAGTTGCAGATGCAGTCATTCAACCAAGGGCTGACTCAGACAACCTCCTGGGGGCTCCCCAGCCCCTGTCACCCTCAAACCAGACAGTCAATCCACAAGCAGGCCCAGGCACTCCTAAGTACCAACTCTATGCAGATGCCACAACCGAGATTTGCCTTTAAATGGTCATCCAGCCTTAAGGACCGTCTGGTCCACTCTCGCTCAGCACCAGTGGTAAAGGAATCTAGTATCCCTCTGGGACACTACCCATGTGGGAGCTGCACAGTCTGTGGACTAACTAGTAAATCTAAAACAATTACTAGAACCAGTGGTAAGATCTGGCACTTGAACACCTTTAGTAATTGTAATACTACTAATGTGATCTACAGACTTACATGCCCATGTGAACTGCACTATATTGGGCTAACGTCGAGGAGGATAAAAGTCAGGATCCAGGAACATCTCAGTACGCTGAAAGCTGGTAAACCCACGACCAAACTGGTACAACACTTTGTCAATCAGAAACACCAACCCAGGGATCTGCGTTGGATGGTGATTGAAAGAGTGAGGGGGGACCAGTATAATATGGAAAATACACTCCACAAAAAGGAGGCACGTTGGATTTTTGAAGAGGCCACGGACCAACATGGCCTTAATGATACCATTGAATGGAATAGACTCTCAGCTATCTAGATTTGATATTACAACGTACATAAATAGCAAGGTATACACAGATGCATGATACACCCTAGCTAACAATCATTAGTATTTTTGGGGGGGGGAACCTACTGATAAAGCCACTTGTGTACAACAGTTTTCACCATAGTCCGGTAAGAAAGATACGGTTGACAAACCAACTACTACACTCTATTCATGCGGAGTCTTGGCCCTCATGGTTGTGAATAATGAGGGAACAGTTCCCGCTGATGACAGTAACACATAGTAATCCCTTTGGTAATGTCCTAACCCCGGAGAACTATGGTAAAATTATCTGTTGGACAACCCACCGCGTTTGATTTATTCATCAAAATAGGGGTAGTGGCAAATACAACTCCTAAATTGATTTGGGGCTCACATAAATAATGATTTTAATCATAAGCTAGCTTGAGTACAATGCCGAGACAAAGGTTTTCCTCCGCTCCAAGATGGCCGCCACTCAAGACCTGCACACCATAGACGTCCTCCTTTATAGCCTGACACAAGTGACCAGGGCGGGCCGAGGTACGTTTCTTCAAAATAGACGATCTGACAATCATTGCGAAGCGGTAGGGTGAGCGGAGGCCACAGCTGCACGTACAAACGGTAAGGAGCTCTTCCGTGATATTGACGGAGAGCTAAGATTCGGACTGCCAGACGTCTAAGATGCCGTCAATATATCGTTTTGAAATGTGCGGACCGGGTGCCCGAGGTGTTGTGCTACCATTAGACCAATTTGTAAATACGCGGTACCGTATTGCTGAATGTTTGGTAATCATATTGCTGTGCCTTTCTATGGGCACTGCCTTGAGTGAGTGACGAACAGCGCCCATGTTAGCTGCAACGAAACCGCATGATCAAAGGGGCGCAATAAGCAACAAAACATGCACGTCTGGGACAGGCACTCAGTCGGGGACACTGACACGAGTATAGAGTGAGGCAGAGACTTAATCTAATGTTACAGACCAGCAGTATTATCAACTTATATGCTTGCTGACTCAATGTACATTTATGTTTCTAGATACCGACCGAAGGGCGGTTTAAGGAACCCACTAATGGTCAAAGGGGTCCGTCCATAGTAAATTCTTCTACGGGAGCCTGGTAGGCTTCACCGCACAAGGCTACCTTGTAATGTATGCTTGGTAAAAATATGACCAAGAGTAGTGTGGACATTCTTTTCACTCGAGACACAGTGAGTACATGTATGTGTGTGTTTTTATATTCCATGTGTTTCTACAGGTACAATAAAGGGAGAAGTAAGACGTGCAGGAATCACGCTGACCCAACATAACCCTGATGAAATCGCCGGTAAAATAATTCATGGCGATGAAACATGTTGGTTGTTTTTAATTAGAACGGGCATACAGCACAGAATAAAGTTGGAGTTGCTAGTAGAGCTTAATTCTTTTTATGGTGGTAGGGACCAGACCTCATACACAGGAGGTAGGCTCCGCGGCCACGGGGTCACTTACACAAAGACACAGAGTTTTCTTTTTTGCACAGCCTTTATCCCCTTTTATGTTCCAGGTTGGCAGTCGCTGATGATGAGAACGTGAGGATCCAGGCGAGTACCAGTCTGCCATATCCTCCCCCGGGTGTTGCTCCCGTGAGGCACTGCCAACCTTCCCTCCCCTTTTTTCACTAGAGAAGGGTAGAGGTAGGTGTAAGACTAACACATGGAGAGTATGCGCACACATACCTTGCTTTTAAATCATTAGTAATTTTTCCAAAGAGTGACTATTAATAGCACCAGTAGACAGAAGGCTGTAACGTACCCTCTGTCTAACTAAACAGATTTATTTAATTACCAGGGGTCTTTACCCCCAGACTGTATAGGGACAGGCACATGGTAGTTTTTTCCAGCCAATCACGTGCCAGCAGACTCACTACACACGCACACCCATGTCCAGAAGTGGCACTTCCACACTAGACACATTCATGCCGCATACATCATTACGCAGCATTCAATCTCACGAGTTCGCACATACCAAACTCGACCCTGCATTCCCCACACATCAGGAACTACCATGGTCACACATATTCCCCATGCATTCCTATGGGAGAGCAGGTCACTCATCACACATACACAGAGAGCTCACGCACTTTACACTGTACCACAGTGAAAAATTGCGCAAAGGCCTAAAATCACCAACACCAGGTCACAGAAACAGGCTAGGAAAAAGCTAAAAGTTTTGGGGTGAACCTGCCAGAAAAGGGTCAGGTCCAACAGTCAACAACCCTAGAGTGTAGATAGTTTTCGCATTATAGGTCCTGAAGAATCGCATGTATGATTTTGCATAGAGCGAGAAACATGTTGACCACATTGCACCAATAGGGACGCTTAGCCAAGCCACGCCTTGTTCATTTTAGCTAGGGTAGGAGACTTATTGATTAAAAATTGTTGTCACAAGTACTTCAAGCCCTATTTTAAAACCACTCACTCAAATCATACATCTACACAGCTCTGGCCCCTCACCCCCACCTCACCATACAGCTATTGGAAGAATATCTCCGCCAAAGTGCCCCTACTACAGGGAGCCCGTTGGGTATTGCACCGCTGACCTAGCAAGGAGCAGCCTAGATGATGACGCATGACACCCTATTGGGTGTGTGAGGGCATTGCAATCCAATAAATGGATGCCCAACTCTGAACCAGAGCGGTCAGGTTGGTGTCAATTTCCCTTGTCCGGACACAGTCCACTGAGGAACAGCATAACCTTCGAGACCAAAGAGGACTAAAGAACTCTGTGGACTGGTGAGAGGTGATTTGATTACTCTATTTGGGAAATGCAATGCTGCTGAGTGTGTCTACTGGATGGGTCAAATTTGAAACTATGTTGTTGGGTGGGACACCTGATGTTGTAGGTAACTGAAGACAGACCTGTGAAGCTGTCTGTCACATTATCACATTATGCATGTGCTAGGCTAAATGTTATAATGATGATCATGAAGGTTGCAAGTTTGATCAGCACGATACATGCCTCCACTTGTCTGTGATTGTTGGTTGTTGTAATTGCTCTCACTAAATTGATTGCACATCAGTCATAAAAATGAATGATTGCAACGGACTCTACACTTGCTCTGCCTCTGAATCTTCTTGGTACATTGCTAATCAATCCATCAGGGATTTGTGAAGTGCACTACACACCCACGAGGGTCCCAAGGTGCTGGGGGATTACGTGCTGCTTTGCCTCATCAGAAGACCCAGGTCTTGAGGCTCTTCCTGAAGGTTTGCAGTGTGGGGGTTTGTCTGATGCTGAGTGGGAGTTTGTTCCAGGTCTTGGCTGTGATGTAGGAGAAGGATCGTCCCCCCGCTCTGGCTCTTCTGATGCGTTGGATTTCAGCTAGGGCAAGATCTGTGGATCGGAGGCTTTTCTTGGGTGTGTAGCAGGAGATTCCTCTGTTGCAGTATCGGGGAATGATGTTGTGGAGGAATTTGTAGGCGTGAGTGAGGAGCTTGAAGGTCACTCTCTTTTTGATTGGGAGCCAGTGGTGTTCTCTGAGGTGTTGGGTGATGCGTTGTTGATCTTGGGATGCCTAGGACAAGTCTAGCTGCAGCGTTCTGGATTGTCTGGAATTTGAGGAGTAGAGATTTTCTTGTTCCAGTATAGAGGGCATTCCATAGTCCAGTCCACTGATTATGAGTGCATGGGTGATGCTCCTTCTGGATTCAGGGGGATCCAGTTGAAAGTCTTGCGGATGATGCGGAGGGTGTTGAAGCATGTGGAGGATACAGCGTTGATCTGTCAGTGCATGGTGAAGGAGGAGTTCAGTATGATGTTGAGTTGCGAGCATGGTCTGTGGGAGGTTCGCTGAGGGAGGTAGGCCACCAGGTGTTATCCCATCCTGAGGGGATGGAACTGAGGACAAGGACTTCCATTTTCTCTGAATTGAGTTTTAGGCAGCTGTTGCTCATACCGGAGGTGACGTCTTTCATACCTTCCTGGAAGCTGTGTCTGGTAATGTCGGGTTCATTGGTGAGGGAGAGGATGAGCTGGGTGTCGTCGGCATAGGATACTCTGCTGAGTTCGTGTTTTCCGACGATGGTGGCAAGAGGGGCCATGTAGACTTTGAAGAGTATAGGGCTGAGTGAGGATCCTTGGGGTATTCCGCAGCTGATCTCTGTGGGTTCAGAGAGGTAGGTTGGGAGTCTGATTCTTTGGGTTTGGCCAGTGATGAAGGAGCGCATACAATCGAGAGCGGTTCCCCAGATGCCAGCATCGTGGATTCCGGCAGTTAGTGTGCGGTGGGAGACGGTGCCGAAGACCGCAAAGAGGTCTAATAGGATGAGGGCTGCCATGTGGCCCTGGTCTAGGAGGGTGCAAAGGTCATCCGTTGCAGCTAGGAGGGTGGTCTTGGTGCTGTGGTTGTTGCGGAATCCGGATTGGGAAGAATCGAGGATAGGGTTGGCTTCTATGAAGTTATTGAGCTGTTTGTTGATGATCTTTTGTGTGACTTTGGCTGCACAGGGTAGGAGAGAGATGAGTCAGATGCTCTTGAGGTCTGTTGGGTCTACTGTGGGCTTCTTAAAGAGGGTCTTGACCTCTACGCGTTTCCAGTCATTGGGAAAAGTGCCTGTTTTGAGAGAGCAGTTGACGGTACAATCGTAGTTCGGGTGCAATGGAGGAAGCAGCTCTGTGGAAGATGTGGGGTGGACAGGCATCAGTGGGTGCTCCTGAGTGTATATTTCTCAAGGTCTTGGCAGTGTCTTCTGTGGTGACAGGGGTCCAGGCGGTGATGGTAGGCTGGGTTGCATTGATGTTGAGATGGAAGTAGGAGCCGAGTTTTTTGCAGAGGACTTGGGAGGGAGGGACGTCGGAGGATTCACTGGGGGTTTGGTGAATTCTTGAATGATGCTGAAGAGTTCCTTAGAGTTGCGGGAGTTGGTGAATAATCTGTTTTGGATGAAGTTCTTCTTCATAGTTCTGATGAGTTGGTGGTATTCTCTCCGGGTGGCCTTGTAGGGGAGCATGCTTCAGGGGTTTGGTTGTTCCTCCAAACATTCTCAAGTCATCAGCAAGCGCACTTGGATTCTCGGAGGTCGGTGCTGAACCAGGTGGCTTTCATGGTACACTGTCTCTCGGAGTGACGGAGGGGTGCGAGAGTGTATGCGCAGTTGGTGATCCATCTGTGGAGTGTGTTGGCCCCGGAGTTGTTGTTGGTTGTGTTGAGGGGAGGAGCACATTCCCAATAAAGCTTATATTATGTCCTTCTCCTTGATTCTACAATATAATTTCTGTTTTACAATCCACAGACTTTCTCTTCTCCTGCATAAAAGGCAAATGCACCATAACACTCATACGTACCTTAGCAGACCACTTCAGCCAGTCACCCATGATTGCTGGGCATACTCAAAGAACGAAGATGCACCTCCCAATTTGGAAATACTGTATATTTTTCTCTTTTCATAATCATTTTTTCAAATTGTGTGTGTTGTATCCTTCACTCCTACTTAATTAAAGTTTACTATTTTTCAAACCTAGGTGACATATCATTTAGATATATAATAATATAATATAATTTGGGTCTCTGGAGGTGTTTGTAAACTTTGCGTTGTGATGTATTCCTATGGGTACTGTATCGATCCCCCTATTCCTGACCCTGGTTTGGTTAATAAATTAACTAGCAGCCATCTAACGGCGCAAAAACCCGTTATCTGATTAAGCCACACCACGGCACAGAAGCGCGTTATCTGATTAAGTCATAACGCATGCCATCTAATTAGGCAAGCAATATTCCTCCAGCCCCCTGATAGGCATACGGAGTTCTCAAAACAAATCAAACCTACAGCGACCTGGGAAAATCCCCGCAGCCATTGTTTTGATTTAATCGAGAACTTCAGTAAAGAATGTGCGAACGAACCTGTTCGTATGACATCCTTATTGACGTATTTATGTCCATCCTTACGTCAATCTCGGCACCTTTCAGGTATAAATATTACCGACATTGCCTTAAGCAAACACACGCGGTGGTGACAAGATTGGAGCAGCGAGACGTGCCGAGGAGCCCAGCTGAGAGCGAAGCCCACAGACGCTGCCCCGCCTTTCTGACGCGCTGAGAAAGAGACGCTGACTTTTCTCCTGCCGAGAAATCCAGCTCCGGCGCTTCCAAGCCGCCCTCGCAGGCAGCTGGAATATCAAGACCTGGGATAAGAGATACCAGCCCTCCAGCCTTCTAGATCCCAGGTACAGAACTGATGAACCCCTTGCAGAGAATTCTTGAGTCAGTCCCTTGGCAAAACAAACTCAACTTAAACTGCTACTTATCTACTCCCGCCCACGTATTAGGCTTAGGTCAGGTACACGGGGTAGGCGTGGTTAGAAGCACCAGTTGAGTACGATTAGTCAATGTATATATCCATGTATCTATTTTATCCATTTTAAAGTATCATATGGCTCAGAAACCATATCAATGCTTTTACAGTATTATTTTATAATTCTGTTTTTACTGTATGCACTTTACTTAACTATAAGTATTGCAATAATAGCGATCCATTTCTCTTGTACGAGAAAAGAGACTCATCAATAAATAACATCTTTTATTGAACACGCCCGTCTCTTCCTTTTCTCTACAATCTGGTGAAACTAAGAATGCACTGAACTGACTGAGTAAAATAAGTTGTCTTTTGTTTTCACACGACTCTAGAGATACACTCTTGATTAGGGGAGAGCAAAGTTGTCATGTTCTATGGTTGTCAGAAACTAAATCCCTTCTTGTCTATCCAGGGAGGTTAAACTCCTCCTTGCCTATTCGAGAAAGTTTCTAGTGAACTCTGAGCTAGCTGGCAAACACAAAACTTTAAGTCTAATATCGTCGGTAGAAGACCTAGGGGCATATTATCAAGGGGGTTTATCTCTGCTTTTTTGGCTTTAAAAGCCAAGAAAGCGGAGATAAAATTATCTCCCTATTACCAAGCTGTCGCTAACACCAGTTAGTGACAGCTAATAGGAGATAGCGACCATCTTGGGCCCCTCTTTGCATGTCAGTGATATTTATCACTAATGACATGCAAAGTGGGCGTGCCAAGATGTTAGCGACTGGAAACAGTCGCTAACATTGCTATCTCCTATTACCAACTTTTGGAGATATTCGCGCTAAGCGTGAATATCTCCAAAAGCTAACACCTGCCTTGAGCAGTTCTTCACCATGTTATCCAATGGGAGGTGGATAACATGGCTAAGAGCATTTGCTCGATAATGCATGAATATCGCTGACTTTTCAGCGATATTCATGCATTGCGGCCGTTTTTTATCGCATTTGCGATAAACCTTGCTAATAGCAAGGTTTATCTGCGATAAAAATCGCCGATGTGCGGCGATAATTTTTGTCTCTAAACAAGTTAGAGACAAAAATTATCGCTAGTTGTTGGTAATATGCCCCCTAGTTAACCTCTGCCCTAGGTCTATACTACTGAAGATATTATTCCAATGCGCAGAGCCTATTGGGATAATAGGAACTACACTACATGGCGCCCAACCGTTTGGATAGGCGATAAAACTAACGCAAGACATTAGAGTAACTCAGTCGTGCTTTTTCACACAGAGCCCCTTTTTTCCCATAATACTCCAAAGACGTCTGGAGTGGGTGAAAGGTCATATCCGCCAAACCTCGCAGGAGGAGACTCCTATGTATGGTTCTTGGTTTATTCAACGTTGAAGGATACACTGTTCCAAAATATTGTGCATCTAATCTTTGTTTCCATAGAAACCTGATCTGCAAATAAACAAAATAACCTTTCTAACAGTAAAATGTCAGACAGTGAAGTAGAAAGAGAGACAGTCAGAATAGCAGCTGAACTACTAGCAGCTGATAATTCTCTGCAGGAAAATGACCCGGATATAATACTCATCCCGGTCAACATAAGAAAATCTATAACCTTAAAACTTATAGAAAATGGACTGACACCAAGAGGTGGTACAGTCATATTCGTAATTGAGGCACACGAATATCGGCAGACAGAGGTATTCTATTCATGGATAAACTTTCCAGCAGCAAACGCTGTAACAAAGGACTTCCACTATTACAAAATAGAGGAACCTCCTAATGAGTACACTCCTTTCGAGGAGGTGGAAATACCACCCAAATTCCAAGAGCACCTGCTCTTGTTTAATGGCGCCCTAAAACATAATAATCACATCACCAGGCTCGGTCCACTAGGTAGACCAGGAGCGACGTGGCAGGTCCTAGCCGGATACACACCACATCCAGACATTGAAGAAATGCCTGCAGCAGACCTTTTAGCACAGCTAAAACAATTAATAAAAATACATAGACAATTAGTCCAATATGTAATGCGGACTTCAACAGTCCAACCAGCAATTAAAATTCCACAGCTGACCCCTCATCAGGGGAACACAAATAAAATTACACCACAGAACATACAGTCCTGTCTAGGTAATGTACCCGCAAAACGGGAACAAATTCCTTTCTGGCTAGCACAAAAAATCACTCAAATAGAGACGGTGTTTCCAGATACCACCCCTGTTGAGAAACACAGGATTCTGACTATCTGTCTTCCAATGGGAATCGCACCACATGTGGAGGACTGTGACACTTGGGGTACAGTCTTTGCTTCCATTTACACAAAAACACATGGAGTTCCATCCATGTCAGTAATACCAGATGTGCTAAAACAGATTCAAAATGAATACGGTCCAGAACCTGCTTTAACTCTTGGTATGAAACTACTAAAAGACTTCAAGCAGGTCTCGGCAATATTATTAGCCAACATAAAAGGAGAAGCAGCAAATGTGGCGATCCGCCAGAGGTTGAAAGAGACAAATATAGCAGACCAACCAACTGAAATTGCCAGAATCATAGAAAAATCCTATGAAGAACTAGGAAGAGATAGTTTGGGTGAAATACCGGTGAAACCCCAACTAATTGATAGTCCTGAAAAGGTATTTATTAAAAATAATCTAAACACTCAAAAGAAGAGCTGGGATGGAAATAAACAATCCAATCCTAAAGAAAAAAGATTCCAGTCCAGAGGAAGGTCTCCTCGGCGGAGAGAAAGATCTCCGGACCAAGGACGCAAGTCTCCCCAAAGGGAGCCCTCTGTGAAAAAATACAACCTTAGAAATAGGGATAATATAAAAAAAACCTGATAGATATCAAGATATTGATACACGTCCCTCTCAATATTTTCAGACTTCCTCGCAGAAATCGGAAAGAAGAGGACGATCAGAACACAGGGAAGAGTTCGTCAAGTCCAAAGACACGGAACCTGCTCATCCAAATAAAAAATTACAGTTTCCAAAGAAGAAGGTAGCCAGTATTAAAGTAATCAATCATGCCGAGAATACTGAGGACACAGCTGAAAAACGGAGAATGGGCTCAGACAATGCTAGACAGCGCAGCAGAAGTGAGCATAGCTCGCAAAGTCCTTAGGAATCATCTGGAGACAGTGGACACGAATGAATATATTCAAGTGGAAACTGCAGATACCAGAGTTAGCAAACTTCATAAAATATATGAAATAACATTGCGTATAGAGGGGGATAAGACTAGAAAAATAAGGGGTCTATTTTGGGATAATCTCTCCAAGGGCTATGACATCCTTCTAGCTGAACGAGACTGGCCACCCGAGTTTGTCAGGGAGTGCCCACATGGCGAAGAAATAATTACGCCTGCCTTCTCAAATCATATTCCAATTCATAAAAAATATACACTTGCAAGAAAGTGGGCAGTAGCTCAAGCCCCTGCCTTATATAAAAATCATGTGGGATGGGATGAGGACTCTCCTCCTCACAAAATCCAGTTAAAATCACAACCTACTGCACAGAGGCAGTACCCGATTAAGCAAGAAGCCACAAAACAGGTAAAAGAGATCCTAGATCAACTTGAATACCAGGGGGTGATTGAAACTTGCACCTCACAAATGAACAACCCTTTGTTTCCTGTCTCCAAGCCAGACAATTCATATCGTCTTGTTTTGGACTACAGACATCTTAACTCATGTTGCTAAACCTTTGCAGTACAAAACTCGCATAGTGCTGCACTAATGAATAACATAGTGCGCAAAAAATACAAAACAACATTAGACATCTCTAATGGATTCTTTTGTCAAAATATAGCACCAGAGAGCAGATATTTGACGGCGTTCTCAATAAATGGCTCGCAAAAAAATTTCTGTCGTTTACCCCAGGGGCACAAGAACAGCCCAGGGTTATTCTCAGCGAGAGTAACAGAGTTACTACAAACATATGATGACGAGGCATTATCTAATGTCGACGACATCTATCTAACAGATGATGACTTGGATACTCACTTGAAGCGAGTGAACACCATAATACTTGGGTTCGCAGCAGAGGGTTACAAATTCAACTTTAAAAAGTCAAGAATTGCCCATCTAACTGTCCTGTTTTTAGGATATGAACTATCAAGTGAAGGCAAAAGCCTGGCTGACAATTTTCTAGAGAAATGTGCTGTAATCCAAGCACCTAAAACATTAAAAAACTTGCAATCAATTCTAGGCTTCCTGAATTTCGGAAGAACTTACATTATAAATTATGCAGAGAGAGTTAAACCTCTCTATGATCTAATAAAACCAGATTTTAAAAGAATCAACTGGACTCAAAAACACACAGAAATTTTGAGATCTTTACAAACAGACATGTTAGTTAAAACAAAATTACAAACACGTGATAACACACGCAACCTTGTGATTCGAGTCATCCCAGGAAGATGCGGATTCACATACCTGACCTCCAATGAGGGAGAAAAGGTACCAATTGCATACAAATCACACTTGTACACAGAAGCTGAAAAAAAGTTCAGTATTAAAGAAAACATTGTTCATGCAGTTCAAACGGCTATAGGAAGAGAAAAAGAAAAAGCTGACGGTAGACGTATCATGGTCAGAACAGCAGAATCAGCCTTTGAGGCATTAACAACCCCATGTAATTTACCAACCACAGCATTGAATCCAGAGTGGATACAATGGGTAAATTCAATTACTACAGAGAAAGTATACTACTATTTTGATCCAGAATTGAAAGAATTAAAATATCTAGATTATGAAAAAAAATGCCCTCTGCCAATCGACATTCTGCCCTTACGATAGTACGCCTGTGTAATCTATACAGACGGATATGCTCAACCCTCAGTTTGGGGAGAACAAGCATACAACCCCACATGTGAAGTTACAAAAGAAGTGTGGCGCGGAGGTAAATTAATACCTCTATTGACAAAAACACACTCAGTGGAGAATAATTCAGAAGAACAAACTGAAATTATAGCGTTAAAAATGGCGCTAGATAATGCCGATCGCGAATTCCCAACACTGATAGTGTGCGATTCGCATTACTGCGTCAAATCATACAATAACGATTTGCAGAAATGGATTCAGAATGGTTACAAAGATGACACAGGTGCCACAATAAAGCAGAAAGCGCTTTGGGAACAAGTAGTTCTTTTAAAGAAAGAACTACCAAAAACTCACGTGATACATTCAGTGAGTCATCGGCGTGATGGCGTTCACGTTGCAGGGAATTCATTGGCTGAGACAGCCACAGCGGTTGCAACTAAATCGGCTTCCGTAGCTACAAAAAAGCGTACAGTAAAATACATTGACGGTGAAACAGTGCTGGCGGTAAGAACGTCATCAAAAGGCGACTGCTCAGCGCTACCGATCAATTACCCACTCAACTATACATACATAATCAATGCAAACTCCGTTCCTTTTGCTCGAATCCCTGGAGTGGGGGAGAGAATAATTCCAAACATGGACAGGAGAAGCTTGTTAATCGCAGACGCACATATGGGTGAGGGTCATAGACACCTCAAGCTAAAAGATTCCCTAGAAGAATTACAATCAGTGTACTGGTGGCCAGGCATGAGTCTGCATCATCACATTTCTGCAGAAAACTGCCCAGGCTGTAACAGAGATCGCAGTGGCGAGCGAGGAGGACTATTGCCATGGCATTTCGCTCCAGATAAACAACAACAATAAGAAAGTACCCATCATGAAAAAAAAAGCGTCATATTAACATAAAAAGACTAATTTTCACTTATAATGTAGAACCCAGCGCTCGGCTGATGTCTGGACTGTTATAAAAAGATTTGCGAGTATATAATGGCATATACGCTAGGAGCATGCTACGTTTTGACTAATATTTTCCCTTTAGCCCTCAAGCTTATGGGGAAGCATGGCCAAATGAGCATTGCATAGCGGGACTCTTCTCACTTCCTTCCTGAGGGATACGGGATGGTGTAAAGAAAAAACCAAGGCATAAAGCTATCTATAATGGAAAAGGTATTAGGTTCGGGAGCTGGGTGGGTCAAACATTTAATAAGTGTCCAACGTAGTCTAAATACCCTGCCAAGAAATTCTCTGAAAGGATTCAGTCCGTACGAACTGTTGTTCGGGACTAGAATGATGATCCAAGATCTTGATAGTCAGACTTCAGTGGTTAAAGATAAATGCTTTGATATCAAAGATCGTTTGGCTATTTTACAGGACTTAAATGAAACAAGGAAAGACCTGAGCAACATAAAGTTGAAACAGCAGCCAACAACCACTGAAGAGAAACCACCTGTCCCAGCAAGGCCTGTCTGGATTCCAAAAGTCGGGGATCTAGTCAGAGAGAAGATCGCGGTAAAGAAGGAATTTGGGCCTTCTTACAGAAAAGCAGTTCCTGTCTTGTCTGTCAACGGGACAAGATCAGTAATACTACCGCCCCTTGCTGGTAAAAAGGAGAACAGAGTTGTATCCATCCACCTGGTAAAACCACAATCATGTGGCTGATAACAAACAGTAGGCCAAGTGGACTCCCAAGAAGTAGTAGAACACCAATGTTTGCTACAAATCCAGAGGTTCAAACTAAGAGGCTAATCACATTCGAAATGCCTACAGAACATCAACAAGGACTATGCAATAAAGCAATGGAACTTAAACCTCTAAAAACCCAAATATAAACATTTAGTCGAGACACACCAACCTACAATGAAGTAACATATGACTATGCTGATGAAACAAAGGAAACTTCTAGAACAAAAAGTAATCCAGAAGCAATTGGAAGAATTGACAGAACAGCATCTGGCTACTTCATCAACTTCAATGATTCATCTGAAGATCTGAGTGAATCTAAGAAACAGCCATCAACAAAAACTTTTAAAGATAAAGCTAAGGAACTTTTACAACAACTGAAAGAAACCTATCTGATTTCTCCATGGATTGAATTTTGGGTGGCCTTAGGTGCATTTATCCTCATACTTTGGCTCATCATGGTACTATGCTTGGGACATTTCATTGAGGGATAATATGCAACAATGGACACAGCAAGCCAGAAAATCAACTTGGTCCTTAAACCACACACATCTTCACACGTCGAGAAAAGAGAACTTTCTTCAGTGAACTTAACAGCCAATCCTATACCAGGCGGTGTAGCATGGGACAATACTGATTATGAAATCTATGGTCCGGTTGAAATCCTGAAGTATCCACACCAATTCAAGATCTCATTGAGTGACTTTGTTAAACCAAGCACATTTGCTGATGATTGGGACTTTGAAAGTATTAATGATATGATGTCTGAGCTAGTGATGTCTGCTAAATTTACAGAACATGATTATTTGCAGGGTTCGTCTAATTATGATCAGATGTTCTGCTACAACCACTATGGTAACCATTATCTACATAAATCTGCACAACCTAGAAATGTTTTAAATTATAACCAATGGGAACATTGTGCTACTCCTCCAAAAGGTAGCTCGAAAACATTTTATGATAAATATTCATACTTTTCAGGGTTTAACACAAGTAAAGCAGAAACATTTTATTTCAAATTGTCAAATAAGACAAGTATGAAGACCATGCTTACAAACACAAAATTGATATATTCAGATTCATTTTTTGAGCAAATGAATACATTTGGTTTTGATTTCTGGAACAATAATATTGAAGCAAAAACTGTTTGGGGTACAAGAGATTGGCAAGTACAAGGTATAGAATCATTGTTTAGAGCCTGCATGATCCCAGAACAAATTATATTTTTGAATGACACTATTCAACAAACTACCTGTCTTGGCTTAGCCAAAATCAAAGATTTAAACAAACCGTCTATTCCAAAGCCAACTGTGAACAGTAATAGCTCTATAGATGTTGAGATAGACGTGAACCATATATTAAACCAAAACAGAACACATCCTGAATGGAAAAAATGGTTGATCTGGCCCACAGATACAAATAACTGTCAAGACAGATTCCTGAACAAAATACAGGGGTTCACATTGACCAGGCCAGACCCTAGATATTCCCAAAGACAACATCCAGGGATAGTAACCACCTACAGTGTGGGCAAGCTCTGCCTTCAATGGCTACAAACATCCACACTGGCAGAAATTAAGCAACACCTAACTTTACTTACAGAAGGTGCTGACTTGCGTGATTTCATTATGGGACCACGCAAACAGCGTCAAAAACGTTTCATAGCGGCCTCTATATATGCAGCTTATAACGAAGCCTGGAAAGAAGCTCAAATTGAGACAGCAGAGAAAATACGGGAAATTGACCGTATTAATTTGGAAAAATCACTTTCTGTCGTGGACAATGGGTTAATGACTCTGTCCTCCAGAATATATTCTCTGGACAGCATTGTGTCTTCAGCAATCGATATAATATCGCAAGACTTACTGTTGTTACAACACGGTCAGTCCCAATTGCGTTCTATTGTACAGCTTGGCTGGACGGTACAAAATCTGCGTTCAGGCTATGTGCCTTGGCGTTTAATCAACACAACGTCATTATTTAATATCTTTAACCTTACTGATAAACAAATCAGTTTGGCACAGAAGGGTGCTGACTATACAATTCTGAGCATTGAAAAACTTGAGAGATTACAATTGACAATGTCAGAATGACCTGTCATTGAATGGATAATACATGGGATAATAAATATTCCGATAACTACTTTCCAGTTTCAATATTGTCAAAAATATATACAGGCAGGCCAGTATGAAAGGTTGGGTAAAGGGTACATTAAGTCAACATGGAACTTGCCCTATACACACGCATGTGTCAGTAATAAAGGCCAGAGTGTGTTTCTTAGTGGCAATAATTGTGCGAGGTCACTAAGCGGTACACTTCTGTGTCAGGGTATTAGTTTGCATGGAGCCTGTGAAGAGACTTCAAATAACATTTCATGTTACCAGCTAGGCACACCTGCAACACAAATAGAACCATTCTTTAGGAGGCTCTCGAACGGGAGTTACATTCTAATAGTAGATCGCAGATGTTGTAGTTTGCTGCCCGGAAAACCTTATCTCATAACCGTGACTAGGAAGGTCATGTGCTGTGAACGAGTATTGTTCCCGAACGATTCTCCAGACAGGGAGGCAAGGTTATGGCCCAACTTGAAAATTGCTTCTATTCGAATTGATACTTTAAGCATAATGAAGACAGTGCTCCTACAGACGCCGACCAGGCTAACGTCATCTAAAGAAACGTATGATCTCCAAGTTGCAAGGACAACGGCAGAGATTCATTCATTGTTATCAACTAATTCCCCCATACATTTTGCAGAAATACTGAACGAAATCTTAAATATTTCTGATACCAGTGGTGTCTCAAGTGTATTTAAGACAGTGTTTTCAGGAGCTTTAACACCATTCAAAGCCATCCTGGGTATTTTTCCAGACTTTGTCCATTCCATTTTTGGCGGACTTCCTCTCCTTTTGGGACTAGTGGCAGGCATCCTATTTTTGATCCTGTTATTTCGCTATGGCAAACCATGTCACAGACAAAACACCTGCGACAAGGGAAGAAAAGATCCTAGCCATTGGCTACCGGGACCGCACAACTAAAGTCCTTGGACTAGCACGGCTTCGGGACTTGAACATGACTTGGTTTCTTTCATTTAGACCGATGTGGCAACGTTGTGTTATGCCTGTATTAAGGTGCTTGCTATGTGGCGAAGAATGCGTGTTGGACACCTGTCTGACACTACAATCGGATGTGCCAATGGACGCAGAAACCTTGTTGGGTCCGGTAACGGCTCATACACTGTGCTATCCTGATGACGGCATTCGTGGAGACTTCACCACTGCGATTGAGGGGTAGTGAAGTACGAGATGAAAGCAGCATCGATCAGGTACGACCTTCAGTCAGCTATGCTGATCAAAACATCAATGGAGGCAATCATGCTCATGAATGCATGGTAACAACTTTTTCCGAGTTAGTGGAACTTTCGCAAGAAGCTGTTGACAGTTTTTTCAACAGTCTGAATGATATGATGTTTTCACCAGAGCAGAAGGAATGACTTTGAGCAAGCTAGCACACGGAGTTCCCTACATCCTGAATTTGGCCTTCAACTTTTAAAAAGCGATATGGGAATTTTTTCTCATCAGTTTTTTCAGACAGCGGGAACCTTTTTCCCCAATCCAAAAATATTTACAATTTTTGGGACACTTATCTTCTGCTTAAAGTAAAAACTATTCTTAGAGAACTGAATTTCTATTTTAGGTACTCTAGAGACATTAGCTACCCTCTAGCATGTTCATACAAATTTTATGTTGTGATGAAATGGTCTCGCACTTTTCTTCTGTATTAAGAGCCATTTCATGTGTAGTTTTCGCATTTTATTCATGCTGAGTTTAAAATATGCGTTATAGATTTAGCATTATTATACTGCTTGAGTGCATATAGTACATATAATTATCTTTCGTATATTTCATATTTCCAGTTTTCAGAATGCATATGAATGTATTTTGGGGTGGTACGGTATAAACATGCACTACTAGTTTTTTACTATGCCTAGATTTGTAAATATGGACATAGTCTACGTGGAGTGGGTGTGATGTATTCCTATGGGTACTGTATCGATCCCCCTATTCCTGACCCTGGTTTGGTTAATAAATTAACTAGCAGCCATCTAACGGCGCAAAAACCCGTTATCTGATTAAGCCACACCACGGCACAGAAGCGCGTTATCTGATTAAGTCATAACGCATGCCATCTAATTAGGCAAGCGATATTCCTCCAGCCCCCTGATAGGCATACGGAGTTCTCAAAACAAATCAAACCTACAGCGACCTGGTAAAATCCCCGCAGCCATTGTTTTGATTTCATCGAGAACTTCAGTAAAGAATGTGCGAACGAACCCGTTCGTATGACATCCTTATTGACGTATTTATGTCCATCCTTACGTCAATCTCGGCACCTTTCAGGTATAAATATTACCGACATTGCCTTAAGCAAACACACGCGGTGGTGACAAGATTGGAGCAGCGAGACGTGCCGAGGAGCCCAGCTGAGAGCGAAGCCCACAGACGCTGCCCCGCCTTTCTGACGCGCTGAGAAAGAGACGCTGACTTTTCTCCTGCCGAGAAATCCAGCTCCGGCGCTTCCAAGCCGCCCTCGCAGGCAGCTGGAATATCAAGACCTGGGATAAGAGATACCAGCCCTCCAGCCTTCTAGATCCCAGGTACAGAACTGAATAACCCCTTGCAGAGAATTCTTGAGTCAGTCCCTTGGCAAAACAAACTTAAGTTAAACTGCTACTTATCTACTCCCGCCCACGTATTAGGCTTAGGTCAGGTACACTGGGGTAGGCGTGGTTAGAAGCACCAGTTGAGTACGATTAGTCAATGTATATATGTATGTATCTATTTTATCCATTTTAAAGTATCATATGGCTCAGAAACCATATCAATGCTTTTACAGTATTATTTTATAATTTTTACTGTATGCACTTTACTTAACTATAAGTATTGCAATAATAGCGATCCATTTCTCTTGTACGAGAAAAGAGACTGATCAATATATAACATCTTTTATTGAACACGCCCGTCTCTTCCTTTTCTCTACAATCTGGTGAAACTAAGAATGCACTGAACTGACTGAGTAAAATAAGTTGTTTTTTGTTTTCACACGACTCTAGAGATACACTCTTGATTAGGGGAGAGCAAAGATGTCATGTTCTATGGTTGTCAGAAACTAAATCCCTTCTTGTCTATCCAGGGAGGTTAAACTCCTCCTTGCCTATTCGAGAAAGTTTCTAGTGAACTCTGAGCTAGCTGGCAAACACAAAACTTTAAGTCTAATATCGTCGGTAGAAGACCTAGTTAACCTCTGCCCTAGGTCTATACTACTGAAGATATTATTCCAATGCGCAGAGCCTATTGGGATAATAGGAACTACACTACAGCGTTGCATTCAAGTTAACTGCGTCATAGTCATTCCTTCGTTTCATCCCACAACAGATTGATGATGGTTGGCTGCTCATCGCCCAAATGAATATGGTCTTTGTGTAGTGTTTGTCATTGCCACACCTTTCCCCAAATCACCTTTTCCATCTATTCATTAAACCCCTAACCCTCTTCACCCAGGATGTGTGCTTTATTGAGGTGTGACTTAATAATGTCCCCCATTAATTGATCACACTTGGTGAGGGAGGTGTGGTGAAAGCAACACCAACTCAGTTCAGGATCTTCAATTTTTCTATTACCTAAACAATAGCTCACACTGGCCCCATTTAAACACCCATGCTAAAAAGTCATCAATATTTTCGATATAGAAGCACAACATTCTTCAGCATCATCATTCAGGCATTGTGTTGCGTAAATGCTTAACCTTGTCCACTATAGATTTAGAGTCCCTGCGTCATGGGGATATTGTTTTGTTCAGGAAAGGTTCCCTTCTGAAATGCAGTTTTTCAACTTATATGTGTGCAGCATTCTTTCAATGATTGTTTATGTGTAGGAAGGGAACGCTTCCTGAACAAAAACAATAATTAGAGGTGATTTCCTCTTCCAATGCGAGCTGTAGAATGCAGCACGCATAGAATAAATTTCTTCTTGTTGCGCTACGGAGTAGCATTCACATGCATTCCCAGATTCCTTGTAAATCTGGAAATGTGTCTCGTTCCATGGGTGTTGTGTGGGAACACCCACAGCAACACCCGTGGAACGCCCCTTTCACGCAAAGTGCTGCCTGGTAAGGGGCCATATTTACAATGACAGGAAAAGCTAGTAGGGTGGTTTTTCCTGTCCTTGTAAATATGTGGCAGTGTATTGCACTGCCAGTGCGTCACTTAAAGTGACGTACTGGAAGCGCAAAGGGGCTTGTAAATCTGCCCCTTAGTTTTATTTAAAATATGAGCTCACCATTGCTCTGAATAATTTAGTATGGCTTGTTATATTTTTACTATTAGGTATTCTTGTTTTGTAGTAGTCTTGTCTTAATTGTCTGTAAAGCTATAATATAATAATTTATAACATACTAACTCAGTCTTTTTATTTAGTTGCCTGTGATGAATAATCCTTCCAATTAATCCTACAGTTGGAATTCACCTAGGTGGGAGTGAGACATAGCTTCTGATTCCTTCACTTGCACTAGACTTCTACTACTACCACCACATGGCACCGTGTGAAACCATGGAGCCCTCACTTCATCTATTCAGGTAGGAGAACTATGGAGCATAGACAATATAGTCAATGGCAACCACCCTTCCGCCCATAAGTGATCAATATAGTTGCAGATCGCAGAGACTAGGAGAGAAGTAGGACAAGGGTACGATATAACTAATTGTTATAGGCTATCACAGATTTTAAAAACATGCAGCTGTGCTAAAAGGCAGCATGCAAGGCAAAACACCCCAAAAATGATTTGAAGCAAAAATACCATAAAATAAATGTTTATTACCCTAACAAACAATATAATAAAACCCATCCTTTCCACCCACAACTGGCCCACCCTCTCCCCAAACAAATCTCCTCACCACAAACCAAAGCCTCAAATGTCCATTATCCACCAACTAAAGCCCAAACTGTCCCGGTCCCAACTACCACATTCTCACCCTCTCCTTCCACAAGTCCCACCCACCACAACAAATGCTAATAAAGGGGTAGAAAATGGCACTAAGCATGGCAGGCCAGGAGCCTCTGAGGTGCCCCTCCATCTGTGTCTGCCTGGATTCTATGCACGCCAGCCCCAGCAGGACACGGTGGAGTTTGCGGTCAGAAATTGGGGGGGCAGCAGTGATGGAACGGCGGGTGGCTGCCTGCGGACTGCGGTGCCAGTGTTGTTGAGAGACTAGAGACGCTCAGGACTGGCTTTGACCCTGGACAGATGACTCCTCCTATTTCTCCTCATGGGCCATCAGGTGCTGGTACTCTGACCATATGGCCTCCAGCTTCTGCTGCTGCAGTTGGATTGCTATACCCTGCAAAGATGGATGACCAGCAGGAGTAGCTGTAAAGAAATAAGAAAAATTGTAAACAATGTTCTGTGCAAAACACTTGTTTAAAATGATGTAGCGGTACATTGCTGGTCCACCAGGGCCATTTGATTTGATGTGATTAAAGTCACAGCCAATATGCACGCATGCCTAGATAAAACTAAAGGCAAATGGCAAATGCACTAACTGTCTGAAAGGAGTTAAGACAGAACAAGCACAGCACACCAGTTTAAAAAAAACTGCTTTTTTATGCTTTTGAAGGATTTCCTAGTAAAAACTAAATAATCAATTACCTCTCATTAATGAATAAGGCATTATGCACTTTGGAGTGAATAATTCTCTCTCTTGTTAAGTTGTGCTAAATTAATGGAGGCATACTAGCACAGCTGGTGCCCTATTCGTAGTAGTTAGCTGTACTTTGCTATACTCTGCAATCTGCAGCTGGGGCCACTGTAATTGTCAATTACCATGTTCCAATGACCTTGCTCATCTCTTGAATTCCTTTCAATTTTATACTGACTACAAGGCAGATGAATAATATGAATGTTACTAGTCCCATATAAAATCAATCATGGGGACATCCTGTGTGCCGTAAATAGACAGTGGAAAAAGCAGTACAGGGAAAGGATTAAGGAGCGTGATATAGATTCTATTTGGCACATTCATCACAGACTATCCCATCCGCACAAGTCAAGGCACTTACCTAGCCCCACTTTAATTCCTGGCCTCACCCTTCACCACATTTTATTATTATTATTTCCAACAAATACATTTGCTTGGCAGTAGGGAGAGGAAACTTACCTTACTCTACTGCAGGGTCAGTTAGAGGGATTAGGCTTGGTAAGTAGATGTGTTACTGATCATCATCATGTGCCTAAGCTTTGGCTAGTGAGTCACTGTGGTTGACAAATGTTGAAAGAGAAAATGTGAACAGGCGTAAATCCATTATGGAAGCCATGATGAAATATATCACTTGGCCAGAAAAATGTTTTACATGCAAAGAATGGATTTTCCAAATGTTTGGGAAGGCTAGGAGAGAACTTATGAAAGAATAAAGGAGTGAAGGTCTAGGAAGTGACTGGGGTGCACTGGGAGGGAAGGGAAGCACGCCTTATTTTTACATTACCATGCATTGAACATTTTGTGAATACCAGATTAACTCAAGCAGATGCACATTGCACAACCAACACTGCAGTGCCAAATTGAACCATGAAGCAGTTGGCACTAGCACAATGCCATGCGTATGGAGATAGGTACCAATTTATGATAGGTTAGATAGGTATCTGCCTCGCTTAAAAATACTATGAGTCAAGCAAGTAGACAGAATACCACCCCAACCCTTTGAATTAAAGCTTTGATAAAACCATTCCAAGCAAGTGAAGTAGGTGAGCAAGCTTCTATTCAGAAGAGCTCCCTTCTTTCTTCATCCAAGCAATTATCAATTCATCTTTGCATTTTTCTTCCCACATTCGTAATCTATACCCTTGGCTTTGATACACACCATTTAAGCTTTACATTCTCTCTTCCAGTAATTCACCATTGAAAACCATCCATCCATATATATCCATCCATCCAAACATGGCTCTCAATGAACCTTTCACCAATATCCATTTAATTTCACCCATTTACCCATCCTGCTTTAACCCACGCATGCATTCCTTTCACCCACCCAGGCAAGCATACTTTCACCCATACCCTTTCACCCACCCTGGCAGGCATCCTTCCACCCATATACCCTTTCATCCATCCCGCACCAAGACATGCATCCTATCACTCATCTATATGCATCCTTTCAACCATGAATCCTTTCCTTTCACTCAAATGTATTTACCCAGTCTTTCTCCTTCCATCCTTTATTTCCTTTTGCATCAAACCATCTTATTAAAAGACCATTTTGAACCTTTGTCTGCTGTGTTGCAGATTTAATAGGTCATTAACTATTCAACTCCTGCTGTTTCTGCTAAAGCAGGGTGTTCACAAGTCAACACCCTTGCAGTGAGTATATTACTAATTTTCAATGAGCAAGCACAGTGACTTACCACCATCTGTCCCTGTCGGCAGTGGGGCCCCCCTTCGACCTTCGCTGCCACATCTCTTCCGCTGGCACTCTCGCTGCCGGCCCTGGCACTAGAAACAAATATTGTACATTTTAGATTCCAGATACGCCTCCCTCTATTTTTTTGGGGAGCAAAATACAAACACCAGTTCGACTACAGTCTCATCTATCAAAATATCACATTGGGCATTTTGTTGGTTGGCAATGTTTGAAAAGCCAGGTGGTCAAGCCAACCAAAAACATTTTGTAATGGAGGGGCAGAGCTGTGATGAATCCGAGTTATTGAAGCACAATGAAAGGGTGCAACAATTTGTCAATTTAGGACATATGATTTGGTTGGAAAATGCAATGGGGCCATCCTCCTCATACTTCTAGCCATGCTGCACTGTCATCAACTGCTGATATACTATGATAGTAATAAATACACAACATTGGAGGTCCACCATGACCATAGCCATTCTTTCCTTTTATTATTTCAGCATGAGCAAGAAAAAGAAAGCCTTTTCAACAAACATGTCATCTTCACAGTAAAGTACCTGACCTAAAATGGGTTCCCTTAGTCTTAATCCGTCACCAGTCCACATGATATATAAGGGGAGAGGGAAAGCTTACTGATAAAGCAGAAGAAATGAAGCTGAATAAGATAATGAAGGTATAGGGAGAATTTAGGGAACAGAGAGTGCAAAGAGGAGTTTGGAAAAAATAGGAGACAGGCACAGTAAAAATAAAACATTATTATAAATTTGGAGCGGTATAAGATAGGGAAATAATATTAACAACAGGAGGACTTACTGGGGCCAGCAGAGCCATGTGCCGTGACACTTGTGTAGGCACCTCCGGCTCCCTTATCCACTTCGGTGAATCTAGCCCAGCACTCTTCTTGCCCCTGGATGCTGATGTAAGAAATAAATAAAATAAAATAAAAAAAGACTGTTCAAAAGTCATAGGAATAAATATGACAATGGTGGACCAAGGTACTGCACTGTCATCTCTACAAAAAGGAGATGTAATTATTTGAAATCAACGTACATGAGGTATGTCGCGACCATTTACATCTTTTTCTTGGTGACTAAATGGCCTTGAGTAATGACCTTCTTCAATTGTGAGATATTTGCTATGAAATTCAGTTCTTAAAATTTAAACAAGGCATTTGTTGATCTTATACTGTCTCTACAAGTGTTTCATTTAACCCCTTGCATGCTCATGATGGCTCCCGGCCATCATTCGTCACGGTGGGCATGTGCGCACAGCGGCCAGGAGCTGTCCGAATCCCGCCCACTGTTTATTTCACCCGCACAGCACGGGAAATCAACCCGCGTCCAAGGGGTTAACTACCTATGCATAGCAAGTGTTACAAATGCATTGCCCTAGTTTGGGAGCTAAGTATTCTATATTGGAAGTGCCAAATGAACTTCCCACATGTTTGAGGCTGTGTTGCATTTTTGGTATTGCCTTGGGTAAATAATGCTTTTGGCCATACAATGTGCGCATAAACATTACATAATGCATTATATATTGTTTCAACTGTAACTAATTATTCAATATGTGGTATGCCTTTTAGTATTGTGGCACCTTATTTATGTCCCCTCTAGCAGTAGTTCTGTGTTAGTGTCCTCCAATATAGTATTGTTTTTCTATGTCATAATGTATTGTCTGTACATATATATGGTGTTGTAACATTGCTATAATGTGCCAATTGAGAGTGTCTTATTTGTGTTTTTTGTGTGTTCTTTGTATGTTATCTACATCCCTGACGGAGTTCAAAAGAGAGGTTTGAACGAAACGTGTTGGCTGGATGTTGTTTGTACATGTATAGATTTAAAGCAAAGAAGAAATAAAACAGATTTCATGTATACATAGCACTGGATCTTGATTGACTATAATTCTTCGCCAGATGCCGCTTTCCATTTGTGGTATTAAAATAAAAAAGATTAGTGGTACAGTTAATAATGTCCCCAAAAATATGTTGCCTGGGAAAGGCAAATGCAGTAACATTGAACTTTTCTAAATTAGATTTCCAATAGTATTGTGGACCTATTCCTAATTTCCTGAACCTGACTATGTTCCAAATTTCCTGAAGTACATTTTGGAACTACTAATAAATTCCAACAAATAGTATTTGCTTCTCTCAGCCTCAAGTTCAACCCTTTTTGGGCCAACTCTTTCTGCAATTTTTTCAAAGCAGAGATGCATGCATACTACACATCACTGGGAAACTTGGGGTTGGGGCTGTACAAGAAAGGTACAGAGAAGTGAGAGAATGTGCTAACTCACTAATAACTACTATCTTAGTGACAGGACAGAATGGTCTCTGCATGACTTCTTAAATAATTAGCCCAAGCGTGCACCAACAGGTAGGAACAGGTAGCGCCACTGAGCAGCTGTTTAGATGATGAATACATAATATTTGTAACATAAACTTAACATACTTGAGCATGCTTGCTATTTGGCAAAAAATATTAGCATAGATAGAACACAACATATAAATAATTATTATTTACCGAGCCCCGCACCCAGCAGCTCAAGCAGGTCCTATTCCCTATAAAGGATGTCAGCCTACCAATACGTAACCTGTTGTTGGGTGCTACCTACCACAGAGCTGTGGTACACAGCCCAGTGCTCCCTCTCCCAGCACTACCGACACTCCCGGAGGCAATACCCACTGCCAGACCTGCCTCCTTCTGCCAGGGTGGAGGCGAGGTGGCACAGCACATACAAAACTAGTGCAGCCAGTTCCACCTCGGTGCACCAAAATACCCCGGTTGGGGTAATTTGTGGGCTTTAAAAAATTAAATCATTAATTCATTCACCTCTGAAAAAATGGCATGGGGCTGCACCCCTTTGTAATGCCGCTGACCGCAAGGTAGAAAGCTGGTGCTACAGGTGGTTTGGGCAGGCCTGGCACTGCTACTCCCCTGCTCTGCCATGGAGCTGGGTGGGGGGAAGAGAAGAAACAGGAAAATTAAGGGGAAAAAATAGGACAGTAAAGCGAAAAATGAAAAAAGCACAAAAGTACCACAAAAACACACAAAAATGTAAAATACACAAATCCAATGACACCCAGTAAGATAATAAATATAAATGAGGGGTGGATAAGTTTGACGGGGGAGGATTAAAGACATTAACGAAGGATTGAAAAGTAAGCCTCCAGCACCATAAACAGAGCAAAAACAAGATTGTTGTGCCCATGCAATCCGATTGGCGACGTTCGTGCACGATTTCCAGTGCTAGAGCGCTGTTCCAGTTGCATATGATGTAAAACATCACACGAATGGGTGCAGCGAGCAGCCCCACCAACTTGAGGAACTCTGTGTGGCGAGTTTTTTTAGCACTTTGCGGAGTTCTACACCTTTCCAGTTATAAAGTAACCCAATATTTTTATATGAAAGAGACAGCCTTGCCACAGTAAAAAACGATTTTGGAGATTTTCCACTGCCAGGATATGTAAAGCTTAATAATACATGTCCTATGTTTTAAATAAGATACAAAAAGCCCTGTACACATTTAGGGTCTACCTTAGGGGTTACTTATAAGTATTAAAAATAAATGCTTAGGCCTAGTAAAAAGGTCAGATTGACAAATTTACAACAGCACACTCAGGATTCTGGGGGAGGCCTGAAGACACGCTTGTATTGTCACTTTAGGGACGGCACAATATGTGCTGCAGTCCACTAGTGGAATTTAACTTATGTGTCTGGGTACACAAAGTATCATATCGTATCAGACCACCTATACTGGGCATTAGACATCAGTGTCCCAGTGTTCAGAGTCCAGTCACAAGGAATACAATCCTGCAGAAACTAGGGGGCAGAGGGTGATCCCCCCAAAATGGCATTTCCTTCCAACTGGACTTTGAAAGGTCAGATATACTATTCCCTCCCTAAACTAAGCAACGATAGAGAGATTCTCTATTTCACTACAACCTAAGCAACAGTAGAGATAGTGATAGACTTGGAGGGGTGATTTTTACTATGCCAAGTCCAACTGAAGCAACAGTAGGGAATGCATTGGACTTTGGCTGGATGAGATTAACTACTTCCACACCAACCTAAGCAGCACTGGTGAAGGTTTTGGACATTGTAGGGGTCATATTTACTATTCCCACTCCAATCTAAGCTACAGCAGGTAAATCATTGGAGTTTTGGTGTCAGGTTACCTATTCCCACTCTAACCTTAGCAACGTTGGTGAAAGCGTTGGATTATGGTGGGGTGAGATATACTATTCCCACTCCCACCTAATTCACAGTAGGGGTAGAGCTTGACTTTGGAGAGATCAGATATACTATTGCCACTCTAACATAAACAAAAATAGGGTGATTTACTAGTCCCACTTCAAACTATGAAGCATTAGGGAAAGCAGTGCTGACTTTGTAAGAGTGAGATTTACTATTTCCACTCTAACCTAAGCAACAGTAGGGAATACATTGAACTTTTCCAGGATATGATTGACTAGTCCCATGCCAACCTGAGCAATGCTGGTAAAAGTGTTGGACACAGGTGGAGTCATATTTAGTATTCCTACTCCAACCTAAGCAACAGTAGGGAGTGCGCTGGATTTGGAGGGGTCCAATTTACCATTCCGATTCCAAGCTATGCAACTATAGGGAAAGCATTGGGTTTTGGAGGGGTCAGATTGCCTATACCCACAGTTTGGAGTTGTCAAATGTACTATTCCAACTCCAACCTAAGCTACGGTAGGGAAAGCACTGTATTTTAGAGGGGTCAGATGAACTAATCTCACTCTAACCAAAGGAACAATATGGAAAGTGTTGGGAAAATACATAATAATATTTTGTTTTAAATCACAAATAAAAAAAATGGGTCATAGAGTTTTCTTGCAGAAGTTAAGGTCTGTAGGATGAGAAAAAAATGGAAATATCTGAGATTCAAGGTAGACATTGTGCATGAGAAGTTTGAATGTGAAACATAAACTGACATACAACTAACTAGGGGGCCGATTATGATTGCGGTGAATCCGCATCCTCCGGGCGGGCGGAAGCCACCGCCGGCCCGGAGGATGCGGATTCACCGCTGCAGTGTTTGTAAAGACCCCCTGCCAGATTAGGATGGCTGGGGGGTCATCGGCGGACGGGGAGACCGTCCGCCGCTTTTCCGCCGCGGTCGCCTTCAGACCGCGCTGAAAAGCTCTAATATGGTGGAGGTGTCTGTCAGACACCGCCAGCCATATTAGGATTAGCCTTGGGACATGCCTTTCCATGGCGGCATTGGTCTTTTCTTTGGGGGCCCATTGCGGGCCCCCAGGGTGAAGGGGGGGTGCACATGGGGGGGTCATTTGCTTGCACAAAGCGGCAGGCACCGCGCGGTGCCTGCCGCTTTGTGCATGCAAATGCACTGCATGCAGTTTTAACATTGCGGCGGGTGCTGCTTTAAGCAGCACCCGCCGCAATGTTAAAAATACAGGATGTGACTGCCAGGGTGGCGGTCACATCCTAATTCGCACGGAGTGGCCCAAGTCTGCCCTGCCGGCAATCGGAACGGTTGCCGACCGGCGGAAAAGCAGCAGACGCACTTATAATATAGAAGGGAGTAAATCACTGTACGACGGCCAGGCTGGCAGTGGCGATCTGCCCACCATCCTAATCACCCCCATAGTGTTAGAGAAATTGCTCTCATCCATGGTTGTGCCTTGTGGAGTTGTATAATTTTGGCTATGAAATGTGAATTCATTTTAATTATCCTTAGTCTTGACACATTTTGAGGTGAGTGACTGGTCTCTCTGACTGGGGCAATTTCCCCAGATGTACTAAACACCCACTCTGAGTATTGATGGAGCGAGATAGAAAACAAAATTTTGTTTAAACTCGCAAAGTCACATTTCCATAACATGAATAAAATTATTAATGATTTGTGATATGTCGTGCTAATACAACCTAGATTAAACTTTACACGTGGGGGGACTAACATGTGTGCTCATAAACGTGCATAAATGTTGCATCTTTTTGTTCGTGCAAAATAATAAAATAATTTATTGTTTTCGTTTTTGTCATTACTAACTGCTGCATATTTAAAATAAGCATGTGCTTGTTTTGCTTTTTCTTGTCTGTGTGATGTCATTTCTACTATTCTAGGTGCATATGGGTCTCATAGAAAAACGAAGACTGGTAAATATAAACGCTGCTTTATTTGTTTGCAATGGCTAGGTAACATTTTGATTAATCGGGTGGGTTAATTAATTAGTAAACCATGGGGTGGATACAGAATATACTTTATTTCTTACATTAATACTTTTCTTGTGTTTGTTTTATACTAGAAATCATAAGTTGCCTGCTTTTGAGGCCTAACTATTTGAGCCGCACAAAAAGAGCTAATTCATATTTCTGCAGAAAGTCACGAGACGCCCATTCTGAATTAAAACGTTTATTGAGGCTGCATTCACAAAGCGAAAACTGATGAGCTGACATCATTCTGTCGGACATGGCCAAGGTCGAAAGTGAACTTTTTGTCAGTCCTTAACTTGGCATCCGCGGAAGTTGCACTGTAAGACTATGGAAGCTGCGAGGATGACTTAAAACAAAGTTGCAATCGCAGGAAGCCTCTGGCTTCACGTGGAAGAGACAATGGTCTTTGTAAGACATGATTTTGTGGAACTTTTTAAGAATCGGGTGACATGTCACTTGTCACTCTCAGCCAATGGGACGTCGAGTATTTCTGAAAATTTTCCTTTGCTAGTTTAGTTAGCGTAGAAAGGTATAAAAAGTCATGCCCTTAGGGTCGGGCTGGCTGCTGCTTTCTGACTTTCCGATGAGGGTGATGTGCTGCTGGACTTTGCGTGGAGCACGTAAGAATCCTCAAAGAACTTTACTTTAATTTCTGTCTATTTAGCTCAGTTAGGGAAATAGGTTTTAGAAATGCTAAACTTTATATAATTTCTTTAAAATTGATTCAATTGCTTAAATTGTATTTTTCCATATTTCTTACTATCATGCTTGCTTTAATGCTAATAAAATTCGATTATAAAACTTACAACTTATATACCATAATTTAGAAAATAAAATCTTACTTTTGACAAACAAGCTGGTCTTGATTATTTAGAAGTATAGGTTACCATTAGCTAGATCACGTCGCCTATGGTGGTCGTTTAAATGGTTGGGTTTTATTCTAATGACAATATTCCTTCTGCAAATGTATAAAAAATGTATATATTGTGTAGATAATGTGTATATAGATTTATTCTGACCACCTGATTCAGTAGGCCCAAAATATATCAGGTTCATAAATGGGTCCATGTTTAGTATAGAATTTTGTTTATAGGTTATGAAGTTGGGTAGCGTAGTTTATGATATATTTTCTATAGCCCGCTGGATCAATTTTCTGGTAGCAGAAATTGATGGTTGCTAAGGGGTAACCAAGGTAACATGTTGGTTGCTAAGGATTGCGTCATGGTATAGAAATAGGATTAATGTTTTAACACTTGTTAAGTTCGTTTTTCGTGCCTATCCGTAAGCTATACCGGTATAGATTGTGTGGCGAGAAATTAGTCACGCAAGCCATCTGTTCGTTTGTAGTGATATCGCCGAGTATCACAAGAGGTATCGCCGTGTACCATAGTGTTGTCGCCGAGCAGCACAGTTTTAGGGCTAGGTCTGATTCTTGTATAGTGAGGATTTTCTAAGAAATCAAAGCAGCATGAGAATAGGGACAAAGCGCCTTCCATAAAACTCACTGTGATGAGAGTATTAGTTATATCCAAGCTTGAGTGAAGGGTAAAATTAGCGTCGGTGCATGATTATCTATAAACAGGTTAGAGTCCTGTACGGGTACATGTTTCATATCTATAAACAGGTGAGAGCCCTGTACGGATAACGTCGTTATTTTGCTAACGGTGCATGATTTCTATAAACAGGTGAGAGTCCTGTACGGATTTCGTGTGTGTTTGAAATTAGGGAATTTTCCGTGTAAAAGTGCGAGTTTGAGTTGTATTTTATGTTCAAGTGGAACTCTTAGAACTTTCACTTCGCGGTGGGTTCAGAGCAAAGCGAGTGCATAATTATACGTGTTAGAAGGGTGGGGTAAGGTTACTCTACTGACAATTGAATATTATCCTTAGTGTGAATAGCGCCGTCTATTCCGAAGTGTGGATACTTGAATGTATGTAAACTATCCTAATTAGTGAAACGAACAGATGTTGTCTTTATAAGTCATTGTTAAGAATTAATTTACACTGAAAAGTGTTCTTAAAATGGCGCTGTGAAAAGATTTTGTGAAGGAGGGGTAAGCGCCAGGAGTGAGAAGCGAGAAACCGCAGCTGCTGTGTACGTCACAGAGCCGCGCTGGGATTGGGTGACCTACGTCACAAGGTGTATTCTGATTGGCTCCTGAGTCTCTGACGGCCTGTGAGCTGATTGGTCCTTAGGAAAATCTCCAAAATTATTGGTTGAGCAGGAAACTGACGTAGCTCAACTGCCATTGGCTTGTTGGTGTGTTTCGCGCACGGATTGGTTGTTTTGCGGAACATCCCGGAAATATTTTACGAACGATTTTGTGAATTAAATTTAACTTTTAAAAATGAGTTATCATTTTAAATATGCTAAGAAAAAGACAACATTATTTCAGAAATTTAAGAATTTATTTTCACCTGACAAGAAAATCGAAACGCGAGGTGGTAAACTACTTCATAAGTATAAAACACCTGCAGCGTACATGGAAGGTGAATACGGATATCATACTGTCTTATGGTTCGACAGTTGGAAACGTTATACTAAAAACGATGGTGTTTTGGCTTGGCCTGATGATGGTTCATTTAATGTAAGGGTTTTAAGAAACTTACGAGAGAAAATGAATGCTCTTGTTCCAAAACCGAGACCAACTCAATTTGAAGCTTTAGTTGAGTGGGAAGATGAGATGTATCAGTTACAAAGAGAAGCTAGTGGAATTAAAAGACCTTCTAAAAATCCATCATGGAAAAGAGAAACTCATGAAGATAGATTACGAATGTGGAGACAGGGAAACATGAGTGAAGGATTGTATTTAATTCATGAAATGGTAATGGGTTCTCCTACAGGGAAATCTATGGAAAGTGAATCTGAGGATGCAGTTATGGAAGAAATATATACAACTGCTAGAAATAAACAGCCTAATCAGCCTTTGAGACCTCCTAGATCATGGTCTACTCCGGTGGTTTCTACCGAAACTTCACCGAGTGCACCTCCAATTAATGAAGCTCCTAAACTTTATCCAAATAATTGTGAAATCACTGAAACTCCTAGAAGACCAGAATTTGAGAATGCACGAAATGAGGGTAGACATTTTTCAATGACTCCAAGAGCAAGGGAACCTCCAAAAGATTATGCAAGAGAAACAAGAAATGTTGAGGATGTCGATTATAATGAATACTTAAGGTCTAAAGAAGAATTAATCAAAAGAATGACAAAAGGCATGGAAGCTGTTACAGTTCCAGTAACAATAGGTCCTGTTCAGCCTATATTTGATCAAAGAAATACAAACAAAACTGGATTAACTATTCCTTTAAATACAGAAATTCAAAAGCCTGCTGAAAAATTTTATTCAGATTTGACAGAATTAAACACTTCTAGATCGAGAATGCCTGATTTAACCTTTAATGAGGATTTATCTCCAAAAACACCAATAGGTGCTATGTCAGATGTAGGAAGTCCTGAAGTCAGGGTAACTACACCAAAGCTTGATGTGGCCAAATTAAAAGCGAATATAGAAGAATTAATAATTGGAACAATTGGCCCAGATAGTTTAAATTACTATCGGGATGATGAACTATTATTCATTTGCAAAAGTATTCAATGGAAAACGAAAAATAAATATGATCAATTAGAGGATCTAGCTGCAGAACTTGAAATCGATGTGAGTAAACAAAAGAATTTTGCAAAACATTACAGATTAGATTTCTCAGAAAGCGACATTGAGAGTTTGAACTCAATGGGAAGAATAGTTCACATTAAAGATTTAATAGTCTATATCAAAAAGCTAGGAGAATTGAACAAATGGAGAGTGAAATGGACTAAAAGGAAGGAAGATGAAAGATTAGAAAAATTGTCAAAACAATTTCCAATGAGAGAAGTTGCAGGTGGAGGATATGTTCATGTCCCATGGTCGAGACAGGACATTCTGTTATTCACAAATGACTTTCCAAAATTAAGAGAGAAACCTGTTGAGTGGTACAGGCAAGTCGATAGATTTATCAAAGTGTCAAAAGTTCTGTGGATTGATTTGGATGGATTTTTTGACATTGTTGTTCCATCTGATCTTTGGACAGAATGTAAAATATCTATTAGTTGGCCAAAAACAGAACCTGAGCGAATCAAAGAAACAGGTGCCCCAAATCCACTTGTAATGGATTTTTACGAGAAAGTAATTGTTTGGATGAAAAACAAAATTCCACCCAAAGAAGTTGATTGGGTTAAAATAGAAAGAACAGAGCAGGAAACAAAAGAATCAGTTCATTCTTTTTATGAAAGACTACTGTTAATCTTTAAACAATACAGTGGTTATGAGAAATTAGATGAGAAAGACATGAGTCATTTTATCTATAGATTTGTTTATGGACTAAAACCTGAAATTGGAGAAATGATCAGAACTAGTATTGTCGGATGGCAAGCACTATCTATTGATGATATTCTGAGAAAAGCAAAATATTGTAGCGATGAATTAGAAGTAAAACAGAAGAAGCTAAAGGAGAAAGCCATGTGGGCACAGGTAAAGGTAGCTGAGCAACAGATTGCCAGCATGGGAAATAAGAACACTAATTTTGTTCAAACTGGAAATACGAACCAGATACAAGGAAAGTTTAAAGGTAATAATTTCCAAAAGAAATTTAGCCCAAAGATAGAAGAGCTGAAACAAAGATTACCTTGTTTTAATTGTGGCGAAATTGGACATTGGAGGGACGAGTGTCCTCATCCTCCTAGAAACTTAAAGAATCCCTTATTGAATCCACAGATGCAGAATGGTGTTAACGTGCAGCAACAGCTACAGATGCAACAGGGGTTAAATGAATTTAATATTCAGCGACAATTACAACAACAGCAACAACAACAGGTGAATAATCGTCAAGACCAGTTGCCACAACCACCTTTTCCGAATTGTGGGGGAGTTCAAAAATATAATCCAAACGTGGGATTTCAGGGATGTGAACAGGTAATAAAACCACAAAAACAGCAAAAGCAGCAAAGGATTCAAATGCAAAATGCTTCACAACAATTTTTATTAACAGAAAGCCAAGACAGTGATTCTGATGATTATTGCTGACGGTGCCCGAGAGAGGAGGAAGAGTGTGTTGTTGGAGCCACTCTTGAGGTTGACCAGTCTGGTCCTTATGTAAACGGGAAAGTTAATGATGTAGACATCACTTTTCTAGTGGACACTGGTGCTACCCGTTCTACTGTTAGATCAGTGGAAATTGAAAACCTACCTCTCTCTGGGGATACCATCCAAGTTGTTGGAGTAAGTAATCAGCAAATTAAAACAGACTTAACTGATCCAGTACCAGTTGAAATTGGAAATTACAGAGACAAACACAGATTTGTGGTTTGTAATAGTAGTCCAGTAAATCTATTAGGCAGAGACATCCTATGTAAAATGAATTGCAGAATATATTGTTCTCCTGAAGGAGTTGAATTACAAACAATGGAGGAAGATGGTTTGTACAGAATGACAATGATGATGATGGAAGCAGAAGAAACAAAATTGTTTCCTGCATTTGAAGAAAAAGATTTACCTGAAGAGCTAAAAGAAACAGTGAAATCTGAGATATGGGATTTTACTGGGAATGAGATGGGTCTGATGAAAAACGTAGATCCTGTTAAAATTGCATTGAAGCAGGGAATAGAATTTCCAAACACTCCACAGTATAAAATGAAAACAGAGACAATTGAAGGTATTACACCTGTAATTGAAAAATTAATCAAGCAAGGTGTATTGGAAGAAATGAAGAGTAGCTCTTGTAATTCACCAATTATGGGAGTTAAAAAGGCTAACGGAACATTTAGGATCGTACAAGATTTGAGAAAGGTTAATCAAATTGTTATTCCATGTTGTCCTGTGGTTCCAAATCCAGCAGTAATTCTATTTCAGATTCCATATGATGCTGAATGGTACACAGTCATTGACCTTTGCAATGCATTCTTTACTGTTCCTCTACACCCAGACAGTTATGAAATCTTTGCTTTCAGATTCCAAGGTAAGACCCTTGGATGGACAAGAATCCCTCAGGGCTATACAGAAAGTCCTTCAATCTTTAACGAACTGTTAAAAAGATCATTAGAAGATTTAGACTTACCAGGTAGGTCTACGCTGGTGCAGTATATTGATGATTTGTTAATAGCTGCAAAGACAAGAGAAAATTGTGTAACAGACACAATAATTCTGTTAAATCGCCTTGCAGAAGAAGGACATAAAGTGTCCCCAGCAAAACTACAGTTTTGCAAACAGGAAGTGAAATATCTTGGTCACAGAATTGCAAAAGGAAAAAGACAAGTAACAATAGAGAGAATAAAAATGATTCAAGCAATGTTACCGCCAAGAACACAAAGACAGGTCAGAATGTTCCTGGGAATGGTAGGTTACTGTCGACAATGGATAAGTGGATTTTCAGTAATTGCGAAACCACTACAAAGACTGACCAAATCAGATGTAAAAGATCCAATTATTCTCAATGATGTTGAGATGGAATCTTTTGAAAACTTGAAAAAGAGCTTATGCCAAGCTCCTGCTTTGGGTATGCCAAATTATGAGAAAGATTTTGAACTGTATTGCAGTGAGAGAGAAGGATGTGCATTATCTGTGTTAATTCAGAGACATGGAAACCTAAAGAAACCTATTGCATATTTCTCTGCAGTTCTTGATCCAATTGCAAAAGCATTACCAGGTTGTTTAAAAGCAGTTGCAGCTACAAGTATCAGTCTTGAACAAAGTGAAGGAATCATTATGGGATTTCCTGTAAAAGTTTTTGTGCCTCATTCAGTTGAAATATTACTGACAAGAGGTAAGACTCAACATTTAACAAGTAGCAGATTGACAAAGTATGAGAAAATCATACTAGGAGCAGATAATGTTTCGATTTCAAGATGTTTGAATCTGAATCCTTCTACATTACTGCCTGATTCTGAAATTGTTAATGACATTGAGACAGAACATGAATGTTTAGATGTCATGGAATTCTGCACAAAACCAAGAAAAGACATCAAAGACAGACCTTTGCCTGAATCGGATTTTGTCTACTTTGTAGATGGCTCATGCTTAAGATCCGAAGGTGGTGTCTTGAAAGCTTCATACTCAGTTTGTACAGTTGAAAATATTAAAGAAGCATCATGTCTTGAAGGAGTTCGTTCAGCACAAGTGGCTGAATTGATTGCTTTAATTCGTGCATGTGAAATATCAAAAGATATAAGAGTTACCATCATTACTGATAGTCAGTATGGGTACGGAGTTGTGCATGATTATGGACAACTCTGGTCACAGAGAGGATACATGACATCAACAGGGTCACCAATTAAAAATGCAGTTTTCATTAGAAGATTAATTGAAGCAATACAATTGCCAAAAGAAATTGCCATAGTCAAGTGTGCAGCACACACTAGAGGAACTGATTATATTTCCAAAGGAAATGCCTTCGCAGATGAAACAGCAAAGTACTGCGCAAGGAAAAATTATTCTTACAATCGGAATAGAAGTACAGAAACTGATTCAAATTCATTAATGCTAACAACTATTGTAGAAACATGGAATGAGATTAGAGATTTACAAAACGAAGCAGATGATGAAGAAAAAGACCAGTGGTTAAGATCAGATTGTAGACAACGTGATGAAGATGGAGTGTGGGTTTACAAAGATGGGAGAGTAGTTTTACCAAATTGCATGATTTCTGACATGGCCAGATTATATCATGGTCCTGCACATTTAGGAAGAGATTCTATGGTCAGACTGTTTAAAGAGACATGGTTCAATACCAAATTTAGAACCATTGCAGAATCTTTTTGTCAAAGGTGTTTGTCATGCCAACAAATGAATCCAAACAGAAAATCAGTGGTGGGGACAGAAATAATTGGTCGAGAGGGTGGTCCCTTTACCAGGTTACAAATAGATTTCATTGAAATGCCCTTACACAACTGTTTGAAATATGTACTTGTAATTGTATGCTTATTCTCAAGGTGGGTAGAGGCTTTTCCTACAAGACATTGTGATTCAATTACAGTAGCAAAACTAATGCTCAGAGAAATAATCCCAAGGTACGGTTTTCCAGTCACTATTGAGAGTGATGGAGGAAGCCATTTTGATAATAAACTGTTGAAGTTAATTTGCGAAGCTATGAGTATTGAGCAGAAAATACACTGTGCATACAGACCAGAGGCATCAGGTGTAGTTGAACAAATAAATGGAACTATCAAAAACAGAATTGGAAAAATGTGTCTAGAGACAGGAGTTAAGTGGACTGATGCTCTTCCACTTGTTTTGATGTCAATAAGAAGTACACCAGATAAAAAGACAGGTTTGAGTCCTCATGAAATTTTGATGGGAAGAGTTATGAGGCAAGCTTTTGTACCTGTAGGTAAACTGTTGAGCATAAATGACAGTGCAATTTTGGATTACTGTAAAAGGTTATCTGATATGGTAACTTCTGTGTCTAATCAGGTGGGAACTGAAGCACAATCAAATGACAAAGTTTTGACACATGATCTGAGACCTGGAGACTGGGTCAGAACGAAAGTACATCGGAGGAGGAATTGTCTATCTCCTAGATGGCAGAAACCTAGGCAGGTAATCTTGATCACTACTAATGCTGTAAAGTGCAGAGGATTGAAGCGTTGGATTCATCCAAGTCATACTATTCCAATACCAACTCCTGAGAATTCTGATGTTGAAAGTGATACCACAGATGACTCTGATTCTGAAGCAGAAGACAGAACAGAAGGTGAAGTAATTCCAGATTCTGAAGATCGACAAGAAAGTCGACATCTGGAAACTGTGCCGGTGAATGGAAATCTGACAAGAAAAGACTTAGAAATAATTGAAATAGATTCTGAAGGTGAAGAGAATCTGTTAAAAGGAAAGATAACTGAGGATTCGATTGTCTATGTTGAAGACAGAGAAGCTGAACCAAAAGAAGTTTCAGACCAGGAGAGTATCGAAAGGCAGAGAACAAGCTCTGAAGTAAGGAACAAAAATCCGAAATCTGGGAAGCTAGAGGTAATTGAGGAAGAGGAAGAGAACGAATTACCGAGTACCAGTGATGGAAGACAAAGTGAAGTTCCTGAAGGAGTGAAATTGCCGAATAGAGAAGTTCCTGAGTCAATTGAAATTTCAGACTACGAAACTGAGGAAAGTGACGTGGAAGGTGGAAGTGAAAGCAGAAAGAAAAGGACTTGGAAGTCAGAATCGAATAATTTTGAACCAAAGAAAAAGTACGTGAGAAAAGCAGACTACTGGCCTGGTGGAAGATTGAGAGTCAGATTGATTAAAAAGCCAATAGAACAAGTTGAAGAAATCAGTAGTCAAAAGAGTCCTGGAAAAGAGGTTGGAGTTGGAAGGAAAATAGAAGTGATATCAAGAAAAGGGAAGAGAATAATTAGACCGAACCAGAAATACAAGTCTCCTGAGTGGACTTACTTAGTAATTCCACCTGTTATAGACATATATGATAGTAGTGAAGAAGAAAACGAAATCCAAGAAATTAGTGACAATGATTGAAGTACAAATTTATTAAATTGGCATAAGGCTGAAGAAATCCTGTTAGTTGACACAAGGTCGAAGAAAAACTGTCTAGTAAAAGAAAAACTTATGTATGACATAAGGTCGAAGAAATCTTGTTTAGGGTTATAAAAAGAAAAATATTTTAAAAGGGGGGTGTATATAAATTTTAAAATTTATTTTTATTTTTATTTTTATTTTGAGGCTAAAACTAACCTAAAAATGCCTTACATTAAGGAGAGCACTTCAAAATGCTCTGTTTTTAAAAGATGCTGTAAGATGACTCTGGTATGTCTGCTCATTTTAGTTCTGCTCTGGTTGGTACTAGCTGTGATTATACCTTTAGAAATGAATAGAGAATTACACAAAGTTAATTTAACAAGCAAAGCTCTGGTTAGCCAAACTAAACATAGTGCATCTGCAAAAGTAATTGATCATCAGCCTAACATTCATCAAGATAAATCAATAGGTGATTTTTCAAGCAATACTTTCACAAAGCTTTTGAGTGAATATGTAAAGGTAATGGATGCAAAGGATTGTTATGTATGCGTTAAGTTACCCGCTTCTGTTTCTGAGGGAGTAACATATAATATGCTTCCTCTCACTTATGCTGTTACATGTAGTGTATTAACTAGTTTATTTTATCAAACTGGTCGTTTAGAATATTACTATTCAAATTATGATGAGATTTTTGCTAATGTTAAAATTGATAATGCTTTAAATAAGCATAAGAAAGCTAAACAATTGAGAGAATATTTCCTTGTTACTAACGAACTCACTTATGAGTATGCTTACAAGAATAATCTAACATGTAAATTAAGTGCTGAAGGGAAGAAATTTCTGAATATGGTTGAGGAGAGAAGAGCAATTTATAAGAGAAATGAATTAGTCAAGCAGACTAAGTCATCATTCTGGCAAAAAGAGGATGAGAAACTAAATGGCAAAATGCTTGAAAATATTGCAATTCACATAGACAAACCTGTTAGTGGAAAGCTTTGCATTAGAAGAGATAACACACTTTTTGATAATTATTTTGTAGGTGCAAGCAACTGTGAAGATACTTATCAGATTTTGGGAGGTTGGGGATTTAAAGGTGGAAAAGATCCTATCTTTCCTGGAATTTATTTTGTTTGTGGTGACAAAGCCTACTACAACCTTCCAGACCATTGGTATGGAACTTGTTATGTGGGAATTGTTTTTCCTAAAGTGTTTCATGTTGACAGAGATTCAGAAGGATTATTTAAAATTCACAATTATGTAAATAGAGCTAAAAGAGAAACTTTTACTGAAGTTCTGGGAGATATTTTTCAAGCTGTAATACCTTTTGTTGGTATAACCCTAAATGCAGGAAGAATCAGAAAATTGTCCACTATAGTTGATAGATTATCAACTGACACTGCTGATGGGTTTCAATTAGTGAATGTTGAAGTTATCGCAATTAGATCCATGGTAATTCAAGATCGTCTTGCTTTAGACATACTCTTAGCAAAAGAGGGAGGAGTCTGTGGCATTTTACATGTCCAACATTGCTGTACATATATACCGGATGAAAGTAAAAATATTGAAATGTATATTAAGAATATTACACAAATGCATTCTGAAATAATTCCTTTAGAAGAAGAAGATTTTACTGGGAAACTTTCAAATAGGTTTCAAGCAATTAAAAACTGGTTTCATAATATCGGAAGTTCAATTCTTGGCAAGATTCTGGCACCTTTGATTATAATTATATTCATTTTTATTTTGACTAAAGTAGGTTGTCTGTTGCATAAAAGAAAGAAGCATTTAAGAGAAAAGAAGAGAATTTATAAACTCAGAAAAGAAGAGGAAAGGGAGATTGAGTTGCAGGAGTTACATAGAGAGCGTCATGTTAATTGCAAGGATTATGCTGAAACAGACTTTTAGGTTTACTAATACAATGAATTTGAATCGATTTCTTTAAAATTAAATTTATCAAAATTTTGAGTGCTGGTGTGGTGATTTGTTAATCACCAGATGAGGGAGTTGATGGAGCGAGATAGAAAACAAAATTTTGTTTAAACTCGCAAAGTCACATTTCCATAACATGAATAAAATTATTAATGATTTGTGATATGTCGTGCTAATACAACCTAGATTAAACTTTACACGTGGGGGGACTAACATGTGTGCTCATAAACGTGCATAAATGTTGCATCTTTTTGTTCGTGCAAAATAATAAAATAATTTATTGTTTTCGTTTTTGTCATTACTAACTGCTGCATATTTAAAATAAGCATGTGCTTGTTTTGCTTTTTCTTGTCTGTGTGATGTCATTTCTACTATTCTAGGTGCATATGGGTCTCATAGAAAAACGAAGACTGGTAAATATAAACGCTGCTTTATTTGTTTGCAATGGCTAGGTAACATTTTGATTAATCGGGTGGGTTAATTAATTAGTAAACCATGGGGTGGATACAGAATATACTTTATTTCTTACATTAATACTTTTCTTGTGTTTGTTTTATACTAGAAATCATAAGTTGCCTGCTTTTGAGGCCTAACTATTTGAGCCGCACAAAAAGAGCTAATTCATATTTCTGCAGAAAGTCACGAGACGCCCATTCTGAATTAAAACGTTTATTGAGGCTGCATTCACAAAGCGAAAACTGATGAGCTGACATCATTCTGTCGGACATGGCCAAGGTCGAAAGTGAACTTTTTGTCAGTCCTTAACTTGGCATCCGCGGAAGTTGCACTGTAAGACTATGGAAGCTGCGAGGATGACTTAAAACAAAGTTGCAATCGCAGGAAGCCTCTGGCTTCACGTGGAAGAGACAATGGTCTTTGTAAGACATGATTTTGTGGAACTTTTTAAGAATCGGGTGACATGTCACTTGTCACTCTCAGCCAATGGGACGTCGAGTATTTCTGAAAATTTTCCTTTGCTAGTTTAGTTAGCGTAGAAAGGTATAAAAAGTCATGCCCTTAGGGTCGGGCTGGCTGCTGCTTTCTGACTTTCCGATGAGGGTGATGTGCTGCTGGACTTTGCGTGGAGCACGTAAGAATCCTCAAAGAACTTTACTTTAATTTCTGTCTATTTAGCTCAGTTAGGGAAATAGGTTTTAGAAATGCTAAACTTTATATAATTTCTTTAAAATTGATTCAATTGCTTAAATTGTATTTTTCCATATTTCTTACTATCATGCTTGCTTTAATGCTAATAAAATTCGATTATAAAACTTACAACTTATATACCATAATTTAGAAAATAAAATCTTACTTTTGACAAACAAGCTGGTCTTGATTATTTAGAAGTATAGGTTACCATTAGCTAGATCACGTCGCCTATGGTGGTCGTTTAAATGGTTGGGTTTTATTCTAATGACAATATTCCTTCTGCAAATGTATAAAAAATGTATATATTGTGTAGATAATGTGTATATAGATTTATTCTGACCACCTGATTCAGTAGGCCCAAAATATATCAGGTTCATAAATGGGTCCATGTTTAGTATAGAATTTTGTTTATAGGTTATGAAGTTGGGTAGCGTAGTTTATGATATATTTTCTATAGCCCGCTGGATCAGTATGCACCGGCTAGAGTACCTGCATGATACTTTATCGGCAGCCTACTGAGATGTGGCCATTCTTCCTTTATTCCCATGCTAGTAGATTATTGTCTCTTGATACAAGTAGACATTCAGAGTTTCCTGAGTCTCTACGGTATAGTAACATTCCATGAATATTCATAAGCCAAACCATTGCAGGTGTTGAAAGTGAAAGTGCCACCGGTGAGAGCTGCTGCAGTTGTTTTATGCTCCTTCTGTGATTGGAGCCAACACTGTACTTTCCAGTGGTTGAAGGCAGCACTTCAAATCTGCGAAAACCCTCCAACGTCTGATATGCCCTAAAAGATACATTCATCTTCTAAATCACTCACTTTATTGACAATCCAATTCATTGAAATGAAAACATCCATTGAAGAATGATGAAAAAGAAATAAAATGGGCAGGCCGATTTTTGTACCAGATTCCGTATAGTATAACATATGTACTCTTCAGAGGACACAATCTCTTTTTGTAGCCTTTGATCTGCATTCACGTGAAGAAGTAAGCTGATGACCAAAGCAGCTGCTTCTTCACTGAAATTCGACATAGTTTCTTCCACCTTTTGCAAACGGCCTTGCAGTATTAGACAACAATTAATGGTTTGGGTCATTGTGCTAGTCTTCTAGCTGGCTACCTAACTGAAAATCTTAAACAGCAGTGGAATTTTGACCAGGCCCTCCACTAGCCCCCATATAGTAACCTCCACTCTCAAGGCTTTGCAGCGCCATACATTCTCCTTTGTAGTATATAAATATTTGATAGAGCTGAACTGCTCAGTCTTTGTTGCATGCAAAATATGGAGTGTCAATGGGTTGGAGACCTCCTTTTGTGAGGGATTTTACACAGTCTATTGGTCTTTGCAAGAATAACTGAAATTTGTGCAAATCCTGCAACAGGTTACCAATGTTTTTGGTGAAGATTTAGATTGATGTAATGATCTTAACATGGGACTGAAGTATTGTTCATCAGCCATGGCTTTAACAATATTTCTGACATTGTCAGTGACAACAAATCCAGTGCTGTGACCTCTGAGTTGAAGCCATTTATAGACTTTGGAATTAAATTCTTCCAAGATGTTGGCAAGTTTATATGAGTTCTCCCTGGAGAACATTGAAACTTTTGCATTCCAGTGCATGTTTTGAAAAGCATTAGCAATAGAGAGACCATTGGCTAGCCTCTGAGTACCCACCTTGAATAAAGCCCAGTGTGAAGGTATGCTAGAATGAAGAGCTTTCTTATAGAGCCAAAACCCGAAGAACTTCTTGTGGTGGAGCTAAACCTTTCAATTTACCTTTCTCCAGGGTGGGCTGCCACAGTGGTAAGGATGGAGTTTGGTTTAGGTTTATGGATTATTGCCCAAAAATTCCAAGGTGTAGCTCCAGGGTCCAATCCATGTCATGCTCATCTGATGGGGGTCTTGGCAAAGATGGGGGAGTGTTCTTCCTTTTTATTAGAAGAGGTAGTGAAGACATTGTGTCCAATGGAAGAGCGGTGACAACATCTGACTATACAGTAAGTTCAACTTCCTGCCCTACTTCTACCTCCGGACGTTCAGGTGTAGCAGACTCTAGATGTATTAAGTTTCTGCTGAAGATTTGGTTTGCAGCTGGGGCAATTTGATTTTATGTTCAATGTTCTCAGACTTCGCTGCAATTCCTGCAGTGCTGAGAGACATTTGCTTCAGTTTTAATGGGGTAGAGGTACCGTTGTTAATCAGGGGTTAGAAAAAGATGCAGAAGGTATGCTGCCTGATAGATGAGGGCTTGATGCTTTTGGTTGTAACAGATGTCTTCTCCTCACTAGCTGCTTTCTTGACAGGAGTCTGCTTTTTTGGGGCCATCTTCGTCACTTCTTTTATTGTTGGCCAGCAGCACAAACAACAGCAGAGAGGTCTATCGACTCTGGTGGCAGCTAATTTACAGACTTCTCTCCATCTCAGTACTATTTTGTGCCCCTGCAGTAAATAGGAAATAAGAAGGAAAAGAGTAACACTTGGCAAATCTTATCAATACAACATAAGTCTTCATCATCATTATCATAACATTATTATACAAATTGATTAAACTATTTAATACATTTTTGGGGTTCCTTAAGGCCCAAAAAGCATATATGTAGCCAGGGAAGGAATAATCAAATACATTATTAAAACATATCTGATGTCCCCCCATTACCATAGGCTCCTATGGGATGGTAAAAAAGGATTAAGTTATTTAAAACCACACCTATTGCTTTTGGTATTACCTACTACTGTAATCAGCCTCCTGAACCAATAAATATAACTTGAAAAATGTATCAGATAAATCAATAATAAACAAACAAAATATAAAGGGCTATAACAATAAATATTCCTAGCAAAAGGTGTTTAAAAGTTTAATTAAACACACACTGGCTCTAAAAATAGTGGACACCTGCATGGCCAGCAAAGATGGAGGCATGGAAAACGCTGTCTGGGGGGCCTTCACCCCCTCTATCAACAAATGCTTGCCGCACTACATGGAAAAGATTGCTCAGATATATACCCGAAATGTGACTGGGTTCCAATCATGGTCCTTTACACACCCCTAGTAAAGAAGCAACAAAAACTTTCATGAAAAAAATCAACTAAGATAATGCTCCCAAACACAAACCTTGTGAAAGGAGATAGCTGAAACAAAATAAAATGTCTGACACAATGGTCCTGGACTACTGGAGCTAGTCCAACACTAGCCAACTACAGGTACATGCCGATAAAACGAGTACACTAAATTTGGCACAAATGTAACGCCATCCACAAGTTCATAAACTAATACTAAGAAATTGCTAGCACAGAAGCAGTGAGATTGTGGTAGATACATTAAGCATTTACAGATATAGTTCCAAATAGTAACATAACACATGCTATCTATTTATGTTTTCACTGAAAAAAACAAAGGTTAGAGGGACATTATAGTTAAGCAAACAATTTACTCATTACAAAACAAGAGAAATTCAGCCGTTATAGTTAGCTGAGCTAACTATAACTTGTGCCCCCACAATGCAGTGGTTATTACCTCACATATTATATCACTCATGTCATGGTCAGTGAAATCACTGATGACATCTCAAATGACATCCCTGATGACATCATCTGGTGAATGTGAGTGTTTCTAAAAAGTTTATTGAGTGTTAAATATATATACACCAAGGTGTATGGATGAATCAGTGGGTGTATGTGTACCTGCATGGATGATTTCAAGCGTATGTGACTGACTGTAAAAGTGAGTGATCATACGCCTCTCAGTGAATGTATGGGTGAGTGACTAATTTGTGTGAATGTCTGTATCAGTCTGTCAGTTGGGGTGTAAATGGCTGCATGGGTTGGTGAGTAGGTCCATGAGTGGCTAAATGGATTGTTGATTGGCTTTCTGAGTACCTGTATGTATGTATGAGTGTCTGCGTGGGTGGGTGAGGGAGTATGTAACTCTCTGCATAGATGAGTGAGTGGGTAAATCACTCACTGTATGGGTTCATGAGTGTGTCTGATAGGGGCTGTATGGGTGAGTGAGTGTCCGTATGGCTGGGTCAGTGAGTGAATGGATGTTTCAGTGGTATATGGGTACGTAACTGCATATGTGAAAGGAAGTATAGGTGAGTGTTGGAGTATATAAGTGACTGTATGTGTGAGTGATTGATTTTGAGAGTGGCTGTATAGATGAGTGTGTGCTTGTGTCATTGACAGTATAGATGGGTAAGTATTTGTTAGTATCTGTATGAATAAGTGAGTTGGTGTGTGATTAAATGTATAGGTGAGTAAGTGACTGTGCGATTGGCTCTATGGGTGAGTGAGTAGATGTGTGACTAGCTACATGAGTGTCTGACAGTGTGTGTGGCTGTATGGGTGTAGGAGTGGATATGTCAGTGTCTGTATTAGTGAATAAGTGGGTATATGAGTGGCTGTATGAGTGGGTGAATGGATGTGTGAGTAGACTTATGAATCAATAAGGGGCTATATAAGTACTGTTATGGGTGTGTCAATGGTTTTGAGAATGGTATTGTGAAAGTTGGAGTTGGTGTATGAAAGTTTACATGGGATGTGAGGACTGCGTCAAAGATTCTGTGAATTATATCATCCATGATGTCATCAGTGATGTCATTTGAGATGTCATCAGTGATATCACTGACCATGTCATCTATACTACTATTATAAAAGAAGAACTTTGAACCTTTGAGGCAGGTAAACTCGGGAACCACAGCGCCAATCCACACACCTGATACACTGTTGAAATTGTCAGGGTGTGCAGATGGACATAGGCTATGTAAATAAAATAAAAATAAGTTATTTAAAAAATTTACGAGAAAACAAAAAGTAGTCCCATGGAAGTAGCGCCGGCTGCGACGTGCGTGCTGACATCAGGAGCGCGGGGAGGAGCGGCGTCCAGGAGCGCGAGGAGGAGCGGCGGACATGAGCGCGGGGAGGAGCGGCAGGCAGGTGGGGAGGAGCGGTGAGGAGCTGCGGACAGGCTGGGAGTAGCGGAGAGGAGCGGTGGACAGGTGGGGAGGAGCGGCGAGGAGTGCCGGACCGGTGAACTCAGGAGCGCGGGGAGGTGCGGTGGATGAGGTAAGGCTCCGGGGGACCCACGGACAATGTCGGGGCGGGCGGGGGCCCTGAAGCCAAGGTCGGGACGGGCTGCTATTCCGGGGGACCCACGGACAATGTCGGGGCGGGCGGGGGCCGGGGTGGGCGGGGGCCCTGAAGCCTGATTGCTAGCGGCGGACCGGTGAACTCAGGAGCGTGGGGAGGTGCGGCGGATGAGGGAAGGCTCCGGGGGACCCACGGACAATGTCGGGGCGGGCGGGGGCCCTGAAGCCAAGGTCGGGACAGGCTGCTTCTCCGGGGGACCCACGGACAATGTCGGGGCGGGCGGGGGCCGGGGCGGGCGGGGGCCCTGAAGCCTGATTGCTCCCAGACAAGGTCGGGACGGGCTGCTAGTGAGTGATATAATATGTGAGGTCATAAGCAGTGCATTGCGGAGATGTGAGTTATATTTAGGTCAACTAACTATAACTGATGAATTTCTCTGTTTTTGTACAAGTGAAATGTCAGCTTAACTATAATGTCCTTGTAACGTTTGTTTTTTTCAGTGAATTTCTAAGGTTTTTTTAAATGCTGTTTGTTAACTATAACATACCGGTATTCTTTGGTTTTTTCAATTCTATTTGTCCATTTTTTGAGTGAGCCTCTAAGATTTTTGTACTTTCTTTCTATAATTGGGATATTGTGAATTATATTTATATAATACACCACTTATTTTTTTCTTTCATATGTGAAAATACATTAATAATTGGTTTTATTTTAACAATTTTGGAAATTGGCACAACATTGTTGCATTTACAGTGGAGATTCTGTCATCAGTAAATCTTTTTCACATACTGAAAAATACACTTAAAGAAATGTTTTAATTAAAGTTTAACTCTAAATATATAGTAGAATATTGCTTCAACTTTTCTTTGTATGATCAATTTAGAAGAAAGCCACCTTTACTAAAAATAAATTTATTGGAGACTATCGTAGTCCCCGCAATGACGTTGGTAATCGCAAAGAGCGGGTGGTTTATACAAAGTGTAAAAAAAAAAAAAAAAGGAACATTTAATTACCTGGTACCCAGAGGCGAAACCGGTTGTTGTCTGAAGAACTTCCTCCCCCGAAGAAGGCCGAGTGAATGGCCGAAATGCATTTGGACAATTAATCCGTCAAACTTGAATAAATAATGAAATGAAATCAACCGTGAATTAGTGCGACTCAAATCTTTCCCAGCCGGGTAAGGTGTCAAAATGTTATTTACGGCTTTGTCCTGCCGCGGAGTTACGCACCTCTTGAAGAGCGCCATGCCTGCCAGACAAAGGACGACTGTGAAAATAGCGGAAAGCTTCAGTGCAGCGGCTGCTACCAGAATCTGGATTCTGGTTGGAGTCCCCATTACGCATGAAAGTAACGTGCGGGGAAATCACGGCATTAATTCAAGGTGTCAGACATCATCCACATGATTTGGTATGCAGCCTACGGATACCAGAAAGCCTTTCAAATTGGTAATTGTGTAACACCCACCAGAAGGAAAGAAATAAAAAAGGAACAATTAATTACCTGATACCCAGAGGCGAAACCGGTTGCTGTCTGAAGAACTTCCTCCCCAGAAGAAGGCCGAGTGAATGGCCGAAATGCATTGGGACAATTAATCCGTCAAACTTGAATAAATAATGAAATGAAATCAACCGTGAATTAGTGCGACTCAAATCCTTCCCAGCCGGGTAAGGTGTCAATATATATATATATATATTCACTGAAAAAACCATAGGTTATAGACCATATATAGTTAGGAATTAGCATTTACAAAACCTTGAAAATTCACTGAAAAAACCATAGGTTATAGACCATATATAGTTAGGAATTAGCATTTAGAAAACCTTATTTTACTCACACAAAACCATTGAAATTCCATATATAGTTAGTTGCACTAACTATATATCGCGCACCCGCAATCCACTGCTGATGATGTCACATATTACATCATTCATGACATGGTCAGTGACATCACTGATGACATCACTGATGACATCATCTAGTGTCTGTGTGTTTTTGTAAAGTTTAAATACGTTTTACATATTGAAGAATGACTGGATGGATGGAAGACTGAGTGTGTGTGTGGCTGGCTGGGAGGTATGTGACGCTGTGCATATCAATGTGTACTTGTATCAGTGATTGTATAAGAGAGTAAGTATGTGTTAGTATATGTGTGAAAAGTATGGTGTTCTGTGTTTAACTATAGATGAGGAAATCGAAGTGTGATTGATTCTTCACAGGACTGACTAGGTGTATGAGTGCATATGATAGTGTTCTAATAATAACTGACTGTATGTATGAGTAATTGTATGGGTGTATGAGTGAATGTGTGTGTAGACGTACGAATCAGTGAGTGCGTATGTAGTAACTGGTATTGGTGTGTCATGATGTCATCAGTGATGTCATTTGAGATGTCATCAGTGATGTCATTTCAGATGTCATTAGTGATGTCATCAGTGATGTCACTGAAGTATGGTGTTCTGTGTTTAACTGTATAGATGAAGAAATGGAAGTGTGATTGATTCTTTACAGGACTGACTTGGTGTGTGAGTAACTCCATGGATGAGTGGCAGTGTGTGACTGTCTGCATAGGTGTATGAGTGCATATGATAGTGTTGTAATAATGAGTGACTGTATGTATGAGTGATTGTATGGGTGAATGAGTGAATGTGTGTGTAGACGTAGGAATCAGTGAGTGCGTATGTAGTAACTGGTATTGGTGTGTCATGATGTCATCAGTGATGTCATTTGAGATGTCATCAGTGATGTCATCAGTGATGTCATTTGAGATGTCATCAGTGATGTCATCAGTGATGTCACTGACCATGTCATGAATGATGTAATATGTGACATCATCAGCAGTGGATTGCGGGTGCGCGATATATAGTTAGTGCAACTAACTATATATGGAATTTCAATGGTTTTGTGTGAGTAAAGTAAGGTTTTCTAAATGCTAATTCCTAACTATATATGGTCTATAACCTATGGTTTTTTCAGTGAATTTTCAAGGTTTTGTAAATGCTAATTCCTAACTATATATGGTCTATAACCTATGGTTTTTTCAGTGAATTTCATTGGTTTTTTAACAGCTAATATCTGTAGCTGTAAAATGTATTCTTCTTTAAATCCAAAAATATATTTTATATGTTTATTAATAATTTTTAAAAAAAAAAAAAAATTTTCTTCGTTCCCGCTTCGCGAATCGGGAAGCTTCCCATTAGCTGACCTTGGTGCCGCAAAATAGACCGCGAGCCGGTAAACGTTTCTTTACCGCAACTGCCGCGTTAGAAAACAACATCGTGACGCCTCCCGTCCGCATGACGTTTCGCGTTGTCGCGTGATACGTTATATGACGTGCTACGTTAGCGAACTGGTACGCTTACCGAGTCGCAAAGCACAGGTTTCTGGAAGCAAACCGGGAGGCCCTGCAAAGCGCTCAACGTAAACACAGCAGGTCATGTGACTTGGTAATAACACTTTTCATTGGTTCATTTCACTTTTGGTTTCCTAATGATGTAAGACTAGGTCATATAATCTAAAATGAACACTTTTCATTGGTTGAGAACTATTGTTTTTCCCAAATGATGAAAATCCCTCCTTCTTTCCTCACTCTGACTTTCATCATTGTGAGAGAAAGACCCTTTGTTACCAGTGAGCAATGGCTTCTTTAGTAGCTTCAGCTGGTGCTTCCCCACCACCTCCACCACATCCAAGGAAGAGTGGACCACCTGCTCAAGTTATAATTCAGCAAGAAGAGGAAGAAGAGGAACAGGACGACGAGCACGAAGAGAGGCACTTTTTGCCTGAGGAGCCCAGGACGTCTCACCGGAAAGAAAACTTCATTTGGCAATTTTTTTAAATTCCCAAAGGTCAGAAAAAAGTAAATGCAAGATACGTAACTTGCCTTATATGTCAAGATAGACTGTCCAGAGGGACCGACAAAAAATACAGTTTCGGAAACTACACAATGCATCGCCATATGACTAGGTGGCATCCTAACAACTACAGTACTGCACAGGTTCGTAACGACCTAGATAATCTCCCTATTATGGCCAGAAGATCTGTTGTACCGGAAGTATCGGGACCAGAGGGCAGGGAGATGGTGCCAAATATACAAACGAGATTTCGTGAAGTAAAACAAGTCTGCGTACATTGCAATGGATTCATTTGCTACGGAGAAAGAAGCATCACTCTGATCAACAGAGCTATTGACAATCATGCTCATGTTTGTCCGAAACGCCCCAAACAATAAATTCTTTTTTTTTTTTTGTTGCTCCTGTTGAGCCCTTTACAATGAATCGTTTTCGTTGCCCCCTCCGAAAAAAAACCCACAAAAATATAAAACTGTTCTGAAAAATTCAAAAAAAGTAAAAAAATGTTCAGAAAAATAATAAAAAAAATATAAAACAACAAAAACAATAAAAAAAAAAGTTCTTTTCAGAACTACCTCCCCGTTATTAAAAAATTGGTACAATATTTGGAACTGTGCCAACCTCTATTTCTCGTAGTTCGCTTCCCAGTTCGCTCGCGGTACGCGAACCGGAAGTGAACCAAAATATTTTTTTTTTAAAAAGAACAGTAAGTATAAGGGAAGGAAACAGACACTTATGTTAAAAGAAAGACAGCTATAGGGGAGTAAACTAGAGATACTATTACCCGTAATCCACTGCTGATGATGTCACATATTACATCATTCATGACATGCTCAGTGACATCATCAGCAGAGGATTGCGGGTTTTTTGGCAACGTGCCTTATCCACGGTTTAATAACGCTGCCTTTTGCTTTATATAAGTTTTCAAATTGTATGAAATATATACCAATAGGTCGTTATGAACCTTTAGGTAGTGCTTTTGTTCATGAGGTCTGGTCGCTTCCATACACATACAGATGTTTCAAAGATGATCAAGAAGTTTATCTGAATGGAGAGGAATGCACTGAGACGCCAGATCATTCACTAATGTGTAGGCACATACAGTTACACGGTTCATGCAACAAACACCGACCAAATATGGCTTGCGTGTTGCAAGGCACGCCAGTTCCTGCTATCATCCCCACGTTCAAGTTGTTGGAAAATGGTAGTTATTTGATGCTCAATAATGAAGATTCTTCTGGGTTAATTAAAAGTATTCCTTTTATCGTAACAGTAAGTGAACGGGTTATTTGCTGCAGAAATGTTCTATTTTTACCCACACATGAACATAGGGAGTTTTCAATCTGGCCACAAATACCAACCTTGGGAGCAGATTTCAACGGCATGGCAAGAATAACAGCTCTTTTGTCTCAGAGAGAGGTGGCCTTGAGTTCGACCCGTGAAACTTTCGTGCTTCACATAGCGAACACCCGTACAGAGGTGCAGACCCTTTTCAATACTGATTCGCCTTTGCATTTCAGCGACATGGTTCGGACTATCTTTAACGCGTCCTCCACAAAGGGCCTGGCGCATTTTTTTAAAGTTGTTACCAGTGGTCTCGTGACTTCATTTGAGAAAATCTTTGGAGTCATCCCTGCTTTCTTTCATTCTATTTTTTCCACTCTGCTTCGTGGATTCCCATTTTTACTTGCATTACCAGCGGACGCTCTTGTGCTTTTTTACATTTTTAAATATGGATGTCCCTCCTGTGCAAGCTCCCGCCCTGCAGCTGCTGACACTGTTCCGCAATCGCATGCTAGAATATTATGGCACAATGCCGTTGGCGATATTAAGCACGGCATATGGATTATCTTTTCGATTCTCCTACTTCACCTGTGTCCAGCCTGTATTTCACTGCCTGACCTGTGATTTCGATTGGGCCATTGATTTGTGTCTCTGCGGACCGGTTTCTCCTGACGTCGACTTTAATCAGCTGAGGACTCCTATCATTACTCACGAGTTGGTTTGTCCTGGCGAAAGGATTATGGCTGTGGCATTGATGCATGGACTAATTGGTCCCTGGAATTTACTGGCGGCAACACAGTCTTTCTTGGAACAGAGCTTTCTTGAAAACCCACCGAGCTGTCCTCTGATGGTGATAGAGGATCCGGTGCTGGGAGAGCACGTATGTTCTTTTCCGCTTTTAAATTGGATGGCTGAACTCTTTTCGGATGAAGACGGTGACTTCCTATTGGAGGCTGTTGCAGCTTATTTTGCATACACAGTTATGTCATAGACCTTTTTCATGTTTGATATGCTGAGTACTAGCATTTCATTGACAATTCATTGACTTATTTGTCAAGTTTTTATTATTTAGCTTGCCTATTGGCTTAAGACTCGATAAAGTACTTGGCTGTTTTATTTTTCTTTAGCATTAAATTTTCCTAGTTTTTAATGTTTTACCTTGCGGACCGTCCACATATAAAGTTGCAATCTGCTCTCATAAGATGGCACTTCTATTATCTTATTCAGTTCGTTTCCGGATCATGGGGAGGTGTCATCTAGGTCCTGGATATCTTTACACCGTGTTAAGTTAGCATGGGCTCATTACCGGTTTAAACGCCATTTTTCCTTTTTTGCAACTTCTGCACACGACACTTAGTTGTTGCTTTAGCTTTCAACCTAGTAGTTCATCGTGGTTTACATGAGAATAATATGTTATTGCTCTACTATCTGCTTTGCTTGTTAAACTATATCTGTACAGCGAGTGCTGAAGTTTCAAGAACAACACGATACAGAATTGTTATGAGGTCTGATCTCCACGACTTCATACTCATAACATAAGTGCAGCTTCTGCCAATTCTGGGCATGAGGCGGGTTTTATATTGCTTTGCCGAACACACATACACAACAGTTGATGCGGTTCACATGAAGAGAGAGCTGGTGTATGCTGATGTGATTCCTTCAAATCTAAGACACTAAAGTATGGGCACGCCCTAAACCAACACAAACAGACCTTCTTAGCAAATAATATAATATGTGTATTAGGGAGGGTGAGATATAAGCAGCCGCGGGCCGTGGAGGGAGTTACGGTGGGGCAGGGAGGCGGGGAGGGGGAGGGGCAGGGTGGAGCCCTCTCCACCCTGCCCCTCCCCCTCCCCGCCTCCCTGCCCCACCGTAACTCCCTCCACGGCCCGCGGCTGCTTATAAGTGTTGCTAACTCTTATTCATTTACAGCATGTTAACATACTGTCACCATTCGCTTTTTATGTACTAGTAACTATGCTGGTAATTTTGCTACTGATAATATGTGTACTTGTATTATCTAAGATACTACGCCTGAGAAGACGGCATTAGTAAATAAACATTTCAAATAGACATGTGTTCTTCTTAACTCCATGTTCTGGTTTCTAAGAAATATATAACGACCGACTGTTCATGAGTTCCACGTATCCTGAGGTACTATAAGTTCATATTCTGGATTGTCTAAACATTGAGAGTTTGTTATATCCAATGTGACACTGTACCTAGCTTGCTAAGGGGTTTTTGATTACTAAGGTGAGTTTTGGGGCACCCTAATTCGCCGAGGTTCCAATCCTCTGTCCACAGTTCTGTGTGAGAACAGAAACCCTGCGACAGGGGCACCCCCGACCCTTGCTGGAGCTTCATCACACTTGCGATACAACTCCAGCAATGCGCCACCTTTACGGCACAGATACATCACGCATCTGTGCTGTTTTTGCCCCATGATGCGCCGCATTGTAAATGCAGCACACCATAGGTGACGGAACAGCGGCACAAAATGACTAACACATCCCTGGTGATGCGCCAGTCATCATAAATCTATCCCTATGCTTCTTATCTTGTTAGAGATGAACCGCCATATGTATCATCAAAGTTTTTTGCATTTCCTAAATAGCGAACTTTAAGGAATAAATAGCGATTCTTTACCATTCCTAGTTTGCGATGAGCTATTTGCTAATTACAAATTACCCATTCATTTCCTTCATTTCCATAGGGCGGTTGGACTCACTTTTAGCTCGAACGGCTGAATGGATTTCCACGAAACTTGGCAAAATTGTAGGGACTGGTAGCCCGATGTGCCTTTGCTATGTCTCAAGATATATGCTCCAGTGGTTTTTACGAAAATTTACTTTGAAAAATATATATTGGGCTACATTGGCCTATATATATGTTGGAGCCCAAATGTAGCCCAATGTAGCCCAATGAAGCCCAATGAAGCCCAATGTAGCCCAATGTAGCCCAAAGATGGCCGCCAGAGACAAAAAAAACAAATGTAGCCCAAATATCAGCCAGATGTAGCCCAACTATAGCCCAGTGACAGAATGACCAATCAGCTTCGCAAACCTCCGTTACGCGAAGCGGAGCGCTGTTACAGATATATATCTTTTTTTGAACGTTAATTTCTCAAAATCCACTGGAGCACGTATATTGAGACCTAGCAAAGGCACATCGGGCTACCAGTCCCTAATATTTTACCAAGTTTCGTGCAAATCCATTCAGCCGTTCGATTATTATTATTATTTTTTTTTTTGGCCCCGCGGGGCCCTTTTAAAACCTCCACATCAAACCTAGGGGGTCAGCGAGGATCTACTATGCCCCCTTATGGTCATTTGCCCCTTCGCTTTGGCCTCCTCTTGTCTCTCGATCCTACCGAGAGACAAGATGGCGGCCGCTACGGACTGTTTGGAATGTTTACAGACGCCGGAGAACCAATCAGCTTCGCTTCACAAAGCTCCGTTGCGCGAAAAGTCCGCGAACCGGAGCGCTACCCGGTCCGCTGTTACAGATATATATCTTTTTTTGAACGTTAATTTCTCAAAATCCACTGAAGCACATATATTGAGACCTACAAAAGGCACATCGGGCTACCAGTCCCTACAATTTTGCCAAGTTTCGTGCAAATCCATTCAGCCGTTCGGGCTAAAAGTGAGGCCAACCGCCCTATGGAAAACTCAATGTTAAAAACACGTTTTGGGACCCCCTTTTTTCTCGGCCCCCCCTTGACGAACCCCCACCAAATTTTCAGGGGCTGCTCAGAAACAAAATGTTCCATTTTCCTGAAAATTTCAGCCAATTCCGTCCACAAACGCCAAAGTTATTAGACATAGAATTTTCAAAAATCCCATAGAGAAAAAATCCTAACTATATATACCTACTGGCGACCGCCAGTAGGTAATATATATATATATATATATATATATATATATATATATATATATATATATATATATATATATATATATATATATTCACTGAAAAAACCATAGGTTATAGACCATATATAGTTAGAAATTAGCATTTAAAAAACCTTATTTTACTCACACAAAACCATTGAAATTCCATATATAGTTAGTTGCACTAACTATATATCGCGCACCCGCAATCCACTGCTGATGATGTCACATATTACATCATTCATGACATGGTCAGTGACATCACTGATGACATCACTGATGACATCTCAAATGACATCACTGATGACATCACTGATAACAACATCCAGTGATTTTTTGTTTCTGTAAAGTTTAAATATGTCTTACATATTGAAGAATGAGTGGATGTATAAGTGTCTGGACGAAGGATTTAGTAGGTGCATGACTGACTGTATGAGTGAGTGATTAAATGTGTCTCACTGAGTGCACGGGTTAGTGACTAAACTGTCTTAATTTGTGCATCATTATGTTTGTTGTTCTGTAAACTGCTGCATGTGTTGATCAGTAGCTATATGAGTAAGTATATGGGTTATTGATTGGTTGCTCAAGTATTTGTATGGGAGACTGAGTGTGTGTGTGGGTGGCTGGGAGGTGTATGACTCTGTGCATAGATGTGTGAGCAGTTGATTCACTAGATGTATGGGTTCAAAAGTGCATGTGGAAACAGCTGTATGGGTGGTTGACTGTGTGCATGAGTGCATTGGTGAGTGAATGGATATCCCAGTGCTACATGTCAAAGTAAGTACATATGTAAAACACAGTACATGTGAGAGTTGGCATATATAAATAACTGTGCATGAGAGCCACTGAATGTGTGAGTAGCTGTATGGATCATTGTGAACTTGTATCAGGGATTGTATAAGAGAGTAAATATGTGTTAGTATATGCTTGAATAAGTAAGGTGTGTATAACTGTATAGTTGAGGAAATGGAGGTGAGATTGTTTCTTTGCATGACTGACTAGGTGTGTGAGTAACTCCATGGATGAGTGACAGTGTGTGAGTTTCTGTATACACTGAGTGTATCTAAGGTTATATTAGAGTCTGAAGAGGTTTATCGTATTAGCACAAGAATGATGTCAAATGAGATGTCATCAGTGATGTCATCAGTGATGTCATTTGAGATGTCATCAGTGATGTCATCAGTGATGTCACTGACCATGTCATGAATGATGTAATATGTGACATCATCAGCAGTGGATTGCGGGTGCGCGATATATAGTTAGTGCAACTAACTATATATGGAATTTCAATGGTTTTGTGTGAGTAAAATAAGGTTTTTTAAATGCTAATTCCTAACTATATATGGTCTATAACCTATGGTTTTTTCAGTGAATTTTCAAGGTTTTGTAAATGCTAATTCCTAACTATATATAATCTATAACCTATGGTTTTTTCAGTGAATTTCAATGGTTTTTTAATAGCAAATATCTGTAGCTGTAAAATGTATTCTTCTTTAAATCCCAAAATATATTTTATATGTTTATTAATAACTTTTTTTTTTTTTTTAATTTTTCTTCGTTCCCGCTTCGCGAATCGGGAAGCTTCCCGTTAGCTGACCTTGATGCCGCGAAATAGACCGCGAGCCGGTAAACGTTTCTTTACGGCAACTGCCGCGTTAGAAAACAACATCGTGACGCCTCCCGTCCGCATGACGTTTCGCGTTGTCGCGTGATACGTCATATGACGTACTACGTTAGCGAACTGGTACGCTTACCGAGTCGCAAAGCACAGGTTTCTGGAAGCAAACCGGGAGGCCCTGCAAAGCGTGTAACGTAAACACAGCAGGTCATGTGACTTGGTAATAACACTTTTCATTGGTTCATTTCACTTTTGGTTTCCTAATGATGTAAGACTAGGTCATATAATCTAAAATGAACACTTTTCATTGGTTGAGAACTATTGTTTTTCCCAAATGATGAAAATCCCTCTTTCTTTCCTCACTCTGACTTTCATCATTGTGAGAGAAAGACCCTTTGTTACAAGTGAGCAATGGCTTCTTTAGTAGCTTCAGCTGGTGCTTCCCCACCACCTCCACCACATCCAAGGAAGAGTGGACCGATGTGTGAATGTGTTCACTGTATGCAACAACTTTGACACTTACAGAAGCCTCACCTTCTCCATGCCTCCTACACAGTTCTACATGTACATCATAAATGCAAACAGAACAGAATTAATTATACATGTTAAATGGTTTATTTTTGCTGTTCTCAGAATGTATCAAATTTCACTAAAAACAGTGACTTGAAGGTATTCATCATATAACAGCGGGGAAAAAAAAACACAATCAAAATGATTGTGTTTAAAAAACCCATACAACATAACAAATCAGAATTCAGAACTCCTTAAAGTTAACTTACTTTCCATGACGGCCAAGGATGTCCTATGAACAGCTTACACTCTGTTGTGCTGTTATTACTTTCAACCCGCCACTTTCTGAAAGAAAACCTCCATCGTTTTCAAAAACATGTTACATACAATAAATGACTTCTTGCTCTCTACCACAAGTTTCCACAAGGCCAAATCTTGTCAGACCCATTTATAACTCTTGGATTTCTTGTAAGCCAATCCCGTCTTTTTGCATTTCCGCAACTTTCAGAATTAAAATGTTGAAGATCATTTACACAATCCTGGACTAGTAATATCTTCCCCTTCTTGCTCAATCATGTTCTACATTTCCTATCACACTGATACTGCTTACTATGAAGCAGACTTACACTACCTTTATGACTAGTACAATTATTTAATTCTCTACATCACTTTTAATCACAAAGCAATGTAAAACAGTAGACAGCATTGCAGACTTACATTCCCTCTACTCCATGTTTTGATTGGCTGCTTCAATTAGCTTATAAAAAGAAATAGTTTTTCTGAACTCATTCAAAGTGCACGTATTTCTCCATGACGTCCAGTGTTATGGTAAGAAGTTATGTCTCTGTACTACACTTATCCTCAAGGCCAAATAGTGTAGGAGCCATGAGAACTTCTTGAAATTCCTCAGAGCACATCCCGAGATTCTTTCCCTAAAATTTTGGTTTTAAAAACACCAGGTAAGAGTTTTTAAGGTCATATGGCAATTTTTTTTTGAAAATTAAAACAGAATCATTGCAGAATGACCAGCCATTTCTACACTTTAAATAAGCTGTATAATGTCCTGATGTTATTGAAGGACCATCATGATATATAATTGCTACAGTTACAAAAGTCCTTCCTGATATTGACAACTGTGAAGCCACAACATTTTTAATTAAAGTTGTCAATTTTGTTCCATCAGGCCTACATCGTTGGAACATTAAAATGACATACTGGCCATATGTTCGTATAAATAATGTGGACATCATTTCAGATTTACATTGGCTACACTCCATGTTGTGATCAGCTGCTTTTACTAGCTTATTAAAAGAGACTGATTTACTGTCTGGCAAAGTTAAATATATAAATCTTTCTGAGTCTACACTAGTAGTACTTGATACCCTACAGTTCTCGCAGTCATGCTGCCATTGATAAGAAAGCCCAAACAGGTGATCTACATCTACACCTTCATCATGCAATACATCAAGCATATACATTAAAAACTCCTGACAATCTTGCTGACTATTTTGAGAGAATTGTGTTTGGCCTGAACATCTGTCTAACAGATTTCGAATTTCAGACACACTTTCTATGTTTGTTCTATCAGTGCTACATTTCTCTAACACAGAATTTAACAAACTGCAAAATCTTTGATCAGAATTGACCACAATCTCTTCTTTTACATTTTCTAGAGAAAACAAAACATTAACCACTACATTAGCATAGCAGTTGACACCAGAACTGTTTTCAAATTGAAAACCAACAACATCTTCAACAGAATCCTTTTTGTTTCTGCTTATAATTTCAGGTTCATCGACTTTTCGTCTTTTTGCTACAACCTCCCCAGTATTGGTCACATTTCTTCGTTTCCGGCCTACCACACGTTTCTCAAACAAAGGATACTGAGGCAAATGTGGCGCATACTCTCTTCTCAACCTATTGTATTCCTTAACACAATCTAGATCCGCACAAATGTTTGTGACATCACACTCAATCAAGTACAATCCCGATAAAGTCCTAACTCGTGACAATGCCACATATGCCATACCCTCCTTGAACACAGAACTGCCAATATTCACCAATGCACAGTCTACACTTAAACCTTGCGATTTATGGATTGTCACCGCATATGCCAAGCAAACAGGAAACTGCTTACGACGAACATATAAGTCTTTTACAAGCAAAAATCTAGCAGAACAACGAGCAATTAGCTGTACTTCCTCAATGCCATCAAATTAAATTTTTAAAAATTCAATTCCATCTCTATTTCTGTATTTCACAAAATCAACAACATTACCCATTGATCCATTTACCAGACCTCTTTCAACATGTAAATTCCTTCTTAAAATTATACGGCAGTTCAAGCACACATTCAGAGTCTTTTCAAAACCCGCAGTTTTAGATATACTCTTCTCTAATGAATCCAATTTTGTTTTCAGATTCTCAGACAAAATAATTGTTGATCCCATATGCTCTACTCTGTCAATAGCTTCCAGTTTCACAATCTCTTGCTTTTCTAAATGCAACATTTTGTTGTTGAATTTGGCACATTCTGCAAGAGTTGGCATCAAACATATTCCAGATTTTTTCTCAGTAACTTTCTGAAAAATATTCTCAGGCACAACATCTTCGTCTGGATATAAATTTGTCAGTAATCGTGCATGTAAAGCTTCTTTCCCATTCTCGGTCACTTTTCCAATTCTAACATCTTGTAGAATAGTCTTGTAAACTTCATCCTTTGCCTGACGCATATTTTCATGCAGTTCAGCATAATTGAAGTTTAACCATATATTGACGTTGCCAATGCTCCCTAAGCACTTCCTGGTATCTTCATGCGTGAGCATTTTGAACACAGGTTGCCCTTTCACTGGTGTCAGCTGCAGAAGATCTCCGAAAACAATGATGTGTTTGCCACCAAATAACACATCATACTCTGTTTTGAGAACTTCTTGCATTCTCAAATGCACAAAGGCAAGCATGACATTGGAAACCATGCTTACTTCGTCAATGATAAGAAGTTTCATTTTCCTCAAGACTCTTGAAACTTCAAAACAAGCATCTCCAGATAGCTTGTGATATTCTAATTTGTTGTCATGCTCCACTGGCAGCATCAGTAAACGATGTAAAGTAATCCCTTTAATGTTATGTGCTGCCAGTCCAGTTGGAGCGGTGACAACACAAGACAGCGATGACTCTGTCCTTTCCTGCAAATAACACGAAATTGCTTTAATAAGGAAACTTTTTCCAGTTCCCGCTTCTCCACTCACGTACAGTCGGACAGGCTTCAACGACGTACATGAGCACTCTTTCTTGTCATGACGTAATCCATGATCAATTTGCATGGTAAGTTCGTCATATATTTTCCTCTGCTCAACGTTGAGTTGTCTTTCCAACTCTTCTAAGTTAACCGCATCCTCCTGAGCATGTGCCATGGCTCTTTCCACTTCATTCATAGCAGTGGCAGCTTCATTTTCGATAAGAGGTCCTCCTAGTGGATCCTGACTCAATGAAGCAGAACTCTGACTGTCCTGAGAACTGTCTCTGGCAATCTCGGCTGCAATCGTTGCTTCCTGCTCAATTTCCACATTCAACATTTCTACATATTTGGGAAAAGCAGGACATTCTATGGTCTCCTTGGCAGCATTGAATGAGTCTTCGTAACAAAGGAAATCTCCAAGCAGTTCCTCTTCTGCACGCCAAGGCTTAAAAAGTTGCAAAAGTGCTAAATAGAAAAACTCCTTTTTTTCAGGAGATTCGCCACTCAATTTTCGATGGTTTATCAAGTGGCATTTTCTTTGCTTGACCAGACATCCCTCACTTCCTATTACAGCATACACTCCTTTCTCAGTATCTTCTTTGATGTTCCTCTTGAATATGTAATTTTGCAGAACCTCATACAGACAAACATTCTCGAGGTGACTGCTTCGATGTGGATAACATGTATCCAACATGTTGCTCTTCAAAATGTCGGTACTGTTTGGCTCCTTTTCCGCCAAATACTCAATTTCCCGCACAGGTTTCAGAACTCGATTACGCGTTGCAGCAAGACCAACACTCGCCCAAACGATACTCCTGGACTTGGCATAGAGACTTGCTGAAGACAACCGGTCAGAACATTCGTAAGCTCCGATTTCTCGATGCGACAACATCTTCAGACTGAAACTGTACAACTTCTTGCTGAGGCTCTTTTCATGGGAAATGTCCTCCCACATATCCTTCAATTCTGTCTTCTCTTTTTTGGTGATGTAAGATGTCACATACCGAGCCACAGCCATACAGTTATCAGCCACAAACTGTATATCCATGTTAGCATTCCACATGGACAAAATCACCGGGTTGTAGTCGTTGATGTACTTAGACTCTTCGTTCCTCTTCAAATTGTATGTGTTTTTAGGTGATTTCTTCATCACATTATGTCGCAGCGAAGACATCAAACTGTTCACTCTTCCTTTAGAAATCACCGGTCGTGGAAAGCCGAAACGACATTTGGTGTAGAACTTGTCTTTGTTCCGGAATTTACGACGACAGTACTTTCCACATCGATGGCTTTGGAAACGTAGAACTTTTTCTCTTAGGCTTTTTTTCTCCTTTGCGTTTGGAACAGCACACGTAGAATACTGTTCTATGAAACTCATCACTGAGTCTTCTGCATCCGTTCCAAATTTAGGTGCATCCTTGATCCACAGCAACATATGTATATGAGGAGCACCTCTTGCTTGGTACTCCTTCCTCCAGAAGAAATCCAACACCTCTCCAAGAGGTGGATTCTTCTTATTCATGATGAAAGACATCATACCTTCAAATCTATGATTGAAGTACCTACATACATTGACTGGATCCAAAGAGCACAGTTCTCCGGGTGTCTTGAATTCAATGTTTTCTACGTTAGCATTTGCCTCTCGTAGAAATTCAAGTAAGTCTTCCGAGCCATACTCAGCACAGCTCAAAGTGAGGAACCATGTGGGAGTTCCTAAGTTCCTCAGCATACATTTTAAATCACCATGACGACAGTACCAGTACTCATTAGTACCACGCTGACACGCCATGAGATGAATCAGGTGAGAATCCAAAATACTGTCTTGGACATTGACTTTATCCATAAAGTCACTTGCCGAGATGTTTTGCATGTGTATACCACTTTTCAAGATGTGGTTCACTGCATATGACAGTCCAGACAGATCGCTTTCAAACAGGAGATGAAACAAATAAGGAATGCATTGTCGAAACCTAGGATCTCCTGCATACAATCGCAAAGTCCGGTATTCAGAAGCAGGAATTTGATGAGGTCGCTCATCATATCTTCCTCCCTGACCTGTTGGAAAAAGCTGTGGGAAACACCGAGCTTCCAAACTTTCCTCCCAAACACTAATGGGACTCCCTTTCGCTTGTTTCATTTGAAACAACTCAATAGCATTACCCATGACTTCCTTGGAATGCAAAGGATGAACACTATAATGTTCATATATTTCTTCACTAGTACAGGGTTCTACTTTCTCAATTTGACCAGCACACAAATCGCTATCCTCTTCCTCACTTACTTCCTCTTCTTCAACATATACATTTTTATAGCATTTATTATATTTTTTCAAATACAATGTTGCCCTTTTGACTTTCCTAACATCTACTAAATCTTGCCATATTTTCTTATTCTTTGTCGGAACCCCATTAACTAAGATAACAAGAGGTTCCTCTTCCACTTTTTCTACTCCAATTGTGTTAATGTTTTTCTTCAAATCTAGAGGCAAATAAACAACTCTTCCCTTTAATCCTCTCTGTAAATCTGATGGAGGCAATTTCCCTGTCTTTGGCTCCATTCTTACAATAGCCTGAAAGGGATGGATACTTTGAATCAAAATAGATTCATAAGTATTTAAATCCTTCAATTCAGAAGGAATCTCAACCAATTCCAGATTATTATGAACTGCTCTAGCAGGCATCTGGTTTTGATTTAATTTGTTACAACAATAAGTACACACACGTTGATCCAATCCCAAATCAAAACAATTTTCTACCATCAAGTATGTTGTAAAATCCTTCCATTCACTATTATTTTCCCTTTCACTTTTTCCATATAAATCCACTAACTTAGTCTGATTCTTATAATAAGTGCGTCGACAACACACACAAGTGAAATTTGGCCTCTCACTTGATTTCACCTCAAACGTCGCAATTTCCCTCTGGAAATTATCTGTACTGGAAACCTGTACACTATCTTCCACATTACTCTCTTCTTCTTGGTCAATTTCAACATTCTCCTCTTTACTTCCAAAGTAACAAAACTCAATTTCTTCACATATATTCTTCACATCTATTTCAGAACCATGCAAAAGAGCAGCGCATAATTGTTTAAGCATAATTGCTGGACTCTTAGCATAATACAACATTCTAACTAATTTCCTCACTTTATTATGATGCACTGCTAGCATCCTGAAATGATGAAAAACACTCTGGCATACTCTCCTGGAAAGACAAGCCAGTGAATGACCATGCAAACCTATCACTTCTCTCACTCTGCAAGGATCTAATTCTTGCAACAACTTCATTTTCTGCTTCAAACTTTTCTTATTAAATGACCGTATAAAATCACAAAGCAAATTGATGGAATCCTGTCGTACACTGCAAATACTACTACACTTCCAGGTGTACACAGGACCCTTAGGACGTCTCCCTAAAACCTCATTACCTAACACCTCTTCTATCTCTGTTCTCACAACTTTTTCTTTTTCAACTGGACAACCATCTTTCACTTCATAAGCTCGACCACTGGTGTCAACTGCATGCACCAAATCATTATCCTGGAAATAACTCTCCTCATTAAAAAATGCCTCAGAGCTTGAACTATGCATCCATTCTCCAGAAAAAACTTCACAAAAATTACTACGATTAACTATTCTCTTCCATCTACTATTTCTTTTGAAATCATAAATTACCTTGTTTAGCTTCCTAATTCTATTGATTGTCAAAATAAATAACTTACGTTTAATTTCAAATGCCTGATCAATAACTTTCTCAACTATTTTTTTTCTCTTATAAAAAACCACTTTCTGTTGACCTTTCTTAATATTTTTTAACAAATTCCCAATTATCCTGTTGCGGAACATTCGTTTACGAATGTCCCTAAACTGTTGTTTCCTTCTACTTTCATGCATAGAGTTATCTCTTACTCTAGCAGTAACATTTCTCATTGGCCTTTCCTTACCATTTGAATTGTTTCTCCTTTTCTGGACTGAAACATTTTCTGTAGTAATATTTTTTTTACTAGACATATTTCTTATGACTGTTTTTGGACTCTTACCCGGTGCTTTCTTGGTGACTTGACAAATCTTTTTGTTAGAGGACTGCTGCATTATTCCATGGTCCTGCTGTCTTTGACGTTTTGCAGCCTTTCTCACTCTTTCTTTGCTTGGCATCCTAAAATCTTGAAATAATCTGCAGTTGAATCTGTGGTAAAATATAATAAAAAATGTTATTAACCACTATTACCCAACAGTAAATTAATAACAGTCATCAAAAACTTAACACACTACTTAAGTATATAATATACTGAAGCCTATCTCCAATTTTTCACTGAACAGGACTCATCTCTTCTTAACCTTGGATAAACCTCACCTACTCTGTGTCCCCTGCACATAATTAAATGTAAAGGGGCAGATTTATATTAACTAGCACATCCCCAGGGATGCACCAGTTAACGTGCACCGCTGCTCTGCCACCCACGGTGTGCCGCATTTACAATCAGATAGGACAAAGCTACATCAAAACCCTGCGCCTGCTTGAAGCAGGCATAGATCTTGACGCAGGTAGGCTGAAAGCTAAAGCAACAACTAAGTGTCGTGTGCAGAAGTTACAAAAAAGGAAAAATGGCGTTTAAACCAGTAATGAGACCATGCTAACGTAACACAGAGTAAAAATATCCAGGATCTACATCAGTTTGGGGTTCACGAACCTGGCAGGTACAAGGCACTGAGGTTTTCCACCGTGCATGTCTCATCCCAAATCATATGTTGTTTGTGAATGAAACAATTTCCCAGACCAAATGCTTTGGATTGGCTACTTCTAAAAAATTAAACACCCCTACTATCCCGGAGTTAGAGGAATATGATGGTTGGAGTAATTTTACTCGTTGTCCATTAAAGATTTACAGGCCCTACTCCGTAATTCTTCCTTTAACATTTCCAGTATAAATCCAAAAGGTTGACTGCTTTGGCAACGTGCCTTATCCACGGTTTAATAACGCTGCCTTTTGCTTTATATAAGTTTTCAAATTGTATGAAATATATACCAATAGGTCGTTATTAACCTTTAGGTAGTGGTTTTCTTCATGAGGTCTGGTCGCTTCCATACACATACAGATTTTCAAAGATGATCAAGAAGTTTATCTGAATGGAGAGGAATGCACTGAGACGCCAGATCATTCACTAATGTGTAGGCACATACAGTTACACGGTTCATGCAACAAACACCGACCAAATATGGCTTGCGTGTTGCAAGGCACACCAGTTCCTGCTATCATCCCCACGTTCAAGTTCTTGGAAAATGGTAGTTATTTGATGCTCAATAATGAAGATTGTTCTGGGTTAATTAAAAGTATTCATTTTATCGTAACAGTAAATGAACGGGTTATTTGCTGCAGAAATGTTCTATTTCCTCCCACACATGAACATAGGGAGTTTTCAATCTGGCCACAAATACCAACCTTGGGAGCACATTTCAACGGCATGACAAGAATAAGAGCTCTTTTGTCTCAGAGAGAGGTGGCCTTGACTTCGGCCCGTGAAACTTTCGTGCTTCACATAGCGAACACCCGTACAGAGGTGCAGACCCTTTTAAATACAGATTCGCCTTTCCATTTCAGCAAGATGGTTCGGACTATCTCTAACGCGTCCTCCACAAAGGGCCTGGCGCACTTTTTTAAAGTTGTTACCAGTGGTCTCGTGACTTCATTTGAGAAAATCTTTGGAGTCATCCCTGCTTTCTTTCATTCTATTTTTTCCACTCTGCTTCGTGGATTCCCATTTTTACTTGCATTACCAGCGGACGCTCTTGTGCTTTTTTACATTTTTAAATATGGATGTCCCTCCTGTGCAAGCTCCCGCCCTGCAGCTGCTGACACTGTTCCGCAATCGCATGCTAGAATATTATGGCACAATGCCGTTGGCGATATTAAGCACGGCATATGGATTATCTTTTCGATTCTCCTACTTCACCTGTGTCCAGCCTGTATTTCACTGCCTGACCTGTGATTTCGATTGGGCCATTGATTTGTGTCTCTGCGGACCGGTTTCTCCTGACGTCGACTTTAATCAGCTGATGACTCCTATCATTACTCACGAGTTGGTTTGTCCTGGCGAAAGGATTATGGCTGTGGCATTGATGCATGGACTAATTGGTCCCTGGAATTTACTGGCGGCAACACAGTCTTTCTGGGAACAGAGCTTTCTTGAAAACCCACCGAGCTGTCCTCTGATGTTGATAGAGGATCCGGTGCTGGGAGAGCACGTATGTTCTTTTCCGCTTTTAAATTGGATGGCTGAACTCTTTTCGGATGAAGACGGTGACTTCCTATTGGAGGCTGTTGCAGCTTATTTTGCATACACAGTTATGTCATAGACCTTTTTCATGTTTGATATGCTGAGTACTAGCATTTCATTGACAATTCATTGACTTATTTGTCAAGTTTTTATTATTTAGCTTGCCTATTGGCTTAAGACTCGATAAAGTACTTGGCTGTTTTATTTTTCTTTAGCATTTTGCGGACCGTCCACATATAAACTTGCAATCTGCTCTCATGAGATGGCACTTCTATTATCTTATTCAGTTCGTTTCCGGATCATGGGGAGGTGTCATCTAGGTCCTGGATATCTTTACACCGTGTTAAGTTAGCATGGACTCATTACCGGTTTAAACGCCATTTTTTCCTTTTTTGCAACTTCTGCACACGACACTTAGTTGTTGCTTTAGCTTTCAACCTAATAGTTCATCGTGATTTACATGAGAATAATATGTTATTGCTCTACTATCTGCTTTACTTGTTAAACTATATCTGTACAGCGAGTGCTGAAGTTTCAAGAACAACACGATACAGAATTGTTATGAGGTCTGATCTCCACGACTTCATACTCATAACATAAGTGCAGCTTCTCCCAATTCTGGGCATGAGGCGGGTTTTATATTGCTTTGCCGAACACACATACACAACACTTGATGCGGTTCACATGAAGAGAGAGCTGGTGTATGCTGATGTGATTCCTTCAAATCTAAGACACTAAAGTATCGGCACGCCCTAAACCAACACAAAGAGACCTTTTTAGCAAATAATATAGTATGTGTATTAGGGAGGGTGAGATATAAGCAGCCGCGGGCCGTGGAGGGAGTTACGGTGGGGCAGGGAGGCGGGGAGCGTCAGGGTGGAGCCCTCTCCACCCTGCCCCTCCCACTCCCCGCCTCCCTGCCCCACCGTAACTCCCTCCACGGCCCGCGGCTGCTTATAAGTGTTGCTAACTCTTATTCATTTACAGCATGTTAACATACTGTCACCATTCACTTTTTATGTACTACTGACTATGCTGGTAATTTTGCTACTGATAATATGTGTACTTGTATAATCTAAGATACTACGCCTGAGAAGACGGCATTAGTAAATAAGCATTTCAAATACACATGTGTTCTTCTTAACTCCATGTTCTGGTTTCTAAGAAATATATAACGACCAGCCGCGGGCCGTGGAGGGAGTTACGGTGGGGCAGGGAGGCGGGGAGGGGCAGGGTGGAGCCCTCTCCACCCTGCCCCTCCCCCTCCCCGCCTCCCTGCCCCACCGTAACTCCCTCCACGGCCCGCGGCTGCTTATAAGTGTTGCTAACTCTTATTCATTTACAGCATGTTAACATACTGTCACCATTCGCTTTTTATGTACTACTGACTATGCTGGTAATTTTGCTACTGATAATATGTGTACTTGTATAATCTAAGATACTACGCCTGAGAAGACGGCATTAGTAAATAAACATTTCAAATACACATGTGTTCTTCTTAACTCCATGTTCTGGTTTCTAAGAAATATATAACGACCAGCCGCGGGCCGTGGAGGGAGTTACGGTGGGGCAGGGTGGCGGGGAGGGGGAGGGGCAGGGTAGAGGGTGCTAAAAACAGGCATATGGATCATTGCAGGTAAGTATACAATTTAATTAATAAAACGAAATTCGTAGCGCGCACTGCATGGCAAAAAGCAATGCTGTGCGTGCTACGAATTTCGTTTTATTAATTAAATTGTGTACTTACCTGCAATGATCCATATGCCTGTTTTTAGCACCCTCCACCCTGCCCCTCCCCCTCCCCGCCTCCCTGCCCCACCGTAACTCCCTCCACGGCCCGCGGCTGATAACGACCGACTGTTCATGAGTTCCACGTATCCTGAGGTACTATAAGTTCATATTCTGGATTGTCTAAACATTGAGAGTTTGTTATATCCAATGTGACACTGTACCTAGCTTGCTAAGGGGTTTTGATTACTAAGGTGAGTTTTGGGACACCCTAATTCGCCGAGGTTCCAATCCTCTGTCCACAGTTCTGTGTGAGAACAGAAACCCTGCGACAGGGGCACCCCTCAGCCTTGCTGGAGCTTCATCACACTTGCGATACAACTCCAGCAATGCGCCACCTTTACGGCACAAATACGTCACGCATCTGTGCTGTTTTTGCCCCATGATGCGCCGCATTGTAAATGCAGCACACCATAGGTGACGGAACAGCGGCACAGAATGACTAACACATCCCTGGTGATGCGCCAGTCATCATAAATCTATCCCTATGCTTCTTATCTTGTTAGAGATGAACCGCCATATGTATCATCAAAATTTTTTGCATTTCCTAAATAGCGAACTTTAAGGAATAAATAGCGATTCTTTACCATTCCTAGTTTGCGATGACCTATTTGCTAATTACAAATTACCCATTCATTTCCATGCAGCAGGAGGCCCATAGGAATGAAGGTGCAATTTGCGATTAGCAATTACCTCATCGCAAATTACGAATTTTTCCGAGGGTGCAGGGGTGTCTCAAGAACACCCTGCTGCACCCCTGAAAAAGACATTTGGGGTCATATGGCGCACATAAATTTTTAAAACATTCCTTTACCTCAAAAACGATTTTCAACTCATAATTTGAAAACACTGCACATGGGGAAATGACTTAAAATGTCCTTAAGACACATAAAAGCGTTTTTTGATTGCCTTTGCAGCATGTTTCAGTCACCTTTAACATGCCTATGTAACGCAAACATTCAAAATCTAAATTTGCCATGCACAGGTGGGAGCATATTTACAAGCAATTTGCTCCACAGACAAACTTCTTACATTGAAATGGGAAAAATAACATCAGAGACTCTCAATTACCTTATAAAGAAGCAGACACCATTATGTCCTTCTCATCAATATTAAAACCATTGCTTTTTCTCAAAAACGATTTACAAGTCATAATTTGAAAACACTCCACAGCTCCTATGCACATAAAAGCCCTGTCAGTACTAATACTTCACATTTTCTCCAATTACAATTTCTCAAAGAAACAAAATCTATTTGTGAAACACTTGAGACAAAGCAACATTTGAAAAACACAACTTTCTTCATAATTTTCTCCTTAAAGCACACTATTTTCTATCTAAATTAAAGAAATCTTTTCTCACCTTAGCAAATACTTTGAGTTTCAAAACAGTCTCAGAAACACACCAATTTGTCTTCAGCAGAGCAAAAGGTATGCACTCCAGAGTCTGCAGCTATCAAAAGCACAGAAATGCTGTAATTCCTCACACATATCTCTCATGTCACCCAATCAAAACTCTTCCCTCACTTTTTTTCAAAGCAAAACCCTTCCCCCCTCTGCCCCCTCTCTGCTTTTTCTGCATAGCAACCACCTCTTGCAAGACCTCTCACACAACAATGTTGCAATTGAACTCTGAACTCTCAGTGCACCTGCATATCCAGAGCATTCTTTCATTTAATGATTTTTTCTTCGCCACTCAAAATACATCTTTCAACGAACTCATCCATGCACACTAACTTTCTGTTTTCAGCAATCAAAATCCACCAATCACTCTTACTGCTTCATCAACACAGAAACTCCTCAGTTTTTTTCATTTTACACTCTCATTTTTTCAACTGCCATTTCATTGCCACACTTCATCTGACTGCAGGAGAACCTTCTCTCGCCATGTTTTCTGTCTGGATTGTTGGACATAGTTATATCTATTGGGCTCAAAGGTACGCTGAAAACAGGAATTTACCTAACCTCAATTTACAAGATGTGGAAATTAAGTGGTTTGGCCACAGAGGATTAAAATGTCACCAATTGATACCATTGGTGAAAACCTTTATGCATTTGCCAAAACCTGACCTGTTAATTGTGCACTGTGGAGGTAATGATTTGGGCACTTTGACTGGGGTAGGTCTGGAAATGCTTTTAAAGGACACCTTTGAGCAATTGATGGCACTTTTTCCTCAGACTGCCTTGGTATATTCAAATATATGCCAAAGACAAAAATGGAGGTGGTCGAACCAATTTTGTCCACAAATTGAGAAATCGAGGAAGCATGTAAACAAATCTGTTTCAGCTTACATGAGAGACCATGGAATGGGCTCCCTGTACAACAATAACTTGCGTTACTACATGCAAGATATCTACAGAGGAGATGGAGTTCACTTCTCAGATGAGGGCAACAGAATTTTCACTCTGAATTTAAGACTGTGCATTGGTACCTACTTATAAGTACCTAAATGTACCATAAACCCAAAAGCTCTTCTCAGAGCTACCCTACATCTGATCACTCACAATTATTATTTTACTCTAACTTTTTTCACTAATTTTCAAGAAAGTACGCTCCCTAGAACGCTTCCCGGTTCGCGAACCGGGCGCACTCCACGCAAAAAAACTAAAAAAACAGTATTTTTTTTTTTGCCCTGCGAGACCCTTTCAAAGCCTCCACATCAAACCTAGGGGGTCAGGGACGATCTACTATGCCCCCTTATGGTCATTTGCCCCTTCGCTTTGGCCTCCTCTTGTCTCTCGATCCTACCGAGAGACAAGATGGCGGCCGCTACGGACTGTTTGGAATGTTTACAGACGCCGAAGAACCAATCAGCTTCGCAAACCTCCGTAACGCGAAAAGTACGCGAAGCGGAGCGCTGTTACAGATATATATCTTTTTTTGAACGTTAATTTCTCAAAATCCACTGGAGCACATATATTGAGACCTAGCAAAGGCACATCGGGCTACCAGTCCCTACAATTTTGCCAAGTTTCGTGCAAATCCATTCAGCCGTTCGATTATTATTATTTTATTTTTTTTTGCCCCGCGGGGCCCTCTTAAAACCTCCACATCAAACCTAGGGGGTCAGCGACAATCTACTATGCCCCCTTATGGTCATTTGCCCCTTCGCTTTGGCCTCCTCTTGTCTCTCGATCCTACCGAGAGACAAGATGGCGGCCGCTACGGACTGTTTGGAATGTTGAGAGACGCCGGAGAACCAATCAGCTTCGCTTCACAAAGCTCCGTTGCGCGAAAAGTACGCGTCCTGGAGCGCTGCCCGGTCCGCTGTTACAGATATATATCTTTTTTTAAACATTAATTTCTCAAAATCCACTGGAGCACATATATTGAGACCTACAAAAGGCACATCGGGCTACCAGTCCCTACAATTTTGCCAAGTTTCGTGCAAATCCATTCAGCCGTTCGGGCTAAAAGTGAGGCCAACCGCCCTATGGAAATTAACATGGGAAAAACGCGTTTTGGGACCCCCCTTTTTTCTCGCCCCCCCTTGACGAACCCCCCCAAAATTTTCAGGGGCTGCTCAGAAACAAAATGTGCCGTTTTCCTGAAAATTTCAGCCAATTCCGTCCACAAACGCCAAAGTTATTAGACATAGAATTTTCAAAAATCCCATAGAGAAAAAATCCTAACTATATATACCTACTGGCGACCGCCAGTAGGTAATATATATATATTCACTGAAAAAACCATAGGTTATAGACCATATATAGTTAGGAATTAGCATTTACAAAACCTTGAAAATTCACTGAAAAAACCATGGGTTATAGACCATATATAGTTAGGAATTAGCATTTACAAAACCTTATTTTACTCACACAAAACCATTGAAATTCCATATATAGTTAGTTGTACTAACTATATATCGCGCACCCGCAATCCACTGCTGATCATGTCACATATTACATCATTCATGACATGGTCAGTGACATCACTGATGACATCACTGATGACATCTCAAATGCTGCTTTTACTAGCTTATTAAAGGAGACTGATTTACTGTCTGGCAAAGTTAAATATATAAATCTTTCTGAGTCTACACTAGTAGTACTTGATACCATACAGTTCTCGCAGTCATGCTGCCATTGATAAGAAAGCCCAAACAGCTGATCTACATCTACACCTTCAGCATGCAATACATCAAGCATATACATTAAAAACTCCTGACAATCTTGCTGAATATTTTGAGAGAATTGTGTTTGGCCTGAACATCTGTCTAACAGATTTCGAATTTCAGACACACTTTCTATGTTTGTTCTATCAGTGCTACATTTTTCTAAGACAGAATTTAACAAACTGCAAAATCTTTGATCAGAATTGACCACAATCTCTTCTTTTACATTTTCTAGAGAAAACAAAACATTAACCACTACATTAGCATAGCAGTTGACACCAGAACTGTTTTCAAATTGAAAACCAACAACATCTTCAACAGAATCCTTTTTGTTTCTGCTTATAATTTCAGGTTCATCGACTTTTCGTCTTTTTGCTACAACCTCCCTAGTATTGGTCACATTTCTTCGTTTCCGGCCTACCACACGTTTCTCAAACAAAGGATATTGAGGCAAATGTGGCGCATACTCTCTTCTTAACCTATTGTATTCCTTAACACAATCTAGATCCGCACAAATGTTTGTGACATCACACTCAATCAAGTACAATCCCGATAAAGTTCTAACTCGTGACAATGCCACATATGCCATACCCTCCTTGAACACAGAACTGCCAATATTCACCAATGCACTGTCTACACTTAAACCTTGCGATTTATGGATTGTCACCGCATATGCCAAGCAAACAGGAAACTGCTTACGGCGAACATATAAGTCTTTTACAAGCAAAAATCTAGCAGAACAACGACCAATTAGCTGTACTTCCTCAATGCCATCAAATTTAATTTTTAAAAATTCAATTCCAGAGGGAGGAGCTTGGCGGGCATCCGAGATGGCCGCGTGAGCACAGCGCTCCCCGGACCCCCGCCACTCCCGGCATAATATCCTGAACAAATCCTGATTTTTCACGAGGATTTGTATAGAGGACGTTGGGCTGATCTACCTGGACCTTTCAGAATTTTATTTCGACACCGGGTGCCGGAGTTACGGTGATTCGAACTTTTGGGCTCCGACCCTGAGGTGCGCCCGGGACTGGGTGAGGTTCAGTGGCCGTCTTGGAGTTGAACAACAACGGCAGGGGGATTGGACTTGTGGGTCCCCCTCTTAAGTTTCGGTTTCGATTCTGCCTCAGACTGAGACATCGGCGAGAGAGTCGGGCCAGAGCTGGGTCCTGGGTACGAGTCGGCTGTCGGGCCTTGGGCTGGACTATTCTCCTATTTGGCTGTCCCTATCCTAGTGGTACCCTTGTTGCGGCCCTTTGGTCCCGAGGCCTCACTTTCTGGTGCCCGGTCCGTTGACCCTGGTGAATCTCCTTGTGACGCATCTCCAAGATGGCGGGCAGAGGGGACCGGGAGACACGGAAGACGAAGACACGTCTGCGCGGGGGTCCGGTCCAATCTAACGTCATGGACCGTTATACCCACTCGAAAGGGTCCCCCGGAGCTGCCCTGCCCGGTCCCAGCGCGTCTGACCACATCGTGGATGCGTCAACGGAGCCTTCCTTGCAGGACATCATGGGCGCCATTTCTGGCATGAGGGAGTCGATAGGCCAACAATATGAAACCTTGGCCCACAAAATCGACACCGTGGCCATTGATGTGAACTTAATTCGAGCCGATCTTTCAAAAACCAATGAAAAGGTGAAATCATTGGACCTCAAATCATCCAGCCTCACGGCAGACGTCTCTGAGATACAGATGGAGATTGGCAATCTCCGTAGGGTGAACGATTTCATGACCCGGCGCTTGGACGACTTTGAAAACAGGGCACGTCGCTGTAATGTTCGCGTGGTTGGTGTTCCGGAGAATCCAGAACCCCACTCGGTTGATCTCCTAGTTGAAGACCTGATCCAAAACCACCTCTCTCCATCTGGACTGAGTAAATTTTTCACAGTGGAGCATGCACATCGTGTTCCGGGGGGCCAGGGTAAGCCAGGTGCCCCGCCGAGACCTATTGTTGCAAAACTTTTCCACTATAGGGATCGGGACGCTATCCTGCAAGCATCGCGTGTGAAGGGCCCGGTGGCCTTTGAGAATGCCACAGGGAACTTTTATCCGGACTTTTCCCAACAGGTCCAGAAGCAGCGTATGGGATTTCGTGGTGCCAAGAAGCGTCTTAGGGACATGGGGATGCGCTACGCTATGCTTTTTCCGACCAGGCTGCGGGTTGAGTACAATGACCGAACTTTTTTCTTTGATCGGCCGGATGCTGTGAATGACTGGCTGGACTCTCTGCCTGACCGACCTCCTGAGACTGAGCCCGAGGCCCACCCGGGCGGTGCTGAAGGGGGTGTAGAGAGCTGAACATTTCGTCTTCGCCTGGGGCCTTGTTTTGGATAACTCTTTCCAGGATTGTATGCCTACGTTCCTCTATTGTTTATGTGATTTGTTGTATGTTTTTCTCGTTATTGGTCTTGATCGGGGTGGCGGGTGGGACGGAGCCTTTCCTCCTCCGGGGTCTTTGTGTAGAATGGGGGTTCTTGGGCGACAGGCACACTGCAGGTTGGGGTGGCTTTTTAGCTTTTTGCAGGGGTGCAGGGTGGGGGGTGTTCTTTTGTTTGTTGGGGGGTGGGCGGTAGGGAAGTTCGTTATTTGTGTGTTCTGTTTTCAAGGCGACTCTATCCTGTATTTGATGATGTTTCTTGTGTCATGCTCATTGGTGGGGGGTTTTGGCGTTGCTGGGTGGGATGGGGGTAGCGGGTTGAGATTTGTTTCGTGGAACGTTAACGGTCTGGGGGATCGTATCAAACGGAGTGTGGTGTTGAAATGTATACGACGTTTATCTCCGGATATTGTTTTCCTGCAGGAGACTCATTTGGTGGGCAATATTTGCCATGCGATGAATAGGTGGGGCTATCGCCTCGTAGCACATTCGGGGTTTTCCTTGGGTTCTAGGGGTGTGGGTATCCTTGTTCGGGCTTCCCTCCCCCTGGCTATTGATGATGTGATTCTGGATGATCGGGGGCGCTATGCTGTCCTTGTGGGTCGCTATGAGGGTCGTGCCCTCTCCTTATTCACGGTTTATGTGCTCCCCGGCCTGCAGACTTCTACCTTTTCCGATTTGGGCCGTGTGTTGTTGGACCTCCCTGATAGTACTCTATTTATGGCTGGTGATTTTAATTCTGTGTTCTCCGGTCTACACGATCGCCATCCCCCTAGAGATACTCCTGCGGCCCAACGGTGGTTGGGTGGGTTTTTGGATACATTTGGCTTGGTGGATTGCTGGAGGCTTTTGCATCCTACTCAGCTTCAATACACCTTTCACTCTGGGGCCCATGGGAGTCTGTCTAGATTGGACTATTTCCTGATGCCTGCGGCTCAGTCGCCAGCGGTGCGTGAGATTGTACACCTACCCAGGGGCATTTCTGACCACTCTCCGCTCTGGCTCCGTTTTGAGATTGGAGTGGAGGCGGTGGGCCGGGTGGCTCCTATCAACCCGTGGTACCTTACCTCCCCGGAGACCCGCAGCCTTTTGCTTAAGTCTTTGGACGCATATTTTCTAGATAACGAGGGGTCGGTTTCCTCTGCGGTGTCCCTGTGGGAGGCCTTTAAGACGGTGATTCGTGGGCAGGCCCTCTCCCTTATTGTTGAAGCTAAGAGGGCGAGGAATCGGGAGGTGGTGGACCTTGAGGGAGAGATTTCTGCACTGGAGGCTGCTTTGGAATCGGGTGTCACGTCTGCGAAACTCCACGCCCTGGGTCTGAAACAATTTGCCTATAAGTCTATGGTCATGGATGCTGCTAAACTGATGTTTCGGGAACAACAGGGTCGTTTGTATGACGTGGGGGACAAAGCGGGTAAATTACTGGCATGGTTGGATAAGAAGGAGAGAGCTAATCGAGTGGTGCCCGTGATTCAGTCATTGAGTGGTGCGAGTGTGACGGATCCGATTGGAATAGTTGACTGTTTTGCTGAGTATTTTCGTGTGGTTTATACCCCTGTGTCTGTGAGGGATGTGGCTGACTCTCGCCTTCTGTTGCGTGATATAGCTCTGCCCAGTGTTTCCGATTTGGATCGTGTAGCGTTGGATTCCCCCTTTACTGTTGATGAGATAGCTACTGCCATCCGTTCACTCCGTTCGGGCACAGCATTGGGCCCGAACGGGTTGCCGATTGAACTGTACAAGCTACGTCCCGACAGAGTGGCGCCCTATCTTCGCGCCATGTTTCTGGAGTCCCGGGAACGGGGTATTCTCCCATATGATCAGCGTCTGGCCACAATAGTTGTCATCCCCAAGGATGGTAAACCGCGGGACCTTTGTTCATCCTATAGACCCATATCCCTGCTGAATGTTGAGCCCAAGGTATTGGCGAAACTCCTGGCGACCCGCCTCCTGACGGTCATTAGTGACTTGGTCCATCCGGATCAATCCGGATTTATCCCGCATCGCAACACGGCTCTTAACCTACGTCATCTCCACGGTGCGATTGCGAGGGCGGGGCTTCTGACGGAGCCGGCCATTTTGGCATCGTTGGATGCCTCGATGGCTTTTGACACTGTGGAATGGCCTTATCTTTGGGCGGCTCTTGAGAAATTTGGTTTCGGGCCTGAGTTTATTGGTTGGGTCAAGTTATTATATGCTGAACCCTTAGCACAAGTTGTGGTGAACGGTAGAGTTTCGACCCCTTTCAACCTTGGCAGGGGAACCCGTCAGGGTTGCCCCTTGTCTCCTTTGCTTTTTGCGCTTGCCTTGGAACCGTTAGCTGCATGGCTTCGGTGGGAGCCTTCGCTTAAAGGGATTCGTTGGTCGCTGGACTTTGAGGACCGCGTCTCACTTTACGCGGATGACATTCTTTTATATCTCACCTCCCCGCGTAAATCTCTGACTGTCTTATTTGATGTACTTACTTCATTTGGTGCCAACTCAGGCCTCGTTATTAACTGGGCCAAGTCCTGCGTGTATGTTCTTTCGGGTGTTTTGCCCCCATTGCCGAGCAGACTTCCTATCCAGGTGGTCCAGTCTGGCTTTAAATATTTAGGGATCTTCATTACGTTGGACTCCTCACTCCGATTTGAGCGTAATCTCCTCCCCCCGTTGCTTAGATTGCGACTGGACGTGGCCCGTTGGCGTAAGCTTCCTTTGTCTCAGCTGGGCAGGGCGGCTCTGTTTAAAATGATGTCCTTGCCGCGGTTCCTTTATGCGCTCCAGAATTCCTATGATGACATCCCCAAGACCTATTTCCGAGAGATTGAGAGTCTTCAAAGGCAATTGATTTGGGACGGGCGTCCACGTATTGCCCTCGCGAAACTCACCATCCCTTGGTACGACGGGGGCATGGCGCTCCCCGACATCAAGAGATATTATTGGGCTTCCCAGTTGTCTGCTATTAATCACGTGATGTTTTCACCGGGTCGTAATCCTGCATTTGAGATGGATAGACTCCTGCTGCCGGGTGGGGACTTTAATAGAGTGCTTTATTCTAGAACAGCCGGGCGCCATCTTGTGGGCCCGTCCAGGATTGCAGTTACTGTGTGGCGAGCCGCGAATGTGAGTTTGGGATGGGAGGATCGAATGACACTGGCGACGCAGCTTTACGCCTCTGAACGTTTGGGGTGCCTCTGGTCTACTAAGGGCTTCGACCGCTGGGATATGATTGGGATATGTAAGGTGGGTGATGTCTGTTCGAAAGGTAGTGTGAAGTCATTCCAGACCCTCCAGGCGGAATACGGTTTGAATGGTAGAGAATGTTTTCGCTATCTGCAGGTCCGACACGCCCTCGCCTCAGTCCTGACTCCTGATGAGACCCTGCCCGAGTCTTCCCCCCTCGAAGATCGTGTCCTTGATGGTCACCTGCCTGATAGCACTATTTCCCTGATTTATAAGAAGCTGATCAATAATCGGGCAGACTTATTGGTCCGACTTCGGGAGGTTTGGGTGGGCGATGGGTTGGAATTGGACGACGAGGATTGGCAATCGGCACTCTCTTCTCCGAAAGAGGTAGCCATCCCTGCCCGTCTCCGTTTGGTTCAACTTAAAATCCTTCATCGCGTATATGTCACTGGTCCGCGTCTGGTGACAATGGGCTTTTCCCCGGATGGGTTATGTAAGCGTGGTTGTGGGTCAAGTGCTACTTTTTTACATATTCTTTGGGAGTGCCCAGTGGTGGCGGCCTACTGGACTGCTGTGCTTGCGGTGATGACTGCTGTGACTGGTGTTGCCCTGCGGCCGGAGACACGACGGTGTCTGTTGAATGTGTGGGAACCCACCGACTACTCTGTAGCCCAGACCAGATGGGCTACCTTGGGTTACATGATTGCGAAACGGGATATTGCGCAACCCTGGGGCGCGTCCAGACCCCCTGAGGTCTCGAAATGGGAGGACAACATGGACTGGTCCATGTTTCGTGAGAAGACTGTGTATGTGGCCAGGGGCAGACCCAGGGCGTGGACGAAGATTTGGGGCCAGTGGAATGAATATCGTGGGGATATCTGTACCCCTCCCATTGTTGGCACTACTGATGTTATTCTGTCTCCCTAGGCGAGCGTTCCCGGAACATTTTCATACTGTTCTGTGAATTTCCGGCTCTCCCCGCTGCTCCCCCCCCCCCGACCTTGTTAGAGTCTCATGGCTCGTGTTATGTTCTCCTGATTGTTGACCATCCCCTCCGTTCTTTGGGCTGACCTTGATTACTATGCATTCGCCTTTTTAGTGTTTGTTGTTTTTATCTATAAAACAGAAAATTAATATGCTCTGTGATATGTTTGGAGTAATGCTTGTACCTGATTTGTGCCTGATCACGGGAATACATTTCTACTTCTTTCCTTGTGCCTTATTATTAGCGGCCGGCCCGTGAGGTTGGAGGCCCATTCTTGTATTTTTCTATGCTTGCTCAAATAAAGGTTTTTGAAAAAAAAAAAAAAAAAAATTTCAATTCCATCTCTATTTCTGTATTTCACAAAATCAACAACATTACCCATTGATCCATTTACCAGACCTCTTTCAACATGTAAATTCCTTCTTAAAATTATACGGCAGTTCAAGCACACATTCAGAGTCTTTTCAAAACCTGCAGTTTTAGATATACTCTTCTCTAATGAATCCAATTTTGTTTTCAGATTCTCAGACAAAATAATTGTTGATCCCATATGCTCTACTCTGTCAATAGCTTCCAGTTTCACAATCTCTTGCTCTTCTAAATGCAACATTTTGTTGTTGAATTTGGCACATTCTGCAAGAGTTGGCATCAAACATATTCCAGATTTCTTCTCAGTAATTTTCTGAAAAATATTCTCAGGCACAACATCTTGTTCTGGATATAAATTTGACAGTAATCGTGCATGTAAAGCTTCTTTCCCATGCTCGGTCACTTTTCCAATTCTAACATCTTGTAGAATAGTCTTGTAAACTTCATCCTTCGCCTGACGCATATTTTCATGCAGTTCAGCATAATTGAAGTTTAACCATATATTGACATTGCCAATGCTGCCTAGGCACTTCCTGGTATCTTCATGCGTGAGCATTTTGAACACAGGTTGCCCTTTCACTGGTGTCAGCTGCAGAAGATCTCCGAAAACAATGGTGTGTTTGCCACCAAATAACACATCATACTCTGTTTTGAGAACTTCTTGCATTCTCAAATGCACAAAGGCAAGCATGACATTGGAAACCATGCTTACTTTGTCAATGATAAGAAGTTTCATTTTCCTCAAGATTCTTGAAACTTCAAAACAAGCATCTCCAGATAGCTTGTGATATTGTAATTTGTTGTCATGCTCCACTGGCAGCATCAGTAAACGATGTAAAGTAATCCCTTTAATGTTATGTGCTGCCAGTCCAGTTGGAGCGGTGACAACACAAGACAGCGATGACTCTGTCCTTTCCTGCAAATAACATGAAATTGCTTTAATAAGGAAACTTTTTCCAGTTCCCGCTTCTCCACTCACGTACAGTCGGACAGGCTTCAACGACGTACATGAGCACTCTTTCTTGTCATGACTTAATCCATGATCAATTTGCATGGTAACTTCGTCATATATTTTCCTCTGCTCAACGTTGAGTTGTCTTTCCAACTCTTCTAAGTTAACCGCATCCTCCTGAGCATGTGCCATGGCTCTTTCCACTTCATTCATAGCAGTGGCAGCTTCATTTTCGATAACAGGTCCTCCTAGTGGATCCTGACTCAATGAAGCAGAACTCTGACTGTCCTGAGAACTGTCTCTGGCAATCTCGGCTGCAATCATTGCTTCCTGCTCAATTTCCGCATTCAACATTTCTACATATTTGGGAAAAGCAGGACATTCTATGGTCTCCTTGGCGGCATTGAAAGAGTCTTCGTAACAGAGAAAATCTCCAAGCAGTTCCTCTTCTGCACGCCAAGGCTTGAAAAGTTGCAAAAGTGCTAAATAGAAAAACTCCTTTTTTTCAGGAGATTCGCCACTCAATTTTCGATGGTTTACCAAGTGGCATTTTCTTTGCTTGACCAGACATCCCTCACTTCCTATTACAGCATACACTCCTTTCTCAGTATCTTCTTTGATGTTCCTCTTGAATATGTAACTTTGAAGAACCTCATATAGACAAACATTCTAGAGGTGAATGCTTCGATTTGGATAATATGTATCCAACATGTTGGTCTTCAAAATGTCGGTACTGTTTGGCTCCTTTTCCGCCAAATACTCAATTTCCCGCACAGGTTTGAGAACTCGATTACGCTTTGCTGCAAGACCAAGACTCGCCCAAATGATACTCCTGGACTTGGCATAGAGACTTGCTGAAGACAACCGGTCAGAACATTCGTACGCTCCAATTTCTCGATGCGACAACATCTTCAGACTGAAACTGTACAACTTCTTGCTGAGGCTCTTTTCATGGGAAATGTCCTCCCACATATCCTTCAATTCTGTCTTCTCTTTTTTGGTGATGTAAGACGTCACATACCGAGCCACAGCCATACAGTTATCAGCCACAAACTGTATATCCATGTTAGCATTCCACATGGACAAAATCACCGGGTTGTAGTCGTTGATGTACTTGAACTCTTCGTTCCTCTTCAAATTGTATGTGTTTTTAGGTGATTTCTTCATCACATTATGTCGCAGCGAAGACATCAAACTGTTTACTCTTCCTTTAGAAATCACTGGTCGTGGAAAGCCGAAACGACATTTGGTGTAGAACTTGTCCTTGTTTCGGAATTTACGACGACAGTACTTTCCACATCGATGGCTTTGGAAACGCAGAACTTTTTCTCTTAGGCTTTTCTTCTCCTTTGCGTTTGGAACAGCACACGTAAAATACTCTTGTATAAAACTCATCACTGAGTCTTCTGGATCCGTTCCAAATTTAGGTGCATCCTTGATCCACAGCAACATATGTATATGAGGAGCACCTCTTGCTTGGTACTCCTTTCTCCAGAAGAAATCCAACACCTCTCCAAGAGGTGGATTCTTCTTATTCATGATGAAAGACATCATAGCTTCAAATCTATGATTGAAGTACCTACATACATTGACTGGATCCAAAGAGCACAGTTCTCCGGTTGTCTTGAATTCGATGTTTTCTACGTTAGCATTTGCCTCTCGTAGAAATTCAAGTAAGTCTTCCCAGCCATACTCGGCACAGCTCAGAGTGAGGAACCATGTGGGAGTTCCTAAGTTCCTCAGCATACATTTTAAATCACCATGACGACGGTACCAGTACACATTAGTACCACGCTGACACGCCATGAGATTAATCAGGTGAGAATCCAAAATACTGTCTTGGACATTGACTTTATCCATAAAGTCACTTGCCGAGATGTTTTGCATGTGTATACCACTTTTCAAGATGTGGTTCACTGCATATGACAGTCCAGACAGATCGCTTTCAAACAGGAGATGAAACAAATAGGGAATGCATTGTCGAAACCTAGCATCTCCTGCATACAATCGCAAAGTCCGGTATTCAGAAGCAGGAATTTGATGAGGTCCCTCATCATATCTTCCTCCCTTACCTGTTGGAAAAAGCTGTGGGAAACACCGAGCTTCCAAACTTTCCTCCCAAACACTAATGGGACTCCCTTTGGCTTGTTTCATTTGAAACAACTCAATAGCATTCCCCATGACTTCCTTGGAATGCAAAGGATGAACACTATAATGTTCATATATTTCTTTACTAGTAGAGGGTTCTACTTTCTCAATTTGACCAGCACACAAATCACTATCCTCTTCCTCACTTACTTCCTCTTCTGCAACATATACATTCTTATAGTATTTATTATTTTTTTTTCAAATACAATGTTGCCTTTTTAACTTTCCTAACATCCACTAAATCTTGCCATATTTTCTTATTCTTTGTCGGAACCCCATTAACTAAGATAACCAGAGGTTCCTCTTCCACTTTTTCTACTCCAATTGTGTTAATGTTTTTCTTCAAATCTAGAGGCAAATAAACAACTCTTCCCTTTAATCCTCTCTGTAAATCTGATGGAGGCAATTTCCCTGTCTTTGGCTCCATTCTTACAATAGCCTGAAAGGGATGGATACTTTGAATCAAAATAGATTCATAAGTATTTAAATCCTTCAATTCAGAAGGAATCTCAACCAATTCCAGATTATTATGAACTGCTCTAGCAGGCATCTGGTTTTGATTTAATTTGCAATAACAATAAGTACACACACGTTGATCCAATCCCAAATCAAAACAATTTTCTACCATCAAGTATGTTGTGAAATCCTTCCATTCACTATTATTTTCCCTTTCACTTTTTGCATATAAATCCACTAACTTAGTCTGATTCTTATAAGTGCGTCGACCACACACACAAGTGTTGTTTAAGCATAATTGCTGGACTCTTAGCATAATACAACATTCTAACTAATTTCCTCACTTTATTATGATGCACTGCTAGCATCCTGAAATGATGAAAAACACTCTGGCATACTCTCCTGGAAAGACAAGCCAGTGAATGACCATGCAAACCTGTCACTTCTCTCACTCTGCAAGGATCTAATTCTTGCAACAACCTCATTTTCTGCTTCAAACTTTTCTTATTAAATGACCGTACAAAATCACAAAGCAAATTGATGGAATCCTGTCGCACACTGCAAATACTACTACACTTCCAGGTGTACACAGGACCCTTAGCACGTCTTCCTAAAACCTCATTACCTAACACCTCTTCTGCCTCTGTTGTCACAAGTTTTTCTTTTTCAACTGGACAACCATCTTTCACTTCATAAGCACGACCACTGGTGTCAACTGCATGCACCAAATCATTATCCTGGAAATAACTCTCCTCATTAAAAAATGCCTCACAGCTTGAACTATGCATCCATTCTCCAGAAAAAACTTCACAAAAATTACTACGATTAACTATTCTCTTCCATCTACTATTTCTTTTGAAATCATAAATTGCCTTGTTTAGCTTCCTAATTCTATTGATTATCAAAATAAATAACTTGCGTTTAATTTCAAATGCCTGATCAATAACTTTCTCAACTTTTTTTTTTCTCTTATAAAAAAGCACTTTCTGTTGACCTTTCTTAATATTTTTTAACAAATTGCCAATTATCCTGTTGCGGAACATTCGTTTACGAATGTCCCTAAACTGTTGTTTCCTTCTACTATCATGCACAGAGTTATCTCTTGCTCTAGCAGTAACATTTTTGATTGGCCTTTCCTTTCCGTTTGAATTTCTTCTCTTTTTCTGGACTGAAACATTTTCTGTAGTGATATTTTTTTTACTACAAATATTTCTTATGAATGTTTTTGTACTCTTACCCGGTGCTTTCTTGGTGACTTGACGATTTTTTTTTGTAGAGGACTGCTGCTGTAAATGATGGACCTGCTGTCTTTGACGTTTTGTAGCCTTTCTCATTCTCTCCTTAGTTGGCATTCTCAAAATTTGAAATTATCTGCAGTTGAATCTGTGGTAAAATATAATAAAAAATGTTATTAACCACTATTACCAAACAGTAAATCAATAACAGTCATCAAAATCTTAACACACTACTTAACATTTTTACATATAATATTTTTTAGTGCTTTGGCAAATTTAGAATACAGAAATAGCAGAAAAGAAATGGAATTCTTCTTCATTTACCTGTCCTGTTTTATATGTGAATCTGATCTAATTTTATGAGCATATTTTAATATTTTATTGAAGACACTACACATAACCTGTTTTTGAAGGTGTGTTTAATTTAAAATTAAACAGTTTACATTTTTACTTTTCATTTATTGTAAATTTTAAAAATAAATGTTTATAGTTCCATAGGCTCAAGCAGGTCAGCTTCCCACCCTATGTCATATAATTCGGACAAATCTGCATCCTCATCACGTTCTTCTTCATCCTCAGGATTTAAATCATCCAAGGGATCAACATCCACTGATGTTTCAATTACGAGTTCAATGATGAGGTCGAAATCAACTGATTGCTGATTGTCGCTCATGTTGATGTTGTCTTTATCTTTAAAGAAAGATAACAACAATGAGATGTTGCAGAGTAAGAGACAAATCTCAGAGATTATAATAGTAAAATTGTTTAACAAGAGTAACATTTTGCAGCTATTATTTAGCCATGTCCAGCGATGCTGAGCAGGTGAAGCCTATGTCTAATTTTTCAGTGAACAGGACTCATCTCTTCTTAACCTTGGATAAGCCTCACCGACTCTGTGTCCCCTGCACATACTTAAATGTAAAGGGGCAGATTTATGTTAAATGGCACATCCCCAGGCATGCACCAGTTAACGTGCACCACTGCTCTGCCACCCATGGTGTGCCGCATTTACAATCAGATAGGAAAAAGCTCCGTCAAAACCCTGCGCCTGCTTTAAGCAGGCATAGGTCTTGACGCAACATTGTGGAGATGGGGCACCCCTGAGCCTTGCTGGAGCTGCATCGCACTTGCGATACAACTCCAGCAATGCGCCACCTTTACGGCACAGATGCGTCACGCATCTGTGCCATTTTTGCCCCATGCTGCGCCGCATTGTAAATGCAGCACACCATGGGTAGCGGAACAGCGGCGCAGGATGACTGGCACATCCCTGGTGATGCGCCAGTCATCATAAATCTATCCCTAAGCTTCTTATCTTGTTACAGATGAACCGCCATATGTATCATCAAACTATTTTGCATTTCCTAAATAGCGAATTTTATGGGTTAAATAGCGATTCTTTACCATTCCTAATTTGCGATGAGCAAATTGCTAATTGCAAATTACCCATTCATTTCCATGGGCCAGGAGGCCCATAGGAATGAAGGTGCAATTTGCGATTAGCAATTAGCTCATCACAAATTAGGAATTTTTCCAAAGGTGCAGGGGTGTCTCAAGAACACCCTGCTGCACCCCTGAAAAAGAAATTTGGGGGCTTATGGCGCACATACATGCCCTAAGGGCATGTATGGGCGTCATATGGCACCTTTTGTTTTTTGGAAAAAAAGCTTTTTGAAAAGAATTCGCAAATTACCACCAACTAGAAGTTGGTGGTAGTTTGCAAATCCTTAATGGCATTTTTTGCATATTTTTTGTTTGATACATTGCATTTAAGGAATCGCAAAATTTGCAAATCCTTCAGTGCATTCGCAAAAAAGGGAATAGCAAATTTTGCTATTCCTTATTTTGCATCAAACTTGTTTGATACATACCATTTGTCTAATTAGCATTCGCAAAGGCCGAAATTCGCAGAATTTTGACCTTTCCGAATGGTAATTAGCTTGATACATATGGCCCCAAGTGAGGCCTGTCTTGCAACATGGTGCATCTTTTGCATCACTGCTGCATCGGTTTCATGTGGCACGTTTTTTTTACACCATGACACATCTGCCTAAATGCATCAATTTGTAATTTTGTCGCCTCATAGCAAATCTTTTGCACCACCGCTGCATCACAAAAGTGACGCACAGTGGCGCAAAAGAGGCAGACACCTATCATAAATCTGTCCCTAGCATTTTAAATGATTAATTCAGGATGACGATAAGGTGTGGCCTATCCAGAGGTTTGTTTAAGGTGAGGCCTACTCAGGATTGCAGATTAAAGTTACGCTTGATGAAGAATACAGAGGAGATAATACATGTAAAGGCCTACCAATGAAGTAAGTAATGTCCACTTTATTGCGCCAGTCATCATAAATGTATCCCTAAGCTTCTTATCTTGTTACAGATGAACCGCCATATGTATCATCAAACTATTTTGCATTTCCTAAATAGCGAATTTTAAGGAATAAATAGCGATTCTTTACCATTCCTAATTTGCAATGAGCAAATTGCTAATTGCAAATTACCCATTCATTTGCATGGGCCAGGAGGCCCATAGGAATGAAGGTACAGTTTGCGATTAGCAATTAGCTCATCGCAAATTAGGAATTTTTCCAAGGGTGCAGGGGTGTCTCAAGAACACCCTGCTGCACCCCTAAAAAAGAAATTTGGGGGCATATGGCGCACATACATGCCCTAAGGGCATGTATGGGCGTCATATGTCACCTTTTGTTTTTTGGAAAAAAAGCTTTTTGAAAAGAATTCGCAAATTACCACCAACTAGAAGTTGGTGGTAATTTGCAAATCCTTAATGGCATTTTTTGCATATTTTTTGTTTGATACATTGCATTTAAGGAATCGCAAAATTTGCAAATCCTTCAATGCAATCGCAAAATAAGGAATAGCAAATTTTGAATTAAGGACATTTTAAGTCATTTCCCCATGTACAGTGTTTTCAAATTATGATTTGAAAATCGTTTTTAGGGAAAAGGAATGGTTTGTAAATTTATGACAAGGACATAATGGTGTATGCTTCTTTATAAGGCATTTCAGTGTCTCTGATGTCATTTTTCCCATATTACATTAAAAGACCTTTCCCCGTGGAGCACATTCCTTGTAAATATGGTCCCACCTGTGCATGGTAAATTTAGATTTTGACTGTTTGAGTTACATAGCCATGTTAAAAGTGACCCAAAAAAGTTGCAAAGGCTTCAAAAAAACACTTTCATGTGTCTTAAGGACATTTTAAGTCATTTCCCCGTGGGCAGTGTTTTGTAAGTGCCGCAAAAGAGGCATACACCTATCATAAATCTGTCCCTAGCATTTTAAATGATTACTTCAGGATGACGATAAGGTGTGGCCTATCCAGAGGTTTGTTTAAGGTGAGGCCTACTCAGGATTTCAGATCAAAGTTACACTTGATGAACAATACAGAGGAGATAATACATGTAAAGGCCTACCAATGAAGTAAGTAATGTCCAGTTCATTGTGCCAGTCATCATAAATCTATCCCTATGCTTCTTATCTTGTTAGAGATGAACTGCCATATGTATCATCAAACTATTTTGCATTTCCTAAATAGCGAATTTTAAGGAATAAATAGCGATTCTTTACCATTCCTAATTTGCAATGAGCAAATTGCTAATTGCAAATTACTCATTCATTTCCATGGGCCAGGAGGCCCATAGGAATGAAGGTGCAATTTGCGATTAGCAATTAGCTCATCGCAAATTAGGAATTTTTCCAAGGGTGCATGAGTGTCTCAAGAACACCCTGCTGCACCCCCTGAAAAAGAAATTTGGGGGCATATGGCGCACATACATGCCCTAAGGGCATGTATGGGCGTCATATGGCACCTTTTGTTTTTTGGAAAAAAAGCTTTTTGAAAAGAATTCGCAAAATACCACCAACTAGAAGTTGGTGGTAATTTGCAAATCCTTAATGGCATTTTTTGCATATTTTTTGTTTGATACATTGCATTTAAGAAATCACAAAATTTGCAAATCCTTCAGTGCAATCGCAAAATAAAGAATAGCAAATTTTGCTATTCCTTATTTTGCATCAAACTTGTTTGATACATACCATTTGTCTAATTAGCATTCGCAAAGGCCAAAATTCACAGAACTTCGACCTTTGCAAATGCTAATTAGCTTCATACATATGGCCCCAAGTGAGGCCTGTCTTGCAACATGGTGCATCTTTTGCATCACTGCTGCATCAGTTTCATGTGGCACGGTGTTTTTTACACCATGACACATCTGCCTAAATGCATCAATTTGTAATTTTGTCGCCTCATAGCAAATCTTTTGCACCGCCGCTGCATCACAAAAGTGACGCACAGTGGCGCAAAAGAAGCATACACCTATCATAAATCTGTCCCTAGCATTTTAAATGATTAATTCAGGATGACGATAAGGTGTGCCCTATCCAGAGGTTTGTTTAAGGTGAGGCCTACTCAGGATTGCAGATGAAAGATACGCTTGACGAAGAATACAGAGGAGATAATACACGTAAAGCTCTACCAATGAAGTAAGTGATGTCCACTTCATTGCGCCAGTCATCATAAATGTATCCCTAAGCTTCTTATCTTGTTAGAGATGAACCGCCATATGTATCATCAAACTATTTTGCATTTCCAAAATAGCGAATTTTAAGGAATAAATAGCGATTCTTTACCATTCCTAATTTGCAATGAGCAAATTGCTAATTGCAAATTACCCATTCATTTCCATGGGCCAGGAGGCCCATAGGAATGAAGGTGCAATTTGCGATTAGCAATTAGCTCATCGCAAATTAGGAATTTTTCCAAAGGTGCAGGGATGTCTCAAGAACACCCTGCTGCACCCCTGAAAAAGAAATTTGGGGGCATATGGCGCACATAAATTTTAACAACATTCCTTTACGTCAAAAACGATTTTCAAGTCATAATTTGAAAACACTGCACCCGGGGGGAAATGACTTAAAATGTCCTTAAGACACATGAAAGTGTTTTTTTAAAGCCTTTGCAAGTTTTTGGGTCACTTTTAACATGGCTATGTAACTCAAACAGTCAAAATCTAAATTTACCATGCACAGGTGGGACCATATTTACAAGGAATGTGCCCCACGGGGAAAGGTCTTTTAATGTAATATGGGAAAAATGACATCAGAGACACTGAAATGCCTTATAAAGAAGCATACACCATTATATCCTTGTCATAAATTTACAAACCATTCCTTTTCCCCAAAAACGATTTTCAAATCATAATTTGAAAACACTGCACATAGGGAAATGACTTAAAATGTCCTTAAGACACATGAAAGCGTTTTTTGATTGCCTTTCCAGCATGGTTGGGTCACTTTTAACATAGCTATGTAACACAAACATTCAAAATCTAAATTTGCCATGCACAGGTGGGAGCATATTTACAAGGAATGTGCCCCACGGGGAAAGGTCTTTTAATGTAATATGGGAAAAATGACATCAGAGACACTGAAATGCCTTATAAAGAAGCATACACCATTATATCCTTGTCATAAATTTACAAACCATTCCTTTTCCCCAAAAACGATTTTCAAATCATAATTTGAAAACACTGCACATAGGGAAATGACTTAAAATGTCCTTAAGACACATAAAAGCGTTTTTTGATTGCCTTTGCAGCATGGTTGGGTCACTTTTAACATAGCTATGTAACACAATCATTCAAAATCTAAATTTGCCATGCACAGGTGGGAGCATATTTACAAGCAATATGCTCCACAGAGAAAGGTCTTACATTAAAATGGGAAAAATAACATCAGAGACACTCAATTGCCTTATAATGAAGCATACACCATTATGTCCTTGTCATAAATATTATAACCATTCATTTTCCTCAAAAACGATTTTCAAATCATAATTTGAAAAGACTCCACAGCTCCTATGCACAATAACACCCTGTCAGTACTAATACTTCACATTTTCTTCAATTACATTTTCTCAAAGAAACAAAATCTATTTGTAAACACTTGAGACAAAGCAACATTTGAAGAACACAACTTTCTTCATAATTTTCTCCTTAAAGCACACTATTCTCTATCTAAATTAAAGAAATCTTTTCTCACCTCAGCAAATACTTTGAGTTTCAAAACAGTCTCAGAAACACACCAATTTGTCTTCAGCAGAGCAAAAGTTATGCACTCCAGAGTCTGCAGCTATCAAAAGCACAGAAATGCTGTAATTCTTCACACATATCTCTCATGTCACCCAATCAAAACTCTTCCCTCACTTTTTTTCAAATGAAAACCCTTCCCCCCTCTGCCATTTCATGCCTTTTCTGCATGGCAACCACCTCTTGGAAGACCTCTGGTGTTTGCAAGTTCACACAACAATGTTGCAATTGAACTCTGAACTCTCAGTGCACCTCATATCCAGTGCATTCTTTCATTTAATGATTTTTTTTTGACCACTCAAAATACATCTTTCAAACAACTCATCCATGCACCCTAACTTTCTGTTTTCAGCAATCAAAATCCACCAATCACTGTTACTGCTTCATTAACACAGAAACTCCACAGTTTTTTTCATTTTAAACTCTTATTTTTTCAACTGCCATTTCATTGCCACACTTCATCTGACTGCAGGAGAAGCTTCTCTCACCATGTTTTCTGTCTGGATTGTTGGACATAGTTACATCTATTGGGCTCAGAGGTATGCTGAGAACAGGAATTTACCTAACCTCAATCTACAAGATGTGGAAATTAAGTGGTTTGGCCACAGAGGATTAAAATGTCACCAATTGATACCATTGGTGAAAACCTTTATGCATTTGCCAAAACCTGACCTGTTAATTGTGCACTGTGGAGGTAATGATTTGGGCACTTTGACTGGGGTAGGTCTGGAAATGCTTTTAAAGGACACCTTTGAGCAATTGATGGCACTTTTTCCTCAGACTGCCTTGGTATATTCAAATATATGCCAAAGACAGAAATGGAGGTGGTCAAACCAATTTTGTCCACAAATTGAGAAGTCGAGGAAGCATGTAAACAAATCTGTTTCAGCTTACATGAGAGACCATGGAATGGGCTCCCTGTACAACAATAACTTGCGTTACTACATGCAAGATATCTACAGAGGAGATGGAGTTCACTTCTCAGATGAGGGCAACAGAATTTTCATTCTGAATTTAAGACTGTGCATTGGTACCTACTTATAAGTACCTAAATGTACCATAAACCCAAAAGCTCTTCTCAGAGCTACCCTACATCTGATCACTCACAATTATTATTTTACTCTAACATTTTTCACTAATTTTCAACAAAGTACGCTCCCTGGGGCGCTACCCGGTACGCGAACCGGGAGCTAACCTCGCTAAATTAAAAAAAAAAAGGTTTTTTTTTCGCACATATGGGCCTCCTCAGCCACCCTCAGAAAACCTAGGGGGTCAAGATAAGTCTACCGTGCCCCCTTCTACCCATTCTGAACATTATTTGCCCTCCATCTTGTATCTTAATTCGACCGAAACACAAAATGGTGGACTCCCGTAACGCTTAAGGTTCGCGAACCGGGGCGCTCACCAGTTTGCGTACCGGGTCGCTCCCTGGGAAGCGCACCATCAAAAAAGGTGGGAAAGTATTTTACAGAAAAGCGACCGGAGACAATTTCGCCAAATATAGATTAGCTCATACTACATACCAATGCCTACCATTTTCACAAATTTGATTGAAATTCCATTTAACCATTTAGCCTGTAGACCTCTCTAAATACCCTGAGGTAAATTACTTCACAAAACACATCTGAAGTGTTGGAATTGACAACCAATTAAAATGTTACTTTCATTTTCTACTTTTTTTACCTGACATTTGATTGGCTATGTACCTGAATATATATAAAGGAAGAGAGAGAAACACAGCCATTTTGACTACTACTTCCTGAACTACATTGCAAGATCATTTTCACTCACAACTTAAACTTCTTTTTAGAAGGTGAGATATTATTTTATAAATTTGAAAACATTTTCAGATAGTTATATACTATCCCTCTGTAAGAGTTAGACATTGAGAAAGGCTTCTTTATTATAATTATGGATTGATTTAGGTTTCTGTGGTATAATTATGAATTTACTTAGGCTTCTTCACAGGCACTTTTTAATAGTACTACTTCACGCCTGAAACCATACAGTGCCCATAGATTACTTCTCTGTTATAAACTCACAAGTACCTGTCTGAACTTAAACCCAACAGTGCCCTATCTCTACTGATATATTTATTTTTTATGCAAATTACAGCAATAAAATGGAAGGTGAGCAGAATGTTTCCTTCGAAATTGTTCTGGAGAACAACACAGAAAAAGATATTGAGGACAATGATGACTCAGATTTCATGGATGAATCACGGGACCATGAATTAGTTCAATGTGTAGAATCTGTGGATCATTTACTTCATTATGATGACGGTCAAATGTGGGAACTTATGTTCACTCAACAAGAGGACATATCGGACAGTCAAATGCTAGACGTTCTATTAAATTTTGAAAAACAATCCGAAAAATAAAATTGTATGTAATATTAAAAAATTGTTTGAGTCTTTAATCATTTTTATATGTAATTCATAAACTAGTTAAATGTTAGAAATGTTATTAAATTTTCAAACACAATCACAATAATAAATAATTGCTTAAAAAATAAAAAAAATAAAAAAATAATCAACAAAACCAACAATCAATTAACATACAGTATTTGAAAAGTCTATCATTCTTTTTTCCTTATAGTACGCTGCCCAGAACGCTTCCCGGTTCGCGAACCGGGCGCTACCCACGCAAAAAAAAACAAAAAAAGTTTTTTTTTTTTTTTTGCCCCGCGGGGCCCTTTTAAAGCCTCCACATTAAACCTAGGGGGTCAGGGAGGATCTACTATGCCCCCTTATGGTCATTTCCCCTTTGTTTTGGCCTCCTCTTGTCTCTCGATCCTACCGAGAGACAAGATGGCGGCCGCTCCGGACTGTTTAGAATGTTGACAGACACCGGAGAGCCAATCAGCTTCGCTTCGCGAAGTTCCGTTACGCGTAAAGTCCGCGAACCGGAGCGCTGCCCAGAGCGCGCTTACAGATATATATCTTTTTTTAAACGTTAATTTCTCAAAATCCACTGAAGCACATATATTGAGACCTAGCAAAGGCACATCGGGCTACCAGTCCCTACAATTTTGCCAAGTTTCGTGGAAATCCATTCAGCCGTTCGGGCTAAAAGTGAGGCCAACCACCCTATGGAAAACTCAATGTTAAAAACACGTTTTGGGACCCCCCTTTTTTCTCGGCCCCCCCCTTGACAAACCCCCCCCAAATTTCCAGGGGCTGCTCAGAAACAAAATGTTCCATTTTCCAGAAAATTTCAGCCAATTCCGTCCACAAACGCCAAAGTTATTAGACATAGAATTTTCAAAAATCCCATAGAGAAAAATTCCTAACTATATATACCTACTGGCGCCAGCTTCGTCAAGGGGGGGCCGAGAAAAAAGGGGGGTCCCAAAACGCGTTTTTCCCATGTTAATTTCCATAGGGCGGTTGGCCTCACTTTTAGCCCGAACGGCTGAATGGATTTGCACGAAACTTGGCAATTGTAGGGACTGGTAGCCCGATGTGCCTTTGCTAGGTCTCAATATATGTGCTCCAGTGGATTTTGAGAAATTAACGTTCAAAAAAAGATATATATCTGTAACAGCGCTCCGGGCAGCGATCCGTTTCGCGTACTTTTTGCGTTACTGAGCTTTGCGAAGCGAAGCTGATTGGCTCTCCGGTGTCTGTAAACATTCCAAACAGTCCGTAGCGGCCACCATCTTGTCTCTCGGTAGGATCGAGAGACAAGAGGAGGCCAAAGCGAAGGGGCAAATGACCATAAGGGGGCATAGTAGATCCTCCCTGACACCCTAGGTTTGATGTGGAAGCTTTAAAAGGGCACCGCGGGGCAAAAAAAAAACAAAAAAAAACACGTTTTTTTTCGTGGGGTGCGCGAAACTTGGCAAAATTGTAGGGACTGGTAGCCCGATGTGCCTTTGCTAGGTCTCAATATATGTGCTCCAGTGGATTTTGAGAAATTAACGTTAAAAAAAAGATATATATCTGTGACAGCGCTCCGGGCAGCGATCCGTTTCGCGTACTTTTCGCGTTACGGAGCTTTGCGAAGCGAAGCTGATTGGCTCTCCGGTGTCTGTAAACATTCCAAACAGTCCGTAGCGGCCGCCATCTGGTCTCTCGGTAAGATCGAGAGACAAGAGGAGGCCAAAGCGAAGGGGCAAATGACCATAAGGGGGCATAGTAGATCCTCCCTGACCCCCTAGGTTTGATGTGGAGGCTTTAAAAGGGCCCCGCGGGGCAAAAAAAAAACAACAAAAAAAAACGTTTTTTTTCGTGGGGTGCGCCCGGTACGCGTAACGGAAAGCGGACTGGGGAGCGTACTACAAGGAAACAAGAATGATTGACTTTTAACTTATTGTATGTTTATAGACTTTTTTTGATTTTTTTTTTTTTTCTGCTGAGTGACGTCTCGGCGTATCTCCACGGGATGCAGTCCCTACTATCTCGGCGTTTAAGCCCAGTGGGACCGGTAGTGTGGGAGAGATAACGTCTGTTAACGTTCGATTCGAAGGAAATCAGGAAGTGTTGATAAACATTGTCTGCGCCATCTTGCCTTTTTTCAAATGCCACACTTTTGTCGTGCACGGCAGCCATTTTAGATGCCTTGACCAGACCCACTCTCTGCACGCTGTCGATCCTTAGCATGGCTCCCCACCCTCGCAAGCATCTCCTCCAGGCACTGGTCACCCCCGCTCTCTGTCTTATGCATGGGCTATAAACCTCCCCCTATCTGCGCTGTTCTTCCCTGAGAATCACACCCTGTGCCCGCTCGACACCTCCCTTTCGCCCTATTCACTACCGCACCCTCTGACACTCCTCTTCCTATGTGTCCGATTGTCCAGGCCGGTCCCAGGCTATCACCTAGCCCTGCAGATGTAGTTTATGGCTCCAGCTGTAAAGAATCACCCCTCTTCAAAGGAGTTACAGTAGATCAAGGCCCCCACCCGATGAGATCCGTCACACCACACGCGTTCCTACTATCTGAAAACCATCCTGTATTGTGATTGGGGAGGGGACCCAGCCTGAAGCGGAAGATTCCAGGGATGCCTCTTTGTACATCAAAGTTTTTACAATTATGTGTCACATTAAAAATATATAGCACTCCAACAAAGTAGTAGGATTATAAAACTTTAATAACTTATAAATATATACAACGCAACAAAAACAGTAAATACATTTAAACATTTTATGGAAAAAAGAAGCAACAATGGTCAGTAGCTGTGTTTTGTGCGAATAGTCCCAAGGCAGCACAACGTGCTGAGTTCTGGACGGCACCCAGGTGATGTTACCTGGGTGCCGCACTGGTTTTTGGTATCCTACAATGCAGCTCCGAAAAACGGCGTGGGGCGTCCCGGGGGGTGCGGGGGGAGGCTTTGTCAGTAGCGGTCTGTTGTGCGAATAGTCCCAAGGCAGCAGAACGCGCTGAGATGTGGATGGCACCCAGGTGATGTCCAGTAAGTTGCCGCACTGGTTTTGGTATCGTACAATGCAGCTCCGAAAAACGGCGTGGGGCGTCACGGGGGAGGCCTTGTCAGTTGCGGTCTGTTGTGCGAATAGTCCCAAGGCAGCAGAACGCGCTGAGATGTGGATGGCACCCAGGTGATGTCCAGTAAGTTGCCGCACTGGTTTTGGTATCCTGCAATGCTGCTCCGAATAACGGCATGGGGCGCCCCGGGGGGGGGGGTGAGGCGGCGTGAACGGGCCTCCCCAGGTGGAGGCTCGTCTGCTGTAGTGGGGCGCCCCTTTACCGTTTCAGTTGCCATTCCACCCGCTTTTGGTACACTGTGCCAAAATCCGCCATTCAGCTGAGTTGCGCCCACTCTTGCGGTGCAGCGATAGGCGGCTGCCACAGGACTCTCAAAATGGCCCTGGGACACCTTGGAACTCGGACGCTTGTCTGCTAGGTCTTGGACCCCATTCTCGAAAGCGTCCCCTCAGCCTTGAAGATTCTACAAAAGTCTTGGGGGCCCCCGACTCCTGCACGTTTCCGGTGGGGAGCGGCTGCCATGATTGCTCGCGGAATGACCACTACGGAGCCACGAGATGGTGGTGCTTTCATGCTGACGCCAGCTTCAGTCTGAAACATCCAGAAACAAGGTGGGGCTTTCATCGTTTGGGAAAAAAAAATGTTTTAATCCAATGAAAAGTGTTATTTTAGGTCATATGATCAAGCCTTCCTCATTAGGAAACCAAAAGTAAAATGAACCAATGAAAAGTTTTATAAACAAGTCACATGACCTGTTATGCGGCATAGGGTTATAAAAAGCGTAGAAAATCCGTTGGCACGTGAGGCGGCGTCAGTGGCGGACCGATGTGCGAATAGGCCGAAGGCAGCACAACGCGCCAAGATCCGGATGGCACCGAGGTGGTGTCCAGCAAGTTGCCGCACTGGTGTGGCCATCCTACAATGCTGCGCCGAAAGTCGGCGTGGGGCGCCCCGTTGGCCTGTAAGTTCGCGTCAGTCAGTGGGGGCTGTTTGAGGATCTGATTGCATTGGAAAGCAATGTGATGCTGTGCGTCGCCCCCAAGATGGAGGTTCCTCGGCTGCAGTGGGGCGCCCCTTGGTGTTTCACTCGCTATGCAGCTGAGTTGCGTGCGCACTTGCGGCGAATAGGCCGAAGGCAGCACAACGCGCCAAGATCCGGATGGCACCAAGGTGGTGTCCAGCAAGTTGCCGCACTGGTGTGGCCATCCTACAATGCTGCGCCGAAAGTCGGCGTGGGGTGCCCCGTTGGCCTGTGAGGTGGCGTCAGTAGCGGACCGATGTGCGAATAGGCCGAAGGCAGCACAACGCGCCAAGATCCGGATGGCACCGAGGTGGTGTCCAGCAAGTTGCCGCACTGGTGTGGCCATCCTACAATGCTGCGCCGAAAGTCGGCGTGGGGAACCACGTTGGCCGCTGAGGTGGCGTCAGTAGCGGACCGATGTGCGTATAGGCCGAAGGCAGCACAACGCGCCAAGATCCGGATGGCACCGAGGTGGTGTCCAGCAAGTTGCCGCACTGGTGTGGCCATCCTACAATGCTGCGCCGAAAGTCGGCGTGGGGTACCACGTTGGCCTGTGAGGTGGCGTCAGTAGCGGACCGATGTGCGAATAGGCCGAAGGCAGCACAACGCGCCAAGATCCGGATGGCACCGAGGTGGTGTCCAGCAAGTTGCCGCACTGGTGTGGCCATCCTACAATGCTGCGCCGAAAGTCGGCGTGGGGTACCACGTTGGCCTGTGAGGTGGCGTCAGTAGCGGACCGATGTGCGAATAGGGCCAAAGGCAGCGCAACGCGCCAAGATCCGGATGGCACCGAGGTGGTGTCCAGCAAGTTGCCGCACTGGTGTGGCCATCCTACAATGCTGCGCCTAAAGTCGGCGTGGGGCGCCCCGTTGGCCTGTGAGGTGGCGTCAGTAGCGGACCGATGTGTGAATAGGCCGGAACCAGCACAAGGCGCCAAGATCCGGATGGCACTGAGGTGGTGTCATAGTTGAGAGTTCTGAGAAGCGGGGGGGAGGCGGCGCAAACGAGTCTCTCCCTCCATGTGGAGGCACTTCATCTGCAGTGGGACGCCGAGATCCGGATGGCACCGAGGTGGTGTCTAGCAAGTTGCCGCACTGGTGTGGCCTTCCTACAATGCTGCGCCGAAAGACGGCGTGGGGTGCCCGAAGGGGGGGGGAGGCGGCGCAAATGAGCCTCTCCCGCCTCTCCAGGTTGAGGCACTTCATCTGCAGTGGAGCGCCGTCTAGCTGAGTTTCGCCCGCTCTTGCTGCTACAGCGACAGGCGGCTGCAACAGGACTCTCAAAATGGCGGCCTGTTCTTTGGATTTGGGCCTGGTCCACTAAAATGGCCCTGGGACACCTTAGAACTCGGACGCTCGAATTTTTTTTCCTTTCCTCTACATGCAAAAAAGGTAAATGCCCGGTACGTTACCTGCCTCATCTGCCACGATGTACTCTCCAGAGGAACCGAAAAAAAATATAGTTATGGTAATTATACCATGCATCGTCATATGGAGAGGTGGCACCGATTAATTATAGTGGTGCACAAAAGAGAGATTTGGAGGACAACCCCCGACCTGCCAGTACATTCACCAAAGAAGTGGCACTGACAGCATCAGAGGCAAGGGAAACGGTCCCAAATATTCAGAAGAACTTTGGAAAGATTAAAATGACATGTTTAGATTGTGGCAAATTAATTTCATGTGGACAGATGAGTGTTACTCTAATAAATACAGCATATGAACATCATCATAGTCGATGGTTGGTGGAGACATTTTGACTATATCCTGGACCTGCCCGTCCTCGCCCAAAATGGCGCCGGAATAAATGGGACTCGTAACTCCTTGTTGTGTACTGGTTGCACAACCTTGATATCACGAGATACGTATGCAGTTTTGAAGCACATGGCGGGCGGGGATGAGAATTGATTGAATATTTCGACATCCCTATTGATATTAAGTTCTGATGTGTTATTGATTACTGTACTATTGAAAGTTCGAATTAACGTCACCCATGGTACTTGCCCGCAAATGTATATCTAGATAATTTTATTGTAACTGGCCCTGTCGTATTTTAATTATAAAATGTACGTCCACCGATTCCGCAACTGTTAGACACCTTAGTTCTTGCAACCTAATGGCCCGCCCGTTACGTTCCTCTACAGTGTAAATGTCTCCTCATCATATACGATTACAGTTTGGTCCATGGCCGGCCCACGTGGTTATAGGCCCGTATTTGTATACTGACATTTTCACAATAAAGGTTTTTAAAAGAAAACATGGTAGTAGTATTTACATTGGTAAAGTTTTTAATAATAGTCACTGTTTTCGAATCAGTAAAAGGCAAGTGAAATAAAGCAGTCCAATTACATGAAGGGTAAAAGGTATAATACGCAGGAACGCAGTAAAGATAAATGGTCAAGGGCTGTTGTGTTTTCTACTCCTGCAACATAAAGTGATCGATAAGAATCTGATATTCAGGCGTATCGGCGACTAAGACAGCAGGCCGAGCCTCTTTTGCTCAACGGCTCCGTCATGGGACGAAGAAACGCCCTTTTTCTCGAAAAAGGAATATATTTTACTTGCAGGACAGTTGAAAATTTTCCGGGAAAGTACATTAGCCTGGAACATTATAACATATATGTTTAAGAAAAAATAATGTTCGAAAGCAATAAAAAGCGTAATTTTTAGGTCATATGACCAAGCCTTTCATCATTAGAATAAGAAAAGTAAAATGAAAACCAATGAAAAGTTTTGTTAACAAGTCACATGACCTGTTATGCTTACGTTACGCGCTGCGCGCTGCGCCCCGGATCGCTTCCGGATGCGCTAACGCGGCGCGTCATATGACGCATTACACGACAACGCAGGTCCAGAATATAGTCAAAATGTCTCCACCAACCAGCGGTCGGAACACAACCCCTTTCAGCAGGCTAAATAGTTCTGTTAAATGACAACAGAAGGGACAGGCAACAAGAACCATCAGTCAAAGAGGGGAGGGCAAGTTCTTCTCTACCGGGTCACGTTGGGGGCGCTACCGGAACTGATCAAATTGGTAGTCTACAGTGTTTCTGGATGTTTCAGACTGAAGCTGGCGTCAGCATGAGAGCACCATCATCTCGTAGCTCCGTCGTAGTTATTCCACGAGCAATCATGGCAGCCGCTCCCCACCAGAAGCCTGCGGGAGTTGGGGGCCCCCAAGACTTTTGTAGAATCTTCAAGGCTGAGGGGACGCTTTCGAGAATGGAGCCCAAGCCCTAGCAGACAAGCGTCCGAGTTCCAAGGTGTCGCAGGGCCATTTTAGTGGACCACGCCCAAATCTGAAGAGCCGGCCGCCCTTTTGAGAGTCCTGTGGCAGCCGCCTATCGCTGCACCGCAAGAGCGGGAGCAACTCAACTACATGGTGAGCGAAACGCTGTAGTCGCAAGAGCGGGCGGTAAACAGCTGAATAGCGGAAGAGGCACAGTGTAGCAAAAGCGGGCGGAATGGCAACTGAAACGGTAAAGGGGCGCCCCACTACAGCGTGTCTTCAGGTCAAACGGATTGTGGGACAAGGTCAAGAATGGAAGAGTCACCAAAAGGCAAAAAGTTCCGCTTGACCCCGGGAGCCGGCCACCTATGTCGGGGGCGATCTCAGGCCACACCAGGGCAACACGACTTGGGGAGGGGGCCGGAGCCAAGCGCCCCCTCCGAGTCCGCGCCATCACACCGTCCCTCGGGGGCCTCCGTCAAGCGGTTCAGGGAGGCACCGCATCACATTGTTTTCAAATGCAGTCACGTCCTCAAACAGCCCCCACTTACATTGAGAATAGTGAAGCTGTAGCAGGTGCAAATAACCTTCAGACAGTGTAACAAGCACTCCTCAAAACTTTGAACTATCAGAGTGCATGAGTTTCATGCTTGATCGATTGAGCTAGCCGGATCGGGCAACAAAAAGTATAAAATAGTTATGTAAATAGTTATTTAATAAAACGTTTTACCCTGTTACTTTGCTGGTGTGTTGTATATATTTGTAATATTTGCATAGAGTTTATCGTTATTTTGGGCGGGATGGGTGGCGGAGCCGAGCTGTCTTGCAGCCATCATGGCGTGGAGCTCAGTTCATCTCACTAGTTTCGTATTTCTCATGAGGGGTTGTTCCTAATGTTTCTATTTTAGCGAGGTCAAAAAGAGATCCCATTAGTGGCCTACTGATTTTGCTCGATTCCTTTTGTTTTTTTACACGATTTTTCACTATCTGCAAAGACTAAACAGAGTATTGCGACTCTGTGCTTGTTTGTAAATAGAGAATGAACCAAAGAGAACCAATTCTAAAACAGTAAATGCTTGGATAACAATCAATCAAATGGCGAGAGAAGCAGGCACGACGGATTACAACGGGGGCAAAGGCCTGCGTTAACTACCCTTCACTATCTGCAAAGAGAGAGTACTCCTAATAGAAATGAGGTGGGGGGGGCAGCATTCAGAGCAGATCAGTGTGCATAAACACGAAAATGTTTTTACTTACCACGTACTTGACATTCGACAGCTTATGATATTTGCTATTAACCCCTTTCACGCTCATGACGAGCTGGGCTCGTCATGCAGTAGCCTGCTCACACGCTCATGACGAGCCCAGCTCGTCATGAATAATGGGTTTTTGTAAAGCCCAGCGCACGGCTGTAAATCTACGAGCATCGATGCGGTTAAAAAACCATTGAAATTCACTGAAAAAACCATAGGTTAGAGACCATATATAGTTAGGAATTAGCATTTAAAAAACCTTGAAAATTCACTGAAAAAACCATAGGTTATAGACCATATATAGTTAGGAATTAGCATTTTAAAAACCTTATTTTACTCACACAAAACCATTGAAATTCCATATATAGTTAGTTGCACTAACTATATATCGCGCACCCGCAATCCACTGCTGATGATGTCACATATTACATCATTCATGACATGGTCAGTGACATCACTGATGACATCACTGATGACATCTCAAATGACATCACTGATGACATCACTGATGACATCTCATTTGACATCATTCTTGTGCTAATACGATAAACCTCTTCAGACTCTAATATAACCTTAGATACACTCAGTGTATACAGACACTCACACACTGTCACTCATCCATGAAGTTACTCACACACCTAGTCAGTCATGCAAAGAAACAGTCTCACCTCCATTTCCTCAACTATACAGTTATACACACCTTACTTATTCAAACATATACTAACACATATTTACTCTCTTATACAATCCCTGATACAAGTTCACAATGATCCATACAGCCACTCACACATTCAGTGGCTCTCATGCACAGTTATTTATATATGCCAACTCTCACATGTACTGTGTTTTACATATGTACTTACTATGACATGTAGCATTGAGATATCCATTCACTCATCAATACACTCATGCACACAGTCAACCGCCCATGTAGCTTTTTCCACATGCACTCTTGAACTCATACACCTAGTAATCAACTGCTCACACATCTATGCACAGAGTCACACACCTCCCAGCCACCCCCACACAAACTCAATCTCCCATACAAATACTTGGGCAACCAATCAATAACACATATAGCCTCCCGTATAGCTAATGATCAACACATGCAGCAGTTTACATCACAACAGACATACTGATGCACACATTCAGACAGTTTAGTCACTAACCCATGCATTTAGTACGACACATTTATTCACTCACTCATACAGTCAGTCACGCACTTACTAAATCTTTCATCCAGACACTTATACATCCACTCATTCTTCAATATATCAAACATATTTAAACTTTACAGAAACACACAGTCACTGGATGATGTCATCAGTGATGTCATCAGTGATGTCATTTGAGATGTCATCAGTGATGTCATTTGAGATGTCATCAGTGATGTCATCAGTGATGTCACTGACCATGTCATGAATGATGTAATATGTGACATCATCAGCAGTGGATTGCGGGTGCGCGATATATAGTTAGTGCAACTAATATATATATAGACATATTCTACCGTATATTTAACAATAGAGTACTACTGTACTAGTGTACTTTATAAACTTGTATTTTCTAGTGGGTTTCCAGAATATCGTCTTCAAACACTTTTTCCCATTTCCGCAAAGACAGCAGAAGACACGATGACATCAATAATTGCGGATAGCGCATGATTTTCAACAACTCTGAATCATATATGTAGAGGTATTGTGAACAAGTTTAGTGAAGCTGTTTACTATCATAGAATTGAAAGTCTGCTTTTCTTTCCAATTGAAAAAAAAAAACTACTTTAAAATTGTATTTTGCATTTTTGCGTCACCACGGTAATCACGACTATTTCGGTCAAAGGGAATATCACATGACCAGGAAAGCAAGAAATATCATTGGCTAATATACTTTTTAACCAAATCAATAGGAAGGATTCATTTTTCACAATCCACCTGCTCAGAATGAAGTTCTTTTAAAGAAGATTCAAGAAGGAGAAGTGGGCGTTTTCTTCCTTTTGATTTTGTTAAAAAGTATATTTTTGGTGTTTGTTTCCATCAGAAATGGCAACACAGCAAGGAAATGAGGGTCAGCAGGAACAACAGCTGGACCAGGATGTGGAGGAATTGGAGACTGAAGATGTGGAAGAAAAATAACCTCCACAAAAGAGAGCCAGTGTGGCATAGGATTTTTTTTTATAATCCCATCAGGTGAATCAAAAACAGCTGCCATACTTGTGCAATGCATAATCTGCATGAAGACCCTCTTTGGAGGGACGAACAAGAAATATTCATGCGGGACAACGTTCATGTTAAACCATCTAAATACCTATCATAAAAAACCTCTCCAACTAGTGATAAAGCAGAGGGAAGTTGGAGGAGCATCTACTTCAGTGGCAGCAGCAACAATTCCAAGTCAGAAACTCCCTTCTGAGGTGCAGACTACTGCAAGAGATAGGGTTCCAGAGTTGTCAAGAATGGCCACGTCCTGCATAAACTGTAGTGTTGTCATTAGTGTTGGTGAGCAGTGTCTTACAGCTACTTGCAATGCTTTTCAATTCCTGCTGTCCAGTTGCCATTGCTGTTATTATGAAAAAGAACAAAAACATTGTAAACTTTAGAAAAGCCTTAAAAAAGGTTCCTGTTGAAACCACCTTTTTACAGTTAAAAAAAAGATTAGGTATGTATATATGTTGGAATGGGTGTGTGACTAGTGTATGAATAATTGAATGAGTGCACAACTGGTGCATGGATGTTACAATGAGTGCAGCAGTTATGCCTGAGGGAATCTATCCGTGCATAAGTAGTGCCTGAGTGATTGGATGAGTGCCAACGTAGTGATTGGGTGATTGGATGTGTGCATGGGTAGTGTCTGTGTGAATGGAAGAGTGCAACTGTAGTGCCTGAGTGAATAGATGAGTGCATGGATAATGGCTGAGTGAATGAATGAGTGCATGGATACTGCCTGGGTGAATGGAGGAGTGCATGGGTAGTGCCTCAGTGAATAGATGAGTACATGGGTAGTGCCTGGGTGATTGGACGTGTGCATGGGTAGTGCATGGGTGAATGGATGAGGTCATGGGTAGGGCCTGGGTAAATGGATGAGTGTTTGGGTAGTACCTGAGTGAATGGAGGACTGTATGGGTAGCAGCTAAGTGAATAGCGGAGTGCATGGGTAGTGGCTAAGTTAATGGATGAGCACATGCATACTGCCTCAGTGAATGGATGTATGAAATGTTAGTGGCTGGGTGAATGAATGAGTGTATAGGTAGTGTCTGGGTGAATGGATGAGTGCATGGATTGTGGCTGAGTGGATTGAGGAGTACATGGGTAGTGGACATGGGTAGTGGCTGAGTGAATGTGTGCATGGATAAAGTCTGGGTGAATGAATTAGTGTATGTATGGGTAATGCGTGGGTTAATAGATGAGTGCATGGATAGTAGCTGGGTGTATAGATGATTGCATGGGTAGTACCTGGGTGAATGCATGACTAGAAGGGTAGTGCCTGGGTGACTAGATATGTGCATGGTTAGTACCTGAGTAAATAGATGAGTGCATGGGTAGTGTTTGGGTGAATGGATCAGTGCAAGGGTAGTAGCTGAGTAAATACATTAATGGAAGGGTAATACCTGAGTGATTGGATGAGTGCAAGGTAGTGCCTCCGTAATTGCATGCGTGTAAGGGTAGTGCCTGGGTTATTGTGTGAGTGCATGGATAGTGCCTGGGTGATTGGGTGAATGAATGCATAGTGTCTGCATGATTCAGTGAGTGCATGGATTGTGCCTGGGGGATTGGATAAGTGCATGGGTAGTACCTCAGTGAATGGATGGGTGCATGGGCAGGCCTGAGTGAAAGGATGAGTGCATGGGTCATGCCTGAATGAATGGATGAGTGCAAGGGTAGTGCCTGAGTGAATAGATAAGTGCATTGATAATATCTGGGTGAATAAATCATTGCATGGGTAGTGCCTAGGTGAATGGATGAGTGTGCGGATAGTGTTTGAGTGATTGGATGAGTGCATGGGTAGTCTGCATGAATAGATGAGTGCATAGGTAGGGCCTGAGTGAATGGATGGGTGCAAGGGTAGTGCCTGGGTGAATGGATGAGTATATGGGTAGTGCCTGAGTGAATGGATGAGTGCATGGGTAGTGGCAGAGTCAATGGAAGACTGCATGGGTAGTGCCTGAGTGATTTGATATGTGCATGGTTAGTGTCTGGCTGAATGGATTAGTGCATGGGAATTGTGTGAGTGAATGGATGAGTGCACGTATAGTACCTGTGTCATTGCATACGTGTATGGGTAGTGCCTGAGTAAATGGTTGAACGCATGTTTAGTGCCTGAGTGCATGGATGAGTGCAAGTATAGTGCCTGGGTGATTGCACATGTGCATGGGTAGTGTCAAGTAGAATGGATGCCTGCATGAATATTGCCTGAATGAATGATGAGTGCATGTGCAGTGCCTGAATAAATGCATGAGTGTAAGGGTAGTGCCTGGGTGATTGTGTGAGTGCATGGATAGTGCCTGGGTGATTGGAAGAATGTATGAGTAGTGAGTGGATGAGTGTGTGGGTAGTGCCTCAGTGACAGGATGAGTGCATGGATGGTACATAGGTGATTGTGAGAGTACATAGACTATGCCTGACGTAATGGATGTGTGCATGGGTACTGCTTGGATAATTGGATTAGTGCATATATAGTGCCTGGTTGATTGTATGAGTAAGTGAGTAAGTAGCACATAGGTGACTGGATGAGTGCATGCGTAGCACCTGGGTGCTTGGATGAGTGCAAGGATAGAGCCTGGGTCATTGGATGAGTGCAAGGTAGTGGCTTGGTGATTGGGTGAGTGCACGGTAGTACCTGGGTGATTGGGTGAGTGCATGGATACAGCTTGCGTGATTGGGTGAGTGCATGGGTAGTGCATAGGTGATTGGAGGAGTGCATGGGTACTGCCTGAGTGATTGAATAAGTCCATGAGTAGTGCCTGGGTGAGTGGATGAGTACATAGGTAGTGCCTCAGTGAATAGCTGAGTACATACATAGTGTCTGGGTATTTGCATAGTACATGGGTAGCATCTGGGTGATTGAATGAGTGCCTGAGTAGTTGCTGGGAGATTAGATACATTCATGTGCAGTTCCTGAGTGATCAGATGACTGCATAGGTAGTGCCTTGATGATTGAATAAGTGCAACTGTTGTGCCTGGGAGATGGGATGAGTGCATGAGTAGTAACTCAATGAACCCATCACTAGATTAGTGATTTGACACATGTAATATATCTCGACCTCCAACCACTTTGAAAAAAATAGAAACAGGCAAAAATGTATTAGAATTTCATTTCAAACATAGGCAACCAAACAACATTCAATATTTTTTCAGGAAAACTGTAAATTCAACATAGAAATGTTTTACTGTTTTAAGCTTTCATACTTGTTCACTTTCAACAGTGCTTTGGATGAAGATTAATCATGAAACAGTGGGGAAAAAATCAATGGATTGTTAAAAAAACAAATGTGCACAGTAGATCTTTACACCTAGGTCATACCGTTCACTGCACTCAGTACACTTTTTTTAATACTGGCTTGCTGATAGGTTACTACCTTAATAAAAGCAAATATATGGTAAAACTGTTTCTGATATTCCCATACCTGGAACAAAAGGTCCAACAATTATGAAGCAGCCTTCATTTTTACATATCCTTTTTGAAATAGCATCCCTGTTAGGCCAGATGATGTCTAAAATGTTCTTAGTCCATGTATGAAAGATCATAACTCATAGTACTATCTAGAAGTTGCTGCAGCAGGAACAAAAGGGGACTTTTTTAGTGGAAAAGAGAGTTTTCACATGCAACTTAAGGCTACTGGTATTATAGTATCTCCATTTACTTACATTTCTGTAGTAACACAATGTAATCCTCTAATATTTATAAATTCATTTCTCACAGTAACTGCTTGCTGTAAACCATACCCCCAATAGGTCAAATAATGTCTCAAAAACACATAATCCACATATATGTCAACACAATACCACAGTTTCTTTCCCTAGATTCTCCTTAGAACTTCCGTTGTAGAATTAGTAGATATGAGTTTGGTAACTTTTTAGGTAGTCTTGATTTAAATGTCACTTGTATGCCATTGCACTCTGTAAATCCTGTTTGACATCCTAAATATATTGTGTATTATAGGTTATATTCACTCCTTCAAGAAATATGATTTCTATAGTTGTGAAAGTTTTTTTTTTGTGAAGGAAATTTGTACAGCTTTAAAGTTCGTAATTTTAGTTTCTAATTTAGTACCATCTAGTCTGCATCGTTGTAGTATGACTATGATATATTTTCCATACCTCTTTAGAAACAACATTGACCTAAGATCTGATCTGCAGTTTGGACAGGTCATATCTTGATGGATGTTTGTAGTAATATCTTCAAACAGCACAGCTTCAAAATTGGGTAATGTCAAATACAGGATTCGTTCTGAATTGATTTCAGTGACAGACGTAAATTAACAATCTTCACAGTTATGGGTCCATTTATAACTTAAACAAAATAATTCATTGATATTCACATCTTCTTCATCTAATAGTCCTGGCATTACTATTATAAATTCTTGAGCATCCTGCTGAAGATTTTGAGAGAACACTACGGATCCTGTAAAGTCATCGGTGAGTTTTCTTACTCCAGTAGCAGAATGTACACTATTTCTGTCACTTCTTAATTGTTCAAGTAAACTACACAGTTCTAAATACATTCTTAATCTGCCTTTTCTTTAACAGAATTTAAAAAATGAGGCAAATGATATAGTCCATTTAACACTACATTTACATAACGTTTCACTCCAGATTTATTATCAAAGTGATAGCCTTATGTTTCCTCATTGTGCTCTAGTTTTCTTTTCTTTCCTCCATGTTGATTTTATTTTTGTTCATCTTTCTATACAACTCTGACAGACTGTTTGGATATTTTCCTCTTTGGACACAATATTGCTTTTAGAACTAGAGAATACTGCCCTAATGACTTGCATATTGAGCTCTTAACCGATTATACTCCTTTAAACAGCTCACATCAGCACTTACTTTCTTCTCATCAAAATAAATCAGAAATAACCTTGACAATTTTTTAATTTGCGACAAAGCAGTATATGACATTCCTTCTTTGAATACACTACTACCAATATTAACAAGACCAGTATCTACACTTAAACCTGGTGATTTAGAAATAGTTACTGCATACGCTAATGACACTGGAAACTGCTTTCACTGGACATATAAGGAAACGTACAACACATCTACCAATCTGCTTAACTTTAGCCATATCATCAAATTATATGGATAAGTATTCCACATCATTTCTGTTTGGATAAATAACAAATTTTATAACTGTACCCATTGCACCATTACGAGTCCTTCTAAAACATTTAAATTATGACTTAAGATTACACAACACTTTTTACGTATTCGTAACTGTTTTTCAAATCATGCAATTTTCAACACAGACCTTTCTAAACTATCCAATTTCGATTGCGTTCATTCTGTTAGTAGCCCTGTAACCACTGCAACCTTAACAAAATTATACATTACTTCAGCAGCTAAAACATTACTTGGAAACACATTTTTGATTAGGCAGGTTTGCAAAACTGTCTTTCCCTCTTTTGTGAGGACTCCCACCCTTATAATCTTTAGTATATCTGCATAATGCATATCTGATGCCTGACTCATGTTTTGGATTAACTCTTTGTATTAAAGTGTTCCCAAATATTTATATTTCAAACAGTTCCTACTGAATTCCTTGTTTCATTATCTAGTAGCTTCTTGAATACAGGTTGTCCTTTTACGGGAGTTAGTTATAGCAGGTCCCCAAAGATTATTAAGTGTTTTCCTCCAAAAAGTACATCGTAGTCAATTTTTAATATTTGCTGCATTCCTAAATGTATAAAAGCTTGCATTAGGTTAGACACCATACTTCATCAATAATTAGTAGCTTCGATTTCTTTAATCCTCTTGCCACTTCATGACCAAATAATGAGTTGTATTGTAATTTGTTGTCATGTTCACCATGCAGCATTAATAATTGATGAAAGGTAACTCCATTAAAATTATGAGCAGCTAACCCTGTCAGTGCAGTGACTACAGATGACAAATAGGAATCTGTTATCTTCTGTAGGTAACTTGTCAGTGCTTTAATCAAGAAGCTTTTTCCAGTTCCAGCTTATCCACTTATGCACAATAGAACTGGTTTATTTGTAGAACCTGCACACTTGTTATTCTCATGGAGAAATCCATGTTCTACTTTACCTTTTGCCTCTTCAAAAATGTCTTTCTGACCTGCATACGATTGCTGTATTAGTCGTTCCAGATCCCCAATTTCCTGCCTTACTTGCTGCATTTCTTTCTCCACCTCGTTCAAAGCTATTGCAGCTTCATTTTTAATGACTGGCTGTCCAAATGGAGCTTGACTTCCAGGTGCTGAACTTTGACTGCTCTGAGAACTCTCTCTTGCTACCTCAGCAGCAATTGTTCTTCTTATTCAATCTCACCTCTTAACATTAGAAGATGCACTAGAAACACAGATCACTCAATGCAGTCATTCTCAGCTTTGAAAGAGTCTTCATAAGAGCCAAATCCTCCAAGTAGCTCACAATTCACCATCGCCTAAACAACTTTTACAAGGCTAAACAGAAAAACTCTCTTTTGTCTGGAGTTGACAACTTATCTTTTGATGGTTGATTAAATTTCCTTTGTTATGTCTCACCAAACATGAATATCAAGGCAAGGAGCCATATTTACAAGCCCCATGCAGTTTCCAGAGCGTCACTTTTTTTGACACACAGCGCAGTAATGTGGTGCTCCATACTTACAAGAGCCACTTAAAGCCACTCTGCGTAGCTTTTCATGGCCTTATAAATACAGGCGCTTTTCAGGCAGCACTTTGTGTGAAAGAAGAATGGCTTGGAGGTTGCTGTGGATGTTCCCATGCAGCACCCAAGGATTCTGTCACATACCCAAATTTACAACAATTTGTAAACCTGGCAATGTGTCTGAATCCTACACGTCTGTAGGGAGATGCAACAAGGAGAAATACTTTTCGTTCTCCTCCTTTTTTCCTCTTTCTATGAGTGCTGCATTCTACAGAATGCATACAAAGAAGAAAATACCTCTTGTTATTGTTTTTGTGCTGGAAGGTGTCCCTTCCTGTACAAAATTAATCATCCCCACTACACAGGCACATTGCACCATGGTGCAAGGGTGCCTCAGTTGGTGATTTGCTGCCAGTTCTGTGCCAGCACAGGGGAGATCATAGAGATCCATAATATTGTTGTAAATGTGACGCATCCCTGTGCTTTGAAAGTATTGCAGCATGGTGCAGTCAAATGGCTTGCAACTCCGCACTGCATTACATACAGTGTCTCAACACTATAAATACAAAAACACAACAAAAGAGCTATTGGATGCCTCTCAACCGCTGTGTTAGTGGTCTATTTACTATATCGGTACTGTTTTATCTAAATGTATTCGATTACAATTTTGGGAAGCGGTGCATTTGACTATCTACACTTTAATGTCTATCAAAGAATATACCGTACTAATTATTCCAACTACATCCATTGAGTATTTTACAGCTTGCATATTTAATTCACCAAATAGTTCTAAAAGACTGCATATTCCTCAGTACAACTTGTAAAAACATGTGTTTGTGGTTGAATACATGAATACTCCGTGGATGATTGAATTGATGTATACATAGTACCTAGGTGATTCTTTGGGGATACTGGTACTGCCTAGATGATTTCCTGAGTATATCAGAACTCCAGGGGTCATTAAATATCTGCATAGTTACTGCCTGCATGTGTACATGAGTATATCACTACTATCTGGGTGTTTGGATGAGTGCATGAGCAGTACCTGAATGATTAGATAAGTGCACGACTAATGGCTAAATAATTCAATACATGCATAGATACAGGTTGGATGATTAAATGAGTACAGCTTTAGTGTCTGGGTGATTGCAGGAGTACATAGATATCATTTATATGATTTATCGAGTGCATGGATAGTGCATGCATGATTGTTTAAGTACGTGCATAGCACCTAGCAGATTGAATTTGTGCATACGCAGTGCTTCAGTGATTGCATGACTACTTTGCTGCTGCATGGTTTTTTGGTTAAGTACACAAGTAGTGCCTGGATAATTCCATGAGTGTATCAGTAATGTCTAGCTGATTACATGGATGCATGAATAATGTTTGAGTGATTGCATGACTCCATTTTTAAACCTTGAGAGATTGGATGAAAGTAAGTGTACTGCTGGGGTGATTGTATTAGTGCAAAAGTATTCCCTCAGTAAGTAAATGAGTACATAGCTACTGGATAAATAACAGATTCACTACAATCATACTCTCTATGTAATTAACCCCTCCCATGCTGATGACGAGCTCAGCTCGTCATCAGCCACGGTGCTAGTGTGCTGATGACGAGCTGAGCTCGTCATGGCCGTTAGAACGCTCACACGCGGGGATAATTCCCCTGCTTTGCTGAGCATTCTAAGGAACGGGCGTGACCGTGACGAGCTCAGCTCATCATCAGCACACAAGCACTGTGGCTGATGATGAGCTGAGCTCGTCATCAGCACCGGGGTGCTGTGCGCGCCACCCAGCACAGCGGGGGAATTACCCCCGCAGAGAAGGGGTTAAATGACTGTATGAGTAGTACCTGAGTGTTTGCATGAGTTCATGGTTGTGCCTCAGTATTTCAATAACTGCATGGGTTGTAAGTGTGTGCTTAGATGACTGCATAGCTTCTGCACAAATGTTACCATGACCGCATAGCTACAGCCATGTTAATTGCATAAGTAAATGGTTTACTATCTGGGGGATTACATGAATGTATAAGTAGTGCCTCCATAGTTGAATGACTACATAATTTCTACGTGCCTGATTACATGTGTAGTGTATTGGTAATTAAATAACTTCATGGATACTGAATCACTGAATTGATGACGGCCTGACTAGTGGTTGGGCGATTGCATGAATACCTGACTGACTATGAAAGTATCTTCATTACTGTCAGATACATAACAGTTGTGACTATATATCTGACTCATTGGTTATCTCCTTCTGTCACTATCAAACTATCTATTATACTGTATATATACTTTTCTACTGAGCTATGTGTGACTGAAGTCTAGATATCACACTTGGTATATAATTGCTTCCATGGCTCTGTAGGAGCATACATTGCTTTGTTACTGAGCATCCACATGCATCAGTTCGTTTCTAAAATGGAAACATTTAAAAAAAATTCAAAGCACAAAACCTTTTGGGTAGAGCTACATTATTTCTTAAATACCTGCCTCTAAATCATATATTCAGCATTTTCCAAATAAAAGTTAAACTTCAAATGAAGCTAGCACTAGAACTCTCAATGCATTCTGCACTATCAATCCTTCTCAATTTTAAACAAACCATGCTTAAAGAAAAAACACCACCCTCCTCATATACACAACATTTTGACCCTTGACCCACCAGGTGGGTCTCTCCCGCTCTGCACAGCTTCGCCTGTGTGCCCCTGCCCCAGCTGCCTCAGCTGAAGAATCGTAAGTGTGTTCATCTTCTGTCTTACTGTTTTACTGTATTGCCTGTATTTTCTTTGTTGTGTCTGTGACTGCTGTTGTCTGTCTTCTCCCGCTGCCTGTACGTGGTCCTTGCCTGTTTTCTTTCCTTCTGTACCCCTCGCTGCCCCCGTGTCTCTGCCTGTTTTTTTTTTCTATTCCCCTCACTGCCCCTGTGCCTCTCTGCCCGCTTTTGCCTTCTGTTTCCCAGCTGTCCCGTATTTCTGTGTCCTTTTTGCCTTCTTTGCCACTCGCTTTTCACTAACTTCTGTGCCCTTTGCTTTCTGTGCCACTCGTTTCCCCTCGTTTTTGTGCCCTTTTTGCCTTCTGTGCCACTCATTTTTTATTGATTTCTGTGCCACTCATTTCCCCCCATTTTTGTGCCCCTTTTGCATTCAGTGCCACTCGTTTTTTATTGATTTTTGTGCCCTTTTGCCCTGTTCTGTGCCCCTTTTCCTTCTGTTCCCTCCATTGTCCCTCACCGCCACCACCGCTGTGTTCCCTGCGGCCCTGCCCCCTGACTGCCCACTGACAATTTGTTGCCCCCGACTCCCAGCTGTTCCTCCCTCCTACCTCCCCATATATGCCGGCTGGCGTGCCGCTGCCACGATGAAGGTGCGCCTAAGGCAGGCCTGTCTGTGCCCATCCATGCCTGGACCGCGCCCATTCCCAGAACCTCTGCCCCCCGCTCCCGCCACAACAACCACCGCCGCTACAACGCCAGCACACTCCACACCCTCAACCCTGGACGGACCCACACCTGTTTCAAGGCCGTCCCGAAACACACACACGGTCCCTTCACCTGCCGGAACTGCAGCTACACCAGCCTCAGAACCGACAAACTAACTGCCAAGCGTTACCGCACCCACCTGCAAGGCATACTACTGAACACCAGCTCCACACGCAAACACGCCATCGAGCTCTGGGACCTTCTCGACACAACATCCCTGGACGTCGCCTTCCTAACAGAGACCTGGTTGAACGACTCCTCCGCACCCGACATCGCCATAGCCATCCCAGACGGCTACTATATCACCCGCAGAGACTGCACCAACTGAGTCGGAGGAGGAATCACCATCATCCACAAGAACAGCATCAGGGTCTCGACTAGCACCGACGACGCGCTCAGCACCGCCGAACACATGCACTTCCAGATCTACACAGACCCCAACTCCACCATCAGAGGCACCCTCGTCTACCGACCCCCCGGACTGCGCCCCAGTTCAGGAACTCCATCGCCGATTTCATCAGCACGCACGCCCTGACTGCCACCGACTACATCCTCCTCGAAGACCTGAACTTTCACCTTGAGAACAACAACGATAACAAATCCACAACCCTAATCGATAACCTCGCCAACCTCGTACTAAAAGCAACTCGCCACAACACCCACCCACTCTGCTGGCCACACATTCAACCCCTTCTTCTCCTCGAGCCCGCACGTCTCCGTCAGCCACCCCACCTAACTCCTCTGGACCGACCACCGCTGCATCCACTTCACCTTCTAGAAACCCACCACACACCACCGCACCCAACAGATCCCCCGTCGCTGCTGGAGCAAAATCACCGAAGACCAACTACATGCAAACCTCGCTCTCAGCCCACCCACCGAACCCTCCAACACTGACGACACTGCCACAGCCTCAGACGCTGGTCCGAAGCCTGCACCAACACCCTTGCCCTGCAGAAGAAACCCCCCCCACAGAGACACCAGCAAGCGGGCCAGCTGGTTTACCCCAGAACTCCTAGCCTCCAAGCAAGCCTGCCAGAAACTAGAGAAGAAATGGCACAGAGAACAAACTCCGGACAACAGCGCAGCACACAAGGACGCCATCCGCAACCACCACCACCTCATCAGGACCGCCAAGAGAACCTCATTCAAAGACTGCCTCGACAACAACGCACACAATAACAAGGAGCTCTTCAACATTGTGAAGGAACTCTCCAACACCAACGACATCCCACCGTCACAATCCCTGTGCGACTCTCTCGCCACCTTCTTCCACGGCAAGATAGCAGACATCCACGACAGCTTCAACACCCGGACAGACCCAACAGACAGCAACACAACAGACCCTCTGCACAGCATCAACCACGATGCCCTGCTAGCCTGGGCCAGCGTGAGCACCGATGACACCATCAAGATCATGTGATTTAAACAAAACAAGGGAACCCGATAGGATCACTGCGGACCGCGGGAAAATAGTTATTTCAAAGAACAGTGGTCCTCAGCTTAGAAAACAGTACACAAAAATACATTTATAGACCACAATGAGTACTATAAGTTTGATTCCAATGTCCAGCCGGACATGGAATATTTATTTGATAAATGTAGAAGAATTTATAAAGAATAGAACACACAAGAGTAAAGGGGGCACAGTCCTGTACTCAGTATGAGGAAAAGAAAAATTAAAGGAAAGGGTAGAAAGCAAATTAGATTTTCAGGCTATAACTTTTTGGAGCAGAACGTGGCTTGCATCTTAATACATAGTACTGCAAGCTCAAGACGACAGTGACAGCAATATAATAACACAATGGTACAATTTGCGACACTGTATATAGAAAGTCGACGTTTCGATCCCTTGCCCGCATACTAGCGGGATCATCATCAGGACCAATAATAATTGCCTGGTTATGAAATTAGATATTAACGCTTTGGGGTGGCACAGTCTCAATTGGCCATGTTTTAAAAGGTCTCCGTGCCCTGTGCTGTTAGCGGTGTCTGCTTGCAGAGTGAGGGCAGGTATCATTTGAGGGGGTGTTCGTAAGTAGCTAAGCCCAGGAATCAGCCATAAATTGCTTCAGCCCACGATGTGGTCGTAAGCGGAGCTCCATGGATTCTCTTCGGGCAGTGTACGCGGTGGTCACAATTTCGGTGGTGCTCAATGGCAGGGGCAGTGTACTGTTTTCTAAGCTGAGGACCACTGTTCTTTGAAATAACCATCAAGACCATAAGCACAATCCACTCCGGCTCTCCGTCAGATCCCTTACCACACCACTCTTCAACAAAGCAAGTTGCTCCATCGCACCTCACCTGCACAACGTCATCAACCTCTCCCTCGAGACAGCGACCTTCCCAGAGTGCTGGAAACACGCCGAGATCAAACTACTGAAAAAACACAAGGCTGACCCTGGAGACCTCAAGAACTTCCAGTCCATCTCTCTGCTCCCCTTCCCAGCCAAGGTCATCGAAAAAATCGTCAACAGACAGCTAATCAGATACCTTGAAGAAAACAGAATCCTGGACCCTTCCCAGTCAGGGTTCTGCAGCAACCACAGCACCGAGACCGCCCTCATCGCCGCCACCGACGACAACAATACCCTGCTGGCCAATGGCGAGACCGCAGCACTAATCCTCCTAGACCTCTCTGCCGCCTTCGACACCGTGTCCCACAGCACACTACGCACACGCCTCCACACAGCAGGGATCCAAGACAAGGCGCTGGAATGGACCCCCTCCTTCCTCTCCGGCAGAACCCCGAGCGTCCGCCTCCTCTCATTCCAGTCCGAAGCCTTCGAAATCATCTGCAGCGCACCACAGGGATCCTCCCTCAGTCCAACACTGTTCAACATTTACATGGCCCAGCCCGCACACGTCACCCGACATCACGACCTCAACATAATTTCCTACGCCAATGACACTCAACTGATCCTCTCCCTCACCAAAGACCCCATCACCACCAAAGCCAAGCTCAACAAAAGAAATGATGGCCGACGCCGACTGGATGAAGACCAGCCGTCTCAAGTTGAACACGGACAAGACGGAGGTCCACATCCTCGGCTCCAACCCTTCAGCCTGGGATGACTCCTGGTGGCCGACGGCTCTGGGAGCAGTCCCGACACCCACCGACCACGCACACAACCTGGGAATCATCCTCGACTCAACGCTCTCAATGACCAAGCAGGTCAACGCCATCACCTCCTCCTGCTTCAACACCCTCTGCTTGCTCCGCAAGATCTACACATGGATCCCGATAGATACAAGAAAGACAGTCACCCAGGCCCTCGTCAGCAGCAGACTTGACTACAGAAACGCCCTCTACGTGGGAGCCCCGACCAAGCTCATCAAACGACTACAACGCATCCAAAACGCCTCGGCACGACTGATCCTTGATGTACCATGACACGGCCACATCACCCCCACCTGAGGTACCTGCACTGGCTCCCTGTCAGCAAGAGGTTATCCTTCAAGCTCCTTATCCACGCACACAAGGCACTCCACAAGACCGGCCCAGCCTATCCCCAACCGCCAGCTACGATCCGCCAACCTCTCACTCGCCACAGTCCCGCGTGTATGAAGAACAACCACCAGCGGGAGATCCTTCTCCTACCTCGCCGCCAAGACATGGAACACCCTGCCACTGAGCCTACGACAGATCCAAGACCTGCTGACCTTCAGGAGGATGCTTAAGACCTGGCTGTTTGATCAGTAGCGCCCCCCCAGCGCTTTGAGACCCTCGCGGGTATGTAGTGCGCTTTACAAATGACTGATTGATTGATGGATTGATTGAACATTTCATCAGCCTTACTGAACATAGATCACCATTTTAAACGTATGTGATTTCCTAATAAACCTTCAAGCCATCTTTTTAAAAACATATACCACTCTGCATATTCAACTAAACTCAAAAGTTCCACCGTATACATAGCTATCTGCAACCACAAGAACCATATCTCACCATCTAACCATATGCTAAGCGATCATATAAGTTAAAATCCACATTGACAAACACTTCCCCATATATACCTAACAAGTATTGCTTCTTTCTAATTCATATACTGGCAGACAACATGGTAGTGTCTTTCATTTGTGACTACTCCTGTTTAATAATGGTTCTAAAAGTACTACAACTCACAGAATGAAAATGACAGATGTATCTCTTTTGCACATATTATTTAGACATTTAAAATTTTCTTAGTTTCTCATTTCAACTTTCCACAATACTATACCATTAGGTTTCAATAAAGTACACAATGTAATAAAGAGGCACAAATTAATGTTTTTCTTACTTCCTGAAACAGTCACCACTAAGCTCTTAAACATATACCCTCTAATACACAAAGTTCATCTGATATATTTTTTCATATCACTGTGATACTCTTTTTTTTTATCAAACTCCATATACATCTTCATTTCTAATGTCATTTTTATAAAGGATTGAAAGGCTAAGTACATACCAGTGAATTCAGTTTGTAGATGATATTGTATTTTTATCTCTTTCTGGATAGATTTGACACTGTTAGCATTTTAAAAACGAAGCACAAGAATGGTACACCACTCTCATACAAAGCAATCATGAAATAGCAACCTCTTCAACTTTGCACTGTGTGATCATGAGAAAGGCAGCAAATAAAATCATGTTTTTCATTTTATACTGCACTATATCCTCTTGTGAATGGTTAATATCTGTTAACCCTTTCCCTCCTTTCGAAAAGAGATTCCTATCTATGTGTGTTTGCGATGTATTCGGGATGATCGTGGAGAAATCTGGAGCTAGCTTCCTTTAAAAAAAATGTAGATACTGCACAACAGTTTATTACATAGCCCTCAGTTGGAAAATATAGCTTGGCATTTCTCAAATTGTGTCATCACTCCTCAACTTTAAAAAAAATGTTCTGACTCTTTAACACCCTTCCCCCCAATTCACTCTTAGGTCAGTGAAACTACCAAACCATTGGAACCATTAGGTCACAAGTTCACAGCACATTTTAGAAGGAACATTCTACTTCCAAATGAGATACAGCAGGTGTGGTTTACACCACAGATTTAAAAGCAAATCAATGTCCGTATTACATCAATAACAGCCAATAATAGGACTTCTTCCTGAGCCATCCAACACACTACCTAAATGTATTCACTTTCATGCTTATATCATCCAATGAAATATATATATATATATATATATATATATATATATATATATATATATATATATATATATATATATATATATATATATATATATATATATATATTTATTTTTTTTCCTACAAAGGCCAAAAGCATTTCGAAGGCGCACACACAGCAGTGGAAAGACCAAGGTTTTTAATCCCAGGCTTTTAATCATTTCAGAAAACCGGCATCTTTCACTTCAGAAAGCAGTTCATTGCCGACGCGTTTCAGGACATCAGTCCCTTCTTCATGGGCAGGCTTCAAGTTCACACACAGATGGCTCCAATAAGCATATTTAAATACATGCACCAACTCCCAGTAGCGCCACCTTTCAGTTCTAAGTCCCATGCCATCACCCAAGGAGTCCCGCAGGGGTCGGCTTTGAGCCCCACGCTCTTCAATCTTTATGTCCAACCGTTGGCGGAAGTTGCGAAGACCTGGGGTCTCACTATAGTATCTTACGCCGACGATACCCAGTTGGCGGTAGCCCTTAATGGGGACTCTAACCAGACGGCATTGAACTTTGCGGCTGGTCTGAGGGCTGTTGCTAGTTGGCTAACGCTCAACTGTTTACAGCTTAACGCCCTCAAAACGGAGGTAATGGTTTTGGGAAAACATCCTGATCTGTGGGGTGACAACTGGTGGCCTCAGGAGCTGGGAGTGACACCTAAACCCATTTCGGAATTAAAAAATCTTGGTGTCTGGCTGGACTCTAAACTGACTTTTGCGTATCACACTAAGAAGGTGGCATCTACGTGCTTTGGCATCCTGAGAGGGCTAAGGCCGATCCTTAGATTTTTCGATGCCCCAACGCGTCAGATGGTGATCCAAGCCAGCGTACTATCTAGGCTAGACTACGCTAGCTCATTGCTTTTGGGTGCAAACCAGGCTGAAGTCCAGCGATTCCAACGAGTACAGAATGCGGCTGCACGTGCCTTGGTTGGTTTGACTCGCTTCTGCTCTGCTCGCACTACAATCTGCAAATTACACTGGTTACCTGTAATCAGACGTGTAGAGTTCAAGAGTCTGTGTTTCGCGTACAAAATTTTGAAAACTGATACTCCTGCCATCCTTCAGAATCTTCTGATTTTGTACATTCCATCGCGAAACCTTCGCTCTGCTGGCCTAGATCTGGCACTTGTCCCACGGTTCCAAAAATGTAGATTGGGGGGCCGCTCATTTAGGGTGATGGCCGCCAAATTGTGGAATACCCTCCCTGTCCATATTCGCTCTCTGGACACCCTCCTTGCTTTTAGGAAAGCTGTTAAGACGCATCTTTTCCCCTTGCCGTATTAGCTGCGTCTCTGTTGGTCTGTTGGTTATGTTACTCTCTCAGGTATAGCGCCGGGACGCCCCTTTGCTGGGGCAGCTGTGCGCTCAAGAAATTTTAGTTAACATAACATAACATAACATAACGCCCAGTGCAGTCGTTTAGTACTGTGCATGTTGGGACATCGAGTCCCGATTGGAGTATAAGTGTTCCTTTAGTAAGTTCCATGTGTCTTGCAATTAAAACCATAATATTTCACCCTCCAGTGGGCTCAAAAGTGTCATGCCGGCTAATTTAATCACCACCGCTGTGCTGTTCGCAGCTTCTGCATAGTTCCATCTCGCCGCGCAGCCTCTCCTTCCCTTTGTGGAGCTGGTGCAGCCTTCCACGGCACGGCAGCCGTGTGATTATTTTCCTACAAAGGCCAAAAGCATTTCGAAGGCGCACACACAGCAGTGGAAAGACCGAGGTTTTTAATCCCAGGCTTTTAATCATTTCAGAAAACCGGCATCTTTCACTTCAGAAAGCAGTTCATTGCCGACGCGTTTCAGGACATCAGTCCCTTCTTCATGGGCAGGCTTCAAGTTCACACACAGATGGCTCCAATATATATTTGTACACACCTCCATTTTAACTGCCTTTGGAAATCTACCTCAATCACCTACAGCCTTCTCCTGACTACTACTGATCCTTCATTTCAAAAAGCTTAGAGTATGGATTCTGGGCCACAGATATATCTATTGGGCTAACAAGGCTGCAAAAAAGGAGGTATTGACAGGGATTTGGATTTGCCAAATGTGCAAATTACTTGATTTGGTCAGAGAGGGCTAAAGTTTCATCAGTTACTGGCTTTGGCTCAAACCATGGTGGATTCCCAAACTCCTCACCTCATGATTGTACACAGTGGTAGCAATTACCTAGGCACATTGACGGTGGTAGGGATGGAAATCCTACTGAAAGAAACCTTTGAAATACTGATTTTGCTTTTCCCTCACACTGTCATGGTATACTCTAATATATGCCAAAGACAGAAATGGAAGTGGTCAAATCGATTCTGCCCAAAGATGACAAAGCCAGGAAACATGTTAATAAAACTGTTTCTGCATTCCTCAGAGACCATTGCATGGGCTGTATATATAACAACAATTTGGGTTTTGACATGCATGGAATTTATAGAAATAATGGAGTGGACTTTACAGATGAAGGCCACAGGGTGTTTCCAAGTAACCTGAAACTCTGCATCCGGACTTATGTATAGCAGCCATATACACAACCAACACAACGGCTCTTGTCAGAGCCACCCTAGTACCCGAAATATTGTGAAGTTTTTTTGTAAAGGCTTTCATTTTTGGGGATCTTCATGACAACATTGTGATCCCTGTGGACACGTAGTGAAAATGGAAAAGAAAAGCAGACTTTCAAAGACCACCAACACATCCAAAAATAATATGTCAAAAAATCCATTCTGAAGATTGCCCTACACATATTACTATATACATACTTTTTTGAAAGCATGTTTAAAGTCATATTTTTGTACTAAGTTTCTTTAAAAACCATCTTTCAGACCCATTTCCTATTTTCGGGGTTATTTGGGATGTCGTGATGATGTTGTTAACCGTGACGATCGTGCCTTTTCCATGAAGTGAAAACACATATATGCAAACACATGACGGTATTTTACTAACCCTGGGTGGAGCTGGCGGAGCGGGACTACGCTGAGGTCCACGGAGTTGGGGACAAACTCAGTGGAACTCTGCTCCACTCCCCCACCAGCCTCCACCCCGCTATTAGGAATTAATTTAACTACATTAAAAGTTAAAGAAAAAAGACTTACCTTCACTGCGGCATCCCAGGGCTGCCATTCTCCTCTTCCTGTCCATCTCAGAGTGATCTGCTCATGCGCACGCGCCCACACATGCACATTTCTTGGGGGTGAAAGAGGGGGCTGGTCAACTCCGCTCTGCTGCAGAGTGTGCAGAGATTTGCCTACTCCGTGTTCTCCACGAAACGCAGGGTAGGCAAATCTCCGCACACTCCGTGGGCTGAGCGAAGTTCTCTGCCCACGGTTATATTTTACACACTAGAGGTATTATTACTGTCCAGTGGTTCGGGCTGTAGAAGTGGCTAAAGGTTCCTGTGGGAATTAACCTTTTATAAACGCAAAATTATTTAGCACCCCAAATTCTCGGTCCCCACGGCACGAATCACCCCTAAACTTTCCATAACAATAGTACTCATTGACATTTTTTTGCTACAATTTCATGCAGATTGGGCAAACAAAGCCAAAGTTATAGCCAAGCCAAAACATGCGTTTCCTATGGAAACTAGGTCCTAATTATTACTACCTACTGGCGACCGCCATTTAATGTTATATGATATTTACTAAATGATTTGGGTGTTTCCGGATATTTTATTTGTGACTCTGGTTTTTTCAATATGTATCTGGGTAATATAATATTGTTTACAGCGGATGACATTGAAGTGCTTTTTAGAGGTTGAGCGGTATGGGACTATAATTATGAATTTTTAAAGGATTTATCAGTTATTTATTTTGTGTTTTTACCTACCATTAGAAGCTAGTGATGACTATATACTATATTGCAATTTTGAAGTGCTGTGGTGGGACTTGATTTACCTAAATGCACTATTTTCTAATATTGACAAATTTTATACTGGCCCGAAAAATATTATGCTCTATCAATAATATCGGTAATGAATTAATGTTTTTAGCCCACATTAATAGATTTATCCAGTGTTAAAATGTTTAACTTGTGGTAACATTTTATTAGGCATTTATCTATTTATACATCTATTTATATAGCCATGAGTATTTTAGATTGTTTAAAAATTTTAAAAACAAATTTTACTACATTGCCTGTATGGCACAGAAATAGTCCATGTTTTTTTGCACTGGATTTCGTTTTGCACAGTATGTCTTCTATGTCTGTACAACATGTGGGTAATACAGTGTGTCTTTATCATCGCAGTGCGTATGTGATCATGGCCTGGATTGGCCAAAATGCGTCATGGCAGAAGCAATCGCAATAAAATAGGAGGAAGTAAAGTGATGTCCGTGCCTAATCTTTCAGAGGATTTATGGGATTGTATGATATAGAGAACATCGTCTCAAAGTCTCTTGATCTACAGACATTTGACCTTCAATTTATATAGTTTATTAGGTACAATAGATTGTTTTCTACATTCCTAATGAGCATTTTAGTTGTAAATCAATCAAATGAGTGCATCTGATAAGGACACAGGAGGCTCTCGACCTCAGGTAGAGTTAATGCGGGCCAGTGTGTATTTGTCTAGATGTCCAGCATGAGGAGCACAAGGTCACTACGTGTCGTGTGCTGGTCGTGTACTGATTGGTTGAGTGTACTTATCTACATATGGTATCTAGCTTTGTAGTATTTCTGGGGAACGCAAGTCTTTGGCCGAAAGTGTTTTATCGGTGGCAATTACCTCAGACTTGTATGTGGTAAAACTATCTATCTGTAAAATCGATCAGGATTTTCCTCAGGTGTTGGTGGGGGACAAACTCTGCTCCACCAGTGGAGTCCGCAGAAGTTTTGGCACTCCGTGCTCCACTTGGAGCATGGAGTTGACAGGGCCCTGCCTGCCAGCTGCGGAGCGATCTTTACCGGCATGCACGGCATGATCACCACTTATTTAGAACTACTCCATATGTCCATGTCCAAAAAGTAGTGCTTGAGCTCCACTGAGTGTTGAGTTTTAACAGGGATCACCCAAATAAAACTACCCAACCTGGGTTATCAAAGCATTACGTTAGAGAAAAGGGTCGAGGTAGTTCGAGTATTAAAGAATTGTAACACAAAATACACCACAATAGAATTGCTTGTTGGGTTCATCAAAAGTATACATTTAATGAGTAACACATTCGTCAATCAATCAATCAATCAAAAAACTTGTATAACACACTACTCACCCGGAAGGGTCTCAAGGCGCTTGGGGGAAGGGGTTCGCTACTGCTCGAACAGCCAGGTCTTGCGTTGTCTCCTGAAGGCGAGGTGGTCCTGGGTCAGCCGAAAGTAGATTGGGAGGGAGTTCCATGTCTTGGCCGCCAGGTAGGAGAAGGATCTGCCTCCGGGGGTGGCTCTTCGGATGTGTGGTACGGCGGCAAAGGCGAGGCTAGTAGACCGTAGCTGGCGGGTGGGCGTGTAGAAGGTCAGGCGGTCGTTGAGGTACTTGGGGCCCAGGTCGTGGAGGGACTTGTGTGCGTGGGTGAGGAGCCTGAACGTGATCCTCTTGTTGACAGGGAGCCAGTGCAGGTCCCTCAGGTGGCCGGAGATGTGGCTGCGTCGGGGGATGTCCAGGATGAGTCGGGCGGAGGCGTTCTGGATGCGTTGGAGTCTTTTCTGTAGCTTGGCTGTGGTTCCGGCGTAGAGGGTGTTTCCGTAGTCCAGTCGGCTGGTGACGAGGGCCTGGGTGACCGTCTTCCTGGTTTCGGTCGGGATCCATCTGAAGATCTTGCGAAGCATGCGTAGGGTGTGAAAGCATGATGAGGAGACGGCGTTGACTTGTCTGGTCATCGAGAGGGAGGAGTCCAGGATGAAGCCTAGGTTGCGTGCGTGGTCTGTTGGCTTGGGAGCGGTGCCCAGGGCTGGGGTCCACCAGGAGTCGGCCCAGGCGGAGGGCAATGGTCCCAGGATGAGGACTTCCGTCTTGTCTGATTTCAGTTTCAGGCGGCTGTTCTTCATCCACTCGGCGACGTCTTTCATCCCTTCATGCAGGCTGGTTCTGGCGGTGTCGGGGTCTCTGGTGAGGGAGAGGATCAGCTGGGTGTCGTCGGCGTAGGAGATGATGTTGAGGTTGTGTTGGTGTGCGATGGCAGCAAGAGGGCTCATGTAGATGTTGAAGAGGGTGGGGCTGAGAGATGATCCTTGCGGAACGCCGCAGATGACTTCGGTGGCCTCGGATCGAAACGGGGGAGGCGGACTCTCTGTGTTCTACCGGCGAGGAAGGAGATGATCCACTCCAGTGCCTTCTCTTGGATGCCGATGTTGCTGAGGCGTTGAACTAGGGTGCGGTGGCAGACAGTGTCGAGCGCTGCCGAGAGGTCCAGGAGGATGAGTGCCGCTGTTTCCCAGTTGTCGAGCAGGGCTAGGATGTCGTCGGTGGCTGCGATGAGGGCAGTCTCTGTGCTGTGGTTGGCTCTGAAACCGGACTGCGAGGGGTCGAGGTATCCGTTCGTCTCGAGGAAGGAGGCAAGCTGTCTGTTGACGATCTTCTTGATGACTTTGGCGGGAAAAGGGAGGAGCGAGATGGGGCGGATGTTTTTGAGGTCGGTGGGGTCCGCTGTTGGTTTCTTCAGTAGCGCGCTGAGCTCGGCATGCTTCCAGCTCTCCGGGAAGGTGGCTGTGTTGAGGGAGGTGTTGATGACGTCCCGGAGTTGGGGTGCGATGGTGGAGTGGGCCTTGTTGAAGACGTGGTGGGGGCAGGGGTCGGTCGGAGATCCGGAGTGGATGGTGTTCATCGTGCGGCTGTGTCTTCGGTGGTCACCGTGGTCCAGGTGCGGAGGGTGGCGGTGGGGGGCGTTGGTTCGACGGTTGGGTGCATGGATGGTGCGCCGAAACTGTTGTGGATGTCGGCAATCTTGCGGTGGAAGAACGAGGCGAGAGAGTCGCAGAGATCTTGTGAGGGAGTGATGTCGTTGTTGCCGGTGCTGGGGTTGGAGAACTCCTTGACGATGGTGAAGAGTTCCTTGCTGTCGTGGGCGTTGTTGTCCAGTCGTTCCTTCAGTGATTTCTTCTTGGTGGTGCGGATGAGCTGGTGGTGCTTGCGGGTGGCGTGTTTGAGGGCGGTCATATTGTCAGTGGTCCGGTCGAGGAGCCAGGCTTTCTCGAGGATGCGGCAGGTCTTCTTGGAGTCCTTGAGTTCGTCGGTGAACCAGGATGCCTTCTTGCTTCTAGGTCTGCTGGGAGGGTTCTTCAGTGGTGCGAGGTCATCGGCGCAGGCAGTCAGCCACTGCGTGAAGTTGCGGGCTGCTTCGTTGGGGTCCGTTGTGCTGGCGGGTGGGTTCTGGCTGAGGGAGGTGGTGAGCTGGTCGGCGGTGATCTTACTCCAGCTTCTGTGAGGAACCTGTTGCGGGTGGTGGTGGGTTGTGGTTCTTCTGAAGCGGAAGTGGACGCAGCTGTGGTCGGTCCAGTGGAGTCCGGTGGAGTGGCTGAAGGTGATGTGCTTGCTGGATGAGAAGACGGGATCAAGCGTGTGGCCGGCGTAGTGGGTGGGGGTGTTGACCAGTTGCTTGAGTCCAAGGTTGGTGAGGTTTTCCAGCAGGGTGGCGGTGTTGCGGTCCTTGTTGTTCTCCAGGTAGAAGTTGAGGTCCCCTAGGAGGATGTAGTCGGCGGATGGGATGGCGTGCGGGCTGATGAAGTCCGTGATGTCTTCGCTGAATTGTGTGCGTGGTCCCGGGGGTCTGTAGATGAGGGTGCCTCTGAGGGTTGTCTTTGGGTCGGTGTGAATCTGGAAGTGGAGGTGCTCGGCGGCGGGGAAGGTGTCGTTGGAGTCGGTCGTGATGCAGATGGTGTTCTTGTGGACGATGGCGATGCCTCCTCCGGTCTGGTTGACGCGGTCCCTCGTGATGATCTTGTACCCGTCCGGGATGGCGATGTCGGGGGCTGAGGAGACATTCATCCAGGTTTCCGTGAGGAAGGCGATGTCTGGTGATGTTGTGTCGAGGAGGTTCCAGAGTTCCACGGCGTGTCTGTGGACGGAGCGGGTGTTGAGCAGGATGCACTCGAGGTTGCTGCTGGTGCTTGGCTTGGTGGGTGCGGTGCAGGTTCGGAGGCAGGTGAACTTGCAGGTTCTGCAGGTGAAGGGTCAGTGAATGCGTTTCGGGGCGGCCCGGCAGCAGGCGGGGTTACTGCCGGCATTGAGTGCGTTGAGGGCGGCGGCGTCGTAGGTCTGTCGGGTCGTCTTGCAGCGGTGGGCACCAGGGGTCCAGGCACTTGGCGCGGTCCAGGCGCGGACGGGCGCAGACGGGCTTGCCTTTGGCACGCCTTCGGTGCACAATCGGCGCGTCCGCTGCACGCGGTCGCTCCGGGGGCGTCATAAGAGGGGAGGAGGGGTCAGCTGGGAGGCGGGAGGGAATAATCCAATGGGTGTGAGGGGTGGGGCCGCACAGGGGGCAGCAGCGGGAGAACGGGGCTGAGGAGCCAGGCGGGCGAAGCAACTCACACGGGGGTACCAATTAGATAATGGGGCAGGCAGGCACACGGGCACTCAGGCAGGGGTACAGAAAACAGAATGGGGCAGGCAGGCACACGGGCACTCAGGCAGGGGTACAGAAAAAGAGAATGGGGCAGGCAGGCACACGGGGGGCACTCAAACCAGGCGCAGGCAGTCCAGGCATCGCTCGAACAGGGTAGGAGAGCGCCGATCTGGAGGGGGGAGCAGGAGGCAAAAGACTGGCAGGCGGAGCAGCAGCGGTGGGGAAGTGACCTACCCGAGGGTTAGGGTCAGACATTTTAGGTTGAAAACATAAAGGAGAAGTCATGTGTTTACTCCACATTGGTCATTACTGTATGCACACATTAAATGTTTTTGTACTCAAAACATTTGGCTTTTATTCATGTGTTATTTTATACAGTGCTCACAGTGAAGTGAAGGGAAAGTTTGCTAGGAGGAATGGGGGTGATTGGATGGGTGGGTGAGGGAAAGGGTAAAGGTGTTGTGACAGGCACAATAGCAAGTATTCTCATCCCCAGTCAGCTGATCTGGGTTTAATCCATCACCATTCTTTAGCTCACTCCAACACCTTAGTTCAGACATGGCCATATGCAAATCAGTCTGCCCTGTACCCTGCTAACTTAGGGCGAACAAAGCGATACCAAAGGGGATGATGGACGGAGCGTTTGAGCAAATCAAACAATCAATGATGATGGATTAAACCCAAATCAGTTGACTGGGGGTGAGTGTTTGATTTGCTCAAACGCTCCACACTGCATAACCTTAACCAAAACCAAATACCCCTCTCACTTCTGTAAACTGGGGTGGTCGAGTGTAAGTATAATTGTGACAATGGATATACGGTCTACAAACTAGTGACAGATTCAGTAGGATAGCAAGAAGTCCACTCCCCAATGAACCTTACTCAGGGCTGCTTGTTTGCTTCATTTCGGGAAGCTAACACTATTCTTGTTACGTGAAGGCATACTTTGATCCTTCTCCAAAACCCATGACACCACACAATATTATTATCAACAGAATCAAAAGAACAACACATATGATTTAGTTTTTTCATGACCATATCACATTATGCTGTGTAACAAGAATCGTTGGCTGCTCTTCATCAGAAACTTTTCTACCAAAGGGATGCATAATAAATTATAGAAGAAAGGTGAAATCCAGAGAAAATATATAAGTTCCCACTCTCTATCTGAGCCTCACTTGTACAGGCTCACATAGTCCATCAATAAGTTGACCCTTTTGAGCACTGGTGGTGGATCTTGCTCAGTCCTATGCTCTTCTAATGTATCCCACGTCCATTCAGATGGTATACCTTCAAGGTATACTTCAACTGTCCCTAACTAATGTTCAAAACAACTAAAGCAGAGTAAGCACAAAATTCTTCACTGTCTTCTGTTAATGCTGTTGGTACTGTAACTCAATACTACTATTTTACACAGTCTATCCCTAATCTTTCTTCTCCTCGGACTCAGTATCCCTCAGCAGAGGGTGCAAATTGTATCTGGTAGCCCCAGGCACCAGGTGATCAACAAACAGAGGCTCTTGGATAGCACGTGGGCTTAGTAGCGCACTATAAATTGGACTTCATTCATTCACGTATTTCTAGCGGAACACTCTCATTTAACACATCCTTGTTCTATTTACCTGTCTGTATTCAGGTAAACTGGGCAACACTGAAAGGAACAAACCTTCAGACGATCATCTCCTGAGGCGGAAAGCCGGGAGAAGTTGCTATTTGTGTTTTTTAAACCTGTATTTGTATCTTGATTTTAACTTTGCCAATTTGCACAATCAGGGGCCGTGCAGCGGAGTTATCGCTGTCACGTGACCCACATCCACTCGGCTTAGATCGCCTCGCACAGGCGGCTGGCCACGCCCACTCTCAGGCCACGCCCCCTCCCGCCCTTTCAGTCGTCAAAAGCGCTGACTACGAGCGCTCTGCTTAGACGATCATCTCCTGAGGCGGAAAGCCGGGAGAAGTTGCTATTTGTGTTTTTTAAACCTGTATTTGTATCTTGATTTTAACTTTGCCAATTTGCACAATCAGGGGCCGTGCAGCGGAGTTATCGCTGTCACGTGACCCACTTCCACTCGGCTTAGATCGCCTCGCACAGGCGGCTGGCCACGCCCACTCACAGGCCACGCCCCCTCCCGCCCTCCCAGTTCCCTATATCAATGTGCTACTACAGGACGCGCAGCGGACGAGCGCAGCGGGCGCGCCGTTTGCGCGCCGAAGGCGCGTCAAAGGCAAGCCCGTCCGCGCCCGTCAGCGACAGCTCAGCGCCAAGCGCCATAACCCCTGGCCATTTTAGTCCCAATCACCACCCCAGGAGGATATACAGCCGCAACCATCTTATTAGCTTGAACCATTTGGGAGGAGAAGAATGCAGATGCATATTCCCGGGTAAACATATGCCTGATACGCCCAAGGTATGTTCAACATGTCAGGCTCGCCTACCTGCTATTTTATGGACACCTATTAAGGATCTAAGTAGCCCCCACCAGATAAATAACGTTAGAAAAGAAAATACAACTAATTGCCTTCTCATTAATGCCAGATCACTGGTTAAACACAGTTCTGAATGTGCTGATCTGATCTTGGAAAGAAATGCTAAAATTTTATTTATTACTGAGACCTGGACTGATGCGGCTTCAGGACCAGACTTAGTTATTGCCACTCCAACGGGCTACTGTTGTCGGGTCCAGGATAGACCCGGTCAAAGGGGAGGTGGGATAGCCATTATCTACCACGCCTCGATCCAAGGCACCTTTCAGACATTGACCTGCCAGTCAATGGATGTATTAGGATTTAAACTGACCATTTCTAACCATAATACTTTCCAAGGTTGCCTCTTATACAGACCTCCCGGTCCCAAAGCCCAATTTCTCGAAGAAATAGGTACTTACTTGGAAGAAGCCCTCTGTGCCAAATCATTCACTATGCTTGGTGATTTTAACTTTCACTTAGAGGAAAATTCAGACCCACAGACGGCAATTTTGGTAGACACCATGCTGACGGCAGGACTAACTCAGATGGTAAGGGGTACCACACATGTAAAGGGACATACGCTAGACGGAATTTTCACAAATAACCCTGACCTTCAGTTCAGCCACGCGGTGCCTTTACCGTGGACAGATCACTCAGTGGTCCTCTTTAAAATTCAACCGCCTGAGTCAGTTAGAGCAAGGAAGGATAGGAAACCTGCCAAGCTCTATATGCCATGGAAGGAATTGGATGGTAAAGCATTGGAGGACTGTCTTGTAGCCTCTACCTTTACCCCATTGGTTGATGTAAACGAGACTGCTGAAAGATACACTACCTGGATAAATGATGCATGCACATCTCTAGTCAAGCCCAAACTTTCTCGCCCGACACGCACAGTACCATCAGCTCCTTGGTTCCCCTTGGAATTAAGAGACTACAAGGTGTCCTGCAAAAAACTCGAAAGCCAATGGCGCATTGAATATTCACAGGCAGATAAACAAAAACTCAAAACAAGCCAAAAGATTTATAAAGAAATGATCAAAAAAGCAAAAAGTGTATATTTCTCCCCCAGAATTGAGGGAGCTAAGAACTCCTCAAAAGAACTTTTTCAGACTGTGACCACTCTGTCCACTCCAAACTCAGTCACTATCCCTCCCAGTCTGGAGCTCTGCGAGATTCTCGCCAAGTTCTTTCTAAATAAAGTGGAACAAATCTTCACAGCCCTTGAACCTCGTGTGGGGCTCACTCTTACCGAGGGATCACATATGACCTCGCAAACAAATCCATATAATTTGGAACTCAGGGAGTTTCGGCCAGTAACAGCAGAAGTAGTAAAAAAGCTACTACTGAGAACCAAATCTGGCTCCCCCGGGATCCCTGCCCAGTCTCAGTGGCTCAGCTGGCAGCCGCCCCTATATCCGCCATGCTAGCAGATCTGTTCAATAAAATGTTCAAAGAGGGAGTATATCCACTATGTTGGAAACAAGTCTCAATAGCTCCTCTGCTCAAAAAATCTAACTTAGACATCTCTGACCCTAGTAGCTATCGACCCATATCTAGACTCCCACTACCGGCTAAGCTTATTGAAAGGGTCATGAACGCTCAGCTCTGTGACTACCTCCGATCCTCTGGTTGTCTGGACTCTGCTCAACACGGGTTTAGGGAAGGTCACAGCACCGAGACCGCCCTCATTAAATCCACTGAGGAAATCAGGAAAGCAATGGATGCTGGAGGACGGGCTGTCCTGGTGCTCCTGGACTTGTCCGCAGCCTTCGATACGGTCCACCATAACATTCTGTTGGACCGTCTGGAGGGCTGCGGAATCCGAGGAGTCGCACTGACCATGCTGAAATCCTTTCTATCAGACAGGATCCAGGTGGTGGCCATGGGAGATTTTGAATCTAGCCCTTTTACCCTCCCAGGAGGGGTTCCTCAGGGCTCCTCCCTAAGTCCTACCTTATTTAATGTTTATGTTACCTCCCTCGCCCCGGTGATTCGCTCTTTTGGCTTCGAATTAACATCGTATGCAGATGATACTCAAATTGTGGTATCTCTGCTCCCGGGGCGAGAGGAAGGAATTGCGGCCAGATTCCAGGACTGCATGACTGCAGTAAGTTCATGGATGGCTAAGAACTGCCTCAAATTGAACTCCTCAAAAACGGAGGTTCTTCTCTTTGGAAATGTGACCAATCTCTGGACCCCTAATTGGTGGCCTCATGAAATGGGAGCCCCACCCATTCCAGCCACTACAGTAAAAAACCTGGGGGTGATTATTGACTCCCAACTCTCTTTCAAATCACAGGCTAATGCCTTATCATCCTCCATTCACTGGATAATAAAAACCATTAGGAAAATCCTTTCTTTCCTCTCCAGTGACAGCAGGAAAACGGTGGTGACAGCGCTTGTGCTGTCCCGCCTTGACTACTGCAACAGCATGTATCTGAAGGCCCAGCAGGGAGTCTTGAACAAAATGCAAACGCTACAAAATGCTGCTGCCCGACTGATTACTGGTCTACCTAAGTTTGCATCGGTCACTCAGGAACTAAAAAATCTACACTGGCTTCCAATATGGAAACGTATCATGTTTAAAGCTCTTTGTATAGTATTCAAGGCAGTAAATGAAATAGGTCCATCTTTCCTTCAAGAACACCTCCAACTGTACAAACCAGGACGACAACTAAGATCTGCTAATAAAACCCTGGTTATGACTAACCGTATTAGGAAAGCCCAATGGGGAGGACGCAGTTTCTTCCATGGAGCATCCAGCATCTGGAATGAAATGCCCCTCGCCCTAAAACAAAGTAATGACCTTATGACCTTCAGGAAAAATATCAAAACATGGCTTTTTAACCTCTAGTGATTTATTTGCCTCTCGGAGATAATGTATCGTTTCAGCGCCAGGACACCGCCCGGTAACAGTGCGCTTAACAAATGGTAAAAATAAATAAAATAAATAAATAAACCTGGGCATCTGCTCACACTCCATGTCACTCACGCCTTCTTTGACCCACTCATCATATGGCAACAGCAAAGGAATCCTCCGGCAATGGGTAGCATGTACCCAGTTCTTTCGACCAGCAACCTTAACAGCTGTCCGAGCCACCAACAGAACTTGCTCAGGACCTTTCCATTGCAGCTCCAAACTTTTCTTCTTCTGAAAGTTGCGCAGCAACACATAGTCACCAGGCTGAATGTCGTGGCTGGGTCCCTCTGGTGTAGAAGCTAGGGACTCCCGCACCTGTTGGGGAATAGAACATAAACTTTCTGTTAACTGGCCAAGATAATCAAGCAACACAGGATATTCAATATCAGAATACCTACGAGGACAAGGGATGCTCCAGACATTCACCGGAAGTCCAAACACAACCTCATAGGGTGACAATCCTGTTCTAGAATGAGCGGTTATTCTTGTTGATAAAAGAGATAACGGTAGAGCATCAGGCCATTTCAACCCTGTTGTTACCTGAATTTTTGCCAATTTCAGTTTGAGAATACCATTGTACTTCTCAACCAAACCCACTGGTTGTGGATGATTGGCAACATGCCATTTCTGCTTTACATGGCTGTATTATCTTTAGTGGGGTAAGCCTCAACCCATTTACTGAATGCACATACAACCACCAAAACATACTTATGGTTATTGCATCTTTTAACTTGATATAGTCCATTTGAAGGACTTCAAAAGGAAAGGTAGGTGGTGCAATATTACCTGGTGGTCTAGGGGTACCCTTCACTGAATTATGCATCATGCAGACCAAACAGTATTTCACCAAATGCGCAGCGTCTTAGAAATGTTGTCATTATGCCAAACAGGGGCTAACAATTTACAAATGCCTTTCACACTAATAAGAGCTGGACCATGTGCCATAGTAACCACTGGAAGTACAAATGCATCTGGCAACATCCATTTCTGCTCTCCTGATTTATCAATCCAACACCCTTCCTCATTTAACTGTGCTGTACTCTCCTGCCATTTTGCCAAATCCTCTATTGTGGCTTCACTTTGTATCACCTTTACACTCTGAAGGGTGTTTTCAAACATGACAACCTCAGTAACCCACCTAGCTGGGCCAGCAACGAACATGCATTTCATCTTACTTCGGGCCGTCTCCTTAGCTATCTGATATGCAAAGGCATTTCCTCTACCCACATCGTCAGTAACCTTTCTATGGGTGCTACGCTTGATTATTGCCAATTTCTTGGAAAGCGTTATGGCAGACAGAAGCCGCAATATAAGGTGCCCAGTATAACTCTTGGTACCATGGGAGGTAAGAACCCGCCTCTCACTCCAGAGTCGCCCAAAATTGTGCGCAACCCCAAATGCGTACTGGCTGTTAGGATAATATTGACAACCAACTCCTCACTCAACTCGCAAGCTCGAATAAGGGCAACAAGCTCAGAAGCTTGAGACGACTGATAAGGGACCTGTGATGTCTCTACCACCATACGCAAAGTAGTGATAGCATAAACTGCAGTGGTGGTGCCATCTGATAATTTAAAACAAGAGCCATCGACATATAGTTCTCCTTGAGGATCAGATAAAGGAACATCAGTCAGGTCTACCTGTACTTTTGTCTTTACTTCCGTCCGGAAGATACAATCATGTTTGTCAAATGCATTGTTCTCAGACGGTAGGGGTAGTAACATGGCCAGATTCAGAGTGGCACATCTTCTAATCATAATGTGCTTAGCAAACAATGTAAATTCATAGCCAGTAAGACGTGCACTGATAAGGTGTTGTGTCTTCGTCTAATTCAAAAGTGTATCAGGCGCCTTGATGCCTTCGGGCTTAGTTGCGCATTATAAGATTCTTTTCATTTCATTTCATTTCATATCCACAGCATTGGGTACTATAACTGTGAGGTCAGTATAAAGTATGAGTCCAGCCCAGAGATGCACTTTTGACTCAGTGAAGGTAAAGCTGTGAGAGCACAAGATCGAATACATGCTACTCTTCCCTGCAAAACTGAAAGTGATGTTTCTAGGGAGATCTTATTTCTTCCAGACACCGGAGGAGGCATGGCAGTGGCTCGAGGAACAACTTGCGCTGGAGCTAATGTCAAGGCCATGTGCATTGTACATAAGACCGTAGCCGGAAAGGGCCCTCCCATTAATCTTTCTATTGTTCGACTCTACCGTTCAAACAGACGCCTCCGCTTGGACAATCTGCATCTTGCTGTAGTTCCTATGATTCTGAAAGCTAGAAGTGGGGGTTGTGTGTTCTCCTACAATGCCACCAATCTCTGGAACACCCTCACTCTTTACTAGTGTTAAGGCAGACAGCAGTCGCAATATAAGGAGCCCATTATAAATCTTGGTAGCATGGGAGGTAAGAACCCCTCTCTCAGCCCAGAGTCGCCCAAAATTGTGCGCAACCCCAAATGCGTACTGGCTGTTAGGATAATATTGACAACCAACCCCTCACTCAACTCACAAGCTCGAATAAGGGCACCAAGCTCAGCAGCTTGAGCCGACTGATAAGGGACCTGTGATGTCTCTACCACCATACGCAAAGTAGTGATAGCATAAGCGGCAGTGGTGGTGCCATCTGTTAATTTAAAACAAGAGCCATCAACATATAGTTCTCCTTGAGGATCAGATAAAGGAACATCAGTCAGGTCTACCTGTACTTTTGTCTTTACGTCCGTCCGGAAGATACAATCATGTTTGTCAACTGCATTGTTCTCAGAAGGTAGGGGTAGTAACGTGGCCAGATTCAGAGTGGCACATCATTTAATCATAATGTTCTTAGCAAACAATGTAAATTCATAGCCAGTAAGACGTGCACTGATAAGGTGTTGTGTCTTCGTCTAATTCAAAAGTGTATCCACAGCATGGGGTACGATAACTGTGAGGTCAGTATAAAGTATGAGTCCAGCCCAGAGATGCACTTTTGACTCAATGAAGGTAAAGCTGTGATAGCACAAGATCTAATACATGCTACTCTTCCCTGCAAAACTGAAAGTGATGTTCCTAAGGAGATCTCATTTCTTCCACACACTGGAGGAGGCATGGCAGTGGCTAGAGGAACGACCTGCGCTGGAGCGTCCGGAAATCCCACCACACCAGTCATCATCGGGGAATGCCCAGCTATCCCCTGGCCCTCAAAGAATGTGGCAAACCTTATGCACCAAGGGATACTGGCAGACCCCGAAGATGCAGTCGCCACTCACTGGACTCTCGCCTCTCAGTGGGTTCGTGCACTCTCCGTCTCTATGACCATCCTGATCCAGATACAGAGGCTGAAACCAGAGACACTACTTCTGGAAAAGAGGGGGACGAGGGGCCCTCTCAGCACCCATTGGCGGATGAAATAGTGACAATGGAGCAAGACGCAGCAACAGACACCCTGGCTTCACAAGGGGACCCACTGGACTCACACTCGTGAGCATGGGCTTGTGAGGTTGACCGTGAAAACAGACTGAGTATGCCTATTGGACACTCACCCCCCCTGCTGAAACCTGCGGAGTGTTTAAAGACCTCCACTGTACTGCAGGCGAGAGGCCTGGAATAGTCACAGACTTGGGCTCCTTGCAGCCCTTATTTTCTATTTCTTTCTTCTGAGCCTTTCTCTTTATCTGTCTATCTTTCTTCTTGACGCAGTAATCTCTTTTCTTTGGACCTCCACTGTTTGGGGGAGACTCCTTTTATAAGAAATTCTGGGAACGCTGCAGAAGTTTGAACTTGTTGTGTAAGTTGGGTCTGAGGAGGGCGATAGACCTCCATCTCCCTTATGCTCATCCTCGAGCGACTGGTAGGGGATGTGACATCGGGGAGGAGGGAGATGGGGTGGGGGTTTGAGAATTGGGGGTTTTCAACAGTTCTTATTACATGGTTTGTTTTATTTTGTTATGTTTTGTTGCGCAGCAGTTACAAAAGCGTGCACAATCACCCACTTCCCCCACTCGGGGCATAGCATAGCCATCCATGCTCATGTGTCCAGTAATTGCTCATAGGCACCCCGTGATTGAGTAGGAGACTAGCCCCTTCACTGTGCTCACTTGGAACGTGAATGGCCTGGGGGATAAAATTAAGAGAGGGATGGTATCCTCACATGTAAGACGGGTTCCCCAAGACGTGGTCCTCCTACATGAGACCCACCTTAGGGGCAGGAAATGCGGGTTTCTGGCGAGGGGAGCCTCCAAAGTCCTAGGGCAGGTGGGGTACACCTCTGGTTCTTGGGGTGTAGCCATTCTGATTAAAAAGTCACCTCCTTACAAGGTGACACGGACGTGGACAGACCCCCAAGTAATGTACGTGGGAGCGACAGGCACATGGGGAGACGGAAGGTCACTATTGTATCAGTTTATGCCCCTCCAAAACTACAGGCAAGGACTCTCCATGGGGTGACTGACATTCTCTTGGGGACACTGGGTACGTTGCATATTTTTGGGGGAGATTTTAAAGATGTAATTTCCATCCCCAAGGACCGCTCCAGGGACCACACTGACCCCCCCCCCCGACTACACAATTGGCTCGGCTGACAGACACTCGGGTTTTGGTGGATATGTGGCGACACCTACATCCAGACAAACGACAGTACTCGTATTATTCTGGGGCGCACAGGGTTCACTCACAACTTGACTACATCTTGCTCCCCTTGGGCGTTCTTGGGAATATCTATGAGGTAGAATATCTGACCCGTGGACTTTCTGACCACTCACCCCTGCTTGTTGAAGTGGGGGGGGGAGGTTCCGGGTGGGACAAGGGAATTGGAGGCTATCAGCCTGGGATCTGCAGAGCAAAGAGGTGTTACAGGGACTCGGGGCTGACACGAAAGTTTATCTCACACAGAAAATCTGGGATCGGTACAGTCAGGCGTCATTTTGTGGGAGGCTTACAAGGAGGTGCTACGTGAGAGGGCCCAAAACCGAATAGCCTGGGGGAGAAGCAGAAGGCACAAGAGGAGCTAGCCACATTGAAGACTCAAATTCTTGACCTGGAATAGTGCTACCTCACAAGCAAAGACCCACAGGTTCTCCGACAACTGTCAGACACACAACAGTACTACAGGGCCCAAGCGACAGAGGAGGCTAAAACACAGGCCCAGGTGACCCTCCATAGGCTGTATGATGTGGGGGATAAATTTGGAAAACTATTGGCTTGGCTTAGTCGTAAGGAAGTGGAAGCCCAGTGGGTGGAGAAAGTAGTAGATCAACAGGGAAGGATACAGACAGGGAGGCACGGATAGTTCAGACGTTCTCCTCCTACTTCCAGAATTTCTATGAGGCCCGCGAGCTAGGAGCACCGTCGGAGATTTTAGCATACTTGGAGACTATCCGGACCCCGTCTTTGGGTGATAATGGGCAGGGAAGGACTGGAATCGGACATAACGGCCAAAACAGGCTGCTGTGACTGCAAAAGAACAGTGGGGTATATCCTCTGCATGGCATAGGGAGGTGGGATTGAGTATCCAACAACTCCTCTACAAAAATGTCATTTTCCTCTGTGGCCAAATAAGACTTATCAATTTGCAACTAAAACTTTCTATGTTCACATTCAATTCCTGTCTCCTGTTTTTCTATATCATATGTGCTACAGCTTTCTGTGTCAATGTTTGCATTCTCCCTTTCCGTGCATCTCTCTCCATATTGAGTCACCTCTGCCTAGCCTTCTTCTGCCAAGTTCAGAGAGAATCAAACATTAACTGCCTACTCTGTCTCATTAAACAACTCATCCTGCAAAAACCCAATTATTTGCTTATCAAAGGTGCCCATCAAAGGCCACTGCAACTCAGCATTGTCCCTCGTATATTTGTGCCATAGTGTACTAAACATAATAGGGCCAAGGCCATGTTTCACATACATATCAACGTTAGGGCTGCCCTCAATAGGCACCAGCTGAGCTTCCTCTAACCGGGCATCTGAAGAACAACGGCAACACAGATTCCAAAGTTTACTTAGGCCAGGCATTTCGAAAGAAGAGCAAAATCATTAACTTTAACTGGAAAAATATTTGTAAATACTTTTTCAACAAATCAGTCCTTAGACTATACCAAACTCAAACCACAATGGTACCTTATCCACAAAGAACTAAAACAAACTCACCAGATATCAGTGGTACAAATGAACCAGCTCTCCACTGCCGACTCTTCAGACCAAAAGGTCATGTCCAAGGGTTTCGCCGTTCAGGACTCCAGTCAGGATGACCAATGGGCGAGGCACCGTCCGGCGGGACAGAAGGGGCAGCTGAGAGTAATTAAAACTCTTCGTGCAGGGATCCCTCAGTCTAATCCAACAATGGCCTCGGCCTCCCCTCTTTCTGCAGAAAAGGGATGGATTAATCACATGAAGGAGTCCCTGCTCGGGCACCAACTGAAGGAAGTGACCAATTTAAGGCCACCCAGGTCACTGCATGCCACCTCTCAGCCTTCCCTACGAATGAAGAGTCAGTCAGGCAGTGAATCAAACCAATAACTGTTTATTATGTGCACTCAGAGTGGAGCCACTTTTGCACAGTTACTAGGAGTGCTACAGAGAGGACTGAAATCATCAAGCATAAAGATACATTATGTTCGTTTCATAGCTGGGTGAAAACACACTAACAGTGGAATTTTCAAAGCAGGTGTAGCTAAACAGTGAAATACAAAAAATGGTTTCAGCGCTCATATCCTTATACAAAGTAGCAGAGTCCATGACATCACTGATGCAGGAGCATTTTTTTTTATCTCCTGCCAAACGGGAACAAACATAAAGGGCCGCATTATTCATGTGCAAACAGAACAATTGATGGACAGAATGCAGAACAATGTCATACATTCACCCCAGTACAGAGATCTGGGCCTAAGTCCATCGTTTTTTTGCTCACCATGCCATTCAAGTTTGGACCCAGCCATATGCAAATCAGTCTTGACCCTGCGCCAAGGATGCCTGTTTCTGGTCCGGGAGGACCTGGCTTCGCAGTTCGGGCTGGACTGTTCCCACAAGGAACAGGGTCAAGACTGATTTGCATATGGCTGGATCCAAACTGGGGTGCTGTGGTGAGCAAAAGAATGATGGATTTAATCCTGATCCTTGTGACTGGGGGGAATGTTTGCATTGTCCAGCATTCCGTCCATCAATTGTTTCTTTTGCATATGTCGCCCCAAGTGGGAAGGGTTTGCCCAGATGTGGGTCCCGTACTCACTACACCACTGGATTCAAGCTAGCCTGGCTGATGAAGGGTGATGCCCTGAAACAGGTCCCAGGATGCTTATTTCCGGTCCAGGGAGGACCTGGCATTGCAGTTCGGGCTGGACTGTTCCCACAAGGAACAAGGTCAAGACTGATTTGCATATGGCTGGGTCCAAACTGGGGTGGGGTGGTGAGCAAAAGAATGATGGATTTAACCTAGACCCTTATTACTGGGGCCGAATGTTTGCATTATCCAGCATTCTGTCAACCAATTATTTCTTTTGCATATGTCGCCCTAAGTGGGTAAGGTATGCCCAGACGTGGGTCCCGTACTTACGACACCACTGGATTCAAGCTAGCCTGGCTGATGAAGGGTGATGCCCTGAAACCGGTCCCAGGATGCTTGTTTCCGTTCCAGGGTGGACCTGGCTTGGCAGTTCGGGCTGGACTGTTCCCACAAGGAACAAGGTCAAGACTGATTTGCATATGGCTGGGTCCAAACTGGGGTGGGGTGGTGAGCAAAAGAATGATGGATTTAACCCAGATCCTTGTGACTGGGGAGCAAATATTTGCATTGTTCAGCATTCCGTCCATCAATTGTTTCGTTTGCATATGTCGCCCTAAGTGGGAAGGGTATGCTCAGATGTGGGTCCCGTGCTCACTACACCACTGGATTCAAGCTAGCCTGGCTGATGCCCTGAAACCAGTCCCAGGATACTTGTTTCCGGTCCAGGGAGAACCTGACTTGGCAGTTCGGGCTGGACTGTTCCCACAAGGAACAGGGTCAAGACTGATTTGCATATGGCTGGGTCCAATCTCGGGTGCTGTGGTGAGCAAAAGAATGATGGATTTAATCCTGATCCTTGTGACTGGGGGGAATGTTTGCATTGTCCAGCATTCCGTCCATCAATTGTTTCTTTTGCATATGTCGCCCCAAGTGGGAAGGGTTTGCCCAGATGTGGGTCCCGTACTCACTACACCACTGGATTCAAGCTAGCCTGGCTGATGAAGGGTGATGCCCTGAAACAGGTCCCAGGATGCTTATTTCCGGTCCAGGGTGGACCTGGCTTGGCAGTTCGGGCTGGACTGTTCCCACAAGGAACAAGGTCAAGACTGATTTGCATATGGCTGGGTCCAAACTGGGGTGGGGTGGTGAGCAAAAGAATGATGGATTTAACCCAGATCCTTGTGACTGGGGTTGAATGTTTGCATTGTCTAGCTTTCCGTCCATCAATTGTTTCTTTTGCATATGTCGCCCTAAGTGGGTAAGGTATGCCCAGACGTGGGTCCCGTGCTTACGACACCACTGGATTCAAGCTAGCCTGGCTGATGAAGGGTGATGCCCTGAAACCGGTCCCAGGATGCTTGTTTCCGGTCCAGGGAGGACCTGGCTTGGCAGTTCAGGTTGGACTGTTCCCACAAGGAACAGGATCCAGACTGATTTGCATATGGCTGTGTCCAAACTGGGGTGGTGTGGTGAGCAAAAGAATGCTGGATTTAACCCAGATCCTTGTGACTGGGGTGCATGTGTGCATTGTCCAGCATTTCGACAAATCAATTGTTTCTTTTGCATCATACATGTGGCACATTTTCCATCATTGTGCTGGTTGTACCTTTAAAAAGGTGCACCTAGCGCAATGAAGGGAAATGTGCAGCATTATGATGAATGCACTGCCCTCAGGGCAGCCGCAAACTCGCCCTAGGGGCAGCACATTTCTATGAAGACAGAGAGGCTGCTTTAAAGCCATTCTGTGTTTTCACAGTGCAGACAGAAAACCGCATGCACTTTGAAAGGGGATTCGAGATCCCCTTGCTTGTTGGTGCAGTCGGTGACTGCGTTTCCCCCCTCCAGAGTGCTGCTTTCAGGGAGCACACTGACAGTGTGCCACATTTTAGTGCGCCTCTTCAGCGCTTCTTTGCCTCTGTGCCTGCATCTGTAATATGGCGCAGAGGCAAAGGGATTCCCTTATTTGCAATGGGTATGCCCCTACGCAAATGAGGGAACGCTCCCTGAAGATAGCGCTGGCATTTTATTGGTGCCCGGCCTATAGATATTATAGAAGGGGCAGTGATGCAGGCAGGGAAACAGAGCAAAATATTGCTCCCACCCGAAGGGAGCAGAACTAGCTGCTCCCTGCAGGTGGGGACAATGCCTAATCTTGCTGCATGAGGGCATCAGACTGGGGCTGCAGGAGCCGGGTGGCCCCCCTTGTTGACCCCAGCTAGTAGTACCTTTTAGACGGGGAACACATGGCCCACTCCCTAATTTAAGTAATCTCAGCCATGGGGGTGAGCTTCCCGGTGCCCTTGGAGTTTCAGGGAGGGGGGCCAGGCTACCCCCTCCCCATTTTGTAAAATGTTGACCCACTGGAGTGGGTTCCCTTGACTCTTTAGAGGCTCAGGGAGGAGAGCAGTGAGGCCTCCCTCCCCATATAAACCAATGGCTAGGTTTTGCTTTACATATGGTAAAAAAATATATCTATCTATCTATCTATCTATCTATCTATCTATCTATCTATCTATCTATATCTATCTATCTATCTATCTATCTATCTATCTATCTATCTATCTATCTATCTATCTATCTATCTATAAATCTCATGGGTTTATACCCCATCACTCTAAACTCCCTCTCATCAAGTAATAACATTTTTAAAAAGCTAACAAAAATAGTGCTGCCTGCAAGCAGTCTAAAAATTAACATTTTGTAAAGTAGTTCACCAAACTTAATTGATCTCCACCCCTCCCCCCCAAAATAAATGCAAGGATTTCAAGGGAGGATGTTGCAACAAAGATTGCAGACAAAGAAAGTATGATTATTTCTGTCCAAAGTCCAAATGAAAAAATGGCCATTGTCTCAACAAAGCACACGGATGAGTCGTTAGGGCAAAAAGAGAAAGATGATACTGTATGATACTGTATGTACAGTAGCCTCAATCTCTTTGGCATTTCCTCTGTCATTTAGGCAATGTGAAATTCTAGAGATTACCTGTGGTTATGCTATCATGAAATAATTGTGCCTGGGCCTACTTGAGGTATCTCACTCCCCTCGCCGACTGGAGCAAGTTTGCGGCCAGTGCCTTCTCAAAGTCTGCCGTGATTAGCTTACTGCCTTGTCCTGGTTTCTGCAAATTGGGAATGGTCCCGATTTTGGAATGGTCCCAATTTTGCCCTGAAACTGACACACAGCCTGTGCTCTTATCAACACATCTGACTTTTTCCTAGCCACCGAGGCTTCTAGTCCTGGTACTAAATCCGGGGCAATTTCATTGGCCAAGAGACATCAAGCAATATGCTTGTCTCTCCCCCTTCATCAACCATGGATGACTTGGCAATGATTTCTACTTCATCTCGGGCAGTCTGATACTCTGTGTTTCCATGTCCTCTCCCTACAAAGTCTGTGCCATTGCACTATGGAGCATCATCTCAGATTAGAGATACTTCTTCTTAACCATAGTAATTCTGAGGCAAGGGACCTTCCTCGAATTGATATTAGGTTCCAATACAAACTCCATTGTGTTCAGCTGTATGTGCTTCAAGGAATCATGGTGCCTCTCCCAAACAGCCATAGCAATAGGGCTCTCTTGGGTACTTCACCCACAGTCAATATAGTAGGATGGGTATAGCTGGTATATGGTTCTTCAGCTGATGATCTTTCAAAAAAATGCTTCATATTGTGTAACTTAAAACAGGCAAACCCACCTGGGCTCTGCAGAAGTTTCCTGGCCTCCCTTGTCCTTTTGTAGTTCTTCTCTCCGTTTGGCTTAGAAATATGCTGCTTCAATCCTTTGTGAAACCTGCTAGTTAACCATGTTTTAGAGAGCACTGCAAGAGTCTCTAGATCCATCTCTTTATGGTCTGCTAGATATTGCTTCAGTGGAACAATGGTTGAAGGACTGAAAATACTTGGCCTCCATTCCTATTGTCCATTCATTCCAATTCAGCGCATCTTTATGAAACCGCTCTCTTACTATCCTTAAACATTTGGAGGTACTGAACTTAGCTCTACCACAAGCATGTTTTCAATGACTGCTGTACTTTTCACGGGAAACTATTTATGAGAGTGGATGACTTCAACATAACATTTAATGCCTAAGCCTTACAAGCAATTTCAAAACTCACAAATCATTCCATGATATACTGTCCTTTCACATAAATTTGCACAAGCTCAGGTGGAACTTTAGCAGAAAATGTTGAGGAGTTTTAGGTGAAATTACATTTTACATATGTATAAATATCCCCTGGCATATAAAGCTTTTCTTTCTCTAAACCTATCATCTCTCTCCTTTTCCGACCTTTGCCTGTTTTCCCTTTCCTCGCACTCCCTCTTTCTCTCCCTCCTTTTGGGTCCATTTATTTTTTCTTTCTCTCCTTCCTCCTTTCCTCTTGTTTCTGGCAAGCTTATCAAAACTTCTCCCTCTCACACTACCTGACCTTCTGCTTTTACTCTGCTTTAGCTTTCTGAAGACCCAATTGCAAGTCAGGGTCTCAGCTAGACTTGACCATCCCAAGGGAATGGAGTTAGTAAGATTAGGAACACGGGCAACCTGGGACTACCAGGCCTTAGCCACGTGGAGCTAGGGTTGTTTCCTTCTCATGTTCCTGAGTTGGTAGGGTATCATCAATGCCCTGCTAACTAGGCCAAATATAGCCCTTTCAGCACCTAACTCTCAGTGGTAGTGTTCACGAGTAGTCACAGACTTCTCAGGAAGGTAGTGTGGGGCATAAGAAACTCAGAACTTAACAATCACCCTACAGCACAATAACTGGCTGTCCAACCTAGTGCTTTTCTTTTGTAAAAAGAAAGCACTCTATTTCACTGAAAATCAAATGCTGCACACTACAAAATGCATGTACACTTTCACTGGTAAGGGACCACTTTATTCTGTTACAATGTGTCCTGTCTCCCGCGCTTCCCCTTAATGTATGATAAGGTCTAAAGAGGGAGTGCCAAGTCACAAGTGCAGTGCTATTCTTATGAGTCATTTAGAGCTGGGCATTTAGTATCACAATTTGTGTCCTGTTAAAAATGGGTTTGTTGGTTGACTGCAGTGTGAGCCCTGGCCAAACAGGAACCACAACATCGTAGTCAGGTTAAGGAAGAAGCAAACCCCAATTTTACCTGCGCTCATCCTCTGGTAGTTTGGCACTGAGAAGTCAAGCTTAACTTGATGGTAAATTGTAAGGTATTTGTGCAACATTTCAAATAAAAAAAAAAGTGAAAACACCACACAAAAAGATTCTACAACATAGAAAAATAGAGTATTTTAATAAATAAAACAGGAGCAAAACAACAAAAATCCAGTCAGAGAAACGAGAGATATTGAATTTCAAAGTTTTTAGGGTAAAATAGCACTAAAAAGCACAAAGCGCCAACAAGGGATATCTGGTCTCACCAAACCGGAACAAAGTCACACGTTCAGGCCTTCCACGATGGAGCGAGGACCGGCTACAGGGACCAGGTTAGGTCAGCTAAACAAAGTACCTTAAATCCAGGTTGCAGAGTGTTACATGGATCTGAGGCAAGAAGTGTTGCGTAATGGAAGCGATGCATCCGTTCTGAGATGCGGCAAAGCTGCAGTGCGAGGTCCTGTGCGTCCTCGGCAAAGGTCCTATCATCGGGGATTGCAATTCAAAGCCTGGGCATCAAGGATGCGATGAGCAGTGAGGCTGTGATGCAGAGCTCAGCATTGTCGTTGAGCTGCCATTGATGTGAGGACCTGGGTCGGTGATGCACTGGGCCATTGACATTACGTCGGTTCAAGCGATGCAAGGTTGATGCAGACCTTCTCTACCAGACACCATCCTCACAGCAGTGAAGATGCAGCGGCTCTGCTCGAGGATGCACCACTCAGCCAAGGATATGCATCAGTTTGGCTCGAGGATGAGCTGCTCAGCAGAGGAGAGGCATCAGTTCTGCTCATAAGCACCTTAGGTCCACTTCCAAGGGTCCAGGGTTGCAGTGGCACCACGTAGCAGAGAAGACGCACAGATGGAAGAGTCTGGGTGCAGATGCAAGGTTGTTTGTTAGAAGCCTGGTATGCCCCTGATGCTTCAGATCGGGAGGCCAGTTAACTAGTCACTGGGTTCTGGGGAAAAGAGATTCAGGTCTAGTCCTTGTCAGCCAGGCAAGAGGGCAACAGGCAGCAGGCCAGCACAAAAAACAGCAGGAGTTCCGAACTGTAGCAGTCCAGCAGAGTGGCAGTCCATTCAGAAGCCCAGCAGTCATTTCTCCTGGTAGAGTATCCACAGGCCCAGAAGTGTTCTGAAGTGGTAGCATCTGAGGTCTAGTACTTATACCCAGTGATGCCTTTGAAGTGGGAGAGACTTAATGAAATGCCTTTGAAGTGCACAGATGTTGTCCCTTCCTGCCATTGCTCCAGGCTAATTTGCCGCCCTTTGTGTGTAGACAGACCACAGCCTATTCAGATGTAAGTGAGGCTGTGCCCAGATCCTTTCTCCCATCCTGTCAAGATGGCCCATCAAGTCACATCTAAGCTCCAATTCTGTGTGGCTGTCTAGGTGGAATACACAAAGCCCAACCGCCAATTACACCCAGACTTGGGATCAGAGACAAGCTGCAGGCACCAAATGGCTAAGGCAAGAAAATACCCACTTTCTAAAAGTGGCATTTTCAGAATTGTAATTTAAAATCAAACTTCACCATAAGTTAGGATTTTAAATCAGGATTCCAGAGACACCAACATTCTTTCAGTCATATCTTCCCATTTGGAAATTACATCTGTAAAATGTAATGTAGTAATCCAATGCTATTCTATTGGAGATGTAGACCTTGCCGTAGTGAAAAACGAATATAATAGTTTTTCTACAAGAACATCTACAACTATAATGTACAAGTCCTGCTTTTTAAATACATTGCACCATGCTCTCTGGGCTGTCTAGGGCCTACCCGATTGGTGGCTTATATGTATTAAACAGGAAGGTTTGGGCCTGCAAGAGGTTTAACTTGCGAGGTCGACATGCAGTTTAAATTGCACACACAGGCCCTGCAATGGCAAGCCTGAGACACGTGCGTGGCACCACCAGTGCTGCACGGTGATTAGTAGCTTTTAATTTACAGGCCCTGGGCACTTGTACTAGGGGCTTATAAATAAATTAAATATGCTAATTGTGGATAAGCCAATGTTATCACGTTTAGGTAAAGAGTACAAGCACTTTACCACTGGTTAGCAGTGGCAAAGTGTGCAGAATCTTAACGCCAGCAAAAACGAAGTCATCAAAAACAGAAGGCAAGCAGTTAGGGGAAATCACACAAAGGATGCCAAGTCTAACATGGTCCAAGAGTTCTCTCACACATACAAGTCCTCTTAGTCCTTTTTAGCCTGTGGCTGGGAACAAAGCATGTGGCCGATCATCCCTCTCTTGTCCCAGGGCAGGGAGACACGTCAGATGTGAGTGCAGGGGACCTCTGGATTGGGGTCAGAACACAGAATCTGCATGGGCTTCCACACAGGTTTGGCTGTTGGAAGGATCCAGCATTGCAGACATCTTCAATGGTCCCAGGTCCCCTTCCCGGCTCCTAAGTGAAGGGGGTAGGGCATCAGAGGTCACAGGTGCCACTGTCTTTCCTCTTTAGGTTGGTGCCCCTCAATGAATCCACATCCTATGACACAGGGGGGCTTGGTCGACTTCAAGGACAATGGGGCATATTACCAAGCGATAATTATCGCTATTGCTTGGTTAGAGACTAAATTTTACCGCTGAGCTGCGGCGATTTTTACCACAGATAAACCTTGGTATTACCAAGGTTTATCGCAAATGCGATAAAAAACGGCCGCAATGCATGAATATCGCTGAAAAGTCAGCGATATTCATGCATTACCGAGCTAATGCTCTTAGCCTGTTATCCACCTCCCATTGGATAACATGGCTAAGAACTGCTCAGGGCAGGTGTTAGCTTTTGGAGATATTTGCGCTTAGCGCGAATACCTCCAAAAGTTAGTAATAGGAGATAGCGATGTTAGCGACTGTTTCCAGTCGCTAACATCTTGGCACGCCCACTTTGCATGTCATTAGTGATAAATATCACTGACATGCAAAGTGGGGCCCAAGATGGTCGCTATCTCCTACTAGCTGTCGCTAACTGGTGTTAGCGACAGCTAGGTAATAGGGAGATCATTTTATCTCTGCTTTCTTGGCTTTTAAAGCCAAAAAAGCGGAGATAAACCCCCTTGATAATATGCCCCAATGTTCTCTTTTCTACAGCATGATCACTTCATGTACACTTTAGGACAGGGCTTCAGTCCCAGCAACATTTCTGGTTTACAGTGCCATTGTCAGCTTTAGGCACTCTACAGGATAGTGCCACAGATTTGGCAAAATCTCACTGTTACAGCAGTGCCGCCCACTCTGAGCACTCTTCAGGACTGTACCACAACTTGGGCCACACCTCAGTATTAAATGGTTTTGTCTACGTCAGGCACAATTCCTTTCTGTGCCACATCCTTCAGCTAAACATTGGGGTTACACCTAGAGGACATCCGCTTCGGCACACTTTGGGACAGTGCTATGGCTTTGGTCCCTGCAAGCACAAGAGACAACACTCTGATCCAGGAGCATGCTGGTTGCTACCCCTTGAGTCTCTCTTGCAGGACAGATTCACACTCTGCGACCGACAGCTAAGCTTGTCCTGGTGGTCAGCACCTCCTTCAGGGTTGGCACACTCCTTCAACTTCCCTATATGCAAATCAGTTCCAGGCACTTCAGGCTGAGACTAAGCTCTTCATTCCAGGTCAGTCTCCAACTGGTGACACCTCACCTCTGGAAATCTGGTTGTTAAGAAGAAACCCTTTCTGGTTGCACAGCAGTCCTCTGGGTACTCTGCGGCATGCCCAGTTTCTAGTTGTAAGAGAAAATGGAACTTGAACAACAGTTAGTTAAACAGCTCACACTTTATGGAGGTATAGCAGACAAGGGTGTGTGTATTCTCTGTCTGCACTTTCAGACTGGTTTGAGGCAGTACTGCATTGTTGTGTCCTTCTCCGGCTATCCTCCTGGCTCAGGCATTGTGTAGAGTGACACACCTCACAGCAGAATCTTCTACAGGTTGGAACACCCATAACAAAGGTACAAAGAGGTGTGAGAATTAGCACCTGGCTATCAATAGCCAAACATAATGAGCGGTGATAAACCCAAAAGTTCGACCTCCTCTAAAGGACCCTTAACACTCTGATGAAAGAGAATTTGGCCCTCATTTATGGAGTTTTGGTGTAGGGCAACCCAGCAAGGCGCCTTACGCTGCCCCCCATCAAAGTGAAAGGGCAGTAATGCCCTGTATTGATCCTATATGGTGCATTGCCTGTCCATTCCCCCTGCACTGGTGCAGTTTCTGCTGCCTAGCTCCAACGCAAGCAGCCTTGCACCACAGTGCAAGGGTGCCTGTGTTGTCTACAGGATTCTTTCTGTGTAGGAAGGGGCACCTTTCTGCAAAGGTTGGTCCTAGGAGGCTTCTTTCTCTTCCTATGTATGCTGCAGAGTTCAGCATACATGGAACGAGAAATAAAGGAGGAGAAATAAATGTACTTCTTATTGTTTCGCCTCACCTCGCATCACCAGGTTTACATAGTTTTGGTAAATCTGGAGAAGTATCAAAATCCGTAGATGTTGCATGCCCATGGAACGTCTCCCGAGCGCAGAGAAAGCAACTCAGTGCTTTGCGCTGCCTTGCCGTACTGCATATCTATGAGGACATTCAAAGCCACACAAAGTGGCTTGGCGTGGAATCATAGATATGAATTTAACGTTTGCGCTGCCAGAGTGTCACAAAAAGTGGCGCTCAGGCTATGCAAGGGGCCCATAAATATGCCCCTGTAGGTCTACCAGGCACTCCAATTAACTACAAAATTGCTGAGCTGAGAAAGACTAATCATAGCTCTTTGCAGCAAAAGGACTTAATCAAATTTCAAAAGGGAGCCCTCTCTCCTTCCCTACTCTGGTGTCTAGGGGCCAGATGTAGGTCGGTCGGTAACGGCCGAAAATCGGTATTTTCGGCCGTTACCGAGCGGTATCCAAGAATTGGTATGTATGGGCACTTATTTATAGAATCTGTAAATTTACCGATTCTGTAAAATACCGAATCGGTATTTTTACCGATTCGGGAAATCTCAGATGTAGGTGGGACTCTTCAGAGTCCCAAAGGCCCTACAAATTCGGTATTTTACCACACAATCCTATTGTGTGGTAAAATACCGAATTCAGGTGTGCATGCACATGTGTGCATGCACACCTATGCCATGTGACAGACAGACATGCCCTTAGGGCATGTCTGTGTGCCACATGGCGCACATGTCAATTTTTGGGGTGCCAGAGGGTGTCAAAGTGACACCCCCTGCACCCTTGCTAAAATCGGTATTTACCGATTCTGTAATTACAGAATCGGTATTTCCCATTGATTCCTATGGGCTTCAATGGGAAATACCGATTCTGTAATTACAGAATCGGTAAATACCTCATTTTAACGAATCGGTATTTCCACATCTGGAAATACCTACATCTCCCCCCTTCATATTTACCGACTCTTAAATACCGAATCGGTAAAATTCGGTATTTAAGAGTCGGTAAATATGATTTACCTACATCTGGCCCCAGGTCTCCTCCCTACAGCTTCGGTAATGACAGCGATATACTTTCACTGTGTGTGAAAACAACCTCACCTCCATACTGTACATATGAACAGTCCAAGGTATTTCAAAATGGAACCCACAGGCCTCCTTTAGTCTGGTTCACTCATACACACTATGTTTGAACCATGTACATATTTTTGGTGTGTGAAAGAACCAACATGAAGATACAATAACGCACAAACATACATAGCATGCCTGCACTAGAATCCCAGTTAGCGTGTAGCAATGTAACTTTGCACTAGTGGGATAGTAGGCTTCCACTACCTTGACTTAGAGAAAAACGTCAGATCACAACTACTGGTTTACAAAACATGGGGCCACGACTAAGCTCAACTCCTAATGGATGGCAGTACACTGTCCAACAAATGAGGGCATGTTTTTTGTGCCCCTCCAGGTCTAGAACAAGTTCAAGACCTAACTCAAGGTCAAGAGACAGGACTATGCCTTAGCGCACATGCTAGAATAATGCATGGTTTGACCAAAACCTAAATCCGGATACCAATATTCGCAGGTGATCACTCAGGGCCGGGGATAATGCACACAAAAACAGTAGCAGCAAATATTCATTTGACATAGCCATGTGAACCATACACTAATCATTGATTAGGAATATCCATTATATCCTTTTAGGCCAACTTCAAATTAGGCAGGCATTTTATAAAAAAAGAACACCAGTTTAAAAGACACTAAGGATTTAATTATGATAGAATGGCTAGCAATAAAAGTAAGGAATTCGAACGGTGGGCACATTTGCAGGGTTGTTTTTCATTTATCTCTTCAGATCCCTGTTAATGTATCTCGTATTAGACTTTGAGCTCCTCTGAGTATAGAGCAATACATTAGCAGTAATGCTTGAGCGACCAAGCATCTTGAGCTGCCGCTTTTCCATATGACACATTGAGCTCTTCAGAACTCTTCACTCTTCCTTGGCAGTAGCTGCATTTGATTTGTGTGCCCTGAATATGAATTGATTTCTGCTGCGGAACTGTGCACTCTGGAGTGTAGCATGTTGAAGCTGTTGAGATTCTGTAATCCCCTGCAGCAGAAATTGGTTAATTGATTAACAGAGTCTGGAATATGCTGACATGAGACTGGTCTACAATATCTACTATGAAAGCGATCGCTTTTCTGAATTGGTGACACAAGCTGGTGAGCTTCTCATTAGAGTAACACTTGGCTCAAAGCCAATGAATCCGTGCAACGGAAAGGAGGAGTGGGTCTGAGTCTTAATCTTAAACATTTTGCTTAATTGCATAACAGTATTTTGTAGGCTTATTCCACACCCTGATGAATAGAATCTGGTTATGTAAACGTGACTTTTTTCCCCTGCAATTTAGTAAAATATTCTTTGAATCCAGCATTTCTAGGATTTGCTTTCACGCCCCCAGGCAGACAAAAAGGGGCAAAAGGAAGACTGTAAAAATCAGGCAGATGGGCGCACACTGCTGCAAGATTCGTGGCCCTAATTTTAATTAACTCTGTTTATTGCTTTTTTTACTTTTTACTTCACTCTTGCAAGGTTACATTTACAAGTGAAGAAAAATGTCAGGAGTACAGTATACAATCATTGCTTCAGTGTATACACAGCAGTAACTCCAAAACAATGTTAACAGTGCGATAAATTGCAGAAATAATAATGCTGACAGGATGCAACAAGATCATTACAGACTGAGGTTACATATGTAAGCCAGAAGAAGCGTTTTTACAGCTGATTACTCCCAACATTAGCTGAACACTTCCCGCATACATTAAGCAATAGTAAAAACAGTAGCAGAAATAGGCAGCTAAAAATCCACAGCCACTCAATAGTGGGAACACAAATGAAAGAAAGGAAACTTAAGAACTACCAACATGCTAGCCCCGACCCCCCCTCCTACCCCCACCAGCGAACCCTTCCCACTCCCCAGTTGTTGGTCGAATACATTATCCATGCCCTTTCTGAGGTCTCTGCGTTAGGACCACTATCTGACAAGCCATGTGGGCAATCCATGGGGCGCTCACCTAAGGAGATGGCCCTCGACTGCACCACGTCCTTCCTCTCCGGCAGAACGCAGAGAGTCCGCCTCCCACCCTTCCAATCCGAAGCCACCAACATCATCTGTGGCCTCCCCCAGGGCTCATCCCTCAGCCCGATGCTGTTCAACATCTACATGGCCCCCCTAGCACAAATGGCCAGCCAACACGACCTCAACATCATCTCCTATGCCGACGACACCCAGCTCATCCTCTCCCTCACCAAGGACCCGCACACTGCCAAAACCAACCTCCAAGAGGGAATGAAGTCCATCGCTGACTGGACGAGGAACAGCCGTCTGAAGCTGAAATCGAACAAGATGGAGGTCCCCATCCTCGGACCCACCCCCTCGACCTGGAACGACACCTGGTGGCCGACCACGCTGGAACTGCACCGACACCCACCAACCACGCACGCAACCTAGGTTTCGTTCTCGACTCCACCCTCTCCATGGCAAAGCAGGTCGGCCCTGTCTCCTCCTCCTGCTACAACACCCTCCGCATGCTCCGCAGGATCTACAAGTGGATCCCGACCGAAACAAGAAGAACAGTGACACAGGCCCTCGTCAGCAACAGGATAGACTATGGCAGCACACTCTATGCAGGAATCCCAGCCAAGCACCTGCGTCGACTACAACGCATCCAAAATGCCTCCGCCCGACTGATCCTCAAAGTTCCCCGCCGCAGCCACATCACCCCCCACCTAAGAGACCTACACTGGCTCCCTGTTGACAAGAGGATCACCTTCAAGCTCCTCACCCACACACACAAAGCACTCCACAACGCCGGACCAGCCTACCGGAACAGCTAGAGTCAGCTTCTACATCCCCACCCACCAGCTCCGCTCCGCCAGCCTCGCCACCGCCGCTGTCCCCCACATCCAACGAAAGACCTTCAGAGGCAGATCTTTCTCCTACCTTGCCGCCAAGACCTGGAACACCTTCCCGACCCACCTACGGCAGACCCAAGACCTATTCACCTTCAGAAGGCTCCTCAAGACCTGGCTCTACGAGCAATAGCAGCTCCCCCCTCCCCTCAGCGCCTTGAGACCCTCACGGGTAAGTAGTGCGCTTTACAAGTACTTTGATTGATTGATTGAAGGAAACACCTACAGGGAGCAGTGATAACCGTATTCAGGACAGCCATGATCTCATCCTAGCTGCCAGCTAACGGATATTTTCGGAGTCCTAAGACATCCTCCCTATAGAATGCAATGCTCTCTGCTTGAGCCCAGTTGGTGAGTGAGCGCATCCAGGCCTCAAGACACGGAGGATCAGGTGACTTCCACCTGCACATGATCAGCCGTTTAGCCACTATCAGACCCAAATGTATGAAGTCAGATGTGACTTTATGCTTTTTACCCCGCTTATATAGTCCAAGCATGCACACTTCCCATTTAAAGAGGAATGCTGTTTCAGTACAATGCACCAGTTGGGCATGAACACCTCGCTAGTAGCTCTGCAAATGCATGCAGGCCGAGAACATGAGTATAATGTCTGCGTCTACCAATCTGCACGGGAGCTCTGCAGCGGGGGCAGCTAGCGTCCGTACAGTGAACGTAAATGGGCATTGTGAGGTATGTATGTAGGGCCCTCCAATTCAGTGGTCCACTCCCTGTCCATGGAGGGATGAGACAAGTCAGCCTACCAATGCGTCTGCAGGGAAGTCAAAGGCAGGGCTGTCTGGGAGCTCAGAGCCACGGCAAACCATCGGACCAGATGTCTGCCATAACATGTATATATTGTACAGTTAGATATACTTCCACAGGCATTTCATGAGGAGATGGACTGGCCAGTGCCACAAATAGCACAATTTGTATTGAGATAAATGCAAAGTCTAGTTCTAGTTTGCTAAAAGGAGGCCACAACCTTCTGTTTTAGCAGTTATGAATAGCTGATATTCAACAAATGAGGCTAGGGCCCTAAATGTACACTTTTCTGAATGTTTTCTAAATTGTATTGTGGCCCAGGGAGGCGTGGGCACAGCACTTAGTATCTTCTGTGGTTGGCTACAGATTTGGTTACAAGAACATAGACTCATATTATGCTTTCTTAATTCGCTGCGTCGATTATGGCAGCCATGAATCACAAAAAAACTGAGTTGACAAAAAAACCTTGGGTCGCAAACTACTGTTGAGAGGAAGTGAAACCAGACACCAACTTAGTCTATATATAGCAGTCACCAGGAAGGAACTACTTCTTTTCTTGCTGCTCAGTCACAAACTAAGTAGTGTAATGTATTGTTAGATTACGTTTGAAATGTTGGGTAACGCATAGTCGATAGTCCACTGGGCTTAAATAGACTATATATTTTCCACAGCTCTGTTTCTATATATTAGATAGATGTTTAGACATTGATTTCCCTATCCCACTACTTGGGCTCCCACTACTACGACGCTGTATTTCATGCACTGCTATTTGGTTCAAAGACACGCCATGAACACTGCAGTGACCAACATGCATTGCTATCATAGGTGTGATTCAGTATTGGAGAAATTTACTAAATATAGGGCCCATGCCTGCCCATATGCATTTAACTCTCGTACATGGGACATGTGTTCATGTATTTCTTGGGAAGCAGTGGGAAAAACATTTTAAAGATTACCCTCGGGTCGTCCCTGAATGCAGATATTGATGTAGCATGACTCAGCTTTAGCACTTTGTACGCGCTCACTAGTTCTTTTAAAAAAAATTGTGATTGTGTTCACACTGACTTTTTTTAAAACTGGCTTTAAACTATTGAAAACCTATTGAGAGCCCTGCGCTAGCACTTTCATGTACGCTGATTGGCCAAGGTGAGCTGGTGTGCTTCCACCTGTCAGAGCGGGTCACCAAGCACACGCCATCCTGGTCAGCAGTATAGCGCTCCAGTTAGGCTCCTCTAACGCTCCTTCCTTTTTAAGGAGAGGCTATGCAAGCAGGAGGAATCTAAGATTACCCTCGGCGCGTCCCTGAATGCGGATATTGACACAGCATGACTCAGCTTTAGAACTTTGCACGAGCTCACTAATTCTTTTAAAAAAAAATTGTGATTGTGTTTCCACTGACTTTGTGTTTTTTTAAACTGATTTTAAATTATTGAAAACCTATTGAGAGCCTTGCACCAGCACTTTAATGCCCGCTGATTGGCCAAGGTGAGCTGGTGTACTTCTGCCTGTCAGAGCGGGTCACAAAGCACACACCGTGTTGGTCAGTGGTTTAGAGCTCCAGTTGGACTCCCCTAACGCTCTTCCCTATTTAAGGAGAGGCTATTGAAGCACGTAGAATCTAAGACACAGCCTGACTCAGCTTTAGCACTTTGAACGCGCTCACTAATTCTATCTTTTTTAAAATGTGATTGTGTTTACACTGACTTTGTGTTTTTTAAACTTGCTCTAAACTATTGAAAACCTATTGAGAGCCCTGCACTAGCACTTTAACGCACGCTGATTGGGTCACCGAGCACACGCCATCTTGGTCAGCGGTTTAGCTCTCCAGTTGGACTCCCATAACGCTCCACCCTATTTAAGGAGAGGCTATGCAAACGTGGGGAATCTAAGATTACCCTCGGTGTGTCCCTGAATGCATATATTGACACAGCCCGACTCAGCTTTAGCACTTTGCACGCTCTCACTAATTCTATTTTTTTTAAATTGTGTTTACACTGACTTTGTGTTTCTTAAACTGGTTTTAAAAAACATTGCTCCCAGTGCGGCCCGCTCGGACAACGCATCATCGCAGAGTGCGCACACGCTGAGTGCTTTAGGTGCCACTAACTCACTGCATCATAAGTCATCACCACACGGACTTATTAAGGCAGAATTCAGTAGGTAAAAGACATTGCTCCCAGTGCAGCCCGCCTGGACCACGCATTATCGCAGGGTGCGCACAAGCTGAGTGCTTCAGGTGCCACTAACTCACTGTACCATAAGTCATCACCACGTGGCCTTATTAAGGCAGAATTCCTTAGGCAAAAGACATTTCTCCCAGTTCAGCCCGCACGGACAACGCACCATCGCAGGTTGCGCACACGCTGTTTGCTTCAGGTGCCTCTAACTCAGTGTACCACTTATCATCACTGGCTTCACACACGCTGAATTGCCAATAACTGTGCAGCTCTACTCAATGCCATGTGGCTGTGGGCCCTTGCTGACCGCTGCCTCCTGGTTACACTGCAGTCATCAGAGCTCACAATTAAAATTGAGACTTCATTCATTAATTGCAGAGTGCAGTTGGCAACTAAGTATAACGTCCCTCAAACCTACACAATATCCTTTTAGTATCCTTGCTTCAAGAACTTGTTTTATATCAGTTATAGCTTTATTACAATGATCAAATTCATCTTGTAAGTCCAAACAAACACTGAACGGCAGTCTACACTGCGGACAGCAGAGCTCACAATTTGAATTCAGTTTTAATTTATTTATTGCAGAGTGAACTGTACTCTATGTCATTGGATTTTCTCAAGAGGAAGTCACAAAAAGCATTCCTCAATGTTGATGCTAATTACTGCCTTCGATCTACGCTGCAGATAGCAGGGCTTACAATTCACATCGAGTAGCAATTGCAGATGACGCAGTCCAGTAGTCAAGAGGCATTGCTCCCAGTGCGGCCTGCTGGACCACGTATCATCGCTGGCTGCACACATGCTGAATGCTTCTGATGCCCCCATTTCAGTGCAGCACAACTCATGGACCCTTTATGATACAATATTTGGTGTATAATTTCACATCTGGTGTCCCTATCTCAGTGTACCACAAGTCATGGACTCTTTACAATAGAATATTTTGTGTATTATTTCACATCTGGTGCCCCTACCTTAGTGCAGCACAAATCATTGACCCTTTATGATTGAATCTCTTTGTCTGATCCAATGATTACCGTTGTACTTCTTTCCAGCACCAACCATTCCTGGAGGACTAGCTTACACTCACCCCACACGCTTCCAGCACAGACATCACTGGACATGTGACCCTGTTAATAAAAAGAAGTCAAGCGCATGTGCTCGTACCCAGTTCCACTATCAATCTGTGCCCGAATGTTTATTATGTATGCAACATGTTGCCCCTGGGCCCTACCACATTACATTGTGCTCTGGACAGCGTATGCAACCAACTTACCTTTGACAGTGGGAGAAAAGTTTGGTTATGTAACTTTGTCTCGGTTATTGTACAAGTAGGCACGTAGAGACTGGATCATTAGAGTACTGCAAGGAGAGTGTATAGTGAATGTATAAGTACGTGGGGATTGGCGGAGTGATTGTATAAGTACATATGTTGGTGCAGCCTAACTCCGACAACGAGCTTGTCCCTAATTGACTGCCCTCTATGTGCCAAAAACTGAAATTTGGGCTTTGCTCGGCCCTGTATTGCTACAGCTGCAACACTCAACTGAATGTGCAATAAACATTCATATCCACACAGATATGTCATGTCCACCATATTTCTTGTGTGGAACTATGGATGTATGTAGGGTCAGTGATTCCCCGTACCTTCCATGTTGGCCATGTGGGACTTGGCTCACAGAGTGACACATTGGAGCTTGCGATACGGTTGATGGCAGCACTACAACAAGAACATCCGCATGCCGCCCATCAGTTGATTCCTCACACAGCTCATGACAGAAGCCACTCCCATAGCTCTGGAGTCATTCTTCACAGCCTCACGCAGGACTGGCATACAGCAGGCCAGCCCGCTCCGCTTACGCTTACAGGGACAGACAACAACGCTACATGGCCCAGATTTTCATTGTAGTGATCTGCTGGTCACAGGTCTAGTTGTCAATATGCCACAGCCACTCCCTCACGGCTGCTATACACCCACACCACACCCATCCAGCACAGGCGTCACAGGACACATGACCCTACCAATAAAAATGACCAGGCGCATGGGCTGTACGCCATTTTAGAGTTGCTCGCACCGCATGCACTGCAGCCAGCAGAGGCACACCGCCACTGTGATGGCCCATCCCGGTGGTCCAGACACCTCATGTTTTGTGTGCCCTGCTGGACTGCGGTGTAGGCCTGACCCATGGAACAGCGGGGGCCTAACGCGTGGCCTCACAGGTCACTGAGCTATTGGCACCGCAAAGACTGAGCGGGTGTGCAACCTGCGATGATGATGGGTACACTAGTATGTCCTCTGCCATGGCAATTTCAAGACGTAGCACCAAATGTAAGACTTGTTGGCTTGCGGAGCGGGGCTGCATGATGTGGATCGTGCCCTGTCCATGAAAAGGTGACCAATGAGGCCCGGGTGCACCGTGTCTGGCTAATACCTCTGGGCGGCGGGAGTGGATGGGGTGCAGCAGCCTGGATGCACAAAAGCGGCACAGCGATTTAGGCGTACGCAGTCGTATATACTCTAGCATTACTAATTCTGTACTATGTTTCAGATGTGGAAGCTTGAGGGCTCCACTAGGTCCCGGTACGTGGTTGGAGACACAACCGTGGCGTAAAGGTGAGCTGTGAGGGTTTTGCCCACAGTGTGGGCACTCACTGTCCCTCCTCATCTCTTCCTTTCTCTCCCTCATATTCTCTCAAAGTTTCTCTCTCACTCTTTCTCTCTGTCTTCCTCTCACTTTCTTTCTTTTTCTCTCTTTCACCCTGTCTTCTTCTCACTCTTTTGTTTTCTCTCTCTTCCTCTCTCACACAGTTTCTCTCTTTCTCTCTCTTCTCTTTCTCACTCTGTCTCTCTTTCTCTCTCCCTCTCACTCTTCCTCTCTTCCACGTTCTCACACTTTCTCTCTCTCTTCCTCTCTTTCACTGTTTCTCTCTCTCTTCATCTCTCACTCTTTCTCTCTGTATTCCTCTCACTTTCTTTCTTTTTCTCTCTCTCTTCCTCTCACTCTTACTGTTTCTCTCTTTCTCTCTGTCTTCCTCTCACTCTTCCTTTCTGTTTCTCTCTTCTTCTTTCTCACACTCTTTCTCTCTCTTCCTCTCTCTCACTGTTTCTCTCTTGCTTTGTCTCTCTCACCCTTTCTCTCTGTCTTCCTCTCACATTCTTTCTTTTTCTCTCTCTCTCTCTCTCACTTTTTCTCTCTTTCACCCTGTCTTCTTCTCACTATTTCATTTTCTCTCTCTTCCTCTCTCACACACTGTTTCTCTCTTTCTCTATCTCTTCTTCTCTTTCTCACTCTTTCTCTCTCCCTCTCACTCTTCCTCTGTTTCTCACTTCCACTTTCTCACACTCTTTCTCTCTTCCTCTCATTCACTATTTCTCTCTCTCTTCATCTCTCTCACTCTTTCCCTCTGTATTCCTCTCACTCTTTCTTTGTTTTTCTCTCTCTCTTCCTATCACTCTTACTGTTTCTCTCTTTCTCTCTGTCGTCCTCTCACTCTTTCTTTCTTTTTCTCGCTGTCTTCCTCCCACTCTTTCTTTCTCTGTCTCTCTTCCTCTCTCCTTTGATGGATGCTTGACGCACAATCTTATCTTGCTTTTTATCTAACAGGCTGTGATTCACGAATTGACGCCCCCCCAACACGGAACTCCCGCCACTCACTGCCACCAGCGCTGAAAGTGTGTGGAACCTGCGGAAATGCGTGGCCATCCTGACAATCAACACCCAGTGTAAATTGTGTGCTTTACCGCGAGTACGCAACATTTGAGAAGGTTGCTTCAGCACATTGTGGACCCTCTTACACACAAGCCGTTGCCGGAAGGTGAGGAGAGAGGCTTCTTTCAGCAGCAGCGGGCAGTCACATGTGGGCGGTGGGAGTGGTTGTGCAGCAGCCTGGGCACGCAAGAGCGCACAGACACCTCTGATCAGTGGGAGTGTATGGGCTGTAGCAGCCTGAGTGCGCAGCGGCGAAACAGAGAATTACGTGTGTACAGTTGTATGTACTCTGCAATTATTAATTCTATACTATCTGTCAGATGACTAAACTTAAGGGTGCACTATGTCCCGGCACGTGGTTGGAGACACACTGGTGGCAGAAAGGTGAGCTGTAAATATTTTCTCCAGTGTCAACACTCCCTCTCCTTCTCTATCTCTTCCTACCTCTCTCTCACACTTTATCTCTATCTCTGTCTCTTCCTCTCTCTCTCATTTTTTCTTTTTCTCTCACTCTCTCTCTCTCTTCCTCTCTTTCACACTGTTTCTATTTTTCTCTCTTCTATGTATCTCACTCTTTCTCTCTTTCTCTCTCACTCTTTCTCTCTTTCTCTCTTTCCCTGTCTTCCTCTCTCTCTCTTTCTCTCTCTCTTCCTCTCTCTCACACTGTTTCTCTCTTTCTCTCTTTCTTGTATCTCACTCTTTCTCTCTCTCACTCTCTCTCTTTCTCTGTCTTCCTCTCTCTCACTCTTTCTCTCTCTCTTCCTCTCTCTCACTCTTTCTCTCTCTCTCACCCTCTCTCTCACTCTTTCGCTCTCTCTCTTCCTCTCTCTCTTTTTCTCTCTCTCACACTATTTCTCTCTTTTTCTCTTTCTCTTTTCCTCTCTCTCCCTCATTCTCTCTTTCTCTGTATTCCTCTCTCTCACTCTTTCTCTCGCTCTTTTCCTTTCTCTCACTCTTTCTCTCTCTCTTCCTCTCTCTCACTCTTTCTCTCTCTCATCCTCTCTCTCACTCTTTCTCTGTGTCCTTTCCTCTCTCTCACTGTTTCTCTCCCTCTTCCTCTCTCTCTTCCTCTCTCTCACACTGTTTCTCTCTCTTTCTCTTTCTCTCTCTTACTCTTTCTCTCTTTCTCTCTCTCACTCTTTCTCTTTCTCTCTCTCTTCCTCTCTCTCTTTCTCTCTCTCTCTTCCTTTCTCTCACATCGTTTCTCTCTTTCTCTCTTCCTTGTATCTCACTCTTTCTTTCTTTCTCACTCGTTCTCTCTTTCTCTGTCTTCCTCTCTCTCTCTCTCTCTCTCTCTCTCACACACACTCTTTCTTTCATTCTCTCTCAATTCCTCTCTCTCACTCTTTCTCTCTCTCGTTCTCTGTTTCTTTCTCTCTTCCTCTCTCTCACTCTTTCTATCTCTCTCTTCTTCTCTCACTTGTTCTCCCTCTATTTGTCTCTCTCATTCTCTCTGTCTTCCTCTCACTTTCTTTCTTTTTCTCTCTCTCTTCCTCTCACTGTTTCTCTCTTTCGCTCTATCTTCTTCTCACTCTTTCTTTCTTTTTCTCTCTCTCTTCCTCTCTTACACACTGTTTCTCTCTTTCTCTCTCTTCCTCTCTCTCTCACTCTTTCTCTCTTTCTCTCTCTCACTGTTCCTCTGTTTCTCTCTTCTCTCTCATCATTTCTCTTTCACTTCATCTCACTCACTCTTTCACTCAATATCTGTCTTCCTCTCACTCTTTCTTTCTCTTTCTCTCTTCCTCTCACTCTCACTGTTTCTCTTTGTCTCTCTGTCTTCCTCTCTCTCTTACTTTCTTTTTCTCTCTGTCTTCCTATCACTCTCTCTTTCTCTCTCTTTCTCTCTACTTTGATGGATGCATGACGCACAATCTTATCTTGCTTTTTATCTAACAGGCTGGGATTCACAAATTGATGTCCCCCCTCCAGCATGGAACTCCCGCCACTCAGTGCCACCAGAGCTGAACACGTGTGGAACCTGCAATGAAGCGTGGCCATCCTGCCAATCAACAATCACTCTGAATTGTGCGCGCTGCTTTACAGGGAGTACGCAACACCTGAGAAGGTTGCTTTGGCACGTGGTGGACCTTCTTACAGACACGCCGGTGGCGAAGGGTGAGCAGAGAGGCTTCTTTCTTTAGTAGTGGGCAGTCACCTGTGGGCAGTGGGAGTGGATAGTGTGCAGCAGCCTGGGCGCACATGAGCGCACAGACACCTCTGAGCAGTGGGAGTGAATGGAGTGCAGCAGTGGCGAAACAGAGAATTACGGTTGGGCAGTTGTATGTACTCTGCAATTACTAACTCTATACTATCATTCAGATGACTAAATTTGAGGGTGCACTATGTCCCGGCACGTGGTTGGAGACACGCCATTGACAGATAGATAAGCTGCGAAGATTTTCTCTAGAGTCAACACTCCCTCTCCTTCATCTCTTCCTTTCTCTCTCTCACACTTTCTCTGTCTCTTTCTCTCTCTCTCTCTCTCTCATTCCTTCTTTCTCCCCCTACCTCTCTCTCACTCTTTCTCTCTCTTCCTCTCTCTCACACTTTTTCTCTCTTTCTCTCTTCCTTGTATCTCACTCTTTCTTTCTCTCTCTCACTCTTTCTCTCTTTCTGTCTTCCTCTCTCTCACCCTTCCGCTCTCTCTCCTCCTCTCTCTCACTCTTTCTCTATCTCTCTCTTCCTCTCTCTCTATCTTTCTCTCTCTCTTCCTCTGTCATTCTTTCTCACCCTCTCTTCCTTTCTCTCTCTCTTCCTCCCTCTCACACTGTTTCTCTCTCTTTCTCTTTCTCTCTTTCTCTTTCTTCCTCTCTCTCACTCTTTCTCTCTCTTTCTTCCTCTCTCTAACACTGTTTCTCTCTTTCTCTCTTCCTTGTATCTCACTCTTTCTCTCTTTCTCTCTCTTACTCTTTCACTGTCTTCCTCTCATACTCTTTCTTTCTTTCTCTCGCTATTCCTCTCGCCTACTCTTTCTCTCTTTCTCTCTCTCCTTTTCGCACCATCTTATCTTTTTTTTTGTCATGCAGGCTGTGATTCACAAATGATCCAGTGATGACACAACATGGCTGTACATAGTTTTATTTGTTGTTGTTCTGTTTTAATAAAATGTTTTATATGTAAATCCATACATGATTATGATTCGTATTTGTCCAACCTCACGTGCATCTTCTTATTAATAATTATAGAACATTACCCAATTGTTTACGTTCCAGATTCCCTAACGTGGCTGTCACATCTGTTTGGGGGTTGGGGGGGGGGGTGGGTGAGGGGAATGACGGACAATGAGCTGCTGGGGGATGCCGGGGCAGTGTTGGGTGTCGACCTGCATGATCGTTGCCTCCATTGCATCTCTTCTTAGAGACTCACGAGCCGGCTTGCTCATAGATGAAGAGCTCCGAGCCGACTGCCTGGCTCATAGAGGGAAAACTGCGGTCCGTAAATTCACACAGGGAGAGCTACGGGCCAGCTCACAGAGGAACACCTGCGGGCCAACTGTTTTAGGGAAAGTTGCGGGCCGTCGGCTTTCATAGGGATAGCTGCGGAACTATGATGTTTGATCTATGATGTAAAAAAAAGATAAGATGGTGCGAAAAGGAGAGAGAGAAAGAGTAGGAGAGAGGAATAGAGAGAGAAAGAAAGAAAGAGTAAGAGAGGAAGACAGTGAAAGAGTGAGAGAAAGAGAGAAAGAGTGAGATACAAGGAAGAGAGAAAGAGACAAACAGTGTTAGAGAGAGGAAGAAAGAGAGAGAAAGAGTGAGAGAGAGGAAGAGAGAGAAAGAGAGAAAGAGAAAGAGAGAAAGAGAGAGAAACAGTGTGAGAGGGAGGAAGAGAGAAAGGAAGAGAGGGTGAGAAAGAGTGAGAGAGGAAGAGAGAGAGAAAGATAGAGAGAGAGGAAGAGAGAGAGAGAGAGAAAGAGGGAGTGTGAAGGGGGAATCTCGCAGAGAGAGACCTGCGGTATATTTCCAGTCTTGGCTTCACAGATACACCTGCGGGCCCAAGAAGTCGCACCCGAAGAGCTGCGAGCTGACAAGTGGTTTGCAGAGGTAGACTTGCAGGCCCAAGAAGGTTGTTGGGGGTATGATCATGATGTAGGAAGAGGGTGTGTTACCTGTTGATGTTGGGAGACGCATCGTGAAAGGGGTATCTCACACAGACAGAGCTCCGGTATGTTTTCAGAGATGCCTCGGACAGATGCCAGCTGACGGACTGAATCACAAAATGGCTTTTCAATGCTCATATAGTGTGACTTATGAACAGTTCACACCCAGGCTCCCAGAGGCACAACTGCAGCCCGTGGGCTCGAATCGCAGACAGAGAACTACGGGCTGTCTGCTCCCAAAGGAACAGCAGCGTAGTAGCTCGCAGAGGTAGAGGCACTGCAGCATACTAGCTCGCAAAGGTAGAGAGCTGTGAGCCAACGGAGTGGCTTCTAAAGGCATACCTGCGAAGTGGTGATGTTGGGCACAGGGAGCGTGAAAGGGTTATCTCGCACAGACAGAGCTCCGGTATATTAAATTGCCCCCGGGACCTTTTTTTTATATTTTCAGTTGATGCGTGAAAGCGGGCTGAGCAAGACCTTTCTCCCTGCTAAATTTGGCGTAATTCCATTCAGCAGTTTGACCTGTAGCCTTGCCTAAAGTTTCCTATGATAAGTGCATTGAGAAAACACGTTTTGGCTCCCCCCTTTTTTCTCAGCTCATCTATTGACCAATCACCCCTAAACTTTCAAGATAGGAACAGATCAAAAAAGAGAAACTTTTTGGAAAATTGCAAAAAGATTTGACGAAACGACGTCAAATATATCAGCACATGAAGGGCCCAGGAGTGAGACTGCGCAACCCCCCCAACATGAGTGAAACCCCGGGGACCACAGCGGGACCCCGCAGCCCCAACGAGCCCCCGCTATTATATTTAAAGAAATTCCCCCAGAACCTAGCACACCCAGGGGCCTCATTAAAATAAAACTTGGGAACCAGCGACCCCAGTGCAAATTGCGCTGACATTTTATTTTTCTTACAAATGCTTTTTTTTGGCCCTGGAGGTCCCTCCGCAACCCCTTGAGAAGGGGGTCCCAGACACCCTCCCCCCTTCTCTTGTTTTAAACCTTTGTTTCTCTGTTTTCTCGCTTCTACTGAGTCGCAAGATGGCTGCCAACACTTCCTGGTTTGGAGTGTTTGCAGCCAATCACAGTGAAGCTTGTGCTCTGGACTTAGGCTCCGCCCAAATATCAAAACTTTCATTTTTCTAATTTCTCAGCAATTATAAAAAAAGATCACTTTCTGATCCAAGCACTACCTTTTTGCCAAATTTGGGGTAATTCTGTTCAGTAGTTTCGGCTGTAGCCTTGCCCAAAGTTTACTATGGGAAATTGATTTGTTTACTCTTATATTTTGAATTTCTCAAAAACTACTGGACGGATTTACACCATTTAAAAAAAGTTCGCTTTCTGAACCAAGCTTTATCGTTTTGCGAAATTTGGAGTGATTCCGTTCAGTAGTTCGGGCTGTAGCTCATCCCTTTTTCTTAGCCCCAGCTGTACGAATCACCCCCAAACTTTCAGGATAGGAGCTGACCTGGATAGACCTTTTTTTTGGGAGAATTTCACAAAGATTCGCAAATTGACGCTAAAGTTATTAGCGAATCAAAAAAAAATTCCTATGGAAACTAGGTTGTAACTATAACTACCTATATATATATATGCATCCACTGGTTTACTACTGTAACTTTATGAAATCCACAAACCTTTCCAACAGGATGCTTAAAAGCTGTAATAGCTACAAGTTTCCAGGAGTAGCCCTGGAAAAAATTGTGCATTAAAGTTTCCACCATGACAGAAGTATTTCTACATGCATTATATTGCATTGAAAAAAGGCCATCACATTTGTCAAAGGAAATTATGTTCCTCTACCTCCCCTCCACTACTGGAACTGCTCCCTTTACATTTTAAAAGGGTTTATTCTTGCCTATAGCAGCAGTAAATCTCCAACCGTTACCAAGATGGTAAGGGATCAGAGAAGAGTTTGAGAATACCCACAGACCATTCAGTTTGTGAGTGTTTCTCACTTTTCCGAGAAACTCTGAGGTCAAACACCTATCCCCTGCCCCTTGAGTGCCATTTACTCCTGAACAATAGAACACCACAGTAGGCTAATATATAGGAGGATTCATGAGTGCAAGGTCACCTAAGATGCATTTCTTGCATTTGGGAATTAAAAGGTTTGCAAATGTGAGTCAGATTTACAAGGACTAATTGCTCTGTTAATTGAGTTTAATTAGTTGGTTTCTAAAAGAGGATTGTAGTAACCTTGGTAACTGCCAAAGAATCCATACTCAGATACAATAAAATACATGAAAATATGAATGAAAAAGGATTGGAGAAATGTGCAACCAATTAATCTGATAAAAAAAATGATTTATAATACTTTTAATATAATGTTAATCGTCTCTTTTTCCCATTTTCAATTTGGAAATGCATTACAAACTCAGGGGTATATCACCAACAACTAGCGATAATTTTTGTCTCTAACTTGTTTAGAGACAAAAATTATCGCCGCACATCGGCGATTTTTATCGCCGATAAACCTTGCTATTAGCAAGGTTTATCGCAAATGCGATAAAAAACGCCCGCAATGCATGAATATCGCTGAAAAGTCAGCGATATTCATGCATTATCGAGCAAATGCTCTTAGCCATGTTATCCACCTCCCATTGGATAACATGGCTAAGAACTGCTCAGGGCAGGTGTTAGCTTTTGGAGATATTCGCCCTTAGCGCAAATATCTCCAAAAGTTTGTAATAGGAGATAGCGATGTTAGCGACTGTTTCCAGTCGCTAACATCTTGGCACGCCCACTTTGCATATCATTAGTGATAAATATCACTGACATGCAAAGTGGGGCCCATGATGGTCGCTATCTCCTATTAGCTGTCGCTAACTGGTGTTAGCGACAGCTTGGTAATAGGGAGATAATTTTATCTCCGCTTTCTTGGATTTTAAAGCCAAAAAAGCGGAGATAAAACCCCTTGATAATATACCCCTCAGTTACCTACGTTTTTACATATTTAACATGTGGGCAGACATACAGCATTATATTGTCCAAAGCATTTGCTAGTAAAACCTTTTGATTCTTTATGGTGCTTAAGATGTAGTGTAAAATCACAGAAAAACAACCGATTAGCAACACATTTCTGAGAAGCAAAATATCCAATACTCTGTTAGAATTGGAGACTCTAGTTAGCAGAGGTATGCACCCTGTCCAAGTAGGGACCACGATCCTAGTCAGGGTAAGCTACATACATGCTAAAAGATAACCTGTGCTCACCCTCTGGCAGCTTGGCACAGAGCAGTCAGGTTTATCTAAAGAGGCAATGCTGTAAAGTATTTGTGCAACACACACAGTAACACAATAAAACATCAAAAAAGTACTCCACACAGGTTTAGAAAAATAGAGAATAATTGTATGTGAAAATCAAGACTAAAACGACAAAACTTCAATAAGTAGAACAGGAGTTATTAATTTTTAAAGAAAAGAATCAAAAATAGTTCTTAGAAGTCAATAGTGCTAAGGGGTTATTTGAGGTTGCACTAGACCAGGTAAATCCAAAGTTCCTATGACCGTATTGGAGGGCAGGCTGGCTACTGGACTCAGACAGGTCCCACTGACAAAGTACCATGACTTTGGCGATCCCATGGATTGAGGCGAAGCGTCGGTGCAGATACGTGCAGTTAGTGAAGGCTTCAGTGTCAAATCCCTTTGCATTGCAGGTGCTGTGTCGATTTCTAGCCGCGCAGTCCATCGAGGTGATGTTGTCGATCGCCTCCTGCATCAGGAATGAATGGTAATGCATTGGTTTTGATTAGCGCAAAGTCAGCACTGTGTCAATTTTAAAGCAAACACATCTGGAGGACCCACTTCTAAGTCTCAGTACTGGATAGGCACCTTAAACACAGTGGACTCAAAGATAACAGACTCCAGAAGTACGATTGTAGGATGTTTGCAATGACCCTGAGACTTCAGAACAAGGGGAAATCCCTTGGAGTAACACTGGGTTTAAGTGAGATGGATCCAGTCTTTGTTGTCTGCAGGGCAGAGATCAGCAGGCAGCAGGGCAGCTAAGCAAAGCAGAGAGGCAAACCCTGTAGAACAGTCATCAAGCAGAGGGGTAATCAGTGTAGCACAGAAGTCTTCACTCCTGAAAGAATTCTTCACAGGTCCAGTAGTGAACTGTCTTGGTAGGGTCATGGCCCCAGTACTTAAACTCAAATGTGCCTTTGAAGTGGGTGTGACTTCAAAGCAAACCCTTGAAGTGCGCAGGTCCCCTTTCATTCCAACCCTGTCTGCCAGGCTATCTGTGGGAAGTAATCAACCCATTGGTGTGGGTCACAGGACACTGGCTCTTCAGGTTTGAGCGTCAGCTCCCCCTCCCTCTTCCTGCCCAGGAAGTGCTATCAGAATGTAGAATAATGTAGATGAGTTCTCTGTCACACTCACACTTGTTGTGTTTGTGTCTGTCTACAGGGAATGCACAAAGTGCAGCTGTCACCCACCCCAGATGTGTTTTTGAGACTGACTGCAAGGCACACAGAGAAGGAAGAGCAGAGAAATGTCCTCTTTCTAAAAGTAGCATTTCTAAAATAGTGATGTTACATCCAACTTTACCACTAAAAAGGATGTATCATTACTATTCCAAAGATATGAAACATGATTTAGCTACTCATTTCAAATCAGGAATTATATCTTTAAAGTGTTTTAAGTAATTCCCAATACTAGCCTATGAGAGGAATGTGCCTCACAGTAGTGTAAAATGTAGCTGTTTGTCTCCACCAGGTAAAACACAAAAGTATATGTCTTAAGTTTTAGTGACGCAGCACCCTGCCATTAGGGCATGCTAGGGTCTACCCTAAGGGCGATTTATGTTTATTGAAACGGAGGATTAAGGGTTGGCAAGTGGTTTTAAATTCCAAGTGCAAGTGGCAGTAAACTGCTCAAGGAGGCCTTCAAATGGCAGGCCTGACACAGTTTTTGAAGGCAACTTGTGTGGGTGATGCAACCAGTGTTGCAGTCCCATTAGTGACATTTAGATTACAGGTGCTGGTTATAAGGAATACCACTCTACAAGGGATTTTTAGGTAAACCAAATATGCCAATCAGGTACATACCAATGTCACCTTGTTTAGAGGACAAACACATGCACTTTAGCACTGGTCAGCAGTGGTAAAGTGCTCAGAGTCCTAAGGCCAACAAAAGATACAGCAAAAAGTGAAGGTAAGTAGACAAAATGTTTGGGGGAAGACCACCCTAAGGATGACAGGCCTAACACGTCCCCCCCAGGTTAATGTGTGGAGATCTACCCAATCTCTAGGCAGTTCTCATCAATAAGGCAGAAAAACTTGGATAGACATTCAGCACTGATGTGGTCCAACCTGAAGTCCATACCCTGTAGGGAAATGGACCACTTCAACAATTTTGGATTCTCATCCCTCATTTGCAAGAGATACCGGAGGGGTCTGTGGCCAGTCTAAATCAGGAAGTGAGTGCCAAAGTGGTCTAGCCTCAACTTCTTCAGTGAACAGACATCAAGCTCCTCTTTCTATAACACTCTGTGTCTGTTCCCTGGGGTGTAACCTCCAGGAAATCAAGACTGCAGATTAGTCCCCTAATTGAACTGTGATAAAACTGCCCCTTTGACATATTCTGAGGCATCTGCATGATTAACTCTGTGGAGAAGTCAGTGGCCTTTGGCAGAGGGGTCGTGCACATGGCCTGCTTTAGGGAGTCAAATGCAGTTTGGAATGCCCCTGTTCAAATCCTATTTCTAGGCTGCTTCTTAGATTTCAGCTCTGTCAAGGGGGCAACAATGGTGTTATATTACTTGACAAACCACCGGTAGTACCCAGTGAGGCCCAAGAATGCTTTAACCTCAGTCTGGGTTTGTGGGGCGCTGGCTCCCAGGCCATGATAGCCTTTATCTTGGCCTGAACGTGCTGCACCTTACTCCTGCCCACCAGTTGTCCCAAGTACACCACAGACCCCTGCCCTGTCTGGTACTGACTGGCCGTGATAGTCAAACATGCCTGCTGCAGAGCCTGAAGAACTTCCTGTTGGTGAACGAGGTAGTCCTTCCAACTACTACTGAAAACAGCTATGTCATCTGGACAGGCATCCTAGAAGGCCTCTATACCAGCAAGAACCTGGTTCACCAACCTCTAGAAAGTGGCAGGGGCATTTTTCAGTCCAAAGGGCATCACACGAAAATGGCAGTGGAGCTCTCGAGTGTAAAAGGATGACCTCTCCTCGGCACCTTCTGTTAGGGCAATCTGCAAGTAGCCTGATGTAAGATCAAAGGTACCTCAGTGCTGGACAACCTCTAACTGGACAAGAAGCTCACCAGCCCTTGGCTAAAGTAGATACAAGGTGATGGACCAATCGGTTAGCACTTCACTCTCATACTGCTGCCTTATCAGGATTGTCGTGCACCAGACTCCGGCACCTATCACCTTTTGGTGCCTCTGGTTACAGATTCTCACAACATTTTAAGCACATGGCGGTGCACTGAACATAATACAAAAAGTCCAAATTATTTTCTTTCTTTTCATCTTTTATTTTTTTTAAAGGTGCAGAGACAGCCAAGCGTGTTGCTCTTCAAAACAGTTTTTAGAACTTCTTCAGGGATAAATTAGTGAGGAAATATATATATATATATATATATATATATATATATATATATATATATATATATATATATATATATATATATATATATATATATCAAGTTAATCGCAGACGGTGCTTCTTAAAATTACAGAAATCGTCTCCAGACACTGCTTGTCAGTAAATAAAGATAACAAATGCTTGTGATAAAGATTGACCCAGACTGTGGCAATATCAACACTTTCAGTAGTGCAAAGCCAGATGGGAATACAATTATTCCTTATGTAGACTCCAATTTCATAATTTAGGATTATATCCAACATCGAGTATTTCAGCCACCATGATAAGTGGTCATGTCTTCTTCATTCTCTTCTACCCCTCCATCTTCTGATTGGAACTTTGAAGACCACCTTACGGATAACACATCTAAAAAAAACATTTAGTGAAAAAAAATACATTGAAATACAGTTCGGTCAGAAATAATAAAAGCCCTGAAAAAAGTTAGGAATAATTATTATTAATTTACTGAAATGCAAATACACAGATCATGAATCCCAGACCAAATCCTGATGAGGGAATATAGGGGCATATTATCAAGGGGCTTTATCTCTGCTTTTTTGGCTTTAAAAGCCAAGAAAGCGGAGATAAAATTATCTCCCTATTACCAAGCTGTCGCTAACACCAGTTAGCGACAGCTAATAGGAGATAGTGACCATCTTGGGCCCCGCTTTGCATGTCAGTGATATTTATCACTAATGACATGCAAAGTGGGCGTGCCAAGATGTTAGCGACTGGAAACAGTCGCTAACATCGCTATCTCCTATTACCAACTTTTGGAGATATTCGCGCTAAGCGAGAATATCTCCAAAAGCTAACACTTGCCCAGGAGCAGTTCTTAGCCATGTTGTCCAATGGGAGGTGGATAACATGGCTAAGAGCATTTGCTCGATAATGCATGAATATCGCTGACTTTTCAGCGATATTCATGCATTGCGGCCGTTTTTTATCGCATTTGCAATAAACCTTGCTAATAGCAAGGTTTATCTGCGATAAAAATCGCCGATGTGCGGCGATAATTTTTGTCTCTAAATAAGTTTGAGACAAAAATTATCTCTATTGGTTGGTAATATGCCCCATAGTTTTACTATTTGAGTGGACAAAGAGGAAAGAAAGGCAGAGGGAGGCAGGGTAGGGAAAGGGCTAACGGAAGAAATGAGGGGCATATTATCAAGGGGCTTTATCTCCGCTTTTTTGGCTTTAAAAGCCAAGAAAGCGGAGATAAAATTATCTCCCTATTCCAAGCTGTCGCTAACACCAGTTAGCAACAGCTAATAGGTGATAGTGACCATCTTGGGCCCCGCTTTGCATGTCAGTGATATTTATCACTAATGACATGCAAAGTGGGCGTGCCAAGATGTTAGCGACTGAAAACAGTCGCTAACATCGCTATCTCCTATTACCAACTTTTGGAGATATTCGCGCTAAGCGCGAATATCTCCAAAAGCTAACACTTGCCCAGGAGCAGTTCTTAGCCATGTTATCCAATGGGAGGTGGATAACATGGCTAAGAGCATTTGCTCGATAATGCATGAATATCGCTGACTTTTCAGCGATATTCATGCATTGCGGCCGTTTTTTATCGCATTTGCGATAAACCTTGCTAATAGCAAGGTTTATCTGTGATTAAAATCGCCGATTTGCGGCGATAATTTTTGTCTCTAAACAAGTTAGGGGTATATTACCAACAACTAGCGATAATTTTTGTCTCTAACTTGTTTAGAGACAAAAATTATCGCCGCACATCGGCGATTTTTATCGCAGTTAAACCTTGCTATTAGCAAGGTTTATCGCAAATGCGATAAAAAACTCCCGCAATGCATGAATATCGCTGAAAAGTCAGCGATATTCATGCATTATCGAGCAAATGCTCTTAGCCATGTTATCCACCTCCCATTGGATAACATGGCTAAGAACTGCTCAGGGCAGGTGTTAGCTTTTGGAGATATTCGCGCTTAGCGCGAATATCTCCAAAAGTTGGTAATAGGAGATAGCGATGTTAGCGACTGTTTCCAGTCGCTAACATCTTGGCACGCCCACTTTGCATGTCATTAGTGATAAATATCACTGACATGCAAAGCGGGGCCCAAGATGGTCGCTATCTCCTATTAGCTGTCGCTAACTGGTGTTAGCGACAGCTTGGTAATAGGGAGATAATTTTATCTCCTCTTTCTTGGCTTTTAAAGCCAAAAAGCGGAGATAAACCCCCTTGATAATATGCCCCTTAGAGACAAAAATTATCTCTATTGGTTGGTAATATGCCCCTGAGTTTCTGGAAAGGTTACTCCAATACATCGTGGCAAAAAGGGGCCATTTGAAAGACAGGTAAAATAAATTCAATGTCATAATGGTCTAAAAAGGGCGTTGGAAGGTGCACATCTCCCAAAAAATAGCAAGGGGCAATAAAGGGAGGAGGGGGGTAGATGAAAAAACAACATGCATCATAGTGGCATGATATACTGCCCTCCTTTCCTGACTCCTCCACTTGATGATGCACAGGCCTGACTGCCCGACTCCATTTGTGAGCAACATGAGGTGCTGCCTTCTCTGACTACCCCAGTCTGTGAGAAAAAAAGACCGTAGAAAATTGAAGATATATCATGTTTCAAGGCTCTCAACTCCAGGCAAAGTTTTTGACACATTTGTGCGGGACCTCTCTCTACCTCTGTTGCCTCTCTGATTTGAGCCATATTTAGTACGTTTTGTTTACAACCCAACAAGTCTTTTCAACTTCTTCAGAGCACTTTGACACAATACTTTTGGATATTTGCAGTCGGGCGAGTAAGATTTAGTTTTTCAACCATAAATCCAGTTAGGAGAGCTACCTGCTTCTTAAAATACATTTCATTGTTCTTTATCTGAGGGAGAAAATGTGGCATTATGGCAGAGATTCCAATTTTGGGGCAGGGAACCATGGTATCAGCTCAACATACTGAGATTCTCAGAAAATCACTTGGGGGCATATTTACAAGCCCCTTTCGCTGTAGGAACGTTTTATGACGTTCCTGTGGCGACAGGGGCTTCACCTTATTTACAAGACCACGTTAATCCAGTTAATGTGGCTTAACACCTCCTTGTAAATAAGGCATCCTTTCACGCTGTACTTAGGGTAAAAGGGGTGGGCAGTGGGTGTTGCGGTTGGCATTCCTCCGCAAAACCCATTGATTTTGATGCTACTCGATATTTACAAGTGTGGGTAAATATGGGGCAGCACCAAAATTAAGACCAGGGAAAACCTGGGGGTATATTATCAAGGGGGTTTATCTCCGCTTTTTTGGCTTTAAAAGCCAAGAAAGCGGAGATAAAATTATCTCCCTATTACCAAGCTGTCGCTAACACCAGTTAGTGACAGCTAATAGGAGATAGCGACCATCTTGGGCCCCGCTTTGCATGTCAGTGATATTTATCACTAATGACATGCAAAGTGGGCGTGCCAAGATGTTAGCGACTGGAAACAGTCGCTAACATCGCTATCTCCTATTACCAACTTTTGGAGATATTCGCGCTAAGCGCGAATATCTCCAAAAGCTAACACCTGCCCTGAGCAGTTCTTAGCCATGTTATCCAATGGGAGGTGGATAACATGGCTAAGAGCATTTGCTCGATAATGCATGAATATCGCTGACTTTTCAGCGATATTCATGCATTGCGGCCGTTTTTTATCGCATTTGCGATAAACCTTGCTAATAGCAAGGTTTATCTGCGATAAAAATCGCTGATGTGCGGCGATAATTTTTGTCTCTAAACAAGTTAGAGACAAAAATTATCGCTAGTTGTTGGTAATATGCCCCTTGGTCTTTACATGGCAAAATGCAGAGAAATACTTTATTTCGCATCGTGTTTGCTGTTTCTATGTGTGCTGCATTATGCAGCACACATAGAAACAGCAAAACACCATGAATCATTGTTTATGTGCAGGAAGGTGTCCCTTCCTGCACACAAACAATCATTAAAAAATTGACGATTTGCCCACTGCAACACACATAGGAGTTATGAATCACCTTTTGTGATTGTTTATGTGCAGGAGAAGGGACACCTTCCTGCACATAAACAATCATTCCTCTAACAAAGGGACCCTTGCACCACCCTGAGACTACCCCCTGCCCCCCCCCCCCCGGAAATTAAGTGTGTCCTATGCCCCTGCCGTGGGCATCTTTCTAACAAGCCGCATTTAATAAATGAATGCACTCGTGAAAATCTATATTATATCGGAAAATGTGCAGCAGTTCAAAATCATCCATCTTCTTGTCTTCCATTGTGTTTTCTCTTTTGTTTGCTTCAGTATGCTCTCTTGCAGATTTATACTCCACACTCTTGCCTTTTTTTATTTAATTTGTATTCACACAGTTCCGTTTTCAAGGACGTACGTCGCAATTGTCTGAATGCTCTGCACTGAGCCCAAATGTGCCAAATCATCGGAGTGAAGCAAAGAATGAAACATTTATTTATCCCACAATTGATTTCTGCAAATGCCATCAAAGCCCCTCATAAAAAGAGCCGCCCACTATCTCTAAAACAGATGTGATTTTACAGTGAAGGAGACAAAGACCAAATCCTGAAAAGACAGACTGAAAGGCTTGTTGTTTTTTTACTAACAGTGTTGACATAAATTGTTGGGACACAAACACCTAATTGCACAACATGGTTCATAAATTAAAGCTGCAGCCAAATAAAGAAAACCAGATGGAACACATTTAAATGCTGAAGGACCCACGTATTACCTCAACTAGGGTCATACAAGCCATGAGCCCTCCGCCTCCCAATGGGGGTGGGGGCTTGCATATTAAAGATGATATCTGCCAAGTACATAACTTTAATATATCCTGCGGTAGTATCCTATAACCATCAATCAGCAATACGAAATCCTCCTTAAACTTAGCATAACTTTAGAGGCACTCATATGAAGCTGATACATGATGGAATGCGGACTAATGCAGTTTCATACGAGTCACCTGAAGAAGAAAACAGGATCAAGTTGGGAAACAGAAGTGCAACTTTGAGAATTTTATGAAGACAAAGACAAACGTCATAACTGTCGCCAGCAAAAATAAAACATGAGATTCAGAGTTAAGAAGGAATATACGATTGTGGGACTATGACTTTGTGAAACTTGGGTACCTGTGACATTTAAAAGCATTCTAAAAGATGGTGCAAAGTCCAGGTGACTGAAGAAAGATCTCTATTGAAAACACCGCAGCCACTGCTCTCAACTAAACAGTATTCATTCGTTTTTCATTGACAATACGCGTAGTGAAAGCAATACACAGCAAGCCGCCTACAACCCTATTGGGCCGGCTGCAATAGTGGCACAAACAAGAAAAGTGCACTTGACAAATCATTAAGATTGGGAAATGACTATAGGTTACACAGCAAGCCGCCTACAACCCAACCAGGGCTGGCCACGTCATCTACAGGACAGAGGAGGCAGACATATATCCTAGACTCAATAGCATCGGTCAGAGCCGCAGGCCTAGCTGGACCACTCCAACATTCTCCTCAAATGAAAGTAGTTGCTAATTGTTATAGAATGTCATTCCAAAACTTGAAACAACAAAATGATAGGTATGTCAGACAGGTCAGTTCCCTGAACTCCCAGGAGAGGATGGAAATAAAGGGAGCCCACACTCTAGTGTAATCTGATTTATCCCCCAGAGTTGCCTATGACAAACGCTCCGTACCTAACAAATTCCACAGCTGATAAAGCCACTGCCGGTGACCCAGAACCCTGTTCGTGTTCCAGTTGGGTAATGATACTCGGTGGGAAGCGTTAAGTGCCAGAGCCATCTACCTACCCTTTATAGAGCGGAGCGGGAATGTTAGAGCATTGGGCAAACCTAAGAGTGTGTAGGTGGGAAATCTGGGGATAGTAGTGTTAAAAGCCCGATCCACCTCTTCCAAAATTCACTCCCAGTATCGAGTGAGTTTTGGGCAGTGCCATAACAGATGAAGTAATGTGCGTGGATTGCCACAGCAGCGCCAGCACAAGCCATCGCGTTAGGGGGTTCCATTTCTGCATTAGGGCGGGAGAGTAATACCAGTAAGAAATTATTTTGTAGGAAGTCTCTGTGTGTCCCATGGTGTAAGCTGTATGATGTGCTCTATAAGAAATGTCACTCCATTCTTTCTTGGACAATGCTCAACCCAGCTCCTCCTCCCATCGTATCTGGCCCTGGGATTTACCTTTGCGCAATTGCAGTGATAAATGAGAATACATTTCAGAAATTATTCTTTCATCATCTTTCTTGAGGAACACCCATTTTTTTGAAGGGAGGCATAGGTCTGCTTGTCTGGGGTCTTATTGCGACTCCCAGCACCCAGTGTAGCATTTGCGCGTGGAGATATTGGTCCCAGTCCACCAAGCCATAATCCTCCTTCAGTTGGGAAAAATCAATACATCCATCATGGTCAAAAAGGCATCTAATACGTTTACACCCACCTTTAGCCCAGCGTCTGTCAGCCCCCTTTGCCATGCCAGGAGGAAAATCCGGGTTCCAAAATAAAGGGTCAAGAGGAGAAGGGAACGTGGTAAGACCTGCAGAGATTGCTACTTTATCCCAGACCCAGAATGTTGGACAAGTGACGGAGAGGAGTACAGCCCCCAAGCACGAAAGGGCCTAGGGAGCCACACCTCCCTTCAGATATGTCTTCCGCTACCGTCTGGTCCATAAAGACCCAGTTCTTCTCTGTTAGAGGGCGATTCCACCCCACCAATAAGCGCAATTGAGCGGCTCATAGTGCCGTGCCACATTGGGTATTGTGAGTCCCCCGCCCCCTTTGGTCATTGCCAAAGTTGTTTCTGCAGTTTAGGCTTCATGGCCACCCAAATGAAATGCTCAATCTGCTGCTGTAGCTTGTGAAGCAGGCCCAGGGGTGGCAGCAGCGTCTGAAAAAGATATAGGGCTATGGGAAGAATATTCATCTTTACCGCCATGAGCCTGCCGAATCATGACAATGGCAAACGTTGCCAGTGGAGCAAATCCTTGTGAAGAAGGTCAAGCAACCAGGAGTAGTTAGACTCAGCGGTCTTCGCCAAAGTACTACTGAGCTCCAAGTCTAGTTACGGCAGATATCCCTCACTCCAATCGAAGTCAAATTGGGAACGCAACACCCTCTCCATATGCGCTTTGGAAGTCAAATTAAAAATTTTAGATTTTTGCATGTTCACCAGGAAGCTTGACACCTGTCTGAATGTTTGGAGGTCCGCCACTATAGCCGCGAGGGAGGTAACCGGATGTGTGATGGAAAAATTAACATCATCAGAATATAGACTAATCTGATGCTGATCCATTTCAAAGGTAATGCCCTGGGCCCCGGGGTTATCGCGAAGTGGTTGAGCGAAGGGCTTCATATAAAGGGCAAACAAAAGGGGTGAAAGAGAACACCTCATACCCCTTCCAATAGGGAAATCAGGGGATCTGACCCTGTTCACCCTAACCGAAGCGCAGGGAGAACTATAGATGCTCGCAATTCATCTTTGATAGCGCATGCTTATGCCAAAACATTTAAGAGTTGCAAACAGATAGGGCCAGTGCACCCTATCAAAAGCTTTCTCTGCATCTACGGCAAAGAGCAAAGCCTCCTCGCAGGAGCGCTGGACCTTGTCTATCAGATGGCAGAGACACTTGTTGACCCGGTATAAATCCCGTCTGGTCTGGATCTACTAGAGCAGGCATCAGGGAGTTGAGGCACTGGGCTAAAACTCTAGCAAGCAGCTTTGCGTCTATATTCAACCGGGAAATCGGGCGAGCTACAGATCTCAAGGTCTTTCCCCGGTTTCTTAATGACCATACTTGAGGCTTGGAGCATCGTGTCAGTGAGGGTGCCAATCTCGGCAAAAGATTTAAACATTTGTGTGAGTATGGGGGCTAGCTCCTGGCAGAAGGTCTTGTAGAGGGCGACGCTGAACACATCTGGTCCAGGCATTTTGAGGGTGTTCAAACGTGCAATCACCGCAATGACTTCCTGAGGCAGATAGGTTAATCCAAAGCAGAAGTATCGCAGGCCCGAACAGAGGTAATTGCGGCCACGTCTAAGTAATCTTGCGGAGCCACACACAATGAGGCATCAAGTGCATATAGATCCGACTAGCAATCCCGGAAGCAGTCCGCAATATCGGTAGCTTCAGTGGCCTCAATCCCCGTTGCACCATAGATCAATTTAACCTCCTGTGCATGCAATTTAGTGGTGAAACAGTGCGCTAGCGTGCAGCCCCCTCTATCAGTACCTACATAGTATTTATTCTTCAGTCGTATTACCATATGTTCAGCCATATCTAAATCCAAGTGTTTAAGGTGAGGCCGCTCTTTTTCAAGTTCTCTCCAGATCCATGGGCACCAGAGCATTTATGAATAGCCTCCAGTTCCCTTACTTTTAGCTCAAGCACCTCCCTCTTGTCTCTCCTCAACTTATTATCATAAGTGGCCCTGGCTAAAAGGGCAACCCAAGCTACCAAATTCAAAACCTCCCACACTGAAGACAAAGTGGTGGTCCCATCATCATTCAGCGAAAGATACTCCTGTATGGTCTTTCTGAGTGCTGCCGTTGTCGCTGGGGTTTGCAGCATTGCATCTCGAAGGCACCGCTGGGGAGCCCTACTGCAAGCATAAGAAGTATACATCGACAATGTTATGAGCGCATGGTCAGAAAGTGTAGTGAGCCTCAGTAGTAGAGGATCGTATTTTCTCCCAGGCGGAGGGAGAAACTAGGAAGTGATCTAATCGGGCACAAGTCTTGTGGGTCGCAGAGAAGTAGGTGTAGTCTCGCTCCTCAGGATTTAAAGTGCGCCACACATCTCATAATCCACATTCTTCCAACCAGTCCCGGCTGCTAGCCAACAGGGCTCCGGAGCCACCAACCCTCTGACCCGAGCGATTCAGCTCTCCATCCATAACTATATTCAAATCCCCTGCCACTACCACAGCAGCGTCAGAGGAGTGAAGTACCTTAGCTAAGCTGTCCATTAATAGTCTCTTGATGTTTATTGGGGGAGTAAATTGAAGCCACAGTAAAATGGAATGTGTCTTTTCGTACCCTAAGGGCCAGTTAATGACCCTTGATTTCTGCCACCGGCACCAGGACCGTGCCAGGAAAGTGCTTAGAGAATGGGCACCCCTCCCTTCTTGCCCTTCCCAGAAAACCAAAATTGCTGCGGTAACCTCCTAGTCTGCATTCTGTGTGTATCTTTAGGGAGCAAGTGAGTCTCCTGGAGCAGACATATCCCCCCTGAGAAATGCTCTAATAAAGATAAAATCGCCTTACATTTGGTAGGATTGTTAAGGCCTCGTACATTAAGGCTGACCATTTTATTCTCAGCAGACATGGAAACAGAAACAGTTCTGGGAGAGCCAAGGTCGTGCCATGCAAGTCCCAGGGGAGATAAAAAAAGAAGCTCAAGATACGGGGTGAGCCACCAGCAGCGAGCAAGACTAGAATGTATAGAGGCATTGGTTCGTCAGAAGCGGACCCCAAACAACCCATAAACAATCCCAACATTACAAAAAAATAAATTAAGAAGTATGGTAACAAAGAATATTCAAAGTCCATCAATGGCGGGAAGTCCGGACAAATGGGGGCAACCAAGAAGGCAAGTGACACTCACCAGTGTGAAAGTTGGCCAACCCCGTCCCCACCAAGCCCATCACCGCAAAGTTCCCCTTTGCACTGAGAATCTTCAGCTGGGAGGATTAGCAGCATCACCCTCAGTGCCAGAAAGTGAATGGATCACTGCCGACCTCTCCTTGTTGATAGTAACTGGATCAGGGCGCAGGCGATCCAACCTGAGTCCAGCCCATGAACCACGATGGCGGCCAGATGGAACCCTCCCTCCAACGGAAGAGCTCTGCAATGCTTGGTCATAGAGGGTTAGGTTTAGTAATTTGAGGTCTCCGTCAGGGAGCGAAGTTTTCCCTGATAGCAAAAGATAAAGCAAAATGGGTGGCCCCAAGAGTAAGTTATTCCAGTGGATCACAAATGAGTGGTCACACGTCAGAAATCTCTTCTCTTTTGAAGGGTACTTGCCGCTAGGTTCTTGAATAAATGTGGGAAGTGATCTCTGAACTGTAGGGATTGGGTGGCCTGCGCTGCTTTCAAAATGGCTTCCTATACTTTAAAGTCCTGCACAAAACTAAGATATCTGCAGGGGGGTGGTTAGGCTGACGCAGGGGCCCCACCCGATGGCAACGGTCCACCTTGACCACTTCTTCCTCAGCATTGCCCAGAACAGTGTTAAACAAGGCCTGCACATAGCTGCTCTTATATGAATATTATTCCTCCTTGATCTGTTTTTCAGATCCTCTGTGTGTGATTGGAGGTCAATCTGCTGATCTTGCAATCAGATAACTTCTTGTTGGAGCAACGTAAATTCTTCCTCTTTGGCCACCAAGTTTTCCTCCAGCGTAGCCACCCTTTCTCCAACTGCGTCAACATCACGTCGGACTTCCCTCAAATCCGACTGCAAGTCTGTCTTCACCATCAGGATATCCTCCCGGAGCGAGGCAAATAAGGATTCCTGAAATTCGAGGGTAAAGGCGACATCAGCGCTGTCTCCACTCCCGGCCTGCCTCGTCAAATCAAGTGCAGCCCCACTATCAATTAAGCAGATGGGCACTGGTGGCCAATGTCCCAGGACGCCGTGGGCCAAGTGATAGGGCTCTGACTCTGAGCCACCATGGGGCAGCGCAGTATGAGCTACTCCAGAGCTGCTGTGTGCTCCGTGACCCCCAGGTAGGCTCAGAGCATCAATAGGCGCACCAGACGAGCGAGTGGTGCCCCTCCAGGGAAGGCGAACAAAGTCAATGTCCCTGTAACAACAACACTTATGGCTTGGGTTTCCGTCACTGCATGCCCCAGAGTGTCCCATCCTGGGCGCATGGAGCCGCAGTTCCGGGAGACAAGCCCCGTGCGAGCCCTGGAATCCTCCAAATGCTCCCTAATGCAGAACCAAACCCGACAATATGGGCCGCAGGAGGTCAACCCCACAATAGCACACCAATTCAGGGGCTATAATGCTGACCGCGCCTTCAGTCCCTCCCCTCACCAGCTCTGGTCATGGGCCCCCTGCCTCTCCAAGCGGCAACTACACACCGGCCGGCCTGCCGTGATCACTGCAAAAGAGCACGAGGGGGGGTCCTGTGATTCAGAACCACTTGTTCTAGCTGCATCACAAGCGTCTCCAGGCGGCTTTTGGCTCAGCTGAACTTGCTGCCCTTATAGTTGGCACCATAACTCTGAGGCTGGCAGTCCATGTAGTGATGCGCAAGCCATGGCCTTGGACAATCGGCCTAAGGTCTGTGCCAGCAACGGATGCCCACAGAGCGGCTCCGCCTGACTGCTCTGGCAACTGCGGCTTTTCAAATGTTGCAGGGAAAGTCCCGGCGGTCATCCCCTCAAAGTGCCAGCATGATTCCCTGAGTCTGCTGGCTAGGCACGCTATCAAGCTCCAACATGAGGAACCGCCCAAGAAGGCGACCTGCCGCAGGTCCGGGCTCAGGTCCTCATCTCCAAGGCAGTCCAATCACACCCCGGCGTCCCCAGCTCAGTGAGACCTCCGATGCCCCTGAGTAGGGTATATAAGTGCTCTGGAAATGCTATAAGGCCCGGCGGGGACGGAGCTTGAGCAGAGAGCATCCATTCACTCCGCCATCTTGGCCACGCCCCGTATTCATTCTTTAAACAGAGTTTGGGTTCTAGAACATTAGGGTTAGATGGTTCCAATGTTACAGGCAGAGGGGAAAGGGGTTTGGTGCACAAGATACCACAGTACCCGAATGTATTAGTTTGGAGTGTACCCCAAATTGAAATGCACAGAGAGCAGATAAAATAAAAAAATGCAATGTAGGCAAGAACCTGTGATCAGTTGTTACTTTCTCTTTAAGGCGCATTCATCTGAAAGAAATATATCCCAAGATTTCAAACAAACTTCGCTAACAAACAAAGAAGATCAGAAGAAAACTGTTGTATAAGAATGCTCCAATAAAATGGTGGCAATGAGAAATATATTTAGCCCTCAACCAAAGACTGCAAAAGAAGAACAAGCATTTACAATGCAACGGTTTCGCCTTTGACAAAGTTAGAGTTATTGGCATTGTAAATGACAAATTGTTTATTTATGTGTTGGTTTTGAAAACAGATAAATAAATGGCATTGTCATTTACTTAATGTGCCACTGGTGAACGACCACACACACCCACTGTCAGGCTTTCGTGCTATTTAATGAACACCAGAAATGCAATTCATGGCCCGATAAGGCAAGTCTGCAACCTAAAGGAATTTAAACGATGAATAAAAATAATGTTATTAAATAAACACCTCCACTAACCACCAGTCGGTAGAAGCAATCAAAAACCTAGACTGATTAATGGGAGGATTTACATGATGCAAGCTACTCGAATATTTTTACAGCTTCTTTCTGAAATGTGCAAGTAAATGAGGGATGGACTGGTGTTATCTTTGTAGTATCTACACCCTTACTGTAACTTTGCATTGTGTTTGAATAGTCTTTATTTACCAGGTTTTGCCATGTGCAGTGCCTAGATGGAGCCTAAAGGCGCTCTTTTCAACATATAGTGTGCCATGGAAGAGTACTTAATGAATTAATCAACCTACACAATGTGTCACCAAACCTAAAATAATTAAATGAAAACGGTCTGATAATCATGAACTACCTTCCAGTGAAGTGGGTGATATTCACACTAGGTGTAATGATGGTGGTTTACTAGACTTGTGCCCTGGACACAATTACACCATCAAGCAGCTCAAGGACAAAGATGCCGTCTGAGGGATGCCCTCGTGTTCAGATTCCAAGGGCGCAGCTGGCTTCCAGCAGCCATGAAGCATTCCTCACAGCTGAGCCCGTGCTATGGAATACGATTACCGTCCGGCTCTGCCTGGGATTTCAAACACCAGCTGGCTACTTTCATCTCTCTGGAAATGTTTGAGTGGCCTCACTGAGCCCAAGTCGTGCGCATGCGCAGGGATCCGATCTGTGGCGTTCACTTCAAGACCTAAAGTTATCCTGGACTCAAAGTACTCATATAGCAGGTGTGATAGCAGAGGTGGAAGGTAAACAGAAGCTGGGCCATGGCAGTCGAATGAAGAGTCAGTAGTCAGGCCGGAAGTGGGATGGGGTGATGACCATAACTGCACACCCGAGGGTCTGCTCTGGGCAAGGTGGTACTGTGAATCTGCTGCATCAAGCTCCTCTGAGAGGTCACAGGTCAGCTTTCCGGATTATCAGGGGGAGAGTGCGACGGAACAGGCCATGAACAGGGACAAAAGGCTGCAATATCCAACAACATGCTAGTGTTACCAGAAGTCTGCATGAAAAAGGTTAAAACTGTGCCTTAGCCAGAATCAAATGCCAGGTCTCCATGTCCGCTACTGTTTTATGGCAACCTTCACTCTCGACTCTCACTACGGTCTATCATGCTCTGGTGAATTCTGCGTTTATTTCAAACATGCCAGGTTAATTACCCAAAATCGCAGTGTGATTATTACACACAACCACAGTAGTCACGGTACCACGTGAATCTCTCCCTTCTAAGCGCTAGACTGTTCTTGTCTCTGCATAGGTCCCCCAGGTCCACACTATGGAATTTCAATGTCCTCCCCATCACTTCCGGCAACCAACATACCCGAGGCCTAAATGACACGAGACTCCCTGAGCGATTACGTCAGCTAGGCAACGTCATTACATGGAAGTAATGTACAGCGATGACACAGTGCCTCATAATATACACAACCGCAAAAAAATTAGACCTAAAAAACACAACGAAGTACTGGTAATCACCTCTCTGCTTACTTTATCACAGTCCCTCCTTAATGAGAACGAGATGTTTGATTTGGATAACTTCCTGTGGTCCATTCAAAAGAGAGCACAGTTACTCATTCGAAGATCCCAGGCAGCAAAGAAAGCTCCTTCATGTCCGAAAAATGTTTACACAGTTTAACTCCATCAGCCGGAACTAGCATGTCCCAAACCGGAAGGAACGTTCACAGGTCCACACTGTCACGTTGATGGTTTCGCTTCCTGCTGCTGAATCTGGTACCTCACCCAGGCATAAAGCCATGGCGAAGGGAAAAACAGCGCAGCCCTCGCCTCTCCCTGCCACCCCCAACACTCACCAGTGCGGGGCTCTGAGGCGGCTGCCTCTGCTCCGGGTCAGTCCTCCTCCCTCTGGTCGTGCAGTGCACGCTGGGACTAGTAGTCTGTCGGCTACAGCCTGGCTGTGAGTGCAGAAGGGTACATAACATAATGCTGCTTTAATGGCTGAGATCAATCCTCCGCAGCGCCCGGCCCTGCATCACACGCTCTTGTCCCTTATGAGGGGCTTGGAGTGGCTTAAATCATGACCTGACATCATAGTAAAACTACAATCCCCGAAACACCTGTCGCCCGATATGCTCCAAGTGCTACAGAAAATAGCCAATCGGAGAACGTCATCTGCCTGTTATGTCATCACTTCCTCTTGCTTGGCTTTGTTTGTAAAGTTAAGAGGACCAAGTCTGTATTTTTCTGCTGGATGATTGGTTAACTTAAGTGTAAGGTGGCAAAAGTCGTAACCTGCCACTGTAGGGAATACGTGGTAACTGATTAGTTTATAAGTACTTATTGGATCCGTTTTGTAAGATTGCCATCTTTGCTTCAAGCAACATACAGAGTTTAAGCACCGAACATGAAGTGAAACGCGACACGTGTTTTATTAACAAACAGATGCGTTAGCAGACAGGTTTACTTGTATTTGTACATACCACTTGTCACCACGCTCTTGCATAATGTGCCTGCCGCAGAGCTCTGCGTGCATCTTGCAAATTACACGTTTGTTTCCAATGTAAACCTAGCAGAGAGTCGGGAGAGGACACGGACGGCGGGAGGGGGCGGGAGTGGACACGGACGGCGGGAGGGGGCGGGAGTGGACACGGACGGCGGGAGGAGGCGGGAGAGGACACGGACGGCGGGAGGGGGCGGGAGAGGACACGGACGGCGGGAAACGTGCACAGGACAGCGAGGGGGGCGGGAGAGGACACGGACGGCGGGAGGGGGCGGGAGAGGACAGCGAGGGGGGCGGAAAAGCACACGGAGGGGGCGGGAATGGACAGCGCATCTGAATTCACTTTCAGTGAAAGGGGAGGGAACGGGAAAAAACGTAACTCCGCCCTGGGAAAAAATCTCCGGAACGCCCCCGAATCTGGTCCGGCCTTGATGGACAGATCCGGCACTCAATGGCTAGCCTCCATTTATGGAGCTAGCCAATGAGAGCTGGGGGACGTTCCAGAAGTCCTTATTGTCGACATAGGATTTCATCTGCGCTGAAAAGCTGCGCAGAGCGCAGCCTTCGGCAGGCGAAACCCAAAAAATAGAAGCAGCATTGTTTACGATGGATTAGAATTGGCAAGAAGTTTATATCCGGCAACCTGTAAGATCCCTATGGCAAGTGGACTTTATTATGAACCATGAAATGGTAGCAATGGGTATCTCAGTCTCCAATGCCTAGCATAAAACCAAATGTCCTTGATGTCTTGGCCTGTATCATAAAGAAAAAAGATAGTCACCAAGAAATGAAGATCAAGAGGTGATAACTGCTATCTAAAGGTGCCAAGGTGAGGTGGTTAGAACAAAGGTGTTTATAAAAAAAGAAAAATATCTGACAAAGGTCCAAAAAATACTTCATATGATCCAAGTTTAAAAATTAAACCAGTATTAGGAATATAAGAGATGAGACTGAGGAAATTAGACATATGAAAGTGATTGCTAACTGTCAGAGAGTCTATCAACCACGATTAAAGAAAATAATATAGTTATATTTCTGTCCCAAATAATTATAATCTGAATTGTTAGTAACATAATGCAAGGTACAAGTGATGGAGCAAGGTTTTGCATGAAAAGAGACTTGCTTGAATTCAACCCTCTCTAAATAACAAATAACGTATTAAATCAACATGTTTTGCCTTATTAGTATTGCACCACATGACATTTCTAGTAAGCTGGGGAAGCTTTTCAATGTGCCTTTACTAACAGAAACTCGAGTACATTAAGATGGCCACCGCAATGCGTGAATTTCACTGCGCATGCTTCTGCCACACTCACGTGACATGACGGACTCTCTGCTTTGGTGGGAAAACTCTGCTTCTGCGCACTAGAATTAAAGATGGCTGCTCTATGTTGCACATGCTAATGCTTATGCTGCGGCTTGTACCTTGTCTGTCTGCCTAATCATTAACGCTATAGTTAAAATAAAGTAATGGCAATAGAGTAGAGATAAGTGGTATACAGTGCATTCATTTATTCCTTGTTCTAAAACTGTTTCTCTTTAACTTTGCTACTAGTTCGTATTTGGTCTTGATGTTACCTCACTGTGCTCCATATTGAAAAGAACTGCGTCTGCGCAGAAGAGCTCAAGAGTCCTCAAGTCATGGCATTGAACTGGTGCCAGTAACAGACTTGCCTGTGAAAACCATGAGAACCTCACCCTTCCACCTCTCGAAAGGAAGCTCAACAGTACCAAAAATTATACATTGTATTATTATTGAAATATCCATTGCCGAGTGGAATAAAAGTGTATGGGAAAATAAAATTATGGGAGGCAACATTGATTTAAATATTTGAATGAAATGATCTCATAACTGGTATGGTGTGATGACCTCTCCTCGCTTTTGACCAATTAAAATTGAGGGAATACACGAATTTGCAACATTGGGGGGTGGTACATTGCCCTGGAAGAGGTATATCTAAGGTAGGCTTAGCTAGTTAGATTGTCCGACTTGTCCGAATAGCTGACCTGTCACTGACCCAACGCACTCAATAGGCGTTTGAGAGCAGAGGTGCTGGTGGAGCACTCTGTAAGAAGAATCGATAACTCAATCAGGGTTCTGAGGAAGAAGAATTGATATCCCAATCGGGGTTCTGGGAAGTAAATTCGATAACCCAATCAGCGTTCTCGGAAGGAAATTTGAAAACCCAATCGGGGTCCGACTGTTAGCGCAGAGAGGGGTGTGACGCTGGCGTTGCACTTTAGCTGATGGTACTGGTCCTGACCTGCGTTGGTCCTGTCCTGATCCAATTTGGTCCGTACCTGTCTTGGTTCTGGTCTGCACCTGTCCTGTCCTGCTACACTTGAACTATCGGGAGTCCTGTCCTTTATCTCAGCTCGTGGCCAGGGTTGGTTTTCACACCTGGTAAACATAATCTGTCTGGATATGACATTGTATTGTTTCCCTTTTCTTACCCTCCCTATTATCAATGCTTAAAGAAAGTCTTGTAATATTTTCGCATCATCTTCCTCTAATCATTCTCTTCCTAATTGAAAAGGCTTTAACTGAACTTGTATGGACTCTGACATTTAAGAATTTACATAGATAAAGAGTTTAAATCTTTCCCGAGTTTGTGGTTATTTTATGAATGCAAATGTTGTTTCTACCTAATATTCTAACTCCCTTGATCCCTTAGGACTCTAGGTACCGGTGACAAGGATTGGTAAGTCAATGGTATAGGTATAAGTCCTAAAAGGTTAATTAAAATCCTGATTAGCAAAGGTTTACCTGTTCAAAGGGTATATGTTTATGGGCCCAGGTGAGTACGTTAAAACGAGCAGGTGAACCCGCGCTCTATCACAAGAAACCCAATAACAGAGAGGGTAGCGGTAGATTATGTCCATATTTTGGAGTGTATATGAAATGTTATCGAGACCTATAAACTGATGATCCATATCCTTCAGACAATGAAATAGCAAACTCATAAAATAAGTAGAACAGGATAAGCTATCAATGGAAGCACAGGAGGAGCTAGCACAGTCTGTTACAGAAGAATGAATTGGCCTGGATAGCATGGCTTCAGCTAAAGACAAATAATATTGAAATAAAATAAATTATTAAGAAATTCTCATCCCATAGCTATAAGCAATAGATGGTACAATAATCAAATGTGGGAAAGACTCTATGAGCTGCGGTTCCTATCGCCTAATAACTCTTCTAAATGTTGAGAAAATGATTCTTGTGAAAATTCTAGGAACACCATTAACTAAGAATATAGAGATACTGGTACAGGAAAACTAGACCGGTTTTATTCCAGGTACAGTACTGGTTGCTCACATACATAACTTTTAGGAAGCAGATGACTAAGCAGAAGTTAAAAATGTACCTTTTGCAGTAGGGTTCCTTGACCTAGCAAACTCGTTTGACCTTGTGAACTGGGAGTCTCTAAAGCACTGGAGCATAAGAAAGTCTCAAGCCAGTTTACTAGGCTATTCACCAGTATATATTGGGACAGCCACATGGAATTAATATTAGACAGCTCAGCAGAAGGAATGATTTCTATCCATTTGGGCACCAAACAAGGCTGTTCTTTATCCCCTCTCCTGAATGTGTAATTTTTTCTTTTTAAAAAAGAATAATTATCTGATGAAGAGTTAACCTAAATATACCAGTGTTAAACAAAATTCTACCTTATACAGATGATATAGCTCCTTTCTAGCTCCTGAGAAAGATAATCTGACTGGGACATTTCAAGCAATTTAGAAATTGCTAAAATGTTTGGCAATAAAACTAAAGCCAAAGGAATTTTTGTAAATTTTTGAAAGACAGATTTAGAACCAGACTGTTAGAACGTTGGGCCTGATTATGATGTCAGTTGGACCGCCACATCAGCCCTTCGGTGGTGGTCCCACCACCATTGGACCGTGGAGGTCTGCCTGCCACATTACAATGCGGGCCGATGATTGGCAGTCGAAGAGACAGACCGCCACTCATCCGACTGGCTCAAGGAGACAGTTGGTGCATTGGAGGGAGTTCAATCTCTACAACAGTGGTGGTGCCTGCTCAGGCATCGCCGTAGGGATTGCAATGTACCTTTCCACCAGCTGTTTCATGTCGGTTATCCCACTATGAAAAGGCAGGCAGAAATGGACTTTGGGGGCGAATAGCAGGACCCCGTCACCCTTGCTCTCAGCCTTGGATGCTGGGGGTTCCTGTGCTGCCCCCTTACATATCCCTGCACCATGTGTCAGGCATCAAAATATCAATTATTCTTTAACAACATGAAATTGGTTGTTTCGTCAACAGTAAAGATTGTTTTAAATTGTTTATTCATCTCCATCATGGCTTTGTGTTCCTATCACCAATGCGCGTTTTGGCATGGCAGCCTTCATAAGGAAGCCATGCATATTGAAAACCTACAAAAAAATATACATTGGAAAAGATCTCTATTATGGTCTAACAGCCCTCCAAAATACTTCCTTAATCTACATGATTTAGTAAGTGTGTCACATACCAGGTGTGCCACCTTTTATCCCATTGTTGTGGATATATGACCATAAATAAGATCAAACTCAAGTTCTTCAATTTACATTCCACATTATATCCCATGCTCGCAGTAAAAACACTTTACATCTATGGATAGATCCAACTCCATGTGCATGAGAACTGAAGGTAAAAAACAGAGACCCAGAGAGATACTCATCAGAATTTATTTGATAGAAAGAATGAAGCTGTGAATTTAATAAGCTTCCAGAACTGTAAAAACAATTAAAAACAATTATATTGTTTTTATTTTTATTCATTTGCGCAATGACAATGTGGATGGGTGCCTAGTTAACAAGTGACAATAAACTCCCCCTGCCATCTTTAGCTGGTACCACATTTTATGGTGTTAAGGTACAATGTTTACCTGGCATATCTTGGTACTTCCAGGTGTTAAACAATCTTTGATGGAGAGTCTATGTCAAACAGGACCAATGCTCTAAAAGGGGCAAACAAATATTACATTAAAGAATTCCTCCATGGATAGTGTGGAAATATAGGGGTAAGTCCCCCTTTTGTAGGAACCACCATATTCCCAGTGTATAGTGCAGTATACACCTGACACAATAACAGGCAGAGTGAATTCACAATGGAGCTCAATGCGATACACTCCTGAGTAGTGAAAATTGAAAATAAAATGTACTAAAGATCTATAATGATAAAAAGGTAATTTGTTACAATTTCAATCCTAATTAATTTGGGGCATCAAGCATGGGAGTCTCTTACCTGAAAGTCATTTCATTGCCCAGCGAAAAGCTGTCGCTCAGCGTCTCGAAAATCGAGGGGTCAGACCTCGGATGCACCAAATATTTAACACTGCATCTCGATTTCGGAACCGATGTACTGGTTTCAACTTTGATGTGGTCTCCCTGTTGATTTGACCTCCTGTCCGTACATCGGGGGTTGAGTTCTCCTATTTAACATACACGCTAGGGCATCAACAGCACGTCAGCATCAGATGCGTCTGACCTGCATTACTTAAGGAGACATGAAAGCTGTTTTTACAGCCGCTATTCGAAAAATGCCAGGTGTGTTGTGTATTATCAACAGAAAGCTGGACTGGAAGTTTGTCTTGTTGGACATGTTGAAATAGTCTGTTAATGTCAGAAGAGATTGCTAAAGCCAATTCAGTCTTAAAATAATGATACCTATGAAGGTGATAAGGGGGGACCAAGGGGGAGCTGGGCACGAGCCGGTATCCCCCTGGGTTAATTCGCGCATGGAACAGGCCACCAGGTGAAGGGGATCAAGTCGGGTTAGAGTGGTGCGCGGGCGGGGAAGTTTATTTATAGGGGGCCTGGCGGGGCGGGAAAGACACTGTGCCAGTGGGAGGCGGGAAGCGGAGGCATTTGTTTTTGTCCCACCCACCCTTCCCTCTTTTTGTCACCTTTTATGGGTCCTGGGGTCAGTCCTGGGGATAGTCAGCTTTGGTTTGCCAGGCTGTCTTCCACTACTTGCCACTATAAGACAGGCTTTACTTAGTCGTTAGATTTGGTAGGCGGATTTTCTGGGGGGTGGGCAGCCTGGAGTGGGTTTGTCCATCCTCAAAGGGGGAGGTGGGGTACACAGCGGAAGGACATGAGGGGGATCTCAACAGGAGTTAGTTCCTTTTTGGGTTTGGTTGGGGTAACTTTGTTGGGGTTTAGGTTTTGTAGGCAGGCTAAATCAAGTTTGGGGATTTGCTTTATCTGATAAATGACAAGATGTGTTGGAAAAAGAATATTTAATCACCTGTCTTAATAAAGTGGCCTTTCTTGCTAATAAAGAATTTGTGAACAGTGAGTTATTGCGCAATAAAACATATGGATGTTATATCTCTGTCTGAATTTTTTTTAATAATGTACAGCTTTAAGCTTGGCTATGATCCTGCCAGTACACTAAAATCTAGATTAGTCTATTCACCATTCAACAATGGCGGCCATTTTGAAAAAAACTTTTTTAGCAACCAAAAATGTGGATAGAGCCCCGTGAATAAGCACATATATTTGAAAAGTATAAAACTCGATTTTTTCAATATTGTTTATAAATGGTTCAGGCGCATTGTTAAAGAACCTATGGTTGAAGTCTGAATTTATATTTGAACTTTTAGTATCAGTAGTAACTAGATGTGGTCATACTATGCACTAAGTCAGGCTAACAGTGTAATACTCGATTTTGTCACTGATGCATGCAAGTGATTCAGACATCTTGTTTTAAAAATACATATGGTTTAAGTCTGAATTTGTATTAGGACTTTTTGTACCAGTAGTTACCGGAAGCTATCATACTGCTCTCTACCTGTTACTATGCCGGGGGATTTCATATTGAATTAAGCCCACATTGCCGCACAGGAGCCGAAATCAAGAGCTTCCTTTGCTCCATTACATATGTATGCTTGGATATTATTTTCCTCCAGCCTTCACTACCACGCAGTAAAGCGCATATTATTTGTTGAATCTTAATTATCCTTGGATATATTACTCCGCAAGGGGCTGATTATACACGCCTCTTCATATACTTTCTACACGTTATTGGATTCAATTTGTGGCAAGTTTAATTTTATCTTTCATCGTAAATTGGAGCAGGTGGCAATTACCCGTGACTTCTATTATATTGATTGCTTTACTGGTTGATCGGACGCAGTGGTTTTCATGCCCTGGCGAAGTTCCATCACGGAACGAAACGCGTTGGCTGTGTGATTTGCATGGTATAATTACCGAAATAAAGAAGTGAACTATTTGGACTAAAAAGACTGTCTTTGGTACATCTCAACGAGTGCGCCTTCCGCCTTCTGATAAAAGTATTTAACCTGAACTGTGCCCTGGGACGACAGGCACGGGAAGTGTGCAGCACCGGAGTAATATTGATTACACTCGTGTTTTGGTTGTGCTAGACCTTGGTCAGGTCGTTTTGTTCTTTTTTCTAATGCTATCATACTGTGCATTGAGTTAGGCTGTAATGAAGGCCACCCAAGATTTAGCATATTGTCATATTTAAATAACTAATGGATTACAACAGTAGGGTTCACTGGTATAGGTACTAGTTGGCAAACCATCAAAGAGATGGTAGGTAAATGGAAGTTCTTTGAGTTCATTTGGAATTATACCAGATTGCCTGATCCAAGGGATTTCGCTGTTCGGGCCTCTTTTATAAGAATCCAATTTAAAAATCCAGTTGACTTCTCTACATTTTCTAATTTCTGTACTTAAACAACCTGGATTCATGTGGATTTTTTACAAGATTATCCATTGTATATCGTTAGGTTTATGTTGTGCCTCTGTGTAATGTTTTACAGAGGGTGCCGCTGATTTATTTTGTACGAATGGCTGACTGATGTTCCGTCAGCCTCGTTCGTACCCATGGTGCGTGAAGTTTTCCCCACGTACCCTTATTTACAGGGGCACAGCAGCAAATATATGATGTTACTGGTTTTGCAATTTGCAAGACTTTCCCATGAGACATTAACACCATTGATGCTCAATTTAGTTGTTTCAACTGCAAAATCGCATGCTTTACACAAAGTGCATTTGAAGTTTCCGATCGGGGGGTACTGTTATGTATGGTGATATGGATAGTAGGCTTCCTTAAATCATGCATGATCTAACAACGTAGTCCTTGAGATTTTTATTCCTCCTATGGGCAAACAGTGGTCTAAGTATGTGATGCTCTCTTTCTCTTTCTGTATTTAAGATATGCCAATGAGAGTTGATGATTTGGCGTATCTTCTTGTTCACAGCAGAGTGGAATGTGACAAATACCAAATTGGATACCTTGTTTGTGGCCATGATGGAGATGAAAATACAATTTAAAACAATCTTCATGTTGTTAAAAAATAATTGACATTTCATGAGAAAAAATAACACTGTCATTATATGAACAATAGAAGAACATGTGAGATGTAAATGTCAATATACAAAATATTGAAGAATGTATCATTATAATGATGCAACATTGAAATAATGGATACCTTAAAAATATTGAAGGATGAATGAAGATGAATGAATGAATGTTAGGGTTGATCCGTCATACATCAATAACAAGGTATTTTTAGCTAATTGTATTATATATAGATTAAATGTATGTATTTATGATAATTTTTCTCTCTTTTGATATAATTAAAATATTGAATTTCATTTGTGATCTGGGTTTCAGTATTTAAGCTTTGGTGCCACCATTCATTGTAGTTGCCTAAGTATTTTCTTATACAATTCTTCCTAGGCAAGCCTGAACAACCACATGATGACTAAGGTTTACACAACCCTTCTAGGTTCACTCCCCATGCCAACCAGGTTCCACCTCAGATTCTTACATTTGAACAGGCAGTTCTGAGGGAGGCAGCCAATGGCAACAGGACGCGTCCTTTTCACAACCTTTCTTCTGATGAGACTACGGCCATCGCCACCCTGGCCAATGGCATGTCCATAACCATCAAGCCAGTAGACTAGGGGGTTGCCATCGTGATATTTTCTACTGATGATTATGACATAGAATGCCATCGCCGGTACTGCAGCCCTATTGATCAGGACCCCAAAGGAATCCTGGCCACCTGCATTACCTCAATGGTATTCACTGCTGAAATGGAGGGCTGGAGTAGCCAAAAGGAGCCTGCTTTTTTGGTCTAAAGGATCCTAGGGTTCCTTACTTTTATATCTTCCCCAAAATCCCCCAAAACTCAAATCCCCACACCAGGGCGTCACATTGTTTCTTGGATAGATTCTCTACTCAAACCACTATCCTGGTTCTGCGACCACTTCTTCCAACCAGTTGTTCGGAAACACTCTCCTTCCTGTAGGACACTAGGGACATATTCCGCCTCATAATCACCCTTGACACTACCCCTGAGATTGAATTAATCGTGACACTCGATGTGGAGGCCCTCTACACCAATACCTCAGACAGCCACGCTGGAGGTTGTAGAGGCAGCACTCCAGTCTGAAGACTGGGTCACTCCCACACCAATTAGTTTCATCACGGAATGAGCTACCCTAGCTCTAACTGAGAATTTGTTCCAGTTCAAAAAACACCAATATCACCGGACCCAGGGTACATTTATGGGGACCACCTTTGCCCCTAGTCTGGCATGCTTTTATATGGCAGCCTTTGAGGTAAGGTTCAATTTTGACAATTCTAACCCATATTCCAGCAACATACGTCTGTGGTATAGGTACATTGATGATATTCTAGTTCTCTGGAAAGGAAATAGACCAACATGTGATGAGCTCTGTGGGTGGGTCAACACTTTCACCTCATACCTACTCTTCACGAGTACCATCTCTAGCACACACATCCCCTTTCTGGATCTCAAAATAACTCTGACGGAGGGCAGATTACACACAACTGTTCATAGAAAACCAACAGATGTAACAGTTTGCTACTTTACGGTATCCACCACCCCAAGGTCTTGAGGGACAATCTCCCGTTTGAACATTTCCTGCGACCTAGACGAAACTGCAGTAGTGTCCAGGACTACAATGAGATGGCAGTACAACTTACACGTAGCCTTGGACAACGAGACTACCCTGTACACAATATCAACACAGCAAGGAAATGAGCCAGCAACAATAATAGGGAAGCCCTACTCAAACAGAATCCCAAAAACAACAAGGATGTCCTGACGTGTGTGACTACATTCACCCCACATTCAAACAAAATCAAGAAGATAGTCAGGAAACATTGGGGCATCCTATAGGCGGGGGGTCTAACACTTCCCCCGTCCAGGTTTGCGTTTAAACGCACAAGCAACCTCAAAGACCTTCTTGTCCACACACAACCACTACCTCCTACCCTCCTATAGTTGGTTACTAGAACCGGTCCCACAGTGAGCCAGCCCTCATTCTCGGAGAGCATAAGATTCGCTCCAACTCTGGTATTGAGGCTACTTACTCCTGATTCCTAACCAATAGTCTGCCCACATTTATACTCCCTCACATGAGTATTTTCATTCTCCTTTGCCACACGTTCTAGGTGGTTTTGGGTACCTTCTGAAGCATACTGCCTTTCATTTTCCTACACAAAGGTCTTTTTAAGTGTCCTTCTACACGATCTTCATTTATACAGGCTAGCTAGCACACTGTTATTCCCACCCATTATAGTGCCCCGACACGCACTCTATACATATCCTTAACCTGACATCACTAATATTGTTCTTAATGAATTTCAGAGGCACCCACATTTCGACATGATGACATCTTCAGCAAATGTCCAGGGTTTCTAGTTGTTGCACATCACCAGCATGTTACTCACTACTGGCTTACGCTACCTTCAGTAGCTACAGCAACATGAACTTAGACACCGCTTCAACGACGTAACCCCCTCACCCAGCATGGCCTCCATCTTACCCCTCCTAGAGTTGCGGTCTAGGTCATACGTACACGCGTGCATGCGCGCCCGGACCATGTTCGGAACTCATGTTGAGTAGAGCCCATCTGGGCATCACACACACACCCCTCACTCTTCCAACCAGGTCGAGAGAAAGGTAGGTTCCCGGCACTGACTTCTGTGAGTACGTTTGCCCCCTTTGGGGCTTGATTCCACGCTTACACAGAGTACACCCCATTTTTCCTGTGATAACTGCTTTCTTATAACTTGGCTACATCTCTTTGTTTGATTCCTAACCAGCAGGACATGAACTTTTTGTAACGCACATTCCTCTGCCTGCCAGACAAAGGGAGCCTGACCAGAACCCGAATTGGGTGAGTTCTTGGCCAGTACTTGACTATGGTTGGTTACCACCACCCGCACTTCAGTGCTATATGAGTTTAATGTTTTATTTAATTATTTTTGTTATTAAATTATTAATATATGTAAGTATTTTATTTTTATATAATTTAAAAGTTTACAAATTAAATAAAGATAATGTTAATAATTTATTTTAAAGTAAATATATGTTTATGTGTAAATTATTATATTTGTGTGTTTATGTTTTTTAAATTACTTTTCTTTTTTATATTTAGTTAAAATCTATAGTAAATGTAATTTATCTTGTTAAAGATAATATTAATATGTTATATATTTAACATATATTATTTTATTTTATTTATATTTTTAAATCAATATGTTTTACATCTGAACTTTTAACTTCGATATTTTTGATTCAATATTTTTGTACTTGCCTATTTAAGTATAGGGAGTCAATATTTTTGCATTCTATATTTTTTCATCTATATTTTTGTCATCTATATTTTTTCTATTGATATTTTGACAATTAACCCACCTGAGAACTTCTTTTGCCTCTTGGCCTGCATCTGTAATACGGCGTGGGTGAAGAGGCAAAGGGATTACTTCATTTGCATGGGGCTATGCCCACATGCAAAGGAGGGAATGCCTGCATTGAGCAAGCGCTGGCGCTATATGTGTGCCAGCACTTTCAGTATTACAGAAGAGGACGCATAAGCGTCTGCAGCCCCTTCTGTAATACAGAAGTGCCCCAGGGGCAGACAGAGGGTGCAAACGCCCGCTGCGCCCCGGGGCGCTTCTATAATACACCCCCATTGCTTATTTGACAGTAACATCCAATGGTTAGAAATCAAACTCTATCTTCAATCAAAAAAAGTCCTCATATTAGTATGGGAGCAAGAAAAAATAATCGAAATAAATAACTCCCAATCTAAATGATCAACCCATAGGCCAAGAACAATAGGTAGAAGGGCATGGTCATCTGGCTTTTCAATATGAGACTCTCTATTGCTTTCTTACAGATACACAGGTATCCATTTGAAAAAAGGCCGAAGTCAGAAGAAGAGTCCATAGCTGCCAAGTTTTCAAGTTGATCATGTGTGATATTGCCATGAATCCAGGGTGTATATGTTTGAAATTGTTATTCCAAAGGTGTGACACACCGAGGGATGCTTCTCCATGAGTAGAACAAAGCAATTAATTATGTGTAGTGAGACTGCTCTTTGAAATTAGCTCCTTCCGCAATGGCATGCTGCTGCTACAAATCTTTACCAGCCAAAAAGCCGTACACCACTTTCTGCGTATTGCAAGTAGCGTTGCCACCTTGCCGTTTTTTTTATCACGGTTGCCTTTATTTTCAAATCTAATCTAGTAAATATATTGGGGAAAGAAGTGAAATCATCGTTTTTCCTGTTTGAGAAATAAACCTAACACAGCAAACACATAAACACATTCTGTTAAGTATTTGAGAGCTGTGTAAGTAATTTCAGAATTATTATTAGAGCAAACAGATGGATTATTGTGTGGGCATTTAAAATGTTCATTTATATCATGCAAATATTCTCCTCATTTGACAGGCCTGCCTTTATTGGTTTTGGCAGCAAAAGCAGAGCTGCAACAGTCCCTCCATTCTCCTTCATCAATGTCTGAGTCGTGCTGTAAAAGATGCAGCACTGGGCTCAAGACACCCGGATCCGCATTATGCACCGTCTCAGCTGCCAATGCCACTGGCACATAAAAAGAAAGGTAAAGGCTGGACAGATTTCACTTTCACTTTCTTTAAGGAGAATTATGCCCATGATAAGCAGCGACCCCGGCCCGTCTTTTATCACATAACAAATGGCTTCACTCAATAAACCCAGTTCAGCTGTTTGCTCTTGCATTCCCTATTCCCCGAAAAGGCAGGCTCAAGGTCTCTGCACTGTGACTCAGGACTGAGTACCTGCAACGCCGTGATGTCCAATTATAGCAGAGAGGTAGACGCAGTGGCTTGCTCAGGAATTAACATGATACACAAGCTGGCTGCCCATATGGCAATCTCACCTTGCTACGACCTGCCTCTGACTGCCGTAGCTTGAGGCAAACTGCTGGCCGACTTCAGCAGATCAGAGCTCACGCTGAAAGCGCCTGGAGTACTTATTTGTACGAGGAAAGCATTTTAGTGCTACGATGCAGGGCCAGGCACTGAATGCCGTAGCCTAACCCTCGATGCGTAACACATGGCGGGGCTGTGAGTCACGCACAGTATGTACTTTCTAATGCACTAGCACTTTGCACCGTTTCCTCTAATTTTTGCACATGATGGAAAAAAATGAAATCATTTTGTATTTTTCTTTTGGATTAAACCCCTGAATTTTGGGGAAAACGCCATTCAATCCACACAAACTGCATTGAGTTATCGTGTTTGCACGAACCTGTCATTGTCAAGTGTGAGATGCCTAGAGGTTAAAGTGCTTCAACTACTTTCCATTTAGCACCTTGTATTACATGTTACATACATTTTATTAGACAATTTCAGCTCTTTCTTACTTAACTGTATATAGGATTAAGGTTAGCTATGTCCATTTCCTGGCAACCACTCCCCACAGCCTGCCCAAAGCCTCCAAACCTTTATGTAGACAGTGCATGAGCTTCCTGCCCCTTGGATTGCCATAAACTTCACAGCACCCCTTATTCCCCTTCGTGTACCCAACGACTTCAGCGCCAGTCAAATCGCTGCTTACTCCCCATCTCATGCCTGGTGGCTGCAGCCCCCAGTAAAACTCAATCGCTATGCTTTAAGTACGAACAGGGCTTTAAGTGGGATGGAAAAACTGGGGAGTCTCTCAAAGGGGCATGGCCAATGTAATTAAGGACGTGGCACATAACACGTCAACTAATAATCTGTGCTTAGCGTAGTGTCCCGCCCAATTTATATTTTGCTGTTTCTGTCATTGCATCCAGATATATGATACAAGTAACATCATACCTACAAGATGTCTGGACTATTGGCTTTGTTAATGGTTGTTGGTTGCATATGATAAATATGCGGCAACTATGGCTTGTATATATTATTGAAAAAGCTTCCACTTAAAGCCCTGGTGACACCATGACAATGTTGCTGCTCCTGAGTTTCAAAAAGAGAAGGGAAATGCAGAGAAGATGACGCTCCTTAAAGGATTTCCCTTACCCTACTTCGCTCACCTGGCATGACGTCATGTCGTAACTTCTCCACTAGTGAGAAGTAAGCAGTGTGAGCAGCGCACATCGATGTGCCTGCTGTCATTGCAGTCCGTAAAAAAACACGGCCGCCTGTGCCAGGGCACAAAACAGAGCCCGATAGCGACCCGTTTCGAGGCCCCCTTTAAAAAACTGCCAGTGCTCAGCGCTAGTGAGACCCGGCCCACTTAAAGCCCTGAGTACAACTATCACAGTATCTAAGCAAACAGAAACTAAGGAGCTTATTTACCAGCTCAGTTTTCGTCTGAACGTCACTTTTTTTATGTTCTGGCGGCGCACTGGACTTACACGTATCTACAAGGCCACATAAAGCCACCCTGTGTGGGTTTTCATGGCCTCGTAGATATGGTGTGAGGCATTTTACACATTCCCAGACTTACAACATGCTGTAAACCATGGAGTGCATCATAAGCCTATGACTGCCCAAGGGTGGCTAAAGAACCTGATTTCAACGAAGGGTGCCTGCGTTGGCGCATGGCAAACATGTGTGTACCAGTGCTGTAAAAAGGGACAGGAATGCGACTTATCTTATAGGTATAGCACATTCCTGCCCTTTTCTTTTGATGTAGGGCTTCCCAGCAGGAAGGCGTGTGGTGCTGCCCTATGCCAATAATAAGTACATTATGTCCCAAGTGTTTCTAATTCTGATGCTGGGCATCAGAAATGTATCTGTTGCACAACAGTGCCTTGAATCCTGAAAAGTGTGACACAGTTGGGCAGTCCAACTGCGAGGCCTTGAAGTCGAGGGGTTAAAACTCTTCTATTTTGCAGTTTATGATTAAGGAACCTTAATTTAAGAATTAGTCTAAAGTGTATGATTCCCCGTTGACAGGGGGGTAAGGCAGGGGGGGTGTCTTGGCACCTACCCTGTTTTGCCTCTATGTCAACGGGGTAATCGCACATCAGGACGCGGTTCAGGACAGTGATGCCCCAAAGCTCGCAGGGTCCAGGATTGCAGCGATCATGTTTGCAGATGACACGCTACTCCTTTCTAAAACCCCTATGGGTATTCAACGTGTCTTGGACGGGTTTGTTTCTTTCTGTAAAGAGCGGGGTTTGGAAATGAACACCTTAAAAAACAAATATATGATTTTTAATCTCCCCGCAACAACACGCCCAAACCCCACGATAGATGGTGTTAGTGTTAGACTAGAAAGGGTTCGCACTTTTGACTACCTAGGGCTTACCCTAAACGAATCTTTCACCTGGGCCCAACATGAACTGAAATCGCTACTTAAGATGACAAAGATAGCGGGGGGCATACTGAAACTCTTAACTAGGTCATCATATAAACCGATTGGTCCCCCACTAGAAATCTACAAACTGCGGGTGCGTGGGGCGGTGTCCTATGGGGCCGAGTTGTGGGGTTACAAGACTGGCTCAGCTCTCACTGTTGCGGAGAATAGATTCTTAAGGCAGCTGACAGCCCTGCCCGTGAGTACCCCACTAGTGCCGCTAAGATTGGACCTTGGCATTAGACCTATTGAGGAGGAACAGGCCCTCAGACCTCTAACCTTTTGGAGGAGACTCTGGGTAACCCCAGAGTTATCTGAATATACGCAAGAACTAATTGAGGTATTGGGCTTGCCTAATGCGACAAGGCCTCCATGGTTAAATTATGTTAGGATGGAACTCGAGAAACTTGGACTTGTGTCATTGTGGTCAGACCCGGAGCATACCTGTGCCGGTATCTCACGAAATCAACTGGTACAGCTGTTCCGGGAAAACCGCATGGCCCAGTTATCAACTAGCACCAAATTTGGCACTCTTACAGCCAGCTTCCTTTCAATTAAGGACTCATACTCTCTAGAGCGAGTATTGGATGATATTAGCCCTGTTGCTTCGAGGAAGCTCTCTCTTCAATGGCGGCATGGTTCACTACCTATCAGATCCTTCACGTCTGACTGGTGCGCACTATTGCCAAAGAACTGCCCAGGGTGCACTGAATTTTTAGAGAATGAGGTCCATGTTGTCTTTTTATGCCCTGCCTACTCAAAACCGAGACGGAGATGGATTATCCCAATCTGTAAAAATCTGGGGTTAAGCCGTTGCCTACAGGCATACAGAATTTTAAAGACGGACCTCTCTCCGGTTGTGGTTTTCGCTGTTACAAAGTTCATAGCAGCGATGTGGAATATCAGAAGGGCATCCGTGATCAACCTATAAATAAGAACATAGAAGGTACACAATTGAATCCCACAGAGGTTGGAACTAGAACTAGTAGGGTACGAGGGACATTGACAAGCATGTTGATATGAAATGGAATTATATTGCTTGCTTTTCTCTTTTTAAAAAATATTTTTATTGTATCATATAAACTGTTTTATTGTTGTGCTCTTTTATGACAATTCATTGTCGAAATAAAGAAAGGTACAGGCTAAAGTGTACTACCATGAGGCAACTTTGTATTTTATCCCACTCAGTTTGTGCAAGACTGCTTGCTCCAAAGGAAGATACCCTATTGGATCATTTACAGGAACTGTCTTACCCGGGGTATGCCAATAGTTTCAACCTCTGACCCTTGCTAGATGATTACCCACACTTTCTGGTATCATTAAAGAAAATGCTTGAACAGCCAGATATCCAGTTCTGTACAGAAGATGGTTTTGTGATATTTAATAAGCAAATGAAGATGTAATGCCTTACGCGACCAATTATTGATTATTATCCAAGGAAACAGCATTGGTTGAAAGAATTTAAATTACACTGACTGTTCTAGGTCCAAAGGATAAGATTAGGGAGGAGCTGGGCCAAACTCACCAACAAACCACTCCCTCCGAGTTTGTTGGTCTGGCTCTTTTAATCAAAAATAGATTACAAAATAGAAAGAATAGGAAATCAGTGCTTTGCGCTGGTAAGATAGGGTTACCAAGATCGTTTCTCATAGAAGTCTGCCACTCCAGAAAGCGAAGGAGCACAGTTCTAGTAGGACCCCATGCAGACTGGGAACTATTGTCGGAACGTTATCCAAGGAAGGAAGACAGAACTGCTGCTGGCAAAGCCTTCATTGGGCGTCCAAAGGCAGAAAAAAAGCAAGGAGCCATGAAGCATCAATTAAAATGAGATTTATTATAATAGATGGGATCAACGTGATCATGTTGGAATGCTAGATTGCAATGAATGTAATCACAATCTGAGTTGTCATAAAATGTTGGAATGATCTTCTAACCAAAAATAAAGGTGCACCCTTTCAGTATAAGACTGCCTAAAATACAGGCCAAAAGTAATTGTGCTTGCAGCTGAGAACTTCACTCTATTTTCTTCAACGTCGCTTTTTTTTCTAGTCTTGGTACCATGTTCCAAAACAAATACATAGCGTTTTAGCACTTTAAACATGAAATATGGGTCACCTCTGGATCCGGCTCCTCCAAAATATTTGCAACTAGGAAAGAAAATCATTGCTCCTGTTGTCACCTCGCTACTGCATCTGTCCTTTAGCACGGGGCATGTCCCCAGCAATTGGAAACATACCATGGTGGTCCCACTGTTGAAGAAACCTTCATTGAACCCTGCTCTCCTTGAAAATGTTAGACCCTTATTTCTACTTCCCTATGTAGCTAAAATTGCAGAGAAACATCTGAATGGCCAACTCTCGAGGTTTCTGGAAGAGAGGTGGGTTCTTCATGATACCCAGTCCGGCTTTAGGCCTATGCAAAGTACGAAGTCCGCTCTCCTCCTGGCAGCCGAAGTGTTGAGGGCTGCAGCGGATGAAGGTAGAACCACAGACTTGATTCTGCTGAACCTAAGTGCCGCGTTCGACATGGTGTCCCACGGCCTCCTACTTGAGATGTTACGGGAGGTCGGAGTCGTAGGTGTCACGTGGATTTGGTTGAAGAACTTTCTGGAAAATAGATCCTTCCAGGTTCTGCAACATCCTTTCAGCTCCACAGTCTGTCCTTTAAACCTGGGGGTGCCGCAGGGATCAGCTCTCAGCCCCACCCTGTTTTACATTTATATGCGCCTGCTTGCAAATATTGTTCTGAGTCATGGAATTAAGCTGGTGTCATATGCTGATGACATTCAGCTAGCTGTGACCCTGGAACAAAAGGAATCTGGAAGGGCTGTCAATTTCAGAACTTGCCTGGGGGAGCTTATGGACTGGATGAGACTGAGTTGCCTAGAGTTAAATGCAGGGAAGACAGAGGTGATGGGGGTTGGAAAACAGCCCTCTCTCTGGTCGCAGCATTGGTGGCCAGAAGCACAAGGACCTAGCCCAGTGCCGAAAGCCAAGGTGAAAAATTTGGGAGTGTGGTTCGACGAAAATCTTTCCTTCTCTGAGCAAATATCTAATATGGCCTATACATGTTTTGGCATTCTAAAGATGCTCCGTAAGATTCTGGACATCCTCCCCCTATTGTACAGGCTCTGATCACATCTCTCCTTGATTATTGCACTGTCGTGTATCTAGGGGCGACTGCAAAAAATCTTAACATCTTGCAGAAGGTCCAAAATGCCCCAGCCCGGCTTATCTTGAATATCCCAAGGAGGGCATCGTTGGGAGAAGCTTTGAAGGATCTGCATTGGCTCCCTATCCAGGCCAGAGTCACCTTTAAGGCCCTATGCGTTAGTCATAGGATCCTTTGGAAAAGGGGGCCGCATTTCCCCCCCCCTCCTGACGGTCTACCACCCTGCTCATAATCTGAGATCGTTAGGCAGTGGTAGATTGTTTGTGCCCAGGTTGCGGAAGGCTCGGACTGGCGGGAGATCCTTCAGTTTCCTGGCAGCCAAGGCATGGAATGAGCTCCCTGTGTATCTTAGGACATTTGAGTCGGAGTCTCTGTTCTACAAGAAACTGAAAACCTGGCTCTTCCGTCACCCCCGGGAGGTCTAAAGTAGTAGGGCGCCATCTCTGAGTGGATGTCCGCGTTGGATGGTGGTTAGCTTGGGAGGGTTGCTGGGGTTCATTTATGTCCTAGCGGGGGGGACACTCCGGTTGGAGTAAACATTGTGCTTTATAAGCTTCTTAATAATAATATCCTTCTGACATTGTTTCTTTAGTATTTGTTAGAGTCTCTGAAATGCCTTGAGCAAATTCTCAAATGACTCAGTAAAACTCATTAACCTGTGTATAATTGCATACTCTTTTTTCTCTGACTGTCAATCAATTTTCCCATGTTCTGATAGGTGCACATGAAAAGCTCACTACCTTTTAATTGTATTTATTGATTATGGAATAGTAGTTCTGTTGGGTGCACAAATCTACTGATGTTAATAGAGGGGGGGTTATAGGACCTGTAATCTGTTTCTCCCTCCAGACTTTGAAACTATGGACCCAGATGGCAGACAGTATGTGGTGAGGTGACCAAAAGCTTTCCTATTATTTGTGTGCGTTTTTTCTCCAAATTGGCCACCAATGGCTGTTTAGCAATGCTGTCTAATGGATGATGTACTCTTTTGGTCTCAATTTCATATTGCAGTTCTAAAACAGGTTTTTAGGTCCTGGGGAGAGAATGTAGCCTTACAGCTAGAGCAGTCGACCTCCAAGCTGGGGAACCTGGTTTGAGTCTCGGCAATGACACTCAACATCCTGTGATTCTGGGCAAATCACTTAATCTCCTGTGCCCAACAAAAATTAATGTGTTCTTCTGTAACGAAACTGGTGCTCATGTAAAGTGCGGATACCCGCTGTTTCGGATCTAGTTCGCGCTATATAAAACTCCCCCCAAAAAATCACCTTTTCAGTCCCCATGAGCTTCAAATAATTACCTATTTCCAAAATTTTTGTGCTTTTCAACTGATGGTGTTGTTTGCAAGTAATATCCAACACACACACACACATTGACAGTGACAAGAAACAAAAGAAAATTATTCAGTGCCACAATATGTTAAGGGGGATTTTAGATAATCAGAATTGTGGAATAAAGGAAGCAATGGACTGAAGAGCATCTATATGAATATCTGATTCCCCAGAGCCTTAATTGAGGCCATATTCTTGATAGAATCTATTACATTTGATCTTGCACTTTAAATTACGGTAATCTTTTAATACTTATAGAAGATGGTGCTGGCTTCTAAAGTAAGTCATGAAATCCTGGAATTAGGTGTAATTCTGATAGTGACTGAGTCTTTCTCATGAGAAGATTACCATTGTTAGTTACATCCAGTTTGAACAGAATAATCCAGTTATATTATATTCTTCTTTGAGATTACTGTGAAGCAGAGTGACCCTGTCAGTCTTCAAATGCTTTATATGTATAGTTGCACTGTTATATTCTTAAAAAACTAGACCAGGGGCAGATTGGCCAATGTCAACATGGTGTAATGAAATGATGACAATGCACTTCTGGAAACAGTCACTTTTATCAAAAAGGTTTTCATGCTATTGGGACGTCTTGGAATATTTTAGCTGACCATATGCTGTTGTCATATTTTTCACAAAGTTGAGTGCATTGCTCTTTTGTAACAGGTAGGTCACATATGTATTCACTCTAGGAAACTGGCTCTGTATACACTATACCCAAAGGAGGTATAGTGTGCACAGATTCCAGTGAGTCCCTAAAGGTGTGGTGGAGGTTAACGTAGATAATGCCTTACTCTCAGGTTAGTGCTAGCCAGGCTGAGCAGTTAAGCTTATCAGTGGGTAGTGTTAAGCATTTGGTGTACACACACAGGCAACAAATGATGCCACACACCCAAAATCGGAATACAGACAATCTGTTTGTATAAAAAGTTGTTACTTTGTTATTTTATTATTAGAACCAAGAATCATTTAATGTAAGTAAGTTGAACAGTAGGTAAAAATAGCATTAATGTTCAAGAATGCAACAATGTTTTGTAAATGCAGTTCTATTCTTTACAGTATTAAGAATGCTTTCTGTAAATGCCAATCAAATACAGCTGGTATGTTTTTACATTGATAGGGTTAGACAGTTCATCCAATAGATAGAACCTACAATGCCCTCCTATGGAGGAAAACAATGTTGAACAGGTAAATACTCATCTTACTTTCCCAGACTTTGGGGGGTTTAGGACAACACTGGGCAAGGTTCAAGGCCAGGGAGGTACTGCACCACCTGTGGTCCTGGGTCGCCCAGGACAGAGGTCACTGGACCCTATGTTATCCAATGGAGCCTGGGGGTACCTCGAAGAGGCACGGGGTGCAGGTAGGTACCCACAGACATAAGGCAAATGCCCCAGATGTTGAAGTGAGCAAAGGGGGAGCCACAAATCAGCGCCAAAACTACACAACCAGTGCACAGGGGCAGCCAGGTGCAGGGTGAAAATCAGCATCTGGCGCCAAATGCTTTTCAGTGGAGGTCATCGGTTATGGATATAGGCTTCAGGCTTGGACCAGGAGACTAGACGACAGAGACCAACAGCTGGGCAGGTAGGTTGGATACCTGAGGGACACATGGGAACCATTGGTTGGGCTCCTGAAGGTTGGGGTAAAGGAGCCTTTTGGTGTCGGTTTTCTCAGCTAGTTCCAGTCGCGATCAAGGGGGACCCTTCGAACAGAGACTGCAGGAATCAAAGTGGGTTCCTGTAGAGGTCAGCCACCAATGCAGACGAGATCAGGATTGCTGGGGAGACTTCACAGGAGAGGTAAGTCACTCAAACTTGGACCGGGGGCATCGGATGCAGAGTGGTGTAGTGTCGTGGACCCACCTGGATCCTGAGACTGGAGTTGGTTTCTTTGCTGGACAAACCTGGTGTCCACAGTAGACAGGAGTCTTTGTCGAATACAGCACAGGTTCTCTGGGGTTCTTGAGGTTACTGGCTATGGGCTGCGCCGGTTTCTTGATACAGGGTCACTGGAGGAGAAGACAGGCTGGTAGTGCTGGGCCAAGTCAGTCATCATCTTCTTCTCCACTGCTCCACGGCTCGTCAGTCCTTTATTATTTTAAAACCAAGAAGAAGAAATAGACACATCCGGTGCCATACATTCATAAACAATAATGGATTGGACAGATACTTTGACAGGATAGACTTGGAGCAACATAAGGATCCCTGATGCACCTGCATTGATAAGTCCAAAACAGATATTGCAACAATACAATCGAGATACAGTTTATGCACGAGCCATCCAATCCCGCCCACACCATATAATCAGGATAATAGAAGAAGCGAGGCCACCGGACATTGGAATTTAAAAGAAAGCAGGATATGTCACCAACTATACTAAAAATGGAAAGACCAAGAAAGATTAAGGAAAGAGAAACCAAGAGAAGGACACACAAAGAAAATAATAAACCCATACCCCCACCCTGCACCCCTGCATATGGCTGTCACCTAACCCCAACTAGCAGCGTGCCTGTTGCCCCAACTAACTAGGTTCAAAAGATGGAAAAGAGAAAAACATGGGGGAGGGCATATCCGTATAGGCTCCCAGCCCCTTTCCCCTTGCCAGAGACAGTGACCCCCCACCCTCTATAGTAAAAATACAAGTGTATCAGAGACCATAGTAGAAAATTAGGGGGAGCCATAATACACCTCATGTAAGTCCAACACCTCACGTAAGTCCAACAGTTGCAGATCGAACACCCATTTGAGCCAAACCAACCGCCCCGGTCAATCGATCTCAGCCTTGACCCCTCCAAACCATCACGCGAACCCCTCCCAGCAAGACTAATATGCCAACAAGAGAATCAAAGAGGAAAAGGAATCCAACAGAAATCAGTCCATTACTACTCGTAGTCGGTGAGTCCACGAGAACTTCAGCAGCACAAAAAAGCTCCCTCCTGGATGGATAGTCCCAATGTAGTTTTTCCCGCAATCGTACAGTCACCAAGGCAGGAAAGGATGAAAACAAAGTGGAAGAACAGTCAACAACAAAAGTCTCCGGGAGGGGAACGTCAATCGATACATCCAAAGTCAGCAATGATGGAAGGCTTAGCGATATGCTCATGACCTCGGAAATACAGTTCTCCAAAGCACCAACCGAGGGTTTCGACACTTGTTTCCTCACGGGGTCCTCGCACAGAATCAAAATGGCCGTTGCTTGAATCGCAGCCGGTTGTTGTTCCTACAGTGGGGCAGGGTCCGGTTCCACAAACACCATCTCAGATAGGCCCGTATTCATTTTGTGTATCAGGGCATCCATATGCGAATGAAACGCCCCGGTCGCTGCCAATACTGATATCAGCGATGGCTAATGCTCCGTTCGGTCCATCATCTCTAGCCCGGTACCAATCATAATCACCTCCCCCGGTGAATCCGGTATCCCCGGGGGAACAAACAGGACCATGAACGGGCAGCGTTGGAGGGTGACTGTTCGTTATATGCGGCAGTAATCCGCCCGTCGACACCGCAGGCAAAGTCCCCGACCCCCCGAACTCCGGCAGGAGCCAAAACCCGGGTCCGCGGGATGGGAACCACCACCCACAGTCGATATCGTACCAAGTCACTCCTCCCTCGATGTTAAGTAGTCAAATGATCGCCGACAAATCCGGGCGAAAAAGAAACCTCCACTTCGATGGACCGGACCCTGCTTGAATCACTCAGCCGATGTTGTTGAACTGCAACCCGGCTATGCAAATACTCGAGGCCCCGGCTTCCCCGCTGGACTAGGCCACAAACTTAGACTCGACGCAACTCCGTCAAGCAAGCCGATCAAAATTTCAGGATTACACCATCGGAGTGCGAAACAGTTCATCTACACGGAGGTAGGGCGTTAAAACAGGATGATGGACAGGATCATCTGGCAGGATACGGAGGTCGGCGGAGCCGGGAGCCTAAGCAACCATCTTGTTTGCCAGCGTAGCTCCTCCCTACATATTAGATTTTGAGGCATTACAGGGGTGTGTATGTCGGGACCAAAGGGTCCCTTCAATGGGGTGTCTACACCCCCTCCTATGCCTCCCTCCAGTGGGAGGGGAGCATATTTCTTGTCCTGATTAGGGAAATCCCCTCATCTTGAGGATGAAGGGGACTGAGATGTGTGGTTCACTTTGCTTCCCCCACATGAGGGGTGGGGTTGGCAAAGGTGGACACACCTCCGTTTATTTCTAGGTTTTCCCACCGATTCTCCCACCCAAAGTGGGGGTCAGGACAGGTGGGAGCCAGCTGCTGATAGCAGCAGATGCTGTGGGCAGCCAGCACAGGTGGAAAGCCTTTGAAGCTTTCCCTTCATGTACCCTGCCCATCCTGGGGGAGAAGACATGAAACTTCTGCCCAGGATGTGCTTTGTTTCAGGGCCCAGAAAGTGGAGGCTCTCTACCCAGGTGTCCAGGAACTTGTCTGGTGGTGGCAGATGGCTGGTAGCCAGCCATGAACCACACCAGGATTGGTCGTTTTTCAGAGAAGATGCCCTCTGATTGCATTTTACAGTAAATCCTACACTGCAAACAGTGTGGGTTTAATGTACTCACATTTTGGTATCAAATGTATCATAATTTTGGTACCAAACTTCCCAGTTTTCTGTGGATCCATCATGGAGCTGTGGAGTTTGTAATGACAAACTCCCAGCCCCTATACTCAAAATGGCGTAACTGCACTTACAATGCATGTGAATGGCACAGCCACTGTAGGGGCATATTGTTCATTCAGCTATGCCCTCACCGGTGGTATGGTGCACCCTGCCTTTAGGGCTTTAAGGCCTGCTGGAGGGCTGGTTTATCCATGCCACAGGCAGACTTGGCAGGCATGGCACCCAGGGATGGGTGCCATGCCGACTCTCTAGTTTAGTCTGCAACAGAACACGCAGCTTGCAATGGCAGTGTGTGGGTGTTCAGGGTAGCGGTCTCTGAAGGTGGCATAATACATGCCGCAGCCCTCAAATGCCATCTCTGATCACAAGGCCCTTGGTACCAGGGGTACCTTTTATAAGGGACTTACATGTGGCCAGAGGTGTGCCAATTGTGCAAAAAATGTACAGTTTAGGGAAAAAACACCGGCCCTGAGAACCTGATTGTCAGGGACCCAGGGCACACTCAGTCAAAGTGCATCAGAAATCAAAAAGTGGGGGGTTTACTGCAACAGAAACCCACTTTCCTACATTCACCTAGAAAACACATTAATAAATCATCTTTAAATATTGAGGGCCCAATTTAGAATTTAGTGGATTGTTTACTACTCAGTCACTAACCTGACAGATATCTTACCCATCTTATTACATGTACATTATATCAAATAGCACATATAAGATGGATTTCATATTCATCATTTTTGTCACGGAGTATCCCATACACCAAACTCCAAATCAGTCCCATAGTCTTACAAGAAGATGTATTCTTCTTCCACATAAGTGAAAATCGGCAATTCAGTCCCCTCACATTCCTCTTTGCAACTATACAAATATGAGTAGAATGGAAATGAGCTAAAGGAGTTACTTTGAATTGTAGAGCCAGACGATGTACTCAATATTTACTCCAGCACCCAAGGATCAGAAGCTAAAAGCAAGCTGCACAATAAACGAGAGGTGAGAGTGGAGAGTTTATGATTTTTGAGAGCTGTTTGAAAACCAAAGTGATTGGTGAAGCTTCGAATGGTAATTAATACATTTCTGGTCACTTGGTTAACTTGGGTTTGGGGAAAGAGGTTGGGGTCAATGATCACACCAACTGTCTTCATTGTGCTTGATGTCACTGAGGGCTGTCTTAGGTCCATGGACAAAGTGGATATGGGGCCATGTTTCTGCCATGTTCCAAAAGTCAGTATTTACATTTTTAGATGAGTTAATTTATTTAGGCTGTAATGCGTTTTTTTCAACAGGCCTTCATTTAGGCCGAAGGTCTTTAAATCCTTCCTTTTCAGTTTTTCAGAGGATTTGGGAATTACCTGCATAGCTGTAACATGTAAGATTATAGACATTGATTAGGTCATAAACTTGGGACAATATTCATTATGATAGAGCGCGCGAGGTCACCCAACCAATAATTTCGCCGCTTCCGGCTTCGGGCCCATATATTTCAATTCACCATACACATTGACCGGGTGACTTCACGGGCTGCTACCAATTTGTGTGAATTCCCTACAGTTCTTATTCAGCGTACCCGACTTACCATCCACCGACACGGGTACCTATGACCACAACGGATCAGGGAGCTAGCTGTAAAAGGAAAGGCAGGTAACTGTACGGGGTAACTGCATCTTTTGAATTATTCTCACTCTTTCTGACGTTACCTTTCTGACGCCTTTCTCTATCTGGTGCCCCAGATATTTCACTGAATTTGCACAGAACTGTAATTTCTCAGGGGCCACTTTATGTCCCTTCTCACTTAGGTGATTCAGTAGGGCAATGGTGTCAATCACACAATCCCTATGACTTTTAGACGCCACTAAGAGGTCGTCAATGTATTGCATTAGGACAGAGTTTCCAGGTAAGACCAAAGTTTCCAAACATTTTTTCAAGATCTGATTAAAGATAGAGGGGCTCTCTGTGTACCCTTGGGGGACCCTGTTCCAGACATACACGTGACCATTGAAGGCAAATGAGAAAAGAAATTTGCTATCTGGATGCAAGGGAATGGAAAAGAATGCATGACATAGGTCTATCACAGTGAACCACTCAGCATCCCAGGGAATCTGATACAGAATCAGTGCTGGGTTCGGGACAATAGGGCAGCAGGGGACCACTATCTTGTTTACTTTTCGTAGGTCCTGCACTACTCTGTACTTGCCACTAGGCTTCTTGATGCCCATAATCGGTGAGTTACATGGGCTACTCAATACTTCCTGTATGATGTTCCCTTCTAGCAATTTCTGTATTTCCAGGGTAACACCTGCTCTCACTTCTGCATTCATTCTGTAGGGCTTGGTATTGGGGTATACTGCATTGTCCTTTATTGCTATCTGTATGGGGTCCACGTTTTTCATTAACCCTACATCTTTCCCAGTAAAGTCCCATACTTCTGGCTTCACTGCTTCTTGGAGTTCTTTGGGCAAATCCTGCATAGTCATTCGTTTAATTTCCGAGTCAGGTCTGATTAACATTAATTTATAGATGCCATCTTGATCTGGGGTCTGAATTTCAACTCCCTTTGGTGTGCAAAAGATGGTACAGTTCATTTTGCACAGCAAATCACGTCCCAGTAAGTTCACTGGACTGGTGTCACAAACGACAAATCTATGCATTTCTTTAAAGTTTCCAATTGATATCTCCATTGGTTTGGTAACAGGAGTACTAATCAATTGATTAGATACTCCCACTACTTGGATGGCTTCTCCCGAGAGGGGTAGGTTTGGAACGTCCACTGTTCTCACAGTAGAACGGGTAGCACCAGTGTCCAACAGAAAAGTGACATAATTTCCGTCAACCTTTCCTTCAATGTATGGTCCGGACTGGTCTACCGGCAAGGAGGCGCCAAGTACGCACTCCTCGTCCTCCCCTCTCAGGCCCCGTCAGTACTGGTCATCACAAAGGAAGGTGTCATTTAACAAATACTGCGAAGTTGCTGCATTTCTGTTCTCATTGCTTTCCCAGACTTCTACCTCATCACCCTCTGTGGATTTTCCCTTATATACTTGCTTTGGAGCTCGGGGCACCTGAATCGTTTTTACCTGTGGTTGAGTCTTTCTTGGTCTTTCTTTCTGCGTCTGTGGAGTTAAATCAGGTGTTTTGGGGTTATCGTCAGGCAAATAAGGACACTCGTTTCGCCAGTGTCCAATTTCTCCGCCCTGGTGACAGGGAAATTTCTTCATAGCCTCTTCTCTGCTCATTTTGGGCCGGGGCTTACCTCCTCCCCCACCCCCAGGACCTTGGTTCTGAGTGTTTTTGGCCATGTTACTCAATTGTTTTTCCTGCTGTTCTGCAAGCTTCACTTGAGCCCACATAACCTTCTCCTTGAGAGCCTTTTTCTTTTCTGCCATCTCGTCCTCACAGTATTTTGCATACCGTAGGACCTCATCTACCTTTTTGGTATGCCAACAGATTTTATTATCCTTTATCCACTGACAAATTTCGGGTCTTAAACCGTTTACAAACCTGTAAATAAAATGCGTCATATCCTTCATCTCGATGTTATCTATACCACTGTATGTTTTAAACACCTGCAACAGCCTTTCATAATAGGAGTGTACTGTCTCGTCTCTTTCCTGCGTCGTTCTATCTATCCTGGTCCAATCAGTTTCCTTTGCGGGCACCTTATTTTTCAAATGCTGAATTACTTGTTCATATTTTTTCATTACTTCAATCGACGGTTCCCCTGTGTTAGAGTCCCTCGGGTACTCCTCACTAGGCCAGGCTATGGCTATTTTACATTCGGTCCATAGATCTACCGGGACCACAATATCGAAAAATCCATCTAGGTCTTTCCACAGGCATTTTTGCACCTTTACGAACCTTTCCACCTGCCGGTACCAGTCAACTGGTTTTTCGCGCAATTTCGGGAAATCGTTAGTAAAGGACACAATATCCTGTCTGGACCATGGAACGTGCACATACCTCCCACCTGGTACTTCACGCATGGGGCATAACGTTTCAGGCTTGTCTACTTCTCTCACAGCGAACTCAGGGGTCGCTTGTCTGGATCGAGCCTCATCTTTCTTTCGTGCCCACCTGCTTTTCCATTTTTTCACATCTCCCCATTTCTGCAAAATTGCTAACAACTCTTTAATCTGCAACTTTTTCCCTGACACATTCAAGTTCTCTATATCTTTGTCTGAGAATTCAGCTCTGTAAGGTTTTTGCAAGGGCTTGGACCTTGAAATATCTACCCCCATACTATTTTATCTGTCTAATCCCACATTTCCTGCCATTAATTCCTCTATTTCTACCCTCAGTTTGTAGAGGTCTAAAGGTTTCGTTTGCGGAGTCTGTTTTTCTAATTCACGACTCCAATTTTCAATTTCTTCCGGAGTTACCAGAGAGACACTCCTAGTACCTGACGTTGATTCTAATTTAATTTCTTTCGCATTAAAAGGATTATGCCTCTTCTGCATTCCCTTCCCGGTCTGTTTGTTGGGCAGGTCCAAGAACACAACTTCAGACTCGCACTCACTGGACTGATCGTCTATCAGTAGGGGCTCTTGCCTTGGTGGGGCCATGATTGGGTTAATAACTGGAGGGTTTGGACTTCCCTGATTATTCCCATATAACGGAACCACTGGTCCAATTGTTACCGGAATAGTCAAAGCCTCAGGACTGTTATTTAACTGGGAGATTTTCTGAATTATTTCTGTTCTCTGTCTAGCTAGGGCCTCTTGCTCCCTTTCATCTAGTACTCTTCCTAATGTTCGGTCAGGTATCATCTGTGGGGTCAGGTGAGGGGTAAAACTCGGGGCAGTAGGATGCGTTTCACTTGGTCCTCCACCATAATTTGGTTTTGGGAACAAAGTTCCTGTACCAAATGACCTGCGCTCTTCCTCATATGGAGGCTGTAAAAAGGGCATTCCTGAACTCAATGGTTTTTCTTCGTTTTCATAAAGAGGTCTGGGGAAAAAGACTCCCTTGCTGGAATATTTTTCCTCCGGGCTCACGGGCACTCTAGGATATATATCTCTTACTTCCGCGAGTCCGGGATTCTCAAAATAGGGCGGTATCTGACAACCTCCCCCCCTACTTAGGGATCTGTCCTCCTCCTTAATAGCTGGACGCTGGGAATTTTCTCCTATACTGGAGGGTCGGGCTCCCTCATTATAAGGGGGCGGACTTCGCGTAAAGATGTCATCTAATAATTCATCGTCTGACTCCCCAAGAGCTCCCCAATGTTTACTCTTTTCTGTCCTTTTCTCTCCCGCAGAAGGGGTACATGCTGGCATCATGGGAAACAAACCCTCAACAATCATGCTTTGTCTCCACTGTTTCATCCTTTTATCCCTGGTCTCTTGTTTCAGCCTCGGGTACCACTTGGTCAGACCTTTGTCCATTCGGGGTTTCTCTCTTTCGAAAGCCTCAATCTCCCATTCCTCTAATGCTTCATACTGCGTTAGTCTCGGTCTGGGATGCAATTCATTCATGCGGGTTCTCAAATTAAATAAAATCCTACCATTGAAAGTACCGCCTAACGGAAAAGCCAATATTCCGTCATCTTTTGTGTATTTCACCCAATTTTCCAACCACACACAGGTATTGTACCCTCGATCAAACATCATGAAAGAGGCGGGAGTATTGGGTGGTGGAACAATAACGCCCTCTCTGGATTTAATCGGTTTGTCCGTTTTGAAGTAATTCTTTACCTTATTTACAAGGGACATTTTTCTCTTAGTTCCGTACATAATATCGTATCTATTGGCTTTCCACTGATCCCTTTCAAACCCTTGGCTTCTTGGATCGGGTCTAGTCTCTGGACAATACGAGTGCCACATACGATTTCTACGCTTAACTTTGTTTACAAAGTTACCTCCAATCAGAACGCGTCTTGCAATTCCGTGCGACCAATGGGGTGCACGCGTTCAAAATAGTTTCGACCAATGGGTGCGCGGCCCCTTCGTGAGACAGTTCTCACTCTTCGGCGCTCACCCCTCCTTCACAATTCCAGCCCCGCTACCCGCCCGCTGTTTCTACCAATCCCAGCGCGGCACGGAGTGACGTCCGAGACGCTTCGCGGCTGACTCCCTCCCTTCACAAGGTAACAGAAACTTTCTTTCTTTCTAAAGTGCTAGTGCTTGGTTATTTTACAACAAATACACATTCGCCACAGTGCTCAAGTGTCTAGACAGAGAAAGAGTTATTTTACTGCAAGTAAACTACTTCCATTTACTTTTCACTCGCTGCGGGTAGATCTCTTTCGCCTACCCTTCACTCTAGCATCAGTGAACCTGTTACTTCCCTAAACTCATCCACTTCTCCGGGATATATCTGAGTCTAGGGTTTCCCAGCGGACCCCTCTGCTTTCACTCAAGCTCCGATGAACCTGCTACTCTTCCGATGTGACCCTTACTAGGTTACGCCACTATGGGAATTTTGCCAATGAACCTCGTTACTAACATTTATTCACACACGTATTCAGGAAAAAATCCCTAGTTAGTGCTTCCCGGTTGTACCTAACCTGCACCTAACCTTCCTTGAGCCTGCGACCTCAAGGCAATGGATTCTATTCACCACTTGCCTTTTCAATTCCCCGGGGAGTTCTGACAACAATTAACGAGACGGTTTACAAACGCATGGATTAATACATATAACAATATAAGAACAAGAATAACAATTTCCAAACAATTCATAAATTTCAAAGCAGCGTATTCTCAAGAGAATGATCAGGTCCCTCGGAACGGCCACTCTTATAGCAGCATTAATATACTAGCAGCTACCGACTTGACTAGTCTAACTAATCCTGCCTAACCTTTTAACTAGTCCCTAACCATACCTCTGCTACCAGAAAAACTGATAGAGCGCGCGAGGTCACCCAACCAATAATTTCGCCGCTTCGGGCCCATATATTTCAATTCACCATACACATTGACCGGGTGACTTCACGGGCTGCTACCAATTTGTGTGAATTCCCTACAGTTCTTATTAAGCGTACCCGACTTACCATCCACCGACACGGGTACCTATGACCACAATGGATCAGGGAGCTAGCTGTAAAAGGAAAGGCAGCAAATACAAACTCAAAATGACATTCAATACCTTTGTAAAATGACCACGGACAACTGGAAGTTTTAAAGTCTTTATCTAAAGTTCGTTCTCAGTAAGCATTAGATTTACAAGGATAAGGCAATCGATAATCAAGATAATGAAAAGTACATAACTATAAAGAAATAAAGTCAGGGTAATCATGGAAATGCTAATATGGGATGCAACAGGAAACGCTATGCATTTAGGGCAAAAGTTCTTTGGACAGTTTAAGAAAGGCCGTTCTAGACCATATCAGAAAATGACAAACTGCAATGCAAAATATGATTTCTAACAGGTAGGGTAACATGGGAACACGTTATGAAAATATGCAAATGACTTTACGATTCAATGGTTTCGGCAAAAGCATGGAAAAATCAACATATGCAAAGGTGTGTCTTTATTGAAGCAAAAGACAGAAAATAGAAAGGTGCAAGGTTTAAGATTTTAGAGCAATATTTACCTAGACTGGTGTGGAAACCAAACCCTGGCCACGGGTCAGTTAAGGACAGGAAACCCTCAAGGAAGGATACCCCTCAAAGGACAGCAGGTGCAGAATGGACACCCAGGACAGGACAGGAAACCCTCAGATTAGGAATCAGGACAGGACCTCAGGACAGGAACCCCTCAGGACAGGACCGCACCCGCAGTTTGGAAGCAACGCCTCCCTCTCTGCAGCTATCGATCAAGACCCCGATTGGGTCAGCGAACTCCCAGCCAAGTGCTTCGCCAGCACTTTAAGGTTCAGTAGAACCTTAGTCTATGGTCAATTTCGGACAGAGTACTCCGCAGTGCTCTGTATCTTCAGTCACCTATTGAGTGCATTGGGTCAGTGACAGGTCAGCTAAACCAGACAAGTCGGACAATTTCCCTAGGTGAACCCAGGGTAGATATACAGTTTGGGGACGGTGTACCACCCCCCAATGTTGCAAAGTGTCAGAATCCCTCAATTTGGATTGGTCCTAAGATAGGATTTGGGTAACACACCAATCAGAACACACTATTTCGATGCCTACTTTGCATCTCTGGGTACCGCCTAGCGAGATTGGGGTTCTCATGAGAAAGTCCAGGGAAATACAATGACAAATTAACATTGTTTCAGAATAGGGACACATGACTCCGTCCTGCTGAGTTCGCAGGTCAGTTTCTCAGGAGCATCTTGCCCATCCCTGCCAGCTGGCTGAGTTCCACCAGCCAAGGTTGACTTTCCCCATGCGGACGGTCCTGCGCAGTAAGGACCTCCAAGATGGCGTTCGGCTCAGTCAGACCCCCATTTCCCGCGGTACATGAAAAGTAAGCGAGAACAAATTAATACATAGAAATAACGATATGAAAACAAATCATTGGTTTTGTACTTTCAACTTATTACTAAAAACATACTTATGCAGTCTAAATGTTAGCTACATATACACAGGCACAAGAGCAATGGCACGAGCAGTACCACGTTATTGCCAAAGCGATGTATTACGCATGCGCAACTATTTCCCTCCAAACCTGCAAACACGTCAGGACACGTGAGTGTGACTGACGCATGCGCAGAAGCTATTTCAAAGCAGCGGCCATTTTATGGACTCGAATTAATCGTATTAGAAATACACATATGCAAGCTTCATTTACCTCGTTTCAAAACATGAAATAAAGGTTAGTAAGACGTACAAATTATTACTTGGTTACACATGAGCGAGGTTCATGACAAGAGCAAGTCGCAAATGCGAAGCTTTGCTTCATCAATTAAAAGAGGATAGGGGCAATTAACGGCCCTTTTAGGACACCCCCAATGAGTGGGCAATGGTGGCAGGCAGAATGGCATATATAAACCAATTCAGGCCCTGTTGGTGAGATAGGATTGTATACAATTGAGAACCATGCCCAGAGTTCCTGTGTCTTCTAATCTTTGTACTAGTAGTTCATGGTGTACAATGTAGAATACTGACAATTGGTCAAGAAAGAGTAATACTGCAACTACATTCATACAAATATCGTTCTTAATGTCAGTCGAAATGGAAGTTGATGCTGATTCTGTATTCCTTTCAGGGTTTGCTCCTGTCTGGCAAACAGTAGGTTCTTTATTTTAATGACGCTGATGCTCTGAGAGAGGGGAGCCTTTTCAATGAGTATTCATTAGAACTGGTTATTACATATTGATTAATAATTTGCTGAGTACGACTGATCAAGCAAATCCTTATTTAGTCTTTAGGTTTAATAGAAATGAATTTCAATGTGCTTGCTACCGCTCTGGTTGACAGAGATGAGTTTATCATGCTCTGGCTGGCATTGATCCATAAACAGAATAGTTGTTTGGTATGGGGTGTATTGTCTTGTTGGTTTAATAATGGCAATGAATGCTCTTCTCGACAGGGCAATGAAATGTGACTGAACTGTGTTGTGTAGGACTGTAGCTCTGAGGTGATTGGCCGAGGTCCAAAATGTCATTAGCGCAGAAGATATCTTGTTGTTGAGTCCCTTTTGCTACTTCTGTTATGATTAATTTTGGGACGGAAAAGTCCCTTGCATGGTGTTGGATCTGTACCCCTGTCCTGAATACCCCAGCTGCAATGATGTCCGGATCCCTGGTGCTGCTTCCTGAACACCCCAGCTGCAATGATGTCCGGACCACTGGCGCTGCTTTTTGTTGCCATGATCTGACATGGATCATGCCTGTGTGCCTTGAATAGTCCTGTCTCACACACTGCGGCCTTGTTGGACCAAGAGGAGCACCCAAAGCACTACCCCCATACTGGTGGAAGGCTACTGCCTTTGCCAGGAGTTAAGCAGCACAAGTGCTGTGGTTGGCAGCATACTGAAAGTAATCAGTAAAAATGACCTAGCCTCTTTACCTGTGCCACTGTAGTGAGGCCTATAGACTCACTTATGTAAAGTACTGGAGCTGTGTGCATAACTCACCCTTGTCTATATTATGTTAGTATGTAGGGCTGTGCGGTGCATGTGTGTTGTATGCATGTGCTGTGCATATATGTGCCTATAAATGGTACAACACATGGAAGATTCTGGGTTCCATTTTGAGAGACCTAGGGCTGACTGAAGGTAGAGGAATTTCCCCCAGACAGATTTGTGGATTGCTGAATTCCTGTGAGCTGGGTAGGACACACACTGGAGGAAGGGGAGCCAGGCTCTCCACCACTACAAAAGGTGCTCTTTAATTCAAAGAAAGGTCACTGGAAAAGGGTCTAGGCACATCTCAGGAAAGAGATGGGACTGATAGGAGAACCGTAAAGAGTAGGGCGGAGGCCCTGGAGTAGTCTTTGCTCATCATATCACTGCAGCTGACATCCAGATGTCAGCCTCTAATTACTCATATGGCCTGTGTTGTGGGGCTGTCAGATTTGGAGTCGCTCCTGCTGTGACAGACTGCTTTCTGGAGGAAGTGCAGGGCAGACAAGATGGTGCTGCAAAAGGTAGCAAACCCAGAGCACAAACTTCAAAGACTCAACCCTAAATCACATTTGGTGTCTGGAAACGGACTATATGAACAGCAGTTTGAGGTACTTAAACATGTCACTCAGCCAGATGGGCTGTAAGAGATGGGGAAGTTTTGGCAGACTTCTGCCTGTGACCAGGCCTATAAACTAAGGTAGGTACCAGTGCCTGCCTACTTACCAAGACCGTGAGCCCAGTGAAGAGGAGTGCACTGGAGAGAGCTAGGTCCAGTGGGAGATCCTGACGAGTGAATCTGGGTAGCGAGGTTTGTTTGAGGAGATAGCTGCTGCATCAATAGTGTTGTTGCCCATGAGCAGGTTCAAGTCATCGACCCTGTATGCCAGAGGAGGCCACTGTGAACCTAGTCATGGTTATCATCACTGCCACTCCAATCGGTCTGTTGCTCAGGTGTATAAGTTAGCATCCCCAAAGGCCTGTGTGGGTTGGAGTGATATTAGCAGAGCTGTTTAGGCTGCTGTCTGTGTAAGTCGGTGACTCTGCCAGAGGAGGCCACTGTGTGCCTATTTGTGGTGTGTAATTCAGAGGCCCCCTATGCCAGAGAGGGGCACCATGAAGTTTACTTTGTGGTCATATATAAATACTTCTTTTTTCATAACAGAAAGTATTTGACTCGACAGTTGTTTATTGATGCTATTGAATTTATTTGGATGTGTTAGCCTGTGTTTACAACCCTATCACTACCTCCTCCTCCTCCCACACCCTAGAAGCCTTGGTCTAGCTCCTGCTGGCCATGGGGCCCTCGGCAAAGAGTTCTGACAATTAATAACATTTATATTGTGTGATTTTTGGACAGTTGTATGTAAGTCACAATTGTGATGGTTCTGATCATTAGGTTGGTCAGTATTGAAGTAGAACCGGTATTGTTGATTCTGTTAGTTCTGCTGGCTGAAAGGAGCAGGAGGTTGATGTTGGTAATGGTGGTAGATGTTATAAATCCAGAAGATGATCACATGATCACAATACAAAAATAATCTATTGCTTGTGTTTAAACTTTTATTAAATGAAATAGAATAAAAGTCTTATTTTAGCTGTTTTCGAATTGAAATACTGCAATTTAAGTAATCAAATATGGAAAAACCTCTTCTTGTAATGTTGTGCTATAATGCTAGTAATGCTGTGTTGTATTAGATATTCTCTAAATCCTGCAGAATACAGCATGTGAAGATCCAAATCATTTGGACACTTGCTTTTTATTCCAGCATCAATATTTTAGAAGGTAAAACTAAAAGGGGACTCTTGGATATCAACCTTATTAGACTGAAAAATTCTCAAACATTAAAATGAAACCTTAGTATTCTTTAGTGAGAATACTTAATATCTCTTGCTGGCAAAATATATTGTTTGGGTCTGTTCAAGCGTGGACGTATCCTTGGTGAATTCTTTAAAAAGCTCCCAACTCCTAGTCAGGCAGTGAGAAATTACAGCATGAAATTTCAATCCACCTGATTCAGAGAGGAAAGGTTGTGGGAGAGCGATACTCAATATTTTGGGCCAGGATTTCCTAGATGGAAAAATCACCAGACTTTGGCTACAGCAGTCAATCCTCATTTCCCCTTCTTTTTTAAAGAGAGGAGCATTGTCTTCACGCTGCCAGTGCAAAACTCCCTTTCCTTCTCCTACATCCTCCAATGTCTTCATTGACCCAACCCCACACACAAGCCCCAACATACATTTACCACTTACACAGAGCAGGTGGTAAATGTATGCATTAAACCACGTGGAATTTGATATTCTGTGTGGTTTAACTATTGGAACGATGAGTACAACATGGTAATTCCCCATTCAATGGGATTTTACTTATAATTACACAATATTAGTGCAGAATTTCCACACGGTAATGGTAAAATCACAGGCATATAACTGTTACCCCAGTACCGTGCAACTTGTAACGAGTCCCAAAGACTTCTTTGAGATTTTCCTTAAAATTCCCTAGCTGTCCTGTATCCCTGTTTAGTTTGTAACCATTACTAATAAGAAGGGGGACCCCTGGCGAGATAGAGGTAGGTAAGCAGGGGAAATAAAGAACACCAAAGGTAAAGAGATACCTGCCCTGTATTTTCAAACAAGGCCCCATGGAAGGGGGTCTTAAATTAATCCCCTATCACAGGAGCAGACCAAGGGCTGGGATAAATGATCACATCAAGTTTTACAAAATATATAATGATTTTATTTATTCTTAAAGAAACATTTAATCAATTAATAAATACACGTAATGGTTATCAAACCATGCAATAGTTTAATAACATAAAAATCAATAAATCAAGTCCCACACACCAGATTCATACATCACAATCATACTATCATGCATTCCCAAAATTCATCATGACAACTCACACTTTACTCACACAATTCACGGCACAATGTGCATAACAGCCACAAGAAGGTTGGATGACAGAGTGGAGAAAATCATCAGGGGGTAGGGGTAGATACAATCCAACTGCCACCACACGAGCAACGCCAACGCAAGTTTTGGTGTGTTGCCCCAGCTGGGGCTACACCTTCATCAGGGCGGAGATGGACAATAGGGTGTGGGACAAAACACCTGCAGATATGAAAAGAAGAAACACACATTTCAAGATAATTGCTAATACTAACAGACTACAAGTTCTTACTTAGATCAAATAAAAAATGCTCCTTGATAGGCTCCGGGAAAACAATTAATCTGTTTACCAATTATATAGACATAATATAAAGCTGGAATAGAGTGCTTTGACATAACACATATGAAACAACAGAATACACAAGATAGCCATTATTCAAAGCTCATATAGAGAAAAGGCAAAAACACATTTCAAGCAGACCCAGTCACCCAAGAAAAAAAGGGTTATAAATAAAAAACAAGCGTTGAAGATAAAAGTGCTGTGTTGGTACCAGTGTCAGAAAAAGAAAAGCCAAAAATAAGAACAGATAGCAGGCAATAGGTTAAAGATCTGAACCAATCCCACAGGTGATCAAAGAGATTTGTATATATTCTCATAGGTCGCATACCCGTAATTAGAAAGGCGCGGAGCGCAATGTTTTTTTTCTAAAACAAGGACCATAAGAAGAACCCAACAGATGAGGCTTCTCAACAGGATTCTGAAGAAAAAATTAAGAGGAACATATTTAACCCCTTCCGCGCTAATGACAAAGCCAGCTCGTCATGGGCGTTACCTGCGCTACGCGGATGAAGAGCTGGCTTTGTCATAAACTGCGCATTTTTGAAATTCCAGCGTACAGCGGGAATTGGTGGTAGCGCGGAAGCGGTTAAAACTCTATCTAAGGGGTGCCACAAAGGTAAGCACATCCTGCATACAATCACTGCAAACCTATACCTACAGACGGGGAAAGAAAGGACCTACCAGGTAAAATCCAAGTGGGTCCTCTTCCACAATATAAGCAAGGCTCCTTCCTCAGGGCCGAACGGGACGGAAGGGTGTCACTGGTAGGGCGGTTCCGGCTATTTCAAGTTATCAGAAGATCCATTGCCTGGATAACATGTTAATAATCTGAAAAGCATAGAAAGTATGCGCAGAAACGTGATGCTCAGGATGACCTTAGACGTTGCCAAGAAACAAGCAATAGACAAAGGTTAACTGACAACTACACCTAGTCATGTGACCCAGGATACAGGCTGCAGGCACCAAATGGTTAGTACAAGAAAATGCCAACTTTGTAAATGTGCATTTTCAGAACCATGACTTAAAGACTGACTTTACAATTAAAGAGGGTTTTAACTACAATTCTTTAGATGCCAGTTTCAACATTCCAACCTGATCCCAATTGAAAGTTATCACTAATTAAATGTAATAAGGTAATCCAATGTTGTCCTATGGGAGAGGTAGTGTGAAAAGTTGGCCTGGCATATGCTGTCCACTATTCTAGTGGGCCCCTTGCACCAGTCCAAACGACCCTAGTGGTAGCTGTCGAGAGCAGCCTTCAGGCTAAGTCTTGGAGGAATGTAAAGCAGCTTGTTTTACCAGACTATAATCTTGTGAATGACCAAATGAAAAGAAAACCACAACAGCTATATATATAAAAAATATATGTATTTATTCTAAACACATCCCTTTATGAGGCTAGAGGCAAAAGTACATTCAGTAAACTCAATATCACACTAAGCATGAGCGTAAAATCCGTTCCGCTCGCGGATTTTGCGGATTTTCGGTAAATTCGCAATCCGCGAACTCTCGCGAACTTACCGAAAATTCGTAAATCCGTGCGAAGCGGATTTTTTTGCTTGGTCGCACTTGCCAACTAGAATACTATACAATTTCGCGGGAGTAAACACTCGAGAAAACGTAGATGTGGCGGGCAGCGACAATCTCGCAATTGCGAGATTGCAAAATTTGCAATTTCGCACAAGAAATCCACCAGCAGGCAGCATAAACCTTGAAAATTATGATTTTTATTAGAATAACTCCTCAGGTTGACATTTACCTGCACTTTTTTTTGCAAGGAGTCCATTTTGGGGAGGGGGGTGTGGGAGGAAGGAAGTGCCCCACAGTCTCCAACTTCCTGTTCCTGTCCAGCAGGCTCCTCTCAGTGCTTTCTTCATGTGCTGGTCACTTTGATTTGGATCTTGACCTGGAAGCACTCAGCAGGTGCAAAAGTTCAAACTCATCATTAGTAACCATTCCCTGTAGTGCTTCCTGAGGGGCCCCTCCACAGTTCAGTTGCCTACTTGCAAATATTCTATGACCCTGCTCTGACCCTCACAGCAGGCTCAGAGAATAGCTACAAGTATACAACAAAGGTCCTGTTAAAAAATTACACTGCAACAGAAAGCAATTACAGATAAGGAAGCAGGTGCCAGGGATCTTGACCTGGAAGGATTACTTTTTGTGGATGCTGCTGGATATTTGGATTTTTGCAAAACTGAAAGCACTCAGCAGGTGCAAAAGTTCAATCTTATCATTAGTCACCATTCCCTGTGGTGCTTCCTGAGGGGCCCCTCCAGAGTTCAGTTGCCTACTTGCAACTATTCTATGACCCTGCTCGGACCCTCACAGCAGGCTCAGAGAAAGCAAGTACAGATAAGGAAGCAGGTTCCAGCCAGGAAGTTCAAATTTAGTAACACATTAATCAGCCCCTAATTCATTTATGTCAGTTGAGGCAGGGCAGGTGTGCTTTTCCACCCATAATCTACAGTGATGAACTAGAGGGTGGCATGGGTGAGCCAGAGGGTGGCATGGGTGAGCCAGAGGGTGGCAGTGGTGAAACAGAGGGTGGCAGTGGTGAAACAGAGGGTGCTGTGATGAACCAGATGTAGAAACAACATGTTCGCGACCGTTGCTACCCGAAAAGTAAATTCGCGTTTGCGAACTGGTACAAAATCCTCGCGAACTGGCAGAAATCCTTGCGAACACACAAAAAAAAATCCGAAAAATTTGCGAGAGTTCGCGGATTTTGCGGATTGCGAATCCGTAAATACGCAATTTCGCGGATTGCCAATTCGCAAAATCCGCCCATGCTTATATCACGCAGTAAATTAGCACAATATACGTTGAGCCCTCGAGGCGTACCAAACCATATATTAAGAAAGTGGTATAAGAACCACAACTTGCATAGATACAAGGCCTAGAGCCTGTAGTACAGCTGGGGCCACCAGGAACCACCCAAGGTAGTGACACAGGTGACCCACAGGGGATGTGTGCAGTGTGTGAACACAGCAGTGAATCACCATTAACTTCTATGGGGAAAGTCGGGGTTAGAATTTTAAAGATAAAGGACACTTATAGGAGGACTTTGAGCAAACCCCTTTAGACTTAAGGGGTTCTAGAGCCAACACCCGTGGGAGCACTGGAGTACTCAAATTACCTCACCCAGGGAAGCCGGGTGCATAGGTGTCTTTTGGTGTCGGGTTTCGTCATCGTTTTCAATGGTGATCTGCTGCAAAGTGCTGCTGCCGTCATAGAGGAAAGTGTCTGGTGTGATCCAAGCCTGGTTCAAAGATGAGAAGAACCTGAAAGCAGAGGGGACAGAGTCTGGGTCACTTGCCAGTGACCAGGGGCACGATTGTCGAATGCCCACCAATTTCGGGTGATTTCAGGTGAAGAAGGTGAATCTTGACTCTTCAGCCACGAGGACCAGGAGGTTTCCATGACAACCAGGTTCTGGAATCAAGCTGTCTCACAAAGGATATCGAGTGCTGCGGTGTCGGTTTCCGGATTGGACCCACAAGCCTTGGCAACAGCAACCCACACAGGAATCAAAGCAATGCTTTGGTGTGGACCAGCAAGGTCCGAGGGACTCACCACTTGGTAGGGAGTCAGGGCACATCTGGAGCAACCAGGGAAGCCCAAGGCAATTCAGAATGGCCTTTGTGGGGACCCACCAGTCAATGGACCAGGGATTGTGAAGGGGCCTCAAGCAGAAATGCAAGAAGCAAGCTCACGGAACACTCATGGAGTGTAGGCCCACAGTCTTCAGTGCCACTGGTGCTCAGTGGTTGGGCTACAAGTGAACCAAAGCACAACTTCACAAAAGATCGGGAAGTTAATGCACTAGCAAATGTGCACGGTGTCCAGGGGTTCCAGTTCCACATCACTCATGAGGGCTTTGGGTCTCAGCTTTGCTGGGGACTCGTGTTGGGCTCTAAGAAATCTGGAAATCCTCTCCCTGTGCTGCAAATACTTCGGAGTCTGGTGGGAGATTCAGAGATGCAGACTGGCAAGATGCTTTGTTGGTGCCTGCTTGAGCGTGGGAGTCACCCCTTGCCCCAAAGGAGATTCTTCTGTCCTCTAGTCTTTAGTAGAGTTTCGAAGGTCTAGGATTCAGTTTCAGAGTTTCGTCCAGGTGTAATCTAAAGTCCTGTTGCCAGGGGTCCCTTACTTATACTAAGAAAATGGGATGGGCATACTCTGGGGATCCACCTATGGGAAGGTCTGGAAAGAGGGGTGGTTACACCCATTTCCTTTGTCCAGTCTTGTGCCAGAGCAGGGGCTGGTAGCCCCTGCAACCTGTTTGAACTGGGCTATGCACAGGGACACCAAGTGTGCCCCCAGTGCAGACTTTCAAAGCACTCATGGAGTGCACCCAATACACTAAAGCATGTCTGGGAGGTGGTTACACCTCCCTGTGACAGGAAACCCATTGTCCAGGCCTCCCCTGCTGGAATTTCAGTCAGCAACAGGAGGCCAGACTTGTGTCTATGGCTGCAGCATCCATTTTGTGTTGCAAGGGCTCTTTTAAACTATTACCAGTTGTGCCAGTGTGTACATGCCTCTCCCTCTAGAAGGGTGAAATTCTACCCCCGCCACCAGGACTGGCGGGGGGTAGAATTCCAAAGTGTTTGACACCAAACACGACATGTTTCCATGCAGCCACTCCAAAGTTACCATTTACCGCGAGGTTCTAATGCACTTAAGGCTATATAGTCTGGCTGCATCACAGAACAGCCTCAGAGAATAGGCATCCAAAAGCTTCAGAGGGGCCCAGCTCATGCATGGGCACCCTCTCACACAAAACCAAACAGGATTGATAAGGCCTCCCATAGGAGTGACTGATAGGCTTAAATGTGTCAGTGATTAAAGGTAGATATAGGTAACCTATATCTTAGTAAGGGCCTGCACCACCTTACCCAGGCTGCAGTAGCAGTCCTTTGGTGCCATATTGGAAGGTTTACCAGGGGTGGCATAATACATGTTTCAGCGCCTGGTAGGCCTCTGGGGTACCTATGCCCTTAGTACCTAGTGTACTATTTACTAGGGACTCAAAAGGGTACCCCAGTAACCAAACTGGAGTGTACCTAAAGTACAGGCAATCATTTTAGAGAGGAAGCAGCTAGGCTGGCCTCCTGGATAGCAGGGCCCCAGCCAGACTAAAGTCGAAAAACAGTGAAACACCAGCAAAAAGTGGGGGTAACCATAGTAAGCAGATCCTACTCTCCTACACAACCCCCCCTCCACCACACGCAGGGACATTAAACTTACCTTGACCAGTTGAGTCTTTATATTCTTAGTGGAAATATCTGGAGAGTCCATCTGCATTGGCATGGTTACTCCCAGGTCTATGTTCCGCTGTATAGTCCATCCCCTGTAGGGAAATGGACCACCTCAAAAGTTTGGGGTTTTCACCCTTCATCTGTTTTAGCCATAAGAGGGGCTTATGGTCAGTCTGAATAGTGAAGTGAGTGCCAAACAAGTATGGCCCCAGCTTCTTCAGAGCCCAAACCACAACAAAGGCCTCCCTCTCAATAGCTGACCAATGTTTCTCTCTAGGGGTCAGCCTTCTGCTAATAAAAGCTACTGGCTGGTCCTGACCTTCATCATTCAATTGTGACAGTACAGCCCCCACCCCCAACTCAGATGCATCTGTTTGGACAATTAATTCTTTGGAGCAGTTAGGACTTTGCAGAATTGGTGCAGTGCCCATGGCCTACTTCAGATCATCAAATGCCTTTTGACAGCTGACTGTCCACTTAACTTTCTTAGGCAGTCTTTTTGAAGTTAAGTCATTCAGGGGTGTCACATTGTAACTAAGTATGGACGAATTTTGCGGATCTGCAATCCGCAAATTCACGTGAAATCGGCAAAGAAATTTGCGAGTTCGCGAAGAAAAATGCGCGAACTCGCGGATTTGCCCAAAAAGACTGTTTACCACTGTCTACAGTGGCTAATCAGTAAGTGCTACCTCGTTGGGTAAATGTATAGTGCTTTTCCTACACTACAGCTGCGTAAAGTGCCAGAAGAGTTGTCTCCTGTGACCATGTGTGTGTTACTATGCCATCGTGCCGAAGGGCGCAGGGGTCCCTTGGGTGAGCTGTCCATCATAGTGGGTAAATGGTGCACACAGCTAGTGTGTGGGCGGGGCCAAACGGGCCGGCTTCTATGCGAGCTCACATGCCTCTTATGTGTAAAAAAGGTCAGAGACCGATCAGAGCAGCAGATGAGGAGAAAAAACCTCCTGGACACAGGAACTGCACGGGGATTGCACTCGTGAAAGTGAAGGATGCAGAGGCCTCTATCCAGCATCACAGCGGGCTTTACAAGCGGCATGTGAACTCGCATACAAGCCTTGTATGCGAGTTCACATGCCTCGTGTGTAAAAAAGGTCAGAGACCGATCAGAGCAGCAGATGAGGAGAAAGAAGCTCCTGGGTACAGGAACTACACGGGGATTGTGCTCATTAAAGAGTAGGATGCAGAGGCCTCTATCCAGCATCACAGCTCATTTTCGACGGTAGATATGGGGAGAAAGCACACCTGCCCAGCCTCGACAAAGCTCATGATTGTTTTTGGGCTGATGAATGCGTTACTGAACATGAGCTTCAACTCGGGCACCTGCTTTATTTTTTATATCTGTAAGTGCTTCCTGTTGAGGTTTAATTTTTGTGACAGGAGCATCATGCCAGAATGAACCCTGCCCTTCATATTTATTCAAGAAGACGCCATCATTTTGTGCGATACCTCTACTCAACTGGAGTACTTTCTACTGGCAAATCAGTAAGTGCTACCTCGTTCGGTAAATGTATAGTGCTTTTCCTACACTACAGCTGTACCAGAAGAGTTGTCTCCAGCGACCATGTGTGTGTCAGCTCTTACTATGCCATCGCGCCGGTGTCCCTTGAGTGAGCGAGCTGGCCATAAAAAATGTTTTTTAATCTGCCCGCTCGCGAATTTGCGAGATTCGTGGATCGCGAAATTGCCGAAAATGCACAAATTTCACGAGAGTTTTTTGGCCCATGCTTAAATGGAACCATGCCCCTTGACAAATCTTCTGTAATACCCAGTCAGACCCAAGAAATCTCTGACCTGAGTCTGGGTGGTTAGAGCAACCCAGTCCATGATGGTCTGGATTTTGCTCTGTAGTGGTTGAACCTGGGCCCCACATACAAGGTGGCCCAGGTACACAACCTGACTCTGCCCTATCTGGCACTTAGCAGCCTTGATAGTTAGGCCTGCCTTTTAAAAGGCCTCCAAAACATTTCTCAGGTGGACCAGGTGATCTTCACAGGTGGAGCTAAAGACAGCAATATCATCTAGATATGCTGCACTGTAGTCTTCTAGGCCTGCTAGGACTTTGTTTACCAACCTTTGAAAAGTGGCAGGTGCATTTTTCAAACCAAAGGACATTACCACAAATTGATAGTGCCCACTAGGGGTAGAAAATGCTGCCTTTGGCTTTGCATTGTAGTGCAGTTCCTATATTCCCAATAGGCTCTGCGCATTGGAATAATATACAGTGCAGCTTAGACGTAGGACTTATGCCGACTAGGTCTCTGCCGAATATATTGGACTTAATTGTGAGTGCCAGCTAGCTCAGAGGTCACTAGAAACTTTCTTGAATAAACAAGAAGGGATTAGTCTCTGACAACCATGTAACATGACAACTTTGTTTCCCCAGAATGAAACGTATCTCTAGAGTCGCGGAAACAATAGACGGCTATTTCACTCAGTCAGATGTGCATGCTTCGTTTCACCAGAGTTGCTTAGAAATAGAGAGACGGGCGTTTTCAATAAAAAGTATTTATTGAACAGTCTTATTTCTTAAGCATAAGAAATGCACTGCTACAATTGAAATTATAGTTAAGAAGTACAATGCATATAATACGAATAGTATTATAAAATAGGACTCTAAAAGCATGATATGGTTTCTAAGCCATAAACATAGAATACATAAAATGCATAAAATACATACAATAATAAAAGAGTGGCTAAAAGTACTCAACTGGTGCTTCTAACATACGCCTACCCCGGTGTACCTAATCTGAGCCTAGTACAAGGGAAAAAGTAAGTGAGGAGTAGTTTAAGTTTTAGTATTTCTCTGCCAAGAATCTGTTCAAGAATTCTCTAGGGATCTAATCAGCTCCGTACCATGGTTTTAGGATGATAGAGGGCTGGTATCGCTTCTCTCGGGACTCGATCTCCCAGCAACCCGCAAGGGCAGCCTGGAAACACCAGAGCTGGATTTCTCGTCAGGAGAAATGACAGAGTCTCTCAGTGCGTCAGTTGGAGGGCCGGCTTCCTTCAGCACTTGCAGCAGCAGGGCGTCGGGCAAGTAGTTAGTCGATCTGCTCCTGAACCACCGTGTATTTGACTGGGCAAATGTAGGCATATTTATAACCCTGAAGGCGCCGAGTCTGACGTAAGATTGGACATAATATCGTCACTAGTGCCTCAGTTCCTTAAAAACTCCCGGATTTCTTGGATAAATTAGTATTCAAGCAGGTGGAAGTTCCTGACTGCTGAAGGCTGGTTTTACCACGAAATCAATGTGGATTCTCGGAGTTTAGTGGAAGTAGCCATGCCATATTAGGGCTGCACAGCCTATAACTAAATAAGGCAATGATTCTTTGTGCCTATATAAAGACTGGGTGAATTATACCTATATATGTGCATGAATCAGGATAAATTAAACTAGGGTCCTAGTTTCCCACATAACAATGCAATGCCCAAGCTGGCCATGGCCTCCTTGTAAGCTCGAGAGCTAAACGCAGGACCCTGGACAGAATGTAGCGTGCCAATTGCGTATGTGCCGATAAAGACTCGCAAATCCTTTATAACAGTTCTGGCGTCAGCCGAGCGCTGTGGCCACATCCAAATAAATCTTGTGCTTGAATCCACTGCGCCCATGCTACGGAAGCCGTTTGCACAGCTGCCTTCGCGGCTTCATCAGCCAATAAATTCCCTGCAACAAGAAGGCCATCAAGCTGATGACTCAGTGTATGAATCACGTGAGTCTTTTGTAGTTCTTTCTGCAAAAGAACTACTTGTTCCCAAAGCATTTTATGCTTAATTGTGCCACCTTGCGCATTTTTGAAACCGTATTGAACCCAGTTCTGCAGATACTCATTGTAAGATTGTACGCAGTAATACGAATCGCACACTATTAGTGTGGGGAATTAGCGATCAGTATTTTCAAGCGCCATCTTGAAAGCCTGTAGTTCAGCTCGCTGAGCTGTACAGTCCCCCGAGTGATTGAGTTTTAGTGACCATAGGTCTGAATTTACCTTCGCACCAACGACCTTTAACGATCACGCACGCAGCACTATAAGCTTGTTTACCCCCAATTGCGGGCTGTGCTGGTCCGTCTGTATAGAATATACATCCGTAATGTTCTAGAGGCAGAATTTCGGTCGGCATTGGACATTCGTACTCGTATTGCAGGAATTCTTGTGTTTTTAAATAAGGGTCAAACACGTATTCAACGTCTGTTGCAGCAAGAGAATTAACCCATTGCATTCCATCTTGGATGTAAAGCCTTAGCATTGGGAATGCTTGCCTTTGTTACTGCCTCTAAGGCAGGTACAGGTGTAACGATCAATATGCGTTTACCCTGCGCCAGAGTTCTTTCTTTTGCTACTGCAGTTTGAACCGCTGTCAGAATTTTTATTGTTGAAGTGAACTTCATTTCTGCTTGTGTGTACAAGTGTGATTTGAATGCAATTGGTACCTTTTCTCCTTCATTAAAGGTCAGGTATGTGAATCCGCATTTCCCTGGGATGACACGGATCACGAGATTGCACGCATTGTAGCGTGTATCTAATTGTGTTTTTGCTAACATGTCTGTTTGTACTGAACGCAAAATTTCTGTATGTTTCTGAGTCCAATTTGTTTGTTTAAAATCAGGTTTAATTAGCTCATAGAGAGGTATAACCCTTTCTGTGTAGTTTAGAACATATGTTCTTCCAAAATTCAGAAAACCTATAATTGACTGTAAGTTTTTCTGCGTTTTTGGAGGTTGGAGCAGCGCACATTTCTCCAGAAAGTTGGCTGCCAGGCTTTTGCCTTCACTTCATAACTCGTTTCCTAGAAATAGGAGGTTGAGGTGGGCAATTCGTGATTTCTTAAAATTGAATTTATACCCTTCAGAAGCAAACCCAAGTATTATGGTGTTTACTCTTTTCAAGTGCACGTCCAAATCATCGTCTGTAAGATAAATGTCATCGACATAAGATAATGCCTCATCATCGTACATTTGTATTATTTCTGCTACTCTGGCTGAAAATAACCCTGGACTATTCTTGAATCCCTGGGGGAGACGGCAAAATTGCCGCTGTGACCCCAAGATTGAGAAAGCGGTCAAATGCCTGCTTTCTGGTGCAATGTTTTGACAGAAAAACCCATTTGAAATGTCTAACGTGGTTTTATATTTTTTGCGCACGATGTTATTTATCAGTGCTGCACTATGTGAATTTTGTACTGCAAACGTTTTGCAACAAGAGTTTAGATGTCTGTAATCCAAAACTAGACGATATGAATTGTCTGGCTTGGAGACAGGAAACAAAGGATTGTTCATAGATGAGGTGCATGTTTCAATCACCCCATTGATATTCAAGTTGATCTAACATCTCCCTGACTTGTTTTTTAGCTTCTTGCTTGACTGAATACTGCCTCTGAGCAGTAGGTTGATGTTTTAACTGGATTTTGTGATGAGGAGAGTCCTCCTCCCATCCTACATGGTTTTTATATAATGCTGAGGCTTGGGCCACTGCCCATTTCCTGGCATATGTATATTTTTTATGAACTGGAATGTGATTTGAGAAGGCTGGCATAATTATGTCTTCGCCGTGTGGGCACTCCCTAACGACTGTAGGTGGCCAGTCTTTTTCAGTTAGAAGTATGTCATAACCCTTGGAAAGCTTGTCCCAGAAGAGAGCTTTTATTTTTCTAGTTATGTCCCCCTCCATCCGGAGTGTCACTTCATACAACTTGTGGGGTACACTAAGTCTGTTTCAACCTGAATGTTTTCATTCAAGTCCACTGTCTCAGGATGATCCTTCAGGATTTTGCGAACTATGGTTACTTCTGCTGCGCTGTCTAGCATTGTCTGAGCCCATTCCCCATTCTTGAGTTGTGTCCTCGGAATCTTCGGCATGTCTGATCTTTATGCTTGCTACCTTCTTTTTGGAAAATTGAGCTTTTTTACTTTGGTGAACGGGTTCTTTGTCTTTGCACTTGGCGCGTTCTTCTTTGTGTTCTGACCGTCCTCTTCTTTCCGATATCTGCGAGGAAGTTCGAAAGGTACGAGAGGAACGTATATCATTATCTTGATATCTATCAGGTTTTCTTAAAGTATCCCTATTTCTGAGGTTGTACCTCTTTTCAGAGGGCTCCCTTTGGGGAGATCTACCTCCTCATAGAGGAGATCTTCCTCTGGGCTGGGAATGCTTCTCTCTAGGAAGCGTTTGTTTAGTGTTCTCCCACTTCTTTGTAGGAGTAGTGAGATTATTTTTTATAAGTTTTTCAGGATTCTCTGTTAGTTGTGGTTTTAGTGGTTTCCCACCCAAACTATCTCTACCTAGTTCTTCATAGGATTTTTCAGTAATTCTGGCAAGCTCATAAGGTTGTTCAGTAATGTCTGTTTCTTTTAATTTCTGGCGGATTGCTACTGATGCTGCTTCACCTTTAATGTTGGCTAATAGTATAGCCGAGACCTGTTTAAAATCCTTCAGTAATTTCATACCTAGATTTAAAGCCGGTTCTGGACCGTATTCATTTTGAATCTGTCTTAGAACGTCTGGTATTACCGCCATGGACGGAACACCATGTGTTTTAGTGTAGATTGAAACAAAGACTCTACCCCAAGTGTCAGAGTCCTCTATGTGTGGTGCAATGCCCAAAGGTAAACAGATTGTCAGAATCCTGTGTTTCTCATGACGTGTACTATCAGGAAATACTGCCTCTATTTGAGTAATATTTTGTGCTAACCAGAACGGAATTTGTTCTCGTTTTGCTGGTAGTTTACCAATGACTAACTGTATAGTCTGTGGTGTGATTTTGTTTGTATTCCTCTAGTGAGGGGTGTGCTGTGGAATTCTTACAGCTGGTTGGACTGTTAATGTCCGCATGACATATTGAACCAATTGTCTATGTATTTTAATTAATTGTTTTAGCTGAGCTAATAATTCTACATCTGACATCCTTTCAATGTCTGGATGTGGTGTATAGCTGGCTAGTACCGGCCATGTTGCTCCTGGTCTACCTAGTGGACCGAGCCTGGTAATGTGATTTTGATGTTTTAGGGCGCCTTTAAACCAGAGCTGATGCTCTTGGTAAGTTAATGGAATTTCAATGTCCTCGAAAGGAACGTATTTTGCTGGAGGCTCCTCTGCTTTGTAGTAGTGGATCTCTCGTGTTCCCGCATTTGCTGCTGGAAACTGAATCCATGAATAGAATACCTCTGTCTGACGATATTCATGTGCCTCTATGACAAAGATTACTCTGCCACCTCTTGCTGATACTCCATTATTTATTAGTTTGTAAGTTATACATTTCCTTACATTTACCGGGAGCAGTATAGCATCTGTGTCATTTTCTAGGATTTCAGCGTCATCTAAGATCGTTGAGCTGTTGCTGCAGCTCTATCCAATTCGGTATCACTATCCGGCATTTTAGTCGGCTGAGAGTTTGCAGAACAAGTTTCAAGGAAACAAAGATTAGGTGCACAATATTTTGGAACACTGTATCCTTCAACGTTGTAAAAACCGAAAACTAATACATAGGATTTTTTGTCCTACTCAGTTTTGGCGGATATTATCCTTTCACCCACTCCAGACGTCTTTTGGAGTTTTTACAGGTGAAAAGGGGTCTGTGTGAAAAGCACGACTGAGTTACTCTAGTATCTAGCGTTAAATTATCGCCTTACCAAACGCTGGGCGCCATGTAGTGTAGTTCCTATATTCCCAATAGGCTCTGCGCATTGGAATAATATACCCTGCTGCTTAGACGTAGGACTTATGTCGACTAGGTCTCTGCCGAATATATTAGACTTAATTGTGAGTGCCAGCTAGCTCAGAGGTCACTAGAAACCTTCTCGAATAAACAAGAAGGGATTAGTCTCTGACAACCATATAACATGACAACTTTGTTTCCCCAGAATGAAACGTACCTCTAGAGTCGCGGAAACAATAGACGGCTATTTCACTTAGTCAGATGTGCATGCTTCGTTTCACCAGAGTTGCTTAGAAATGGAGAGACTGGCCTTTTTAATAAAAGTATTTATTGAACAGTCTTATTTCTGAAGCATAAGAAATGCACTGCTACAATTGAAATGCTAGTTAAGAAGTACAATGCATGTAATACGAATAGTATTATAAAATAGTACTGTAAAAGCATGATATGGTTTCTAAGCCATATACATAGAATACATAAAATGCATAAAATACATACAATAATAAAAGAGTGGCTAAAAGTACTCAACTGGTGCTTCTAACATACGCCTACCCCGGTGTACCTAACCTGAGCCTAGTACAAGGGAAGAAGTAAGTGAGGAGTAGTTTAAGTTTTAGTATTTCTCTGCCAAGAATCTGTTCAAGAATTCTCTAGGGATCTAATCAGCTCTGTACCTTGGTTTTAGGATGATAGAGGGCTGGTATCTCTTCTCTCGGGACTCGATCTCCCAGCAACCCGAAAAAGGCAGCCTGGAAACACCAGAGCTGGATTTCTCAGCATAAAAATGACAGAGTCTCTCAGTGCGTCGGTTGGAGGGTCGGCTTCCTTCAGCACTTGCAGCGGCAGGGCGTCGGGCAAGTAGTTTGTCGATCTTCTCCTGAAACACCGTGTATTTTACTGGGCAAATGTAGGCATATTTATACCCCTGAATGTGCCGAGTCTGACGTAAGATTGGACATAATATCGTCACTAGTGCCTCAGTTCCTTGAAAACTCCCGGATTTCTTGGATAAATTAGTATTCAAGCAGGGGGAAGTTCCTGACTGCTGAAGGCTTGTTTTACCACGAAATTAATGTGGATTTTCGGAGTTTAGTGGAAGCAGCCATGCCATATTAGGGCTGCACAGGCTATAACTAAATAAGGCAATGATTCTTTGTGACTATATAAGGACTGGGTGAATTATACCTATATATGGGCATGAATTGGGAAAAATTACACTAGGGACCTAGATTCCCACATAACAGCATCATCTGCTAACCTGATCTGCCAGTAGCCTGCTGTAATATCAAATGTGCTAAGAAATTTGGCTGAGGCCAACATGTCTATAATCTCATCTGCTCTTGGGATTGGATGGGCATCAGTCCTAGTGACTGCATTGAGACCCCTGTAGTGTACATAAAAACTCATCTCCCTCTATCCACCCTGGGGGTGAGGTTTAGGTACCAAGACCACTGGACTAGCCCAAGGGCTATCTAAGGGTTCAATAACTCCCAAATCCAACATCATCTGGACTTCAGCCCTGATATAGTCCCTGGCATGGTCAAGTTGCCTGTAAATCTTATTTTTAAACAGGGAGACTGTCCCCAGTGTCAACTTCATAAGTGCACCAGGTAGTCTGACTTGGAGTCAATGAGAACATGTCCCTATACTGACTGAGCACCTGTCTACAATCAGCTTGTTGCTGAGAAGTGAGGCAGCCTGCCAAGGCTACAACATCAACTGACCCATCATCAAAGATCTGTGAGAGCAGGTCAGGGAGTTGATCACTCTCTTCCTCCTGTCCCTCATCAGTAGACATGAGCAAGCCCATGTCTACCCTGTCAACATAAGGTTTCAGTCTGTTGACATGAAGCACCCTATGGGGTCTCCTGGGAGTTCCAAGGTCTACCAAATAGGTAACCTCTCCCTTCTGTTCAACAATTGTATGGGGGCCACTCCACTCATCTTGGAGGGCTGCTGGGGCCACAGGCTCCAACACCCACACTTTCTGTCCTGGCTGGTAAACAGTTAGCACATCCTTTTGGTCATGCCAGGCCTTTTGCAATTCCTGGCTAGCCTCAAGGTTTTTTGGTTGCCTTTTGCATGTTTTCAGCCATCCTGGAGTGGAGACCAAGTTCATAGTCCACTATGTCCTGTTTGGGGGGTTTGAGAGGTAACTCCCAACCCTCCTTCACAAGACACAATGGACCTCTTAAAGGATGCACAAACAGAAGTTCAAAAGGGCTGTAACCAACCCCCTACTAAGGAACCTCCCTTTAGGCAAATAAAAGGCAGGGTAGTAGGATGTCCCATCTTCACCTAAGCTTTTCTGGGAGACCCTTGATCATACCCTTTAAGGTTTTGTTGAATCTTTCAACTAAACCATTGCATTGTTGGTGATAGTGTGTGGTGAACTTGTTATTCACTCCACACTCTTTCCACATTGCAGTTAAGTAACTGGACATAAAGTTTGCACCTCTGTCAGAAACTACCTCCTTAGGGAAACCCACTCTTGAGAACACTCCCAAGAGGGCTCTTGCCACCACAGGTGCTGTAGTGGTCCTAAGGGGAATTGCCTTTGGGTACCTAGTGGCATGGTCCACCACCACCAGGATAAATCTGTGCCCAGATGCTGTCTGAGGATCCATGGGACCAACAATGTCAATCCCCACCCTCTCAAAGGAAACCCCCCACCACAGGTAGTGGTATCAGGGGGGCCTTTGCTGTACCACATGCTTTGTTACTGGCTTGACAGGTGACACAGGAGTGACAAAATTCCTTTGTGTCGTCAGACATGTGGGGCCAATGAAAGTGAGGGACAAGCCTGTCCCAAGTCTTGTTTTGGCCCAGATGACCTGCTAGAGGAATATCAAGGGCTAGTGTTAATAGGATGCCCCTGAACTTCAGAGGTATAACCAACCTCCTGGCTGCACCAGGCATGGGGTCTCTACTCTCCGAGTACAGGAGTCCATCATCCCAATATATCTTATGGGTACCACTAGCATTCCCAGCAGCCTCAGAAGCAGCCTGCTGTCTGAGGGGTTCAAGAGAAGGGCAGCTTAGCTGCTCCTGACTCAGATCTGCCCTGGAAGGGCCCCTTGTCCCCAAGAACTCAACCTGATCAGGCTCAAGCTCATCTGGGAAAGTTCCTTCTTCAGGACTACACACATCTCCCTCAAGAGACTGATCTATATTCTGAGCCAGGGCGGGAAGCACTGCCTTAACCCTACTGCTCCTTTTCTTGGAAGGCACCTGTTCCATTATTCCAGAATCCAGGGCCTGTTCAGAATTATGGCAATCAAGAGGAAAAGGACACTGGTATCTACTATAACCATTGGTTATATTTGACAACCCTCATAGGCGCTTAAGATTATAACGATGCAGTGTATTTGTTTCTCCGCCCCTCATCTAGCGTCATGGCATAGTCATCGGGTCGTCAAAAGTGTAATATGCCTGCCTCCCTGAGGCAACCTCTGGCAAAAGTAGAAGAGTCCAGGAATATTGTGACACCTACAGAGGAATGATGTCTGAAGCAAACTTAGAGGGTGGGTTAAAAAACAGTTTCTCACCAAGTAGGAAATGTTATTATGAAAGGTGGATACTGTTAATAAAATGGTTCGGTATATTCGATAATCGAGTTACTGGATTATCATATGTAACTTTATAGAACGGTCGACATGTTTCAGCTCGTATGGGCCCAGCCGGGTCTAAAGAGCTTTCGTCAGGACAAAACAAAAAGGGATACTCACACAACTTGTGTAGTATTCTTGTACTAAATGGAATTCACATACTAGTATTCCTGCATATTGGGGACAAGAACAGAACATCATACTATTCACTTATGAAAGTATATTAGGCATACATCACATGTAAAAACATTATTCATGATTCACAAAACCATAAGCAATCATTATAATAGATGGGTGCTTATTTTTATTTTTAGCGTGCAAGACATTGAGTGCACTTAAGCTGAAAGGGCAGTAAAGAGGGGGGCAACTTGATCCAGGTCTATACCGAAGGTAAACACTGCAAGTGGTGCAGAGCGGTATAGATTGTGATAAATATCCACAGTATGTTATGATGGATTAGAGCTTCTTAGTGCAACACATATAATTTGTATGGAAGGCTGAGGTCAAACACGCATTCATGCAACAGAATCTAGGTGCATTCTCAATAATCAACATTACTCCTACCAGCATGTCGTGGTCATATTAAAGCGCTATTAATACCTTCGTATGGAGAAAGATACTCCTCTTCAGTGTGCGAAGAGTCGCTATAGTGGTAATTCATACTAAAGAAGAGGAAGCAAGTAAAACGATATGTAAATACCTTCAAATAGCAGTAAGGCGCGACACCGGCAAGGAGTCAGAGACGCCATTCTTACCCACGAGGAGTCTTTTCGCTCCTGTGCTGACTCTGCCCCTGGAAGCGAGGGCGCGGTCAATTCACCTCGTCTAAAGCCTCACACGTAGACATAGAAGAGGTCGTTCTTAAAGAAAAGATACTTTGGTAAAGTAAGCATAACGTGATTCAGATAGCAACCCAATCTTTTTGAAAGGTACTAAATACGTACAATATTAGAAGAAACAATTGCTGATGTTAAGGGCTGGTAGGCATAGAATTAATACACATAGTTATCATCCAGAAGAAGATCATGTGGCCAAAGTGTTCCCTTCGAAATGCACCCTAGAAGGAGTTGTTAATCATGATAATAAAGGGCCCGTCTGGTTATAATAGATGAGTCTTGAAGATAGTCTATTGTCTTCTCAATGGAGTATTATTCGTAACAAAACTGAGTCCTTCTAATATGTTGTTAAATATAGAGGGGGTATATGGGGAATTAATAAAACTGGTGCCAGGGGATATTATCATTCATTCCTGACACGTGTGTTTTAAGACGATTCACCCATCTTTGTTCCTTTTCGAACAAAATTTGTTCAGCATTTTTGCTTTTATCGTAAAGCATCTCAAGGACGGTCCATCTGAGATCGTCACAAGTGTGTCCTGCTTCCCCAAAATGTGTGCAAAGTTTTGTAGTGCTCTTTTTCAATCTAACATTGCTTCTGTGCTCTCCTATACGGGTTTTGACCTTTCTACAGGTCATACCTATATATTGCTGTTGGCAAGGGCAGGTTATTAGATATACCACGGGTGTGGAATTACAGTTTGTATGCTGACGTTGAGTCCAAAGCAAATGCTCCGTAAGTTGTAGTGATTTTGTGTTGCTGGTGAATTTGCAAACCCCACACATTCCACAAGGGTAATGGCCAGTCACAGGGGCCATATTCACATCTCTGATGGTTGTCTGTATAGATTTTTTCTTTGGACGTGTGTGGACTAGAACGTCTCTGAGGTTCTTGGTCCTCCTGTTGGCGAATCTCGGCTTGCGCCAATTGAATGCGCCAGATGTAATGATTGGCCAATTTTTCCTTATCAGTTTTAGGACCTCATAGGTTGCTGGGCAAAAAGTCGTAATGCAGGTCACAAGATCTTTAATTGGTTCTTTCTGGTGAGTTTGTAAAAGGCAGTCACGAGGTTGATTGTGCTCCCTTTTTCTACACTTGGAAATAACCTTTGGTGTATAGTCTCTGGCTCGTAATTTTTTGCTTAGGACTAGTGCCTGATGTTCATAATCACTGTTTTTACTACAGTTACGTTTATGTCGTAAAAACTGGCTATACGGAAGGTTGTCTCTGCTCAAATCGACTGACGTACAATCCAGCTACCGATGGAGCAAAGGCGCTGCCCATAGAGGTTCCATGGCACTGTAAAAAGAGTTGGTCATTATATTCAAAGTAATTCTCTTTTAATGCCATGTGGCAACATTCCAAGATGAAATGACAAGGGGTCCGATGCGACCATTCCTCCTGAAAGAGTAGATCTTCAAGCATTTGCATTGTTTCATCTTGTGGCAAACTAGTGTACAAAGATCCCACTAAGATCATGGTATCTGGGTCAAAATCTCTGTTGGCAATTTGTATAAGAAGATCCCGGGTATCTTTCAAATACGTCGGTGTTCTTTGTACTAAAGGTTTAAGGAATTCATCGGCAAACTTCGACAAAGGCTCAAGGAGGGATCCGATACCCAAAACTATCGGGCGTCCCGGAGGTGGGGACTTGTTTTTATGAGTTTTCGGTAATGAATAGAAGAAAGGGACTTTCGGTGTTCTTGGTGTTAGAAAGTCTGCTTCTTTCTTAGAAATCCAGCCATTCACCTCAGCTTCATGTGTCATTATAGCAATGGTGTTAGCAATCCTCTCAGTGGGATCAGAGTCAAGGCGTTTGTAAAAGTTTTCATTAGAAAGTAAGGTCAGGCATTGTTGGTTATATCCTTCCTTGGTTAGAATGACGACACCTCCCCCCTTGTCGGCAGGTTTTATGACTATATTGTCATTGTCTCTCAACTCTGTGAGTGCACGGCGTTCATGATTATTGAGATTTTGATAGGTTTTCCTATTGTAATCCAAATTGTCGATGCCTTTTAAAATAGCCTGTTCAAATGCTAATATTTCCAAGGGAACCGCATTGGTAGGTGGTGTGAATTTAGACTTTCTTCTCAAAGTCGTGTCTCCCTCATTGAGTTGGATTAATGATCCATCAAAGAAAGCTTTCAGCTTTAAAGTTCTACAAAATTCAGACAACTCACATTTGAGTTTGAATGGGTCCAGAGGGGGGGTTGGTACAAACGCAAGGCCTTTGTTAAGGATGGTCACTTGTTCATTAGTCAGGGTGATTTCAGAGAGATTGACAATCAAAGAGTTTTTTTGTTCGCCTCCGTCTGGGCTGATGACATGCTCCGTGTTTGTACGTTTGGAAGATGGTCCTGCCAGGTAATGTTTTTCTTTTTGCCTCTCGATTGGTTTTGTCCTCATCCTAAAAAAGGTTGTTGTGTTTGTTGAGAATTACCAGCATTCGGCATCATCTGATTTCCCATTTGTGGCTGTTGGTCAATGCCCGGATTATAGGGATTCATCCATCCGCCAAAAGGGGGCATAAAAGGTTGAAAAAAGGGCATTGGGTTCCCATGAAAGAAGGGAGGTCTTTGCCATCTGTTGCCTCTATTTCCTCTATTGCCTCGCCGCGGTCCTCGATACCTGGGATTGTTACGTCCCCTTCTCGTCAGTGATTGTTCTGAATTACCTTCCGATCCATCTGAGGACCAGCCTGTCGATTCCGCATCAGACCCAATGTCTATTGTCGTGTATTCCTCTTTTGAGTAGGGGTGCATCCGTTCTTGGCTGAACTTTTTCAGATCTTTGGCCAATTTCTGTAATTTATTTTGCATGAGGAACTCCTGGGTTTCGTCCATTTCTTTCGTGATCTCTTCCAATCTTTTTTTATAAGTTAGAGGATTAGTATTTCTTTTCAGTTCATTTTCACAGGTTTGTATCTCTGCCAGTAAAGCCTCCGATAATCTTTTGGCTGTCTTGACTATAAGAACTAGGTAGTCGAGAGTGCACCTGTTCAGAATTAGACATTTTGGCCTGTGACCTAGTCACAGCAAACACATGTGCAGAGATACCTAACATTTATGCATGGGTCTTGAGCTCCACTTCAGCCCAGGCTGAAGTTTCTAAATCATTGCCAAACAAGCATTCTACATGAAGGTCTGCACTTACCACAACTTTCTTGAGGCCAGTTACCCCTCCCCAGGAGAAATTAACAACTGCCAATGCATGATTGGCCCTGACATTGCTAGCATTGGTCACTTGGTAAAGTTCATCAAGTATGATCGGCCCAGGGTACACAAGGTCTTGTGTCACCATTGTGACACTTGCCCCTGTATCCCTGTAGGCCAAAGCCTCTTTTCCTTTAGTTAAAGGCTGCTGTCTGTATTTGCCCGAGTTACAGGGATTCTCAAAGGAGGACATATCCATGCCTCCATCACAGATCAGTACAGCCTGAGTTGGAACTCTAACTAGGCCAGAGTCCATCTCAGAGCCCACGGTTAACCCGACTACACCCTTATTCTGAGTACTACCACTTGGAGCTGAACTAGGGGGAACAGTTGCCTTAGGGGTAATGGTGGCTGGAGTTTAGTCTTTGGACCTATTACAATCACTAGTCCAATGGATGTTGTTTTTACAAACTTCATACCATGGTTTGTTTTGGCCTTTCTTCTTGAAAGATTGGGAATCCCCAGCATTAGAAGATTTTTGAGGACCTTGTGAAGACTTCTGGTCTTTACTCTTCTCCCTACCCTTATTAGGCTCTTGCTTCTTCTGGTCACCACCTTGGTTGTGAACTTTCTGCTTCACCCTGGATCTGACCCATTTCCATGCCTTCTTTCCCAATTCTTGGGGAGAGGTCAGATCAGAGTCTACCAGGTGCTGATGCAACAGCTGATTCTTACAATTATTAGGGATCTGCTCCCTCATAATCAAGTTGTACAATCCGGTACAATCACACATCTTACTGCCAAGTAACCAGCCCTCCAGAGCCTTAGTAGCACAATCTACAAAGTCAACCCATCCCTGAGTCTGAGCCTTTTGGGTATCTCTGAACTTTATACAGTATTGTTCAGTGATTAGGCCAAACCCTTCAATCAGAGCACTCTTCAGGACTATATAATCAACATCATCCTCTTCTCTAACAGTGAGGAGCTTATCTCTACTTTTTTTCTAGCTTTTTCAAGCTCTAGGGACTCCCTTTCTAAGGCTACCTGGTGTCTCCTTATTCTCAGCTGAGCTCCTTCAATTCTCATCTGTCTCTCTCTCTCGTCTCAAGGGAGGGTTCCTTCCTATGAGAAGAGACAGAGGTCCCTAAAGATACACCAGAATGGCCAGACTCCACAGAAGGAGATCTGGGCTTTCTAGGTATAACTCCAACTCTTCCTGGGGGGACAAAAATAGGGCCACCTTGGCCTTCCTCCTTATCTGCAGTAGGAGCTGCATGGTCCAGGTTATTGTTACCTTCCTGGTCAGCATCAGAGTCTGAGTCCTGGTGGTTTGTACCTCCAGTCCCTTCCTCTTCTGCTGCCCCATCCCCACTGCCTGACCCTTCAGGCTCTGAAGCCTTTCTAAGATCATCTAACAGTAGTACCTTCTTGAGGCGTTGAGTATTGCAGTTTTGCTTGTCTTCAATTTCCTCATAGTACACAGAGCCCTTAATTCTAAGAAAGGGAATGTGTCATACTTGGATGCCTGTAACATACTGACATCTGCCAGGGACCCACGGGTTCCTGTCCTTGAAGACATTAGTAGTAAGGTGTGGTGTATGCACCTACCGACTCTAGTTGTTACCTACTAAACTCTCTTTAGTTTTAGAAAGGGTGTGCTAAGCCCTTAACACACAACTCTAACTTCAGTAGAACTTACTATCTTTAGACTTGTATTATATTTACCACTGGTACCTTTAGTAGTTTTCAAATAGTCAATCACTTGAGATTATCTGGTAAAACAATGACAAGCTGGAATCCCACACGCTGCACACCAATGTGAGAAGTTGGCCTGGCATATGCTGTCCACTATTCTAGTGGGCACCTTGCACCAGTCCAAACAACCCTTATTGATGGTAGGTTAAAGACAACCTTAATAGGAAGCTATCCTAGTGGTAGCTGTGGAGAGCAGCCTTCAGGCTAAGTCTTGGAGGAATGTAAAGCAGCTTGTTTTACCAGTCTATAATCTCGTGAATTACCAAATGAAAGAAGCCCCACACCAGGTATATATATAAAATATATGTAGTTATTCTAAACACATCCCTCTAGTCCCTTTATGAGGCTAGAGGCAAAAGTACATTCAGTAAACTCAATATCACACAGTAAATTAGCACAATATATGCAGAGCCCTACGAGCGTACCAAACCATATATTAAGAAAGTGGTATAAGAACCATGACTTGCATAGATGCAAGGCCTAGAGCCTGTAGAACTGCTGGGGCCACCAGGAACCACCCAAGGTAGGGACACAGGGGACCCACGGGTGACGCGTGCAGTGTATGAACACAGCCGTGAATCACCATTAACTTCTATGGGGAAAGTCGAGGTTGGAATTTTAAAGATAAAGGACACTTAGAGGAGGCCTTTGAGCAAACCCCTTTAGACTTAAGGGTTTCTAGAGCCAACACCCGTGGGAGCACCGGAGTACTCAAGTTATCCAGTGAAACAGGGTGCATAGGTGTCTTTTGGTGTTGGGTTTTGTCGCTGTTTTCAATGGCAATCTGCTGCAAAGTGCTGCTGCCGTCGTAGAAGAAATCGTCCCTTGTGATCCAAGCTTGGATCAAAGATAAGAAGAATCTGAAAGCAGAGGGGACAGAGTCTGGGTCACTTTCCATTGACCAGGGGCAAGATAGTTGAATGCCCACCGATGTCGGGTGAAGAAGGTGAAGCTTGACTCTTCAGCCACGATGACCAGGAGGTGTCGACAACAACTAGGTTCTGGAATCAAGCTGTCCCACAAAGGAGCCCCTGCAACCGGTTTGAACTGGGCTATGCACAGGGACACCTAGCGTGCCCCCAGTGCAGACTTTCAAAGCACTCATGGAGTGCACCCACCCAGCCCCAATACACTAAAGCCTGTCTGGGAGGTGGTTACACCTCCCTGTGACAGGAAACCTATTGTCTAGGCCTCCCCTACTGGAGTTTCGGTCAGCAGCAGGAGGCCAGACTTGTGTCTATGGCGGCAGCATCCATTTGGTGATGCCAGGGCTCTTTTAAACTATTACCGGTTAGACCAGTGTGTACATGTCTCTCCCTCTAGAAGGGTGAACTTCTACCGCTGCCACCAGGACTGGCGTGGGGAGGTAGTATTCCAAAGTGTTTGACACCAATCACAACATGTTTCCATGCAGCCACTCCAAAGTTAGCATTCATTGCGAGGTTATAATGCACTTAAGAGTAAATGGGCTGGCTGCATCACAGAACAGCCTCAGAGAATAGGCTCCGAAAGCTTCAAAGGGTCCCAGCTCATGCATGGGCATCCTCTCACACAAAAACAAGCACTCTGGCTTAAGGATTGATAAGGCCTGCCATAGGAGTGACTGATAGGCTTATATGTGTCAGTGATTAATGGTAGATATAGGTGACCTATATCTTAGTAAGGGGTGCATGCACCACCTTACTCAGGCTGCAGTAGAAGTCCTGTGGTGCCATTGTGGAAGGCTTCCCAGGGGTGGCATAATACATGCTTCAGCCCCTGGTAGGCCTTTGGGGTACCTATCACTTTAGTACATAGTGTACCATATACTAGGGACTCACAAGGGTACCTCAGTAACCAAACTGGAGTGTACCTAAAGTACAGGCAATCATTTTAGAGCCAGCCAGACTAAAGTCGAAAAACAGAGAAACACCAGCAAAAAGTGGGGGTAACCATAGTAAGCAGATCCTACTCTCCTACAGGTAGGTCTCACAGTAGTGACAAAATCAATTTGTTTTTCCCCCAGAAAATATAAAACTTGAAAGTACATGTCCAACTTTTTAAAAACACTGCACTCTACCCTCTGGGCTTTTTAGGGGTAACACTAGGGGTGACTTATATGTATTAAAAAGGGAGCTGTGGGCCTGACAATGGATTACTTTGTCATGTAAAAATGGCAGTTTTAAAAGTGCACACACAGGCTGCAATGACATGCCTTGGACATGTTTTACAGGGCTGCTTAAGGGGGAGAGGGGGGCAAAATAAGTGCTACAGACCCAATAGTAGCATTGAATTTACAGACCCTGGACACCTGGTGTACCACTTTACTAGAGACTTACAAGTAAATTAAATAGGCCAAATGGGTGGGATCAATATTACCATGTTTAAAGAAGAGAGCCCAAGCACTTTTGCATTGGTTAGCAGTGGGAAAGTGTGCAGAGTCCCAAGGCCAGCAAAATCGAAGTCAGCAAAAACAGGAGGATGAGATTCAAAATGTTGGAGGAAATCCACTCCAAGGATGTCAGGTCCAGCAGACACTAATATTTGATGGGTGAATCTTAGGAATTGAAATTGTGATATAAAATGTACAGTTGGCACAAACAAGATTTAGTGACATCTGAAATGTGTTGCTTTACTTTTAGTTTGGTATCCAGTAGCATACCAAGGTTTCTCAAAGCAGAGACTGGTTCATGACACTTTCTGAGTGAATGAGGCCATAGTGCAGAGTCCTATACGTTGATTTCTTTTTGACTAAGAATTATTTTAGATTTTGATGGGTTTAATTTAATAGAGATAGGATCTATTCAAGAACCTATCACACAGAGGGCAGGAGTTAGAATCATGAGAGAGTTAGCAGGGGAACCCCGAAACTCATATTTAAATTTGTGTAAATAAGTGATGACATTAAATTAACGCAAAAGAGTGGCCCTTGGTATTTAGTGCTATTATGAGCTTAGTGATACCATCCATGTGCATTGGTACCTAGAAAAAGATCAAAGGGATGTTACGGATGACAGCTTTAATGGAGACTATAGCACAAAACATCAAAAGACTTATGGTAACTCTTTTATATTTGCTTTCAGATCTGCCATCATTACTCAATCAACATATTGCCATACAATGTTTTCAAAATGAATTATATTTTCACAAATATGATACCACATAATATAATGTACAATATTGTGGCAAACCTATAATGAAAAGAAGCTCATTCACATAGTCTCTTACTCACAGTTCATTTTCACCTTCTACAATAGATGCCAATTAGCTGTTTTTAATATGATTACACCTATACAATATAACATTTCCTAAATGTAAGAAATGTAAATGTAAGAAATTGGATTATAAATCCTCAAGGATTGAGACAGGCTTAATTTAGGGCAAAGTGTGAAGTATTTATACAATAACAAAACAGTAATGAATCCAAAACACCAAGCAATAAAAATCTCAAACTGATTTCGAACAATAGAATCCATTAAAAAAACAAGCATTGGAATAGCCAATAGGTCTCGCCATTGGGACCTTATAAGTGTTTAGCCACGCAACAGTTAATGTTGTTGCAGCAAGGATATTGTGCTGCATACCTAAATACTTATTAGGTCCCAAAAGCGAGACCTATTGGCTATGCTAATGCTTGTTTTAAATGAAGTAACAGGGGATGCTCAGAGTTCCAATAGGTCAGTAAAGGAGAAGCCCTACGAGTACTTCCCTAATTGGAATAGGAGCACTGGAACACTCAAAGCTTCATCATAGGGCTTTTTCACCTCGTCGAGCTGGCACTGCAAGGCTGAATAGGCACTCGCACTTTCAGATGTGGCTCTTTGGCGGCGATATTGATTGGCGCTGGGCACTATTGGCTCACTTTGCAGGTTTTTTTGTTTATTTATATCATCCTTAACCTCTCATCCAAGGGACAAGCAGCTAAAAGAGCCTGACTCAGACTATGATTTCAGTTTGAGTCCCTTCCAAATAACTGAGCACATGCACCGATAAAGGGTCCCTCTCTTTCTATTGTCTTTGTTTCTGTAATATAAACCACCTCGAAGAAAAAAAAAAATATGGGCCTCGGATATGTTCTACTTGCAAAATTTGAGTGATATAAGAAAACGTCTTGGCCCTTCTGACGTCAGATGGAGCGGCTAACCTTGTAAGACTTGTGGACAATCGTCCTGGGCAGACCGAATCCAGTATTCCAGTAAAATCAATCAATATGCAAATAATGCCTCCTTCAAATACGTTGTATGCGAATTGATCACGTTTCTGATAGCCCCCGGCTATGCTGCAGCTGATCCCTCCTCGCCCTGCGAAGTCGTGGGAGGCTGGGGAACCTTGATAGCGTGGTGCTGGAGCGCCAGTCTGAGCGACGCTGTGACTGTGGAGCCGATCATGACTGTGCTCCCCCGACCCGGTCGAGCTCGCCATTACAGGAGATGACTTCACCCCTTTGACGCTCGCGAGCGCTAGAGTCCCCCTAGCGCCTAGACTCTGTGCCGCGCACCTCATGGTGCCTCTAAATCGGTCCTGAAGTGCGTGCTGCCCCTCAATGCACTCTGCTCTGGGGATACATCAACACGCTGTGGTCCTCTTCCTGCGGGTGCCGGCTGGCGTCCCGACCTCGTTGCTAGCTCTCTCTCGGGTTTCCATTCGGCTGATGAATAGTTTTCAAACAATATTCCCTCTACCATCAGCAACATGGTGGCCTCTGAGCCAGTGCGGGTCAGCCATCTTAATTAAGAGGTCTTCAATGCTGTGTTATTTACTCCACACTTTCCTGGGCGCCTGTAATTGTCTCTGCATGACCCTCCACATAATAAGGGAAAGCAGACTGCTCCTAGCACACATGGGAATAGTAAGAGGACTGATCAATCTCTCTGTCCTCTCATATCCCCCCTCAGAGAAAGAGAAAGAGGACTGCTCAAAGTGTACCTGGGACTAAGAAAGAGGACTTTGGGATCCCTAGTAGCTGCCATCTTGGAATGTTTTTTTGTTATTTTTTGTTCTAATACCCACATTGATATCTGAATATCCTAACCCAACTGACCTATCTCTCTGGACCTCCACTACATTTTGCACCCTTTAAAGGGGGCAACTCATCTTGGCATTATTGCGCACTAGAAAAACCTTGAGCATAGGACATACCTATTGGGGACTTCAACCTACCACTCTCAACAGTCCTCCTGGACGAGAGTATCCACACTCTCCCAACAAACCGCCGCTAAATCCTTCAAACACTCCATCCTGAAAAGGTACCCTGAGACCCTAGTCTCTGACCATCCATCCAGCGCGGACAAGGGCTCAATCATCAATGACCTCAGCTTCTACTCCAGGAGAACGTCCGTCTGGCGCAACGCACTCTCGAACCTCCTCAACGTATATAATACTAGGAACATTCCACTCTGCAGCAATCTCACAATCGCACCATCCGCAAACCTGCGTGCTGACCTCACCATTACCCTATACAAAAACAGCATCATCCTGATCCAAGCTCCACCAAAAGACCTCAACAAATTTGCGGACCTCTTCCCTCTCCCTAAAAAACATGTACACAACCCCCCCTTCATCCTCGCTTCCCCTGCACCTTCCTCCTCCAAAACCTCGAATGGAACTTGCCCTCTCTCTAGTCACCTACGACAGGGCTCCCAACACAGACCGACAGAGCCCCCCTACTATGCATCCAGCACCTACTAACGCCGATGAGCCCTTATTCCCTACCTCCAACCTACATTCCCATCCCTCTCCTACGGATTCTGTCACCACCCCCTTGGTCCCACCCTCTAGACATCCTAGCCCGTCTACCTGGCCACCAACACAAGCCATCAGTAGCCTCCCCTAACCCTCTACCTCAAATCCACCCTACCATGGGGATACTGGAACTCATGACTCTGGTCATCTTAGCCACACTACTAAGCCTACTAACATCCCCCCTTTGCCCAACCCTCTAGACATCATAGCCCGTCTACCAGGCCACCAACACAAACCATCAGTAGCCTCCCGAAACACTCTACCTTAAATCCTCCCTCCCACTGGGATACTCGAACTCATGACTCTGGTCGTCTTAGCCACACTACTAAGCCTACTGCACTCTCCACCAAGTCCGTTCCCACACCGCCGCCCCTCTGCCCGCAAGAGCACCCCTCTTTTAGGGATTTGGACACTCTCCACTGCAAAGCCACTGAATTAACCTTGAGCATCCACAAGTCCTTCATGGACCTCAAAAACCTCCTGCACCTCTCTGAGCTCACTCTCTCGAAGATCAGGCTCTCACAGAACTCTACACCCACTTCCTACTCCAAGCCCCTTCTCCACCCATTCCCGTTAACCCTGAGACACCTGCGAACTCACAGGCAGCCCTGCTACCTCGAAAAGGAAGAAGTACAGTCCCTCCTCCTAATCTACAAACCTTCCCCTGCTACGACCAGCCTTATGGAACTCTCGGAGGATGAAATTGCTGACCTCCTCATTAGCTATGAATACTCATGCTCCTCTGACCTGAAAAAAGATCAACCTATACGCACGGTTGCAATCAATCCCTATAGATCAGCCACTCTCAGCAACAGAGGAATAGTCAACAGTAACCTAGCGCTAGTCCCAACCTCTGACCCTTGTTACGATTCGCATACCGTCCCCCCTCTATCTGGTCTCCTTATCAACTGCCGCTCTGCGGTAAAGCATACTGCCGACGTCGCCAATCTCATCCTGAAACCTAAACACGGACGTAGCGATCCTGACGGAATCCGGGCTAAATTAATCCTCTTCGCCCTGCCTAGACCTTCTAGTCCCGCCCAACTATCTCATCATAAGGCTGGACAGGCGATCACAAAAAAAGGGGGAAGAATTGCCCGCATCTACTGCTCCAACCTCCTTATCACTGAACTTCTGGCCAAACCTACTGATTCCTGCGAATATCTTGCCCTCTCTGTCTGCAACAACACCTTCCTTCAGTGCAGACTGCACATCTTTTACCACCCCCAGGCAAGAATGACACCTTCACAGACAACCTCATGGAAATCATCACAGCCAAGCCTCCCAGAACTCCAATGACATTTTTCTTGGCGACTTCAACTTGCACTGGAACGACCAAAAGGACCCGCAGGTCAACCCCATCAGAGACTTCCTAGTCGACCAAGCCCTTACCCAAGCTTGCTCCCTCCCTTCTCACTCAAAAGGTGCCATTCTAGACTGGATCATCTCCAAGGAATCTGCGGTCAAACTCACTTCCATAGATCCCTGCGACTGGTCTGACCACCGCGCTATCACCTTCCGTCTGCCTGGCACTCACAAGACATGGACACCGCAACCGGTGATCCCCAAAAGATGGATCAGAGACACCGAGTACCTTGACCACGAAAAATTGGCTGCCCGCTGTGCAACTGACCTCTCCCTTATATCACCACGGTCGACCACCTCACTGAACATTATTCCACAACGATATCCAATATAATCGATGACCTTGCCCCGCTAAAACTGAAAAGAACACAGTTCAACAGATCCCTTAAAAATGAGAGGAGGTCCCTCCGACAAACAGAACGGAACTGGAAAAAGCACCCTTCCGCAGACCATCTTAAACTTCTCCGTCAGGCCAGAAACCCCTATAACAAAAAAATCATCAACTCTAAAAAAGAATTCTTCAGAACAGAACTGGATTACGCTAAGAATAGACCTTGCAAATTATTTGAGTTGGTCAAACACCAATCCAACAAACTTGCTAAATCATCCAAAGAAACCCCTATTTCTCCAATCCCATGCAAGCAATTCTCCTCCTTCTTCTGTGATAAAATCTCTGCCCTAGGAAAGGAACTCATGTCTGCTACCTATTCCCAAACCCCTCGGGTTCTACCTCCCCACTCAGCAATGCCCTCCCAGACCTCCCCTAAAAACCAAGCGTTATGGTCCAACTTCAAAGTCTACGATGAACACTCGGTCTCACAAATTCTTTCCTCCTTAAGCCCCAACAATCACGTTAATGACCCTCTCCCCTCAAACTGCCTGGCCGCTGCCTCTCAGGTTATCATATCTTCTTGGACGACTATAATCAACTCCTCCCTCCTACAGGGATCGATTCCTGACTCTCTCAAAGCCGGCCAGGTGGTCCCCATTCCAAAAAAAAACACTTTAGATCCTGCTTCTCCTGACAATTACAGACCTATCTCAAACATCCCTCTCCCAGCTAAAGTGCTGGAAAAATTTGTACAGCAACAGATGAGCCAATACATCTCCAACTTCCACCTTCTAGATGACTTGCAATCTGGTTTCAGACCTTGGCCCAACCACATTCCTCCACATTGTGGATGAAGCCCTCCAAGCCCTTGGCCAAAGCAAAACCTGTCTCTTGATCCTCCTTGACCTATCCTCAGCTTTTGACACGGTTAACCACGAAATTCTCCTGAATCGCCTCAAACTTAGAATGGACCTGGATGGCACCGTTCTGGCTCCGTTCGGATCCTTCCTCCAGAACTGCTTTCAGAGAGTCCTGATCAATGGCAACCTATCCGCTTCCTCTCCCGATCACAGTTGGAGTCACCCAAGGATCAACATTATCCCCTACCCTCTTCAATCTTTACCTCAAACCGCTCTCAGAGGTGCTGCGCACTTCCAATATCTCCTACCACATTTACGCCACGACACACAGCTCTACATCAATATTCTTCTCCAGAGGATATCCATTCCCTGAATGAGACCCTGAAGCTAACTGTTCACAGGCTCATATCTAACCAGCTTAAACTCAATGCCAAAAAAACAGAGTTCCTCTTAATCTCTCCACCTAACGCCAATATAGACATTCAATTTTGGACCAAGTCTGCTCTCCACCATTGTGGACTCTGCTAAATCCCTGGGAATTACCTTAGACGGCAACCTGAACATGCGGGGCCATATAAACGCGATGGCCAAAATCACCAGATTTCACCTGAACTACCTACGAAGCCTGAAACTTTTCCTCGACCCCCTGATCTAAAATCAGCAATTCAGGCCTTAGTCATCTCTAGGTTAGAATATGGTTGCTCCGCCCTTGCAGGCCCACCCAAGATCTCTCTGGCACCCTTGAAAGCCTGTCTCAAGGCCGCCGCCAGACTTCTAACTGGCTCTAAGAAGTTCAACCACATCTCCCCCCACCTTAAAGCTCTAAATTGACTTCCTCTTGAGACCAGAATCCAATTTAAGCTGGCTTGCATCACCCACAAGGCTCTCTATTCCAAGTCCCCTGCTTTTCTCGCACAGAAACTTGTGTTATCCGGAGGAGCCAGAAACTCCCGGTCCGCCAGAGCCCTTTTGCTCCAACCTGCACGCTTCAAGAAAAAAAGAACACACAATCAGGCTTTCTCTGGGGCCGCCCAAAGAATATGGAACTCACTCCCACCCGCCATTAGAAGAATACCGTCTCTAGCTCACTTCAAAAAGGAGACCAAAACTTTCCTAATGGGCAAATTCCTTTCCTAAAGTTCACGCTACAATCACCCCGTCAACCTGACTTTACCTTTCTTCACTGCACTATTCCTTGGCTGCCTCCCCTTATGTTACCCACCCTGCACTTCCGAACAATCCTTCAGGGTGATGAGACTGCTTTTTTAGTTTATTGCATTGTTTTTGCTCCTCTCCCTTAAAGTAGTCAGATATTATGATTGTTTGTTTTGCCATATACTGTATCTTTTTGTTTCCCTATCCCTTGTCTCTCCTCCCCCCTTTGTCCTGTACCCCACCTGATGCTACTGTAAAGCGCTCTGATACCCTCATGGGTCTGGTTCGCGCTCTATCAAACACTAAATAAATAAATAAATAAGTGGCCTTACGTGTCATGCTGTCTGCTTATTGAGAATTATTCTTTTCAAAAAAGCAAGTTCTAATACAGAACTCACAAGATTAGCCCCAAAAACATTGCACATTTCATGTTAGGCACAACATTGCTGCTAGTTCACAATATGGGCTGGTGAGACGCCAAATAGAAATGCACCGATTAGTGATATATTGTGTGGTGGCTTCTTCTGGCGGTCATGTGACCACACAGAACATTACTGAGCTGGCCACAATCTTTTCACATGGTACGCCCAGCAGCTGACAGATTGAAGGGCCCCAAGCTTGCCTACATCTCCCTCACAGTAAGTGGCAAGCAGGCTTTGGCAGACAGGAGGGTCGCTTCCGGCCGTCATTATCCACTTAGTCCACAATTCGAGCTGACAGAGTGATAACTGTTTATATATATACAATGTGATGTATTTTAAAATAGTGTCATATAAATTGCACAACTCCCGTTTGCACAAATATTCGGACATTCAGATGAAGTGCATTTTTTATTGGTGTTTGATTGCCAACTGGAGAGTTGTGCATTTAAATATGGGAAATGAAAGTCACTCTGCAGCGATGTTTCCAGCGCCTTGTCATAAGAAATGCATGCTGGCTGTAAAAGCAGGTACGGCGCCAACACATTATATGCCTCTTGCAAGCAGCCAAATGTTACATATTTATTCCCATCTTTGAAGGTGCTGCGCATCTCTCCAAAACAAGACCGATAGCCCCACTTCGTGTCGGTTTCATTCCTGGATATTATCACGTGATCAAACAAGCACTGCAATCAGTCAGTGCGAGTCTTCTTGCTCAATGAGTTAAAGGTATTGCGAGATAAACACACAGGTCTGAGGATGTAATTGCGCAAACACTCTGCGTATGAATTATTTCCTGCCATATAAAGGGGCTGTGGCTGATGTGTAATTATTATTACCTGCATTCAGCACAGTTAACGCTGTGCAGTCTGGGCTCACTTTAATCTGGCTCGAGCACAGCCTGCAGTAATCTGTCAGTAAATACCACGGAAGGGAAACACGCCTCCGGGATCCGATCAGGCACAAAGGAAGTGCGACTCCTGGCTCAATGTGAGGCATGGTGGAAAAGAGAAAGCTCGCCAGGCCAGTCAGCGACAAGGTAAATTCTCCTGCACTTTGAGACTTTCTTGTAAAGAGGGAAACAACGCTTTGCTTACATCCTTGCAACAACACGGAGAAGCACCATGCTCGCAAACTTAAACAAACGCGTGCAAGCCTCGCGCAAGTAGGGGGCAGGGGGGAGTGCGGCCTAGAGCAGGCAGCATTTCCCTTGCGTGACGAGCAGGGGCACCATATGTTTGCAAGTTAATTACAAACATATGGTGCCAAAGCTCACTTCCGCAAGGGAATCGACAAACGTGCACGCGTTGCCATTGCAGGCAATGCCATGCGTGCACGTTTTTGGCTGAAAAGCCAAATCAATTGTTAAAGGTCTCCTTCCTAAGGTGCGCATGCGTGCTGCCTATGTGAGACCTAAAAATGACATCCAAATGACAAAAATCCACAAAGGGAACCAGATATATGAATTTTAAAATTTTAAAGTGAAAATATATATTTTTTAAAAGCACTAAGCACCAATGCTGGTCAACTAGTTGCAGTCGAGCGGGACCTAGGTGAGATTTCAGGCTAACTGCGATGGAGAATGGGATAAACCCGGTTCGGGGTCTTACCCTGTGACTTAGGGCCAGATGTATGGCCATTTGTGCATGCACAAACAGGTTTGCAAACCCGTTTGCGCATGCAAAAACAGATTGGGGAATATACAAATCCTATACTGCGACTCGCAATTTTTGCAACTCCCAAAATAGGGTTTTGCAATTCGCTATTAGGAAGGAGCATTCCCATCCTCGTAGCGAGCACAACCCAATGTAAGACTGTTTTGTGTGCGCAATTGTGGGCGCAAAACATTTGCAAATTACCACCCTCTTCAAGTGGTGGTAATGGGTTGCAAAAGAGAAGGGGTCCCCATGGGACCCCTTCCCCTTTGCAAACGCAGGGGAAAGTATTTTTAAGGGCAGGCAGTGGTCCCAGACACCACTGCCTGCCCTTAAAAAATGAAACAAAAACGTTTCATATATTTTGTTTATTAAATGCATCCCATTTTCCTTTAAGGAAAACGGGCTGCATTTAAACAAAAAACTGCTTTATTTGAAAGCAGTCCCAGACAGGGTGGTCTGCTGAGCCCAGCAGGCCACCATACATAGGAGGGCCTGCCATTCCCAATGGTGTTGCAAATTGAGAGAGGATCATTAATATTCATGAGCCTCTCTATTTGCGACCCCATTGGGAATTGCTATAGTGTGTTACATACTGTTGTACATCCAGAATAGCGCCTCGCGAATTGCGAGTCGCAAAATACTCGCTATTTGCAAAGCGCTATTTTGGCCATTGTACATCTGGCCCTTCGTCTCACAAATTATACTCAAAATCCTTCTGAGGGCAAGGCAGTAGGTTGTGACTCCGTTACGAAAAGCTGTGAAGGGAACATTCAAATTACACACCCAGGGAAATGCTCTTGCCAGTTGGTTACTTTTGGCACCTTCATCTGTTCAAGATTTCTAATTAGTCTTTTCTTGAAGCTCAGAATCAACCCTCAGGGCAGAGATTCAGGCTCTAACCTACGAGGCCTCCAAGAAGCAGGATACATTCTCGCAGCGGTCCAATTGAATTGGATTTGGTATTGTGGAGAAGCTCTGATTGGTAAAAACCTGTTTCTCTGACCCAGTGGAAACAGACCCTGGGCCGATCCGCTCGGCAGGTTGGTCCTGATCCTCCAGAGATCTTAAAGTCCAAAAATGTTCCTAGGTTTTCAGATGTGGTACGAGAAGTCCAGGAAGACTAAGCCACGGGTTACAGGACCACAGGAATAATACATGGGAGAAAGGAACCCCTCCAACAGAGGCCACCCGTAGGGTCCAGTTCAGTTCTTGTTGTGCAAGTCAGCTGGGAGTTGCAGGTAAAGGACTCTTGTAGCTTTCTGTAGCTATGTAGAAAAACAGAAGGACAGCCATCGACCCTTGGCAACCACTTATTTGTCCTGGGTGCAAGAAGGAGTAGGCCCAGTCCTTCAGGGCTCCCTTCAGCTCACAGACAACAGGTCTAGTACTCTTCAGTTATTCATCAGGTCCAGCAGTGTTCTGAGGAGAGTACCAGGGGATGCCACAATTATTCCTGGCACCAACTTGTGGGTGGGGATGACTCCTGGCCCCTCCATGCCCAATGAGATAAAAGTTCTCAGGGGTAACTTTACACACCTTTGCAGCGGTTCCTGTGTGTCCTACTGCAAACAATACCATAGTGCCCCCAGCTGGTAAAATCTATAATGGTGACACCCATTAAGCTTAGTGTACAGCTTGTGTGCTCACCCAGAGGTGTACCCAGAGGAATAAGCATGCCTTCCTCTGTGGTTCCATCAAACAAGTTCTGGGAGCTGTACACCCCCATACTGGTCTTCCTGCCAGAGGAACAAAAACACCCCCATACTCAGGCCTTTGTCTTTGCTCTGGGAGCAGTTTTCATAACACATTTAGGCCCATGCCCCTACTGGGGGACAGTAGGAGAAAACAATGACCACTAACAGTTTCAGGAAGGAAAAAATAACTTTCCAAAATTATGTTTTATAAATATTCATTAAAAAACTGACTTCAATATTAAGGTGGGCTTTTAATTATTATTAGAAATAGTGGTTTGAGTATGTCTCTCACTGGTCTCAATTTTGATATGGCAGAATTAATGTACTATTGCTGTTCAGTGTTTCTCAATGAGCCAGAAGAAAATTGTTTTTGGATGCTAGTCATTGTAAGGACATGTTAACTTTATATAAAATGTAAAATGTCTATATGTCATAACCTTTAAATAGCTTGCACTGCACCTTGTGGTCTACAGTACTACACAGGGATGAATTATTAATATTTTAAAGGAAAGCTTTTACCTGTCAAAAGGGTTTTTAGACAGGTCACAGTGCATGTTAAGCAGTAAGGCTATAATGGAAGGCTTTAAGACATCTGTACACATCAACTACAGTGGATTAACTTCCAGGTCCTGGTTACAATTTGTACCATATGCTAGGGACTTATAGGCAAGTTAAATATACCAATTAGTAGTGTGCCAATTTGGCCATTTTTTAAAGGGGAAGCAGAGGCATTTTACTACTGGTTAGCAGGGGTGAAGTGCACAAAGTTCTAAAGCCAGCACAGGTCCCTGGGCCAGCACAAAGCAGGGGAGACCTACCAACTCTCATGGGAGTTCTCATCACAAAGGCAGGAAAACCTGGAAAGACCATCAGCTTTGGCATGGTGAGTCCCAGGGTGGTGTTCCACCATGAAGTCCTTACCCTGTAGGGAGATGGACCATGTCAGCAGGTTTGCATTTTCTTTCTAAATTTGCATGACCTACCTGAGAGGACTATGGTTTGTCTGAACCTGAAAATGAGTAGCCCTTGGTAAAATTTTAATCATGCTAAAGTACTCGGAGTAGTTTTGCCAATTTTGCATTATTCTTTAGACACTAATGTACTCAAAGTTAGATGATATCACCCGTTTATACAATTATGAGACTCACAAATCCTACTGCAGAAGCACAGTGTAATGTCTTTCTTAATGTTATTCTTAAGATACAGGTTCTATGAAACATGGAACCTGGAATGTTAGATCTGACTGAAGATCAGTTGATGTCCTGTAGCTGATGGTTGCGGTGTAATTATTAAACCGTCTTAAATATCTTATCCCGTGTTCTTTCCATAATTGAGAACATTTCATTGGCGACGATCGAGGGATCTGAAGAACAAAGGAAGAAACACCTCAACATCAAGATTGTCTTTAAGCTGTTTATTATTAGTGATATATTCACAAGGTTATGGTGAAATTTGAAAGGAGGAGCAACTTTGAAATGTGAGAAATATCATTTAGTTGCAGACTCTGTTATGCGGGCTGATCGGACCCGCAAGGTACTGTGTTTTTTAAATAATTTTTTATAAGTTATTAATGAAGAGGTTAGAGGAGCCGATGGTTTGACAGAACAGCGTGAGGACGTCACGAGCCTCTTCTTTAGTGAAAGCATTGAGTAGAATTTACGTGAAGTCAACTTAACTGTGGGTGTGAGAAAAGTTCTGCTTCAAGTGTGCGTAAGCTGTGCCACGAAGTTTAAGTGTGTGAAAGTTCAATGCACAAAGAGAGAAAGATTATCACAGTGCGTCCGTGACAGAGTGTTGACACTTGGCGAGATAACAATCATCTGTGTTAATCTGCTGTACAAAATAGGCGAATGATGGTGTCTTTGCTCAAGTGCTTAAAAAGAAGATATTGACGGTGACACGCACACCAGGATTTTGAAAATAAACCTGAAATTATTTTAGAAATTAAAATAATGGACAATAGAAAGTCATATTTAAGGAGAAGTTTATTCACCACATTTTTGGTTCACAGGAGTAGAATGCTTTCTGAATAAATTAATTATTTTGGTTTGCAATTATTTTAAAACAAATAATACAGTTAATTTCATTTAACAAAACATATTATTTTGCTTAAACAAATGAGATATGGTTATAGGCACATCTGAATCTTTATTGGCATTAGAACCAGTTGTTAAGTAGAATAAGTGGAAGAAGATTTTTACTCATTATGCAAAGGTATGTGGAAGAAATTTTAGTGTTGAAAGGAAACATGTGTTACTATTACATTGTTTAGGTGGCAAAGGACAAGAGGTTTTTGAAAATATGCCTGATTTACCAGTAGAAGAACAGAGAGGGCCAAATGAATATGAAATATGTATTTTACAATTAGACAAGCATTATTTGCCTAGAATCAGCACAATTATGCAAAGATATCATTTTGGGGTAAGGGAGCAAGGTAAAAAAGAAACAGTGGAAGAATATTTTAACAGGGCTGTGAAAATTAGCATCAACTTTTAAGTTTGGGGGAGCCAATGAGGAAAGAATAAGAGATTAATTTCTTCTGAAGTGTAGAGAAGATAAAATTCGTGAGGTGCAATGGCTTAAAGATGAACCACCTTTGGATGAAGTTGAATCTATAGCAAAAAAGTGGAACACATGATGAAATGTGTTAATGAATTAAAGACTGAAAAGAATAAAACTCAACCTACTGTAGAAGAAATACAAGAAAATATATGTATGGTTAGAAGTGAGAAGAGTTATTCAAAAGAAAGTGTGAAAGAAGATGTTTAAAAAAATTCTTTTGAGTGTTATCGTTGTGGAAGGTCAGGTCACAAAGCGAATTCTAAAACATGTCCTGCACTAAGTTTTGTCTGTCATGGGTGTGGAAAAAAGGGACATTTTATAAAGTTTTGTAAATCCAAACAAAGAAAATTTCAGAATAAATCTACAGATCATCCTAAAGGGAAGGTAAAGATAGATGGGATTGATTTGGAAATGAAATTTGACTCATGCTCCCATCTCACAATAATTTCAAAGGAAATATTTTACAAGTGGTTTCAAAAGAAAAATAGTCTACATAAAATGGATGTAAAACCAGGAGGTTATGGAGGGCAACCAATTAATATGCTTGGATATTTTGATGCTTGCATTGAGATGGAAAATAGGTTGATAGTAGGTAAGATGTATGTATCCAAACAAGGTGATAATTTGCTTGGATGGCCACATCAACAGTTGTTGGGGGTTACTTTGAATCCCAATGCTGATCCACAAGTTCAGGTTCAAGGTGTCGAAGGTAAAACAAATAATTTTGTGTCTGAATTTCCAAATTTGTTTAAAGAAAGTTTAGGATGCTTGAATGGGTACTGTTAGATGTGAGGGTCTCTAGTTGGCGCAGGTAGGTACTTGTGACAAATAGGGACCCTTGCCTCTAGTCAGGGTAAGGAGGTACACTCCTAAAATAACCCCTGCTCACCCCCTTAGTAGCTTGGCACGAGCAGACAGGCTTAACTCAGAGGCAGTGTGTAAAGCATTTGTGACCTCATACATTAACCCAGTGACAACACTACAGATAGACACCACACAGTTGTATATTAAAAATACGTATTCGTTATATAGACTTAACACAAGAACACAAACAACAAAAATCCACAATACTATACTCAAGATGGTAGTTTTAGCTTAGTTCAGTTCAGTTCTTAAAATGCACTTTGCGTCAATGTACCTCATGATGCGCTTCCACAACAAGAAATGTTGCAGCAATGGAAATGCGGCAAAGTTCCGGTGCAAAGAAATAAAGTCGTGAAGATCTTCCAGATGTGGCGTGCTTCTCCGAGGATGCGAGAAGTCTCGGTTTGATGCGTCGACTGCAGAGGCGACACCCTTGTTCAGCGATGCGACGGAACCAGCTTCGGCTGTGGCACTCAAAAGATGTTTCTTCTTGTAGTCCAAAAGTGATCTAATTTCTTGGGATCAGGGTCCCAATATTCATACCCCAAAATCCTTTGTCCTCTGAGGGCAGAGGGGCCTTTGCCCAGTCCAAACCAGTTCTGGAGCACTCTGTTGACAAGACTCCTTCTTTCCTTTCACAGTGCAGGGCCGAAACATCGGATGCCCCACAGGAGGTGGAGCCAGCATTGTGGAGGGAAAGCACAGCCCTGGAGCACTTTGTTGACATCATTTCTTCTCTTCTTTCACAGTGCAGGGTGGAGACACAGCCGCACCACAGGAGGTGGAGCCAGCACTGTGGAAGGCAGGACAAACCCTATTCAGGTCCCAGGTGCAACTCCTCCCACCCATCTAGATGCAAATCTCTCTATTCACCACTGGGCTGATTCACTCTGTCTCTTGGAATCCCCCAGCCCTGTCACTCAAACTCCAAACAAGGAATACACAACCTAGCAGAGGCAGGCTTTGGATAGTTAGACAAGAAAATACCTACTTTCTAAAAGTGGTATTTTCAAACACAGAATATTAAAACCAACTTCCCTAAAATATGGATTTTAACACTCTGAGTCCAAACATACTAAACTTGAACTTCTACCGTGTTCCCTGAGTCAGTTAGGATTATAAAATGTAATAATTTAACTGCCCATTCTGGCCTATGGAGAACAGGTAGCCTTACAATAGTGAAAAACGAAAATGGCTGTAATTCACTATTAGGACATGCCACACACATCAGGGCTTGTCCTACCTTATACTTACAATGCACCCTGCCCTTGCGCCTATCATAGGGGTGTCTGATAGTAAGAAAAGGGAAGGTTTAGGGACTGGCAAGTGGGTGCACTTGCCCAGTCAGCATGACAGTACCAGACTGCACATAGGCTCTTCAATGGCAGACCTTAAACACATTTTACAAGGCTGCTTCTGTGGGTGCCACAACCAGTGCTGCAAGCCCACCAGCAGCATTTAGATCTACAATCCCTGGGCACACATAGTGCACTATACTAGGGTCCGACAAGTAAACCAAATAGCCAAACATGGAATCACTAATCCATACATCAATTTACAGTAGGGAGCACTTGCACTGTGGTACTGGACAGCAGTGGCACAGTGCCCAAACATCTAACACCAGCAAAAACACATGAAGCAACAGCAAAAATGGAAGGGAGACCCACGTCAATGGTGCCAGCTCTAACAGGTACAAACATTGTATTAAGTTAAAAAGTGGAGCTGTACCATCTGTGGCAAAGGTGAGGAGGATTCTGATTCCTTTACAAGAAAAGTTTGAGCAAGAATTAGAGAAAATACTTAGACAATAAATCATTACTCCAGTGGAGGCATCTGAATGGTTGGCTCCGGTTGTTGTTGTTAGCAAACCCAATGGTGATATTAGACGTTGTGTGGACCTTAGATCACACAATAAGCAGGTGGTGGTAGATACATTTCCCCTGCTGAATATTGATGAAATAATGTCTACTTTAAATGGTGTAAAATACTTTACAATTCTTGATCTTATCCAGGCATACCATCAAATAGAAGTGACGCAGGGTTTGCAGGATCTCACGGCTTTCATAACTCCCATGGGAGCTTTTATGTATAGAAGATTGCCCTTTGCTTTGGTATGGGCTGCGTCCGTTTTCCAGAGGGTAATGTCATGAATTTTGGAAGGTGTGAAAGGAGTCAAATGCTATCAGGATGATCTATTGCTTTTTGGCTCGACTCAACAGGAACATGATGTCAATGTGAGAGAAGTTTTAAAGAGGCAAGATAGATCTGGTATCACATTGAAATCTGAAAAGTATAGGTTTTCAGTTCAAGAGGTAAACTATTTAGGATACTGCATCACTTCTTGTATTGTTCTGAAGGAAGAATTAGTTGATACTATTCTAAAATTATCTTCTCGTAAAACATAAGAAGAAGTTGTTTCATTTTTGGGAATGATTGAATACTATGGTAAATTTGCAAACAATTTAGTAAGTAAATCCAGCAATGAATGTCAGAAGGAGTTTATTGAGATAAAAGAAAATTTGAAAAAGGCTCCTAAATTGCAAGCTTCAATTCCTGGAGAGGAAACCACGATTGTTACTGATGCAAGCTCAAAGGGTTTATGGGTATTTTAAAGAAGTATAGCGATAGTAAAGAACATCTCATTGCTTGTGCATCTAGAAGTTTAAGAGGAGCAGAGTTAAATTTCACTGTAATTGAGAAAGAGGCGTTGGCGATTTACTGGGCACTTAATAAGTTTCGGAACTTTGTTTGGGGAACTTACTTTAAAGTTTGTTCGGACCATAAACCGTTAAAATAAATATTTTCAAAAAAAGGTTTAGATTTCATTTCATCTTGGATAAGACGTTGGGTGAGTGGCCTTCAAGACTTGCAGTAGAACATCTTCCGGATGTTGATAGTGTAACTGCTGATTGCTTGTCTCGTTTGGTGTGTGATGTTGGAGAAGAGCAATTCATTGACAAACACGTTGAAGATGATGTCAGTGTTTGTGAAGTAACTTCTGGTGTTATAAAACTAGATGAGTGGAAAGAGGAGATTTCTAAAGATAATGAGCTGATGAAGGCATGAATGTGATTCAATCTGACATTGTGTTTGACAATTCTTCAAGGAAAATTTGGCGAATGATTAGTGAGGAATTATCTGTAGATAATGGGATCTTATTGCGGGAAGTAAGTTGGTTCCTCCTCTCTCATTAACAAAAAAACTAATGGAAGAGGCACATCAAGGCCATTTAGGTATTTTAAAAACTAATGAAAGGTTAATAACTTGTTTTTGGTGGCCTGGAAGGGATCTAGAAATTGAGCATGTGGTTAGAGAGTGCATACAATGTAAGATCAATGACAAAATATTGAAACCTAGGACCATGCCTATGGTTTGGCGCATACTTCCTAATGGTCCATGGGAAGATATTGCTATTTATATTGTTGGCCCTTTAAATGGTGAACATTGTACACTGTACTTAGTAGTTTTAATTGATCACTATTCCAGATGGGTGGAGGTTTCATGTGTATCTGATGTGACTTCTTTGTGTGTTATTTCCTTCTTACAGGATGTATTTAAAAGAGAGGGATTTCCAAAAACCCTTTTGTCTGATAATGGTCTACAATTCTGTTCGGGGCAAATGAATGATTTTCTATTGTAATGTGGAATTATACACATAAAATGTTTAATTTATCATCCTTAAACTAATGGAGCTGTAGAAAGGTTTAATAAGGTGATTAAAGAGAATATTCAACTGTCAAGGGTTAATTCCTTGACTGGAAGAATGAGTTGCACAAATATATGCTGGCTCATCATTTTACACCTCATACGTCTATTCGGAAGTCTCCTTTTAAGTTATTTAAAGGAAGGGTTTCCAACACAAGTCTGTCTCCAGGTTGGATGACTTGGGGCAAAGGAATAAAAGATAATGGTGTTGGAAATTGGAGGAGAAGAGAAGAAAGTTTACAATTTAAAAATAAAATGTATATTGATGAAAGTAAAAGGGTAAAGCCTGTCACTGTGAAAGTAGGTGATTGGGTTTGCATAAAGGCTCCTGTAGGTGCTTTGTAATGGGCTAAATACAATGTTCCCACTTGTGTAACAAAGTGCTTAAAAAATGCTGTTAAATTGGAAGAAGGGAGAATTTGGAATTTAAATCCTGTTGCTCTTATCAAATCTAATACTGAGTTGAATGTTCCTAAAAAAGGTACACCTGAAGTTTCAACTAAATCATCTAGTTTGGATTTAAGACGAAGTATTTGAAAGTCAACTGTACCATCCTAGTTAAAGGATTATCTTACATAGTGTTTTCATAATTGGATGTAGATTGTTGTTAATTATTATTTATATTTAATATTGTGTTTTCTGTGCTTTCCATTATTGAAAGGGAGATGTGTAATGTCTTTTTTAATGTTATTCTTAAGATACAGGTTCTATGGAACATGGAACCTGAATGTTAGATCTGACTGAAGATTAGTTGCTGTCCTGTGGCTGATGGTTGAGGTGTGATTAATAAACCCTTTTAAATATCTTATCCTGTGTTCTTTCCATAATTGAGAACTTTTCACACAGCAAACTTACTGTGTGTCTTCTGCTGTTCGTGTTCTTTTGCATTTGGTGCTAGTCTATTAGCACATAAGGAATACTCTGGACCATTTTGGTCCCAAAGGTACATTTTGTGCAAAAAAAGTAGTGCTAAATGCTAACTTATGCTCATCACATAATTCTGTGCAATCCTGCATATAATTTCACAAAATTACGCTCAAGCTAATTTCTTGTGTTGCGCCCATGGCTAAAAAATTGTAGAAAACAGGTATGGCCTCAGTTTCTTCAGAGACCAGACCACGGTAAATGGTTCTCTCTCAATAGCACTTACCTCTGTTCCCTAAATAGTAGTCACCTGTTAATGAAGGCTATAGGTTGGTCTAGGGCCTCTTCTTAAGCTGTGAGACACTGCCAAAATGTCATGGTCTGAAGAATCTATACCACCAATTCCTTGATGAAGTTGGGTGCCTTGAAGAGTGGTGGAGAGCATATGGCCTTCTTCATGGTGTGCCTCTCGACAAGCCACTGGCCAGATCACTTTTACGGGTACATTTTTGGATGTAAGTTAATTAGGGGTGCAGCAATGCTCCCATACACCTTCTCAACCCTCCTGTAGTAGCCTGTGAGGCCCAGGAAGGCTCTCACCTGATCTGGATCTTGGGAGGTTGGCAGGCCACTATGGTCAGAATCTTGGGTTGGAATGGCTACATGTGACCTCCACCAACTTGGTAGCCAGATATACCACAGAACCTTGTTCTATCTCACACTAACTTCCCTTATCACTCAGGCCTGCCTGTCTGTTGGTTTGGAACACTTTTTTGAAGTAGGTCAGATGGTCTTCCCTGCTGGAGCTGAAAAATGTAATGTCATTGTGATAGGTGGCACTGAATCCCTCCAACCCAGCCAGGATCCAATCGACTAGCCTCTGGTAGGAGGCATGGTTATTCTTTATTCCAAAAGGCATAACCCGGAATTGAAAATGGCTATCTAAAGTGAAGAATGCTGAGCTCTCCTTGGCTTCCTCAGTCAGGGCAGTTTGTCAGTCCCTGATGTGAAGTAAAAAGTACTTAGAAACTTGGAAACCCCTAACCTGTCAATGAGCTCATCAGCTCAGTGTATGGTGTGAGCTCCAGTCTTGATGACTGAGTTCAGTACCTTGCAATCCATCCAGAACACCATATCATGGGTACTACCCGGTGGGTCAGCCTTTGGAAATAAAACTGATCAGCAAATATTTTAAAAAGCCCAGCTTCTTAAGATCACCACTCCTTTGCACCTCTTGCAGGTTATTATATTGTTGTTCGTTAAGAAGTGTCCCAACTCCTCCAATCCACAATCTTTACAGTTTTTCAGGTGACTAGAATTAATTTGGTGACCCAGACTTTTACATTGTCTCAGCTTTAAATAATGCAGCTTTCTTAAAAAAGGATTTCAATCTACAGGCAAAATCTTAAAGCATCTTGTATCTAGTTCTTTGTGGCAGTTTAGCACTTTTTAAGAATGTTGGTATCTGCAAACCTGATTCTTGCACCATTCTATCCAAGAAAAAACTGTCTAGAAACCCCTTTGGTTCCAGTAAGCGCGCTGCAAGATCTAAAATCGCTGCTTCATAATAAGTTTGCATTCTAGGCAATGATAATCCACCCTGTTTAATATCTAGCTGGAGTACAGATTGTTTAACACTGGAGGCATTTTTATTCCAGACAAATTTTCTAAACGTTGTTTCCAAATCATTAAAAAAATTTGCATTAACTTTCATGGGTACATTAATGAAAAGAAACACTAATAGGGGATGTATGGACATTTTTATAATGGCTACATGACCTATTAACGGTAAAGGTAAAATTAACCATTTTTCAAACAATGTTTTGATTTTATTCTGCATTGCTGAGTAGTTTAATCTAAAAAGTTGTTCATACTGACGTGTGACAAATATTTCCAGCTAACGTATTGTTTCTGTGCTTAATGCATGGGGTTTAAGATTTAATGGAAGAAACTCCACGTCAGTATTTAACCCTAAAATCTCGATTTTATTTTGATTTATTTTATACCCTCCAATCCTTCCAAACTGGCTAAATTCTAATAACATCCGGTCTAGATTCGATCTCTCCGGCCTTAAATATAAAATATTATCATCAGCGAATAGTTTTAGCTTCGTCGTATCTGGAATTGGGGCTCTAATTTTTTCATTGTCCCAGTTGCTCAACGCTAAATGCTCAATAAAAAAAGTGAACAATAGGGGGGACTTCGGGCACCCTTGTCTGGTCCCACGATTGATATTCACTGCCCCTATTTGATTTGCGTTGATAACAACATGGGCCTGGGCACCATGGTAGATATTTCTAAACATATCTATCACCTGGCCAGGAGCCCCACATTTGCCCAAACCATAGAAAAGAACATCCCAACTGACCATGTCGAAAGCCTTTTCAGCATCTACCATCATAATAAATTAGGGTATTAATTAACTATTAAAAAAATCAAGCCCTTGAATTAGAAATCCGGTATTTGAGTATATTGACCTTCCAGCCATAAATCCTGACTGATCTTTAGGAATCAGTCCCTGCGTGAGTGGAAAAAAGCTTTGGGCCCATATCTTCATAAGAATTTTGTAATCGATGTTTAGGAGACTGATCGGCCTATTGGAGTTTACGTCTTTATGTCTTTTACTCTTCTTAACAAAGCTTACAATCACAGATTCTTTAAAACTTAAGGGACACCGCCCCCTCCTTTATATAATTAAACAGTCTTGTAAAGAAAGGAATCGGTTCTTTAGAAGAGGTCCTATAAATTATGTGGGGAGCCCATCGTTACCACATGCTTTCCCGCCAGGAACTGATTTTAGAACGGTTAAAGTTTCCTCTTCTGATATGTCAAGTTGAATTTGCTGCCTAAGGACCTCCAACAAGCTGGGGATTCTTATTTTCTCAAATTATTTCTGGATTAATTCTGGTTCCACTTCATATTGAGTGGTGTAGAGCTGATGATAGTGCTCCATAAAAAGTTGAGCTATACCATCCTTATCAGTTTTTAGATCACTGGTCTTGGAATCTATAATTTCAGAAAAAAGGCCGGCTTCCTGGTTATTTTTAGTGGCCCCAGCTGGCAGTTTCCCAACCATTTGGCTGTCCTCGTATACCCGCTGTTGATAGGTCCTTGAGCTATTTATCTCTTCGAACAAAAATAATTCCCTTAATGCCTGTTTAGACTTTTCAATCTGGCCCCCATCTTCCCTCTCCCCCTGTGTCGGTGTATTTCGGAACCTCAGAGCCCTATCGACTGCCTGCTGGAGCTTCTCAATTTTAGCACATCGTGTTTTGGACTGGGCAGCGGAGACTACAATTATCTGTCCTCGTAGTGTTGCCTTAAACCCCACCCACACAGAAAATAAATCTGCTGTTTCTTCGTTAATCCTAAAATACTCTGCAATCTATTCCCTTGTCTAGGCTATCCACTGGTAATCCTGTAGGAGGAGGCGATCCATCTGCCACCTAGATCTTGTCCTCTTTTCCTCCTCAATTGCCAGATCAAATTTCACAAAAGAGTGGTCCGAGAATGCATTTGCCCCTATTTTGGTACTCATGTAATTCAGTGATCGAGAGACAAGAAAATAGTTGATTCGAGAGGCATATTTAAATTGGTGAGAGTAGTATGTATATTCATTGGCTAACAGATTACTTTTACGCCATGGGTCTAGCAAATGGAACTCCAGTTTAATGGCTTTCAGGACTTTTTTGGTCTTTGGTTTAAGTTATTTTCCTCAAGTCTTGAATAAAATTGAAATTCCCTCTCATAATACAAAGCCCCGGTGTTCCCCTAAATAATTCACTGACTTTCACTAATACCACTGGACCGTAGTAGTTTACAAAATTTAATATAGTCCCATTTAATTTTCCTCCACCCAAATCCTTCTACCCAGCGGATCTCTCCGGATTTGGTCAAACTCCCCAGGCACCCCTCTACCAAAATAGATAGGTACGCCCCTTTTGGCCTTTCCAGCGAAAGCATAAAAAGCATGGGAAAAGGCTCTAGGGAGAAAGAGGATTGGGGAATTAGATTTTAGATGTGTTTCCTGTAAAAGCCACCTTATAAGCCCTCCATACTTCAGTTTGTTTAAAATTCCATTTACATTAACCGAAATGATTCTGCACTTACTGGTCATATCTAAAATGTTTCATATCAGAAAAAAACCTCAATATCCTGCTTGCTTTGCTCCATTTGCTGTTGCTCTCTTTGCTGCTATACCCATCCCACCCGCCTCTCCCCTTGACTCCTTGGACCCCCCAGAGATGTTTCAAGTGTATTTTATTTAGCACAGTTACTTAAAACCATTGCTACAACATTTCTCATTACATATCATACATTTTTAAAATATTAAAACCAGTTAAAAATCAATAAGACTAATTGATGTTTGGAATACATTGAAGAAATAAGCAGTTATTTAGCAGCATCTGACCTTTCCTTGTCAGCTGTATTGCTGTTCTGTCTAGGCATTTTCTTCTCCACTTGTTTCAAAAATTTCACAAAGCAGCAGTTAAGCTGCGTGTCCTCAGGTGCAAAACACGCCAGCAGAGCCTGTCTCCATGTGCGAATACCTCTCTGATTAAAAAGTCATTCAAAAGCTGTTTCCTTTCCTTTGTTAGTTTTTTGCAAGTACAGAGAAGGTGCAGCATATCTTCTTGCGATATACCGCATAAGCGGGATCAGATTGGTTTTTCAGCCAATATGGAAAGTGCTTTGTGCATGGCAGCAAGCCTAATCTGTATTTTAAATTTTTAATTTTTGTATATTTGGCGAATCCCAAAGCTAGATACTTTTGTGCAGCCAAGGAGGAATAGGAGCTCAAGATCATCCAGCCATGCGACCTTCTTGTTAGGGCTGCCTTGTCTTCAATCCAAGATTGATTCTTTACTATTTTCCTTGTTGATTTTTCAAGGAGGCAATGACTTATAGGGGTTGCCCAAAGTTCGGTAAGACCCAAAGTGTACATAAGAGTTGCTAAATATTTTGCCGCTGATGATGCTTATATCTGTTGTAACTCAGACCACAAGTGCCAATTTAGGGTACCTGGTTTTGTAGCGGGAATTCCGTTCTCCTACAGAACTGTGCATAGAGATTTGGAACCTCGGCGAATGAGGGTGGCCCAAAACTCACCTCAGCACCCAAAATCCCCTTACCAGGCTAGCTACAGTATCTCATTGGTCATAACAAACTCCCAATGTTTAGACAAACCCGAACATTACCTTACAATACCTCAGGTCACGTGGAACACATGAGCACTCTTTCGTTATATAATCATTTCAAACCAGAACGTGGTGTAAATGAGGACACGTGCACATTTGAAATATTTATTTACTAATACCGTTTTCTCAAACGTAGTATCTTAGATAATACAAGGAAACATATTATCAGAAGCAAAGTTATCAGCATAGTTACTAGTCCATAGAAAGCAATAGGTGACAGCATGCTAAAATACTGTAATGAATAAGGGTTAACAACACCTAATTCTCACCCGCCCTAACTAGCATATTATATTAATATCTAAGAAGGTCTCTTCGGGTTTTAGCAGGGCGGCCTCATACCTCAAGATCCTAGTATGAAGAGATCACATCAACTTCCACCAGCTCTCTGCATGCGAACCGCATCAAGTGTGTCTGTGTACTCTAAGCAAAGCAATATAAAACGCGCCTAAAGCCAGAATTTGGCAGGAGCTGCACTTATGTTATGTCTATGAAGGTGCGGAGATCAGACCTCACAACAATTCTGTGTCGAGTTATCCTTGAAGCTTCAGCACTCTCTGTACAGACATAGTTTACTAAGCAAAGCTGATATCAGTGCAATAACATATTATTCTCATGTAAATCACAACGCTCTTCTAGGTTGAAAGCTAAATCAGCAATTAAGTGTCGTGAGCAGAAGCAGCAAAAGGAAAAATGGCGTTTAAACATTTAATAAGCTCATGCTAACTTAACACAGTATATAGATAAGCAGTAACTATATGACACCCCCCCATGATCCGAGCACGGATAAGATAAGATAAGATAAGGGCCTCCTCATGAAAGCAGAGTTCAAGAACAAAGAGCAATATTTATAATTTTAAAAATCGATGGGAATTTTTTTTTAATGAATCAATTCAAAACAAAATTCAACATGTCAATACAGTGTTCACTTTTACTCAAGCCAATAGGTCTGGGAGGTGAAAAATTCAAGCAAAAGTTGTGTCAGTAAAAAACAAGGGGCCGTGATCCGAAACTTGGAAAGTTTTTAGGGCAAGACTGAATATGCAAAATATGCAGCAACAGCTTCCAACATGAAATCACCGTCTTCATCCGAAAATAATTCAGCCATCCAATTTAAAAGTGGGAAAGAACATACGTGCTGTTCTAGTACCGGAGCCTCTATTACCATCAGAGGACAGCTCGGTGGGTTCTCAAGAAAGCTAAGTGCCAAGAAATCTTGCGCTGCTTCGAGTATGTTCCAAGAACCCATTAGTCCATGCATCGCTGCCAAGGCCATAATCCTTTTGCCAGTACAAACCAACTCGACGGGACTCATCAGCTGATTAAAATCGACGTCAGGAGATACCGTCTTGCAGAGACACAAATGAAGGGCCCAGTCAAAGTCGCAGCTCAGGCAATGAAACACAGGCTGGACACATGTAAAATAGGAAAATCGAAACGATAATCCATATGCCGTGCTTAAAGTCGCAAGCGGCAAAATGCCATAATATTCAAGCATCCTGTTCCGAAACAGTGCCAGGAGGGGCTGTGCGGCTTCTTGCACAGGAAGGGCATCCATTTTTAATAAAGCAAAATATCACCAGAACGCCTGCCGCCAGTGCCAGCAAAACTGGGAATCCACCAAACAGACTTGAAAAAATAGAATGGAAGAAAGCAGGAATGACCCCAAATATTTTCTCAAATGAAGTCACGAGACCGCTGCTAACTATCTTAAAAAAGTGCGCCAGCCCAGTCTTGGAGGACGCGTTAAAGATTGAATGAACCAGTTTGCTGAAATGCAACGGCAAATCTGTATTTAAAAGGGCCTGAACCTCTGTGCGGGTGTTAGCTATGTGAAGCACAAATGTTTCTCGAGCCGAACTCAAGGCCACTTCTTTTTGGGACAAAAGAGCTCTTATTCTACTCATGCCATTGAACTCCGCTGTCAAGGTTGGGATGCGCGGCCAGATGGAAACATCCCCTTTCCCATGCGGGGGTGGGTAAAGTACATTTTTGCAGCAAACGACACGCTCTGATACGGTTACCACATAAGCAACACCTTTAATTAACCCACAACAATCTTCATTATTCAAAAGTAAATAACTACCATTTGCCAGTAAAGTAAAAGTGGGAATGATTGCGGGAACTGGTGTGCCTTTCAAAACACAGGCCAGATTAGGGCGGTCCTGGTTGCAAGAACCATGCAATTGAATGTGTCTACACATTAAGGAGTGATCTGGTGTCTCTGTACACTCCTCCCCATTCAGATAAACTTCTTGTCCGTCTTTTAAACATCTATAAGTAAATGGGAGGGACCGGACTTCATGAAGAAAAGCATTACCTAACGGTTCATATCGACCTATAGCAACATAGCGCATACAATTTGTAAATTTATATAAAGCAAACGGTAACGTTATCAAACCGTGGATAAGCCAAGTTGCAGCAGTGGCCTCTGCCACAGAGAAAGGCAAGGATTCCAACCTTTCAATATGTAACATTGAAAAAGACGCATCTCGCATTGAAAGCAAGCGTTGTTTGTCAGTTAAATTAAAAGGGGCAAAGAGAGAGGACACATTCATGTAGGTCCATGGCACCTTGCCAGACTTCAACGTCTGCAGGGTCCATGCAAATTGCATGATAGAACGCAATTGATTTTGACCATGGTACAATACAGACACCCCATCCTGCACAATATCCACTACAGAGGACACAATATAGTCTAACGTGTAAATTCAGGAAGAAAGCATGTTAATACTATTATCGACTACTGCAAGCACTTTTTCTAGATTAGCTTGATCAATAGCTCTAAGGCGTGTCGCCGCCTCAATCTGTGATGTCTTCCAGATTTCATTGTAAATAGCATATATCCATCTTTTTGATCTACCACTAGCCGGGCCTTTTATGAAATCATTTAAATCCACATCCTCATTCAGCTTGGATAGATGCAGTTTAACCGCAGCCAAGGTAGAATGTTTCAGCCAATTCTGACATAATTTGCCCACTGAATAAGTCGTGACAGAATGGTCAGCTTCAAAACGTGGATCTGGTCTGACCTGTTTAAAACCATCAGATAAACCCAGAAAACGGTGCTGGCATGAATCAGCACTTCTGTGCCATATCAGCCAACCTTTTGGATCCATACTGGATATGTTAAAGGATGAATTTAGCAAAAGGGTCTGCAAGTCCCTAATGGAAAACTAAGTAAAATTATTCCAGCCAGAATAGTCTTCTAACTCAGGGATGGTAGGAGTATTTAATTTTTTAGAAGTAGCCAATCCAAAGCATGCTGTTTGTGAAATAGTAGAATTCAGAAACAACATATGATTTGGGACGAGGCATGCTCGGTGCAAAGCCTTTGTGTGCCTTGTACCTGCCAGCTTTTAGAACCCCAAACTGATTTAAGGTCAATAGTTTCCTTACACAATTCATAGCCGCCAACAGCCAGCTGATCAAGAAAGGACTTCGAGTACAATAATTTGGTATTGGTAAGTCTAACCTTGGACATCGGCTTCTGTGTCATTTTAAAATAAAAGGACTCGGGATTGGACTGATTGAAGTCGGTAAAATAAGTGTACTTTTTCAAAAAAGTACTTGAACTGCCTTGTATAGGAGCTGGGCAATGCTCCCATTGTGTATAATTTACAGTATTCCTTCTGGAATTAGTTTTATGTAAGAAGTGATTGCCAAAATGGTGAAAACAAAACAAATCACCATAATTAGCAGATTCTAAGTACAAATCTTCAGCATCAAAGGCTCCATAGTATTTCAAATCAGAAAACAAAGTCTCTACGGCCTGAACATCCCAATCATCAGAACGTATGTTTTGTTTCACTACATCCCCCATGTTAACTCTAAGGGGCCTATTATGATTGCGGAATTTCCGCATCCTCCGGGCCGGTGGAAGCCACCGCCGGCCCGGAGGATGCGGAAAAACGGCAGCGGACCCACCAAAGACCCACCGCCACATTAGGATGGCTGGTGGGTCCTGGTTTCCGTCTGCCGCTTTTCCGCCTCGGTTGGCTCTAATATGGAGGCGGTGTCTCTCAGACACCGTCCGCCATATTAGGATTGCTGCCAAGATATGCTTTTCTGCGACTGGTTTACCGCCGTTGAAAAGCATACGGATCTTCACTGCAGGGGCCCGTTGCAGGCCCCCTAGGTGAAGGGGGGTGGGAGGTGCACATGGGGGGTACCTATGGTACCCCCCTGTATTTGTATGCAGAAAGCGGCAGGCACCTCGCGGTGCCTGCCACTTTCTACATACAAATGCAATGCGTGCCTTTTTAACATTGCTGCGGGTGCAGCGTGAAGCTGCACCCGCCGCAATGTTAAAAATAGAGGATGTCACCGTCAGGGTGGCGGTCACATCCTAATAGCACAGGAGGGAACGCCGCAGCCCATGCGGACGTTCCTTCATCCTCGGTGATCGCGGACGGACTCAAGTCCGTCCGCGATCATAATCGGCCCCTAAGTACATTAGGGACATTAACAACCTCAGTAGGGCCATGAATTTGAAATCTAACCGCATCCCACACAATCCCATCAAGGACAGGCCAAGCAGTGATGTTAACAAATGTCAAGTCACTTTTCAGTCTGTGTGCAGAATGCGACGAGGAAAGATGGGCCAAAGTTCCATTGAGATGACGAATGCATGTTCTTTCCTCGACATAGTGTCCATTGACAATACGAAAAAAATAAAACACAAAACCAATTGACATAAAAAGGTAAATTGAAAAAAGTACCAGCCAAATATATGTCCAAGGGGGAATCAAAAAATGTTTTTTAAATAAGCTGGCATAAACTGCAAACCGTGAGGGCTTCTTCGAGGCATTGGAAACAGTGTCAAAAGAAAATCTGGATTCTGTGGCCAAACGTGTTTGCAGATCAGGCATAGATAAGTCAGTGGGGTAAGTGTAATCAATGTCATCCTGGTCTGTACCAGGCAAAGTACTTAATAAAGGACTGGAAATTGCAGGTAACTCGATGGCCACTTCTGGTTCAGGATTAGAGGCAGTGGCCAAAATAGAATTTCTCACAATGGAAGGACAGGAAACTGCCGAAGTCATACTAAGAAGAATCGGCCACTCTGTGAATCTTGACATTGTCAATTGAGATAAACCTGTTTTCCTTACGACCTGGAAGCGGAGGTAAAATGACTGTTCTTGTGCCCTTCACTCCAAGGACTGGAACCGGAGCTCGATAGGAAGGTCCAAATTCTTTCTTGTTATCGATCTTCTCTCGAACCAATTCTCCAACTTGGGGTAGCCAGCCAACTACCGGGATCTGCAACGCATCATCCGACGTGGAGGGCAAATGTTCCTTTGCAAGACTGTCTCTGGTCTTTTGTAGATCCTGTAAAACATTGCAAAGTTCATCTACGTCAAAGGTTGTGGCGCGAGCCACGCAGTCTAGACCATCAAGGTCAGTGACGTACATCTTGATGCCAAAGAGCATTTCGTATGGGGTCCGCCCACCCAGAGACCTTCTATGGAGATTATGCTGCGCACGGCATTGCGCACGCCATTGAGGTGGGCCAGCCAGTTTCTGCCAGTGCCTATAACTCGAGCTGTCAATGATTGCTTTAAGTCACGGTTCATTCGCTCCACTACACTATTACCCTCAGGTCTGTAGGGAGACAAAAACTTGACTTGGACCCCCATCGAAGTCATGGCATCCTTATACGCCTTAGAGGCGAAAGCCGGACCCTGATCCGAATGGAAGGTACCACAGACAAAAATCCCTACAAAGACACGCAAATCTCTATGACAGTCCGTGAATCAGCGCTGCGATGAGGCCATACCCACACAAAGCGTGTGCATGAATCAACTGCTACTAAGATGTACTTATACGCAGTATCAGAGGAAAAAGGACCGCAGTGGTCTAAATAAACACAACCTAGCGGTTTATTAAATATGTACAACTGTGTCTGTGGCGGTCGCGCAGCAGTTGAAGGTTTAATCTGCTCGCAAATGTCACATTGAAGGACATATTCTCGTGTCTGTTTTTACAGTCCCCGCCACCAGAAACGTTGTTGTAATTGAGCTACAGTGGCCGAGACGCCCGCATGCGCAGACGCCACACCTTCATGCGCCGCTGTAATCAAAGTAGCCCTGCGATCCGAGTTGGGAATCAAACGTTCTCCAACTTCAGGAATTTTCACAAAAGGAACCTTTTCGGGACTTAAGTGGTATGTGTACTTCGAAGGGAACCCCGTAGGATGTTTACCTCCCTTCTCAGTGGCAGCAACAGCCTCCAAGATGTCATCATCAATCTTACTTTTGCACCGTGTAACTGCTGCAACTAAATACGTAGACACCGCTGATTTCGCTGCTTCATCAGCAAGCGGGTTACCGACAGCGTGAACTCCCACACGCTGATGGCTGAGAGTATGAATCACAAACACGAGTGGCAACTGAGCCCTAAGCTCAGCCACTCAAACCCAGATCATCTTGTGTTTTATTGTGCTACCCTTGGAATCACGAAAATCATTCTAAATCCAAAAGAACAAGTTTTCATTGTAAGACTGGACACAGTAGTAAGAATCACTCACAATAAGAGTAGTCACACTAGGATCAGCGTACTCCAACGCGAGTAAAAGAGCACGAAGCTCTGCCAATTGTGCGGTGCAGTCCCCTGGAGTCTGCTTGTGCACAATCCTGGACTTGAACTCATCGTTCACCATGGCACCGACCACAATGGCGCATGCGGAAACGTAGGCATGTTTAGAGCCATGCGCAACCTGCGCCGACCCATCACTGTAAATGATGCAATGGAAGTCCTCCAAAGGTCGCATAGCTAGAGGAGCAGGATGAACGAATTCATACTGCAAGTACTTCTGCGACCGTAATGAGGCATCAAAAATAAACGTGACATCCGTGGACGTCAAGGAAGCAGCCCATTGAATCCACCGAGGGTGCAAAGCTTTAGAATTTGGTACACTGGCTTTCGTAACTGCCTCCAAATGAGGACAGGGTGTAACAACCAACATGCGTTTTTCCTGTGACAGAGCACGTTCCTTAAGAATCGCCATCTGCACAGCCGTTAAAACTTTCTCCACAGTGGAAAACTGCATTTCAGCCGAAGTGTCTAAGTGTGACTTGTAAGCAATAGGTACTGTGTCTCCTTCATTAAAAGTGAGGTACAGGAAACCCACCATCCCAGGAATGATTCTTATCACCAGGTTAGTGTGGTTATCACGAGTCAGTAAGAATTTAAAAGCGAGCAGATCAGCCTGCAAGGATTGCAAGATGGCTGAGTGCTCAGGCAGCCAGCATGATTTGGAAAAAGTTGGTTGTATCAAAGCATACAAAGGCTTGATACGCTGGGCATATTCCATAATGTATGTTCTCCCGAAATTTAAAAAACCCAGTAAAGACTGTAATTTTTTCAGTGTTGTAGGAGCGCGCAACTGGGAGCATTTCTCAAAGAAGTGAGGAGCCAAACCTCTACCTTCATTGTTGAGCTCATAGCCCAGGAACAACACTGTGTACTCTGCAATGTGCGATTTTGCAAAGTTAAATTTGTAACCCATGTCTGCAAAGTTACAAATGATGGAGTTCATTCGACACAGATGCTCCCAAATTTCGTCGTCTGTGAGAAATATGTCATCCACATACAAGCATGCATCTGGATCGATTCTCTCTAAAAGAGAGACAATGCCAGCGGTAAAAATCCCAGGACTATTCCTATAGCCCATTGGGAGACGCCGAAATTGTTTTTGGACCCCGGTGCAAGTAAAGCTGGTCCATTGGGAGCTAAAACTATCCAATCTATGGGCATAAAAACCGTTGGAAATGTCAAGCGTGGTCTTAAAACGCTTACACACAAGACTATCCATTAGGGCAGAGCCGTGAGTATTCTGTACTGCACAGTTACGGCAATGCGAGTTTAAATGCCGGTAATCCAATACCAAACGATATGAACCATCAGGTTTGGTCACAGTAAAAAGAGGGTTATTCATCGGTGCCACACCTGTTTCAATTACTCCCTGATATTCCAATTGTTCAAGGATTGCCGCGACGGAAGTCTTGGCTTCACGCCGTATGGGATATTGAGGTTGAGGCTGCGGCTGAGACCGTAAAGGAATCTTGTGGCAAGGGGACAATTTATCCCAACCACATTGGTTACGGTACAGAGCCGGTGCTAGAGCCATAGCCCACTCTTCTCCAAAATGCAGCGCATCCTCTTTCGAGACTGTGTTCGCGAAACTCGGGAGGATTACCTCCTCCCCTCGCAGTGCTGCGAGCACAAAAGGTGGGGGCCAGTCAGCCTCCGAAAGCAAAATGTCATACGTAGACAAAAGATTTTCCCAAAATACCCCTTTGATGGTACGTTGTATGTCACCTTCTATCAACAGGACAATTTCATAAAGTCTATCAGGGGGAGCAACTCTTGTATCGGCTGTTTCTATCACGACATAAATATCAGTCGCTGTCACCTTCAGTAGTGGACGGAGGGCCTCCCTCACAATGGTAATCTCTGCCGCGCTGTCCAGCAAAGTCAGAGCCCATGTCCGATTCCGAAGCCACGTTCTCACTATCTGTGGCATATCGATGCACTGTTAAAGCTGCGACTTTCTTTTTGGCCCACTGCGGTCTCTTCAGCGTTGAGCCGTCCTGCTTTCCTGTACCATCTGTCTGGCGGGGCTGGTCACGTCCTTGCTGACCACCCGGACCCCTTCTGCCTCCTCCACCACCGGTCTTCGGGGCCGAAGAGTCCTGAAAGGAACGAGGAGAGCGTTGATCAGAAACCTGAAATCGATCAGGTGATTTAATCGTCGCGCGATCGCGCAAGTCATAAACACGTTCTGTTTGTGCAGGCATTGGAGACGTCTGCTGTTGTTGCTGTTGCTTACCCTGTTTCTGTTTCTTAGGCCAATTTTGTTTTTTGGACTTGGGCTGAACTTCCGTTTCTGAAGTCTGCCCCTGGGGTTGCTTTTTCTCTTTGACAGAAAAAGGCTTCTGAGCCTTGCTGTTGCGACCCACTTTTCTATAAGCAGCCACAATAATCCTCGCTAACTGCCTGGGTTTATCGGCATCGGGAATCGCCTCCAAAGCATTAGCTACCTGAAAGTTCACTGCATGCCCCTTGACATTAGCAAGAATGAGATCGCAAACTATATCAAAGGAGCCACAAAGGCGCATACCCAATTCAACCGCTGCCTCCGGTCCGTGATCATCTTGAACACGATTAATGATCGTAGGCAGAACAGCCATAGACGGAGTGCCGTAACACCTCGCATAGACCGCCGCAAATGTTTTTCCCCAGGTTTCACAGTCAACGAGTTCGGGGGCCAAATCCTTCGGTAAACTAATCGTTAAGATCCTATGTTTATCACCAGGATTAGTATTAGGAAATACTGCTTCCAGCTGGTCAAATTTCTCGGCAAGCCAGAAAGGAAAATCATCCTTTTCCTGGGGACGCTTGCCCATTACAGCATTGACCATAACAGGACTGAGCTTTAAACTGCCCTGTCCCGCTGGAAGAGCCGGACCCCCCGGGGGCCAACCCGGGAGATGACGACCTATGTATTGCACTAATGCACGAATCACGGTAATAGAAACCACATGTAGTCTACGAACCTCCGCTAAGGTACAATTGCCGTGTTGTGGATGAGGAGTAAATCCAGCCAAAACAGGCCAATTTGCGCCTGGAATGGACAAAGGACCTAACCTCGGAGCGGTTAAAGAATGGGGTAGGGCGCCACCAAACCAAACGCGATGCTGCCAATGGTCAATAGGTACCTCCAGTGCCCTGTACGGAGTATATTCATTCGGCACAGGTGAGGGAGTGTAAGTGTGGAACACACCAGAATTAGCGTCCACAGCTGGAAATGTCACCCACGAATAAAAGAGTTTGTATGGGTAAGCTGCTTCCGCACTCACCACCAAAATCACAGCCAAGCCATCAACGGGTACATTGTAAGTTTTCAAATGATTGCGCACCGCAATGCGACTATGCTGCGGAATGTCCACAGGCTGGGCCATGACTGCACAGGAGCGTAGAAAAACAAAGCAAACTTTGTAGCACAACTGGGTAGTAATTCAAGGAAACCGTTTTAGAAAGATTCAAGCTTCAAAAGACCTATTTCAAAAATAGGTAGGTTTTTCCGACACCACCGTTTTCTGGAAACGACAGTGAAGGGGTTAAGGTTTGAATGATATACTACTCGAGTGTCATGATATAAGACCACCAACGAATGGGCGCCATGTAGCGGGAATTCCGTTCTCCTACAGAACTGTGCATAGAGATTTGGAACCTCGGGGAATTAGGGTGGCCCAAAACTCACCTCAGTACCCAAAATCCCCTTACCAGGCTAGCTACAGCGTCTCATTGGTCATAACAAACTCCCAATGTTTATACAAACCAGAACATGAACTTACAATACCTCAGGTCATGCGGAACACATGAGCACTCTTTCGTTATATAATCATTTCAAACCAGAACGTGGAGTAAATGAGGACACGTGCACATTTGAAATATTTATTTACTAATGCCGTTTTCTCAAACGCAGTATCTTAGATAATACAAGGAAACATATTATCAGAAGCAAAGTTATCAGCATAGTTACAAGTCCATAGAAAGCAAAAGGTGACAGCATGCTAAAATACTGTAATGAATAAGGGTTAACAACACCTAATTCTCACCCTCCCTAACTAGCATATTATATTAATATCTAAGAAGGTCTCTTTGGGTTTTAGCAGGGCGGCCCCATACCTCAAGATCCTAGTATGAAGAGATCACATCAACTTCCACCAGCTCTCTGCATGCGAACCGCATCAAGTGTGTCTGTGTACTCTAAGCAAAGTAATATAAAATGTGCCTAAAGCCAGAATTTGGCAGGAGCTGCGCTTATGTTATGTCTATGAAGGTGCGGAGATCAGACCTCAAAACAATTCTGTGTCGAGTTATCCTTGAAGCTTCAGCACTCTCTGTACAGACATAGTTTACTAAGCAAAGCTGATATCAGTGCAATAACATATTATTCTCATGTAAATCACAACGCTCGTTTAGGTTGAAAGCTAAATCAACAATTAAGTGTCGTGTGCAGAAGCAGCAAAAGTAAAGATGGCGTTTAACCATTTAATAAGCTCATGCTAACTTAACACAGTATATAGATAAGCGGTAACTATATGGCAGTTTGGATTTCCTTACTTTATCCCAGAAGATGACTATCAGACCTATTCTTGCAATGGTCTGTTTTTGAACTCCAAACTCGAGCCTGATTTGTGCTGGGGAGACTCGTGTTGGTAAACCAAAAATTATTCTATGCACTTTTGCGACCACAGCATCCACGAGCTTCGAGTCTCTTCCCCTCTGTTTATCACTCCCATAGGTTATTTTAGGTAGAAGTTGTGCTCGTATAACTTCAACCAATGGGGCAAGTGAGAGGCCCGTCAGTTTGGAATTGAGGTTTCTCACTAATGCGGCTAGGGCTATACCCTTCCTTTTAATTGTATCTCTTTGGGTTACAAAGTGCCCACCTTTATCGATAATCACCCCCAGATATTTGTACTCTGTAACTGAATCTATACGAGTCTTGTCCTAAAACCAGACAGGTGTTTTCTTAAAGTTCCTTTTAATTGTCATGGTTTTGTTTTTTTCCAGGTTAATATTTAAATTGTCAGCCTAAGAGTACTGAAACGTGATATCAATAAGATGGTATAGACCCACCTTCGTTTGGCTGATCAAAACTAAGTCATCAGCGTGAAGTAAGCATGGTAGTACTAGGTTGAAATGAAATGAAAAAGAAACTTGATTAAGCGCTCTGTGGCCAAGCGGCTTCCTGGCGCTGGAGGGGGGGGGAAACGGATTCTACACTGCAACCGGGGAACTAGCCGGGGAAAGCCTGGAGAAAAAGAAAAGTTTTTAATGCTTTACGGAAAGAAGGGTAGGTAGGGATCGATCGGATGGATAATGGAAGACTATTCCAAAGCTGGGGGGCCAACACCGAGAAACGAGTACCGCCGATTCGGGCTTTGCGGTAGCGGGGGACTTGAAGAAGGAGTTGAGAAGATGAACGAAGAGTGCGAGCTGGAGTGTAGGGGGTGATCAGAGAAACAATAAAAAGAGGGGCAGAATGGGTGTAGGCTAAAAAGGCTAAGCATGCTAATTTGAAAGAAGAACGAAAGCGTACAGGAAGCCAGTGAAGGGACTTGAGGACGGGTGTGATGTGAGAGAATTTGGGGAGGTGAAAGATGAGCCGGGCGGCTTGATTTTGGATGGCCTGAAGCCGGCGCATTTCAAAGGCAGGGATACCGGCATAGAGGCCGTTCCCGTAATCAAGGCGGGAAGTGATGAGGGCCGTGATGATGGATTTGAGGGCGTCAGTGGAAAAGAAACGGGAGATTTTACGGATGAGACGGAGGGATAGAAAACAAGATGAGATTACAGAGCTAACTTGGGAGTGCATGGAGAGGTCATTGCTGACCTTGATACCTAGAGTGCGAACAGAAGGGACTGGGAGAGGGGGGGTACCAAGAGAAAGGGGCCAGTGAGTTGGGGACCAGGGATTAGAGGGACCACCAGTGAGGACAAGCTCCGTCTTGTGAGGATTCAACTTAAGGTGGTTTGTGATCATCCAATCCGAAATAAAGACTAAAGTGGAACTAAAAAAGGAGGAAGAGTCAGGAGTAGAGAGATCAAAGATGAGCTGGAGGTCGTCAGCGTAGTTGTACACGGAGACCCCCAGCTCGCGGAGAGAAAAGATGAGAGGGTAGATATAAAGATTAAAGAGAAGAGGGGAGAGGGAAGAACCTTGGGGAACCCCACACACAAGAGGGCGGGGGGGGCGGAAAAACCAGCGAGCTGGACTGCCTGGGACCTATCCTGGAGAAAGGACTTCAGCCAGGAGAGTGCTACACCCCTAATGCCGGCTGCGCTGACACGGTCGAGAAGAATGGCATGGTCAACCGTGTCAAACGCAGCCGACAGGTCGAGGAGCACCAACGCCTGGGGGAGATTGGAATCAGCCCTTTCCTTAAGCTCGTCCAAGACAGCGGTGACAACAGTCTCGGTGGAGTGGCCCGGGCGGAAACCCGCTTGATGGGAGGCTAAGAGGCCATGCTTCTCAATATGTGAGGACAGGCAAGATGTAACGTGGCTTTCCACGATCTTCCCCAAATAGGGAAGAAGAGAGATGGGCCTGAAATTGGAGGGAGAGGAAGGGTCCAAGCCAGGTTTTTTTATTATAGGGAGAACAGTGGCGGTTTTGAAGGAGGAGGGAACAGATCCGAGGGCCAGGGACGAATTGAGGAGTGTAAGCGGGGGTCCAGGACAGTGAGCAAAGAGGGTTTGAAGAATCCGAGCCGGAGCGCAATCAGCTGGTGAGCCCGACTTGACCTTAACAAGCAGAGCGGAAAATTGTGCAGCAGAGATAGGGGGGAAGTGATCTAACAAAAAAGGCGGCGGGGGGAGAAGGGGGATGATCTGGGTTTGAGAGACTGCAGGAATGTTAGCTTTAATGATAGTGATCTTATCGATAAAGTAATTGTTGAGTGAGAGACAAAACGGTAGGGATGGGGCAAAATTAATATTAGTGCGATCAGATGTGGTAAGTTGTTTTACAAGTGAAAAGATCTCTCGAGGTTTGTTTGAAGAACGGACAACTTTTTCAGAGAAGTAATCTGTTTTTGCCAAGATAATGGCTTTTTTGTAACTATTAAGCAGTGATTTGTATTTGGTTCGGAGGAGGGGACAGTAGTTGCGCCTCCAATAACGCTCCGATCGCCTAAGGTTGAGTTTAAGCTCTTTGAGTTCACTAGTGAACCATCTGTGGGCCTCATGGGGCCCCACAGATTTGATGTTTTTAAGAGGGGCGACGAGGTCACAGGAGGAAGAAAGCCAGGCACGAACAGCGTCGGCTTGAGCTTCAAGAGGGAAATCCGTCATGTCGGGTACTGTGGAAGCCAGAGAAGAAGAGAGAAGAGAAAGATCTGTCTGGTTCCAGCAGCGGGCTGTCAGATTTTTGGAGAGAGGGGTTTTTGCATAAGAAGGGAGGGGAATATTAAAGGAGATTAAAAAGTGATCCGACCAGAGACAAGGAAGGGTGGAGAGAACGGAAAGGGGGCGACGCAGAGACCAAATTTGGTCCAAGGTGTGACCCTTAACGTGAGTGGAGGAAAAGATGTGAGGAATAAAGTTTAGTGACTGGAGAGTCGCAGAGAAGTCTTTGGAAGATAGACTTTCTCTAGGATCGTCGGGCCAGTAATTGAAGTCCCCTAGTAGGACAACTGACGAGTTGTTGACTGCCAAAGTGGCCAGGATGTCTTGTAATAGGGGAACGAATTGAGGCATGGGCAGAGGGGGCCGGTAAACAAGGACAAAAGTGAGGGGGTCGATAAGATTGGTGGACCGAGCGACCAGAAAATCCACGTTGGATATTGGAGAGTGATCGAGAAGCTGAAATTTCAGCGTGGATCGGATAATCATTGCCACGCCGCCGCCGGCTTTTCCGACCGGGCGGTCCATGCGGAGGGCATAATGTGTGTCAGGAAGAATAGCTAGAAGGTCAGGGAGTGAATCAATAGAAAACCAGGTCTCCGTGAGGAAGAGATAGTCGGGACTGTCTGAGGATAGCAGGTTGAAAAGTTCAATTTGGTGCTTAACTGCTGACCGGGTGTTTAGCAGTAGAGCGGAAGCTACGGGGAGTGACGGTGTGAGAGAGGGGGTTACCTGATGAACCGCGGGGGAGGAGGTGGGGGGAAAAGAAGATGGGAGTGAAGATAGACAAGGAGGCGCAGAAATACCGTGTGAATCAAGGCGTGAGGCTACCGAAGGAGGGACGGGAATAGGAACCATAAGTGCGGATAATTGTGCGGAGGTGTATGACACAGGTCGGGCAGGGTCTGTGGCCCCTGGTCCCGGCCGGTCGCGGACGGGCGCAGACGGGCTTGCCTTAGGCATGCCTTCGGCGCGCAAACGGCGTGCCCGCTGCGCCCGTCCGCTGTGCGTACGGTGGAAGCACATGATTTGTAGGGCCGGTTAGGGGCGTGGCCAGGAAGAGTGGGCGTGGCCAGGGGAGCGGCCGCTGAAGGCGGCGAACGGGTAGTCCTATGGCCGCTGCAGCGTTAACCTCGGCTGCGCGGGAAGGGCTGAGGCAAGGGAGAAGTCCCTGGATGCAGGGTAGGGTAAGTTAAAAAAGCGCTAAGCGAGCGCTGTGCTAAATAAGTATTTTTAAAAATCAGGGCTTGGCTGTAACTCCCGCGGAAGGCAGGGGAGGAATCCGAGTGATGTGAGCTCGTAGTCAGCTCCTTGTTAAGGACCCAGGTGGGCGTGGCCAGGAAGAGTGGGCGTGTCCGGGGGAGCGGCCGCTGAAGGCGGCGAACGGGTAGTCCTATGGCCGCTGCAGCGTTAACCTCGGCTGCGCGGGAAGGGCTGAGGCAAGGGAGAAGTCCCTGGATGCAGGGTAGGGTAAGTTAAAAAAGCGCTAAGCGAGCGCTGTGCTAAATAAGTATTTTTAAAAATCAGGGCTTGGCTGTAACTCCCGCGGAAGGCAGGGGAGAAATCCGAGTGATGTGAGCTCGTAGTCAGCTCCTTGTTAAGGATCCAGGTGGGCGTGGCCAGGAAGAGTGGGCGTGGCCGGGGGAGCGGCCGCTGAAGGCGGCGAACGGGTAGTCCTATGGCCGCTGCAGCGTTAACCTCGGCTGCGCGGGAAGGGCTGAGGCAAGGGAGAAGTCCCTGGATGCAGGGTAGGGTAAGTTAAAAAAGCGCTAAGCGAGCGCTGTGCTAAATAAGTATTTTTAAAAATCAGGGCTTGGCTGTAACTCCCGCGGAAGGCAGGGGAGGAATCCGAGTGATATGAGCTCGTAGTCAGCTCCTTGTTAAGGACCCAGGTGGGCGTGGCCAGGAAGAGTGGGCGTGGCCGGGGGAGCGGCCGCTGAAGGCGGCGAACGGGTAGTCCTATGGCCGCTGCAGCGTTAACCTCAGCTGCGCGGGAAGGGCTGAGGCAAGGGAGAAGTCCCTGGATGCAGGGTAGGGTAAGTTAAAAAAGCGCTAAGCGAGCGCTGTGCTAAATAAGTATTTTTAAAAATCAGGGCTTGGCTGTAACTCCCGCGGAAGGCAGGGGAGGAATCCGAGTGATGAAGGTTCCCAATCTTTGGAGAGTGTGAATTACTGGCATTTAGTAGCGGGATCAGATCTGCAAAAAACTGATTAAATAGCGTCGGGGCCAATACGCAACCTTGCTTGAGGCCTTTTGTAGTTGGGATTTTCCTTGATAGAGTTGACCCATCACCCAGCTTTACTTGAACCTAGGTCCTATTATGCAGGTTCGGTAAAGCCTGGGGAATGTCCCAGCCTGCCAGTTTCAACCACCGTCTGTGACGATTTACATGATTGAAAGCTGCCCGGTAATCGATGAAGCACAAATATAGTGGCATTCTTGTAATCTCGGCCTCATCAAATAACAGAGCCATAGTTGTTATGTTTGTTATGGTCCCAACAGATTTGGAGAAGCCAGTATGATTTAGGGGGATGATTTAATTGTATTTCGCCCAGAGTTGTAGTTCGTCCAACAAAGTACTGGCAAAATATTTTGCCTCATTGTCCAAGAGGGCAACTAACCGACTGAGTCTTGTCACCTGATTTAAAGTTTGGCGAATTTATCAAAGTCCACCAGGTTGGAGGGAGTACGCCTGTCATTCTTATGTCCATAAACAGAGGACTACGTGCTTTCGCCCAATATTCTATATCTTGTTTGTAAAGCACAGGTGGAATTCCATTGGGTCTTGGTGGCCCTTCTTGCCTTCCCTTCTTGATGTAACTGTTGATTGATTTCATGTAGTCATTTAAGGGTGTGACTCCCAGTAATTCTCCTTCATACCATTCCTCTGATATTGCATTTCCCTCGTTGGGTTGATATTCCAAGGTGATAGGTCTCTGTGTTGAATCCATGCTAGCTTCTGTGTGCAATAAAGCTTTTTCTTGATGAAAGTGATTTCCAAGATAAGTGGCCCAATCTTCCACGGATATATTTGAAGACAGACCCTCGTGCATTGGATGGGTGAATCATTTTATTGTTTCCCAGAATCTCGCACTGTTTTTCAACTAAGAGTCCGCATGCAGTTTCACCCATAGAATATTATCATTGTCATGTCTGGCTTCCCAAATTGCTAGTTTCGGCCGTGTTTTCTGCTGTCGCAATTCAGCTAGATTTGTGATGTTGTTTGGAGACAGGCGCACCTGCCGCAAGGAGTAATTAATACTATTTTTGATGGATTTTATCTTGCTATTTTGCGGCATGGTGAAGTTAGTGTGGCCTCTTTAACCCTGCACGGGACTCACATCTAAGCATCTAAGCACACCTGTCCCACTCGGGGTGGCAAATGCAGTTGATGGACAGAATGCAGAACAATGTCATACATTCACCCCAGTACAGAGATCTGGGCCTAAATCCATTGTTTTTTTGCTCACGATGCCATTCCAGTTTGAACATGGCCATATGCAAATCAGTCTTGACCCTGTGCCCCATGGGAACAGTCCAGCCCAAACTGCCAAGCCATGTCTTCCCTGGACCGGAAACAAGCATCCTAGGACCTGTTTCTGGCTTATCAGCCATCATTAGCCAGGCTAGCTTGAATCCAGTGGCAAAGTGAGCAAGGGACCCACCTCTGGGCATACCCAGCCAACTTAGGGCGAACAAAGCAAAACTAAGGGGGTTGATGGACGGAGTGTTGAACATTGCAAGCACTCACCCCCAGTCAACTAATCTGGGTTTAATTCATCATCATTCTTTAGCTCACTCCGCCACCCCAGTTCAGACATGGCCATATGCGAATCGGTCTGACTCTGTGCCTCATGGGAACAGTCCAGCCCAAACTGCCAAGCCATGTCTTCCCTGGACCAGAAACAAGCATCCTGGGACCGGTTTCTGGCTAATCAGCTGTCATCAGCCAGGATAGCTTGAATCCAGTGGCAAAGTGAGCAGGGGACCCAAATCTGGGCATACTGTGTTAACTTAGGGTAAACAAAGCAAAACCAAAGGGGATGATGGACGGAGTGTTGAACATTGCAAGCACTCACTCCCAGTCAACTGATCTGGGTTTAAACCATCATCATTCTTTAGCTCACTCCACCACCCCAGTTCAGACATGGCCATATGCAAATCAGTCTGACCCTGTGCCTCATGGGAACAGTCCAGCCCGAGCTGCCAAGCCATGTCTTCCCTGGACCAGAAACAGGCCTATTGGAACCGGTTTCTGGCTAATCAGCCATCATCAGCCAGGCTAGCTTAAATCCAGTGACAAAGTGAGCAAGGGACCCACGTCTGGGCACACTCTGCCAACTTAGTGCGAACAAAGCAAAACAAAAAGGGGATGATAAACGAAGTGTTGAACATTGCAAGCACTCACCCCCAGTCAACTGATCTGGGTTTAATATATCATCATTCTTTAGCTAACTCCGCCACCCCAGTTCAGACATGGCCATATGCAAATTAGTCTGACCCTGTGCCTCATGGGAATAGTCCAGCCCGAACTGCCAAGCTATGTCTCCCTGGACCGGAATCAAGCTTCCTGGGACCAGTTTTTGGCTAATCAGCTGTCATCAGCCAGGCTAGCTTTAATCCAGTGGCAAGGTGAGCAAGGGACCCATGTCTGGGCATACCCTGCCAACTTAGGGCGAACATAGCAAAACCAAAGGGGATGATGGACGGAGTGTTAAACATTGTAAGCACTCACCCCCAGTCAACTGATCTGGGTTTAATCCATCATCATTCTTTAGCTCACTCCGCCACCCCAGTTCAGACATGGCCATCTGCAAATCAGTCTGACCCTGTGCCTCATGGGAACAGTCCAGCCTGAACTGCCAAGCCATGTCTTCCCTGGACCGGAAAGAAGCATCCTGGAACCAGTTTCTGGCTAATCAGCCGTCATCAGCCAGGCTAGCTTGAATCCAGTGGCAAAGTGAGCAAGGGACCCAGGTCTGGGCATACCCTGCCAACTTAGGGCCAACAAGGCAAAACCAATCAGGGAGACAAGGAGACAGGGAAAGGGGGCTGTGGGAGGTGAGTTGGTGTGAGTTGAGTAACACCATACGCCACCATGCACTAGGCACCATTCACCACCATACACCACAGTCCAGCCGCACCCACCTGGTTCTACCAGGATTGTAGACTCTCATCTTGCTTCTTCTCTGTCACCCTGGTCAAGCCTGGTTGCAATTTGACGGGTGCTCAAGTGGGTAGCAAGCGAATGGTGGATGGCAGGAGGCAGGCTGTGGGAGACAGGAGGAGGGGGGATGGCAGTCAGCAGGTCACCGACAAGTTCAGTCCTCTGATCTACCTAGCCATATTCGCCTCTTCGAAGATGTGGGGTTTGTTGTTAGTTTGGCTGCTTGACGGCCGATCAGACTTCCTGAGCGGGAGATCAGGCGGGCCTCGCGGCTCTATGGCGGGAGATCAGGCGAGAGTCTCAGGGCACCCACGTCCCTCGCGGCACCTGTGGCACTCGCGGCACCCACTGATCTGTGGCTCCATAGTTTCCATAATTCCTGTGTTCCTGCAGTTCAAGCACACAGTGAAGTTCCCCCGGTGCTCGTGGCGCTCAGTCGCGGTACCAGAGCCGCCGGAGCCGCTGCTTCTCTCTTCCTCTCCTTTTCGTGGCTCACTGTTTCCTGTTTGCTTCTCTCTAGTTACTTCCCCCAGAGATGTGGTTATCCCCTCAGGCCCCGCAATCCACATCTCTACCCCCCTGCTTACCAATGGGGTGCCCTGTTCCTACACCTTAGGCAATCTACCCCCCCACCTAACAGGAGAGACCCAGTGAACATAAATAAAACATTAATAATTTCCACAAATTGATTCTGCACACATTCAGCTCAGAGTAGTAATCCCTCTCAATAGCTCCTGAGCTTCCTCTATGTGTGAGAGCATATGGAACTTTCCTCTAACCAGCACCCTTAACTTTGATTGCTGTGCGATGGATGCCTGAGCCCCCTGTGCTTTGGGAATACAACTAATGGGCTCGACCAGGGACTACAGGAGGACTCAACTACCCCCAGGATCAGCATCATGGACACCTCATCCGTAATGTTAGCCCTCACCTTGTCAGAAAGGCTTTACATTTTGTTTTTGACAGGCATACTGTCTCAGGTGTCAGAGTGGGGGGGGGGGGACATAGGACCGGCTTTAGAGCTTTTGGCGCCCAGTGTGACAATCAGCTTTGGCACCCCCATGACCTCCTCCTCGGATTCACTTACTACCACCAGGCAAAAGTGCCCCTTTTCACTCCATAGCTCCTCTCTCACATATATTTCATTTGTTTTAAGGCACTGGTAAATGTTGGCTTTACTAATAACAATGTATATCTACCAAAGCAAACCCTTTTTATCAACATTAGGAATAGATAATGAAAGACTGAGGAAAAAACATTATGTCCTAACTATTTTATGAAGTTTGCATGCAGCCTTTTGATAATAGTTCTTTATATCATGGATGTATCTTATGTACTGCAGTACCAAAAGGATCTCGGTGACAAAAGCAGTACTACACTCAGCTAACCATACAAAATACAGATTTGTGATCTGCACTGTACATGTTCTTTACAGCAGGTATTTTAACCTTCAGAGCTACTTTATGCTGCTAGACAAAACTGTGATCTCTCGCTCTCTCTAACAGGAATATTAATCACAAGAGTTATCCAGACATTTTTATTGCTGCCTGAAATCTAGATGCACAAAGAACTCTGCAGAAGATGTTTTTTACTCATTAGTTATTGCTCAGCAGAGCACCCCCCACAGGATCAGTGCCCTTTCCCCAGGTCAGCACCCACTGCAGCCACACCAGTAACCAAGCTTACAAGCTGGCCCAGTGCGTATTGGACTACTCCCTCCACTGACCCATCCTCTTTCTTCCATGACAGGAGGTTGGAGAGGAGGCTCTCTTATTTCCTCCTTTCCGCCATCTGTCACCATGCGCATAGTCCTCTCAAAGTGGGGTTTCAGGTGGTTGACATGCAGGACTCTCCAAAAAAGGTTCCTGGAGTTCTATAGGTCCACCAATTAATTGACATCTCTTTTTTTCTTTGACATTATAGGGCCCAGTCAACCAGGCTTGAAGGGCTCAATGTTCTACAGATTCCATTACCCACACTTTCTGCCCAGGTTGCTACTCTATCAGAGTGGCTCACTGGTCATAAATACTGTTTTTTCATCTACTGACTGGCCTCCAAATTACTGTTGGCCTCTTTTATATAGTGCCCCATTTTATATCTGAGTGCTAACGTAGTCCAGTACATATTGTGAGGGTCTTTTGGGGGCTTTTACCTTCCCCTCATTCATAAGACTAAGATGTTAGAAGGGAAAAGTAATTTTTAAGGAAAAGTAGTCCCTTCGAAGTAGCGCCAGCTAACGACGCGCGTGCTGACATCACGGGTCGGCGGCTAGGAGCACGGAAGCCCGAAGCAACACCCTGCGAGGGCCGAAGCGCGGAAGTGACACCCTGCGAGGAGCGGACAGGAGCGCCGAAGCAACACCCTGCAAGGTTCGGAGCGCGGAAGACACACCCTGCGAGGAGCGCCCAGGAGAAAGAAAGCGACACCCTGCGAGGTCCAGAGTGCGTAGGAGCGGCCAGGAGCGCGGGGAGGACCGTCGACATCGAAATGCCCAGGGGAGCGTGGAGTAAAAGCGGGCAGGAGCGTGGGCAGAAGCAGCCAGGAGCAAGAAAACGGGAGCAAGGAAACAACACCCTGCGCACGTGATGCTGGTGAGTACGCTGTGCTGTGAGTATGCTCTGCTGTGACTACGCTATGCTGCTCCCGCTGCTGGCCGCTCTGCTGCGCGTATCCTGCTGCGGTGCTGACCCCAGCCCCCTTCTGCCCCGGACAACGTCGGGACGGGCTGCTAGTATATATATATATATGTATTACCTACTGGCGATAGCCAGTAGGTATATATAGTTAGGATTTTTTTCCTATGGGATTTTTGAAAATTCTATGTCGAATAACTTTGGCGTTTGAGGACAGAATTGGCTGAAATTTTCAGGAAAATGGAACATTTTGTTTCTGAGCAGCCCCTAAAAATTTGGGGGGGTTTCGTCAAGGGGGGGCCGAGAAAAAAGGGGGGTCCCAAAACGTGTTTTTCCCATGCAATTTTCCATAGGGCGGTTGGCCTCACTTTTAGCCTGAACGGCTGAATGGATTTACACCAAACTTGGCAAAATTGTAGGGACTGGTAGCCCGATGTGCCTTTGCTATGTCTCAAGATATAGGCTCCAGTGGTTTTTACGAAAATTACCTTTGAAAAATATATATTGGGCTACATTGGGCTATATATATGTTGGAGCCCAAATGTAGCCCAATGTAGCCCAATGTAGCCCAATGTAGCCCAAAGATGGCCACCAGAGACAAAAAAAAACAAATGTAGCCCAAATATCAGCCAGATGTAGCCCAACTATAGCCCAATGACAGAATGTCCCAGAGTGTTCTAAAGAACAACTAGAGTGCTAACAGTCCTACTTATTACAAAGGTATGGCACACCTGAAGCCATCTTGATTGGAATAAAGTGGTAACTCTTAAAACATTTAATTTAAAAAGGAACAAAATGAGGGGGTTCATTTTGCCATAGAAAGTATGATTAGCGAATATATGACGAAATCCCGCATACCATCAGTCCGCAAAAAGAATCCCGCATGTACTATTAGGCCGCAAATTAAAATAACGAAAACTTTTAAAACGAATATGCCTTTAGCATACACTAAACAACTAAACTACCCTAAACCCTAAAACACTACCCCCAGCATGACCCTACACTACACAAACAGTACAACACTACCCTAAACCCTAAAACACTAACCCCAGCATGACCCTACACTACACAAACACTACAACACTACCCTAAACCCTAAAACACTACCCCCAGCATGACCCTACACTACACAAACACTACAACACAACCCTAAACCCTAAAACACTACCCCCAGCATGACCCTACACTACGCAAACACTACAACACAACCCTAAACCCTAAAACACTACCCCCAGCATGACCCTACACTACGCAAACACTACAACACTACCCTAAACCCTAAAACACTACCCCCAGCATGACCCTACACTACGCAAACACTACAACACTACCCCAAACCCTAAAACACTACACCCCAGCATGACCCTACACTACGCAAACACTACAACACTACCCTAAACCCTAAAACACTACCCCCAGCATGACCCTACACTACGCAAACACTACAACACTACCCAAAACCCTAAAACACTACACCCCAGCATGACCCTGCACTATGCAAACACTACAACACTACCCTAAACTCTAAAACACTACCCCCAGCATGACCCTACACTACGCAAACACTACAACACTACCCTAAACCCTAAAACACTACCCCCAGCATGACCCTACACTACGCAAACACTACAACACTACCCTAAACCCTAAAACACTACCCCCAGCATGACCCTACACTACGCAAACACTACAACACTACCCTAAACCCTAAAACACTACCCCCAGCATGACCCTACACTACGCAAACACTACAACACTACCCAAAACCCTAAAACACTACCCCCAGCATGATCCTACACTACGCAAACACTACAACACTACCCAAAACCCTAAAACACTACCCCCAGCATGACCCTACACTACGCAAACACTACAACACTACCCAAAACCCTAAAACACTACCCCCAGCATGACCCTACACTACGCAAACACTACAACACTACCCAAAACCCTAAAATACTACACCCCAGCATGACCCTACACTACGCAAACACTACAACACTACCCAAAACCCTAAAACACTACACCCCAGCATGACCCTACACTACGCAACCACTACAACACTACCCAAAACCCTAAAACACTACCCACAGCATGACCCTACACAACGCAAACACTACAACACTACCCAAAACCCTAAAACACTACCCCCAGTATGACCCTACACTACGCAAACACTACAACACTACCCTAAACCCTAAAATACTACACCCCAGCATGACCCTACACTACGCAAACACTGCAACACTACCTAAAACACTACCCCCAGCATGACCCTACACTACGCAAACACTACAACACTATCCTAAACCCTAAAACACTATGCCCAGCATGACCCTACACTACGCAAACACTACAACACTACCCTAAACCCTAAAACACTAGCCCCAGCATGACCCTACACTACGCAAACACTACAACACAACCCTAAACCCTAAAACACTACCCCCAGCATGACCCTACACTACGCAAACACTACAACACTACCCTAAACCCTAAAACACTAGCCCCAGCATGACCCTACACTACGCAAACACTACAACACAACCCTAAACCCTAAAACACTACCCCCAGCATGACCCTACACTACGCAAACACTACAACACTACCCTAAACCCTAAAACACTACCCCCAGCATGACCCTACACTACGCAAACACTACAACACAACCCTAAACCCTAAAACAGTACCCCCAGCATGACCCTACACTAAACAACCACCACAACTCTACACTACACCAACACAACACTACACTACACAAAACTACACTACACTACACAAACACTACAACACAACCCTAAACCCTAAAACACTACCCCCAGCATGACCCTACACTACGCAAACACTACAACACAACCCTAAACCCTAAAACACTACCCCCAGCATGACCCTACACTACGCAAACACTACAACACTACCCTAAACCCTAAAACACTACCCCCAGCATGACCCTACACTACGCAAACACTACAACACTACCCCAAACCCTAAAACACTACACCCCAGCATGACCCTACACTACGCAAACACTACAACACTACCCTAAACCCTAAAACACTACCCCCAGCATGACCCTACACTACGCAAACACTACAACACTACCCAAAACCCTAAAACACTACACCCCAGCATGACCCTGCACTATGCAAACACTACAACACTACCCTAAACCCTAAAACACTACCCCCAGCATGACCCTACACTACGCAAACACTACAACACTACCCTAAACCCTAAAACACTACCCCCAGCATGACCCTACACTACGCAAACACTACAACACTACCCTAAACCCTAAAACACTACCCCCAGCATGACCCTACACTACGCAAACACTACCCTAAACCCTAAAACACTACCCCCAGCATGACCCTACACTACGCAAACACTACAACACTACCCAAAACCCTAAAACACTACCCCCAGCATGATCCTACACTACGCAAACACTACAACACTACCCAAAACCCTAAAACACTACCCCCAGCATGACCCTACACTACGCAAACACTACAACACTACCCAAAACCCTAAAACACTACCCCCAGCATGACCCTACACTACGCAAACACTACAACACTACCCAAAACCCTAAAATACTACACCCCAGCATGACCCTACACTACGCAAACACTACAACACTACCCAAAACCCTAAAACACTACACCCCAGCATGACCCTACACTACGCAACCACTACAACACTACCCAAAACCCTAAAACACTACCCACAGCATGACCCTACACAACGCAAACACTACAACACTACCCAAAACCCTAAAACACTACCCCCAGTATGACCCTACACTACGCAAACACTACAACACTACCCTAAACCCTAAAATACTACACCCCAGGATGACCCTACACTACGCAAACACTGCAACACTACCTAAAACACTAGCCCCAGCATGACCCTACACTACGCAAACACTACAACACAACCCTAAACCCTAAAACACTACCCCCAGCATGACCCTACACTACGCAAACACTACAACACTACCCTAAACCCTAAAACACTAGCCCCAGCATGACCCTACACTACGCAAACACTACAACACAACCCTAAACCCTAAAACACTACCCCCAGCATGACCCTACACTACGCAAACACTACAACACTACCCTAAACCCTAAAACACTACCCCCAGCATGACCCTACACTACGCAAACACTACAACACAACCCTAAACCCTAAAACAGTACCCCCAGCATGACCCTACACTAAACAACCACCACAACTCTACACTACACCAACACAACACTACACTACACAAAACTACACTACACTACACAATCACTAACCCACGAAAAAATTAATACAAACCCACTTACCTCTCTCGTCATCCTGGTTTTCACAACGCAAATGCATTTACCATACATGCCTTTAAAACGTAATTCTTTGTAAAGGCATGCGCGATAAATGCACATGCGTTTTGAAAAAATGCGGGATAATGGTATGCGAGGTCAATGACCTTGCGGGATAATGGTATGCGGACTGAAAGTCTGCGGGATAAAAAATGCGGGAAAATGGCTGCAAACCATGATTAGCAGCAGACTTCCCTGGTGAGCACTAGCTTTACTACAGTGATCTAATGAGCAACTAGAGTGCTAACATTCAGAATTTATGGCAAATGTGTGACACATCTGAATGCCTTCTTGATAGAACCAAAGTAAACAAGCATTGAAAATGCAATAGATCTCGCCCTCGTTTAAGTTAAAGCCATTCTGTTTGTAATGAGGTGGCTTTTTAGCTTTGCTTTTATTAGTGTTTTTAAGACTTTCATGTAAATAACATGCATATGTATGCATATATGTATATGTATGCATGCATTTATATTTATATAGATATGCAGATTATATATGTTTATATATGTATATTACCTACTGGCGATAGCCAGTGGGTATATATAGTTAGGATTTTTTCTCTATGGGATTTCTGAAAATTCTATGTCTAATAACTTTGGCGTTTGTGGACGGAATTGGCTGAAATGTTCAGGAAAATGGCACATTTTGTTTCTGAGCAGCCCCTAATAATTTGGGGGGGTTTCGTCAAGGGGGGGCCGAGAAAAAAGGGGGGTCCCAAAACGCGTTTTTCCCATTCATTTTTCCATAGGGCGGTTGGACTCACTTTTAGCTCGAACGGCTGAATAGATTTACATGAAACTTGGCAAAATTGTAGATATGGTTTGCCCGACGTGCCTTTGCTATGTCTCAATATATGTGCTCCAGTGGATTTTGAGAAATTAACGTTTAAAAAAATATATATATCTGTGACAGCGCTCCGGTTAGCGCCCCGGTTCGTGTACCTGACGCGTAACGGAACTTCGCGAAGCGAAGCTGATTGGCTCTCCGGTGTCTGTCAACATTCTAAACAGTCCGGAGCGGCCGCCATCTTGTCTCTCGGTACGATCGAGAGACAAGATGTGGTGAAAAACGAAGGGGGAAATGAAGGAAAGGGGGCAAGGTAGACCACTCCTGACCCCCTAGGATTGATGAGGGGGATATTAAAGTGCCCCGCGGGGCAAAAAATAAAAAAAACATTTTTTTTGCGATTTTACGCCGTAGAGGCGCGCCCCGGTACGCGAACCGGGCAGCGAACCGGGCAGCGAACCGGGCAGCTAACCGGGCAGCTAACCGGCAGCGTAGCTGTCAACATTGTAAACAGTCCGGAGCGGCCGCCATCTTGTCTCTCGGTAGGTTCGAGAGACAAGATGTGGTGAAAAAAGAAGGGGGAAATGAAGGAAAGGGGGCAAGGTAAACCCCTCCTGACCCCCTAGGATTGATGAGGGGGATATTAAAGTCCCCCGCGATTTTTCGCGGTAGAGGCGCTTCCCGGTACGCGAACCGGGCAGCTAACCGGCAGCGTAACGGGAGTCCGCCATCTTGTGTTTTTGGAGCGTCCGGTTCACGTACCGGGTAGCGTCCTGGTAAGCGTAACAAGGGGAAAACCAAGAGAAACAGTAAAAAAAAAAATTAAGGGAATAGATTTCCAGCAAACTTGGCAAAATTGTAGGGACTGTTTGTTTGATGTGCCTTTGCAAGGCCTCAAGATATGTGCACGTGTGGATTTTGTCTAATTAACGTTAAAAAAAAATATATATATCTGTAAGCGTGCTCCGGCAGGCTTACGTTACGGGTTTTGTTTGCGCTGCAGAGCCGATACGTCACGGTTATGCGACGCGTCATGAGGCGTCTCACGTGGCTACGTGATACGTCACGTAATAAAGAATATATTTTACAGCTATAGATATTAGCTTTTAAAAAACCAATGAAATTCACTGAAAAAACCATAGGTTATAGACCATATATAGTTAGGAATTTGCATTTACAAAACCTTGAAAATTCACTGAAAAAACCATAGGTTAGAGACCATATATAGTTAGCTGGACATTTTATTGACATAAAACCAATGAAATTCCATATATAGTTAGTTGCACTAACTATATATCGCGCACCCGCAATCCACTGCTGATGATGTCACATATTACATCATTCATGACATCTCAAATGACATCACTGATGACATCATGACACACCAATACCAGTTACTACATACGCACTCACTGATTCCTACGTCTACACACACATTCACTCATTCACCCATACAATCACTCATACATACAGTCACTCATTATTACAACACTATCATATGCACTCATATGCACTCATACACCTAGTCAGTCCTGTGAAGAATCAATCACACTTCGATTTCCTCATCTATACAGTTAAACACAGAACACCATACCTTTCACACATATACTAACACATACTTACTCTCTTATACAATCACTGATACAAGTACACATTGATATGCACAGAGTCACACACCTCCCAGCCAGCCACACACACACTCAGTCTTCCATACATCCACTCATTCTTCAATATGTAAAACATATTTAAACTTTACAAAAACACACAGACACTAGATGATGTCATCAGTGATGTCATTTGAGATGTCATCAGTGATGTCATCAGTGATGTCATTTGAGATGTCATCAGTGATGTCATCAGTGATGTCACTGACCATGTCATGAATGATGTAATATGTGACATCATCAGCAGTGGATTGCGGGTGCGCGATATATAGTTAGTGCAACTAACTATATATGGAATTTCATTGGTTTTATGTCAATAAAATGTCCAGCTAACTATATATGGTCTCTAACCTATGGTTTTTTCAGTGAATATATATATATATATATATATATATATATACATATATATATATATATATATATATCATCAGCTCCCAAACACCAGCCGGTTGCACTCATGGGCGGGTGCACGCCATAACGGGGGTGTACCCGTTTCAAAATATCAAAGCACAATCCTGGAGAATGAAAATACCAAGGAAAGCAGCACTCGCAGGGGGTTGTTCCAACCAGTTTATTACGGCGGAACAAACAGCAACGACGCGTTTCGCCGTAGGGCTTTGTCAAGTTGTGAGAGAAGCGAGGACATACAAACAATTTAAACTTGTCAGGATGTAATGGAAAGTAAAGACGGACTGCATATTTTCAAATAAACAGCGGCCATCTTACAATGTATATACATTCAATGCAAAGTGCTTAACTTATACAAAATAACCATCTTGTCATATCATGTCATATATTCACATGTAAATTGCTATATAAGCATTTTATATAGCCCTGTATGGGCACAAAAAACGATCCTAGTAACATCCTGAATAACAATGAGGGCTGATGTCAGAGCACACCCCATGGAAATTCGATCTAGTTAAACCATGCTTAACAACTGTAAAATCACAATAATGACATGTCAAACAGCATGAACATTACCACAAAGGTACAAAAATATGGCCCGCTGATGGGCTGATCCATGGGTGCAAAGCCTATGTCATTTGAGATGTCATCAGTGATGTCATCAGTGATGTCATTTGAGATGTCATCAGTGATGTCATCAGTGATGTCACTGACCATGTCATGAATGATGTAATATGTGACAGGATCAGCAGTGGATTGCGGGTGCGCGATATATAGTTAGTACAACTAACTATATATGGAATTTCATTGGTTTTGTGTGAGTAAAATAAGGTTTTTTAAATGCTAATTCCTAACTATATATGGTCTATAACCTATGGTTTTTTCAGTGAATTTTCAAGGTTTTGTAAATGCTAATTCCTAACTATATATGGTCTATAACCTATGGTTTTTTCAATGAATTTCATTGGTTTTTTAAAAGCTAATATCTATAGCTGTAAAATTTATTCTTCTTTAAATCCAAAAATATATTTTATATGTTTATTAATAATTTTTTTTAAATATTTTTTTTGTTTCGCTCCCGGTCCGCGAACCGGGAAGCTTCCCGTTAGCTCAATTTGATTCCGCGATCCGGTCCGCGAACCGGTAAGAAATCAACATAGTGACGGTATCGCGTTGCCGCGTAATGCGTCTTATGACGTACTGCGTTAGCGCACCCGGAAGTGCCCCGGGGCGCGGACCGAGGCGCGAAACGCAGCTCCCCGGAAGCGATCCGCGGCGCGAAAGCGCGATGTATCGCGTTGCCGCGAAATGCGTCTTGTGACGTATCGTGTTAGCGCACCCGGAAGTGTCCCGGGGCGCGGACCGGGGCGCGAAGCTTAGCGACCCGGAAGCTAACCGGGGAGCGTTCCGCAGCGCGTAACATGAGCGTGAGAGGTCATGTGACTTGTTAATAAAACTTTTCATTGGTTCATTTCACTTTTAGTTTCATAATTATGGAAGGCTAGGTCAGGTGACCTAAAAATAACACTTTTCATTGGTTGAGAAGTATTGTTTTTTCCAAATGATGAAAACCCCTCCTTCTTTCCTCACTCTGACTTTCATCATTGTGAGAGGAAGACCTATTTTGCTTGTTGGAAGACCTATTTTGCTTGTGTGAAAATGGCTTCATTGGTTGCTTCAGCTGGTGGACCCCCACCACCACCTCCACCTCCTCATGGGAAGAGAGGACCACCTCCCCAGGTGATTACCAACACTGAGGAGGAAGATGAAGAAATGGATGAGGAGGGAGAAGAACCACAATTCCTGGAAGAGTTGCCCCGGGTTTCCAGAAAGAAAGCCAGTTTCATCTGGCAGTTTTTTTCGATGCCTCGTGGACAAAAAAAAGTCAACGCGAGGTATGTCACCTGCCTCATATGCAAGGAACAATTGTCCAGAGGGACGGACAAAAAATACAGTTATGGTAATCACACCATGCATAGGCACATGACTAGGAAACATCCCCTAAATTACAGCTGGGCGGAATTAAGGGATATGCTGGACAATCCTAGACCAACTCCTGTGGCCAGACCAACAATACCGGTTTCTTTAACACCAGAGGAGGCACGGGAAACTGTGCCAAATATCCAACAACATTTTGGGCATATGATACATTTATGTATGCACTGTCGTGCATTATTAGCTTGTGGCAACATGAGCATCAATGCACTCAACCTTGCATATGAACACCATGATTGCCCTAACCGCCCCCAGTAATTTTTTTTTGCTCCTGTTGAGCCCTTTTCAACGCCTGTTTTTTGTTGTTTCCCCCCCCAAAAAAACCCAAAAAAATATAAAATCGTTCAAAAAATACAAAAAAAACAAAAAATGTTCAAAAAAAAAAATATATATAAAACAACAAAAATATAAAAAAAAAGTTCTTTTCAGAACTACCTTCCCTTTAAAAAAAAATTGCTACAATGTTTAGCACTCTGGCAAGCTCTATTTCTTTTGGTTCGCTCCCGGGTTAGCTTCCCGGTACGCGGACCGGGAGCTAACCCAAAAATTGTTTTTTTTTTTTAAAAAGTGTAAGTATAAGGAAAGTAAACAGAGAGTGATGTTAAAAGAAAGACAGCTATAGGGAGTAAAGAAGAGATACTGTTTAATAGATCTATTTACCGAAGAAAAGACAGAAGAGGGTATAATTGTGAAAAACAAAATAGATAACGAAGTGAAAGAAAAACAAGCATTGGCATAGCCAATAGGTCTCGCCTTTGGGACCTTCTAAGTATTTAATTATGCAGCATAATATCCTTGGTGCAGCAACATCAACTGTTGCATGGCTAAACATGTATAAGGTCCCAAAGGCGAGACCTATTGTCTATGCCAATGCTTGTTTCTTAAGTAGTATTGCAATACGTCTGACTCTTCCATGTGAAAAGATCTTATCTTGTGCTCTAAAGATTGCTAAAGTCTCGACAGAGAACAGGCTAGGCTGTAAGTAGGGTAAATTGCGCTTGGTGATCTGTTTGAGGGAGCGTCTGCTTTGCCTGGTGTCTTTGGAGAGCAATTTTGATTGGTATACTGGACAATGTTAGTTTTATTGGTCCAGTAGACAATTAAACTGCTGCATGACCACACTGTGTGATCCTGGGCACACTTTACAAATCCTACCTACCATCCAGCGGCTGAAGTGCAAATTGTAAAACCTGATAGCTGGGCACAATTACAGTGTCATTGCAGGCACACCCTGTGTGATCTTGGACATTTATCACATCTCAAAGTACTTTTAAATGCTTGAGCTTGGGATAAACCCTAGAAAAATACTCTCATGCATTTGACCTACCCAGGTGTTTGCTGCTACGTGCTTGATAAGAAATAATGCAACACACAATTGCAACTTCTGTGCCCCTTCCAAATAAACACTAGAAATCAGAGTTGTAATTAGTCTCTAGAATGAGTAAGATGCCCTCCAGCCTCCACTTGAAAGCAGGGGTGTATAGTTTGAGGGGAGTGAGGGGGGGGGCGAGGGAGGCATGCAATACTTTAACGCAGGTAAAAGTGTCCAAAGTCACACCATCTGCCCACTAAAGAGCGGCTCGCAGTGGCCGGCTGGCCCGGCTGATTAGGGGAGCTGTTGGTGCCGAGCCTGGTGGGGCAGGTCCCAGCTGTGCTCTGCCGGGCTGCAGGCAGCTCAGTTATTAGGCAGCTGGTGGCGTGGGGACCACTGCTATTCCGTCTGTAATGTGCCCGAGCCTCCCGGCAGGCGGGGGGATCACAAGAGCGACCGCTCCCACCCTCGGAGGCTAATTAATTGGCAGAACAAGAGCGCATTAAGGCGGATATAGGAGGGAGCCCTGTGCTGGCACCTTCTGAGTGTATGAGCTAAAGGCAGGTGGTTGTGTGTTTCAAATGCCTCTCAGACCACAAAACGCAGCGAATGCTACGTCCAAATCTGAAATTAGGAGTGCTCGTGTGCACGTGCCTAAGTATGTCTATCTAAGTGTGTGTGCTTCATAGTAATAGTCTATGTGTCACTGCATCTTAGACTGTGTGCCACTTTAAGCATGTAACAGTGTGAGGGTATGCACTACTGCGCTTGTGAGTCACGCTGTTTGCGAGTGGGTTTGTACCTGACAATTACTGACCTTGCAGTTGTGTGTGACTCACTCTGTGTCTGTGCCACTTTATGCGTGTGCATTTAACCTTGAGTGCCTGTGTATGTGGAGCGTGATGTACTGCGTGTGTGTGCGCGTGTGTGTACAGCGAGTTACTGTATGTGGCCTACTGTGAGTGTGCGTGTGTGAGCCACTGTGTTTGTGTGCGTGTCCCACGCTGTGCTGTGTATCTATCTATGTTTGTTAGTGTGTGTGTGCTGCTGTGTAGGTACCACTGTATGTGTAAGCGGGTGCTGGAGTGTATAGACAAACACACGTGAATCCTCAGTTTGTATGCAATGTACGTCACACGTAATTTACGGTCCTGTTCCGCTTTATTTTATTTTGATTGCAGTATAAAAAATGCTTGTTTATATTAGACTGGGGAATACAAACAGGAATCTAGTCTTCAAAGGGAGAGCTGCATGCCAATGTAGAACAAGCACCGGCCAGCTTATAACCCTACTCTGCGATGTTCTTGACTCCCATGCCATTGTTCACCATTTGAGTGAAGTCATGACCCCGCCTACCGAGCGGGGTAAGAAATGCTGTTCACAAGTGTGGTTGTAGCTGTCTGGGCACTTAAATATGTTGCAGCTGTCACGTTACTTAAAAACATTGTGAGAGCCTAAGTAAAACTAGAGTGAATTATCGCATGGCATTTTATGTACAGCCCTAATGCTGCTGCGGCAGAATGGCACCATGTCCTGGAAATACAATAACAGAGACCAGAGCGTCTGTAAATGTCCATGAATCGGGCACCACGCTGAGCCAGGGAAACACTCGAACAATAACAAGGAGAAACACGAGAGATGGCCTGCGGCCGTCAAAGTGAAAGTACGGCCGGCGGAGGAGAAATGCGACACGGCGGGCAGGGGAGGGGGCGGAGCGGGGAGAGCGGCATGAGGGTGTGAAGCAGCAGGGGCCTGAGACGAGGCCGCCTTGCCTTTGATGTGGTAATGCGAGGCAAGCGGCTGGTGGCATTGTGCACGCGCTTTCACGTGCACTGGAAGAAATCGCCTGGGAATCGCCTGATCTCGGTAAGCTCTGTTTAAGCTGCAATAGATCGAGCTCCCGATCTCAATGCGCACATGCGCATTGAGATAGGTCGCTCGACCTAAAAAAGAGAGTATAACATTAACAAAGAAGAGTTTCTTGGAGAATGTGAGTGAATGTTCAAAATAAGATTAAAACATGGGGAATAACAGAGAGAAAAAATAGAAAACAGAAAACAAAAAATAACAGAAAAAGATTAATTGAAACAGCAAAGAAATGTAAGTAACATAGAGCCATATCATCAACATAGGCAATAAAAGTTTTGCAGCTTTTATTGGCAGAAATGTGTCGCTAAAGCTGCTTTTGCGGCAGAAAACTGCCACTAAAACTACTTTTGCACCAGTTTTCTGCCAATAAAAACAGCAATAATTTTATTGGCTGTGTTCATAATATGCCCCTTAGTGTGCTTCAACTACACAGAGAAAGCATTATGAACAAATAGTGATACAGTGATCAGTCAAAGACACTAAGAGTAATAGAGACGGAGTGAGTGAACAAGAGTGAGGAACTATGAGAAGAGAGGGACTGAGAAAAAGAGTGAAAGGAGTTGAGTAAGTAGGTAATAGAGAAAGGAATGAGGGAAGTAGCAAAGGCAGGAAACTGAGGATTAAAGAAATGAAGCAGTGGAACTAATAGTAGTTCAATGTGATAGAAATGTAACGAAAAGAGTACAAAATATTTACCTTATAATTGTCGTTAAATTACTCACTTTTTGTTTTTATACTTTCAATCTGTGAAAGAGAGAACAAACATTTGAAAAATATTAAAACATGTATTTAAAAATTACAAAAGACAAGGGCAAAGATTGAAGGACAAACAGTTTTTCAACAACTTTGACACTTACAGAAGCTTCTGCTTCTCCAGGCCCCCTACACAGTCCTAAAGATATACATTTTAAACTAACAGTATCTTGATGCAGATGAAGTGAGGCCTATCTTAAAACATGGTGCATATTTTGCATTGCTGTTGTTTCAGAAAAGTGTCGCAAGACACTAAAATTTTAAATAATTGCTTCAGGATGCCAATAAGATGTCTACTATCCAGAGTTTTGTTTCAGGTGAGGCCTACTCAGGGTTGCAGATGAAATTTCGAGTTGTTGAAGAGAATAGAGGACATAATACATGTGAAGGTCTACCAATGAAGTGAGTCATGTCCACTGCACTCTTCAACAAAGTCCAAACCTCCTATGTTTCCCTGGACAGACCTAAACTTGATCTGCACAATGTGATTCGTAATGATAGGAAACACAGGTGATCTAATTGAAATACATGCAATTTATTTTGCTCATTTCACAATCACATCACTTGTGTTTCCTTTGCTTAGGTATCTCATTGTGCAGATGTAGTCTAACATATGAAAGAATACGCAGAAGTGCAGCACTGCATGCAACAACTTTGACACTTACAGAAGCCTCACCTTCTCCATGCCTCCTACACAGTTCTACATATACATCATAAATGCAAACAGTACAGAATTAATTATACATGTTAAATGGTTTATTTTTGCTGTTCTCAGAATGTATCAAAATTCACTAAAAACAGTGACTTGAAGGTATTCATCATGTAACAGCGGGGAAAAAAAAACACAATCAAAATGATTGTGTTTAAAAAACCCATACAACATCAGAAATCAAAATTCAGAACTCCTTAAAGTTAACTTACTTTCAATGACGTCAAAGGATGTCCTATGAACAGCTTACACTCTTTTGTGCTGTTATTACTTTCAGCCCGCCACTTTCTGAAAGAAAATCTCCATCGTTTTTAAAAACACGTTACATGCAATAAATGACTTCTTGCTCTCTACCACAATTTTCCACAAGGCCAAATCTGGTCAGAGCCATTTATAACTCTTGGATTTCTTGTAAGCCAATCCCGTCATTTGGCATTTCCGCAACTTTCAGAATTAAAATGTTGAAGATCATTTTCACAATCCTGGAATAGTAATATCTTCCCCTTCTTGCTCAGTCATGTTCTACTTTTCCTATGACACTGATACAAGCAGACTTACACTACCTCTATGACTACTACAATTATTTAATTCTCTACATCACTTTTAATCACAAAGCAATGTAAAACAGTAGACAGCATTGCAGACTTACATTCCCTCTACTCCATGTTTTGATTGGCTGCTTCAATTAGTTTATAAAAAGAAACAGTTTTTCTGAACTCATTCAAAGTGCACGTATTTCTCCATAATGTCCATTCCTATGGTTAGAAGTTATGTCTCTGAACTACACTTATCCTCAAGGCCAAATTGTGTAGGAGCCATTAGAACTTCTTGAAATTCCACAGAGCACATCCCGAGATTATTTCCCTAAAATGTTGGTTTTAAAAACACCAGGTAAGAGTTTTTAAGGTCATACGGCAATTTTTTTTTGAAAATTAAAACAGAATCATTGCAGAATGACCAGCCATTTCTAGACTTTAAATAAGCTGTGTAATGTCCTGATGTTATTGAAGGGCCGTCATGATATATAATTGCTGCAGTTACAAAAGTCCTTCCTGATATTGACAACTGCGAAGCTACAAAATTTTTAATTAAAGTTGTCAATTTTGTTCCATCAGGCCTACATCGTTGGAACATTAAAATGACATACTGGCCATATGTTCGTATAAATAATGTGGACATCATTTCAGATTTACATTGGCTACACTCCATGTTGTGATCAGCTGCTTTTACTAGCTTATTAAAGGAGACTGATTTACTGTCTGGCAAAGTTAAATATATAAATCTTTCTGAGTCTACACTAGTAGTACTTGATACCATACAGTTCTCGCAGTCATGCTGCCATTGATAAGAAAGCCCAAACAGCTGATCTACATCTACACCTTCAGCATGTAATACATCAAGCATATACATTAAAAACTCCTGACAATCTTGCTGAATATTTTGAGAGAATTGTGTTTGGCCTGAACATCTGTCTAACAGATTTCGAATTTCAGACACACTTTCTATGTTTCTTCTATCAGTGGTACATTTCTCTAACACAGAATTTAACAAACTGCAAAATCTTTGATCAGAATTGACCACAATCTCTTCTTTTACATTTTTTAGAGAAAACAAAACATTAACCACTACATTAGCATAGCAGTTGACACCAGAACTGTTTTCAAACTGAAAACCAACAACATCTTCAACAGAATCCTTTTTGTTTCTGCTTGTAATTTTAGGTTCATTGACTTTTTGTCTTTTTGCTACAACCTCCCCAGTATTGTTCTCATTTCTTCGTTTCCGGCCTACCACACGTTTCTCAAACAAAGGATACTGAGGCAAATGTGGCGCATACTCTCTTCTTAACCTATTGTATTCCTTAACACAATCTAGATCCGCACAAATGTTTGTGACATCACACTCAATCAAGTACAATCCCGATAAAGTTCTAACTCGTGACAATGCCACATATGCCATACCCTCCTTGAACACAGAACTGCCAATATTCACCAATGCACTGTCTACACTTAAACCTTGCGATTTATGAATTGTCACCGCATATGCCAAGCAAACAGGAAACTGCTTACGGCGAACATATAAGTCTTTTACAAGCAAAAATCTAGCAGAACAACGAGCAATTAGCTGTACTTCCTCAATGCCATCAAATTTAATTTTTAAAAATTCAATTCCATCTCTATTTCTGTATTTCACAAAATCAACAACATTACCCATTGATCCATTTACCAGACCTCTTTCAACATGTAAATTCCTTCTTAAAATTATACGGCAGTTCAAGCACACATTCAGAGTCTTTTCAAAACCTGCAGTTTTAGATATACTCTTCTCTAATGAATCCAATTTTGTTTTCAGATTCTCAGACAAAATAATTGTTGATCCCATATGCTCTACTCTATCAATAGCTTCCAGTTTCACAATCTCTTGCTTTTCTAAATGCAACATTTTGTTGTTAAATTTGGCACATTCTGCAAGAGTTGGCATCAAACATATTCCAGATTTCTTCTCAGTAATTTTCTGAAAAATATTCTCAGGCACAACATCTTGTTCTGGATATAAATTTGACAGTAATCGTGCATGTAAAGCTTCTTTCCCATGCTCGGTCACTTTTCCAATTCTAACATCTTGTAGAATAGTCTTGTAAACTTCATCCTTCGCCTGACGCATATTTTCATGCAGTTCAGCATAATTGAAGTTTAACCATATATTGACGTTGCCAATGCTGCCTAGGCACTTCCTGGTATCTTCATGCGTGAGCATTTTGAACACAGGTTGCCCTTTCACTGGTGTCAGCTGCAGAAGATCTCCGAAAACAATGATGTGTTTGCCACCAAATAACACATCATACTCTGTTTTGAGAACTTCTTGCATCCTCAAATGCACAAAGGCAAGCATGACATTGGAAACCATGCTTACTTCGTCAATGATAAGAAGTTTCATTTTCCTCAAGATTCTTGAAACTTCAAAACAAGCATCTCCAGATAGCTTGTGATATTGTAATTTGTTGTCATGCTCCACTGGCAGCATCAGTAAACGATGTAAAGTAATCCCTTTAATATTATGTGCTGCCAGTCCAGTTGGAGCAGTGACAACACAAGACAGCGATGACTCTGTCCTTTCCTGCAAATAGCATGAAATTGCTTTAATGAGGAAACTTTTTCCAGTTCCCGCTTCTCCACTCAAGTACAGTCGGACAGGCTTCAACGACGTACATGAGCACTCTTTCTTATCATGACTTAATCCATGATCAATTTGCATGGTAACTTCGTCATATATTTTCCTCTGCTCAACGTTGAGTTGTCTTTCCAACTCTTCTAAGTTAACCGCATCCTCTTGAGCATGTGCCATGGCTCTTTCCACTTCATTCATAGCAGTGGCAGCTTCATTTTCGTTAACAGGTCCTCCTAGTGGATCCTGACTCAATGAAGCAGAACTCTGACTGTCCTGAGAACTGTCTCTGGCAATCTCGGCTGCAATCGTTGCTTCCTGCTCAATTTCCGCATTCAACATTTCTACATATTTGGGAAAAGCAGGACATTCTATGGTCTCCTTGGCGGCATTGAAAGAGTCTTCATAACAGAGGAAATCTCCAAGCAGTTCCTCTTCTGCACGCCAAGGCTTGAAAAGTTGCAAAAGTGCTAAATAGAAAAACTCCTTTTTTTCAGGAGATTCACCACTCAATTTTCGATGGTTTACCAAGTGGCATTTTCTTTGCTTGACCAGACATCCCTCACTTCCTATTACAGCATACACTCCTTTCTCAGTATCTTCTTTGATGTTCCTCTTGAATATGTAATTTTGCAGAACCTCATACAGACAAACATTCTCGAGGTGACTGCTTCGATTTGGATAATATGTATCCAACATGTTTGTCTTCAAAATGTCGGTACTGTTTGGCTCCTTTTCCGCCAAATACTCAATTTCCCGCACAGGTTTGAGAACTCGATTACGCGTTGCTGCAAGACCAAGACTTGCCCAAACGATACTCCTGGACTTGGCATAGAGACTTGCTGAAGACAACCGGTCAGAACATTCGTACGCTCCGATTTCTCGATGCGACAACATCTTCAGACTGAAACTGTACAACTTCTTGCTGAGGCTCTTTTCATGGGAAATGTCCTCCCACATATCCTTCAATTCTGTCTTCTCTTTTTTGGTGATGTAAGACGTCACATACCGAGCCACAGCCATACAGTTATCAGCCACAAACTGTATATCCATGTTAGCATTCCACATGGACAAAATCACCGGGTTGTAGTCGTTGATGTACTTGGACTCTTGGTTCCTCTTCAAATTGTAAGTGTTTTTAGGTGATTTCTTCATGACATTGTGTCGCAGCGAAGACATCAAACTGTTTACTCTTCCTTTAGAAATCACCGGTCGTGGAAAGCCGAAACGACATTTAGTGTAGAACTTGTCCTTGTTTCGGTATTTACGACGGCAGTACTTTCCACATCGATGGCTTTGGAAACGCAGAACTTTTTCTCTTAGGCTTTTCTTCTCCTTTGCGTTTGGAACAGCACACGTAGAATACTGTTGGATGAAACTCATCACTGAGTCTTCTGGATCCGTTCCAAATTTAGGTGCATCCTTGATCCACAGCAACATATGTATATGAGGAGCACCTCTTGCTTGGTACTCCTTTCTCCAGAAGAAATCCAACACCTCTCCAAGAGGTGGATTCTTCTTATTCATGATGAAAGACATCATAGCTTCAAATCTATGATTGAAGTACCTACATACATTGACTGGATCCAAAGAGCACAGTTCTCCAGGTGTCTTGAATTCGATGTTATCTACGTTAGCATTTGCCTCTCGTAGAAATTCAAGTAAGTCTTCCCAGCCATACTCGGCACAGCTCAGAGTGAGGAACCATGTGGGAGTACCTAAGTTCCTCAGCATACATTTTAAATCACCATGACGACGGTACCAGTACTCATTAGTACCACGCTGACACGCCATGAGATTAATCAGGTGAGAATCCAAAATACTGTCTTGGACATTGACTTTATCCATAAAGTCACTTGCCGAGATGTTTTGCATGTGTATACCACTTTTCAAGATGTGGTTCACTGCATATGACAGTCCAGACAGATCGCTTTCAAACAGGAGATGAAACAAATAAGGAATGCATTGTCGAAACCTAGCATCTCCTGCATACAATCGCAAAGTCCGGTATTCAGAAGCAGGAATTTGATGAGGTCGCTCATCATATCTTCCTCCCTGACCTGTTGGAAAAAGCTGTGGGAAACACCGAGCTTCCAAACTTTCCTCCCAAACACTAATGGGACTCCCTTTGGCTTGTTTCATTTTGAAACAACTCAATAGCATTCCCCATGACTTCCTTGGAATGCAAAGGATGAACACTATAATGTTCATATATTTCTTCACTAGTAGAGGGTTCTACTTTCTCAATTTGACCAGCACACAAATCGCTATCCTCTTCCTCACTTACTTCCTCTTCTGCAACATATACATTCTTATAGTATTTATTATTTTTTTTCAAATACAATGTTGCCTTTTTAACTTTCCTATCTACTAAATCTTGCCATATTTTCTTATTCTTTGTCGGAACCCCATTAACTAAGATAACCAGAGGTTCCTCTTCCACTTTTTCTACTCCAATTGTGTTAATGTTTTTCTTCAAATCTAGAGGCAAATAAACAACTCTTCCCTTTAATCCTCTCTGTAAATCTGATGGAGGCAATTTCCCTGTCTTTGGCTCCATTCTTACAATAGCCTGAAAGGGATGGATACTTTGAATCAAAATAGATTCATAAGTATTTAAATCCTTCAATTCAGAAGGAATCTCAACCAATTCCAGATTATTATGAACTGCTCTAGCAGGCATCTGGTTTTGATTTAATTTGCAACAACAATAAGTACACACACGTTGATCCAATCCCAAATCAAAACAATTTTCTACCATCAAGTATGTTGCAAAATCCTTCCATTCACTATTATTTTCCCTTTCACTTTTTGCATATAAATCCACTAACTTAGTCTGATTCTTATAATAAGTGCGTCGACAACACACACAAGTGAAATTAGGCCTCTCACTTGATTTCACCTCAAACGTGGCAATTTCCCTCTGGAAATTATCTGTACTGGAAACCTGTACACTATCTTCCACATGACCCTCTTCTTCTTGCTCAATTTCAACATTCTCCTCTTTACTTCCAAAGTAACAAAACTCAATTTCTTCACATATATTCTTCACATCTATTTCAGAACCATGCAAAAGAGCAGCGCATAATTGTTTAAGCATAATTGCTGGACTCTTAGCATAATACAACATTCTAACTAATTTCCTCACTTTGTTATGATGCACTGCTAGCATCCTGAAATGATGAAAAACACTCTGGCATACTCTCCTGGAAAGACAAACCAGTGAATGTCCATGCAAACCTGTCACTTCTCTTACTCTGCAAGGATCTAATTCTTGCAACAACATCATTTTCTGCTTCAAACTTTTCTTATTAAATGACCGTACAAAATCACAAAGCAAATTGATGGAATCCTGTCGCACACTGCAAATACTACTACACTTCCAGGTGTACACAGGACCCTTAGCACGTCTTCCTAAAACCTCATTACCTAACACCTCTTCTGCCTCTGTTGTCACAAGTTTTTCTTTTTCAACTGGACAACCATCTTTCACTTCATAAGCACAACCACTGGTGTCAACTGCATGCACCAAATCATTATCCTGGAAATAACTCTCCTCATTAAAAAATGCCTCACAGCTTGAACTATGCATCCATTCTCCAGAAAAAACTTCACAAAAATTACTACGATTAACTATTCTCTTCCATCTACTATTTCTTTTGAAATCAAAAATTGCCTTGTTTAGCTTCCTAATTCTATTGATTATCAAAATAAATAACTTACGTTTAATTTCAAATGCCTGATCAATAACTTTCTCAACTTTTTTTTTTGTCTTATAAAAAACCAGTTTCTGTTGACCTTTCTTAATATTTTTTAACAAATTGCCAATTATCCTGTTCCGGAACATTCGTTTACGAATCTCCCTAAACTGTTGTTTCCTTCTACTATCATGCACAGAGTTATCTCTTGCTCTAGCAGTAACATTTTTCATTGGCCTTTCTTTTCCATTTGATTTCCTTCTCGTTTTATGGACTGAAACATTTTCTGTAGTAATATTTTTTTTACTACACATATTTCTTATAAATTGTTTTGTACTCTTACCCGGTGCTTTCTTCGTGACTTGACAAATCTTTTTGTTAGAGGACTGCTGCGTATTTTTTTTCACCTGCTGTCTTTGACGTTTTGCAGCCTTTCTCTGTCTTTCTATTGTAGGCATGGTGAAATCTTGAAATGATCTGCAGTTGAATCTGTGGAAAAATATAATAAATAATGTTATTAACCATTATTACCAAACAGTAAATCAGTAACAGTGATAAAAAACTTAACACACTACTTGACATTTTAATTAGAAGATTTTTTAGTCGTTGGCAAATTTACAATACAGAAATACCAGAAAAGAAATGACATTTATATTTATGTTACCTATGCTATTTTATATGTGAATCTGATCTAATTTTATGAGCATATTTTAATATTTTATTGAAGACACTACACATAACCTGCTTTTGAAGGTGTCTTTATTTTTAAATTAAACGGTTTACCTTTTTACTTTTTATTAATTATAAATTTTAAAAATAAATGTTTATATTTCCAAAGGCTCAAGCAGGTCAGCTTCCCATCCTATATCATATAATTCGGACAAATCTGCATCTTCATCACGCTCTTCTTCATCCTCAGGATTTAAATCATCCAAGGGATCAACATCCACTGATGTTTCAATTACAAGTTCAATGATGAGGTCAAAATCAACTGATTGCAGATTGTCGCTCATGTTGAGGTTGTCTTTATCTTTAAAGAAAGATAACAACAATGAGATGTTGCAGAGTAAGAGACAAATCTCACAGATTATAATAGTAAAATTGTTTAACAAGAGTAACATTTTGCAGCTATTATTTAGCCATGTCCAGCGATGCTGAGCAGGTGAAGCCTATGTCTAATCTTTCACTGAACAGGACTCATCTCTTCTTAACCTTGGATAAGCCTCACCGACTCTGTGTCCCCTGCACATACTTAAATGTAAAGGGGCAGATTTATGTTAAATGGCACATCCCCAGGCATGCACCAGTTAACGTGCACCACTGCTCTGCCACCCATGGTGTGCCGCATTTACAATCAGATAGGAGAAACCTGCGTCAAAACCCTGCGCCTGCTTGAAGCAGGCATAGGTCTTGACGCAACATTGTGGAGATGGTGCACCCCTGAGCCTTGCTGGAGCTGCATCGCACTTGCGATACAACTCCAGCAATGCGCCACCTTAACGGCACAGATGCATCAAGCATCTGTGCCGTTTTTGCCCCATGCTGTGCCGCATTGTAAATGCAGCACACCATGGGTGGCGGAACAGCGGCGCAAGATGACTGGCACATCCCTGGTTATGCGCCAGTCATCATAAATCTATCCCTAAGCTTCTTATCTTGTTAGAGATGAACTGCCATATGTATCATCAAAATATTTTGCATTTCCTAAATAGCGAATTTTAAGGAATAAATAGCGATTCTTTACCATTCCTAATTTGCGATGAGCAAATTGCTAATTGCAAGTTACCCATTCATTTCCATGGGCTAGGAGGCTCATAGGAATGAAGGTTTAATTTGCGATTAGCAATTTGCTCATCACAAATTAGGAATTTTTCCAAGGGTGCAGGGGTGTCTCAAGAACACCCTGCTGCACCCCTGAAAAAGAAATTTGGGGGCATATGGCACACATACATGCCCTAAGGGCATGTGTTGGCGTCATATGGGACCTTTTGTTTTTTTAAAAAAAAGCTTTTTGAAAAGAATTCACAAATTACCACCAATTTACCACAATAGTTTCCAAATCCTTAATGTCATTTTTTACATATTTTTTGTTTGATACATTGCATTTAAGTAGTCACAAAATTTGCAAATCCTTCAGTGCAATTGCAAAATAAGGAATAGCAAATTTTGCTACTCCTTATTTTGCATCAAACTTGTTTGATACATACCATTTGTCTAATTAACATTCGCAAAGGCCAAAATTCGTAGAATTTTGATCTTTGCGAATGCTAATTAGCTTGATACATATGGCCCCAAGTGAGGCCTGTCTTACGACATGGTGCATCTTTTGCATCACTGCTGCATCGGTTTCATGTGGTACGTTTTTTTTACACCATGACATATCTGCCTAAATGCATCAATTTGTAATGTTGTCGCCTCATAGCAAATCTTTTGCACCGCCGCTGCATCATAAAAGTGACGCACAGTGGCACAAAAGAGGCATACACCTATCATAAATCTGTCCCTAGCATTTTAAATGATTAATCCAGGATGACGATAAGGTGTGGCCTATCCAGAGGTTTGTTTAATGTGAGGCCTACTCAGGATTACAGATTAAAGTTACGCTTGATGAAGAATACAGAGGAGATAATACATGTAAAGGCCTACCAATGAAGTAAGTAATGTGCACTTTATTGCGCCAGTCATCATAAATGTATCCCTAAGCTTCTTATCTTGTTACAGATGAACCACCATATGTACCATCAAACTATTTTGCATTTCCTAAATAGCAAATTTTAAGGAATAAATAGCAATTCTTTACTATTACTAATTTGCAATGAGCAAATTGCTAATTGCAAATTACCCATTCATTTCCATGGGCTAGGAGGCTCATAGGAATGAAGGTTGCAATTTGCGATTAGCAATTAGCTCATCACAAAATAGGAATTTTTTCAAGCGTGCAGGGGTATCTCAAGAACACCCTGCTGCACCCCTGAAAAATAAATTTGGGGGCATATGGCACACTTACATGCCCTAAGGGCATGTATGGGCGTCATATGGGACCTTTTGTTTTTTGGAAAAAAATGCTTTTTGAAAAGAATTCGCAATTTACCACAAACTAGAAGTTGGTGGTAGTTTCCAAATCCTTAATATCATTTTTTACATATTTTTTGTTTGATACATTGCATTTAAGGAATCGCAAATTTTGAATTAAGGACATTTTAAGTCATTTCCACATGTGCAGTGTTTTCAAATTATGATTTGAAAATCGTTTTTGGGGAAAAGTAATGGTTTGCAAATTTATGACAAGGACATAATGGTGTATGCTTCTCTATAAGGCATTTCAGTGTCTCTGATGTCATTTTTCCCATATTACATTATAAGACCTTTCCCCATGGAGCACATTCCTTGTAAATATGCTCCCACCTGTGCATGGCGAATTTAGATTTTGACTGTTTGAGTCACATAGCCATGTTAAAAGTGACCCAAAAAAATTGCAAACGTTTTAAAAAAACACATTCATGTGTCTTAAGGACATTTTAAGTCCTTTCCCCATGGACAATGTTTTCTAAGTGGCGCAAAAGAGGCATACAACTATCATAAATCTGTCCCTAGCATTTTAAATGATTAATTCAGGATAACAATAAGATGTGGCCTATCCAGAGGTTTGTTTAAAGTGAGGCCTACTCAGGATTGCAGATTAAAGTTACGCTTGATGAAGAATACAGAGGAGATAATACATGTAAAGCTCTACCAATGAAGTAAGTGATTTCTACTTCATTGCGCCAGTCATCATAAATGTATCCCTAAGCTTCTTATCTTGTTAGACATCAACCGCCATATGTATCATATAACTATTTTGCATTTCCAAAAAAGCGAATTTTAAGGAATAAATAGCGATTCTTTACCATTCCAAATTTGCGATGAGAAAATTGCTAATTGCAAATTACCCATTCATTTCCATGGGCTAGGAGGCTCATATAAATGAAGGTGCAATTTGCGATTAACAATTTGCTCATCACAAATTAGGAATTTTTTCCAAAGGTGCAGGGGTGTCTCAAGAACACCCTGCTGCACCCCTGAAAAAGAAATTTGGGGGCATATGGCGCACATAAATTTTAACAACATTCCTTTACCTCAAAAACGATTTTCAAATCATAATTTCAAAACACTGCACATGGGAAAATTACTTAGAATGTCCTTAAGACACATAAAAGCGTTTTTTGATTGCCTTTCCTGCATGGTTGGGTCACTTTTAACATGGCTATGTAACACAAACATTCAAAATCTAAATTTTCCATGCACATGTGGGAGCATATTTACAAGCAATTTGCGCCACAGAGAAAGGTCTTACACTAAAATGAGAAAAATAACATCAGGGACAGTCAATTGCCTTATAAAGAAGCATACACCATTATGTCCTTGTCATGAATTTAAAAACAATTCCTTTTCCCCAAAAACGATTTTCAAATCATAATTTCAAAACACTGCACATGGGAAAATGACTTAAAATGTCATTAAGACACATGAAAGCGTTTTTTGATTGCCTTTCCAGCATGGTTGGGTCACTTTTAACATGGCTATGTAACACAAACATTTAAAATCTAAATTTCCCATGCACAGGTCGGAGCATATTTACAAGCAACTTGCGCCACAGAGAAAGGTCTTACATTAAAATGGGAAAAATAACATCAGGGACAGTCAATTGCCGTATAAAGAAGCATACACCATTATGTCCTTGTCATAAATTTAAATCAATTCCTTTTCCCCAAAAACGATTTTCAAATCATAATTTCAAAACACTGCACATGGCAAAATTACTTAAAATGTCCTTAAGACACATAAAAGCATTTTTTCATTGCCTTTCCTGCATGTTTGTATCACTTTTAACATGGCTATGTAACACAAACATTCAAAATCAAAATTTTCCATGCACATGTGGGAGCATATTTACAAGCAATTTGCGCCACATAATTCATAATTTTCTCCTTAAAGCACACTATTCTCTATCTAAATTAAAGAAATATTTTCTCACCTTAGCAAATACTTTGAGTTTGAAAACAGTCTCAGAAACACACCAATTTGTCTTCAGCAGAGCAAAAGGTATGCACTCCAGAGTCTGCAGCTATCAAAAGCACAGAAATGCTGTAATTCTTCACACATATTTCTCATGTCACCCAATCAAAACTCTTCCCTCACTTTTTTTCAAATGAAAACCCTTCCCCCCTCTGCCATTTCATGCCTTTTCTGCATGGCAACCACCTCTTGGAAGACTTCTGGTGTTTGCAAGTTCACACAACTTTGTTGCAATTGAACTCTGAACTCTCAGTGCACCTGCATATCCAGTGCATTCTTTCATTTAATGATTTTTTATTGTCCATTCAAAATACATCTTTCAAAGAACACATCCGTGCACCCTAACTTTCTGTTTTCAGCAATCAAAATCCACCAATCACTGTTACTGCTTCATGAACACAGAAACTCCACAGTTTTTTTCATTTTAAACTCTCATTTTTTCAACTGCCATTTCATTGCCACACTTCATCTGACTGCAGGAGAACCTTCTCTCACCATGTTTTCTGTCTGGATTGTTGGACATAGTTATATTCACTGGGCTCAAAGGTACGTTGAAAACAGGAAATTACCTAACCTCAATTTACAAGATGTGGAAATTAAGTGGTTTGGCCACAGAGGATTAAAATGTCACCAATTGATACCATTGGTGAAAACCTTTATGCATTTGCCCAAACCTGACCTGTTAATTGTGCACTGTGGAGGTAATGACTTGGGCACTTTGACTGGTGTAGGTCTGGAAATGCTTTTAAAGGACACCTTTGAGCAATTAATGGCACTTTTTCCTCAGACTGCCTTGGTATATTCAAATATATGCCAAAGACAGAAATGGAGGTGGTCAAACCAATTTTGTCCACAAATTGAGAAGTCGAGGAAGCATGTAAACAAATCTGTTTCAGCTTACATGAGAGACCATGGAATGGGCTCCCTGTACAACAATAACTTGCGTTACTACATAGATATCTACAGAGGAGATGGAGTTCACTTCTCAGATGAGGGCAACAGAGTTTTACCTACTGGCGACCGCGATATATAGTTAGGATTTTTTCCCTATGGGATTTTTGAAAATTCTATGTCTAATAACTTTGGCGTTTGTGGACGGAATTGGCTGAAATTTTCTGGAAAATGGAACATTTTGTTTCTGAGCAGCCCCTGAAAATTTGGGGGGTGTTCGTCAAGGGGGGGCCGAGAAAAAATGCGGGTCCCAAAACGTGCTTTTAACATTGAGTTTTCCATAGGGCGGTTGGCCTCACTTTTAGCCCGAACGGCTGAATGGATTTGCACGAAACTTGGCAAAATTGTAGGGACTGGTAGCCCGATGTGCCTTTTGTAGGTCTCAATATATGTGCTCCAGTGGATTTTGAGAAATTAACGTTTAAAAAAAGATATATATCTGTAACAGCGGACCGGGCAGCTCCCCGGTTCGCGGACCGGGGCGCGTACCGGAACTTCGCGTAGCGAAGCTGATTGGCTCTCCGGTGTCTGTCAACATTCTAAACAGTCCGGAGCGGCCGCCATCTTGTCTCTCGGTAGGATTGAGAGACAAGAGGAGGCCAAAACAAAGGTGGAAATAACCATAAGGGGGCATAGTAGATCCTCCCTGACCCCCTAGGTTTAATGTGGAGGCTTTAAAAGGGCCCCGCGGGGCAAAAAAAAAATACTTTTTTTTTGTTTTTTTGCGTGGGTAGCGCCCGGTCCGCGAACCGGGAAGCGTTCTGGGCAGCGTACTACAATGAAAAATGAATGAGAGACTTTTCAAATGCAGTATGTTAATTGATTGTTGGTTTTGTTGATTATTTTTTATTTTCTTTATTTTTTAAGCATTTTTTTTTATTGTGATTGTGTTTCATAATTTATTAAACTTTCTAACATTTCATTGTCAGAAATTTCATAATTATCATGGAATATACATTGTAGTCTCTGAGGGTGTAAAATGTCCTCATTTGCAAGGAGGTTATCTACTGCTTGTACACATTGCAGTAGTTCATTGTCCCAAGTTTCATCGAAAAATTCAATGTCAATTTGATCAATTGTATCAATCAATTCTTGGCTGCTCTCTTGCAGGTCCATTTCAAAAGAAACTTGGTTTTCGCCTTCCATTTTGCCTGAAATTTGGATTAAAAAAATATATATTAGTAGAGATAGGGCAATGTTGGGAATAATTTTAGATAGGCATTTTTTATCAGTGAATTTATCTTTGGGCAGTGTATAGTATCAGAGTGGAAGTAGGAATATAAAAAAGTGTATGTGATTTAACGTAAGTAAATTCATAATTATACAAGAGAAGCCTAACTCCATCCATAACTATAACAGAGAAGTCTCTCTAAATCTATAACTACTACAGAGGGATAGTATATATCTATCAGAAAAAGTTTACCATATTAACTTATAGTGCACAATATACTTCAGTTTTAAAAATAAAAACTTACCTTTAGAAAGAAGTTGAAGGAATTAGTGAAAATACTATTGAAATGTACAGCAAGAAGTAGTAGTCAAAATGGCTGTGTTTTCTTCTCTTCCTTTATATATATTCAGGTATATAACCAATGAAATGTCAGGTAAAAAAAGTAGAAAATGAAAGTAACATTTTCATTGGTTGTCAATTCCAACACTTCAGATGTGTTTTGTGAAGTAATTTACCTCAGGGTATTTAGAGAGGTCTACAGGCTAAATGACTAAATGGAATTCCAATCAAATTTGTGAAAATGGTAGGGATTGGTATGTAGTATGAGCTAATCTATATTTGGTGAAATTGTCTCCAGTGGCTTTTCTGTGAACTACTTTCCCACCTTTTTTGATGGTGCGCTTCCCAGGGAGCGACCCGGTACGCGAACCGTTGAGCGCCCCGGTTCGCGAACCTTAAGCGTTCCAGGAGTCCACCATTTTGTGTTTCGGTCGAATTAAGATACAAGATGGAGGGCAAATAATGTTCAGAATGGGTAGAAGGGGGCACGGTAGAGTTATCTTGACCCCCTAGGTTTTCTGAGGGTGGCTGAGGAGGCTTATATGTGCGAAAAAAAAACATTTTTAAAAAAAAATTCGCGAGGTTAGCTCCCGGTTCGCGTACCGGGTAGCGCCCCAGGGAGCGTACTTTGTTGAAAATTAGTGAAAAATGTTAGAGTAAAATAATAATTGTGAGTGATTAGATGTAGGGTAGCTCTGAGAAGAGCTTTTGGGTTTATGGTACATTTAGGTACTTATAAGTAGGTACCAATGCACATTCTTAAATTCAGAGTGAAAATTCTGTTGCCCTCATCTGAGAAGTGAACTCCATCTCCTCTGTAGATATCTTGCATGTAGTAACGCAAGTTATTGTTGTACAGGGAGCCCATTCCATGGTCTCTCATGTAAGCTGAAACAGATTTGTTTACATGCTTCCTCGACTTCTCAATTTGTGGACAAAATTGGTTTGACCACCTCCATTTCTGTCTTTGGCATATATTTGAATATACCAAGGCAGTCTGAGGAAAAAGTGCCATTAATTGCTCAAAGGTGTCCTTTAAAAGCATTTCCAGACCTACACCAGTCAAAGTGCCCAAGTCATTACCTCCACAGTGCACAATTAACAGGTCAGGTTTGGGCAAATGCATAAAGGTTTTCACCAATGGTATCAATTGGTGACATTTTAATCCTCTGTGGCCAAACCACTTAATTTCCACATCTTGTAAATTGAGGTTAGGTAATTTCCTGTTTTCAACGTACCTTTGAGCCCAGTGAATATAACTATGTCCAACAATCCAGACAGAAAACATGGTGAGAGAAGGTTCTCCTGCAGTCAGATGAAGTGTGGCAATGAAATGGCAGTTGAAAAAATGAGAGTTTAAAATGAAAAAAACTGTGGAGTTTCTGTGTTCATGAAGCAGTAACAGTGATTGGTGGATTTTGATTGCTGAAAACAGAAAGTTAGGGTGCACGGATGTGTTCTTTGAAAGATGTATTTTGAATGGTCAATAAAAAATCATTAAATGAAAGAATGCACTGGATATGCAGGTGCACTGAGAGTTCAGAGTTCAATTGCAACATTGTTGTGTGAACTTGCAAACACCAGAAGTCTTCCAAGAGGTGGTTGCCATGCAGAAAAGGCAGAAAGGGCAGAGGGGGGAAGGGTTTTCATTTGAAAAAAAGTGAGGGAAGAGTTTTGATTGGGTGACATGAGAGATATGTGTGAAGAATTACAGCATTTCTGTGCTTTTGATAGCTGCAGACTCTGGAGTGCATACCTTTTGCTCTGCTGAAGACAAATTGGTGTGTTTCTGAGACTGTTTTCAAACTCAAAGTATTTGCTAAGGTGAGAAAATATTTCTTTAATTTAGATAGAGAATAGTGTGCTTTAAGGAGAAAATTATGAATTATGTGGCGCAAATTGCTTGTAAATATGCTCCCACATGTGCATGGAAAATTTAGATTTTGAATGTTTGTGTTACATAGCCATGTTAAAAGTGATACAAACATGCTGCAAAGGCAATCAAAAAACGCTTTTATGTGTCTTAAGGACATTTTAAGTAATTTTCCCATGTGCAGTGTTTTGAAATTATGATTTGAAAATCGTTTTTGGGGAAAAGGAATTGTTTTTAAATTTATGACAAGGACATAATGGTGTATGCTTCTTTATACGGCAATTGACTGTCCCTGATGTTATTTTTCCCATTTTAATGTAAGACCTTTCTCTGTGGCGCAAGTTGCTTGTAAATATGCTCCGACCTGTGCATGGGAAATTTAGATTTTAAATGTTTGTGTTACATAGCCATGTTAAAAGTGACCCAACCATGCTGGAAAGGCAATAAAAAAACACTTTCATGTGTCTTAAGGACATTTTAAGTAATTTCCCTGTGGGCAGTGTTTTCAAATTATGAATTGAAATCGTTTTTGAGGTAAAGGAATGTTGTTAAAATTTATGTGCGCCATATGCCCCCAAATTTCGTTTTCAGGGGTGCAGCAGGGTGTTCTTGAGACACCCCTGCACCTTTGGAAAAATTCCTAATTTGCGATGAGCTAATTGCTAATCGCAAATTGCACCTTCATTCCTATGGGCCTCCTGCTCCATGGAAATGAATGGGTAATTTGCAATTAGCAATTTGCTCATCGCAAATTAGGAATGGTAAAGAATCGCTATTTATTCCTTAAAATTCGCTATTTTGGAAATGCAAAATAGTTATATGATACATATGGCGGTTGATGTCTAACAAGATAAGAAGCTTAGGGATACATTTATGATGACTGGCGCAATGAAGTGGACATCACTTACTTCATTGGTAGAGCTTTACATGTATTATGTCCTCTGTATTCTTCATCAAGCGTAACTTTAATCTGCAATCCTGAGTAGGCCTCACCTTAAACAAACCTCTGGATAGGCCACACCTTATCGTCATCCTGAATTAATCATTTAAAATGCTAGGGACAGATTTATGATAGGTGTATGCCTCTTTTGCGCCACTTACAAAACACTGTCCACGGGGAAATGACTTAAAATGTCCTTAAGACACATGAATGTGTTTTTTTAAAGCGTTTGCAATTTTTTGGGGTGACTTTTAACATGGCTATGTGACTCAAACAGTCAAAATCTAAATTCACCATGCACAGGTGGGAGCATATTTACAAGGAATGTGCTCTATGGGGAAAGGTCTTATAATGTAATATGGGAAAAATGACATCAGAGACACTGAAATGCCTTATAGAGAAGCATACACCATTATGTCCTTGTCATAAATTTGCAAACCATTACTTTTCCCCAAAAACGATTTTCAAATCATAATTTGAAAACACTGCACATGTGGAAATTACTTAAAATGTCCTTAATTCAAAATTTGCTATTCCTTATTTTGCGATTGCACTGAAGGATTTGCAAATTTTGCGATTCCTTAAATGCAATGTATCAAACAAAAAATATGTAAAAAATGATATTAAGGATTTGGAAACTACCACCAACTTCTAGTTTGTGGTAATTTGCGAATTCTTTTCAAAAAGCATTTTTTTCCAAAAAACAAAAGGTGCCATATGACGCCTATACATGTCCTTAGGGCATGTATGTGTGCCATATGCCCCCAAATTTCTTTTTCAGGGGTGTAGCAGGGTGTTCTTGAGATACCCCTGCACGCTTGAAAAAATTCCTATTTTGTGATGAGCTAATTGCTAATCGCAAATTGCAACCTTCATTCCTATGAGCCTCCTAGCCCATGGAAATGAATGGGTAACTTGCAATTAGCAATTTGCTCATTGCAAATTAGGATTGGTAAAGAATTGCTATTTATTCCTTAAAATTTGCTATTTAGGAAATGCAAAATAGTTTGATGGTACATATGGTGGTTCATCTGTCACAAGATAAGAAGCTTAGGGATACATTTATGATGACTGGCGCAATAAAGTGGACATTACTTAGTTCATTGGTAGGCCTTTACATGTATTATCTCCTCTGTATTCTTCATCAAGCGTAACTTTAATCTGCAATCCTGAGTAGGCCTCACCTTAAACAAACCTTTGGATAGGCCACACCTTATTGTCATCCTGGATTAATCATTTAAAATGCTAGGGACAGATTTATGATAGGTGTATGCCTCTTTTGTGCCACTGTGCGTCACTTTTATGATGCAGCGGCGGTGCTAATTTGCAATTAGCAATTTGCTCATTGCAAATTAGGAATGGTAAAGAATCGCTATTTATTCCTTAAAATTTGCTATTTAGGAAATGCAAAATAGTTTGATGGTACATATGGTGGTTCATCTGTAACAAGATAAGAAGCTTAGGGATACATTTATGATGACTGGCGCAATAAAGTGCACATTACTTACTTCATTGGTAGGCCTTTACATGTATTATCTCCTCTGTATTCTTCATCAAGCGTAACTTTAATCTGCAATCCTGAGTAGGCCTCACCTTAAACAAACCTCTGGATAGGCCACACCTTATCGTCATCCTGGATTAATCATTTAAAATGCTAGGGATAGATTTATGATAGGTGTATGCCTCTTTTGTGCCACTGTGCGTCACTTTTATGATGCAGCGGCGGTGCAAAAGATTTGCTATGAGGCGACAACATTACAAATTGATGCATTTAGGCAGATATGTCATGGTGTAAAAAAAACGTACCACATGAAACCGATGCAGCAGTGATGCAAAAGATGCACCATGTCGCAAGACAGGCCTCACTTGGGGCCATATGTATCAAGCTAATTAGCATTCGCAAAGATCAAAATTCTACGAATTTCGGCCTTTGCGAATGTTAATTAGACAAATGGTATGTATCAAACAAGTTTGATGCAAAATAAGGAGTAGCAAAATTTGCTATTCCTTATTTTGCAATTGCACTGAAGGATTTGCAAATTTTGTGACTACTTAAATGCAATGTATCAAACAAAAAATATGTAAAAAATGACATTAAGGATTTGGAAACTATTGTGGTAAATTGGTGGTAATTTGTGAATTCTTTTCAAAAAGCTTTTTTTCAAAAAAACAAAAGGTGTCATATGACGCCAACACATGCCCTTAGGGCATGTATGTGTGCCATATGCCCCCAAATTTCTTTTTCAGGGGTGCAGCAGGGTGTTCTTGAGACACCCCTGCACCCTTGGAAAAATTCCTAATTTGTGATGAGCAAATTGCTAATCGCAAATTAAACCTTCATTCCTATGAGCCTCCTAGCCCATGGAAATGAATGGGTAACTTGCAATTAGCAATTTGCTCATTGCAAATTAGGAATGGTAAAGAATTGCTATTTATTCCTTAAAATTCGCTATTTAGGAAATGCAAAATAGTTTGATGGTACATATGGTGGTTCATCTGTAACAAGATAAGAAGCTTAGGGATACATTTATGATGACTGGCGCAATAAAGTGCACATTACTTACTTCATTGGTAGGCCTTTACATGTATTATCTCCTCTGTATTCTTCATCAAGCGTAACTTTAATCTGCAATCCTGAGTAGGCCTCACCTTAAACAAACCTCTGGATAGGCCACACCTTATCGTCATCCTGGATTAATCATTTAAAATGCTAGGGACAGATTTATGATAGGTGTATGCCTCTTTTGTGCCACTGTGCATCACTTTTATGATGCAGCGGCGGTGCAAAAGATTTGCTATGAGGCGACAACATTACAAATTGATGCATTTAGGCAGATATGTCATGGTGTAAAAAAAACGTACCACATGAAACCGATGCAGCAGTGATGCAAAAGATGCACCATGTCGCAAGACAGGCCTCACTTGGGGCCATATGTATCAAGCTAATTAGCATTCGCAAAGATCAAAATTCTACGAATTTCGGCCTTTGCGAATGTTAATTAGACAAATGGTATGTATCAAACAAGTTTGATGCAAAATAAGGAGTAGCAAAATTTGCTATTCCTTATTTTGCAATTGCACTGAAGGATTTGCAAATTTTGTGACTACTTAAATGCAATGTATCAAACAAAAAATATGTAAAAAATGACATTAAGGATTTGGAAACTATTGTGGTAAATTGGTGGTAATTTGTGAATTCTTTTCAAAAAGCTTTTTTTCAAAAAAACAAAAGGTCCCATATGACGCCAACACATGCCCTTAGGGCATGTATGTGTGCCATATGCCCCCAAATTTCTTTTTCAGGGGTGCAGCAGGGTGTTCTTGAGACACCCCTGCACCCTTGGAAAAATTCCTAATTTGTGATGAGCAAATTGCTAATCGCAAATTAAACCTTCATTCCTATGAGCCTCCTAGCCCATGGAAATGAATGGGTAACTTGCAATTAGCAATTTGCTCATTGCAAATTAGGAATGGTAAAGAATTGCTATTTATTCCTTAAAATTCGCTATTTAGGAAATGCAAAATAGTTTCATGCTACATATGGCGGTTCATCTGTAACAAGATAAGAAGCTTAGGGATAGATTTATGATGACTGGTGCATCACCAGGGATGTGTCAGTCATCCTGCGCCGCTGTTCCGCCACCCATGGTGTGCTGCATTTAGAATGCGGGGCATCATGGGGCAAAAATGGCACAGATGCGTGACGTATCTGTGCTGTAAAGGTAGTGATTGCTGGAGTTGTATCGCAAGTGCGATGCAGCTCAAGCAAGGCTCAGGGGTGCCCCATCTCCACAATGTTGCGTCAAGACCTATGCCTGCTTAAAGCAGGCGCAGGGTTTTGACGAAGCTTTCTCCTATCTGATTGTAAATACGGCACACCATGGGTGGCAGAGTAGTGGTGCACGTTAACTGGTGCATGCCTGGGGATGTGCCATTTAACATAAATCTGCCCCTTTACATTTAAGTATGTGCAGGACACACAGAGTCGGTGAGGCTTATCCAAGGTTAAGAAGAGATGAGTCCTGTTCACTGAAAATTTAGACATAGTCTTCACCTGCTCAGCATTGCTGGACATGGCTAAATAATAGCTGCAAAATATTACTCTTGTTAAACAATTTTACTATTATAATCTCTGAGATTTGTCTCTTACTCTGCAACATCTCATTGTTGTTATCTTTCTTTAAAGATAAAGACAACCTCAACATGAGCGACAATCTGCAATCAGTTGATTTTGACCTCATCATTGAACTTGTAATTGAAACATCAGTGGATGTTGATCCCTTGGATGATTTAAATCCTGAGGATGAAGAAGAGCGTGATGAGGATGCAGATTTGTCCGAATTATATGACATAGGATGGGAAGCTGACCTGCTTGAGCCTATGGAAATATAAACATTTATTTTTAAAATTTATAATTAATAAAAAGTAAAAAGGTAAACCGTTTAATTTAAAAATAAAGACACCTTCAAAAGCAGGTTATGTGTAGTGTCTTCAATAAAATATTAAAATATGCTCATAAAATTAGATCAGATTCACATATAAAATAGCACAGGTAACATAAATATAAATGTCATTTCTTTTCTGCTATTTCTGTATTGTAAATTTGCAAGGACTAAAAAATCTTCTATTTAAAATGTCAAGTAGTGTGTTAAGTTTTTGATCACTGTTATTGTTTTACTGTTTGGTAATAATGGTTAATAACATTTTTTATTATATTTTACCACAGATTCAACTGCAGATCATTTCAAGATTTCACCATGCCAACAATAGAAAGACAGAGAAAGGCTGCAAAACGTCAAAGACAGCAGGTGAAAGAAAATAAGCAGCAGTCCTCTAACAAAAAGATTTGTCAAGTCACGAAGAAAGCACCGGGTAAGAGCACAAAATATTTCATAGGAAATATGTGTAGTAAAAAAAATATTACTACAGAAAATGTTTCAGTCCATAAAACGAGAAGGAATTCAAATGGAAAGGAAAGGCCAATCAAAAATGTTACTGCTAGAGCAAGAGATAACTCTGTGCATGATAGTAGAAGGAAACAACAGTTTAGGGAGATTCGTAAACGAATGTTCCGCAACAGGATAATTGGCAATTTGTTAAAAAATATTAAGAAAGGTCAACAGAAACTGGTTTTTTATAAGAGAAAAAAAAAAGTTGAGAAAGTTATTGATCAGGCATTTGAAATTAAACGTAAGTTATTTATTTTGATAATCAATAGAATTAGGAAGCTAAACAAGGCAATTTATGATTTCAAAAGAAATAGTAGATGGAAGAGAATAGTTAATCGTAGTAATTTTTGTGAAGTTTTTTCTGGAGAATGGATGCATAGTTCAAGCTGTGAGGCATTTTTTAATGAGGAGAGTTATTTCCAGGATAATGATTTGGTGCATGCAGTTGACACCAGTGGTCGTGCTTATGAAGTGAAAGATGGTTGTCCAGTTGAAAAAGAAAAACTTGTGACAACAGAGGCAGAAGAGGTGTTAGGTAATGAGGTTTTAGGAAGACGTGCTAAGGGTCCTGTGTACACCTGGAAGTGTAGTAGTATTTGCAGTGTGCGACAGGATTCCATCAATTTGCTTTGTGATTTTGTACGGTCATTTAATAAGAAAAGTTTGAAGCAGAAAATAAGGTTGTTGCAAGAATTAGATCCTTGCAGAGTAAGAGAAGTGACAGGTTTGCATGGTCATTCACTGGCTTGTCTTTCCAGGAGAGTATGCCAGAGTGTTTTTCATCATTTCAGGATGCTAGCAGTGCATCATAATAAAGTGAGGAAATTAGTTAGAATGTTGTATTATGCTAAGAGTCCAGCAATTATGCTTAAACAATTATGCGCTGCTCTTTTGCATGGTTCTGAAATAGATGTGAAGAATATATGTGAAGAAATTGAGTTTTGTTACTTTGGAAGTAAAGAGGAGAATGTTGAAATTGAGCAAGAAGAAGAGGGTCATGTGGAAGATAGTGTACAGGTTTCCAGTACAGATAATTTCCAGAGGGAAATTGCGACGTTTGAGGTGAAATCAATTGAGAGGCCTAATTTCACTTGTGTGTGTTGTCGACGCACTTATTATAAGAATCAGACTAAGTTAGTGGATTTATATGCAAAAAGTGAAAGGGAAAATTATAGTGAATGGAAGGTTTTCGCAACATACTTGTTGGTAGAAAATTGTTTTGATTTGGGATTGGATCAACGTGTGTGTAGTTATTGTTGTTGCAAATTAAATCAAAACCAGATGCCTGCTAGAGCAGTTCATAATAATCTGGAATTGGTTGAGATTCCTTCTGAATTGAAGGATTTAAATACTTATGAATCTATTTTGATTCAAAGTATCCATCCCTTTCAGGCTATTGTAAGAATGGAGCCAAAGACAGGGAAATTGCCTCCATCAGATTTACAGAGAGGATTAAAGGGAAGAGTTGTTTATTTGCCTCTAGATTTGAAGAAAAACATTAACACAATTGGAGTAGAAAAAGTGGATGAGGAACCTCTGGTTATCTTAGTTAATGGGGTTCCGACAAAGAATAAGAAAATATGGCAAGATTTAGTAGATGTTAGGAAAGTTAAAAAGGCAACATTGTATTTGAAAAAAAATAATAAATACTATAAGAATGTATATGTTGCAGAAGAGGAAGTAAGTGAGGAAGAGGATAGCGATTTGTGTGCTGGTCAAATTGAGAAAGTAGAACCCTCTACTAGTAAAGAAATATATGAACATTATAGTGTTCATCCTTTGCATTCCAAGGAAGTCATGGGGAATGCTATTGAGTTGTTTCAAATGAAACAAGCCAAAGGGAGTCCCATTAGTGTTTGGGAGGAAAGTTTGGAAGCTCGGTGTTTCCCACAGCTTTTTCCAACAGGTCAGGTAGGAAGATATGATGAGCGACCTCATCAAATTCCTGCTTCTGAATACCGGACTTTGCGATTGTATGCAGGAGATGCTAGGTTTCGACAATGCATTCCTTATTTGTTTCATCTCCTGTTTGAAAGCGATCTGTCTGGACTGTCATATGCAGTGAACCACATCTTGAAAAGTGGTATACACATGCAAAACATCTCGGCAAGTGACTTTATGGATAAAGTCAATGTCCAAGACAGTATTTTGGATTCTCACCTGATTAATCTCATGGCGTGTCAGCGTGGTACTAATGAGTACTGGTACCGTCGTCATGGTGATTTAAAATGTATGCTGAGGAACTTAGGTACTCCCACATGGTTCCTCACTCTGAGCTGTGCTGAGTATGGCTGGGAAGACTTACTTGAATTTCTACGAGAGGCAAATGCTAACGTAGATAACATTGAATTCAAGACACCCGGAGAACTGTGCTCTTTGGATCCAGTCAATGTATGTAGGTACTTCAATCATAGATTTGAAGCTATGATGTCTTTCATCATGAATAAGAAGAATCCACCTCTTGGAGAGGTGTTGGATTTCTTCTGGAGAAAGGAGTACCAAGCAAGAGGTGCTCCTCATATACATATGTTGCTGTGGATCAAGGATGCACCTAAATTTGGAACGGATCCAGAAGACTCAGTGATGAGTTTCATCCAACAGTATTCTACGTGTGCTGTTCCAAACGCAAAGGAGAAGAAAAGCCTAAGAGAAAAAGTTCTGCGTTTCCAAAGCCATCGATGTGGAAAGTACTGCCGTCGTAAATTCCGAAACAAGGACAAGTTCTACACTAAATGTCGTTTCGGCTTTCCACGACCGGTGATTTCTAAAGGAAGAGTAAACAGTTTGATGTCTTCGCTGCGACACAATGTCATGAAGAAATCACCTAAAAACACTTACAATTTGAAGAGGAACGAAGAGTCCAAGTACATCAACGACTACAACCCGGTGATTTTGTCCATGTGGAATGCTAACATGGATATACAGTTTGTGGCTGATAACTGTATGGCTGTGGCTCGGTATGTGATGTCTTACATCACCAAAAAAGAGAAGACAGAATTGAAGGATATGTGGGAGGACATTTCCCATGAAAAGAGCCTCAGCAAGAAGTTGTACAGTTTCAGTCTGAAGATGTTGTCGCATCGAGAAATCGGAGCGTACGAATGTTCTGACCGGTTGTCTTCAGCAAGTCTCTATGCCAAGTCCAGGAGTATCGTTTGGGCGAGTCTTGGTCTTGCTGCAACGCGTAATCGAGTTCTCAAACCTGTGCGGGAAATTGAGTATTTGGCGGAAAAGGAGCCAAACAGTACCGACATTTTGAAGACCAACATGTTGGATACATATTATCCAAATCGAAGCATTCACCTCGAGAATGTTTGTCTGTATGAGGTTCTTCAAAATTACATATTCAAGAGGAACATCAAAAAAGATACTGAGAAAGGAGTGTATGCTGTAATAGGAAGTGAGGGATGTCTGGTCAAGCAAAGAAAATGCCACTTGGTAAACCATCGAAAATTGAGTGGCGAATCTCCTGAAAAAAAGGAGTTTTTCTATTTAGCACTTTTGCAACTTTTCAAGCCTTGGCGTGCAGAAGAGGAACTGCTTGGAGATTTCCTCTGTTACGAAGACTCTTTCAATGCCGCCAAGGAGACCATAAAATGTCCTGCTTTTCCCAAATATGTAGAAATGTTGAATGCGGAAATTGAGCAGGAAGCAACGATTGCAGCCGAGATTGCCAGAGACAGTTCTCAGGACAGTCAGAGTTCTGCTTCATTGAGTCAGTATCCACTAGGAGGACCTGTTATTGAAAATGAAGCTGCCACTGCTATGAATGAAGTGGAAAGAGCCATGGCACATGCTCAAGAGGATGCGGTTAACTTAGAAGAGTTGGAAAGACAACTCAACGTTGAGCAGAGGAAAATATATGACGAAGTTACCATGCAAATTGATCATGGATTAAGTCATGATAAGAAAGAGTGCTCATGTACGTCGTTGAAGCCTGTCCGACTGTACGTGAGTGGAGAAGCGGGAACTGGAAAAAGTTTCCTCATTAAAGCAATTTCATGCTATTTGCTGTCTTGTGTTGTCACTGCTCCAACTGGACTGGCAGCACATAATATTAAAGGGATTACTTTACATCGTTTACTGATGCTGCCAGTGGAGCATGACAACAAATTACAATATCACAAGCTATCTGGAGATGCTTGTTTTGAAGTTTCAAGAATCTTGAGGAAAATGAAACTTCTTATCATTGACGAAGTAAGCATGGTTTCCAATGTCATGCTTGCCTTTGTGCATTTGAGAATGCAAGAAGTTCTCAAAACAGAGTATGATGTGTTATTTGGTGGCAAACACATCATTGTTTTCGGAGATCTTCTGCAGCTGACACCAGTGAAAGGGCAACCTGTGTTCAAAATGCTCACGCATGAAGATACCAGGAAGTGCCTAGGCAGCATTGGCAACGTCAATATATGGTTAAACTTCAATTATGCTGAACTGCATGAAAATATGCGTCAGGCGAAGGATGAAGTTTACAAGACTATTCTACAAGATGTTAGAATTGGAAAAGTGACCGAGCATGGGAAAGAAGCTTTACATGCACGATTACTGTCAAATTTATATCCAGAACAAGATGTTGTGCCTGAGAATATTTTTCAGAAAATTACTGATAAGAAATCTGGAATATGTTTGATGCCAACTCTTGCAGAATGTGCCAAATTCAACAACAAAATGTTGCATTTAGAAAAGCAAGAGATTGTGAAACTGGAAGCTATTGACAGAGTAGAGCATATGGGATCAACAATTATTTTGTCTGAGAATCTGAAAACAAAATTGGATTCATTAGAGAAGAGTATATCTAAAACTGCAGGTTTTGAAAAGACTCTGAATGTGTGCTTGAACTGCCGTATAATTTTAAGAAGGAATTTACATGTTGAAAGAGGTCTGGTAAATGGATCAATGGGTAATGTTGTTGATTTTGTAAAATACAGAAATAGAGATGGAATTGAATTTTTAAAAATTAAATTTGATGGCATTGAGGAAGTACAGCTAATTGGTCGTTGCTCTGCTAGATTTTTGCTTGTAAAAGACTTATATGTTCGCCGTAAGCAGTTTCCTGTTTGCTTGGCATATGCGGTGACAATCCATAAATCGCAAGGTTTAAGTGTAGACAGTGCATTGGTGAATATTGGCAGTTCTGTGTTCAAGGAGGGTATGGCATATGTGGCATTGTCACGAGTTAGAACTTTATCGGGATTGTACTTGATTGAGTGTGATGTCACAAACATTTGTGCTGATCTAGATTGTGTTAAGGAATACAATAGGTTAAGAAGAGAGTATGCGCCACATTTGCCTCAGTATCCTTTGTTTGAGAAACGTGTGGTAGGCCGGAAACGAAGAAATGTGACCAATACTGGGGAGGTTGTAGCAAAAAGACGAAAAGTCGATGAACCTAAAATTACAAGCAGAAACAAAAAGGATTCTGTTGAAGATGTTGTTGGTTTTCAATTTGAAAACAGTTCTGGTGTCAACTGCTATGCTAATGTAGTGGTTAATGTTTTGTTTTCTCTAGAAAATGTAAAAGAAGAGATTGTGGTCAATTCTGATCAAAGATTTTGCAGTTTGTTAAATTCTGTGTTAGAGAAATGTAGCACTGATAGAAGAAACATAGAAAGTGTGTCTGAAATTCGAAATATGTTAGACAGATGTTCAGGCCAAACACAATTCTCTCAAAATATTCAGCAAGATTGTCAGGAGTTTTTAATGTATATGCTTGATGTATTACATGCTGAAGGTGTAGATGTAGATCAGCTGTTTGGGCTTTCTTATCAATGGCAGCATGACTGCGAGAACTGTATGGTATCAAGTACTACTAGTGTAGACTCAGAAAGATTTATATATTTAACTTTGCCAGACAGTAAATCAGTCTCCTTTAATAAGCTAGTAAAAGCAGCTGATCACAACATGGAGTGTAGCCAATGTAAATCTGAAATGATGTCCACATTATTTATACGAACATATGGCCAGTATGTCATTTTAATGTTCCAACGATGTAGGCCTGATGGAACAAAATTGACAACTTTAATTAAAAATGTTGTAGCTTCGCAGTTGTCAATATCAGGAAGGACTTTTGTAACTGCAGCAATTATATATCATGACGGCCCTTCAATAACATCAGGACATTACACAGCTTATTTAAAGTCTAGAAATGGCTGGTCATTCTGCAATGATTCTGTTTTAATTTTCAAAAAAAAATTGCCGTATGACCTTAAAAACTCTTACCTGGTGTTTTTAAAACCAAAATTTTAGGGAAATAATCTCGGGATGTGCTCTGTGGAATTTCAAGAAGTTCTAATGGCTCCTACACAATTTGGCCTTGAGGATAAGTGTAGTTCAGAGACATAACTTCTAACCATAGGACTGGACGTCATGGAGAAATACGTGCACTTTGAATGAGTTCAGAAAAACTGTTTCTTTTTATAAGCTAATTGAAGCAGCCAATCAAAACATGGAGTAGAGGGAATGTAAGTCTGCAATGCTGTCTACTGTTTTACATTGCTTTGTGATTAAAAGTGATGTAGAGAATTAAATAATTGTAGTAGTCAGAGAGGTAGTGTAAGTCTGCTTCATAGTAAGCAGTATCAGTGTCATAGGAAATGTAGAACATGACTGAGCAAGAAGGGGAAGATATTACTATTCCAGGATTGTGAAAATGATCTTCAACATTTTAATTCTGAAAGTTGCGGAAATGCCAAATGACGGGATTGGCTTACAAGAAATCCAAGAGTTATAAATGGCTCTGACCAGATTTGGCCTTGTGGAAACTTGTGGTAGAGAGCAAGAAGTCATTTATTGCATGTAACGTGTTTTTAAAAACGATGGAGATTTTCTTTCAGAAAGTGGCGGGCTGAAAGTAATAACAGCACAAAAGAGTGTAAGCTGTTCATAGGACATCCTTGGACGTCATGGAAAGTAAGTTAACTTTAAGGAGTTCTGAATTTTGATTTCTTATGTTGTATGGGTTTTTTAAACACAATCATTTTGATTGTGGGTTTTTTTCCCCGCTGTTATATGATGAATACCTTCAAGTCACTGTTTTTAGTGAATTTTGATACATTCTGAGAACAGCAAAAATAAACCATTTAACATGTATAATTAATTCTGTACTGTTTGCATTTATGATGTATATGTAGAACTGTGTAGGAGGCATGGAGAAGGTGAGGCTTCTGTAAGTGTCAAAGTTGTTGCATGCAGTGCTGCACTTCTGCGTATTCTTTCATATGCTAGACTACATCTGCACAATGAGATACCTAAGCAAAGGAAACACAAGTGATGTGATTGTGAAATGAGCAAAATAAATTGCACGTATTTCAATTACATCACCTGTGTTTCCTATCATTACGAATCACATTGTGCAGATCAAGTTTAGGTCTGTCCAGGGAAACATAGGAGGTTTGGAATTTGTTGAAGAGTGCAGTGGACATGACTCACTTCATTGGTAGACCTTCACATGTATTATCTCCTCTGTACTCTTCAACAAGTGTAAATCTCATCTGCAACCCTGAGTAGGCCTCACCTCAAACAAACCTCTGGATAGTAGACATCTTATTGGCATCCTGAAGCAATTATTTAAAATTTTAGTGTCTTGCGACACTTTTCTGAAACAACAGCAATGCAAAAGATGCACCATGTTTTAAGATAGGCCTCACTTCATCTGCATCAAGATACTGTTAGTTTAAAATGTATATCTTTAGGACTGTGTAGGGGGCCTGGAGAAGCAGAAGCTTCTGTAAGTGTCAAAGTTGTTGAAAAACTGTTTGTCCTTCAATCTTTTCCCTTGTCTTTTCTAATTTTTAAATACATGTTTTAATATTTTTCAAATGTTTGTTCTCTCTTTCACAGATTGAAAGTATAAAAACAAAAAGTGAGTAATTTAACGACAATTATAAGGTAAATATTTTGTACTCTTTTCGTTACATTTCTATCACATTTAACTACTATTAGTTCCACTGCTTCATTTCTTTAACCCTCAGTTTCCTGCCTTTGCTACTTCCCTCATTCCTTTCTTTATTACCTACTTACTCAACTCCTTCCACTCTTTTTCTCAGTCCCTCTCTTCTCATAGTTCCTCACTCTTGTTCACTCACTCCGTCTCTATTACTCTTAGTGTCTTTGACTGATCACTCTATCACTACTTGTTCATAATGCTTTCTCTGTGTAGTTGAAGCACACTAAGGGGAATATTATGAACACAGCCAATAAAATTATTGCTCTTTTTATTGGCAGAAAACTGGTGCAAAAGTGGTTTTAGCTGCAGTTTTCTGCCACAAAAGCAGCTTTAGCGACACATTTCTGCCAATAAAAGCTGCAAAACTTTTATTGCCTATGTTGATGATATGGCTCTATGTTACTTACATTTCTTTGCTGTTTCAATTAATCTTTTTCTGTTATTTTTTGTTTTCTGTTTTCTATTTTTTCTCTCTGTTATTCCTCATGTTTTAATCTTATTTAAAAATTCACTCACATTCTCCAAGAAACTCTTCTTTGTTAATGTTATACTCTCTTTTTTTGTTCTTTCACTTCGTTATCTATTTTGTTTTTCACAATTATACCCTCTTCTGTCTTTTCTTCGGTAAATAGATCTATTAAACAGTATCTCTTCTTTACTCCCTATAGCTGTCTTTCTTTTAACATCACTCTCTGTTTACTTTCCTTATATTTACACTTTTTTTTTTTTTAAATTTTTTTGGTTAGCTCCCGGTCCGCGTACCGGGAAGCTAACCCGGGAGCGAACCAAAAGAAATAGAGCTTGCCAGAGTGCTAAACATTCTAGCAATTTTTTTTGAAAGGGAAGGTAGTTCTGAAAAGAACTTTTTTTTAAATATTTTTGTTGTTTTATATATTATTTTTTTTTGAACATTTTTTGTTTTTTTTGTATTTTTTGAACGATTTTATATTTTTTTTGTTTTTTTTGGGGGGGGGTAAACAACAAAAAACAGGCGTTGAAAAGGGCTCAACAGGAGCAAAAAAAAATTACTGGGGGCGGTTAGGGCAATCATGGTGTTCATACGCCAGGTTGAGTGCATTGATGCTCATGTTGCCACAAGCTAATAATGCACGACAGTGCATACATAAGTGAATCATGTGCCCAAAATGTTCTTGAATATTTGGCACAGTTTCCCGTGCCTCTTCTGGTGTTGTTGGTCTGGCCACAGGAGTTGGTCTTGGATTGTCCTGCATATCCCTTATTTCCGCCCGGCTGTAATTTAGTGGATGCTTCCTTGTCATGTGCCTGTGCATTGTGTGATTTCCATAGCTATATTTTTTGTCCGTCCCTCTGGACAATTGTTCTTTGCATATGCGGCAGGTGACATACCTCGCATTGACTTTTTTTTGGCCAGGAGGGATCGAATAAAACTGCCAGATGAAACTGGCTTTCTTTCTGGAAACCCGGGGCAACTCTTCTAAGAACTGTGGTTCTTCTCCCTCCTCATCCATTTCTTCATCTTCCTCCTCAGTGTTGGTAATGACCTGGGGAGGTGGTCCTCTCTTCCCATGAGGAGGTGGAGGTGGTGGTGGGGGTCCACCAGCTGAAGCTACCAATGAAGCCATTTTCCAACAAGCAAAATAGGTCTTCCTCTCACAATGATGAAAGTCAGAGTGAGGAAAGAAGGAGGGGTTTTCATCATTTGGGAAAAACAATACTTCTCAACCAATGAAAAGTGTTATTTTTAGGTCACCTGACCTAGCCTTACATCATTATGAAACCAAAAGTGAAATGAACCAATGAAAAGTTTTATTAACAAGTCACATGACCTCTCACGCTCATGTTACGCGCTGCGGAACGCGCCCCGGTTAGCTTCCGGGTCGCTGAGCTTCGAGCCTCGGTCCGCGCCCCGGGACACTTCCGGGTGCGCTAACGCGGTACGTCACAAAACGCATTACGCGGCAACGCGATACGTCGCGCTTTCGCGACGCGCCACGGTTAGCTTCCGGGTCGCTGAGCTTCGCGCCTCGGTCCGCGCCCCGGGGCACTTCCGGGTGCGCTAACGCAGTACGTCATAAGACGCATTACGCGGCAACGCGATACCGTCACTAAGTTGATTTTTTACCGGTTCGCGGACCGGGTCGCGGCATCAAATTGAGCTAACGGGAAGCTTCCCGGTTCGCGGACCGGGAGCGAAACAAAAAAAATATTTAAAAAAAATTATTAATAAACATATAAAATATATTTTTGGATTTAAATAAGAATACATTTTACAGCTATAGATATTTGCTATTAAAAAACCATTGAAATTCACTGAAAAAACCATAGGTTATAAACCATATATAGTTAGGAATTAGCATTTACAAAACCTTGAAAATTCACTGAAAAAACCATAGGTTATAGACCATATATAGTCAGCAGCGGTGCGTCCATTGGGGCGTAGGGGCGTAGCCCCACCAGCCACAATGGACCCGCATCGCGGCCGCCGGATCTAACAATAATTGTGTAAAGTAAAACCAGCAATCAGCCGTGTGAATTGCGAAGGGGGCGTGGCCTGCTGCAGCCTGAGTGACAGTCCACACACTCAGGCTGCAGCAGACCGCCGCTGGGTAACTTACAGTGCGCATGCTTGGGAAAGTTTGCAACTTTCACAAGCATGCGCACTGTAAGTTCCCAGCAGGACCCAGGCGTGCTTGCTCGCCTGCCACAGCCCGGGTTTCCAAAGGGCGACAGGGCGAGCAGCAAAAGTGACCCCCTAGCCAATCCTGGCGCTCCATGCAGGGCCAGGATTGGCTGGTCAGCCTCGCGGCATCCATCATTGGATGCCGCGCACTCTCACTCTCTCAGAACAGGAAGCCGCGGCCCTCGAGGTGAAAGAGAGTGAATCTCAGGGAGGACGAGAGGTGTCGGGACTCGGCGGGGATAGACCGGTCCCATACGTCGTGACCACGCTTTCGCTTTCCAGTTATCACAGCACCTGACACCATCAGGTAAGGTTCGCGTTATATGGGGTCACAATAACCGATTGGTTGAATCAATACAGACCCAGTATCATATGGTAACGCCACGTGAAAGTTCCCCGCCTGGCACCGTTTGCCAGGTTCTTCCAAGATGTGCTGCTTTTTTGTTTGTCTCCCTTGCATTTGAGGGTTCACATTTCATTACCCGCTCGACTGTTTCTTTTCAGCGTTTCATTTTAATTAGCGGACTTGAAGTGATTAGCCATGTTGGACGGGACCTGAGGGACACTCCGACCGAACGCCAAACATACCAACAGTCAGAAACTTAACTCAATGCAGCCTGGCCTGATTAGAGCCACCCATGTGCTTAAGGCGAAGTCATGCCACATACCGCCGTCGAATGTGCAGTTTTCTGTCTGTTTTTTACTTACTCCATTTTCTCCCTCCCTGATTTGTTCATAGAAACAGTCACCGTGGCAAACTAGAGAGCAGTTTTGTATTTATGTGCACCTGTTAGGACAGCTTTGGCTTTCTATGATCCCGTTTGTGGAAAGACCTAACGTGTCCTCTGGGAGGTTTATTAGACACAGCTGGAGGGCAGCGCAGATCTCTGAGCTGCAGCCGCCTAACTAGTTTGGGTTGTCTACGCTGTCTTTGCGTTTATTATGGGAAACAGCCTCACAACACTTCTAATTAGATTGTTAAAAGCACAGTAATAGCTGAGTGGCACCGCAGTTACGATGGCGTCGCTTTGGTGAATGCTGCCCGGGGCACCCAGAGGCAGGGACACCTTCTCTCACCCATTGAAGTTAACGGTGCTGGGATTAAGTGCTGTGTTTCTTAATAAGTTGACTGAGGGAATGACACAAACTTCTGTCCGAATCTCAAAAACACAGCAGCGTGTCCCTGCCATTCCTATTATTAAATACCGTCACAGCTTTTGTTTTAAATATATGTTATGAGTTTTCCTCTCTGGTGCAGGGACATGCCCCAGATTGGAAAGCGTCCTATACCAGCATTATTATATGCTGACGAGGCTGTCATCTTGGGCCGCACTAGTGTCACACTGCCACGCCTCTTGAATGCCTTTAACTCATATGGAGGAGCTTGACAGGAAGATCAAAATTGCTAAGTCCTTTGTAATGTCTTGTGGTTATAGAAAGGGCCTGAAACCAACCTTTAAGCTTCATGATAGCCCTGTAAAACACACAGAAAGTTTTCGCTACCTGGGGATAACCTTTAACTGCAGAGTTTCCTGGCTCCCACGGTTAGAAGTTAGGAATAATCATTTAGCAATGGGTATTAATGCCCTCTTTTCCTTTGGTGCCAAATTGGGTAATATGTGGTTTTCTCACATGCTGGCCATTTACTTGCAAAATGCGTCAGTGCAGGAATTTATGGGGCAGGGGCCTGGGGTAAGCAGGAGGCATCATCTTTGTAGGTCACAGAAAATAAATGTATTCGCTGCTTATTGGCCCTCTCATCGTCTACTGCCACTTTTGTCTGTCACATGGAGCGGGGGCTTTTACTGCGAAGATATTTTAAGGACCATGCTGTTTTCAGAGTCCTCCTCCGCTACCTTACATATGCAGCTCGAGCCACTCAGGGACATTCAACCATTCTTGTTACTCGTTTCATAGTACTATCAGCACTTTATTTTCTTAAATTTTTGCTTAGCTTATTTCATAGATTAGTCACCTTCCCCCAGTGTAATGATTGGTCGCACGATCTTACACCTTGCCCATGTGATCAGAATTCAGTACAGAGCTCTTTACATGTAGCGTTCTTGTGCACTTTTATTCCAGCAGCAGGTCCTGTGTCTTATAACCTTTATTGATTCAATATTCCTTGCGTCAGTGCATAGAAGCACTGCACTTTATGCAATTCCTGGCCTCAGAGGAAATTGTGTTTACTGTATATACCTTTCTGAGGCTGATGATTAATGCAATGAATCTGATCGGGTAGCTTTTATGATGACCACTAGCTCTTTCTGTATGATGTTGTTTTTACCTCTCATAGACAGATATTTTTTACACTATTGCTGAAATGTATTGTACCATTTGTCATTTTACCTTCAAATGTAATATGTTTTCTTTGTATTAACCGCAATTTTAGCTTGAATATGAAATTTGTTGTTTTCAGTTTATTTTTCCTGCGGTTTGTTGTAGTGTCGTAGTAATTTATAGGTAGGTTTATAATTGATGTAATTGTAGTTGATGTTTTTCGTGATTTGTTTCTCGTAATTTTTATCCTTTAATCTCTATCTCTTTCCTCAAGGATCTAAGTATGATATAGCGGTGTTTTATTATCATTGGTGTCTTGCTGCATATGATTTTATTTACTTTTGTGGTTCACCTTTATATGACTGAATAAAGTTATTGAACTGAACTCTGTTAGTGTGTAGAGGACATGGGTTTCCCCAAAACAGTTTTTTTAAGTGCCTACTGATTGATTTTACAGCACATTAGTCATAAGATAGTGTTAATAAAGCAACACATTTTTTGGCAGTTCTGATGAGATACTCAAGAAATAAGCCATTAGAGAATTTGGCACAGACTGATGACTAGGGGGGCGAGCTCTGGCAAGAAGGCCTGAGGCGTTTTTGACCACTTCTAGGGGGTCTCTGAAAACCAAGAGCACATTGCAAACGAGCTTGTAAAGAAAAAACTCAACAGCATTTTAATGTTTGATGTACTAGAGAGAAATTAGGCATATTTTGTTTCTTTCACATTGTCTTGGATGATGCACATTGCACTTAACTGTAGAAAATATAGGAAGCATCACTGAATTTTGTCTTTATCTCGTGCAAGAATTTCCCCGAACCTCAAGCAGAATGTTTTTACCTTGTAAATGATATTTGATATTTTACAAACTGATTGGTGAAACATATTAGTAGCTGTGCCACTGTAGAGCTAGCTCTCAACCAAATAAATGTACTCGGAACCCGGTGTCAGGGGCAGAGGGTAAATAATTCCATTTGTGTCACACCTTCCCTCTCACGAACACCACGACTCTACTGGCGGTTGTTTTCAGTCAGGGAAGGATTTCGCTTTGAAAATACTCTCACAACCAGCAGAGTCTTTATTTATGAGACATACAAACGCGGACAGCCAGGCTGACTGCCTCGTGACGGGCGTCTACCACGTCCATTATGAGCTGAGTGGTTTGTGGTTTCCAGAAGAAGTGTGCATATACCAAGGATGAGAAGCCGGGGGTTTTCCACAGTGGTTCTTCGTGCCCCTATATTCGTTCTTTCATAGGGGTTTCTACATTTTTAACCATAAAGTTCAGCAGTTTAAGGCCCCTGTGAATTATCTTTTGACCGTTTTGATGCACTGATAATGGGTTCTTACAGTGATATTTTTCAGTGGGTTCTTACAGTGATTTCTTTCCTCTAATTTTTGACTTCACCCAACACTGGGTGGAAATAGATCCACTAAGAAGTGTAATAGTAGGAAGTGTTATGGTTCTTGGTTTTGGTTGACTTGTTGATTGGGGGGTGAAACTAGCCTCATTTTTCCCTATTGTGTTTTTTCGGCTGTCACGTATGGCTCCAAAATATTTCTCACTTAGACTTTCCTGCCATATAACACCTTTCTACAAGTCACTCCCTCACTATGTAGGTTGCCAACCGTCCGATAATGTGCTTCGGCAACTTGTCAGGGGTATGAAGCGATAAACAAATAGAATAACAATTACAATTAAATTATAGATTAAATTAGCAGAAACTAAAAGTTCGTCACTATTCAAGCAACACCATTTTGGATGTCCTTGGGCTGGCCTTGCACAAGAGGTGAGGCCTGCCATTTTTATTTTCCTTGACTTGTTGTCTCATTAAAACATGGAGATTGATTCACATTATGCGTGAAGTAATATTGCAGTGGTCGCTTGATTTGGAGTGCTGAGAAATATTTTATAATTTCTTTGACCAAGATGTTTGACTGACAGAGGGTCTATGGTGGCTGGTCCTTCGTTCATGTGCACCCATTTTGTAAAAAATATTTTGTAACAAAACAAAGACATTGAACTGATAAATGCTGGTTTGACTACCTCCCGTCGTTTGTAGGTAATTCGCTTGTTTAGCGCATATGACTATGCACATCAATACCAGTTTGCATCAGGCTGCATATCCATGTGCCCATTTTTGCCGGCGTGAGCAAGTTACAGTGCACAGGGCACCGTGGGACATACCTAGACTGTAATTGTAGCTACGAAGAAAGGACAAGGAAAGACTGATAATGGGAATGCAGAGGGAACAATTTAGCTAGATAAAGAGTGTGTGCACAGAACCAGACCTGGGGAAAAAAGAAAGAGAGGAAGGAAAAGGAAGGAAGGAAAGAAAGGAAGGAACACAGGCATGCGTGCATGCATTTATGCATTTAGGTCGACAGAGAGAAGAATGGAACTGCAAACACTGATAAAATGAAAAAAAGGTGGTACAATAATGAGATGTTTAAGCTGGCTAGAGTACAAGAGTCAATAGGATAAAGCTGAAGAGGATGCGAGAAGGGGAGAGATAAAGAACGGGGTTGAGATGGTGAAGGAGGTAGGAGGGAAGTGCAGAGCGAGAGGGGAGAGAGAAGGAGGAGGCCGGAAAGAATGAGAAGTGCAGCAACAGATAGAGGAGTGGGAGAAAGAAGAAAGGCACAGGAGAGAAGAGACGTGCAGAGACAGAGGGGGGTGAGAAGAACGAGCCATAGTGAAGAGGGAAGTGCAAAGAGAGAAAGAGAGAGAGAGAGGCAAAAAGAGTAAGAAAAAAGTGAGAGGGGACTGGTGAGAATGAGAAGTGGAGAGAGAGAGAGAAGGGGTAAGAGTGTGGGGAGAGAAGGAAGAGGTATGAGAGAAGAGGGACTTGCTGAGAGAGAGGGGGAAGAGAAGGGCAAGCAGGAGAGAAGTAGAACGTGCTGAGAGAGAGGGAAATAGACCTTAGGGAAGAGTGAAGGAGGAGACGGGATAGAAAAGGGACGTAGATAGAGAGGGGAGAGAGTGAGAGCCTAAGTAGTCCAACTAGGAGAGTTTACTACGAGAACATAGAGAATAATGTAATAACTGCACTTTCACAATTGCTTTATTAACCTTCCTGCTTTCTCAAATTTGCTTGAAAATGCACGATTTGTCTTCTTTTTTTTAAAAAATTTCGTGGGGGGGGTAACCCCCCCAAACCCCCTTTTTGGGGTTCGGGCTCGCGCGCTTCGCGCGCTCGCTACGGTGCGGTATGCAAATCACATTGCGCCCCCCCATTTTCAAATGTCACCCACCGCCCCTGTATATAGTTAAGAATTAGCATTTAAAAAACCTTATTTTACTCACACAAAACCAATGAAATTCCATATATAGTTAGTTGTACTAACTATATATCACGCACCCGCAATCCACTGCTGATCATGTCACATATTACATCATTCATGACATGGTCAGTGACATCACTGATGACATCACTGATGACATCTCAAATGACATCACTGATGACATCACTGATGACATCTCGGAGTGCTAGGGGGACGGAGGGTATGGAAGGATGAGGACTGCAAGTGAGGAGGTGGCTAAATAATCATGGACTTAGGGGGAGACAGGGGGTAGGGTCTCAAGTATCCTGGCGGTTGCAAAGTAGGTGAAAAGGGATGGGGCACAAGGTGGGTATGAGCCTCCAGGATCCTGGTGGCTGCAAAGTAGGTGAAAAGGGATGGGGCGCCAGGAGTGTTTGAGCCTCGTGGGGGTTTGTAATGTGGCGAGGAGTGCTTGGGGGTGGGAGGGTAAGGAAGGGTGAGAATAGCAAATGATGAGGTGCCTAAGTAGTAATGGACTGAAGGGGAACGAGGGGGTTGGGTTGCACCAGGGTGCTGGGTCCAGCATAGGATGTAGGGGAAAAGAAAAGAAAAGAAGAAGGAGGAAAATACACAGGGCTACGAAGTAGAATAGAGTGGAGTATATAGAGGGAAGAATGAAAAGAAGTTCTGACCTAAGGTGATATGTCGGAGAGGTCTGTATCCGCGGAGAGTGTGGGTTATACCTCCATGGAAGAGACAGTCTAAGATGGCCGAATCATTGGGCGAGGTCTTGTTAACTAGTTATGTAGTCCTGTGTCTGTGTCCATTAGGTATGGTAGAGTCCATGTAGTCCTATTTCGCTGTCCATTAAGCTGAAGGGGAACAGTGGGCTATCCAATGTAGTCCTGTTTCACTGTCCATGGGATTGTTGTGTGAAAATAGTCCTATTTCAGTTGTAGCGAGTTATATACAGAGGAGATGCTATCAAACAAAGTTAGGAGTGACCAGTGGATGAGGGAGGCCCCTTGTTCTTGTTATTTATGGCCTCAGCCATTTTAAAAGCGAAACAACACAGATCCACTGCCAACTTAAAATGAGAGTAGATCTATGTGTGAATGTAGATCAAAATGAAACAAAATAAAATCATGTGACAGAAAGGTATCATTACCTTACCCCGAGGATGCCGCTGAGGTCGATTCTGGCATAATCAGATTATTCTGCTGCTGGTTTCATCAGGGCCTCCTTAGTAGCATGAGGGCTGCGTTGCCATGGTGTTGTGGGCGTAATGAAAACAGTCTTTTCTTTTTCAGATAATTATTCCGTACAGAAGCTACCACCAATGTACTATCAGCGTTATTATGCTCTGATGTGTGCAGCTCCTGAAGGGGAGGGGCTGCGCAGCATTATCACTTCATAGTAGAATGGTTGTTTACTTGTATCCTTGCAAAGGGCCACCCGGGGTCTGCTGCTGCCGCGACCCGGCAGTCTTGCCGCCATGCTCTCGGGTCACTCGCTGCTGCCTCTGCCTAGCAGTCTAGCGGCCTCACTTTTGATCTCGGGTCAACGGGGACCCGCTGCTGCCGCGCCAGAAAGAGAGAGCCCTACCGCCTCTTCTTGCAGTCTTTGGGTGTTTTGCAGTTTTGCCGTCCTGCTCATGGGTCTTCCACCGCTTGGCCCCATGCCTTGGCCCCACAGTCTAGTTGCCTTGATATCGGGTCACCGGTGACCCACTGCTGCGGGCAATGAGGAGCTCCTGCCTCTGCAGGCCTGGGTCACCCGGGGCTTGCCGTTCCAGTAACAGGAGGCCCGGGGTCTCGACCTGGGGTCACGGAGGAACCACTGTTGTCGTGGCAGAGTGGTCTAGGGGAATTCGTTTACGGTCTGCGGGATGCCAGGCGCTACCGGTGGAGCCAGCCTAGCCGAAGCCTGTGTGGTCGGCGGTGGGCGGAGAAGCTCCTAGAAAGAACCGGTCATCTCCTCCGCAGATCGGCGGGAAGAAGCAGCTTCCAGGATGTCGCCAAAAACAAAGTCAGCTCCGAGGTCTGTGGAACGAAGTCAGCTCCGAGGTCCGTGGAAAGGTAAGCACTGTGCAAATGGGTGTGCAATAACACAAGAAGTAGATATGGTTAATCCAGTTGCTCTTATGAGATCGGTTCACAGCGATAACTGCCGATAAAAGGGATATTAACCAGAAAGGGGATCCCAAGCGCTGGGAGCTCTTCTGAGAGCCCCTTACCAGTCGGCCATTTTGGACAAAGTTTCCTTCAGTTTAATCCATACTAATATCATAAAGAGAGAGCCCAAACCTTTGAGGCGGGTAATCTCAGTAACCACAGCACCAATCACAACACCCAATACAGCGTTGGAAAGGGCAGTGGCAGCAGAAGGACATAGGCTACTCAGACGGCCACCATATTATAATTTTTTTTGTTGCAGAGTTTTATATAGCGCGAACTTGACCCGAACTGAATCAGGTATCAGAGCGCTTTACATAGCACCAGTTACGTTACATAAGGACACACATTCATTTTTGTTAGGCATGGGGAGATTAAGTGATTTACCCAGAATCACAGGATGTTTGGCGTCGTTACCAATACTCGAACCCAGATCCCCAGGTCCGAGGTCGAGCGCCTTAGCCGTTAGGCCAACTCCTTTATACATTTAAAAGGTAAAAGAACGGTGCCAGCAAAGTAGTCCCTTGCGGGCGTGTCTGCGTTGTGCTGTGGGCATGGGCTGGGGGCGTGACTGACGCTGGGGGCGTGTGGTATGGCCATCACATCGTGGGCTGTGGGCGTGTGCTGGGGGTGTGGCTAATGCTGGGGGCGTGACAAATGCAGGGGGCGTGTGTCCGCCCTTCATGCCATGTGAGTCGTACATACTAGCGCCAATTACGTTGCTGCGCAGCATCAAGGAGCACGCTGGGGGCGTGACACGCTGGGGCGTGAGAAACGCTGGGGGCATGTGTCCGGCCTTCATGCCATGTGAACGCAATTGCGCCGCATCAAGGGGCCTGAGAAACACTGGGGCGTGTGCCACGTTCCGCCCTTCATGCCATCATGCCATGTGGGTCGTACATTAATCAGAAGATCGTCTGCTGTGGACGTGTGCTGGGGGCGTGACAAACACGTTCATCTGGAGGCCTGGTAAGTAACGTTACTGCAGCCTCTCCTGCACGCTGTTACTGAACTCTCTCATTCAACGAAATTACACGCGCTTGCTACCATCAACCAGGGCTCTAGCCAGGCTCAGGCGGCGGATCAGTACACTAATTACACGTGCCTGATAAAATCAACCAGGGCTACAGCTGGGCCTCAAGCGGGGGAACACGTGCCTGCTAACATCAAACAGGCCTGCATCTGGGCCTCAAGCAGGGGAACACGCAAATGAGCATGTCTGCGGAGACAATTACTGCAGCCTCTCCTACTCGCTGTCACTCAACTCTCTCATTAAACGGATTTACCCGCGACAGATAACTCTATCATTCAACGACATTACACGCGCCTTCTAACATCAACCAGGGCTGTAGCCGGGCTCAGGCGGCGGATCACTACACCAATTACACGCACCTGCTAACATCAACCAGGGCTGCAGCTGGGCCTTCTCCGTCCCTATTCTAATGAAACAAAAAATGTTGTCTATCATGAGATTTTAAAATAAATTGCCCTTGCCAAATACACACATTACACACATTCTATTTCATACCCAGACAACATGAGGACGGGCTGCTAGTATATATATATTTTTTGTTTTTTGTCTTTGCAAGGTACGCTGGTAGCAGGCTGCTTGCATATCTTGAGGTGTAGGTCGTCTCGTTCATATTTGACTATTACTTTACATTTCAAAAACGAGTGTGGTCATCTTGGAACAGTACACAAACATTACAGCACGCCAAAACATATACCATGGTGGCCGCCCCTCTTTGTACATGCATGAGCAACCACCATGGAAGGTTTTCTGTTGTCCTTAATAACAAAATGATTCCACAACAGGCAAGTAGCTTAAAATTGCTTTTCTTAAATCCTTAAGTAAAAACTTCCCAAGAAGGCCAACACTGTATGCGTACAAGTGCTGATTCTTTTAAGCTTGCTATGTCCATCCACTAATGTTTTTGCTTATAAAGATTAGCATAAAAGATGTTAAGAGGCCCGCCCATGCATGAGCATACATGAGGGGCAGCATGTAGGAATATTTTTTGCAGTTACGTTTGCCAAAGTAAACAAGCCTTGGCACACCAAACGGCTATTTGGACGGATATAAAAAAAATAGACCTATTCTTTTGTCAATGCTTGTATTCGAAATGCATTGAAGCAGTCACAACAACGATATCAGTGATGTGCAATAACTTAGACAATAAAACCTTGACAAAAATACTCTTCAACTTATAGAATATGAAAGTACCACGCTTATCTGTCGATCAATGTCAGCGTTGGTTGCAATTTGTATAACTAAAAATGTGAATGACTGTCTCCACTGAAAAATCGTAAACATATATGCTCAGCTCATCTTAAAAACTGCAGCAAGATATTAGGATTACAAGAAATGGTTAATCTTCTGGAATTAATTTAATACCTGATATAGGATCCATTCTTTTTTTTCTAGTTTATTGGAAAAAACTCTTGAAGCATATTTCCATTTTTCAAAATGATTGATGGCTTGTGCTCGACGGTGTGTAAGGGTAGACGTTATATATAATGGAACATTTTAAGCCCGTGTCCTTCTTGTTGTTTATTGCTTAAGCACTGGAGCATAGCCATCAGAACTTAGAACACCGTGATCCCGAATGTAAAAAATGTTTCACTGGAGAAAAACTGAATCATAAGTATGGCGAAGCTTGTGCAGCTGAATATAAGATCTGCTCCTGGCTGCAGTGGAGGGGCTCAGAGACTGACAAGAAAACGATTCTCACAGAGAAGTTCCACTCCATAGAAGAATGAAAGATACAGTAACGGCTTCTGTCTTGCTTTATTTACACAAAGCAACTTTCCCGAGAGAACTGCAGTTACTGTCATACCTGGTGTCTAGGCACTGCTGAATGGTAGAAGTCAGTGGAAGGTGCCCTTACACTGTTTTGGACAGTGGAAGTCACTCCACCATAGCCTAACGAGAGGCAAGAGTGGTAGAAAACCCTGTTTGGATGAACTGATATCTTATAATCTCGGCTGAACTTCTTTACTACACTTTTTAAAAGTTCTGCGTGGCAGTTTTGTCTTTTTGAGAAAAATATATTAAGCATTTTTAAGTCCTGCGGGTGGAGAACAGCACTCCATCAGGGATTTGCACAATCTCCCATTTCTCCTTTCCTCTTCTGATGCAGTGCTCGTTTCCCACTCAACACTGCCATTGACACGTTGCAGACACAGGTTCGTGCTCAGCTTAATTCAACAAAAGGGAAAAATATAGCAAAATCCTAAGCAGACTCAAAGTTAGCCTCAGGGAACAGACTCATCCAGGTGATAGAGCGGGGGATCACCTGCTCGAGATTTTACCATACTCACCTGGGTCCATAAATACATACACACTTTGAACAGGTTAACTACCGCTTAATCAGCAATTTAATTTAACCATTTAGGACCTATACCTTTGACTTACCAATCCTTGTCACCGGTACCTAGAGTCCTTAGGGATCAAGGGAGTTAGCAAGAAAATAGGCAGTAAATAAACATTTACACTCATAAAATAACCACAGACTCGGGAAAGATTTTAACACTTTATCTATGTAAATTCTTAAATATCAGAGTCCATACCAATTCGATTAAAGCCCATTCAATTAGAAAGAATATAATCAAAGCAAGATGATGTGAACATTTTACGAGATTTTCTGGATGCTAATGACAAGGGTAACTCGTCATGGAGTGCCCATTCATTTCAATGGAAATTACAGTAAAATGATGGAAAAGGCCATAGCATCCAAGTGGTTAAGCATTGAAACATAGGATGGGTAAGAAAAGGGAAACAATACAATGACATACCCACGTAACTTTATATTGACCTAGAATGGTGTAAAGACCAACCCTGGCCACGGGCTGGAGTAAAGGACAGGACCCCTGATAGTTCAGGTGCCAACAGGATAGGACAGGTGCAGTCCAGAATCAGGACAGGTACGGGCCAAATTGGATCAGGACAGGACCACCGTAGGTCACGACCGGCACACACAGCTAAAGTGCAACGCCAGCGTCACACCCCTCTCTGTAGCTAACAGTCGGACCCCGATTGGGTTATCGAACTCTTTCCCAGAACCCCAATTGGGTTATCGAACTCCTTCCCAGTACCCCGATTGGGTTATCGAATCCTCTGACAGAGTGCTCCGTCAGCACCTCTGTTCTCGATCGCCTATTGAGTGCGTTGGGTCAGTGACAGGTCGGCTATTCTGACAAGTCGGACAATTTAACTAACTAAGCCTACCTTAGCTATACCATTTTCCAGGGCAGTGTACCACCCCCCAATGTTGCAAATGTGTGTATTCCCTCAATTTGATTGGTCAAAAGACGAGGAGAGGTCATCACACCACACTAGTTATGAGGCCATTTCATTCGAACATTAAAATGAATGTTCCCTCCCATGATTTTATTTCCCCACTCACTTTTATTCCTCCCAACAATGGATGTTTCAATAACAAATACAATGTATACAAAGATTGGTAAGTTGTCTTCCTTTCCATGGGTCAATAGTTCACTTTCATAGGCGCATCGCAGGAAAGACTGTCGGCATAGATTCAATGCCATGGCTTGTGGAAAATGCAGTTCATGCGCTGTTGCGGGACTCAAGATGGAGTAACATTGTACTGGATTGATCCAAATACAAGCTAATAGCAAAATCAAAGAAGAACAGTTTTAGAACAAAGAATACATGAATGCACTGTATACCACTCATCTCTACTCTATTCCCATTACTTTATTTTAACTACAGCGTTAGGTTTGGGCAGAACGAACAATTTAGTAAAAGCTGCAATGCAAGCGTTAGCATATGAAAACATAGAGCAGCCATCTTTAGTTCTAGTGCGCAGAAGCAAAGTTTTTCCACCAAAGCAGAAAGTACGTCATGTCACGTGAGTGTGACAGACGCATGCGCAGAAAAGTTTCCGTTGCTGCGGCCATTTTGGATTACTTGAGTTACGGTTAGTAAGAAGCCCATTGTAAAGCTTCCCCAGCTTACTAGAAATGTCGTGTTTCGCGTTGTTAATAAGACGAAACATGGGGAGGAGCTTGGCGGGCATCCGAGATGGCCGCTTGAGCACAGCGCTCTCCGGACCCTCGCCGCTCCCGACATTTTATCCTGGCTGAATCCTGATTTCTTGCAAGAATTCGTGTAGGGGACGTTTGGCTGATTACCCTAGCACTTTTCAGAAATCGATTTGGATCTCGTATTCCTGAGATATGGTGCTCTGAACTTTTGGGCTCCGCCCTTGAGGTGCGCCCGGGACGGGGTGCGGTACTGTGGCCGTCCTGCAATTGAACAACAACGGCAGGAGATCTGGCCTTGTGGGTCCCCCCTTCCTAAGTTTCGGTTTCGATTCCGTTCCGACTTGGGCCACGGCTGTGGATGTCGTGTTGCGACTGAGACTTGGAGGCAGATCGGCTGTTGGGCTTTCATGTGACCTATTTGCTGGTTTGGCGACCTCTACCCGAGTTGTGCCCCCTTTTTCTGTACTTTTGATCCTGTACTTTGGGTGTCGGGCCCGTCGGACCTGGTGGCTTGTCCTGTGACGCATCTTCAAAATGGCGGGCAGAGGGGACAGAGAGACGCGCAAGACGAAAACACCTCTGCGCGGAGCTCCAGTTCAATCAAATGTCATGGACCGTTATACCCATTCTAAGGGGTCCCCCGGAGCTGCCCTGCCTGGTTCTAGTATTGCGTCTGAACGAATTTTGGAAGAGTCGGCGGAGCCCTCCTTACAGGATATCATGGGCGCCATCTCGGGTGTGAGGGAATCCATCGGCCTACAGTACGAGGCCTTGGCCCACAAACTTGACACCGTGGCTATCGAGGTGAATCTGATTCGTGCTGACCTCGGCAAGACGAATGAGAGGGTACAATCACTGGATATTAAATCCTCTAGCCTTACGAATGACGTCTCGGAGCTCCAAACAGAGATTGGAAATCTCCGTCGGGGGAACGACTTCATGACCCGTCGCCTGGAGGACTTTGAAAATAGGGCGCGTCGCTGCAATGTTCGCCTGGTTGGTGTACCGGAAAACCCTGAACCCCACTCGGTGGATCTCCTGGTTGAGGATCTGGTCTTGAACCATTTGGCCCCTTCTGGTCTCACAAAATTTTTCACGGTGGAACGTGCACATCGTGTTCCAGGGGGCAAAGTCAAGCCGGGAGCCCCGCCGAGACCCATTGTAGCGAAGCTTTTTCATTATAGAGACCGGGACGCTATCCTGCAGGCCTCGAGGGCGAAGGGCCCGGTGGCCTTTGAGAATGCTACGGTGAACTTTTACCCGGACTTTTCCCAACAGGTTCAGAGACAACGTATGGAGTTTCGTGGTGCCAAGAAACGTCTCCGGGATCGGGGCCTACGTTACGCCATGCTCTTTCCCACTAGACTCCGGGTTGAATACAATGAACGTACCCTTTTCTTTGATCGGCCAGATGCTGTTAATGACTGGCTGGACTCATTGCCTGACTGTCCTCCTGAGACAGACTCCGCCGCTCACCCTGGCGGTGCCGAAGGTGGTGTGGAGATCTAACTGTTCGGCTTTTATGTCTTATTTTGAATACATTCGCAGGAGTGTTGGCCGGCGTCCCTCTACATTGTGATCATTCTGTCTTTTCGTTTGTTATTTTTGTTCTTGCTGAGGTCGGGGGGTGGATGGAACGGAGACCTTTCCTCCTCCGGGGTCTTTGTGTAGAATAGGGGTTCTTGGGCGACAGGCACACTGCAGGTTGGGGTGGCTCTTTAGCTTTTTGCAGGGGTGCAGGGTGGGGGGTGTTTCTCTTCAGTTTGGGGGAGGGGGGTTGGGAAGTTTTTTCTTTTCTGTGTGTTGTTTACAAGGCGAGTTGCTCCTGTGTTTGCTGCTGTTCCTGATGTCTAGCTCATGGACGAGGGGTCTTGGCTCGGGTGGTTGGGATGGGGGGTAGAGGGTTGAAATTTCTTTCCTGGAACGTTAATGGCCTGGGAGATCGTATTAAGCGCAGTGTGGTCTTAAAATGTATACGACGTTTGTCACCGGACATTGTTTTCTTGCAAGAAACCCATTTGATTGGTAATGTTTGTTATGCGATGAATAGATGGGGCTACCGCCTTGTGGCGCACTCAGGGTTTACCTCCGGATCTAGGGGTGTGGGTATTCTTGTTCGAACCTCCCTCCCCCTGGCTATCGATGAGGTGATTCATGATGACCGTGGGAGATATACTGTCCTGGTGGGTAGATATGAAGGCCGCACCCTATCTCTCTTCAATGTTTATGTTCCCCCGGGTTTGCAGGCCTCTACTTTTACTGACTTGGGCCGTGTTCTGTTGGATCTCCCTGATAGCACTCTCTTTCTTGCCGGTGATTTTAATTCGGTGCTTTCCGGCCTTCACGATCGCCATCCCCCTAGAGATACCCCGCAGGCTCAGCAGTGGTTGGGTGGGTTTTTAGATACCTTTGGCCTTGTGGACTGCTGGCGACTGTTGCATCCTACTCAGCTCCAATACACCTTTCATTCTGGGGCCCATGGCAGTCTGTCCCGGCTGGATTATTTCCTGATGCCCGCAGCCCAATCATCGGCGGTTCGTGAGATTTTACACTTGCCGAGGGGTATTTCTGATCACTCGCCGCTCTGGCTCCGTTTCGAGGTTGGGGTAGAGGCGGCGGGCCGAGTGGCTCCCATTAACCCTTGGTATCTTTCCTCCCCTGAGACTCGTACCCTCTTGCTCAAGTCCATGGATGCATATTTCCTGGAAAATGAGGGGTCGGTCTCTTCGGCTGTGTCCCTGTGGGAAGCTTTTAAAACTGTGATTCGTGGACAGGCCCTTTCCTTGATTGTTGAAGCTAAGAGGGCAGGGAGGAAGGAGGTGGTGGACCTTGAGGGGGAGATCTCTGCTTTGGAGGACGAGTTGGAATCTGGTGTCACGCCTGACAAACTCCATGCCCTGGGTCTAAAACAGTTTGCATATAAATCTCTGGTCACTGACGCTGCAAAGGTGATGTTTCGTGAGCAGCAGGGCAGATTGTACGATGTGGGTGACAAGGCGGGCAAACTCCTGGCGTGGTTGGACAAGAAAGAAAGAGTTAATCGTGTGGTGCCCGTGATTCAGTCTGCGAGTGGTGAGAATGTGATTGATCCGACCGCCATTGTTGATCGTTTTGCAGAATATTTCCGTGTGGTATATGCTCCCGTGTCTGTGAGGGATGTTGCCGACTCCCGCCTTCTTCTGCGTGATATCACTTTGCCCTGTGTCACCGACTTGGACCGTATTGCTTTGGACTCCCCTTTTACGAATGATGAGATAGCCAATGCAGTTCGATCGCTCCGTTCGGGCAAAGCACTGGGCCCGAACGGTTTGCCTATTGAGTTGTACAAATTATGCCCCGATACGGTGGCGCCGTATCTCCGCGCCATGTTTCTAGAATCTCGTGAGCGGAACATGCTTCCCTATGATCAGCGTCTGGCGACAATTGTCGTCATTCCCAAAGAGGGTAAACCGCGTGACCTCTGTTCCTCGTATAGGCCCATATCCCTATTGAATGTTGAACCTAAGGTGTTGGCTAAACTTTTGGCGACCCGTCTCCTTTCGGTTCTTGGGGAGTTGGTCCATCCGGATCAGTCTGGCTTTATCCCGCATCGCAACACTGCTCTGAATTTACGTCGCCTCCACGGCGCGCTGGCGAGGGCGGGGCTTTTGACTGAACCGGCCATTTTGGCGTCCTTGGATGCCTCCATGGCCTTTGATACTGTGGAGTGGCCCTATTTATGGGCGACACTTGAGAAATTTGGATTCGGATGCGAGTTTATTAGCTGGGTTAGACTGTTGTACGCGGAACCTCTGGCGCAAGTTGTAGTGAACGGTAGAGTGTCGACCCCCTTCTCCTTGGGCAGGGGTACCCGTCAGGGTTGCCCCTTGTCCCCTCTGTTGTTCGCGCTCGCTCTTTAACCGTTGGCGGCCTGGCTCCGTTGGGAACCGTCCCTTAAAGGTATTCGATGGGCCCCGGACTTCGAAGACCGCGTCTCGCTTTACGCGGACGACATCCTCTTGTATCTTACTTCCCCTCGCAAGTCTTTATCTGTTTTATTTGACGTTCTTGCGTCCTTTGGTGCTAACTCAGGCCTCGTCATCAACTGGTCTAAATCCTGTGTATATGTTTTATCTGGTATCTTGCCTCCGTTGCCGAGTAGACTTCCTCTTCAGGTGGTCCGGGATGGTTTCAAATACTTGGGGGTTTTCGTTACCTTGGATCCGTCCCTTCGTTTTGATCGTAATCTCCTTCCCCCGTTGCTTAGGCTCCGTTTGGACGTTGCCCGCTGGTGCAAACTTCCCCTGTCTCCACTGGGTCGGGCGGCCCTGTTTAAGATGATGTCACTACCGCGGTTTCTCTACGCTCTCCAGAATTATCACGATCCTATCCCCAAGACCTATTTTCGGGAGATTGAGAGCCTCCAGAGGCAACTTATTTGGGATGGGCGACCGCGCATTGCTCTCGCGAAACTTTCTATCCCGTGGTACGATGGGGGCATGGCGCTCCCCGATATTAAGAGATACTACTGGGCTTCCCATCTGTCCGCTATTAATCACGCTATGTTCTCTCCGGGTCGTAATCCGGCGTTTGAGATGGATAAACTTCAGCTTCCGGGAGGTGACTTTAATAGAGTACTCTATTCTCGCTCCGCTGGGCGCCATCTTGTGGGACCTACTTTGACTGCTTTGACAGTGTGGCGTGCTGCGAATGTGAGCCTGGGCTGGGAGGATCGCTTGACGTTGGCGACGCCTCTTTATGCTTCGGAACGTCTGGGCGGTCTTTGGTCTTCCAAGGGCTTTGACCGTTGGGACTTGATTGGGATCTCTAAAGTGGGGGATGTATATTCTAAGGGTTCTGTGCGCCCGTTTCAGGCCCTCCAGGCTGACTATGGCCTGAGTAGTCGGGAATTCTTTCGTTATTTGCAGATCAGGCACGCTTTGGTCTCGGTGTTTGCTCCTGGTGAGATTCCGCCTGACTCTTCCCCACTTGAAGACCGTATCCTTGACGGACATCTTCCTGATAGCACTATCTCCCTGATCTATAAAAAGTTGATCAACAATCGGACTGACTTATTGGCCCGACTTCGGGAACAGTGGGTGGGAGATGGGTTGGAACTTGATGATGAGGATTGGCAATCGGCCCTCTCCTCTCCGAAGGAGGTGGCTATACCGGCTCGACTCCGTCTGGTCCAATTGAAAATCCTTCATCGGGTGTACGTGACGGGACCGCGACTGATGGTGATGGGCTTTTCCTCTGATGGACTGTGTAAGCGTGGCTGTGGTTTGCGTGCTACTTTCCTGCATATTCTTTGGGAGTGCCCGATGGTGGCTGCTTATTGGGTGGCCGTGCTTGATCTGATGACTGTGGTGACGGGGATATCCTTGCGACCGGAACCTCGTCGCTGTCTTTTGAATGTTTGGGAGCCCACGGACTATTCGGTGGCACAGACTAGGTGGGCCACCCTGGGCTATATGATTGCGAAGCGAGATATTGCGCAACTCTGGGGGGCCTCCAGGCCCCCTGCCCTTGCGCAATGGGAGGATAATATGGACTGGTCCATGTTCCGTGAGAAAACTGTTTATGTGGCCAGGGGTAGACCCAGGGCATGGGTGAAGGTGTGGGGTCAATGGAACGAATACCGTGGCGACATTTGTACTCCTCCCCTTGTGGACACTATCGAGATTGCCCTATCTCCCTAGGCTAGCGTTCCCGGAATCTTCATATAGGGACTGAGCTGGTGTCACCGGCTCTTCCCCCCCTTCTTCTTCCTGATATCTGCCCCCCTCCCCCCCCCCCCGCTCCATACTCCTTAGTGCTTAGGATATTATTACTGCACCTCCGCTGCTGTCCCCCCCTTGCGTCCCTTGGGCTGACCTTCAGTGATACACTCTCGCCTTTTTGTATGTTTGTTCTTTCATATATATAAAACCTGTTTTGGTCCTGTATTTAATGTGGAGTATTGCATTGTTGATTGACGGTTACCTCTGCGGGCTTATGTGATATGTGTCTACTCCTTTTTAGCGGCTGGCCCGTGTGGTTGTAGGCCCATCCTTGTACGTTTCTGCTTGCTCAAATAAAGGTTTTAAAAAAAAAAAAAAAAAAAAAATAAGACGAAACATGTTTATTAGTGTATTACAATTTATTTCGAGAGGGTTGAATCCCAGCAAGTCTCTTTACGAGTGAAATCTTGCTCCATCAATCCCCTCTTTGATGATATTTTATATCATCACATATTACAGAAACAGATGCCAACTTTTCAACATTTACACATTTCTATTTCTTCAAACACTCTTTTAGGCTTTTCCCCAATATTCATGTGGAAGTTTTTCATCTTCTTGTGCAAATCCCCATTTAATTCTTCAAGCTCAATTTCACTGAAGTTTCTTTTCTTCCCTTTCTGATTTACTTTATATGTTTTCTTGTGTTTGTGACATTTACAACAAATTATCCCTAAAACCAGTAGTGCTACTCCCACCATTGTCATCAGTATTCAAAACTCTTTCCTACGTTAGTGAACCAATTACCTATTGAAGAGAGATCACTAATTAGTCTCTTCTATGCACTGTCAACCTCAAGTGGTTTCAATTCTTCTCCCAAATTGGTAATATTTTTCGCGTACCTTTTAATTTATACGCTTTCGTCTGGGATGTAAGTGCAACAATGTTGCATCTTCAACATTCTACAGACTCCGCCCTCTTTTACCAATAATATATCAAGAGCAAGTCGATTTTGTAAAACCATTGATCTTACCGCAACTAGTTTGGTATTGATCATTAGAAATCCACTAGCAGTGTCAATCGATAAGCGATCCACCACTGTTGACAATTTTAAGTATGGGCGGAAAATTCATTCAGCTCGCGGAATTTGTGAGTTTTTGGCAATTTTGCAATCCGCCAATCGGGCGAAATTGTCCAAAATCCGCAATTCGCGAGTTGGCGGATTTTTTTTCTTGTTAGCGCTTCAGAAATACATTCTCGTGTGCACGGCATTGACTTACCATGATTCTGCGTTCGCTGATGAGTTTTCCTCCCTGTTCGCGTGCGCTGCGAGAATTTAGTAGCTGGCCGAGCAACGCCGCGATCACGAACACGTCATGGCAACCCGAAACAGGAAATTGCAAACGCGAACATGTCATTGCAACCCGAAACAGGAAATTGTGAACGCAAACAAGTCATTGCGATCCAAAACAGGAAAAAGGCATCGCGAACAGGCTGGTTAAGTGGAAACAACATGTTCGCGACCGTTGCGACCGCATGCGCAAGTTCTCGTTCCTGAACTGGTAAAAAAATCCCGCGAACTCGCAAAAAAAAACATTCGCAAGCTAGCGGAATTTGGTGGATTTTTGCGAATTCCGCCCATGCTTAGACAATTTGCAAATTCTTTGAGTGTTTAGAACTACTCCCACTGAAGGTATTATTGCACTAAATATGTCACCTAAAATTTCAGCAAATGATGCGCTTTTACTACGAGTAATCCATTAGTTTCTTCATTGGTTCCAGTGATTTTCTCCACATGGTACACCTTTGGGAATACTATTCAAAAATAGCAACTCCTGTACCAATGATCAGGTAATTTAAAATAGGCCTTGTTCCCACAAATGTAATAAATTCCAGGATAAACTGGTTCAGTTCCATCTTTGATACTCCAACCCCCAAAAACTTTGAAATTGTGTTCACATTCACTGGAACCAATGAATATATTGTTATAATAATCTGTTTTCTTCCTTTGGAGACAGAGTTTCCCTCTCTTTTCGAAATCCAGCAACATAGCAGCTTGAGTCTTGCTATTAGAGGTAAACTCTTTATTTTCAGCCCATTTAGGAATCTTCCGTTTATGATCAGATGCTTTCTTATGGAAATCCTGTCTTCTTTTCTCTACTAAATCTAAAAACATATTTGCTTTCTCTTGTAATATGCATGTTAGATTTTCTTTGTGAGCCTTGGCTATATCTATTGATCCTACTGTTAGAAAATAATCCCCCATGAAGTGTGTAGAATCTCTAGTACTAGAAATACGATTTAATTTCTACGTAAAGGAACTTCAGAAAAGATTACATGAAAATTAGAATAATAATACTGTAATTTTCCAGTTCTATAAAATAAACTAGCTAAAATGCTACATGAAATACCATAGGTCAGATGTAAGTGATGGTAAGTGACCCCTTCAGCTACTGATGTGGGCAACTTCATGCACACGTAGCAATCACTCATTTCCCTAGCTTCTACATAATGTACTAATAGATTAGCAAATACATTTAAATGAGTTCTATTTCTAGCTCTTCTATAATGTAAATCTCCCTCATCTGGGGCTTCTAAACCTACTCCAGGTTGCTTAAGACTAACTGCGTTCTCATGTGTATGTGTATCTATTGTCTTAGGTGAATCTACTTGCTCAGGTATGTTAGTGTTATTCTGTATTTCTTTGCTCATTAAGTAAGGTATAGCTAATGTCAACCCAAACCATACTGTAACTACTATTACTATACCACATGTGCATATGCTACAACTTGTCTCTAGACAATTTGTTTTCGGTCTTCCGTTAACATTATAATCAGCCATTTCTGACTAAGGAGACTTTATCCCCTCTTTGTAACTTCTCACAGACTTTTAACCTGGGATTTTTTTCTCAAGATGGTCTCACTTCTTCGTCAGTCTGATCAACAATCAGTTCGTCATCACTCAATTCTAAATTTTCTTCAAGTATGACGTAGGTCTACTCAGGTCCTTTGAACTTGTTATTCAGTCTTTTCAGATGCAGACTTCTTCTTCTTGGTTGCTCTGTGGACGGTCCAGCTTGACTTGATATTTCATTTACTTGCTCTGGTTCTTCATTTATTGTTTTAAGGCGAAATTTCAATCTTTTAACAAAACCAGGCCACTTATCTCCTTTTCTGAGTCTTTTAGCTGGCACTGTGGTTTGACTTTCTACAGAAGCTCTTTTATTTTCATTCAGTTGTGGCACTACTTGTTCTTCATTAACTTCTGAATTCCTCTCTATCTGACTTGGTCCAGGGCTTAATTTAGCTTCTTCTGCCTGGATACTAATCTGGCCTTGTTCAGGAGTTTGCTGTATTTGACTTTGACTTTGTTCGCCTTCTTCTTCCTGAACACAGTTTTCTACACTTATCTGGTCCTGCTCAGGTCTTTTTATTTCTTGATTGTCTTCGGCCTGAGCTTTCGCCCTAATACCTGTCTTTCCCTACTCAAACTCTGGAGTTCTGGCTGGAGTTTCAAATGTGAGTACATTGATCTTTCCTTATCTGGTCCTCCTCAGAATTACTTTTGACTTGGATTTCTGTAATCTGAGAACATTCTTCTATTCCTGACTCGTCCTCACTATCACTCTGTCTATCTAGATAGGTTTGACTTCCGGTACTCACAAATTCTGCAGCTATGTCGATTACTGGAATCCATTCATCCTGACAGGTGCTCGGTTGTTCCTCATCAACTACTTCAGGATCAACTTCTTGAGACCCCTCAGCTGCACAACCTTCAGCTTCTACTGCATCAGGTTCGGTCACCATCTTGGTATGACTCGCATGGATCCAGTTTGGAATTCCCTTGCACTTTACAGCTGTGGTAGTAACCAATATCACTTGATGTGTCTCTCTCCACCTTGGTGCTAGGCAAGATTCTCGAGTATGTTCCTTTGGCCCACATGCATCAAGCATTTTTGTAGTCGCAAACGGTGCGATTCCTTAAAATCGGCCGTTTGCGAATGCAAAAGTGCTTTTTGGGATGCATGAAGCAATTTTAGAATTCGTAACATTGTTGCGAGTTCTAAAATTGCGGGTGCTTTTAAGAAGTCGCATATGTGCGATTTCTTAAAAGCAATGCATCATTACTTTTACAAGTGGAAATTCGCAGTTAGGGTGCCAAATTTACCGAGTGGTTGAACCACTCGGTAAATTTGGAAAAAGTGTTTAAAATGGTGAAAATGTTTTTTTTTCAACATTCATGTTTCACACACACATGTCCTTAGGACATGTGTGTGTGAAACATGATGCGAAAAATACATTTCAGGGGTGCATGGGGGGGTCCTTTGGACCCCCCCTGCACCCATGAAATTTTCTAAGTGCCACTCGCAATTTGCTGATGCCTTCCCATTGACTCCTATGGGCCTTTTGGCCCATAGGAATCAATGGGAATTGCGAAAATGTACTTAAGAATTCGGCATTCATTTGGGATTCGGTAAAAATTGCGATTTTTACCGAATCCCAAATGAATACCGAAAATAATGATGCATAGCATTTTGCACTTCTTAATTTGCGATTCCTTATTTTTCGCAAATTAGGAAGTGCAAAATGTAACAATGATGCATGTGGGCCTTTATCACTACCCAGTCACCTGGATTCAGGTCATGTGCTGGAGTTGATTGTCTGGCGACAGCGTCTTCCCCAACCTCGTGAGAAATAGAATGCACATTGTTAGCCAGTTCTTTACAGTAATCGAGCACTAAATCGTCAGATGTATTTTTCAACTTGTGTCCTGGTACCCATGCCTGCCTCATTGCTTTAATCATGAGTATTTCATGGGGACTCAAGCCTGTACTTCTGTCTGGAATGCTTCTGAGTCCCATCAGAACAAGAGGTAAAGCATCAGGCCACTCCATTCGGGTAGATTCATACATCTTTCCCAATCGTGACTTGATTGTGCCATTTAGTTGTTCTACCACTCCTGAGCCTCTGGGCGGTATGCACAGTGCAGCCTTTTCTCAATTTGGAATGCTTCACAGATAAGACAAATTATTTCATTATTAAAATGTGACCCTCAGTCTGATTCAATCGTTACTGAAAACCAAAACGTGGTATGACTTCCCTCAGTAGTAGCTTAGCTAGAGAAATGCTATCATTTCTGCGGGTAGGGTAAGCTTCCACCCATTTTGAAAACAGGCAAACAATGGCGAGGATGTACTTCAGTCCTCGGCAAGGTGGTAATTGGATGAAATCAATCTGGAGTCGTATGAAGGGACCTTCTGCCTTTCCAATCTTTCCTGGCAATACAACATTTCTCTTACCAGGATTCATTCGTTGGCATGTTATAAACCTCTGGCAAAGACTCTCTGCTACATTCCTGAATCTCGCATTGAACCAACTCTGTCTGAACTGCCTAATCATCGTGTCTCTACCTATGTGTGAACTTCCATGATACATCCTAGCCATAGGAGCAAGCATTCAATCTGGTGACACAGGTCTCCCATCGAGGTAAACAACAACACCATCCTCAACCCTTCTTCGACATCCTATTTTCTCCCACTCTTCCTTCATTTCTGGCTCATTTTGCAAATCTTTCACTTCTTCCCATGTTTTCACTCTTTCAAGCAACATAAGTTGGCAGCTGTTTCCATGTGCATTGATTTTCCTATTTATTGCCATCTTATGTTTGGCACAATACTGGGTTAGTTGGTCAGCATATCTGTTACCTGCTGTCACTCTGTCCTTTCCAGATTGGTGAGCAGCACACTTGACCACAGCCACTTCTTTTGGTAATTGAATTGATTCCAGCAAGTCCTTTACATAATGTCCATTCTTAATAGGAGTACCCGAAGAAGTCAGAAACTCCCTTTGCATCCATAATTGGCCAAAATCATGCACAATCCCGTAACCATACTGACTGTCAGTTTACATGGTTACTTTCAAATTTTTCCCAATTTTGCAGGCTCTTGTCAATGCAACTAATTTGGCTCTTGTGCATACTGGGCTCCAGGTAAATAGGAGGTTTTCACTTGACCCCACAGAGTACACACAGCATAAGCAGCACTTAATCCTCCTTCCTCATGTCTCATGCATGAGCCATCCATGAACAGCTCATATTCAAAAGTTAACAATGGCTCTTTTTATGTCTTGTTGGGGCTTAGTACTGTATTCTGTGAGGTCGATGCAATTATGCTCGACTTCCCCTTTTACTTCTGCGAAATGTGAATCAGGTAACAGTGTAGCTGGATTTAAGACAGTACATCTAGCAATCGTCACATTTCCTGCACCTAGAAGAATTCGCTCATACTTAGTCAGCCGACTAGGAGTCAAATACTGAGTACGTGTTATGGTTAACAGAATCACCACTGAGTGTGGAACATACAGTTACAGGGTGTCCCATAATGATGGATTCACTTTGCTCAAGACTCATGCAGGTTGCAGCTAATGCTTGCAGACATCCTGGCAATGCAGATGCCACTGGATCCTGTGTGGATGAAAAACATGCCTACAGGACGTCTCAATAAACCATGAGTTTGGGTCAGAACAGAGAATGCACAATTGTCGCGTGCATCACAGAACATTGCAAATTCTTTTGATTAATCAGGCATCGCTAAGGCTGGAGCTGAGCAGAGGCAGTGTTGCAGCTTCAAGATGGCAGTCACGCTTTCGTCATCCCACTCTACTGGGTCTTTTACTATTTTTGTTGTAATTTGTATCAGCGATTTAGGTAGGACATGGGTTGGGCCGAATTTGCGTAATCGCGTTACGCAAATCTCCACGAACACGCAGAAATTCCGCGAACATGCGGAATTGCTTGTTCGCATTGCTTTTTTACTGTTCGCAATCTCTGTTTGCGTGCACGTGGGGAACTATCTCGCGAACAAGCATTTGAGAACATGAACAAGCAAAACATTTCGCTAAGTCGCAGAGCGCTGAATTTTGAGCAATTTTGCGTTTTCCGCGGAATGCGAAATTACCCAAATTCTGCAAATTCTGCAAACGGAACGGAATTTACCGCCCAGGCCTAGCTAGGACTGCGAATCCCACAATCTACTGCCTGCAGAAACCTACAACTCCAAGAAACATTCTGATTCCTTTCTGCATTTGAGGTAGAGTCATGTTTCTGATTATTTTAATTCTTTCAAAGGTAACTCTTCTGACACCTCTTTCTCTCTGGTGCCCCAGATACTTCACCAATGTGGTGCAAAATTGCATCTTCTCAGGTGACACTTTATGCCCTCCTTCTGCCAAATGATTCGGCTATGCAATGGTATCAACAACACAGTCATTTCGAGTTTTAGACGCCACCAACAAGTCGTCTATATATTGCACCAGGACAGACTGTCCAGGCAGGACCAATGATTCAAGAAATATTTTCAATATCTGATTGAAAATAGATGGACTTTCTGTGTACCCCTGAGGGACACGGTTCCAAATGTAGACATGGTCGTCGAATTTGAACGAAAAAAGATATTTGCTATCTGGATGTAATGGTATGGAGAAAAATGCATGGCACAAATCAATTACCGTGAACCATCCGGCTCCCCACGGTATCTGATACAGAATCACTGCAGGATTTGGCACAACTGGACAACATGGAACGATAATCTTATTAACCTTGCAGAGGTCTTGTACGACCCTATATTTCCCGCTCGGTTTCTTTATGCCAATTATTGGTGAATTACATGGACTGCTCATTATTTCCTGTAAAATGCCTCGTTCAACCAAACACCTGCTTTTATTTCTGGGCTCATTTTGTATTGTCGAATGTTTGGGTAAACTGTACCTTCTTTTACGGTCACTTTTATTGTGTCAACATTTGCAATTAATCCTATATCTTTCCCAATAAAATCCCACACTTCAGGATTCACTGTATGCTGTAATTCTTTTGGGAGGTCTTCCACTATCATCTTTTTATTTTCAGTTTCTTGTTTGGCCAACATTAATTTATAAACTCCCTCTTCATCTGGGGTTTCAATTTCAACACCACTTGGGGTGCAAAAGATCGCGCAATTCATTTTACACAGCAAGGGGCATATTATCAAGAACAGGTTTTAGGCAGAACGGACAATTTAGTAAAAGCTGCAATGCAAGCATTAGCACATGAAAACATAGAGCAGCCATCTTTAGTTCTAGTGCGCAGAAGCAAAGTTTTCTCACCAAAGCAGAAAGTACGTCATGTCACGTGAGTTTGACAGACGCATGGGCAGAAAAGTTCCCACGTTGCGGCAGCCATTTTGGGTTACGCGCGTTACGGTTAGTAAGAAGCCCTTTGTAAAGCTTCCCCAGCTTACCATAAATGTTGTGTTTTGCGTTGTTAATAAGACGAAACATGTTTCTTAGTGTATTACAGTTTATTTCGAGAGGGTTGAATCCAAGCAAGTCTCTTTACGAGTAAAATGTTGCTCCTTCACAGGTGATGGATGACTTCCTGTGATTGTGCCTCTGATAGTACCTAAGGAGGTAATCTCGACTTGTGGAAGTAAGGACATGTCTTTAAATTTGGGAAATCCTGCAAGTTCTCTATTTTATACCACCTCAAACCAAAAAGGCTTGTTGAATTGTTAAGCAAGAACCTCAAAAGCATGCTTTGAATACAAGAAGAGTCCCTTAGGAGAAAGTCAGGCATCCTGCTGAAATACATTTTATTTGCGTACTAAAAGATATAGGAGGAAAATGGATTTTGCTCCTCTGAGCTTTATTTGGGCCAGCCTTGTGTCTTTTAAGGGAATGGTTTGAATTACCCAAAGAATATCAAAATGGAGCATGACAAAAGAGAGTATATATCTACATGCCAATTAGCAGCTGATTAAGCAGTAATACAGAGAAAAGCCACACTGACTGAATACTGACCTGTGGAGTCGGTACTGGTGGTAGACCTTATTCTGCCGCAAGCCCTCCATGAAAGTGGATGATACAATATGTTGCTCAAGTTCAAAGAGGGAAACTATCTTGCTGACCCTGAAAATCCATGACAACTTGACTGTTTTCTAAATGTCCCCATTGTATTTTTTAAATGTCAACATGTTCAACTTCTTTTTTGACATGTTGAAAATGACAATTATGTATGATGGAGTGGAATATGGAAGGGTTCCACTCCGTGGCCACCTATATCATTACAGATAAGTTGGCTTAATGAACAGAATTAACCTCTCTCCATGTTTGACAGATAAGCAACAGAGTGACTGACTAGAATTGTTAAAAAGCGATAAAAAAGGGGATGATGGACGGAGCGTTTGAGCAAACCAAACACTCACCCCCAAGTCAACTGTTCTGGGTTTAATCCATCACCATTCTTTAGCTCACTCCGCCACCCCAGTTCAGACATGGCCATATGCAAATCAGTCTGACCCTGGGCCTCATGGGAACAGTTTGGCCCGAACTGCCAAAGCCATATCTTCCTTGGACCGGAAACAAGCATCCTGGGACCGGTATCTCGCATTTTGCCGTCATCAGCCAGGCTAGCTTGAATCCAGTGGCAAAGTGAGCAAGGGACTCACGTCTGAGCATACCCTGCCAACTTAGGGCGAACAAAGAGATACAAAAGGGGATGATGGACGGAGCGTTTGAGCAAATCAAACACTTACCCCAGTCAACTGATCTGGGTTTAATCTATCACCATTCTTTAGCTCACTCCGCCATCCCAGTTCAGACATGGCCATATGCTAATCAGTCTGACCCTGTGCCTCATGGGAACAGTCCAGCCCGAACTGCCAAAGCCATGTCTTCCCCGGACCGGAACCAAGCATCCTGGGACCGGTTTCTGGCATTTCAGCCATCATCAGCCAAGCTAGCTTGAATCCAGTGGCAAAGTGAGCAAGGGACTCAGGTCTGAGCATACCCTGCCAACTTAGGGTGAACAAAGCGATACAAAAGGGGATAATGGACGAAGCGGTTGAGCAAATCAAACACTCACCCTCAGTCAACTGATTTGGGTTTAATCCATCACCATTCATTAGCTCACTCCGCCACCCAGTTCAGGCATGGCCATATGCAAATCAGTCTGACACTGTGCCTCATGGGAACAGTCCAGCCCGAACTGCCAAAGCCATGTCTTCCCTGGACCGGAAACAAGTATCCTGGGACCGGTTTCTGGCATTTCAGCCGTCATAAGCCAGGCTAGCCTGAATCCAGTGGCAAAGTGAGCAAGGGACTCATGTCTGCGCATACCCTGCCAACTTAGGGAGAACAAAGCAATACAAAAGGGGATGATAGACGGAGCGTTTGAGCAGATCAAACACTCACCCGCAGTCAACTGATCTGGGTTTAATCCATCACCATTCTTTAGCTCACTCTGCCACCCCAGTTCATACATGGCCATATGCAAATCAGTCTGACCCTGTACCTCATGGGAACAGTCCAGCCCGAACTTCCAAAGCCATGTCTTCCCTGGACCGGAAACAAGCATCCTGGGACTGGTTTCTGGCCTTTCAGCCGTCATCAGCCAGGCTAGCTTGAATCCAGTGGCAAAGTGAGCAAGGGACTCACATCTGAGCATACCCTGCCAACTTAGGGCGAACAAAGCGATACAAAAGGGGATGATGGACGGAGCATTTGAGCAAATCAAACACTCACCCTCAGTCAACTGATCTGGGTTTAATCCATCACCATTCTTTAGCTCACTCCGCCACCCCAGTTCAGACATGGCCATATGCAAATCAGTCTGACCCTGTGCCTCATGGGAACAGTCCAGCCCGAAATGCCAAAGCCATGTCTTCCCTAGACCGGAAACAAGCATCCTGGGACCAGTTTCTGGCATTTCAGCCGTCATCAGCCAGGCTAGCTTGAATCCAGTGGCAAAGTGAGCAAGGGACTCACGTCTGAGCATACCCTGCCAACTTAGGACAAACAAAGCGATACAACATGAGATGATGGACGGAGGGTTTGAGCAAATCAAACACTCACCCCCAGTCAACTAGAATTGTTAGGGCAAATGTCCAATGTATGTTACCTGAAACATTTACTCACTGTTAAGATTCTGACCTTGGGAATGCATTTTGCTCTCTCTATGATAGCAGAGACAGCATGGACTATATGCCCCCCCCCTTCCAAAAGACATTAGATTGCCACTGGAGATGACCAGACAATGGCCACCTGGGATCAAGGGGAGGGGCGTCCAGAAAAAACAAAAAAAGCAAAGTTAAACAACAAAAGACAAACAGATGTGCATTTGTGCCTATGGAAAAACAAATGAAGATTTCACATGTCTTGTCTTGAGAAGTGTGCACTCCCCTCCAAGGTCCCTAAGAACATCCTTCTCAGATTCAAGGCTAGGAACACTTATAGACGACTTTGAGCATGTATGAGGGGTGGAGAGCAATGTACCATGAGCACCCTCACTGTTGTTGAGAAAATCTCAATCTCGCCTATTTCCTGACTCCCAATACCCAGCTATTTTTCTGTTCCACACATGGCAGTTGGCTCTTACCTGAGTGTTTCTTTCCCCACACAAAGTAAATACACAAGATTCCATGGCAATGTGCCCTGAAGAACGTAATAATGATGAGCAACAGAGTTGTATGCAGCAATGTTTTCTAGAATTCATATAATGCTGAAATGAAAAACCTAAACTCAATTCAGGATCTAGGTCACAGAATTCCTGATGACTTGGTTAGCACAATATCACAGTTTCTGAAATACAGCTTATTGCACTTTCAAGAAATCAGGGCCGGCAGTGAAAAATGATCAAAGTTTCAGCAATTCACAGTGTCCTGAGAAAGAGATTTCAACATTAACAAGAAAATAACACTGGTTATGATAAAATGTGGAGAATTAACGTGCAAGCTTAATGTGTTTAGAATGCACAAAATTGTAAGCTATCTTATTTACTTGTACTAGGCCTCAAATGATGAAAGCAAGGCTGCTTCAAAAACAAGCTTAAACAAAAAATGCTAAATACGCATAAAACTTTTAATTCTTGACCTCTCCATGAACATGTTTTTTTTTTCATAATAATTAATGTTACTAATATAGTTTCAACAGTAGCGGCCGATAGTGGGAGTACCGGCCGGGCGGTGACGTGGGGAGAGGGAGGGGCAGGGTGGGGGGTAGTAATGTATGGATTCCGGACCTTAACAGGTAAGTAAACATAAAAATAAATAAAATGAATTTCGTTCCGTGTACTGCATCACCAAATGCGATGCAGTGCAAGCAACAAAATTTGTTTTATTTATTTGTATGTTTACTTACCTGTTAAGGTCCGGAATCCATACATTACTACCGCCCACCCTGCTCCTCCCCCTCCCCACGTCACCGCCCGGCCGGTACTCCCACTACCGGCTGTGGCTGAGTTTAAAGTATTTCAGCAAAATGTTTCCATATTCACAAAGACCACTGCTTACAAAGGGTGAAAATCTGTCATTTAATGGGGCAATAAAGAGTTCATACATTGAAATGTAGTGTTTTATAATGTGAGCATTGACTTTCTAATCTATTTGGGCCATATGTAGGTAATCCAAATATACCGATTCTAAAATACCGAATTTTACCAATTCGGTATTTCAGAATCGGTAAATGGTATGTAGGTATTGATTCTGTACATTTTACCGAATCGGTAACATTTGGTAAATACCGATTCGGTATTTACCGATTCGGTAATTCCCATTCATTCTTATGGGCCTGGAGGCCCATAGGAATGAATGGGATGCCATTCACTATTACCGATTCAGTAAATACTGAATCGGTAATAGGGGGTGCGTATTCAAGGGTGGCAGGGTGTCACATTGACACCCTGTTGCACCCCTGAATCGTGTATGGGTGCACATGTGGCACACATACATGCCCTAAGGCCATGTATGTCTGCAACATGGCACTCTTGGAAAAGCACAAATTTGCTTTTTCTAAGGTTTTCGATATATACCACCAACTTTTAGTTGGTGGTAAATACCGAATCCTTAACTCAGAAATGCACTCACTTGAGTGCTCCTACATTACGGATTCGGTAATTTACAGAATTGGTATTTTAAGGATTCGGTAATTTACCGATTCCTTAAATTAACGATTCGGTAAATGACCGAATCCGTAAATTTGGCCCCTACATCTCAAATGCCTAATACCTACATTTGGACCTTTGTTTTTTCCCATCAATGGTGATTCTGCAAATTTGTTTTCATTAGTACAGATGTTTCAACTTTTACATAGACTATTGTCTAGAAACAATATATTAAAAGGTTAAAGATGTAGTGTGTATGTAGGAAGGTCAGTCTGAATGAGGTAAACTCCGAGTGAGCACCTGTTATAATTTAGTTGTAAACGTAACATTGCTGTCTGTGGACTATTGTATTTGCATGAGAAGATGAGGAGGGATCCTATTCCCAGGAGAGCATTAAACCCTTATTGGCTAACAGGAAGAGCAACATATTGCAAAGCCTTGTGAAATGTAATGTCTATAACAGTGCTTATTCCTAGAGTAGACCACCTTCTGTTTGTCCCACTTGCTATTTAGACCTTTCTGACCAAGACTTTATGTCACATTGCTTTGAGACTCTTTCTGAGTTTCCCAAACCTCTCATTATGGGAAGTTTTGCTTTGATGTTGTGATCTTTTAGAACTGATTTGAATGCTGAAGCTTTATGCTTTTCTCTCGGCCTGTTGGATTAACTCCATTTTCTCCCAATTCTTAGAATAGGGATTATTTCTCTAATGCACTTATTTCATGATGTGATTAACCAATATTGATTTTATATTTCTGTCATATATTGACTATTGAGATGAATCTACATTTAACTTGTGATTTGCAATAAAGACGATCTACTAAAATATCGGATTAATAAAACTCTTTAAACTCATACCAACTCTCTTTATTGACTAAAATCAGACTAATGATTGTGATGATAATTTACCTGATGCATAACTTCCTACTTTTCTCAAACAACGGTAAAGATCCATATGAGCAGAAGCTGACAAATACAGATGCAATTAGCCGATTTTATGGTAAATCAAGATACTTTAAAGATTTGTGAACTGATTGCTGCTCCAGTAAATTTAGTAGCAGGAGGATGGTTTATGTTATGAGAAGTCCCATGGCCTAAAGCCATGGTGCAGTTTCAAAGGCAGTTGCTGTATTGGAGGATTGAGTATTAATAAGGTTATGTGTTACAGTTGTATTTGTTGTTGTTGATGTTGTTGTGTGCTTCTTTTGGAATAATTATTGATGTGTACGTACTAATTTTAAAGAGGTTCAAGAGATTATGCGCTTGACATAGCCTACCATACTGGGATATTGAGATAGGTGTAGAATACACCTTATATGGTTTTCTTGTCTGCTAGAGATTTGTGGTGTAGGTCATGAGGTACCATCAACTATACAATTGAAATAGGGATTATAACAAACTGCTGTGAATGTACTAATATTGATTGGTGTTGGTGGAACCAAATTGCACAAAAGGTGAAGCTACATTTATTAAGGTGGTTTCCTGTTGGCCGGGATTTCATATGTGTGTGTGAGGAATTCTTTTTGTGTGAAAAGTTGGAGGGTGTAACAACCTTAATATTCTAATTGTTGAATTAGTTTTTGTTTTCTTTAGTGGAGCAGTCAAAGATTGTTTATTTGTTTCTGCTTAAAGTTGTAGAAATTGTGTGTACAAGAGAAATTGTAAAGGATGGGGGAGCCGCTGCAAGGAGGGAGATCAACGACATAGGGGTCTATTGGAAGCAGAAAACAACCGCCCACCGGTGGCAGGGAAAAATTGGATGCTAAATTAGGATCAATCATCAAAAAACACAGACCGCGGCGGAATGGGGCAAAGTAAAAACACCCGTAGCGGGTGGAGATGGCCAAAACTTGTCACCGGCAGGAGGATTTGCGGTGGAAAAACACCAACCCGCCACAAGGATAGCGGAGACACCGCACAGAAATTTAGGATATCCCCGATGGTCCCGCGGTACGTTCCACTGTTTCTGACTGCCACGGTCGCTAACAGTGATGAAGGGGAGAGCTGGCGGAAGGGCTGCAGCATAGACACCGCTGCGGACACTCTGTGACAAATATAGCAGCCGAATGAAAGAACCCACAATAAGGCCACAAAGTGCACACAGCAAACTAGCCATGCCACCCAAAAACAGAAAATACACCCTAATGACACAACCACATAGCAAAAATAAAAATACAAATCCCAGGACAACCCACACAACACATCTGACAGCACTCCCTCATTTGGACACACCCACATAGCTGAGTATAAAATCTGCCCCTTCCTTGACCACAATCCTTTGCAATACTCCACAACTGAGGGGGCCAACACCAGATCACAAAGGAGAGGCAAACAGTACAACATCACTACTCACACCACACACAGCACCACCACCACTTCCACACGTGCACTACTAACCCCTCTGCACATCACACACCATACACATCACTACCAAACCCACCACTCACACCTCTGCACCCACAACCACTTTGCACAAAACACACCATGGCAGCACATTAAATGCCCAAATTCACAGAGAGTAAGTTGAAGGTTATGGTAGATGAGATAGTCAGAGTGTAACCACAACTGTTTGGTAGCCTGGCCCAACGGACACCATTAGCCACAAGAGCACAAATGTGGGCAAGGATAGTCGAGAAGGTCAATGCAGTAGGGACCACCCTGCAATCAAGAAAGGAAATCATGAAGCGGTGGAATGAATTGAAGAGGGTTGTCAAAGAGAAGAGGTGCAATAACCATGAGCTGGCTGACAGGACTGGCAGTGGCCCTCTGATTCCACCAAAACCACTCACTGCATGGGAGGAGAAGGTGCTTGCCATACTGCATCCAAAGAGTCTCACAGGAGTGGAAACTGGTAAGTACAACCAAATAACTACCATCACACTGCTATGTACTGTCCTGCACAACTACAAAGCTACACCTCCTAGGACAAATTCCATTCATCTGCACCACACACTCCCAAAAACATGTCTCACAGATCCAACATTCAGTCCCTCCCATTCACCCCAAACGTAGCTAGCAACATTACAATGGGGGCATGTGTAAAGGCAGCCAGCACAGGCCCCCTTGTCCCACAGCTTAGCAAGAAGGAGCCCTCCCCCACCCCACCCAGAAGCATGTGTCAGCCATTACAGTACCCTCATCAAACTAACAAGTAGGTAGCCATCTTGAGATGGAAGGCTGTTTGGGGGAGGGGGCCTGCACTACTACTCCCACCATGTACCCTGTCCCACACCTAAACAGAACAAAGCACTTCTGCACCCAGGAGCAGTAGGAAGCCATTGTATCACCACAAACAAACTCACAGGTAGGTAGCCATCTTCCCTGAGAGAGCTGTTTGGGGGTGGGAGGCCTCAGCTACTACTCGCACCATGCCCCCGTCCCACACCTGAGCAGGATGGAGCACACCCCCACCCAGAAGCAGTTGGAAGCCGCTGCAGTAGACCAAACAAACTTACAGGTAGGTAGCCATCTTCACAGGGAGGGTGTTTGTGGTGGGAGGCCTGCACTACTATTCACACCATGCCCCCTGTCCCAGACCTCAGCAGGATGTAGTACTCCGCCACCCAGAAGCAGTTGGAAGCCATTGTAGTACACCAAACAAAAGTACAGGTAGGTAGCCAGTTACCAAGGTTGTACTGTTTGTGGGAGGGATGCCTGTACTACCACTCCCACCATGTCCCCTGTCCCACACCTCAGCAGGATGGATCACACCCCACCCAGAAGCAGTTGGAAGCCATTGCAGTACACCAAACAAATTTACAGGTAGGTAGCCAGTTACCAAGGTTATACTGTTTGTGGGTGGGAGGTCTGCACTACCATTCCCACCATGCCCCCTGTCCCACACCTGAGCAGGATGCAGCACTCCCCCACCCAGAAGCAGTTGGAAGCCATTGCAGTACACTAATGATTATTCATAGACAAAATGATACTGTGTTACCAAATTGGGGGTTGCATCTGCATTTATCCTGGGCTGTCTGTTAATCTTGGGTGCCTGGCTGATGTGGTAAGCATGAGTGTTATGGTGCTTTTCCAGTTTGGCACAGGATAAGAGAAGACCTGCCAATTGTAAAACAAAAATTATTTTGTAGAATCAATGATATGTCTGCCTCCAGTTACCTACAACAACAGGCCCCCCACTCAACCACTACTTAGCTTCAAATAAGAGCCAGACAGCACTGAACACACTCACCCAGTAACATTGCAGGTGATTTCTTGGGAGCAAACAGTGGTAGGCTCAATGTACATTTCAGCTGAGCAGTCAATGTACTCTCTAGCCTAGGTGTCTTGACCTGAGTCTTGTGCCATTGCAATGTTGCGTAACACTTGCAGTTTTTTAGCACTAAGGTGCGCCTACAAACGTCATATTGTGCCCTCTCAAATGGGTTGTTTGGACCCCGGTACCATAGTTTGTACCAAGCGTACCCCGATTAACACTTGCTATGCAAAGGGAGCATATGGAAAATGTTCACCTCCTTCTTACTAACTGTTAATAAGTTCCAAACTGGGGAGCACAACTTTCTGATGCTGGTGCCATTGCCAATGTCAGATGAACTGGCGGTAGGTGGGTGTTTTGACGATTGACTCTCTGCAGTAACTACTTCTACTGAGGTGGTTGTAGATGTATGTTGCTACCGGTACTTTGCAAATATGTCAGCTGGCAGTGGTGGTGGTAGTGGTGGTACCTGTGGTGCCACATCCCTCCCAGCAAGTTGGGATGGGGTAACGTCAGTCTCCACTAGGGCTGGGCTAACATCCATGATGACTGGCTCATCGTCATCAGACCTTGACATAGTTCGCAGAGTTTTGTTATGTGGAACTCCGCAAAATGTCAAAAAAACTCTGCGAAATTCCGCAAGGTGCATAGTGCAGCACCAACTGCCATTCATGCTGGTCTTCCTGCCGCTCAGGTAGAAATTCTACCCGCACGCCAGCTAGCACTCGCAAACTTACCATTCGCAAGCGTGAGCAGGGAAAAAAGTCTGCAGCACTACGTGAAGCAGTGTTTTCTGCACTCTACAAGAAAACTCTGCAAAGTTTGTGAATGGAGTGAAGTTCACAGCCCTGGCTTAGTCATCATCCTCCTTTTCTACATCTGCCTCCATAACTCTAAGGCTTTCTGGAGCCTTCCTTTTCCCTAGCCTTGTCTTGTGGCACGTCTCACTCTCAGACTGAGGCGGGATCCAAGTGGTGTCTAGATCATCAGAAGGGGGGCTTGAAGAAGAAGATGATGCATCACTAATCCTCTATGTCCTAGCTGGGGATCTGGGAGACAATGGATCTTCTAAAAGAGCAGCTTCCTCTACTTCCTCAGCATGAAGCTCAATCTCTTGAACTGCTCCAGCTTTGGGAGGAACTAATATTGGTGGTTGCTGCTGTTGTCCATTTCTTTGAGTTTCTTGCAATAATTGGGTGCTACTTTACAATAGTGATAAGTCAATTTCAACATCACTGCTCGTCGGCGTTGCTGTTATTAGTCTGGCTTCCACTGTGATAGTCATGGGCTTGGGCCTAGATTGGGGTGGGTCCATTGATGTGGGGATGCTGCTCCAATCTTGTTCCCTGGAGGACGATGAGGCAGGCACAGGTTTTTTTCCCCAAAAAGATCTTGGTCGCAATACCAGTTATGGTAATCTCCTTCTTCTCCTCACTGGCCACTTTCTTGGTAGCACCTTTCTTTGGGGCCATCTTGAAGCTGTCAGAAGTGGCACTTAGCTTCACACAAGTTGAAGAGATGTCTGTGTAATGTGTGGGTCACGCATCACGTTGCGCACAGGCCTTTTGTCTGGCAGTACTGTGGGTAATGTTGTCTGTTGGGCACCTAAAAGAAAAGAAGCAAGAAGAACATCAGGGAAACGTTGCACTGCTGCACTTCTATAAGTAGTACAAACAAACATTATAATTTAGTGTGGTACCAGGTTACTCCTATTACTTTTATGGTGACTGACTGTACACTCAGGAAGGATAAGAAAGAACAACAAGAACATACAGATGGAGCTGTCTGCTTTATGAGCATCACGTCACATGGGATGTGGCGCTCAAGTAGGTGCAGCTGACATATGACAATGGAATAATTCTTAGACATTTAATGCTATTTTGCACCTATAACAGACATGGGGTGGGGTTGATTTATTGATTTCAGAAGTAGTGAAAATGGTTTAAAAAAGACTGAAAATAAAGTTTACAGAATAAAAAAAATTATAAATATTTTAAAAAGTAAAAACAAAATTAAAAAGTTAAAATAAAAAATACAATTAACACGTAATTATCAAATGTAAAAAAATGGCAAATTTAAAAAAACATATAAATAGATGAAGTTATCCTCAAAGATATAATAATAATTTATTAAACTGCTAACTCATTGCTCAACCCTCCATGCAAGCATATGGCAAAGCAAAGGGCCACACTGGCTGGATGCACAAAATGTCAGCCTCCCATTGCCAAATGGTCAATAACAACAACAACACTGAGTAAGAAGGCAATGGGAAAAAAGAGAAGACATGCAGACCTATGAAAAAAAGCACTCTGGCTGGCTATACAAAATGGCCACCAGACGCATAGTCATTGGTCACACAGCAACAACAACCAGCAAGAAGGCATGGTCACAAAGAACACATGCAGGTCTATGGCAAAAGCAAATTTGCTGCCTATGCAAACTACCCGCCAGTCACGTGACAAAAAGAAGCTGGAGGCCTGGAAAACATTGAACACATGCAGGTCTATGGACACTAATTATACAAAATGACCCCTGCCCACCTGGCATGGGTAAAAAAAGAAAATGGTGGACTATGGCAAACACACATAGGAGGCATAGTTTGATAGATAGAAGACAGCACTGATTAATTCAGCAATGCCAAAAACAATAATTAACAGGGCTGAAAATGTTTACAACAACACATATACTCCAAAAGCATTACCCCACCTGTGCACTGTTTTCAGGAAAAGAAAATGAGAAATACCACAAAAAAACACTTTTTAATTTAAATCCAAATCCACCATAGCCTGAAACAGTTATTTTTCAGGCACCCATAGCTAGCACTGGGCCTACTGGCTGGAGGAGGCATTGGCAACACAGGGAACACAGCATTCATTCAGCAACACCAAAAACGAAAATAAAAGAAAATAAAAGGGCTAACAATGTTTACAACAATACACATCCTCCAAAGGCATTAACCCACCAAAACACTGTTTGCAGGCGAAAGAAAACATGAAATTCCCCCGTAAAAAACACATTTTGTATTTCAATCCAAATCCAACCATGGCCTAAGTCATGTATCAAATTGAACAGACACCATACAAACAGTTGTTTCATGCACCCTTGACTAGCACTGGGCCTACTGGCTGGAAGGCCCATTTGCCTACTAGGCCAAGTACATAGTGAATTAAACCAATATTACAAATGTATTTTTAAAAATTGAGAAAATGTATTGAACTCGGCAATATTTTTCCTTTATAAAAAAAGACAAATTACTTACATAGAGATAACTAGGCTCCTACTGAAACTACAGGCTACCCACCACAATAAATTGGCTAAAAAAGCATTATGCTTTACTCACAACCTGGCTTTTTGACTGAGCCCTGCTAACAAGCTCCTGGATACCCTCATGGGTACAAATACTTATTGATTGATTTATTTTCTCATCCTGATCTAGAGTAATGCACCACTTGCGCTCCTGTCTGCAGCATTGCTGCATCAGATTCCTGAGTTTTTCGGATTACCAGGGAGCAGAGTCTTTGCTCCTACTAGGGCATTTGACCTTCATGGGGGCTACAACATTTGAGGCAGCCTCCAGTCAACCAGCTAACATGTCCACCGGACGGTTGAAGGAGGGATCAATACATGATGCTGTGATGTTAAGAGCATTCTGCAGTTTGTCGAGAGCAATCTTGTTCCAGCTTCAGCAGTCTTGGGGCCTGCAATATACCTGTTTCATGAAAATTGTCAAGTGGGGGAAAAGAGGTCGTGAAAAGCACCACCTAGTGATCTGACCTACTAAGGGAGAGTATATCCTTTCTGCAGATATCTTCAGAATTGGTAAAAATACGCTCTAGACTGTAGTCAGCACTATGGGTGGTGGAATAAATTAGCTGAGTGTAGCCTGAGTAGGCCATACTCTCCAGCAGCGAGTTAGAATATTTTTGGGACGCATCCTTAAGCAAAAGTTTAAATCACCAGGAATGGTGAGATTGGAATGAGTTATAAATGGTTCTAAAACACCTGAGCCAAGGACAGAAGGAAGTTAGTATGCGATCCCGGTGGGCGGTAGATCAGTAGGCCAGAAAAGGTGGCCTTATATGAGGTTATATTCTAAAATGAGCTACCTCACAGATGTCCTGCAGGACGGTAGTAGCCTGCTCAAGCATGCAATTCAAAGAGTCCTTGCATATTATAGCTAGACTGCCTGTTGCACGAACAGGGCAGTCCAATCTTGAGATAACATACCCTATAGGGATTGCTTCTGCTAAATCAGGACCTGAGTCTTCTTTCTTCCAGGAAGAAAAAAAATCCAAGGCGATGGATAGGATTAGGTACATGAGTTCATGCTCAAGCTTAATCAGCGAGCGGGCAATATTGAAAGCTGATGTAATGGTCATAAGCTTCTCAGGTCTCTTAATTCTCTCCCCTGGGGGTCATGTCCTCATCAGACTTCCTATGGCTACCAATCTGGTAGTTTAATGTAGGGCAGTTATGACAAGTAAACTGAGTCGCATCCCCTTTTCTCTAGCCCAAAACTGGCAGCATTACTTGCATCTAGTACAGTCTCGGGGCAAACGGGCTTGCCTTAGGCAAGCCTGCTGCGCAGACATGCAGGAATGCTGTTCTAGGAGGGCCAGCCTTTAGAGGGGGCATGGCCTGGCTGAGAAGAACGTGCACTTGAGGCGGGGGAAAGCAAAAACGTACTGAGGTCCATCAGCTCCCCTTCACAACAGGTATACTCGTAAAACAAATCAAACACATTAGATATTTAAACATTCTAAAAGTACCTTTCAGGTGCTGTTAGTATGCTTCTACTAACAGGAGCCAGACAACTCTCAAACTCAGAGCAGAGCCATACATGGAAATGTACAGTTTTGGCCACTGCCAAGTTATGGAAGAAACTGAAAATGTGGCTCTCTAATCCAGATTAATGGTTTGGTCTTTTTAGTCAGTCAGCTCTGAAGGTGCAGAGCTCCAGGACACTCCTTACATTTACAGAGAGCATTACAAGTGCCCTTTACATTACATTGCATTACATATAGTGCACCACCTAAACATAGAGTCCGGAAATGAAGTTCAGAGACTCAACCCAATAGGACTGCTCCTAGCAGTGAAGAAGGAGTCACAAATGGCAGTGCAGATGCGCAGGCATGCCGAATATGAAGGACAGCCGAAAGAGGGGGCATGGCTTGGCTGAGAAGAACGCGCTCATAAGGCGGTGGGAAAAGCGAAACGGAACTGGGACAAATTGTGCAGGCTCTGTTTCACAGAAGGTATCCTGTTAAAATCAAGCAACCTAATAAAGTGGTGAGGAAAGTAAAACATAAGACAATAAAAACAGTCTAAAATTACCCTCCTGATGCGGTTAGCATGGGGCTCCTCATAGGAGCTAGGCTACTCCCAAACTTGGTGCAGGTGCTGTACAAGGAAACCAATAGTCTGCCCCCTAAACAGAAAAAAGGCAGAGACCCAACCCAACAGGGCTGCTCCCAGCAATGAAGAAGAAGTCAAAAGTTAATGGTCACCAAGTGTAATTTTTGAATGGCACCTCTGCTATCCGATCCACTGTTGGAACAGTGGAAATTCCAAACCTACCCCTCTCAGGAAAGAAGATCCAAGTTGTAGAAGTGTCAAATAAAGGTGTAGAAACCTAATGTTGTGTATCCTAGAACACCACCATATACTCTGAGCCCAGAAACTATCGCAGGAATAACACCAGTAATCAAAGACATGTTGAAGAAAGGAATTCTAAGAGAAATTTTGGGAGCCCTTGTAACTCTCCGATCATGGACTTACAGAAGTCCAATGGTAAGTGTCAGATTGTGCAGGCCCTTTGAAAAGTCTGAACGGTTCCCATAAGGCACAGGGTCAAGACTGATTTGCACATACCCAGGTCTAAACGGTGGTGGCATGATGAGGAACAGAATGATGGATTTAACCCCAATCTCATGACTGGTGGTGAATGTTTTGATTTGTTCTGCATTCCATCCATCAATTGTGTGTCCTTTGAAAGGTTACCAGCATAGTTGTTTCATGTTGTCCTGTAGTACCGAATCTAGCCACCATACTATTTTTATCCAAATTTTGTGCACCGCAGAATGTATCAGGCTTTCTTCTCTGTTCCATTGCACAAGGGCAGCCAGTTTCTGTTCTTCTTCGTTTTCAGAGAGAGAGTTTTGGCATGGCGCTAGGTTCCACAGATGTATACAGAAAACCAATCCATTTCAACCAGATCTTGAAAAGATTCTTTAATTTCTGCTGATGTCTTACAGTTCAGTTCTTGTGCAATGCATTGATGACCTGCTTGTGGCCTTTGATATACAAGAAGATTGTAAACAAAATAATATTGCAATTTTCAAAAACATGGCTAAAACAGACTCAAAGGGTCTCCAAGTAAGCTGCAATACCGTTAGAAAGATGTCTAATACATATCATTGAGAAAGGAGCAAGGAAAGTGTCACTTGAGATATTCAAGATCATCCTACAAATTAACCTTCCCAGAACAAAAAGAGAAGTCAGAATGTTTTTAGGAATGGTTGGGTTCTCTAGACAGTGGATTCTAAACTTTTCATAGTGGCTAAGCCATTTATAAGGATGACCCACAAAGATGCACCTGATCAACTTCCATGGGTCAACGAGTGCTTAAAACTTTCCTAAAGTTGAGAGAAAGGGTCTGTCATGCCCAGCCTCTAGGAATGCCTGATTGCAGAAAGATGTTTAAATTGTTTTGCAGTGGGAGGGAGGGATTCAAGAAGACCTGTGTCTCATTTTTTGACTATCCTTGACCCTATAGGATCAGGCCGGCCTGGCTGACTTAAATCCATAGCAGCTGTTGGAGTAAGTATCAAGAGGAGTGAGAACATAGTAATGGGATACCCTTTAACAGTTATGGTCCCTCATTCTGTTAAAAGTTTTGCTCACCAGATCAAAACCCAGTACATGACTAACAGTAGGCTTTCCAAAAACAAACAGATATTGGCAGTGGATAATATAACAATAACGTGTTACCAAATTCTAAATCCATCGACACTACTGCCTGTCAATGAAGATTGCAATGGAGGTGCAGTTGACCATGATTGTCCAGAGGTCACAGACTTATGCATCAAGCCAAGGCCAGATGTTGGAAATGGCCCTTATGCAGGACTAGCAGCCCGTCCCGACGTTGTCCGGGTATGAAATAGAATGTGTGTAATGTGTGTATTTGGCAAGGGCAATTTATTTTAAAATCTTGCGGTAGACAACATTTTTTGTTTCATTAGAATAGGGACGGGGAAGGCCCAGCTGCAGCCCTGGTTGATGTTAGCAGGTGCGTGTAATTGGTGTAGTGATCCGACGCCTGAGCCGGGCTACAGCCCTGGCTGATGTTAGCAGGCGCGTGTAATGTCGTTGAATGAGAGAGTTATCAGCCGCGGGTAAATCATTTTAATGAGAGAGTTGAGGGACTGCGAGTAGGAGAGGCTGCAGTAATTGTCCCTGCAGACACGCTCATTTGCCTGTTTGATGTTAGCAGGCACGTGTTCCTCCGCTTGAGGCCCAGCTGCAGCCCTGGTTGATGGTATCAGGCGCATGTAATTAGTGTACTGATCCGGCGCCTGAGCCCGACGAGAGCCCTGGTTGATGGTAGCAGGTGCGTGTAATTTCGTTAAATGAGAGAGTTCAGTAACAGCGCGCAGGAGAGGCTGCAGTAACGTTACTTACCAGGCCTCCAGGTGAACGTGTTTGTCATAGCCCCCAGCACACGGCCACAGCAGACGATCTTCTGATTAATGTACCACCCACATGGCATGAAGGGCGGAACGTAGCACACGCCCCCAGCGTTTCTCACGCCCCCAGCGTGCCCCTTGATGCGGCGCAATTGCGTTCACATGGCATGATGGCCGGACACACACCCCCAGTGTTTCTCACGCCCCCAGCGTGCCCCTTGATGCTGCGCAGCAACGTAATTGGCGCTTGTATGTATGACTCACATGGCATGAAGGGCGGACACACGCCCCCAGCGTTTGCCACGCCCCCAGCATTTGTCACGCCCCAGCACACGCCCAGAGCCCACGATGTGATGGCAGTACCACACGCCCCCAGCATTAGTCACGCCCCCAGCCCACGCCCACAGCACAACGCAGACAAGCCTACAAGGGACTACTTTGCTGCCACCGTTCTTTTACTTTTGAAATGTATAAAGGAGTTGGCCTAATGGCTAAGGCGCTCGACCTTGGACCTGGGGATCTGGGTTCGAGTCTTGGTAACGACGCCAAACATCCTGTGATTCTGGGCAAATCACTTAATCTCCCCGTGCCTAACAAAAATGAATGTGTGTCTTCATGTAACGTAACTGGTGCTATGTAAAGCGCTCTGATACCTGATTCAGTTCGGGTCAAGTTCGCGCTATATAACACTCTGCAAAAAAAAATATATATATATATGGTGGCCGACTGCATATCCTATGTCCTTCTGCTGCAACTGCCCTTTCCAATGCTGTATTGGGTGTTGTGATTGGTGCTGTGGTTACTGAGATTACCCGCCACAAAGGTTTGGGCTCTCTCTTCATAATATTAGTATCGATAACCGCCAAACATTTCACCTTTTGCTGCTATTTTTTGCTGCATTCGTTTTTGCTGGTATTCGGACTCAGTGCACTTTACTACTGCTAACCAGTGCTAAAGTGCATGTACTCTCTCCGTAATACATGATAATATTGGTTCATCCCCAATTGGCACATTTAATTTACTTATACGTCCCCAGTAAAGTGCACTACTTGTGCCAGGGGCCTGTAAATTAAATGCTAATTTTGGGTCACAGCACTTATTCGTCCACCCACTTAAGTAGCCCTCTAACCATGGATCAGGCCTGCATTTGTAGAGCCAGTGTGTGCAGTTTACGCTGTAATTTTACTTGGCAAGATAAACCTCTTGCCAGGCCCAAATCGTCCCTTTTTATACATATAAGTCATCCTTAAGGTAGGCCCTGGACAATCCAGAGAGCATGGTGTAATGTATTTAAACAGCAAGATACATACTTTACATGTACTAGTAGTGAAAAATTCTCAAATAAATTTTTCACTACTGCAAGGCCTATCTCTCCCATGGGATAACAATAGGATTACCTTATTCCACTGTCTAAATGTCATTCCCAATTGTGAAGGGATAGGCTTTCCAAGTTTTGTGTCTCTAGAATCAGAATTCAAAATCCAACTGATGTTTAAGTCAGATGTTAAATTGCAGTTCTGAAAATTCCACTTTCAGATAGCTAAATAGAACAACTAGGGATAAGCCTATACCTCGAGTTTTTTTTAAAGCATAAATGATTTCTGCTTCGTAGATGAACACCATATATTTTTGTTTGTCCTGGTATTATTTATTTTTACCTTTTACTTATATCTTTAGTTTTTAAATTTCATACATTAACACATGGAGAATGAAAACATTGTTTCTTCATATCCACATAACAAAATACTTCATGAAACATTTTGATTTTACAAGTGATAATCGTGCTCTACAAAAAACATTACAAAACTCTTTAGCTGACAATTGTCAAGCCAGCAAAAACAAACTCATCAAAAACATTGAGGCATGAAAGCAAAAAGTTTGGGGTGACCCTGCAAATAAGTTCAACATAGAGATTAATCTCAACTGAAATGACTGCATGGCCTATACAAAATGCAAAGGTCATGATATAATACAATTCCTTTAGAATATCCTCAATGCAAATATGTCTGGACCAAACGATGAACATTTAGTTTCAACTGAACCCGGAAGTTTAAAGCACATTCCTACAGAGTCTCTGAGACTGGACAAAGCAAGTCAGTATCATTCTTCGTATCATCGTATGAAGTTTGTTACGCTCCTTTCTGTGAGGTAAGCCATTAGAAAAATGAAAGCGATAGCCATAACGTTTTAAAGGTTGTTCTCTAGAACTCGAGTACGTCACATGAATAATGCAGTGCATAATATTGATGTCCAATGAACAAATGTGAATGCCTGCTTGGTACTTAAGACTAGATTTTCTATTTTCTGTTAGCGTAATCATTTTTCTGGTAATGCAAATCGATGAAGCGAACCATTGTGTGAAGTAACAACCTCTCGTCCGGCTTTAATAATATGTTGTGTAGCTGTTGGCAACATCCCTTCCAGTGCAGTGTTGCACTTTATACATTTGGAAGAAAATAAGAACTTGAATAGCACATATCCAGTTAAAGTGCTAAATACATTAATTTCCATGCAGGACCTTCCTGCTCATCAATTTACCTGTCTACGTACTTGCGGTAAGTCGATAGTTAGAGCAGTGGAATAAGCGATTTCAATATTATCGTCTGTCTGCAGGGCTAATGATCTATTTTGAAAATAGTTGTGCATGAATAGCTGGCTTGAAATATTGATTTAACAAACAGTTAATCAGCATTTTCGGAAATGTAATTTGGGCCAGAGTCTTTGAGAAACTATAGTCAATTTCAGGGACAGTATGCCTCCTTATGCCTCATAATTTGCCTTCTTCGGTGCTGCGTAATTTATTCAACCCTGGCGTATAATTTGGTCCTCCCCTGACACAAAAAGTTATTGGCCCATGCTTTTTTCGACCTGCAAAACTGCAAGTTGTATAGTTACAGTTCAGAAAGACTGCCATAGTACAAGATAACAATATTATTGTAGTTGTATTACCACTGGTGTTATTACCGTGCCACCAATGGTAAATGCTACACGTGTACCAGTGTTCAGCAAACACAGCAGTGCTGGTCAGCTGTATTAGCTGGTTGTGGCTTCAGCTTTGTTTTATACTAGTACTGCCTCACCGTATTTTTGGTAATGAATGCTACCGTTTCCATACAGTCATTTCCAGTTTAGGGAAAATCAGTTATACATTTTTGATTCCTAATCAGTAATCTTCATTACTCTGATTATCCTTCCTCCTCCCAGTACTTTCAATATACGGTGGTTCCTCTTTCCAGGCATCAAGTGACCTAGCTTAAGCAATTCCTCAAAGCCTCCCTCTCGTGCCCTTCACCTACTCACTCTACCTGGAACATTAAAGCAGGGCAGGGCACTTCTCACGACTTGTAATCCCCAAGCAGTGGGAATTAAGGGGCAAATAGGAGGACAGGATATGGTAAGTAATGGAATGAGGAAGGATCTTTGTAGTATTGAAGATTATTGGTAAATATTCTGAACATTAATTTCTCAATCCCTGCGGCGGCACCTCCACTAAGGCGGCAGAGCATCGCCCCACTGCTTCAACCGCAAGCTCAATTAAAAAAAAAATGATAATAACTTTCTGTTATTATCATTTTATTTTTTGTCTTGAGCTAGCAGTTGATGTGAGGTTGTTACGGCGGGCAGGTCTGGGCTTCACGTGTCACAGGTAGGAGGAGTGGTGGTTGCACCTTAAGTGCGCAAGACGGTTTGGTCGGCAATCTTGGGTCTACCCTACCGTCATGTGTACTTTGCATGTTCTCCATAGGCTGTATTGTACAGCCTGGGTGGGGAACATGCCCAGCCTCCCATTCTCTCTTACAGAGCTGTACCTCGGCGCTCAGACCAATCACAGCGCTGCTGTAAGACGGAGATTCTGGGAGGCTATGTGCTTCCTGCTGCAGAGAGGACGGAGGAGAGGCTGTGGCCGGCCATATGCAGGTAAGTGATTTTTGAATTTTTGAATTCACGTTCCTTCTGTTTACTCCCCCCTCTAACCACCCACCCCACCACCCCGTTCAGTAGAAGCCACCATGGCTCAATCCTTCCCTTTTCCTAGTCCTTAAAGTATGAGAACATACCAGAAGAACATTAGGAAAAGGATTACCACATATTAGGGCACAAGATACCAGAATGATGCTGAAAACTATCTTTGATTTAAAGATTTAATACATCATTTGAAATTATTTAGAATAGGTTCCCACCAAAACTCTGGAAGCAAATTCCAAAGATTGTTGGTCTCCCATATCCAAACTATAGTGATCAACTAGAACTGATTGCCCATGTTACAGCTTTGCTGCAAATGTTCTGATTGGTTGCCTCTGCAGCCTCTACCCAAGAGTCAACCATCTATTAAATTGACCAATCGTGCACCGGACCAGGTAGAGTGTCTCATTGGGATGAGTGTGCAAGAATTTATTGTTGATCTAACAGCTCAATGAGGACACAGAAGCTTAAAACATTGGTGAAAGATAGCAATGTGTATACCGTTTCTCTTTAGCTGAAATCAGCACATCTGGAGAGATCTAACAGCTCAATGAGGACACAGGAGCTTAAAACATTGGTGAAAGATATCAATGTGTATATAGTTTTGACTTTAGCTGAAATCAGCAGATCTAGTGAGATAAATATGCACAGCATGTACTATATCCAGCAAGTGCAAATATTCCTCTTCCTCAGAAGAAAGACAATGGAAAACGACTGCAAAAGTGAACTCATAATCTAGGTGAAATGAACAACAGAACTTAGGGTCAAATTTATCAAGGGTTGCATCTCTTTTGTACCACATTGTGTGATGCAAAGGCAACGCAGTCTTTCAAATGCAATCGATCAGGCCATGCAAGGCCACCTTGCATGACCCTGAGTGGCTTGATAAATCCAGAGTAATGCAATGCAGCACACATTTCTGTGTTGCTTTACTCTGCCCCAGGGACACATTCCTTGGGTGGTTCCGTGGGTACTCTCATGCAAAATCCATGGATTTTAATGCATTCCCATATTTACAATTACTGGTAGACCTGGGAATGTGCCAAAATGATACGCCTTCCCAGGGCAGGCATAACAAATAGAAGAAAGAGTAAAATGCCTCAGGGAATGTTTTTTGCAGGAAGGTGCCCTTCCTTCACAAAACAATCTTCCTTGCAACATAGGCACCCTAGCAGCAAGGTGCAGGGGTGCCTGTGTTGGTGCTAGGCAGCACATGTGTGCCAGCGTAGGGAAAAGGCAGTGATGCTCGATAGTTTGATAAATACAGCACATTCCTGCCTTTTCCCTGTAAAGCATCACAGCAAGGTGACTTACTGTGCTGCATTACAATTTGATAAATATGGCACTAAAGGTGGAATTCTGTCTTGAAAAGATACTTGATAGAAAGAGGACTCAGATCACCTATCCCAGAGACAGAAATAATTGCCACAAGGCAGAAGCTTTTAAAAATCAAAACATTAAGCTTCACATCAACCAAAGACCTCTGTCTTCTAATAGCAGATTATGTCTGCCCTATAACAATTGTGAAGGATTATACTTTTTATGATGCTTGGAAAAGTATTGCTCTCATGCCAACCAATATAAATCCTTTAGCATTTTAGAAAAGGAAATTTATGTGATGGGATAGTTTATTTCTACGTTTATGTGGCTATAAGAGGGAAGGATATCTTCGGTTGGCAAGATCTGGCAAGAATGGGCCTGTATCTTGTACCTGGGGCTGAAAACCCTGTAGTTGTTGAGGATTCACTCACAGGATATATTGAAGATGATTGTTCCATTCCTATACCGATAGCTAGTGTGGACAAAAGACCCTGGGAAATTGTGGATATTTTGAAAGATCACAAACATGTTTAGAGAACAAGTAGGTGTAGTCAAGAGGTTTGAACACCACATCAAACTCAAACCAGGGCTCTAACTTGTGGTTCATAGGGTATGTAATGTACAAGTCAGTGTGAATGATGATTTAAAGAATGTTTTGAAGTATATGTGTTCCTATGGGGTAATTGAACAGGCTTATTCTTCACACTGGGTTTCACCCATTGTGGTGGCCAAGAAAAAGACAGGCGAGATAAGATTATATGCAGATTTATGCATGTTGAACAAGCAAATATTGGTTGACTGTCATTCTATTCCTAGAATACATGAATTATTGGCCAATCCAGGTGGTGCTGAAGTGTTTTCCATCATTGATTCACGCTCTGCTTATCACCAAATTACCCTAACATTGGAGTCTCAGGATGTCTCATCCTTTGTGTCACCCTTTGGAGCGCATAAGTATCTCAGACTTCCCTTTGGCCTGGCCACAGCTGCCAGTGTTCTCCTGAATATGATGGACAGGTTGCTTAGTGATATGCAGGGAATGCAGGCTTACCAGGATGATGTTTCGATTTTTGCCAAGGAAAGGCATACACACAATCAAATACTGGAAGAGGTTTTAACAATCTTCTAAAATGTTTGGATGGCAATCAGGAGAAATAAGTGTCGTTTTAGTGTACAGGAAATGGAGTGTCTTGGTTATAATGTCTCAGCTTCTGGAATAAAACCCTAATTTGTGTGATTAAGGCATTTAGAGAAGAGAAGGCACATAACGACAGAGACAGCTTAAGATCCTTTCTAGGTTTGGGTGAATATTATGCATGGTACATGCAGGGATAGGCCCAGTTAGTGGAATTGCTAAGAGATTTACTCAGAAAAGGAGTAAAATTTACATGATCAGAAGAGTTAGGAAATGTGTTTTTGCAGTGCAAAGAAATGCACTGAAGAAGCTCCTGTGCTACATGTTTATGAAGCAGGTAGTAAATACATGATAACAGTAAATGCTAGTTTGACAGGGTTGGGGCAGTACCCAACCACTGGTCTGCAGTCAAGGAACAGAAAGTTAGATTTGCCTCAAGGGCTCTTGGGCAATCAGAAAAACACTACAGCACCATCATAAGGGAGGTGTTGGCATGTATACAGGCAGTACACACGTTCAGAATGTAATATATGGGGATACCAATTTGAGTTGCACACTGAGCACAAACCTCTTGTTAACATCTTGGGGCCAGATGTAGGTCACCAAATACCGATCAGTAACGGCCAATTTCGGCCGTTACCGACCGGTATTTGGTTTGTGACATGTAGGGGGCCTAAAATGTACCGATTCTGTAAATTTACCGATTCGGTAAAATACCGAATCGGTAAATTTACCGAATCGGTAAATCTAGATGTAGTTGGCACTGAAAACAGTGCCTCAGGTCATTAAGAATTCGTTATTTACCATCAAATACTATTTGATGGTAAATAACGAATTCCTGTGTACATGCATATCTGTGCATGTACACCTGTGCCATGTGGCACACATACATGCTCTAAAGGCACACAAGCCTGAATCAGGGGTGCAACAGGGTGTCAAAGTGACACCCTGTCCCCCTTGTCAATTCGGTAATTTTACCGAATCGGTATTTACTGATTCGGTAATTGCCATTGGTTCCTATAGGCCTCAAGGCCCATAGGAACCAATGGCAATTACCGAATCGGTAAATACCGATTCGGTAATTACCGAATATTACCGATTCGTTAATTAATTCGGTAAAAATACCTACATAGCATTTACCGATTTGTAAATACCGAATCGGTAAAATTCGGTATTTACAAACCGGTAAATACTAATTACCTACATCGGGCCCTAAATGCTCAAAGGATCAAACATTTTTTTCTGCCAGGTTAGTAAGGCTGATTTTGTATGCACCAGGATGTCTTTGATATTCTGGCTCCTCTTAAATGAAAACAAATTCTTTGTACCACCAGGGAGCTTAAGGCATGAGTTGGTGGAACATGCACATCTATAACATCAAGGCATTTCAATAACATCCAAGAGATTAAAACTGTTTATTTGGTGGCCTCCATTTGAAGCTGTGTTGTGAAGCAGCCTGTTGATAAATGTCCGGAATGTCTTATTTCAGATAAGCACGGGAAGACAAAGGAAACACCTTTGTGTCCATTTCCCTTCCTTGATGCCCCTTGGGACGATGTAGGATTGGATTTTTTTGGGTTAATATGCCTAACTTCCCAGCAGTATGAGGTATTTAATATTGTTAACTGATTATCACTTTAAATGGATATATTTCTCATTTGTTGGTTCTCCAGCTACAAATGCAACTATTAAGTTTTTTTGAAAATGTATTCAAGTTGGAGCGTGCACCAAAATAAATTGTCACAGACAAAGGAACTCATTTTGTTTATGAGCAAAAATGTATATTCTTTGAACAACATAATGTAAGACGTGAGAGCTGCTCTGTATTCACCATCTTCAAATGGTTTGGTGGAAAGAGCAAATAGAATTATGAAAGAGGGCATACAAACAGCAAGTACATCTGGTCCGAATGTCTATGTTTTTCAAGGAAAAAATACGGAAATTCAATTTTCTACCTCATTGTCTGAAAGGCAAAGGTGGAAATGAGAATGATCATAATTTGAGTAAAAAGGTTTCTGCCACAGAAGTGTTAAAGCAGATGGAAATAAAGAAATATTTTGATGAGAAACAGCATTCATGATACCAATCTCAAGGTTGGAGATTGGGTCATGATAAAAACAAGCAGACATAATAAAGAAAAGGAAATATGTGGATGATGGTATGGAATGGTCAGTGTGGTTACAGCCTGATATTTGTGAGTAAAGGTGATAATTACCAACATTCTTTAATGCAACAAGAACCTGTAGGTGAACAACATGTAGAAATGAGGACAAGTTAGTTCCTCACTTTTACCGTAAAGTTAGTTCACGCTGTGTTAACGTGCTAGGGGGGAAGGTGTCTTTGGTAGTATTGAAGTCTATATTAATCAAGTGCAGATGCATTATGATCTCATGAGTTCTAAAGTGGAACTTGTCTGGCTAAGGTTCTAGCTGCGACAGTTATGTCAGTTGCGGCCAGGATCTTGGTGAGAGAGGGCATGCTGGAGGTTGTGGACACTTTGTATTTGGTAATAAATCTTACCTGTATTAGATTGGCGGAGTTCATCTATTATTTAACAGATATCACACATAAGAGGTTACACTAACATATTTTAGTGCTAGTGTCCGTATCACCGCACTAAAATGAATTAGTCACACATTTACAAAGCTTCTCTATGCGGTGGCGATCAATCAGGCACTCTGCTGTCAAGGAAGAACCCTTTCAGTGGCACTTGGTCTAAACTGCTGCAGTGCCTTGCCTTCCAAGGGAATTCACATGATATTACTCTGCTGGCTGGGAGAAGTCAATGATTCCTTTCTATTGTTACTCAGGGCAATCTAGACTTCTATTGAAATTGTTTCCTCCATCAAGCGGCAAAAAACAAGGTGTCACGTGGGGGCCCGGCCTCTCTGGGAGTCACATGGGGCACTGGATAATCCAGCGAGGGTAGGTTTATGTCCCCCCTCCCAATGCTTTAGAGGTAAGGCAAAATCTTATCTAAATTTTAGATACAGTAAAAATCAATATTGCCACTGTCGGACAATACACATACTCAAGACCGAGGGCTAATCTGAGATTTCGCTAATGCATAATGGAACCGGGTAAGCTAGGTCCTGGTGAGAGAACCAAGGCCCTCACAGTAACGCATAACATTGTTAGCATGAGCCAGTATACATATTATAAGTGGAGTTGCAATTGAATGGGTCACAAAACGGCATGTTCTACCATGCAAAGTGGTGATGAAATAGAATGAACATGGGATAAACAAAAAAATTGTGCAGACAAACCTCAAAATGTACACAAGTCAATGCATTCCTTAGGAAACTGAACCACTCCGCACTGAAGGAATCTTAAAAAAAAGCATGAATCACTTCCAGTCTGGATTCCCAGCATTCTCTGTTGTTTTCTGGACCCGGCTCACGCTACTGCATATGATCTTGGTGTCAGCACAAGTGAGTGTGCAGTTTTTAAGTACCCTGCTAGCCCAAACAAATGGCACCACATGGCTTGCATGGCACAGAGTGGACATTGTTCAGTCCTCATGGTGGTCGGAGCTAAAGGGCAGTGCCAGAGGGCAGGTAGGATGCAAAGTGTACATTACTATCAGGTATGTTGTGTACAGCACACCAAGACACTCGATTCAGTTTAGGATTCAGTTTCTGCCTGCTTGTTTTAGAGTGCATGCTTTAATGTGAAAGGCCCGGGCCCATGACTCCTAGACCATTCTAGAGTCACACTTTGAGGGTTCTTTTTCGAAGCATGAAAGTGTAAAGAGAAGAAATGTCATTTGGAAAACAAGCAATTAATCAATCATTCTTTTGGATACATAATAACCCATGAGCAAACTACTTAAGGTTAGTTAATTTATTACAAAGACAGAAATAACTGACACCTCAACACAAGTGTATAGAAACACAGAGGAATCAGCATGAAGCCAAATCTGTGCATCCAATTTAGATGGTGCAGCATAAGCAACACAATCAATTCAAGAAGTAGAATACAGAAAATCAGGAAGCATGAGTCCAAATTTCCCTGCATGAAGGGTTGGTGAGTGGAAAGCATTGAATCTATCCCTACTCTAAATCTAAGGTGTTGTCCCTAAATAAGCATTTTCAGAAGAAAAGATAAAAGGTGTCAGGACGAGGGTATTTTTCCACAATGTCGACTTGCTACAATTTGTCCTTGGTTCCCAGGCTTTATCCTGTGTGTAGCAAAACGATCCTCCTTTATCGACTCAAGCCACATGATTGTAACTTCTTCACCTGCAACGCAAAAAACAGATTCCGCAGCACACATGAACTTCAAACTGTTAATTCTAAAGCAAGAGTTTTCAGGGACTTGCATTTCAGGACTACTAGTTTCAGCTAACATAAGAGAAATATCATATAAACTTCATGAATTCACATAACACTAGTGCAGTTTTCAATTAATACATTTACCAACGTATGAAATAACAAAATTAATAAACACAATTAATATACGAATAAGTGTCAGTTGCACAACACACATTCTTCATGTTAATGTTTCCTGCTAGTTACATTTATTTTCTATGTCGCTTCCTCATGCAACATGTCAATGACCTAAAATACACCACGTATTCATGTTAATGCATTTCAAATTCTAGCCCTTTACGTGAATACAACACGTGATTATATGCGGGTGTGCTCTACATGTGATTATGATGCACCCCTACAATTAGAACTACATTTCTGCTTCATCAAAGACACATCACCCACTCTAACTCAGTCAGTTGTTGGATTACTTACTCACTATGTCAGCCTCCATCCCTTGCCCGCTCACATCTCCCTCTGAATGCATCACTCCCCCATTCTGCATCTATCACTTACTCCATCTCATGCTTTCATTCAACCATACATGCGCTGTCTTACTCTCAGTCATTCTGTATCTCAATCACTCAATTTCCCCCCGTCTTTCAACCATGCATACATTGTCTTACTCAATCAGTACCTCACTCACTCCCTTCACAGTTGTTCTCTCACTCATTCACCTGCCCAATCCCAGCCTCCTTTAGCCCACGGCTGCTTGAAAGAGTTATGTGTGAAATGGGGCTGCTTTAAACCTATGCAAATAATGTACCAGATTTTGTAATTAATCATTTGCCTATTTCTATACTTGATGCAGTGTATAGTGCAGACCAGGTCCTCAAGAGTGTCACGGAGCTTAACAGAGATCAGTAAGTTCCTGTTAAAGAAGCAGGAGCAACAATAACATGTGGGGACAGTGTAACATGAGGCGGGAACATATGACTATGGTCTGGGGTGGCAGCGTCGGGGCGGTCGTTGGTGTCAGAATAAGAAGACCAGGTCATTTGTGACACATGGGAAAACGTCTGTACAATTTGGCTCTGAGAACACAGTGTGGTAAGTGGAGGATAGGAGTGTTAACTCTGGTTTGGTTTGTGTGGGCTTCTGGTGAACGGGTGGCCAACCTGCTAGCCCAGAAGAACTCAGCGAGGAGACTAATTGCAACACCTTGAGCCACAGCTTTTGTGAATGGGGATATGGTAGAATGAAATAGGCGAGTAGGGTTTACACCTTCCCAAAATAATACTACTGCCATTAGTTCATGTTTTAGAATTTAGCAAAGACCCAGGATGATGAAAATGAGTTTATATACTCTCGTCCGTAATAATTTAAGCATTGCTTTTCTGCCTTTAGTTACTTTAATTATCAGATATGGATCTTTAAAGCAGGATTAAAGCACATTTTAAAGTATTTTCTTCTTGTGGTTGGTGCTTTAAGTGTACAGTGGTAATAGTATATAATACCGGCTTTAGGGTATGCTGGGAGATTAAAATACTGGCAACATGTAAGTTGTCTTCGATGTACATGGGTCTAGAATGGGATGAACTGATTTTTGAACGCACTGGAAAGGTTCAGACTGGCTGGTTCAGACTGGAAGCTAGGTTACTTGAGGGGACTGAGCCGAATTAGGTAGGCTCTGATGGGTGTTAATTTGGTTAGAAAGACCAAATAGTCAGACTAGTGCTTCACATTGCACACAAGACAGTAATTTATTATATTTAACTCTTTGTATAGACTTCACAGCTTGGGTTTACTGGAGAGAAAGTGTCACTCGAAATGCGACTCTTTAGGTAGTAGAACGTCCCTCTGGAGAACACCAAAACCATGGCTATGTCATACATAAGCAAAATATCAACTTTGCAGTATGCCCCTTAGGTAAGAAAATGCACAAATCTAGCTGGGATACTCTGTTCCCTAGCTCTTGCCCCTCCACCCGCTCCTCCACTTCCCTGCAATCCTCACAGGGTGGGGGGTGGTCGCGCTATGGGAGAATATTGTTGGATGCTGTGTCACAGGCCAAGTTTCATAGTGCCCACACTCCCAGCGCTTACTCCACTTTGCGCCCCATACCACTTACATACCAAGGAAACTCATGAGACAGGTTTGTGGGAAAGCAGTGGTGCAGGTTTATTTTGCACAACAAGTAGCAATAAGGTGGGTCATCTTACGGGCGATCCAATGCGGCAGCCCCTCGCTGACCCGCATGCCTAATGAGCCATTCTTGCACGGCGAGTCGATGCTCTGACGGTGCAGTCCATTATCACTTTCTTTCGTTCACTCCCGCCCCCCCTGTCAGGGCGGAGCGATGAGGCACACCCCCGGTCGGTTCAGGCCCCCCGACCGCCCGAAGGACTAACGGGGCGCCGACGCTGTTTCCTGGAACCCCCTCGGCTCCAGGTTCTTGGCTCAGGCACCCCTACTGTGCCCGGCAGAGGTATTGACTGTATCCTTCTGCCGCAGAGGTACCCCTACTGTCCATCTGCTTCCAGATTGCCCAGTACTCCGCCACAGCTCTGGAGGAGGCCCCCGTCGATGACAGAGCCCCCCACCACCTCCTACTTTCTGTTACTGCTTTCATCACTTGTACATTTCTGTGTCTCGCCGCATTGGTACCTGTCAACAAGATCACTGGCACCCTGCTGCTGTTAGGCACTCTTCTAAGTCTAGGAGAAAGACATCCATACCCAGCCCAGACAAGTGCACCCCGTCCTTTTCGTAATAACCCACAGTCCTTTCCTGTATCAACGCATGCCTGATGAACCCCAGGCCTCTCCTTTCCATGAATTTTTGCATGGCCCTGTTGACCCTCTTCCTGCCTTGCTCTAAGGCAACAGCTGATCGCGCTCCCTTCCAGGCCCTACGGGGAACGATCTCCGACCATATTAGCTCGGTGGCACCCAATTTGTTCGTTATGGCAATAGTGTCCCTCTGCATGGCATCTACCAAAGCTCTCCTCCCCATCGTCACCAGATCATTCCCGCCCAAATGGATGATGAGGATGATGGGAGGCCCACTCTGCGCTGCTACACATTGGTCAGTCCTACGCCTCAGCTGGCCCCATCTCATACCCGGGAAACCCAGCCATAAAATCCGTGTCCTTGCTAAGGCCGAATCCCAAGGGTAGGTCCCACTCACACAGGACTGGATACCACAACATTGCTCTCGCCACCTTGGGACCTGCATAACCCATAATTCACTGACTCAGGGCGCCCGCTTAATATGTACCTGGCCCAGGGCCCTCCACCTCTTGTGAATCCCGCAGTTTGAATTTAAGCTGTTTGGCATTAGCTGTCAATCTCTACAAGAGGGGCCGCATATCCTCGCTTGGTCCCTGCTTCTCTGTTGCATTCTGCATGTTATTTGCAACGTTTGCCGGATGCTAATGAAAGACCTGAATTGACTTCTCTGTTGCATTCTGCCTGTTATTTGCAATATTTTATCGGATGCTAATGAAGACCGGTATTGATCCCAGGGCCAAAAGGGATGGGTAGGTAGTCATAACGTTAATGCCTGCAGTGCAAAGCCATCATGTATCAACAGATGACTGCTTAAATTCGTGTTTGTTATAGCTTTACTTGCAGCTCATCACTAGAATCCTTCTAACGTACCACCGTGGACTGTGAAGGATATGGGACTCCTGCACCTTGTGACCCACGCCGTCACATGAACACTATGTATACTGCTGTGGTTACCCACTTCGCAATGTATTGTACCTGTATAATGTGCATGTTACTAAAAGCGCTCTACCATCCTGAATGAGAAGAGTAGTGCTGTGATGAATGAATAGTGCTTTATCAAACGTATTAGGGTAAGTACAATGACAGAGAAAGACATCTGGCAATCTTTCAGTGCCTGTACTTATATGTAGGATGAACCAGTCACGGCATGCCTATCCTAAGTCACTGCCATTGGGCTGCAGTATTATCCTTGTACTTGTGTTTAGTACTCTTTTGTAACATGTAACCGTAATACGGGCACGGCATAGTAGTCATTATGACCATGGATTTCCAGCAATCCTCCTTCCCGTGTAATGTTGTAACGGTATCGTTGCTTGAGGCCTTCCAAGTGCCATGACCTCGCCTTCATGCTCCATCCTTCCCCTCAGGGAACTTAACCCCTTCAGTGCTAATGACAAGGGTAACTCGTCATGGAGTTTCCATTGATTTCAATGGAAATTCAATGGAAGCACAGAAATGTGCTTAGCATCCAAGTGGTTAAGGGTGTTATTTCAAGATGTCATAGTAGTACACCTTCGTACTATCTGCTTGATGAACAAGCGTCGGCAGTTTTCGGCCAGTGCCTATTTGCCTTACTGCATCTGGTGCTGGAAAACCCGTGATATGTGACCAAGCAAGCGAAGGCATTATGGAAGTCACCCTGTGATCAGGATTAATTGCTTGCTGCTGAACGTAGTAGCCGAAACAATTATGACAGTGCATGTCCTAGCTAAACACTGCAAGGTCATTACCTGATGGCTATAGCAGATACACCTAACAGGTGGTGGTACTCCTATCCCTTGTAACCCTCGCCGTTTCATGTAAGCAGTCCCTGTGAAGTATTTGCCATTATTTGCAATATTATCCTTGCACCTGCGCGTGGTACTCTTATGTATTAGGCGTGATCTGAAAGAACAAAATGTACTCGTTGTGCACACTTTGGTTTGTGCTCCACTGCCTCGCACGTTCCTCAAACTACCCCTGCTGTTTTCCCTTCGTCTGTTTCAAGGACCAACCATACATAAATTTGTGTCATTTACTATGCCCATTGCTCTAAATTTTGCAAAGGCGAGACCATTGCATTGTAATGCGTGTTATCTCTTCTCATACTTGAAAGATATCAAATTTGTCATTGTTGGGTAAATCCCCCCTTATCCGCCATCCTTGCCTGAAGATGCTTCAACAGAAAGGATGGCAGTTAAAACCCTTTCCTTTCCCACGGGTTATTTATACTCCGGAAACTTGGGCGGGACTAAGGCAAGACATGATGATGTTTCATGACTGCTGTATTACTTGCAGCACACACCAAAACACATGGGAATGTGTTTATATAAACACAGCAAGTTAACTCATTGCACGAAATGGCAGAGAAATGCTGTAATTATGTTAACGTTTCCTTTTCTTGCAATAGTTAAAATTTACTTTTGTTGCAATAGATGCACCGTCTTACTGCCATACCAATAATTCAATCTCCCCTTGCCCAATTCCCCGTGACCGCATGCAATGCAACTGTCCATCCCTCTCTAGTTTTCAGTTGCATGCAACATTGTATAACACATCTGACACCTGGCTTATGCTATACAGAACTGTAAAACCGCGGTTTATTTATCTCACTGTTCTATTTCCTTGTTGCATTATAAGGTGCGCCAATGTAGGTTTACTCTACATCAATTATCTAGGTAGGTACGTTAAACAAGCTCGTTATTTGTTTTCTGTTGCTCCTAATTAAAATTTACCAATATACATATATAAGGCTGTCGTTGCTGTAGATTGCAGTAATAATCACTATTTTAGAAACAACACGTTATGTATTGCCATTTTTCAGACAGGAAAACTTTGAGCAAGAAACCCAAATTGTCAAAACAGCGACATTAATAGGCCTGTGGGTCTTAATTTACCTAATGACCAGTAGATTTCCTAATAGAAAGCAAAAGAGTTGACAGTGAACATAATTAGAATCTTACAATTCCTTCTCTGAGCCATTCTGCTGTAACCAGCATCCATGTGACACTAACCATAGCCCACGGGTGTAGCCACGGGTGTAGCCAGCCACGGGGTTTCCGGTATCATTTTCCTTTGTCATGCAGCAATACTGGGTAACATGGAGCACAAAACGCGGTTTTACCTGTACCCAGCATTCCTCTCTGTTTTGCAATGCTCAGCTTTAAGCGGTTAAGTTGCATTCTGTGTGGCTCAGTGTGGGAAGAACATACGGGAACGAGTGCGTATGCTGCTAGAAACTTACCGATAAACACTCACTTATCACAGCTGTGTATCTTAAAATGCAATGTGTAATACTATAGACCTAATGCTTCATTTGGAACGTTTTAAATTACGTATACCATGTCTGCAAAGGCCCCAAAAACAGCTCAGAGACCACCCCGGTAGGCACGGGGAACCGAAACCACCGTATGAAACGATCATGCTCCCCAATTGGACCTGCGAAACCCGCACGTTAAACTGCCCCCTGCCTCTGCGAGCACGCCCGAATTGCTGCGTGCCACTCTGCATCCTGGAGGAGAAGCCAGAACTTAACACCTCGTTACTCCCTTTCAACAGCGGTAACAAACTCTGCGCTATCCCTTTGTTCATACATTGATGTATGAACCCTGCAAAATAAACACATTCGCGTCATAGTGTACCCGCTGTTGCAGCTGCGCGCAGGACACGATGCGGGAAGGCTTTGAATTAGAAATGCACATGCCTGAAATTGTTCGCTTCCTATGGACTCCCTACCCGCCCCAACACAGACTTGCAACCCTACGTGATCCCCCGATCGGGTCCGTACCTGCCGTAAATCCGTTGTGGGGATGCCGGGTGAACTTAGCCCAGGCCTTTAATAATTATTATGTGCAATGTCCATCTTGTGAACCACTTTTAAATGTTACAAGACTAAAATCTAACCATCTTCACTCTATGGCCTGCTACCTTTGCCTGAGTCGGAGGCTGCTGAAATAACAACTCTTATTGGTAAAATTTCCGGTTGATAATTCTGCTTCCCTCCCAAATCGGCCCAATCGCAAATCGGGAAGAAATGTTCCCTAAGTGACATGAAACTGCCCAGCTGTCGTGGTGTTTTAATTGCTGCATTAAATAACATCCAGTAGTGAAGCCAGTTCCGAGACCCCATGGTGGGCCCAGTGATACGGGTTACTGACCTGTGACTAACAAAAGGACAGATTAATCCAGTCCTGAGAAAATAGCGTTGTAAGGTACACAGCTCATGAACGTTCTCCCCTGGGGGGGCAATGCAGCAGAGGGGCAGGGGACCTAGTGAAGGAAATGGGTAGAGAGCCTTACGGCAGAAGCTACCCCTGCTACCCTCGCCGCTCCACTGACGACATCCTATCAGAAATGACCACCTTGCTCCATCTACGTGCTCATACTGTGTGCGCCTCCTCTAAACCAGTACAACTGTGTCCCGAAAACCTGTTCTTTCCCCAGTGCGGTCCAGAGGCGAGATTCCAGGCCCACCCCCTTCAATGTCTGTATTAGAAGCCCCCTTGGAGTCGACATCATCCCCCTTCATTGCTGCCTACTGCCCTACGCACGTGATAAATGCCCCCTACTGCTGGCGATGCCAACTCCGAGTATTGAGGCACCGGAAGCACCCCGTCTCTTATTGATAATGGGAGTCTCCGAGCGCTTCGAAATAGCTCTAATTGTGTTATAGGAGTGCTCACGCCCTGCTGGCATTAAGTGAGCCTGGCAGTAACCTTATTGAACCCATGTTTATTTCTGGAAATGACATTTGACATTACAAGCAGCATTCTATTCCTGTTGTATGTAATTCGTGCTGGCGAATAGAATTCCACGTAAAAAACATACTTAATCTGGGACCGCTCCATTCCCTTTCCCACCCAGAAAGAGGAGTTAAGCCCGCCCTTGTTTGGTGGTAAATCACTGATCATCAAAGGAGCGAACTGCTAACGCTGACACATCACACAGCCTATATGAATTCAACGTGCTCGCTTTCAGGAACCAGCCCCAAAGCGGATTCCAAGAACACACCACATTTACGCTCGCATGTCGGTGAAACTGCAAGGAGAACAAATTAAAAACTGTCTTCATAAATTGGGCTGCCATTGTTTACCAATTTTAAATAAACTAAAGTGGAACAAGGCACTCCAAAGCGACCTATACCGAGCACCACATGCATGCTGTGCAGCCCACAGCAGTATTAGCTTGCCCGCGCTCCCCGTCTGCTCTGTATCACAGTACGACTTAGGGCCTTAACCATTACTTAAGGCCTGACCCGACGTCTATCAAGCCTCGCCCCATCGGGACACTGGCGAAGCGCGAGCTATAACCTATAAACCTAACTTTACGCTCCACCCGGCACTCTCAATTAGCGCCCTGTACCGAGAGCACGACGTGCATGTTGTGCAGCCCACCGCAGTATTAATTTTCTTAGTGCCATACGCTTGATATGAACAACCGTGCATTTACTTAGGGCCTGCGCAGACCTCTGTCCTGCACGCCTCCTTCATCTACAGTCCCCCCCAGCTTTTTAACAACGGAAGCAGTACCCGACCTGTTTTGAATACCTCCCAACTCGATCCCTGTATCCGGCGCACCGCGTAAGCGAGTATTTCCAGTAACCGGACCCAAAACACCACAGCGAATTCTACCATTAACACAAAGCGGCCTCTTTCAGTCAATATTGTGTACAATTAGCAATGGCCGCCATCTGAATGGAACGCTGTGTGAAATTACTTTGTGTGTTCAATAGTGAATGTAACTCTCCTTGCTCACATATACCATATACCACATATACCAATGTTCTGCTTCGCAGGAGAGTGCCCCTCGCCACTAATGCCAAATTGGAGGTCCGCAACCGCTTCCAGCCACGCAACTCTCTGCAGCCGCCACCCCTCCTGGAGCAACATGAAGATTCGCACTTCGAAGGCACCCTGAATCCCCCGGTGCTGCGCCGACCCGAGGCTTGCCCCGGGCTGGCGCTGCACATACAATGCCACAATGCCCTAGCAATTACCTACGTCGACTCGCCAAACAGTGCCACTCAGTGCAGCAGCCTATCAAAACCCGCCTAAATACATTGCGCTGCCTTGTCTTTCCCAGCACTCGTTACAACACCAGTAGAACCCGCGGAACACAAGGAACTCCGCCATTCATGGCACATGCAAGCCATACTACCAAGACGCGAGTGGAACTCACGACCCCAACTCCGGAGAGTGATGCCGAATCCCTTCAGCCACTGATTAACTTGATGAGAGAAGGACAGGGGGTGAAAGGCTACTAAAGCGGAAACTCCTTTCCCCCGCGTTTTACCTATGCGCACTGGGCGGCTGCCGGGACCATAGACGTGAGGGGATATTATATGGCACTTCAATCGTGCCGCCATGACCAACACAACTCTATGCGTTCCACGCCACACATCCTAATGCCCTCATACATTAGGCCCCCAGTGCAAAGCCCCTACCAAGCAGGGCGATAAAATCCAGGTTCGCTCTACCCGCTCAGGAACCGAGACTCCGTGCGCAATCCCACAATCGGTCCGCCCGTTAAACCCCGAAACACATCCCGGGGACCCCAGGGGGACACATGGGGAGGGGCGGAAGAATGGCCTTGCCATAGCCAAGCAGCAGTGTAAGGGGAAAAAGGAAAAAACCTTCCACAAATTTAAAAGTATTATGCATAATCGAGATCTGGAGCTCTGCGCGAAAGCTTTTCCGGAGAAAATTGCAAAGCTAATTAATTTTCCAATGAAAATTGCAAAGCTAATTAATTTTTCAATACATGCATCTACCAAAGGGACAGAGGCGGACAGACGCAGGCGGCAGGACACGTGTGAACCCGCTCCTCCTCCGTCCCCCGGGCCACACAAACCGCCGCTCGCGCTCCTCGCCTCCCCCGCTCTGTGCCCCTCCAACGCCGCCCCCGCAAGCTGAACACAGGACCACTGAACTAGCACTCACCGCAGACCCGACGAGGGAATACCCGATGCAAGACCCGCGATGCCGGCAAGCCACGATGGGCACACGAGGAACAACAGCGCAGAGCAGCCAGGAACGCGACGGCAGGAAAAGGCCGAGCCTCGCTGCCGCGCCAACTTTAACCCCTTAAGGGCCGCCCCTCCCACCTGATGACCCGCGCCCATTGGACGCGCATGGAAGGGGGCGGCCAGGCGCTGACGTGCACCGTTTTGCTCGCGCGGAATGTGGGACTAAGATGCTGTCTCGCTTAGCTCCCCTTCGCGTCGCGCGGCCAGCGGCAGGGTCCCTCGTTCATGCCCCTGGGCTGGAAAAAAACAGGAAATGCTGTGGGAATGCTGCTTATTTATATATTTTGTTATTATGCAATTTGATATAGCTTGAACATTACCCAAAGGTGCTATAGCGCTTTACAATGAACAATAATTGTTACAAAGGTGCATGATTACAAAGACATGAGATGACAAGTCATGCAAAAACTACAGATCATATATTCCTCAGATGTATCTACATTGCTGGAGAGAGTGAATGATTCCCAAATCGAGAAGAGTGGTTAATGCGATGCTAAGGTTCATTGATAAGACTGCACAACATGTCTTTGAAGGAGGAGGGCTTTCATTTCTGATTTCAAGACAGCGGGTGAAGTGGTAGTGCATCAGCTAAGGGGTAAGGAGTTCTATATTCTGGTCTCACTTCCTGAAAATGATTGCGCCATGAGTCATCTCTTTTTAAGGGTTAGGGTTTCAAGGAGCAGCATTTCTGATTTTTGTGATTCTATGGTTCCCCTGGAGATTTTGAGTTTGTGAGCCAGGTAACATAGAGTGGTCATATGTTTAGCCTTGTGTGTGGTACAAGCAGTCTTGTATAGCGTTCTGGCATCAATGGCAAGGCAGCAGAGAGGAAGCAGCATTGGTGTGATGTGATAATCACAAATGAAGCATGCAGCAGATTGTAAGATAGATTTAAGGGGAGAGAGACAGATCTTGGGGAAACCGGTCCGGAGAGATTTGCAGTAGTAGAGTCTTGAGAGCACCAAGTAATGGAAATTAGTTTTCAAATCTTGCTCTGAAATGAAGCAGTGGATTTCCCGGAGAAAGTGTAGTTGATATAGTGCATGTTTGGGCATGGTGCTGATTTGCAATTCAAGATTTAGGGCCTCATTTATGAAAACTGTTGCATCAGTGCATGAAAACAACGATGCAACAGTTTTCACTGCGCCCTTCTTGTGACATGATGGATGCGTAATATTTACTGTATGACACATCATGTCGCAAGGAATTACAGATACGTCAGAATTACTGATGTATCGGTCAACGCAAACGTGACGCATCGCTGGGGTGAGTTTGAAAACAGATGCAACTCCAGCAATGTGTCCTTTCACATAGAGCGCGACGTGGTGCATTTTTTATGCCACTGGTGCGTCACAAAAAGAGACACAACGGCAGCGTAAAAGTGTTGCAAGGCCTCCTAAATAAGGCCCTTAATCTTTTATCTAGGATGACTTCTAGGAATTTTGCGCTGTCAACACGGGTGGGTTTACTGTTCAGGGGCCCAATTCACAGAACTAACTTAAGATAAAATCCTAATCTTACTACCATTTACTCATTTTGGTATTCACAGAAGGCACTTACTCATTTTGATATTCACAGAAGGCACTTACTCGTTGATGAGTAAGTGCCTTCTGTGAATACCAAAATGAGTAAGTGTCTTCTGTGAATACCAAAATGGTAGTAAGTTTAGGATTTTGTCTTAAGTTAGTTCTGTGAATCGGGCCCACAGATGTTGAGAGTGTCCATCTAGGATTGTACTGGAGGTGGTGATTTCAATGAAGAAATGAGTAGTCATTTGGTTTTAAAAAAGTTTAATTTTAAGTGGTATGAAGTTATACAGTTATGCACAGTAGTTAAAACGTTACCAAAATGTAATATATCATTGGGAGAGGAGTCCTTTAAGTATGGTAGAGGATCCCAGATTGGAGAAGGGTCTCAATATAGAGGTTGAATAAGGTCGGTGCCAGAATGGATCCCTGAGGCACTCCTTGTTCCACAGCCATCGGAATTGAAAAACAATTGTAATTTTTTTTACCCTTGGTGACCTGCCTGTGAGGAATGGATCAAACCATTTGAGGACTGTGCCTTTAATGCCCATTCGATTTTTGAGTGTATCAAGCAGAATAGAATAGTTGACTGTATGAAAAGCTGCTAATAGGTTGAAAAGAATCAGGAGACAGGAGTTGCCTGAGTCTAGGACCCAGAGTGCCTGATGAATCACCTATTCATTCAGGAGGCCGTTGTCTCTGATTTGATGAGTAAGTTGATCACCAATGCATCTCTCAATGATTTTTGCCAAGAATTGGAGGTTGGAGACTGGGCGAAAATTGTTGAGGTTGTTTCCATCTTCAGAGGGTTTTTTGAGAAGTGGGTTGACTTGACCAGTGTTCAGGAAATATTCTTTGACTGAGTGATAGATTCACCAGGTTTTGCCCAGTAATGGAGCATGTGTGTGTAAAGGTCTTTGACTTCCACCTCAACAACTGAAAAAACCCCAACTCCACCACTCTCCTCGACAATCTCGGACTAAAGCAGCTGGTCAACATGACCACTCACAGAGCTGGACACACCCTCGACCCTATCTTTTCAGGAGGGACAAACATCTGCTTCAGCCACACCACCCAGCCCCTCTGGACGGACCACAACTGCGTTCATTTCACCTTCAACACCATCACCACACCAAAGCTTGCCCCGCACCCGCCACGAAGGAGCTGGAGCAAGTACATCACCCTCCTCCAAGACCTCCACAGAGCCATGACCAACACCAACTCCGCAGCCATAGAATTTCACCGCTGGATCTCCCACTGCACCAACAAGCTCACACCTCTCTGCCACCTTACTAAACTATGCCCTACAAAGGCCGCCTGCTTCACCACAGAACTACAAGAAGCCAGATGCTCCTGCAGATGCCTAGAGAAACCTGGAGAAACCAGAAAACCGCGGAAGCACAGAACAACCACAGGAGCGCCCTGAAGAAATACCACCAGCGCATAGGAGACACCAAACAGACCTTCATAAGAGACAAAGTCCAGACCAATGCGACAAATCCAAGGAACTGTTCAACATCATAAAGCAGTTCGCAAAACCAACCAGCGAAGCCACGGACATCACACCTTCCCAGCAACTCTGCAACAAGCTCAGCTCATACTTCCATCTAAAGATCCAGGTCCTCTACGACAACTCCAGCAAATAGACGCTGGACATCACCCCCTCCCCACCACCTCCGATAAGCCAACCATCCTGACCTGGAATCCCGCCAGAGTCGAACACATCACCGCAACCATGAACAAAACCCACTCAGGAGCCCCAATGGACCCCTGCCCACCGCACATACTCCAAAGGGCCGCCGCCACCATCGCACTCAAACTAGGACGAACCATCAACACCTCCTTCATGTCCGCTATCTGCTCTGACAACTGGAAGCGGGCGGAGGATAAACCCGTCCTCAAAAAGCCAACGGCTGACCCAACTGACCTAAATAACTACTGGTCCATCTACCTCCTCCCCTTCACGGCCAAAGTCACTGAAAGACCTGTGAACGCCCAGCTGACCTCCTTCATCAAAGAGAACTCCATCCTAGACACCTCCCAGTCTGGTTTCCGCAGAAACCACAGCACAGAGACCGCCCTCCTCGCTGTCTCTGACAACATCCGCATGCTACTTGACCAGGAACACACTGCAGCTCTCATCCTTCTAGACCTCTCCGCAGCTTTTGACACCGTTTCACATCGCACGCTCGCAGACAGACTTCATGACGCAGGGATACAAGGAGCTGCCATTGACTGGATCAAATCCTTTCTCTCTGGCAGAAGCCAGAGTATCAGACTCCCTCCCTTCCTCTCCGAACCCACCGATATCAACTGAGAAGTTCCCCAATGCTCATCGCTCAGCCCCACGCTCTTCAACATCTACATGGCCCCATTCAATGCCATCGTCAGACAGCATGGGCTCAGCATTGTATCCTATGCCGATGACACCAAGCTCATCCTCTCACTCACGAAGAATCCCGAAGACATCAGACTCTGCTTCCAGGAAGGTATGAAAAATCTGGCAGCTTGGATGAAAGACAGCAGCCTGAAACTCAACTCAGAGAAGACCGAGGTCCTCATCCTCAGTCCCTAAACCTCAGCCTGGGACTACACCTGGTGGCCCTCCTCCCTCGGGATCCACCCACCCCTACAGACCATGCACGAAACCTCGGCATCATCCTCAATTTCTCCTTCTCAATGAACCACCAGATCAAAGCTGTCGCTTCCACTAGTTTCAACTGCCTGCGCATCCTCCGGTAGACCTTCAAATAGATTGCCCGACTGCAGAAGGACCGTCACCCACACGATCAAAACCAGCAGACTGGACTACAGCAACGCCCTATATGCCAGAATCAACAGAACTCTCCTTCACAAACTCCAAACCATCCAGAACACCGCTGCCAGATTAGTCCTCGGGACACCAGATCATGAACACATGACCCAACACTTACGAGACCTCCACTGGGTCCCGGTCGAGAGGAGGATCACCTTCAAACTCCGCACCCATGCCTACAAATCCCTCAACAACTTCAGACCCAAATACCTCAACAAGAGAGTATCCTTCCATGTACCCAAGAGGGAACCTCTGCTCCGCTGACCTCGCCCTAGCAGAGGTCCCCCGCATCTGCAGAAACAGAACAGGTGGGAGCGCCTTCTACACCGGGGCCAAGACCTGAAACCAGCTCGCGGTGAACATCAGACGCTCCCAACGTGCACACTTCCAGGCAGGACACAATACCTGGCTCTTCGACTGATCCGAAGCTGCAGCCAGACCCCCCCCTTCCCCCCCAGCGCCTTCAGACTCTCACGGGTGAGTAGCGCGCTCTATAAATTCCCTGATTAATTGATTTATTGACTATGTTACCCGGCATCAGATCTATGAAGTGGTTAGATATTTTTGTTCTTAATACTCAATAAGCCTTCCTCTCTAATTTTACCAAACGGCTGCCTGATGTTTTTCGATTTGCACAGACTAGAGTGATAAGGGAGTTCCTCTCGACTGAGAAGTGATTTTGTTTTGGTTTCAAAGACTTATACAAATTCTTCTGCTTTCACGGTTGGGTCAACATGTGTGGTGGACTTGGACATAGATGGTGAATTGGCGGCTTTGACCGGATCAAAGAGTACTTTTGGTTGTTTTTTTGCTGACTCAAGGAGTGATCTGAAGTAATTTGATTTTTCATAAAAATATGTCTTTTGTATGGTGATCTTGCATTGGGGTGGCATGTGAGGTTAAAGGTGGAAGATGATTGTCTCTATTTCTTCTTCAGAGTTGTCAGGGCTCTTCTTTCTTCATTTAAATCTTTGTTAAACCAGAGAGCTGAAGGCTTAAGTCTTTTCTTTTTTGCACTGGATTGGAGCAGTCTCATCAAGAAGATCTGAAAGGCAGGTAAAAATGCGCAGATGACTTGTTGGTATCATAGTCTAGGCTGGTGGGTGGCAGAATGTTCTGTGTATTATTTCTGAGAATGCAATCTTTTATGTTCTTAGTATCGCAAAACCAATTATTTGCTTTTTTTGACTGACCTATGGTAACGGAGTGTGAGCCTCAGATAGAAAGAGATATGAAAATGACCAGAGCAGTCTACTGATATGGGCTCATTCAAGATGAGTAGGTTGTCTTTTGGGATTATTAAGTAAAGTGTGTCTCCTTTGATGTGTGTTGGTTTTAAGATGTGCTTAACCAGATCATTACACATTAAGAAAAGAACCTCCTGCTATGAATGGCAGTTCCAATGGCAGGGAAAATACTATTGCACAAAAAAAAAACCCAGGCAACTATGAAAATGAAAACTCACAATAGACATATAAGGGCCAAACAAAAATTTATATATGAAAGAGAAGACATTTATTTTTGTGACAAATTATACAATAACTGCATTATACATCCTAAATTCCCTCTTTATAGAGTATAATGACAATGCAATCTCTATCTCATAAAATCATTGTACAACACAACAATCATACCTTCAAACAAGCAGTCATGCATACAACATAATTCATACCAGCCGATGTATAGACAGAGTACCTTATTTCTGCCTCTATTACGGTGAAGTGTTCTGACCATTTTAGTAAACTAACCTATGTTCCGTATTTTCCGAAATTATTTAAACGTTAGCGATTGGGATAAGCATAACATGTAATATATTTGCAGGAACTTACAACAATATTTCGTTGCTTTCCTGATGAAGGTGTGTTGTTCACCAAGACACGCTTAGTCTATATTTTTGGATGAAAAAATCAAGAGCACAGGGCACAAAACTTTATTCCAAATGAATGAGTGAATTGTTTCTATTTATGAACTGTTTAGAGATAACTGTGTAATATTTGAGTTGTATGTTATGTTTAGACTAGTTCCTGCTCACTAGTAAGCAGTACTCTTTGTCTATTCATCTGATAGTATGAATTATTTTGTTTGTATGACTAATTTATTGAAGATATGATTGTTGTGTTGTAGGATGATTTTATGATATTATAAAGCTTGCTTTGACATTAAACCCTATACACAATTAATTTAGTGTGCATATATACACTTATTATATCATTTGTCACAAAAATAAATAAGTCTTCTCTTTTATAAATTTATGTTTTCTTGGCCCTCAGATGTTTATTGTAGGTTTTCATTTTCCTAGTTGCGGGGATGGGGGGGTCTTTTTAGCACAACTGGATCAGATCATTGACTGCTGAATCAGAACTCATTCCTGGCACTGAATCAAACCCTGACTGACCTGGAGATTTGCGCCTGAACTGCCCTGCTTCTTTCTGTTTGTGGTTTCCCCTCGCCGCCGCTGCTCCAGAGATCCGAGCGCGGCCGCCGTGAAGGGGGAACTACATTTCCCAGGATTCTCGGCTCCAGTAAGCCGATCGAGACCACGCCCACAACGCGCCTGGTGGCACTTAAAACTCCGTGAGTCCTGCAGTGGAGCGGGGAAGAGAACTCATTCCTGGCACTGAATCAAACCCTGACTGACCTGGAGATTTGCGCCTGAACTGCCCTGCTTCTTTCTGTTTGTGGTTTCCCCTCGCCGCCGCTGCTCCAGAGAACCGAGCGCGGCCGCCGTAAAGGGGGAACTACATTTCCCAGGATTGTCGGCCCACAACGCGCCTGGTGGCGCTTAAAAGTCCGTGAGACCTCCCGCGTCTCGGGACCGCGCGTGGGCTAAGCCCGGGCTAAGGGCGGGCCCGTCTATGCCCGTCCAAGCCCGGAGGAGGCTGGGCTGGGCCACCCCTCTTGGAATTACCAGCCAGGACTTCCAGGACTACTAACACAGTAAGGGGGCTATTGACTAATAAATAGCGCTTACTGGGTTTAACACCCATACCAGGGCATTTTGCATTGTGATATTCACGCCAGAACTATTAAAAAAAATTCTACCATATTGGTCAAGGGGAAGAAACTGCATGAGGGGAAGGGTGTGAGAGGGACCTTGGACGCTTATCTTACTAAGGCTGTTATCAACCTGGAACACAAAATCTCCATTGCAGAGAGGCGACTGTCTTCGGAGTACCAGCAATTTAATAAGCGTTCTTTATTAGGCCCAATAACATCGCCCACTCCCCCCTTTGTAAACAGCACTCAGTCCATAGAGGATACTTCCATGGTAGACAATAGTATCCCTTTCTTATTACAGGATAGATTGCAATTCCCACCCCAAATGTCAACCATGAGGTCGGATCATACCATTGTCGATCTAGATGGTTCAATAGATTTTTCCCCGGAAAAATCTTCTTTGTTAAAACTGCCCAACCCTACCTCTGTGAGTAAAAAGAATAAAGCCCCACAAACAGCGTCAGGGAAAGGAGTTTCACAGAAGAGGAAGAGGAAGGGTCTTTCTCATCGGGGTAGGAGAACTAAGGTACCCAGAATAGCGATAAGAGCGCCCCTTGACAAAATTACCCCAAATAAAATTACTCCTGAATGTCAGAAATATCCACCTCCCCCCGAACCAACCTTTCAGGGCAATATAAACGTCTCCCAAAAACCAACGGGGAACTCGGGGCAACAACAACAATTAAGCATGATCCAGAATATAGAACACCTCGTGAGATCATTACTTCTCCCACTTTTTGAAAGGGTAAAAAGGCTGAATGATCAGGTTAACACTCTAGTAAAAGAAACAACGTTAAACACTAGACTGTTAAAAGGATTGACAGCCCATAGGCAGAATGCTGTAAATGGAGGGGAGAAATCTATCACGATCTCCAACAAGAGGGACACTCCATCTTGCCCTAAAACCCCTAAAAAGATGAAGCTGGCTGAGCCAACTGCCTCCGGGACTAAGGACAACGGTGACATATTATCTCGACCAAAAAACTCCAGTAAGATGGCGGATAAAGCAGCTGTAACACCAAAGCAGATGAGGGGTATAGGTCAAAATGGTAAACCAGTCCAACCTCAACAAATACCATTTAGAGTTTCCGACTCGGACAAGGCTTACCCTCTAGATAGGGACTTAAAAAGGATAGGAAGCCATATTGACTTGACCCCTGAGGCTACCCCATATGTCATAGTCCTCACAGGGGTCCCAGAACTTAAAGATGGGAACAGGGAAGGTTATAGTGAGCTAAAAATAAAGTAATCTATTGGCTCAGGTATAACAGACCACTCCCTGGTAACATAGATGGGATAATAGTACATGTGCGAAAACATGCGTCGGTGGGACCAAGGCCTAAAGACATCAATGGGGATATAATTGTAATCAATTTTAGAGACTGCAGGGCGGTAACACATATTGCAGACTGGTACCAAGAGCATGGAAGTAGTGGCATAGCAGCCCGGCCCTTGACTTATTTTTATCCAGAGCCGTTGCTACATCATTGTGGTTTTGTCACTGTAGTGTAGTTCCTATCATCCCAATAGGCTCTGCGCATTGGAATAATACCTTCAATAGTATAGGCCTAGACCAGACGTTAACTAGGTCTACTACTGTCGACATTAGACTTAAAGTTTTGGGTTTGCCAGCTTAGCTCAGAGTTCACTAGAAACTTTCTCGAATGTTCAGGAAAGAATTAACTTCCCTGATTAGACAAGAAGGGATTTAGTTTCTGACAACCATAGAACATGACAACTTTGCTCTCCCCTAATCAAGAGTGTATCTCGAGAGTCGTGTGAACAAAAGGCAATTTATTTTACTCAGTCAGTACGTGCATTCTTAGTCTCATCAGATTGTAGAGAAAAGGAAGAGACGGGCGTGTTCAATAAAAGATGTTATTTATTGATCAGTCTCTTTTCTCATACAAGAGAAATGGATCGATATTATTGCAATACTTATAGTTAAGTAAAGTGCATACATTATAAGCAGAAGTATAAAATAATACTGTAAAAACATTGATATGGTTTCTAAGCCATATGAAGGTTTAAAATGATTTAAAATATATTACATACACATATACATTTGACTAAACGTACTCAACTGGTGTTTCTAAATACGCCTACCCCGTGTACCTGACCTAAGTCTAATGCGTGGGCGGGAATAGAAAGTTACAGTTTAAGTTAAGTTTGTTTTTGCCAAGTGACTGACTAAAGAATTCTCTGTGAGGGGTTATTCAGTTCTGTACCTGGAAGTTTAGGATGAATGAGGGATGGTATCTCTCTCTCTGGTCTCGATATTCCAGGCTGCCTGCGAGGGCTACCCGGAAGCGCCGGTGCTGGATCTCTCGGCAGGAGAAAGGCAGCGCGTCTCGTTCTCAGCGCGTCAGGAAGGCGGGGCTGCGCCAGCGGGGTCTGCTCTGCTCTGGGCTTCGGCAAGTATGGCTGCTCCGTCTCGTCACCACCGCGTGTGTTTGCATAGGGCAATATCGGTAATATTTATACCTTTAAGGTGCCGAGATTGACGTAAGGATGGACATAGATACGTCAATAAAGATGTCATACGACTTGGTCGTTAGCACATTCTTTTGCTGAAGTTCTCTGTGAAATCAAAACAATGGCCGCAGAGTTTTTCCCAGGTTGTCATAGGTTTGATTTGTTATGAGAACTCCGTATGCCTTATCAGGGGCTGGAGGAATATCGCTTGTCTAATTAGATCGCAAGCGTTATGACCTAATCAGATAACACGTTCCTGTGCCGTAGTGTGGCTTTGTCAGATAACGGTATCTGCATCATGGGGGTTTGCTGCCTCATGGGCTGACTGCTAGTTAACTTGTTAGTTTGCTAACCAGAATAGGGTCAGGAATAGGGGGATCGATTCAGAACCTATAGGAATACATCACACCCACTCCACGCTAACTATGGACATATTTACTAATCTATGCATAGTAAAACATAGTACAACATACTATAGAGTAGTGTGTATACCTTACCACCCCAAAATACATAAATGCATTTTGAAATTTACAAATATACGGAAAAATTGCAGTCATATATATTGTATGCACTCAAGCTGTAGAATAATGCTAAAGTAATCACGCATTTGTATACATTATTGCTATTCGGTATATGAGAATTTACACATGAAATGGCTCTTAATACAGAAAAAAAAGTTCGAGACCATTTCATCACAGAGTCAAATAATTATGAACATTCCAGCGGGCAGCTAAGGTCTATAAGCTATCTAAAAATAGAAGTCTTAGTTCTTTAAGAATAGTTTCTTACTTTAAGCAGAAGATAAGTGTCCCGAAAAATATGCAAAATATTTTGGGGCTGCTGAAAAAATTGCTGTCCGTGAACTGGAGGGAAAATTGTTCATGTGACTTTATTATTAAAGTTGAAGGCCAAATTCAGGGTGTCGGGAACGCCGTGTGCGAGCTTGCTCAAAAGTCTCTATTACTGCTCTGGTGAGAACATCATATCATTTAGGCTTTCGAAAAAGCTGTCAACAGCTTCCTGGGAAAGTTCCACTAACTCGGAAAAAGGTGTAACCATGCATTCGGTCGCATGATTGTCTCCATTGACGTTCTGATTTGGATTGCTGACAGAAGGTCGTACCTGATCGATGCTGCTTTCATCTTGAACTTCACTACCCCTTAATCGTAGTGGTGAAGCTTCCACGAATGCCGTCATCAGGATTGGTAGCCTTTGTGGGCAGCACAAAGCGTGAGCCTTGGTTGGACTCAACAATGTTTCTGCATCCATTGGCGCATCCGATTGTAGCGTCAGACAGGTGTCTAACACGCATTCTTCTCCGCATAGCAGGCACCTTAATACAGGTAAAACACATCGTTGCCACATAGGTCGAAATGATAGAAACCAAGTCATGTTCAGGTCTCTAAGCCGGGATAGTCCCAGGATTTTTGTTATCCGGTCCCGGTATCCAATGGCTAGGATTGTTTCTTCCCTTGTCGCAGGTGTTTTGTCTGTGAGATGGTTTGCCATAACGAAAAATAAGGACTAGGAATAGGATTCCTGCAATCAGTCCTAAAATGAGGGGAAGTCCGCCAAAAATCGAATGGATGAAGTCTGGAAAAATACCCAGTATGGCTTTGAATGGTGTTAATGCCATCGAAAATACTGTCTTAAATACCTTTGAGACCCCGGTGGTATCAGAAATATTTAAGATTTCATTCAGGATTTCTGCGAAATGTATGGGGAAATTGGTTGATAACAATGAATGTATCTCTGCAGTCGTCCTTGCGACTTGTAGATCATACGTTTCCTTTGATGACGTGAGCCTGGTAGGCGTCTGAAGAAGCACTGTTTTCATTCTGCTTAAAGTTTCTACTCGAATAGAAGTAATTTTCAAGTTGGGCCATGCCCTCGCCTCCCTGTCTGGAAAGGAGCTGGGGAACAATGAGTGTCCACAGCACTTGACCTTCGCAGTCGTAGTTACGAGATAAGGAGTCCCGGGCATAAGACTACAGCATCTGCGATCTACAATTAGAATGTAACTCCCATTGTAGAGTCTTTGAAAGAATGGTTCTATCTCTGTTGCAGGTGCGCCTAGCTGGTGACATGAAAGGTTATTTGAGTTCCCTTCACAGGCTCCATGCAAACTAATTCCGTTACACAGAAGTGTGCCGCTTAGTGACATCGCACAATTATTGCCACTAAGAAACACTTTCTGTCCTTTATTACTGACACATGCATGTGAATAGGGCAGGTTCCATGTTGTTTTAATGTACCCCTTTCCCAATTTCTCGTACATGCCAGCCTGTATATATTTTTGGCAGTATTGAAACCTGAAGGTTGAAATTGGAATATTAATTATCCCATGTATTATCCATTCACTGACAGGTCGTTCTGACATTGTCACTGGTAATCTCTCAAGTTTCTCAATGCTCAGGATTGTATAATCAGCACCCTTCTGGGCCATACTGATTTGTCTATCAGTAAGGTTAAAGATATAGAATAGTGACGTTGTGTTGATTAAACGCCAAGGCACATAGCCTGAACGCAGATTTTGTAACGTCCAGCCAAGCTGTACAATAGAACGCAATTGAGACTGACCGTGTTGTAATAACAGTAAGTCTTGCGATAATATGTCGATTGCTGAAGACACAATGCTGTCCAAAGAAAAAATTCTGGAGGACAGAGTCATTAACCCATTGTCCACTACAGAAAGTGATTTTTCCAAATTAATACGGTCAATTTCCCGTATTCACTCTGCTGTTTCAATTTGAGTAACCTTCCAGGCCTCATTGTATGCTGCATATACAGAGGCTGCTATGAAACGTTTTTGACGCTGTTTGCGCGGTCCCATAATGAAATCACGCAAGTCAGCACCATCAGTAAGTAAAGTTAGGTGTTGCTTAATTTCTGCCAGTGTGGAAGTTTGTAGCCACTGAAGGCATAATTTGCCCACACTGTAGGTGGTTATTATCCATGGGTGTTGTCTTTGAGGATATCTAGGGTCTGGCCTGGTCATTTTGAATCCCTGTGATTTGTTCAGGAATCTGTCTTGACAATTATTAGTATCTGTGGGCCAGATCAACCACTGTTTCCAATCTGGATGTGTTCTGTTTTGGTTTAATACATAGTTTACGTCTAGCTCTTCATCTGAAGAGCTATTGCTGTTCATTATGGGTTTTGGAATAGACGGTTTATTTAAGTCTTTGATTTTGGCTAAGCCAAGACAGGTGGTTTGTTGAACAGTGTCATTTAAAAATATAATTTGTTCTGGGATCATGCAGGCTCTAAACAAAGATTCTATACCCTGTACTTGCCCTTCTTTTGTGCCCCAAACACTTTTCAATTCAACATTTTTGTCCCAATAATCAAAACCAAAAGTATTCATTTGTTCGAAGAATGAGTCTGAATATATCATTTTTGTGTTTGTTATCATGGTCTTTGTCCCTGTCTTATTTGACAATTTGAAATAAAATGTTTCAGCATTACTTGTGTTAAAACCTGAAAAGTATGAATATTTGTCATAAATGGTTCTTGAGCTTCCTTTTGGAGGTGTTGCACAATGTTCCCATTGATTATAATTTAAAACATTTCTAGGTTGTGCAGATCTATGTAAAAAGTGGTTGCCATAGTGGTTATAACAGTACATACTACCATAATTTGTAGAACCCTGCAAATAATCATGTTTGGTAAATTTAGCAGACATTACTAAGTCAGACATCATATTATTAATGCTTTCGAAGTCCCAATCATCAGCAAATGAGTTTGGTTTTACAAAGTCACTCAAAGAGATCTTAATTTGGTGTGGATATTTCAGGATTTCAACCGGACCATAGATTTCGTAGTCAGTGTTGTCCCATGCTACCCCACCAGGTATAGGATTGGCTGTGAAGTTGACTGAAGAAAGTTCTCTTTTCTCGACGTGTGAAGATGTGTGTGGTTTGAGGATCAAGTCGATTTTCTGACTTGCTGTGTCCATTTTAGCATATTTTCCCTCAATGAAGCGTCCCAATGTTAGTATCATGATGAGCCAAAGTATGAGGATAAATGCACCAAAACCCACCCAAAATTCAAGCCATGGAGAAATCAGATATGTTTCTTTCAGTTGTTTCAAAAGTTCTTTAGCTTTATCTTTAAAGGTTTTTGATGATGGCTGTGTCTTTGATTCACTGAACCCTTCAGAGGAATCATCGAAGTTTATGAAGTAGCCGGATGCAGTTCTGTCAATTGTTCCAATTGGTTCAGGATTACTGTTTCTTGCATTTGCACTTGGTACTTCATTATAGATCGGTGTGTCTCTGCTAAATGTTTTTATTTGGGTTTTCAGAGGTCTAAGTTCCATTGCATTGTTGCATAGTCCTTGTTGTTCTTCTGTAGGCCTTTCGAATGTGATTAGCCTCTTAGTTAGGACCTCTGTACTGGTAGCAAACCTTGGTGTTCTGCTACTTATTGGGAGTCCACTTGGCCTACTGTTTGTTATCGGCCACATGATTGTGGTTTTACCAGGTCGATGGATACAACTCGGTTCTCCTTTTTACCAGCAAGTGGCGGTAGTACAACTGATCTTGTCCCGTTGACAGACAAGACAGGAACTGCTTTTCTGTAAGAAGGCCCAAATTCCTTCTTTACCGCGATCTTTTCTCTGACTAGATCCCCGACTTTTGGAATCCAGACAGGTCTTGCTGGGACAGGTGGTGGTTCTTCAGTGGTTGTTGGCTGTTGTTTCAATTTTATGTTGCTCAGGTCTTTTCTTGTTTTGTTTAAGTCCTGCAAAATAGCCAAACGGTCTTTGATATCAAAGCTTTTTTCTTTCACCACTGAAGTCTGACTATCAAGGTCAGAGATCAACATCCTAGTTCCAAATAATAATTCGTACGGACTGAATCCCTTCAGAGAATTTCTTGGCAAGTTATTTAGACTACGTTGGACACTTATTAGATGTTTGACCCACCCAGCTCCCGAACCTAATATCCTTTCCGTTATAGATTGCTTTATGCCTTGGTTTTTTCTTTACACCATCCCGTATCCCTCAGGAAGGAAGTGAGAAGATTCCCGCTGTGCTATGCTCATTTGGCCATGTTTCCCCTCAGGCTGGAGGGCTAGAGTGAAAACAATGGTCAGACGTAGCATGCTCTTAGCGTATATGCCATTTAGACTCGCAAATCTTTGTATAACAGTCCAGACGTCAGCCGAGTGCTGGTGATCTACATTATAAGTGGAAACTAGCCTGTATATGTTAATCGCAAGCCTTGCTTTTTACTCTTGATTTTTTCTGGAGTGAAACGACGAGGTATTACACTGTTTCTCTCCCCACTGCGATTTCTGTTGCAGTTTGGGCAGTTTTTCACAAACATGGTGTGATGCAGGCTCATGCCTGGCCACCAGTACCGTGATTGTAATTCTTCCAGAGAATCTTTTAGTTTGAGGTGTCTGAGACCCTCGCCCATATGTGCGTCTGCGATTAACAAGTTTCTCCTGTCCATGTTTGGAATCACTCTATCCCCCACTCCAGGGATTCGAACAAAAGGGACGGAGTTTGCATCGATTATGTATGTATAATTGAGTGGATAGTTGATCGGTAGAGCTGAGCAGTCGCCTTTTGATGACGTTTTCACCGCCAGCACTGTTTCACCGTCAATGTATTTTAATGTACGCTTTTCTCGAACTACGGGAGCCGATTTAGTGGCTGCCTTTCGGCCAATGAATTCCCTGCAACGTGAACGCCATCACGTTGATGACTCAGTGAGTGTGTCACGTGAGTCTTTGGTAGTTCTTTTTGTAAAAGAGCTATTTGTTCCCAGAGCAATTTCTGCTTTATTGTTGCATCTGTGTCATCTTTGTAATTGTTTTGAATCCATGTCTGCAAATCCTTGTTGTATGATTTGACGCCGTAATATGAATCAGACACTATAAGTGTCGGGAATTCGCGATCCGCATTATCTAGCGCCATTTTCAATGCTATTATTTCAGTCTGTTGTTCTGAGTTAGTTTCTACTGAGTGTGTTTTTGTTAATAGTGGTCTTAGTTTACCTCCGCGCCACACTTCTTTTGTAATCCCACATGTGGGGTTGTATGCTTGTTCTCCCCAAACGGGAGGTTGAGCATGTCCGTCTGTATAAATTACACAGGCGTAATGTCGTAAAGGCAGAATGTCGATTGGCAGAGGGAATATTCTTTCATATTCTAGATTTTTCAACTCTTCTAGTTCTGGATCAAGGTAATAGTATACTTTGTCCGTTGTGATTGAATTCACCCATTGTATCCACTTTGGATTCAATGTTGTTGTTGGTAAATTACACGGTGTTGTTAGTGCCTCAAAGGCTGATTCTGCTGTTCTGACTGTGATGTGTCTACTGTCCGCTTGATCTTTTTCTCTAGCTATTGCGGTTTGAACTGCATGAACAATTTTTTCTGTACTGCTGAACTTCTTTTCAGCTTCTGTGTACAAGTGTGATTTGAATGCAATTGGTACCTTTTCTCCCTCATTAGAGGTCAGGTATGTGAATCCGCATCTTCCTGGGATGACTCGAATCACAAGATTGCGTGTTTTATCACGTGTTTCTAATTTTGTTTTAATTAGCATGTCCGTTTGTAAGGATCTCAGAATTTCTGTGTGTATTTGAGTCCAATTGGATCTTTTAAAATCTGGTTTTATTAGATCATAAAGGGGTTTGACCCTTTCTGCGTAATTTGCAATGTATGTTCTTCCGAAATTTAGGAAGCCTAGAATTGACTGTAGGTTTTTTAGTGTTCTAGGTGCTTGGATTACGGCACATTTCTCTAGGAAATTGTCAGCCAGGCTTTTGCCTTCACTTGATAATTCATATCCTAAGAACAGGACTGTCAGATGGGCAATTCTGGATTTTTTAAAATTGAATTTGTAACCCTCTGCTGCGAACCCAAGTATTATGGTGTTCACTCTCTTCAAGTGAGTCTCCAAGTCATCATCTGTTAAGTATATGTCGTCGACGTACGATAATGCTTCGTCGTCATATATTTGTAGTAATTCTGTTACTCTCGATGAGACTACTCCCGGGCTGTTTTTGTACCCCTGGGCTAACCGACAGAATTGTTTTTGAGTGCCATTTATTGAGAACGCAGACAAATATCTGCTCTCTGGTGCTATGTTTTGACAAAAGAATCCATTAGAGATGTCTAATGTTGTTTTGTATTTTTTGCGCACTATGTTATTCATTAGTGCAGCACTATGCGAATTTTGCACTGCAAAAGTTTTGCAACATGAGTTAAGGTGTCGGTAATCAAAAACTAGACGGTATGAATTGTCTGGTTTGGAGACCGGAAACAAAGGGTTGTTCATTTGTGAGGTGCAAGTTTCAATCACCCCCTGGTATTCTAGCTGATCTAGTATTTCTTTTACCTGTTTTTTAGCTTCTTGCTTAATTGGGTACTGCCTTTGTGCAGTAGGTTGTGATTTTAACTGGATTTTGTGAGGAGGAGAGTCCTCATCCCATCCTACGTGATTTTTATATAAAGCAGGAGCTTGAGCCACTGCCCACTTTCTAGCAAGTGTGTATTTTTTATGAATTGGGATATGATTTGAGAAGGCAGGCATAATTATTTCTTCGCCATGAGGGCACTCCCTAACAAACTCTGGTGGCCAGTCTTTTTCAGCTAGAAGGATGTCATAGCCCTTGGAGAGATTATCCCAAAATAGTCCCCTTATTTTTCTAGTCTTATCCCCCTCTATACGTAATGTTATTTCGTATATTTTGTGAGGTTTGCTAACTCTGGTGTCTGCAGTTTCCACTTGAAGATATTCATTCGTGTCCACTGTCTCCAGATGATTCATAAGGACTTTGCGAGCTATGCTCACTTCTGCTGCGCTGTCTAGCATTGTCTGAGCCCATTCTCCGTTTTTCAGTTGTGTCCTCAGTATTCTCGGCATTGTTAACAACCTTGATACTGGCTACCTTCTTTTTTGGAAATTGTAATTTCTTTTTTAGATGAGCAGGTTCCTTGTCTTTGGACTTGGCGTGCTCTTCTCTTTGTTCTGATCGTCCTCTTCTTTCCGATTTCTGCGAGGAAGTCTGAAAAGATTGAGAGGGACGTGTATCAATGTCTTGATATCTATCAGGCTTCTTTATATTATCCCTATTTCTAAGGTTATATCTTTTCCCAGAGGGGTCACTCTGAGGTGACCTGTGTCTTTGGTTCGGAGATTTCTCCCTTCGCCTAGGAGACCTTCCTCTGGACTGGAATTTCTTTTCTTTAGGATTGGATTGTTTGTTTCCATCCCAGTTCTTTTTCTGTGATGTTGAATTATTATTAAAAAATATTTCTTCAGGACTTTCAATCAGTTGTGGTTTTACTGGTATTCCACCTAAACTATCTCTACCTAGTTCCTCATAGGATTTTTCTATGATTCTGGCAATTTCAGCTGGTTGGTCTGCTAAATCTGTCTCCTTTAACCTCTGGCGGATCGCCACATTTGCTGCTTCACCCTTTATGTTGGCTAACAATATAGCCGAGACCTGCTTGAAGTCTTTCAGTAATTTCATACCAAGAGTTAAAGCGGGTTCTGGACCATATTCGTCTTGAATTTGTTTTAGCACATCTGGTATTACCGAAATGGATGGAACACCGTGCGTTTTTGTGTAAATGGAAGCAAAGACTGTACCCCAAGTGTCACAGTCCTCAATGTGTGGTGCGATTCCCATTGGAAGACAGATAGTCAGAATCCTGTGTTTTTCTAATGGGGTGGTGTCAGGAAACACCGCCTCTATTTGGGTGATTTTCTGTGCCAACCAGAATGGTATTTGTTCCCGTTTAGCCGGTACTTTACCTAGGCAGGATTGTATGTTCTGCGGTGTAATTTTATTTGTGTTCCCCTGGTGAGGGGTCAGCTGTGGAATTTTAATTGCTGGTTGAATTGTTGAAGTCCGCATCACATACTGGACTAATTGTCTATGTACTTTTATTAGTTGTTTTAGCTGTGTTAAAAGCTCTGCTGCAGACATCCCGTCGATGTCTGGATGTGGTGTGTATCCGGCTAGGACCGGCCACGTTGCTCCTGGTCTACCTAAAGGACCGAGCCTGGTGATGTGATTATTATGTTTTAGGGCGCCATCAAATAAGAGCAAATGCTCTTGAAATTTGAGTGGTACTTCCACCTCCTCGAAAGGAGTGTACATTTCAGGAGGTTCCTCTATCTTGTAATAGTGGAAGTACTTTGTTACAGCATTTGCTGCTGGAAAATGTATCCATGAATAGTATACCTCTGTCTGCCGATATTCGTGTGCCTCAATTACGAATATGACTGTGCCACCTCTAGGTGTCAGTCCATTTTCTATAAGTTTTAAGGTTATAGATTTCCTTTTGATGACCGGGATGAGTATTATATCCGGGTCTGCATCTTGCATAGTAGCATCAGCTGCTGCGAGTTCAGTTGCTATTCTAACTGTCTCTCTTTCTTCATCACTGTCCATTTTACCGACAGGATGGTTATTTCTTTTGTTTGCAGATCAGGTTTCTTATGGAAACAAAGATTAGATGCACAATATTTTGGAACAGTGTATCCTTCAACGTTGACTATACCAAGAACCATACATAGGAGTTCCCTCCTGCGAGGTTTTGGAGGATATTACCTTTTACCCACTCCAGACGTCTTTGGAGTATTATGGGAGAAAGGGGTCTGAGTGAGAAAGCACGACTGAGTTACTCTAAATGTCTTACGTTAGTTTTATCGCCCTTTCCAAACGCGTTGGGCGCCATGTAGTGTAGTTCCTATCATCCCAATAGGCTCTGCGCATTGGAATAATACCTTCAATAGTATAGGCCTAGACCAGACGTTAACTAGGTCTACTACTGTCGATATTAGACTTAAAGTTTTGGGTTTGCCAGCTTAGCTCAGAGTTCACTAGAAACTTTCTCGAATGTTCAGGAAAGAATTAACTTCCATGATTAAAAGAGAAGGGATTTAGTTTCTGACAACCATAGAACATGACAACTTTGCTCTCCCCTAATCAAGAGTGTATCTCGAGAGTCGTGTGAACAAAAGGCAATTTATTTTACTCAGTCAGTACGTGCATTCTTAGTCTCATCAGATTGTAGAGAAAAGGAAGAGACGGGCGTGTTCAATAAAAGATGTTATTTATTGATCAGTCTCTTTTCTCATACAAGAGAAATGGATCGATATTATTGCAATACTTATAGTTAAGTAAAGTGCATACATTATAAGCAGAAGTATAAAATAATACTGTAAAAACATTGATATGGTTTCTAAGCCATATGAAGGTTTAAAATGATTTAAAATATATTACATACACATATACATTTGACTAAACGTACTCAACTGGTGTTTCTAAATACGCCTACCCCGTGTACCTGACCTAAGTCTAATGCGTGGGCGGGAATAGAAAGTTACAGTTTAAGTTAAGTTTGTTTTTGCCAAGTGACTGACTAAAGAATTCTCTGTGAGGGGTTATTCAGTTCTGTACCTGGAAGTTTAGGATGAATGAGGGATGGTATCTCTCTCTCTGGTCTCGATATTCCAGGCTGCCTGCGAGGGCTACCCGGAAGCGCCGGTGCTGGATCTCTCGGCAGGAGAAAGGCAGCGCGTCTCGTTCTCAGCGTGTCAGGAAGGCGGGGCTGCGCCAGCGGGGTCTGCTCTGCTCTGGGCTTCGGCAAGTATGGCTGCTCCGTCTCGTCACCACCGCGTGTGTTTGCATAGGGCAATATCGGTAATATTTATACCTTTAAGGTGCCGAGATTGACGTAAGGATGGACATAGATACGTCAATAAAGATGTCATACGACTTGGTCGTTAGCACATTCTTTTGCTGAAGTTCTCTGTGAAATCAAAACAATGGCCGCAGGGTTTTTCCCAGGTTGTCATAGGTTTGATTTGTTATGAGAACTCCGTATGCCTTATCAGGGGCTGGAGGAATATCGCTTGTCTAATTAGATCGCAAGCGTTATGACCTAATCAGATAACACGTTCCTGTGCCGTAGTGTGGCTTTGTCAGATAACGGTATCTGCATCATGGGGGTTTGCTGCCTCATGGGCTGACTGCTAGTTAACTTGTTAGTTTGCTAACCAGAATAGGGTCAGGAATAGGGGGATCGATTCAGAACCTATAGGAATACATCACATCACCTTCCCCCCAAACCCAAATATTCCACCTACACTCCCCATCCTATGTATATTAATCATCAAAGATCAATTTACCCTGTGAATGGGCAGTAGACAGGCCCTTCACCCATTGGGGATCTAGGACACGACATAGCCTGCACACTCCTCATTGGTCAATCCCTTTGTCCAACCGGTATAGTATTTTCTCTGGCTTGGATGAACTAGACTGACTTCCGACATCAACTGAGGTGGGGGATCCATCAGTACCCATTGACAGGAATTTCATGCCCCCAAATCAGACATTGAGAAATCTGTCTCGGGAGATGGGAGGTGCCCCAAAGAGGACAAATGCTGTCCCCATGAGGGAAGCTACTACTAGCAGCCCGGAAATTAGGCTGACAATAACATCTGATATACCGATTATCACTGACACTGTTAGGGTACCCCGCCCCGAAACGACCCCTTTGGTGACCACTGGAGCCAGAGTAGACTTGCCCCTAGAGATCAAAGGCATAAATCAGAGGGATAATACATCCACCCTCCTTTCCTGGAATATTGTTGGCCTATCAAGTAAAGTGACACAAAAACAGTGGCTAGACCTTGTTACTGAACACAGTATTTTTTGCCTTCAGGAAACATGGTCTATTGAAGAAAGACACATATTAGGCTTCCAAACTTTTCATACCCCAGCAGTGGCCAGTGTTCAGGGTCGTAACAGGGGGGCCTTATGTTCATACGTGTCCACAACTGGGGGCGTGAAAGTATTTAAGTTTTTGTCCACGGACTTTTACCAGATACTTCTGCTCAGCTGGGGACATTTAAAAAACGTGATCATAGTGAACTTGTAAAACAACATACCCTCTATAATGACAGAGGCAATGATTAGTAAACTCTTTTCGAGCTTAATCACTCTAAGCGAACAGATAGTAGGAGATAAGGTCATGATATGGGTGGGAGAATTTAACTGTATGATATGTCCCCACCGCTCAACAGGCATGTGCGGCCTAGCAGAGCATGAGGAAGACTGCCCTACCCATTTTAACCATATGAAACTTGGTAATGCTCTTAATAATATACTTTTTCATTTTAATTTGTCCTTTATAAATGAGACATGTAGCCCGAGCATACCATTCCTGCCGACCTTGAATCAGGAAGATCCAGAATCTGGTAACATTCAAACGGGAAGTGAAGAGCCTGCTGATGAATAGATACATTACTTAGCGAAGATCACTGATCATGGATCTGCTATAATTCTGCCTTAGTACAGATCATGTACGCCACTAAAATGGGAGGCACAGGCAATACTATAATGGAACACGTATCCTATGATATGAGAACAACCCAAAGGCCAATAGGAATGGAGATTTGACTGAACAGGAGAACAGCATCTTTCATGAACCTATACCGTGCTACCTCATACATGAACCTATACCGTGCTACCTCATATTTGTTATATATACATGTTTTGTTATAATTTAATCATAGCATATTTACTTACGCTAACGTCACATGTGTTACGAATATATATGTCATCTACCTCAATGCGGTTGCTTGTTAACTGCTTATACATATGTTAACCTTGTTTTCCTTTTCTTATTTCATGTTAAGCGCTCTGATACCCACGGGTCTTGTTCGCGCTATACAAAACTTTATAATAAATAAATAATAAATAAATAAATAAATGGAAGGGGGTGCAGTTCCACAATTGATTTTACATTAATTACTGCTGCACATGCGGGGCTGGTCGTATCGTGGGAAACCAGTCCCTCCCCGATTAGTGACCATTATCCCCTATCCTTTGCTTTAAAAATTAAAAGACCTATCTGCAGTATAGGGACTGCCACTCTATATCCAACAGAGATCGGTTTGGAGTCAAAAAATGGTTATACCATTAAATGGAATAAGGTGGAGCTGTTGTGCTTACTGGAAAAATTAGTTAAGGTTTGCATGGAGGACATTTCTATCTGTCTGGCACTAGATGAGGAACCAGAAAAGGTAATGGCCTATTTCTCACACATACAAGAAAGTATAAAGACCCTATTGACTAGAGAATTTCGGGCTGAGCCTAGTAATGACCAAGGGTGGTTTGACAGTAAGTGTACTAAGGCACTTTTAATCCTTAAAAAAGCATCACAAGCTAAACCAAGAAATCCTGGATTAATTAGGCAAGCCAGAAAGTCCTATAAGGATACAACTAAGGAGAGAAAAGCCACTCTGAAGAAAGAGGTATGGGCGGCCTTAAAAGAAGCTTCCCAAAAAAGAGACAACGTAGCCTTCTGGAAAGTGATTGATGCGCCTTACTTTCACAACAAAGTGGGTGATATGATAGACATCGCCATACCCGGGGATACCTGGGTGACTCATTTCTCACAACTGTATGACAAAGTCATCCCACATGAAGGAGAGCAGTCCGATAACACCCGGACTGCCAGCCCCCCGGCCAGAAACTACCCTTGTCCTTTTCCATTACCTATAACCTTTAGTTGTCAGGAGGTCACTAAAGCGATAAAGATTAGTTCATCAGGAAAGGCCCCGGGGCCGGATGGGGTCCCGATTGACACCTATAAGGCGTTGCTGGACCTCTGCGCACCCCTGATAACTAATGTTTTAAATAAAGCCAATCAATTTGGTTTCATACCCTACTGGACTGACGCGATCGTGGTGCCAATCTTTAAAAAAGGTGATCGGAACGATCCCGCATGCTACCGCCCAATTTCCCTGTTAGACGGCTTGATGAAGGTGGCAGGTCGCATCATCCTGAATAGGATTCAAACATGGGGGGAGGAGAACCATATCATATCAAATGTACAGTATGGTTTCAGGCCAGGTAAAGGGACTGTTGAGCAATGTTTAAACCTAGCCCTGCTGAACGCAAAATATATTCAGGCAAAGAATGGGAACCTTTTTATTACTTTTATCGATTTAAGTTCGGCTTTTGATTGTGTTGATCATGAGTTTATGTGGAGAACGTTGAGCGACATGGGGGTTGATAGCCACCTCATTCTCTTTATAAAGGAACTCTACAGAGGAGCTGGGGCAAGGGTAGGGTACGGACGGAGGGGGGAGTGCTCGGATAAATTCCCTATAAAGAGAGGGGTAAGACAGGGGTGCATTTTAGCACCCATGTTATTCACCCTATATATAAATTCAGTAGGACACCATCTTAGGGATTTGCAACATGACTATCCTACTATTGGTGGGACCCTGACACCGATATTGCTATATGCGGTCGACGCGGCACTAATGCCGCGTACAAGAATAGGACTTCAGAAAACCGTGGAGAAATTCGCTAGCTTTATGAGGGCCAGAGGACTAAAAATTAATATTGCAAAAACTTACACAATTCCCTGTGGGAAGGGGACAAAGAGGGTGCCATGCCCGATTTATCTTGAAGGCAGCAAAGGTGTGAACTTTGATAGGAGGGGGAATTGGCACACAGCAGTGCACGCCAGACAATTAGCCCTTACCCATTCTACGGGAGCATTAAGAAATTTTGCATCTAAATTAGGGGGAAAACCAGTAAAAGAGCTGATCTATATCTACAAAGCTAAATGTGTGCCGGTAGCATCATACGGAGCGGGCGTTTGGGGGATCGCTAATGCACAGGTCTTACAAACCTGTGAAAACCAGTTTATTTGTTATCTACTGGGACTCCCGCAAACGTCTTCTACGTATATGACACATATAGAAGCAGGTCTTTCCTACCTTTTAGATACCATTAGGATCTCCCCCTTACTACTCTGGCGCAAGGTTTGGGTCACCAAAGAGACCGCCCTAAACAGAGACTTAATTAATGACTGCCTATCTCTGGATGGGGCCTCTAACATTACATGGATCAATCAATCAGGGGTTTGTTAAAGCGCGACTACTCACCCGTAAGGGTCTCAAGGCGCTAGGGGTGGGGGGGGTGCAGGTTCCATTCCATCAAGGAAGGGGTCTGTCGAAGAGCCAGGTTTTGAGGTTTCTTGCGAAGATGGGGAGCGATGTTGTCTGTCTGAGGTGGAGCGGAAGGGCGTTCCATGCTTTGGCCGCGAGGAAGGAGAAGGAGCGGCCTCCCGATCTGGTCTTTCTGGTGCGGGGGACCACGGCGTAGGAGAGCTGGGCTGATCGTAGGGTCCTTTGGGGTGCGTGGAATTTGAGTCGGCTGTTCAGGTATGCTGGTCCGGTGCCGTGGAGGGCCTTGTGTGCGTGGGTGAGCATCTTAAAGGTGATTCTCGCCTCGACAGGGAGCCAGTGGAGTGTGCGCAGGTGCTGGGAGATGTGGCAGTGTTTTGGCAGGTTGAGGACCAGTCTTGCGGCGGCGTTCTGGATGTTCTGTAGCTTGCGGATGAGGTTTTTGTTCATTCCGGCGTAGAGTGCGTTGCCGTAGTCGAGTCTGCTGGTGACCAGGGCGTGAGTGACTGTCTTTCGGTGTTCGAGGGGGATCCATTTGAAGGTCTTACGAAGGAGGCGGAGAGTGTGGAAGCAGGAAGATGAGACAGAGTTGATCTGGCGGTCCATTTTGAGCTCGGAGTCCAGGATGATTCCCAGTTTGCGTGCGTGGTCTGTGGGGGAAGGCGGGTTTCCGAGGGCGGTGGGCCACCAGGTGTCGCTCCAGGCGTTGGGGTTTGGGCCCATGATGAGTACTTCTGTTTTGTTGGTGTTTAGTTGTAGGCAGCTGTTTTTCATCCATTTGGCGACAGCTTCCATGCCTTCTCGAAAGTTGCGTCTGGCGGTGTTGGGCTCGTTGGATAGGGAGAGGATGAGCTGGGTGTTGTCTGCGTATGACACGATGTTGAGTCCGTAGGTTCTGACGATGGGGGCAAGTGGAGCCATGTAGACGTTGAAGAGCGTCGGGCTGAGGGAGGAGCCCTGGGGGACACCGCAGGTGGTAGGTGTGGGGTCCGAGAGGAAAGGGGGGAGTCTGACCCGCTGCGTCCTGCCGGAGAGGAAGGAGCAGATCCAGTCGTGGGCCTTGTCCTGGATTCCTGCGTCGTAGAGTCTGCGTATTAGGGTGCGGTGGGAGACTGTGTCGAACGCCGCTGATAGGTCGAGGAGGATGAGGGCTACTGTTTCTCCTTTGTCCAGTAGGGTGCGGATGTCATCTGTTGCGGCGAGGAGGGCGGTTTCCGTACTGTGGTTTTTTCTGAAGCCGGATTGGGAGGAGTCGAGGATGTTGTGTTCTTCAATGAATGTGGCGAGTTGGCTGTTGATCACCTATGTCAGAGGTATGTTTAATGAGATAGGACATCCAGAATTTTTTGAGAGGCCCGCCAGCTTGGAGATGGTTTTGAGAGGCTCCTTGAAAAAGATGGCCTCGGACCATTTAGTTGGTGTCAGGTGGGAACTCGAAAAAAGGAAATTGACTACTCTTAGATATCAGCAAATCACTGTCCACGAGGGGCTCCAAAAGTATCTTGTTGTTGTAGCAAGCCCGTATGCCCGCATGCTGCTTACCCGTTTCAGGCTAGGTACCTTTTTTCGTTTAACTACTTTTCCTTTAACCAATAACTGGTCAACGGACAACCTCGTTTGCCCCTGCAATGATTGCTCCTATCAGTCAAATTTACACTGTGTTTTGTTTGGTAAATTTTATCATGTACCACGAAGGGCCTTTTTATTACCTATCCTTAAAAACTGGGGGATACGGACCTGTCTTGCAGCTTATACCAAGCTGCAAAAATTAGACGAGGAGCATGTTATCCTTGCAGTAACCAGCTTTTTAAAATTAGTGATCAAATTCCGGAACACAATGTGAGGCTTTTTAACTATTATAAATTGTTTTTATCCTAGTATTGTCTTTTTAGAATTATCTTCATCTTGAAAATTTTCAGCTTAAACTGACTGAAACATCTAATTGTAAATTAACTATGTAAATGTAAATGTAAATGTATTTCGATTTATATAGCGCACGAATCACCCAGGGGTCTCAAGGCGCTTGCTTAGGGAACCCGTCCTGGTATTCCCCTGTGAGATACCCCGGCAGGGTATTCACAAGGTGAAAGCCAGGCATCCCGCCACGAGGGGCCGTAGTGGAGATTAAGCAAGCTATTGCCCAGAGTCACAGAGTGTGACCCCGTGAGTCGAGTAGGCACCAGAGCGAGAATTGTCGAGTCTGTGGAATTTTTGAGCCCGAGACCCGCCGAGGCGGGGAATCGAACCCTGGTCCACGGCTGATCTCAGCTTCCGGGTCTGCCGCCTCTAACCACTGAGCCACGCTTCTCCAATCTATCTGTACCTCGGTTGTATAGGCTGAAAATTGTTTTTCTATAACATGTGCTTTTATGATTTTACATGAAATCGAATAAAGCTTGCTTTGATTGATTGATTGATTGACTGCTGAATCATCATGGGTACCCATGTGAAGGCTCTCAGAAAGATCATTTCAGCACTCAGCACTGACTGATTATTTGCATGATCCATTATTTTCCCAATAAAAGACACATTGTCACCTTGTGATTGATAGATGTCATTTCATCTCAGAAGGGGTAATGCAAAGTCATTCTGTGCCCTGGGCACCCCAATTTTTTACTGACTGACTGGTACTGGTGGTCTCTGACTCTGACTGTCCCTGGGCTCTGCTTTAACAGGTCCAGGGCCAGTGTTATGGTGAAAACATAGGGAAAACACTCACACACTTAGGTGATAGGGCACCCCTATGATTGGCATATCCTGCCCTATAAGTCCCTGTACGTAATAGGGCTGGGTAATTAAAACTGCCTTAACCCCCTAATATATAATAGGACATTGCAGGTTAGAGGCCAGCAGCACTTTCTGCACGTGCATGTGTGCTCTACTGAGAGCCTGGGGTCAATTCAAAAGCAACCCTGTGTTGCAGGACTGCTTTCAAATATAAATTGTGCCCAAACTCAACTTTAGTGGTAAAAACTACAATATCTTGGCATAATAAGTACCCCCAGTGTCTATCCTAGAGGTCCCAGTGGTGGGGGTCAAGTACTTTTAAGGAGGGTCCTTGCAAAAGATGTTTTAAATGCACTGGGATAGAGACATAGCATATTTCACTTCCCCCATTGTAGTAAAGTGCTTCCCAAAATTGACGTTTGTGCTAGGAGCACTGTGGCGTGAGGATCTACATTTTATTTTCATATTCAGAACGCCTAAAGTCTCCCGTAGGTGTCCCAGGGGTGGGAATCATGCAGCTATAAGCAGGGTCTTTATAAAAGATGTTTTACAGGCCCTGGAGTTGGAGAAATTAGACATTTAATTTCCTCTTTGTAGATCCCCAGCCACATAGGTTAACATTTCAATAGTTTATAAACTCATAACTAACGCTATGGTTTATGGAAAATATCATTCAAGGACTTAGGAGAATTGTATTGATGATTAAAAAATATGCTATTGTTGAATCTATCCTAAAGTATGCAGAAAAGAAGGTGTAGCACTTTAGTCCTAAAGCCAAGGTTGAGCCTTCCAATGGTCTCCCTTGATTGGTCAGAGATAGGAGGATTAGCCAGGGTGCTTTGATGAAGTGATAAGTGGCACCCATGGAGTGAGGCTATCTCTTGTAGGAGGACAGTGCTCCATGAAAGCCAGAGCAGGGTGGAGGGGTAGTGAACCATGGAGTTTCATTGGGTTTAGGACAGGCAGAGACAGTCACGTCCATCTTCCCAATGCCTTCGAAACCCAGCCAGAAGGTATGCTTAAGGATGGAATGTGCAGCTGCCAGGGGGAGGAGAGCTATGGAAATAGGCAATACTGGAGGTTTGCATTACTAGTTCTTGCTCCTCTGCTGATACTTCAGCCATAATGAAGAGAAGAAAAAGGGTCCATGCTGGTACTGTGATTTGCACCAACCATGCCCTACACTCTGACTGACTGTGCCTGCTGTACAATCTGGAACTACAGCCCTGTGGACCTAACGGGCTTCAAGAGGAATAAAGAGTGGAGTTCCTGCAATCCATGGGTTAACAGAGCTCACCTGGACCATCACTACCAAGACTCCCCAGCCTGGCGTGTGTCCATTGCATTTGTAAGGGGTTTTCCAAGTGGATTTTGGGAACTGAAGTCCCAAACTTTCAAGAACCATTTTGAAGATTCTAGGCCCTTGGACTGTGTTTTGGACACTCTGGAACCCCCAGAGGAACTTCGAGAAGAAGTTTGGAGCAACTTTGGAAAAAAGGCAACCCTGAACCGCAAGCTGGCCTACCCTCCTGGTTCATCCCACTGAAAAGCTCCAGAGGTCTGACTTCCAGATTTTTATCAGGAACTGCCTGAAAAGCAAGCTGTTGAACCCTGACCAAACCAGGCTTGGTGAAGATTATCGAGGGACCCCGACAGAAAAAGCTCCAGAAAGGTTTTATAAATTCGAAGGCAAACACTTGCCCGGCTCCACCACAAGAGTCAAGCCGCCTACCTTCATTCGTGAGCTGGCCTGGATCCCTAGTTCTGCCAGCTAAAAAAAGCTCCGGAGGTCAGACTTTCAGAGTTTGACGGGTAGATCATCGAAAGTTAAGCTGGCAACCCCTCAGTGAACCCGGACTGGTGAAGATCCTCGAGGGACCCCAGCAGAAAAAGCTCCAGAAAAGTTACAAAGTCAGAAGGTAAAAAGTATGACAGAGGCCAACCGCAAGGGTTAGCCGTGCAGGGCTCCATCGTAGGTGGCCTAAAACTTTGACTTTGTCCCAGTCTAGTGCAACCAGATGTCCTAATTGGTGCTATAGGTTTCTGTGTGCTATATAGTGCTAAATCTTTAAAGATTCATATCTCAGGTTCCCTACATTGGATCCCATTTCTATACATTGGTGGTGAATTTTTATTGGTTGTTATGTATTAAATATTTATTGAATTGGTGTTTTTAAATGTTTTACATACCTTTCTCTGGAGTTAAGCCTGCCTGCTGGCAGCCAAGCTACCAAAGTTTGAGCATGGGAATAATTTTCTGAGACATATTCTGAGCCCTAGACTGTGTTATTGGCCCTATTGCCAGTGGTAATTATATATTTACCACTACTAATAATCCACTTTCCAACAGGGGTGCTTTGTTGGGCATGTAGAACTAGAGATACACATTGGAATGCGGAGAAGGAACAGTTTGGTGAATCCCTGCATTGTAAGGACTCTCAGAAGATGGACATGATGCCTCCTCCTGCTCTACTTACACAATAATTTCTGATGATAGGTTTGGAGGAAGTAGAAGGTCCATTATGTTGTGTGATGTGTCATTAAACCAAGTCTCAGTGTGGACTAGGAGGTCAAGGTTATATGAGCTATAGTGTAAGAGATTTCCAGCTTGTGATTCATTATCGATTGACAGTTATGAAGCATGCGGAGTAAGGTCAGGGGCATGGTTTTTGTAAGGGGAGTGTCTAGAGGTGTAGTCGTTATAGAGACAGTGCCTGCGTTGTGTGGGACTGATGTTTAGGCAATGCCAGCTTTTGTGAGGGTGAAGTTTATTTCTAGTTGATAGAATAGTCCGAGTAATGTATTGATTTATATGATTTGGAGGACAGGAGGTTGAGAGAGTGGAAAAGGATGAGGATAATGGGGAGCTGTTATTATATAGAACCCAGCTGAAGATGGGTGTGGTTCTTGCAGCGTTCCTGTATTTTTTCTGTGTCTGAGGTGGAATTACCTAACACATTATGAGTTGGACGAGAGTGCTCGAGGCAATGGAACTGTTCAGAATATTGGCGTGACTTCCGCTTGGAGTCCATTGAGGGAAGGGAAGATATTGTTTTCAGTTGCTACTCACATGTTCACCAGCAACCAATGAGAGAAAACATGCTGTGAGCCAATCCAAGCTAAAGCACATCTAAGGGCAAAAAAATCAACACTGTCTATCAACATTAGAAATGAAAAATAGATCAATGATGACAAAAAGAGTAAAAAAGGTCCAATACAGATGAAATAAAGTTAAGGACTCAGGCAGGTCCCTATGTTATATTAAGAATGAAGAGGCAGATTACGCAGTGATGCGTCAAAAACCAATAGGCCGTGGTGCGCCAATGCAAATATCCACGGTTGTACCATATCTACATCTTGGCGGACCGTGGAACAATGCTGCATCCTGCATCAGAAAAACTGACGTAGGTGACGCAGGTGCAGCAAAAGCGCTGCAAGTCATCCTGACGCAACTGCCAAAAAAGTGATGTAAGGCAGATTTGCATCACGTAACACCAGTATGGTGTGGAGTGGTGTGGCTCACTGGTTAGAGTCAGCAGACCCGGGAGCAGAAGTCAGCCCGGGACCAGGATTCAATTCCCGACGCGGCAGGGTCGTGGACCAGGGTCAGCGGACTCGACAATTCTCGCCTCGGTGCCTACTCTAACCTGGGGTCCCACTCGGCAACTCTGGGCATTAGCTTGCCTAATCTCCACAACGGCCCCATCAACGCCGGGGATGCCTGGCTCCACCTTGGGGATTCCCAGTAGGGACCATCCCACAGGGAAAGACAGGACGGGTTCCCCAGCGGTATACAGCGCCGGGACGCCCCTTTGCAGGGGCAGCTGTGCGCTTTACAAGTATACGACATTTAACATTTATGATCATCCAGTGACAGTCTCCACCGTGTGAAGGTTGAAAAAAACTCAGAAAAACGAGGCATGTCCCCTTAACAACCTTTTTAGGGACCATAGATGAGTCTGCAATAGAGCAGGGAGCACACTGCAGTAGTCAGGAGCCAGTACCAACTAACCCCAACAACAGTCCTGACGCACACACAGACAGCCAAGCAAACAGGAAGAGGAAGTCTAACTTTAGTGAAGAGGAAAATGAGATACTGGTCACTGAGGTGACCAATCATCAGCACCAGCTCTTTGTGAGTTCCAAGTTGTCACTCTGTTAAAAGGAGGCAATATGGCAGTCAATAGTGCAGAAAACAAACTGCATCGGACAAGCGAAGAGGATAGTCGCCGACTGCAAAAAGCGATAGCTCGACTACAAGTGCAGAACAAAAGCCAAATTAGCAGCAAACCTCAAGTCAGCATTGCAGACAGGAGGAGGAAGCCCAGCAGGCCAGGAGGTGTTGGATACCCTGGAGGAGCTGGTAGCAGCTTTCATCCCAGAGGAGCTGGTGCTTGGAATCCCGGGACAGGACATTGCAGCACATGAAAACCAACCAGAGTCATTGGGTAAGTCACAACAAGTGCAAATATGTGAGTAATGGTTTATGGTAGTGATCACAGCTAGATATGTACCTGTGCCCCAGTGTGCCATGTGCATCTTGACGTATTTGGTTTAATCCACAGTTCCATGTATCCAGAATGAAAGTAAATGACATAGGCCATACACACATTGCACATGCCAAAACTGCTCTGTCATGTCCCTAACTGCCATGTCCAAAGTACTACACCAGTTAATGTCACACTTGTCCAACTGCCTCCTGTGCCACCAGTGCGTCACATTTAAAATGTTAAAAGTGACACACCTGCAGTGCACGAGGCTTGTAAATAACCTCCTAAATACTGTGGGACACATACACAAGTCCCTTGGGCCACCAGTACATCACTCCTTCACATGTTAGTAGTGACACATTGGATGGACAAGGCAATTGTGAATAAGCCCCTGCATTTCACAGAAAGCAAAGCAGCACTGTTCTAATGTCACTGCAAAAGGAAAGTGATGGTTCAACTTCACAACAAAATGAGGTATTCATGACCTCTCCCATGCATGGTGCAAGGGTGCCTGTTTTGCCGGACTGATTGATATTGCTCAGGGAGGTCACAATTCCTGCACAAAATAACTCAGAAGAGCTGTATACCTCCCCCTATGTGTGTTGCAGAAATGCAGCTTGTGTTAAAAGATGAAAATTAACAGTAGCAAATCCAAAACAAATATCATTTTTGTGCATCCATATGCCTGCCCTGGGCAGCCTTATGCCAATGACGCATTCCCAAATTTATGAAGGTTTTAAAAAATGTAAATGCAACAGAAGCCTTAGCTGTTGCATGTGAAAACACACAGCCAGACCCATGGCACAGACCATTCACACAAAGGGGCGTATTCACAAGCCAAATCACCCCCCCACAACGTCACTTTTAAGGACATAGTTGTGGTGAGGTGGTCTTTGGCTCATTCAGAAGGCAGTGTTAATCCACTTCACAAGGCTTAATGCTGATTTGTAGATAAGGTACCCATTCACTCTATACTCAGTGTGAAAGGTGTGGGCAATGGGTGTTTATGTGGGCATTCTACTGCAACACCCATTGAGTGTTGACGCTGCCCCATATTCATAAGGGTTGTGGAAATATGATGCAGAGCGAAAATGAAGACTATGTAAAACCTGGCTTTAGCTTGGTCAAATGAGGAGAATGTTTTTTGCTGTTCAAATGTGTGCTGCATTGTGCAGCACACATAGAAATATCAGAATGCCATTGATTGTTTATGTGCAAGAAGGTGTCCCTTACTGCACATAAACAATCTTCCACTCTATGCAGACATCCTTGCACTATGGTGCACGGGTGCCTTTGTTGGCACTGTGCAGCTACATTTAGTGCCTGTGCAGGGGGAACTCATGGATGCAACATAAAGTTGTTACTATGTAACAGCTCTGCATCTCAGAAGTGGTGTAGCTCTGTGTTAAGTTAAGACAAGGAGGTTTACGGCTTGCTACGCTACTTACCAGTAAATGTGCCCTATAGTGTTGCCTGTAAAGGGTACATACCATCAAATAAATTAAAAACAAGGCAGTGTAGCTTCACATGTCTTTGAATAATTGGGCCACCACACTGCATCACTTGTGTATCACAAAAAGTGGTGCAATGTTGATGCAAGGGGGCATACGTCTTGCCCCTAGGTCAGCATAACAATAGGATTTCTGGCTTGGCCCACAGCAATCTCATTTGGAAATGGCCATGTGTAGCTGTAGAGGAAACTCTTTCCTAGATCAACATGCAAGTAGTAGTAACACATTTCTAAATCTTTGCAGCGGATGCACCTACAACATCTGAACCTGCCCTCCATTGATCATGATACACTCCACCAAATCCTGTCCACCATACGGTCACCTTTTCTGCCTGCTGAGAGTGACACCAATGTTGTTGCTGCTCAAGATGAACCCCAAACAAGTGCAACCACTGCATCTGTCAGAACACATCCCCCCAGGACTCTGAGGACACACAACTTCATTTCCCTCAAACTACTGTTGGACTACAGCGAAAGTTTGTGAAAGAAGTGCATGTAGGAATGGTTTGTATGGGAGGTACACTACAGGCTATCCTCGGATGCCTCAACTCAGATAATGACAACCTTGAGGATGCACAACGCAACTACGCTCCATGCCCTGTCCATCTCAGGTTTATTTAGGCAAAGGCTTGAAGAGATGCACCCTCAAGGGAGGTGGGGAAACATCTGGAGGAAATTGTAGACATCCTAAGGACAATGCATCAGAAGCAGGATATCTACTTTGCCACAATGACTGCCTACCGCAGGGATGTAGAAGCTATCCTAAGCAACCAGCAGAAAATCATCAATGCACTGATGCGCACCTGTTGTCACAGGGAAATGCTGCTGCAGCCATGGCTCCAACATCCTCAGGCCCTGCTGTTGGTGTCACTCGTCCCACACAGTCAGTAACTACAGAGCCCCCTGAGCACCAAAGAGACACATCTGATGAAGATGAATTTTTGGAGACACAATTCCAGCGTAAGACTGGAAACTAACATTTCCATGTGTCACATGTGATGTGACCAAACAGTACTTTGACCACAATGTTTCAGGAATGTAACCAGGAGTTAATATCCTCTTCCTTCTTTGTACACATCTAACACTCCAACATGGCTGTCCTTTTGAGTTTAAGAAAATCACATTGTGCCACTAACATTGACTTCCTCACTACCCAACTACTTGACTACAAGATTTGTCACTTGTCTCGCCCCTGGAAACAAGACTGCAGCAGACAAAGTCTTGCTCCCAGATCAATGTCTCATTCTTTTGTGTTTGGCCACTTACCCTCTGTTCTATTTTTTGAGATGTGTAAATAAATCTGAGCACCTGTGCCAGTGTGAGTAAGGACTCAATATGTGTCTTGAAAGGACCACAACACTTATGCTAAAAAGACCATGTACAACAACTGCCATTTGAAGCAGAGATATTACCACGTTCACTTATGTACATAGCCAGAGCGAGTGCAAGAAGTCATTTCAGAAACCAAGATGTCTGCCAAGTGGTTCATTTGAAACCCATATTCCATCACTGCCAGTCAACATGTTCTGTTTGTAGCCATTGTGATGAGTAGTGGCATTCATTTACTACTTGTTGTACACTATCATGTTGAGCATTACCCTACAAAAAGTCAAACAACACCTTACCTACTAATGTGGAGTGTGTGTATGCTGTCCATCTGTGTATGAACTAACACCTAATGACACAAATAGAATAGCCCTCAACATTCATGTCACACAATCTTTTTCATAGACATGCATATGTCCTTAGTATTTCAAGGTGACAAATGATGGTGTCATTTATGACAACTCACACCAGTGTCTGTTCAAGACTGTTGAATTCACCTGTCAAATGTCAGATAAAATTATGTTGGTCCATACCAAATGTGCTATAACCACTCACACGTACACACAATCAAAATTTCATTGCCTGGGCCCAGTCAGCCAAAAGCAGATTAATGTGAACTGTAATGTTGCCCAATAATGAACAAGATTATATATTGCTAACATTTCCTATAATAACAATAAAATATTGGAGCTAAAATTACTTACAAATCTACAAAACATACTTAGTTGAACAAAAAAGCTGAAACCTAAATATCGATCTAAAAATAAAGAGATCCTAACTATGAATTACCTACATAACTTAACTTAACTCATCCTATGCTACACATGTATCACGTAAGACCACTAAAACATCAACCCCCACCACCCCTTAACACATCAATGCACAATGAACATATGCATATTGTTGGACTTGGCCCTTTTTGGCTAAAGTTCCTTAAACATTTTGCTTCCCCCCTAGACCTTCTTTCTGACATGGTATTGCCAACTTAGATACTTTGGACACTTTGCCACTGCTCATCAGTGTCAACGTGCAAGTGCTCCCTGTGTAGAGTGTAATGGTAATTGGTTGTCCATGATTGGTATGTTTTCCTTACTTGTAAAGTCTCTAGTAAAGTCCACTATGTGTGCCAGAGCTGGTAATGCAAACGCCACTAGTGGGCCTGCAGCACTAATTGTGCCACCCACCTAAGTAGCCTTAAATATGGAACTCAGGCCCGCTATTGGAGTGCCTGTGCACCGGTTGTTAAACTGCCATGTTGTTCTGACAAGTTCACTCACTTGCCAGACATTACCCTTCCCTTTCTATGCACATCAGACACCCCTATCGTAGGTCCAGGGTACCCCCTGGGCAGGGTACAGTGCATGTGAAAGGTGGGACATGTACTAAGGTTGTACCATGTCCTGACATTGAAATAATCTCCATTTCATTTTTCATTGTTGAAAGGCCATTTTACCCATAGAATAGAATGGGAAGGCTGTGCAATATGTTTTCCAGCCTACCTTCCCAAAGGCTTAAGATGGAGAGGTGAAGTTAATTGTACCTGTGGTTTTTGCATTGTGTGTTTAGAAGCCACTCTTTTAGAAGTGGCTGGGTTTTTGTTCTATAACATTTCCTTATGTCTCTGCCTGGTTGTGGATTGACTGTCTGGATTGGAAAGCACATAGGATCTGGGGAATGTCTTGACCCTGGAGAGGAGGTAGCATTTTAGCATTTTACAAACTTTATTGCTTGATTTAAAAAACCTTTGCAAGTTACAAAAGATAATGGGGAGGAGGTGAGTCAGCAACAGGCTGACCTGCATCTGGAGTGTAGGGGGAGGAGTAGCCCCTAGAGGTGAAAAGGCTTGGGTTGCTGCTATAAAACAATTGTCACATTTCCTGCTGAGTCATTGAGAATCCAGACCCCCACTAATCAAAGGAAGAAGGTGTCACTGGCAGGGAGGCACCCAGAACTGGGTTGAACAGGGGCCTTAGGCTGGTATCTTACGCAGACGATACCCAGCTGGTCATCACTCTCGCTGAAGGCCCGTCTGCATCAGCTTCGAGATTTAAGGACGGTATGGCCGCGGTTGCGTGCTGGATGACCAACAACTGCTTGCAGCTAAACGCCGGCAAGACGGAGGTGCTGCTGGCTGGTAGGAACACTGCCTTCTGGAATGAGCATTGGTGGCCCTCCTCACTGGGTACCATGCCAGCATCCAAATCGCTTGTGAAAAACCTGGGAGTCTGGATGGACTTCTCCTTGAGTTTTCAGACCCACACCAAAAGAGTGGCAGCAACATGTGTGGGTCTGTTGAGGAGCCTCTGTCCGATACTCAAGTTCTTCGACTCCAAAGCTCGACAGCTTATCATCCAAGCCACAATTCTGTCACGTTTAGACTATGCTAGCGTCTTACTCTTAGGCGCTAACAAGGCTGAGATAGCGCGCCTTCAGAGAGTTCAGAACTCGGCTGCAAGGACTCTGGTCGGCCTTCCTCGCAGGTGCCCGACCAGGGCTATCATCAGAAAGCTTCACTGGCTCCCAATGGAATCCCGAATTAAGTTTAAAACTTTGTGTATGGTGTACAAAATTTTAAAGCTTGGATGCCCAGATCTTCTACGGCCGCTTCTGATGCCTTATGTGCCCCAGCGTAACCTTCGTTCGCTGGGACAATCCCTTGTGACAGTACCTCGGACTAAACTCTGCCGAAGTGGTGGCCGTTCCTTTCGGGTTCTAGGAGCCAAACTCTGGAACTCTCTTCCTGTGCACATCCGTAGTCTAGACACCTTGTACACCTTTCGGAAGGCTGTCAAGACCTTTTTGTTTCCTCCCCTGTAAAGCCCCCCCTTCAGTTCTTCTTTCATCCTTCCGTTCTAGCACCTTCTGATCACCAGCGCCGGGACGCCCCTTTGCCGGGGCAGCTGTTGCGCTTTAACAAATTAATAACATAATAACATAACATAACATTTCTGCATAACAAACTACTTGATGAGTGTATTACGCATTGCATTATTCTTGCATAACAAACTACCTGATTAGTGTATTACACATGGCATTATTTCTGCATAACGAACTACCTGATTGTCATATGACGCATTGCATTGTTTCTGCATAACGAACTACCTGATTAGAGTATTACACATTGGATTATTCCTGCATAACAAACTACCTAGTTAGTGTATTACACATTGCACTATTTCTGCATTACGAAGTACCTGATTGTTGTGTTATGCATTGCATTATTCTTACATTGCAAAGTGCTTGATTGTTGCATTACGCATTGCATCATTTTTACATTACAGAGTGCCTGATTCTAGCATTAGGAACCACATAATATTGTATTAGGACTGCAGTGGAACATTTAGAAGTGCTCATTAATATCACCAGAACTTACAAGGATTGCCTGGCCTAACAAACGGCCAGGAAGAATATTACAAATACGCATATGTTGGATTTATATTGTGTGGTCTTATTGTATATCTTCTTATAAAAAGGTATACTCATTTTTATGAAACTCCTGTGGAGTCCATCTGTTGTGTCATCATTGGGTTGCTGTGAGCGTGGTCGCAAATACTTTACACATTTGCCTTGAAGATAAGCCTGGCTGCTCGTGCCAGGCTACCAAGGGGGTGAGCGGGGGCTATCTCATAAGGTGTCCTTCCTTTTCCTGACGTGAAATGGTGCGTCCCTATTTGGCCTAAGATACCTACCTCAGCCTGGTCTAACAAATACTTAACCTATACATAAACTAAGTAAACACAAAAATATATATTTTTGAATTTTTCTTTTTTTGGGCAAGTATTACACATAAAATCATCCCCAACTCACCCACCAACCTAAATGCATTGAATAATGAGAAAGAAATAAGTAAAGAAAACCTATATACCTGATCAAACTAATTAACCTACCTAATCTGACCTACACTAAACCTACACTACAACTATTACTAAGTATAAAACGAATGGTCCTTAACAACAGGTAAACCAAATGGCCACTACAGTTGGGCAAGTATGTGGTCCACAGACTACTGCAGTGTGTCTATCTTGTGCAGCATTGTGGCCATTTGCAGTTCCAAACCAGCAATCTTAAGTTTAAAAACAATTTACATCTTGTGTGGCCATCTCCAGTACACCAGATTGCCCTACACTGGAGTGTGTAGCTTGTCCTGGGGCTAGTGTTTGTGCAAATGAAGGTCCTCCCTGCTGATCATGTCCACCTTTATCGCCCATGAACTTGGAGGCTGTCTTGTCTTTAGCATCAGCTTTCTTCTTAGCAGGAACAGTGGACACCCAGGTCTTTGCAGCCCTCTCCCTGTCATACCAACGATCCATCCTCCTGAACCCCTTTGCTATTTGACAGATGTGGCAATAACGTGTCTTGCATATTCTGAAAGCACATTCTTACTCAGCAGTCATGTTGTCTGTTGGAGAGGAATGACATGTGTCAGTTATTGGGTTCAGAGCTGACACTCAATGCAGGTCAATGCATGAGTACATTGTTGAAGCTGACTGTGAAACGTGTGCCAAGCATCTGATCACTGTGTGAGAAACACACTACAACAATACACATTAAGGTAGTTCATCACGTCATGTGCCATCACCTAAACCATCATAAATATAAGATAGAGATAAGATAAAATGGAAGTGACTTTCTTAAATTACACTGAGCCATGGTAAACTAGTAACCATACATTAATGTAGCTAACAGGCGCCTTGATACCTGCGGGTTATTGTTTTGCGCATTATACATTTTTATCAAATCAAATCAATCAAATCAACATTTTGCACACACATGTACGTACTATGCCCCACCATGACACATCTAGGTACTCAGGGGCCCCTTGACAAGCAATAGCACTGTGTTTTTAAAGTGCTGCAGCGTGGCACAGACAAAATGCTCAGTGGTTCCATGCTGGTGCTATATTTTGTAAATGCTGGACTCAATGCTGAGAGACATGCAGCATTCCAGGATGTACTAGCAAGGGGAAACCAATGTATTAAGGATGTAGTGACACATGTACCTACCTGGGATACAATATCCTTGTGCAATGGGAACATTGGTCACCCTTCAATACATCACATTTGTACAACTGTCATGACTAGTGCATCCTGTCCAGACACTCACCCTCTGTGAAAACACTGTTTGTGGGAAAGCACAATAGGCCTCATGTAGATGCCCCATCCAATCACTTGCTATGAACAAATTAATTTACACACAGGCAGGACTCTGAAGGCAGTGCAGGTAAACTAGATGTAGATTGACGGCAGAGAAACACATTTAGCATTTGTACTTAAAAATGCACAATGATCACATCATGACATGCCACAAGGCTAACAGGCATTGACAGATATCTTTGGCATACTATTTGTACTAGGGTTAATTTTGCTATTGGAACTGACTGATTGGTACAATCACCCAAACATTATAGATTTGCTGGAAGTACCAGATCAGATTGTTCAACATGTAAAATAGCTCACATGTGTAATGTAGGTAGAATATGTAACATAGATGCCCTGGATGCCCACATACAGTGCACTAACAGATTATGACAAGGGAGGAATGCTCAGATTGTTCCTAACATCGTGATCCTAGAGTTAATGCTCCAAATCCAAATCCAAATACATTTTCTTTTGGACATGCTAACTGAGCAGCCATTGTCCTTATAGTCACTCCACACACAGGCAGCAAGATGCAAAGTGACCTGATCAGCATCCAGCTACAGGTGACCACATAGAATCATTTGCAAATGGAAAGTAGGTTTGGCTTTGGTACTCACACAGCTTTCTGCCCTTGCCCATACTACATACATGTTCTCACATACTGATCATGTAAAGTCCCATCCATTTACACTAACAATAGTCTGAGCTTGAACCGTCATACATGGTGACTCGCTCATGGTGCCATATGAGCCCACAAAATCTAAGATCTTCTCATGATCTTCTCATGTTATGGTGTAACAAGATATTGGCATGTGTCAATGCTGACAAGCATGCACTATGTTGGACGGATGTCTGCATTGTAAATTCTGTGTCACTTTGGATAGGTACACCCTACTGCTAAAGAGCAAACTGGGATGTCATTGTAATTTTGTGAAGTGTACTGCACAATGCAGCACATGTTGAAACAGCATTGTGGAAGGATAAGTGAGGCTAGCTTCAAGTTATGTCTTTTGAAAAATCATGATTATTAAGGGTACATTTTGGAACATGAGCCGCACATTTAAGAATGGTCATGCATGAGAACTACAACATGTATCAAATGTCATTTTCAGCTGCATCAGTCATTGTACATACAAACTACAAAAAATGGTGCATGACTAGGGGCATGACCGCCAAGGTGGCACGTTGCCTTCTAGGCTGCATTATATTCAAACTTTTGAATCGTGACCTAGTCAATGCCAAAACAACATTTGCTATGGTGATGTAATGTGTTATTGACTCACTGTGCATTTTTGAGTTCATTGTGGATTGGATTTAAGCACTGTTTGTTTATTTTTTAATTATTATTTATTATGATTTAGAATTCCGAAGAATTCCACATAAAATACATAATTAAAACACAATTCCATTCACCAAAAAATTCAAATAAAATTACAGATTCTCATTTTCATTTTAAAAAGACATGAGCTTTAGGTAATAAAGTTACCCTATATGGATTGTTACCAGTTTATACAGATTGTTTAAGCTACTTCTGTTTCTAAAAACATTAAAAGAGAACAATTTTTCTATTCACTAAACTATACTTTGCAGCGGTCAACTCAATTACAAGGCAAATGGTCTTTCGACATATACACACTTATTTCTAATGCAACAATAGTTTATAATCTAAAAATAAATATCAAACAACACACGACATTTGAAAAGTTTCACATGTTTGGTTGCAAACATAAGAACCTAGACTTGAGGGCTGAAGTCAGAAAAAAGTGCAAGTGCTCTGTGCATCTTCTTTTGGAGAAGCTTTCCCACTTAATACTAGCAGCAAAAAGTTTTTATAAGGTGCGAATTAAAGTGCTAATGCTCTGAGCATTCTCTATGGAACACTCTTTACCAACAATTAACTTGCAGCAAAAGGTACCTTGTAAAGTGCACGTAAGAACTTGAGCAAGACAACCGATGCATCGAAAAAAGTGCAAGTGCTCTGTGCAACTTTTTGGGTAAGTATTTCCCAACCACCCCTAGCAGCAGGGTATTTTTCTAAAATACGCAATAAAGTGCAAGTGCTCTGTGCATCCACATAGAATGGTCTTACCAACAATAACTAGCACCATACAATTTCTTTAGCCAATGACGGGAAAATACAAGTGCTATGGACATTCAAATCACAAGAGCTTTTTACGATCTTAATATGTATTTAAAAATGCTTTAAAAAAGCGAAAAAGTTTAAAACACATCAATTCGGATGGAGGGGACAGAAGGCAGTTACGGGCCTGTTCTGCTGTGGAGATGTTATACTTTAAAAGCCAATCCTTAAATGTCTACGTCGTATTGAGTGAGTACAGGGCACACAAACAAAACATGATTCAGATCTTGTATACCAAAATTGCATTGCTGACAATCCCTTTCGTTTTTGGGAATACCCTCCCAGGAACCTGTTACAATTCTTAGGGGTAATAAATTCAATCTTAATAACAGGATCACCCTACGTACTCCATGTTTCAGGTTCCATAAGACATAAGGTTGGGGATTTTTAACAATCGTACTCCCAACAATACAATCCATACTACTGTTCATTGAACACAATTTAGAATCTCTTTCACGAGAAACCTCATATATTGTTTTCTTAATTATCTTTTTTAAGGATGTTTTAAATAGGATCACTGCCCCGTCCATATCTAAACCAAACATTCCTAATGCTTTTAAATAATTTCTAAAAATAGCACTTTTTCCCAACATATTTACAAATATTGCCCTGTGCAACGCTGCCCTTAGTGAATTGTCAGAACCATTTATCAGAGCATTACACCACCTTAAGCACACGGCCATTGATAACACATATGTGGATAGGAGACCAAATTCGAGTCTAATCGCTGCAATCGGCGCTGGACGGTTTAGGTTACATATTTGGCGCCAGATCTTTCCTTCCACTTTCTCAAATTTGGCCCACTCTTGCGCGTCTATTGTTTCGCTAGCATAATTCAGGGTTGGAGGGATCTTTATTTTATAGACTGAAATAATATGTGAGCACTGTGAATTGAAACATTTGACCCAGATGTATACGTTCATGTGACACCTAGCGAGGCATCATTACAGGGCACATGTATGTTATTAGTTAAAAGGCACATAATGTTGTTCATTGTGCCATGTTTGATTGTTAACAGCCCTAGTCATTTTTCTGCATTGGCCATCATGATCACAATCATTGAGAATTCATACTCATTGGTAGCATTGAGGTCCTCAAACAAGTCCACCTCTCCTTGTGTGTATGGCTGGGGTCCACCCAGGAGACATAAACAGAGGTACAATGACCTTTGAATGCAGGACCTGTATATAGTGTACATATTGAGCACAAGATATTGACATTACACAAGCATGGAATTAACAATGAACCTCATTTACAAGTAAGTGCTGCAGCGAGGCACCGCAAGCCCTTTGGCTGTGCCACGCTGCTGCACTTTAAAGGCACAGGGATGTGACATATTTACAATGATGTGTTGCATCCCTGTGCTTTCACCTGAACTGGTGCATAAATATTTGTCATGCGCCGACACAGGCACCCTTGCACCATGGTGCAAGTATGCCTGTGTCACAGTGATGATTGTTTATGTGCAGAAAGGGACACCTTCTTGCAATTTAAACAATCACCAGTGTTGATTCCCTGTGCTATCTGTGCTGCCGGATGCAAGACGCATAGTAAGAGGAAGAAACCAAAGACAAATAAATACATTCCTCCTTGTTGTGCCTCCCAGTGCCTCCAGTGGGGAGCCATAGCATTGAGATGCATTCACAGGTTTTTGATTTCTCTAACATCAGGAAATGTGTCAGGTTCCATGGGAGTTGCAAGGGAACACCCAGGGCAACACCCATGGATCACCCCCTTTTGGAAAAGTGCTGCGTGTAAAGGTGCCAAATTTACAGGGACAGGAAATGCCATGCAGGGGTTTTGTGTCCTTGTAAATATGGGGCTGCAAAATGCACTGCCGGGGGTCACAAAAAGCAATGTACCATCGGCACTGGGGCTTGTAAATGAGCACTAATAACTTTTGAAGTTCAAACCATGTTGTGCATCAAAAGTATGGGACAATGACCTTCCAACATGCAAAAATATAGGGGCTTTTTTGCAAGACTTTTGTGCCACCAGTGCATCACTTATAATAATGGAGAAAGCAGCGTACAGTGTCGCAAGAACTTGTAAATAAGCCCCATGTGCATTTTGGTAGATATTGATTTACCAATAGGGCCACCGACTTCCAGTCCGAGAGGGTCCAGTTAGTCAGTGTCTCTACTGACAACATCCTGCCAGCTGTGTTTTAACTGGTGGATCGTCTAATCCTCATCATAAATCCTTGACATATGTTGCTGGACCTTCTACCAACCTTTGCCGGCATTCCTTCGGTGGGTATCATTTTCTGACACATCCCCCTGTGCTAATCATCCTTGGCGGGAAATGGAAAATGAGCAAAACTAGTCCCCCAAACTCATTGTGCAACATATTTTATGGACCTGCCTGACATGTTTGGTGTGAAAGAGTGAAGAAAAATAGAAAAATACAAACAGAAACTTAAAACCCCACCTTCGAACTAACCCACACCTATCTACCCAAAAAAGCACAAACACCACAAAAGACAATAATTTTGACAAGACGAATAGTTGAAGAGGACAATTAACAGACAAAAAATGCAATTAGTTCACAAAGCACACACATAACACAGGACGATGTAATCTAACTCTCTCAGCAATGCACAACAGACTCCTCCATCAAGCACACTCCTAGGACTAGTAAGGGAAAGAGAAAGTGACTATGTACTTCCTGATTTGCAGCATGGCTGAGTCATTGTATCATTTTCTGTATGGATGCGACACGTTTTTATGTTTTGCATCATATTTTGGCCTATGTGGCGTTGTTTTAGATGCAATTGCCATTTATGGATCTGCATGAGCGACGTTATAGTTAATGTGGAAGCATGCATTTGTACAGTGGATGCAACACAATATGTGTGTCAAAGTGCCTCAACCCAGAATAACGTTGAATTATGAGGTGATACATGGTTTTGTGCAAGTGATGCACCACGAAATGCTCATGTCAGGTTTCCTTACAAAATGATGCATGATTTTTACTATGAGCTGGTCATTATTGGTTCAGACATTCGCGTACATCCTGGGATATGTCCCTAATATTTGTTTCTCCTCAAAATTGTGTGATGTTTGTGGGTTTACATCCGCTTGTATGTATTGCCACTTCTCATGCAACACTTTGCATGAGACCATGGTGCACAAATGCTGCCTCTTTTCCACACAGAGAACCGTAGTGCAGGCATTGGTTGTTTCCCGCCTGGACTACGGCAACGTTCTCTATCTTGGAGCAGATTCCGCAACGATAAATAGGCTCCAAGTGGTCCAGAACGCGGCTGCTCGGCTCCTTTGTAATGTTCCGCAAAGAACAACTGCTTCCTTTGCTCTTCGAGACCTTCATTGGCTCAGGATCTCAAATCGAATTAAATTTAAAGCCCTTTGCCATGTTTTCAGGATTAAACTAGGCTCAGCTCCGAAATACCTTCAGGGATTAATACAGTCATATAAGCCAACCCGAAATTTGAGATCCTCCGGAAGTGGTGACTTTGTGGTCCCCAGGTTCAGGCTAGTGAAAATGGGTGGCTGTTCCTTTTCTCATTTGGGCCCAAAAATTTGGAACGTCCTTCCCGTTTCCCTAAAGACGGAGACCTCTCTTCTTCGTTTCCGTAAGGGACTCAAAACGTGGCTCTTTCAGCAGTGAGTAGAAGGATTTTGTCCAAAAAGTCCAGCTTGCTAGTCCTTTTCTTCTTGAGTCTGTCCCTTGGCGCCGGGAAACCCACTGCGGGTAGCTGTGCGCCTTACAAGTTTAATAAAATAAATAAATAAAATAAATGTTAGGGGTTTGACATGGGTGTTGATTTGGATGTTTCCAACCAACACCCATGTACACTGTTGCATTTTCACATTTACAAGCAATCATACATGTGGAAATGCGTCAAACTGTTTCACCACCCCAGCGTTGGCGTAGCGAGGCACAACATGTTTTCATTTCTCAGCCATGTTCCCTCTTTCAATGTGTGCTGCATTCGACAGCCCACATTTGAAGAGGTAATCATCCAAAATGATTGTTGTTGTGCAGGAATGAGCTTCTTCTGCACCAAACCATATTCTCACAACTCCGCAGCTATCCTTTCACCATGGCGCAAGTGTGCCTGTGTCAATGCATGGCAGCAGTTAGTGGACCTCCACAGGGTAAAGCACAGAGAACAATATATTTTTGAAAATAGTTGCATGGCTGTGCTTCAAAAATAATCCAGCTCGGCTTTTAAAATAGACTTGCGGCAGCACGCTGCGTTACTTTCTCGTTCACAGGGCCAGTTGTGCTCAGTATTGACATTTTGCATGGGAGATGTATTTAGTGCTGATGTGACCCATGCCAATATTGCATACTATGCACTGTTGCTTATGCTATGACATTGCATATTGGCGCACGGTTTCACAACATATATAATTGTTATGTAAATGCCTCTTATTATACATTTTTGAAGGTTCCTGCTTGAGGCAGGTGCACATGCTAGAAAAGACTAAGGTATGTACCCTTTTTCAAGGTGGCCATGCGCACATGCCAAGCTGTATGCCACATCTGTAGATGACGACAGGGGTATGACTAAACTTGGCTTATCTGGGTCAATGGTGTGCACACAGAAGCAGATGCAGCACCTTCAGTTTAATGATATTTTAAGGGGACAGCAAAGGCATATGTAGACACATGTTGACCACAAAGGGCAGTTGGATGATTCAGACCCCATGATATTTTAACAGGCATACAAGCATTTCAGATTTGATACAGTTGGTATCAAATGACCTGTGTACAAAAGGAACATGCCTGCAAGTCTTTCATGTTTATTTGTGAGTTTAAAGTGAACCTTGATACTAATTTGTATAAATGTAGAATCTCAACATCATGTAAAGAAATTGGTTGACAATGTGAGTGCGACGTCTCACCTCACCCCTGCAGCAGTGATGAGAATGGCTCTTCGTTCTGCTTCAGATTCATCATCAGCATCATCCATTGGTTCAAGGGGCTGTTTATCTTCATCCCAGGGCCCATTAGGTTTAACACATATATTGTGTAGTATTGCACGTACCATGATCATCTAGCAAACCATTTCTGGTGACTGCAGAAGCCTGCCACCTGATAAATCCAGACAATGAATCCTGGCCTTGAGTAGGCCAAAGATTCTCTCCGTGATATTTCGGGTTAGGCAATGTGCCTGCTTGTAGGCCTTTTGTGGCTCAGTCTAGGGATGTCCAAATTGTGTCATCAAACACGTCATCAACCACGTCTGTAGGCCATATCCTAGATCAGCTGTAAGTGGAAAGTAAGAGAACTGTATTAACTTTTGAACATACTTGATCATACATGATATGTGGTGTATGTCATGTATGCCAACATTTTAAGTGATATTACGGATAGGAAAATTAGATGGAGTGTTTAAGATAGAGTTGCACATTGTTTGTGACACATGTCACTTAACTTGCGGTGTATCATGTAATAGGCATGACAGGGGATGGTGCATTGCAGTGCATGATTTTGTGACTGAAATGAGTAAGGTCTTGGAATGTGTGGGTACTTATTAGGTATGATAAACACCTTCCATGATTGTACATGGCACATCTAGGCCCATATTTACTATGAAAGTGCTGCAAGCCATTTGTCTGCGCTTTAATTAGTCACTTTCAAAGCACAGTGATGCAACATATTTACATTAAAGGGTTTATGCAATGTTCTTTCCCCTGCATTGTCACACAATCGGCTACCATGTCCCAGGGGCTGCCACCCTTGTACCATGGTGCACAAATGCCTGCGGCATGAGTAGATTAGTTTTGAGCATGAAGGGACACCTTCCTGCACAAACACAATACATTGAGGTGATTTCCTATTTCTATGCATGCTGCAGAATGCAGTAAACATTGAAAGAGGGAAATTAAAGGAGGAGAGATGTAAGCATATATCAACATTGTGCCTCAATATGCAAATCGTGGGTTGGCAGAGCATTCTGTTGCATTTCCAGGTTGGATTTTTTGTACTTCAGTAAATGCATCAGAATACATGGTTGCTGCGTTGTAACATCCACAGCTAAAGCCACATCACACCCCTTACACACAAAGTATTGCATGAAAAGGGGCAGTATTTGCAAGCACATGGAAAGCCACACATGGTGAATTCATGTGTCCTTGTAAATGTGGGCCAGTAGGTTTCGCCCCCGGTGCATCACACAAGGAAGTGTACTGATTCACAAGGAGCAAATACAAAATCAAACTTGACTTTTGTGCACTGGACAAAATAATGGAGGGTGTAACATGTTATATAGAAAGTGCTGCATCCATGGCGAACATTCAATAAACATGCATATCAGCTTTCAATTAGTTGCTCCATGTGTCACTGTACTAGTGGTTGACAAAATGCAGTTTTAACAGACGTTTCTTATTCCCTTGAATGCAGGTGCAGAGACTAGGTGCACATTCATGGAATGTGATGTATGTGTTAGCTATGGGACACCCTTTCAAGCCTCAGTATGGCTGATCTTTGTGAGCACACTGACAGTGTCACACCTCTGAGGTGGTGCAATGTTTGTGCACATTATGTGAGCTTCTGGTTCTCTGCTTTTGGTCCTGTAGTACTGTGCAGTCATAGGGTCAAGTGTACTTCTTCATTTGCATGTGTTCACAAACGTCATGCAATAGTGGATACGTCGCCGTCAGACAGCACCTTTGCCTTATGGGCTCATGTGCATTCAGCATTTCATAAGGTGAGTTGCATGCCTCTGTGCCCACCTCTGTAATCACAGTGTGCCCTGGTGGCAAACTTAAAGGGCACATGTGTCCATGGCACCCCCAGGATGCTTTCTGTTATGCTGCCAGTTGTGTAGGTACCTTTTGACTGCATGTTATATACTTATAGTGTAGATGTGGGTTAGCCTTTTCACAATCACTTATTGCGTCATTATTAAATGTGGCCCTGAGAGGTGCCAGATGGCCAGCTATTGTTATGGAGTATTGGTATGTGTGTTAATTGATTGTTGCTTACCTACAAGTAGACCATTGCCATATTGCCCATTTTGGAAACGTTAGTTGATGATACTGTTTTTAAAATATATGCATCATGCACACTCCCAGGATATTTGGCCAGGATATTTGGCCAGTACATTGGTGAATAGTCCCCAATGGTCCACAATTGACTGGACATTGATGGAGTGTGTGTGCTTCCTGTTGTGGTATAGATGGGAAGTTGCTACAGGAGGTACCAGTTGTACATGTGTGCAGTCCATTGCACCAAGAACATGTGGGAAGTCTGCAATGCCATAGAAGCCTTGTTTAATTTTCACCTGCTGATGTTGTTTGTTGGGGACATTGAGGCACTGTGGTGTGAGCTGAATTATGGCATCCAGGACAGTAAGGAGGAAGGCTGAAAAAGAGGCTTGGGAGACACCTGTCACTCGTGCTGCTTTTGTTTGGAAAGATCTCGAGGCCAACATGACGGCCAGGAGGTTTGACTACAGTGCAATGTTGCAGACCCTGTAAGTTGGTGGCTGTAGCCTTGGTGAAATCTGATGCAGCAGGGTCACAATGGACTCCCTCTTGAGGGGATACATTTTGATGGCTTGTTCATCCCTGTGCCCAATGAGGGTGGTCCTTCGGCAATAGATGCGCTCCCTTCTCCTGTGCTGCCTTTGTAGTGATGTTTGTGGGTGCAGTTGTGGTATTTGGTCTGCTGGTGGTTGTCGTCTTCTTAGGCCAATCCCCAGCTGCAAGATTAGGAGGTCCATGCTGTCTAATCTGTTGCAAGACTGCTCTGCTAGGCTTAGCTTTTATTTCTATGGCACATGCGTCATTTCCTACGTGTGGGTTTGTGAGGCGCAGGGATTCTAAAGTAGTTTTCAAGATGCATGATGCAGCAAAGAGATGCATCAATGCGGAGAATGTTTGTAAATATCCCAGCATTAGTAATGCGGGAGATTTTACATCGGAACGCCTACCTTGCATAATTTAATATTTACATGATGCAGCAGGTTCTCCTGCAGTTTCATTCCAACGTAGTGCAGTCTTCCGTGACGCATCTCCCTAGATACGTTACTTTATAAATATGGCATACAAAAAAACCCACTGATGTGTTACAAAAAGTGATGCACCGGTGGCGCAAGGGGGTTGTAAATCTGCCTGTCAGAGTTTGTATAGGAATGTTTTTTAAGCAAATTTGGCAAAATTCGGTGCAAGCGATTTGGTAGCTTAAATAGAGTGACAGTTTTCAGAACTGATAATCTGTACAAGTTTACATACATGCAGCGAAGGTGTGTGAATAGCAAACATCGACATGAAAAGGTCGCAAATAACTGTGCTTTCATGCATAAAATCATCATTTCATATACCAGATTTGCATCAGGGAAAAATACCAATAAAGTTATAGCATATAACATGTGACTATAGACTAACATAATGCAATCATCAAAAATTAAGGCCATCTAAACAGCATGCTATAAATCTTTACCTTCGTATAAAGTGTCATTTTTTATTTAAACAACTACATGATTGAAAAGGTTTGTCAGCAACTGAGCTTCGTGCTGCGACAAAAAATTGATACGACTAGACCCAGAGAGAAATTCTATTTGAATTTAAATTGTAGTTTTAGCTCTGCCTTTCTCTTGGTGTTCTAGAAACATTTTGAGTTTCTGAGAGATCAATCCCCCTAGAATAGTGAATAAAATGTAATTAAATGAAGTGCTGTGTAGGGAGCCTAAGAGGCTGAATTTTGGATATACCACATAGCATATTTTAAAGGCATTTAATGTGTTCCCAGCAGCCAAGTGCGGATTTCCTTGGAGAGTTTGTAAAGAATGGAACAAACATAATAGAGTGGCCATCTTAGAGCTGCGTGTGTTATCCTCGACGCATGCTTACAGTTGCACAATAAATCCTGGAGTAGTGATGCATATGTTTCTGTATGTAAGAACGTGCACTTTATCCCGATATTACGTGTCAATAAAATGTGCTAAAATGTTCATTACAGGATGTACGAATAGGTCACCTGTTTTCACATGGTTTCAGGTTGTCACATGCAAAGGCCCGTCTCCCCAAGCACAGGATGTGCTTTCAAGAGACGGCCGAGGTCAAACAGCAGATTAAACCGAAGTTCTGAGTTGCGACAAGGTAAGACTGCCTAAGGCAGGCCCTTCACGTCAGAGAGATGCCACGAAGTGACAAGGGAGTTATTAGGGCCGTGAATAGTAACAACCCAACTGCCTCAGGGCTTAGTATCTCTCCCATGGGATACCTTACACGATCTTTGCAGTATACCTTGATCACAGCGCTATAAATGCCATGCATAGAAACCCATCTACTTGTCTCAGTTCCATTGCACCTAACTCAATGCCACTTGCAGCACAGATGGAAATCCATGCATCGATGAAACATGTAATACCAACCTGGCACAGGGTTACCTAAACCCCTCTTTAACTGAATGATAAAGACACTCAATTAATGCAATTAAAAACCTTAAAAATGTAAATCCATGCCCAAAATGGACCTTATTTGAATTTATATCCGTTAACCTCTAATTGCCTTAAACATTACACATACACATGAATTATTAGCTGTTTTGCGCTGTGTGTGAGATAATCTATATGAAGCGAATGAAACACGCCCTCTTTCACTCCTTCAAATCCTGCAATGGACAAAAAGGGGATAACAACCTTGTTGATCGACTACACCCGCACGAATCTACTGTATTATAGGTGACTATAACAGATGCTCTACATTGTAGAACATGACCTCCAAAATAGGGTACAAGTTAAATAATGTGCGGGTAAGTTTACTAAGTTAAGGAACCATTAAACAAGCATTGGCAACAACAATAGGTCTGGTTTCAAAGTGATATAACACGTGTTAACAGCCATTTATTTTATTTTATTTATTTTATTTTATTTTATTTAATGTGATTTTATATAGCGCAACCATTACCCAAAGGTGTCAGAGCACTTTACAAAAGAACCAGTTGCGATACATAAGGACTTAGGATTACATGAGTTACATAAAAGATACAAACAGAAAAAAATTGCAAATGCACAAGTTGTAAAGTCACACAAAGCAGAAATACAAACAGAGAAAATTGCAAATGTACAAGTTGTAAAGTCACTCAAGGAAGGGATACAAATGGATAAACTCTAAGAATCACATGGGAATGGTAGTGAGTACAAGTGTCTACTACATATACAAGTGGTTAGAGTTATCTCTATATACATATATATACAAATAGTAGATTTGCTCAGGATTACATCTTACCAGCGATTAGGCTTGGACAAGTATATATCACATATTTACAAAGTTAACAGGGAAATAAAAAATAAAAAGGGGCAGAGAGAGGTAGGTGGGGGAGAAGAGTCGGAGGCTGAGATTGGTGAGAGGAGAGAGGGGGACCTGAGTGTGAGAAAGAGATAAGGCAGCCCAGCAAAAGAGAAATGTCTGAAGATCGACAGGATGGAATCCAATGGACCAAAGGAAAGGACAAGAATCCACAAAATGGCGGACCCGGGTCGTGGGCACCGATGGAAACCATCTAAAAATGGCAAGATGCACCCAGGTCAGGACCCATAAACCATGAGAGCAGAGTTCCATTAAGTGGGGTCGGAGGGGGGACGCAGTCACAGCACCGAGGAGCACTCCGCCATCTTGTGCTCATAAGATCAGAAGTCCATTATGTGGGGTCGGAGGGGGGACACAGTCACAGCACTGAGGAGCACTCCGCCATCGTGTGCCCTTGAGAGCAGAGTTCCATTAAGTGGAGTCGGAGGGGGGATGCAGTCACAGCACCGAGGAGCACTCCACCATCTTGTGCTCAGCAAGCGTGCATCTGACCCAGAGAGTTTAAAGCCGGTGGGGGGACAGGTCATCCAAGCCCCCTACCATCAATACCAGAACATCTGGGGGAACACAGTGATATATTGGGCTTGTAGGTTCACCAGGAACCCGAGGCACCCAGGACCAATAACTGAGCTGCACCTTGCAAGGGGTTTCATTGTGTATGGGGTATAAATCTTTTAGTTTGGTTAAACATAAAGAGTAACAAGTAGTTATCAAGGAAATCTATGTATTTCCGAAATGGGAACAAGATATCGAGTTTTGAAGCAGTGATTATTTGCACAACTCTGAATTTGTGGGTAGCCATAGTAGCATGTGAATTAGGGGGCATTTTCAAAAATGTCTTTTTTTTTACATTGTCTTATGTAGTGTAGTTCCTATATTCCCAATAGGCTCTGCACATTGGAATAATATAAACAGCAGTGTAGGACTGAGGTCGACTAGGTCTCTGCTGACTATATTAGACTTAATTCGTTTTGCCAGCTAGCTCAGAGGTCACTAGAAACTTTCTCGAATAAACAAGGAGGAGTTTAACTTCCCTGGATAGACAAGAAGGGATTAGCTTCTGACAACCATAAACATACTCGTAGTGGTGAAGTCTCAATGAATGCCGTCACCAGAATGGGTAGCCGCTGGGGACAACACGATGCATGAGCCTTTACAGGACCTAGCAAGGTATCTGTATCCATTGGTACTGCTGATGGTAGTGTAAGACAGACGTCCAACACGCATTCTTCTAGGCGTAGCATACATCAAAGCACAGGTAAGATGCAATTTTGCCAGATTGATCTGAATGAAAGAAACCAGGTCATATTCAGATCTCTTAGCCGGGCTAATCCAAGGACTTTAGTTATGCGGTCCCGATAGCGTATAGCTAGGATCGTTTCTTCCATCGTTGCTGGAGTCTTGTCTGCAACTTGGCTTGCCATATCGGAGCAGAAGGATCAAAAATAAAATTCTTGCCACGAGTCCCAAAAGTAGAGGTAGGCCGCAAAGACAGAATGGACAAAATTGGGAAAATGCCCAGAACTGTTTCGAAGGGTGTTAACAGTCCCGAAAAAATTGTCTTAAATACATGAGCGATGCCACTGGGTTCTGACATGTTTAAGATTTTGCTTAACATTTCTACGAAATGCACGGGGCAATTTGTTGATAATAAGGAATGTATCTCTGCTGTTGTCCTTGCGACTTGCAGATCATACATTTCTTTAGACGAGGTCAAAGGCACAGTTGTTTGTAAAAGAATGGATTTCATTCTGCTTAAAGTATCAATTCGAATAGAAGAGATATTCAAATAAGGCCAAATTGCCGCCTCCATGTCTGGAGTGCTGTTTGGATACAATACTTGCATACAGCAAGTGACCATGGAACTAACGCTTACGAGATAGGCTTTCCCTGGCACCATGCCACAACAGCTGTGGTCATTTATTAGAATATAGCTCCCATTAGAAAGCTGTCTAAAGAATGGCTCTATCTGTGTTGCAGGAGTGCCGTGCAGGTGACATGAAAGGTTATTTGAAGACCCTTCGCAGGCTCCATGCAGGTTAATACCTTGACACAGGAGTGTACCACTTAGTGATCTTTTACAATTTTTACCACTAAGAAATACATCCTTTTTCTTTTCACTGTAACATTTGTGTGTATGAGGTAATTTCCATGTTGACTTGATGTACCCTTTACCCAACCTTTCATACTGACCCGCTGGTATATACTCTTGGCAATATTTAAATTGGAAAGTTGTTATCGGAATTGTAATTATTCCGTGTATTATCCATTCAATGACAGGTCTTTCTGACATTGTCAACGGTAATATCTCAAGTTTTTCAATGCTCAGAATCGTATAGTCTGCTCCTTTTTGTGCCAAACTGATTTGTTTATCAGTAAGGTTAAAGATAGAGAATAATGACGTTGTGTTGATTAAACGCCATGGTACGTAGCCTGAACGCAGATTTTGCAACGTCCAGCCAAGCTGTACAATAGAACGTAATTGGGACTGACCATGTTGTAACATTAGTAAGTCCTGCTCTATTATATCAATAGCAGATGATACGATACTGTCCAGTGAATATATTCCGGAGGACAGAGTCGTTAACCCATTGTCCACAACAGAAAGTGATTTTTCCAAATTAATACGATCAATTTCTCTTATTTTTTCTGCTGTTTCAATTTGCATTACTTTCCATGCTTCGTTGTATGCAGCGTATATACCGGCTGCTATGAAACGTTTTTGACGCTGTTTGCGTGGTCCCAGAATGAAATCACGCAATTCAGCACCGTTTTTAATTAAAGTCAAGTGTTGCTTAATTTCTGCCAGTGTGGATTTTTGTAGCCATTCGAGGCATAGTTTCCCTACACTGTATGTTGTAACTATCCCTGAATGTTGTCTCTGGGAGTATCTAGAGTCTGGCCTGGTCATTTTGAACCCTTGTTATTTGTTCAGGAATCTATCTTGACAGTTATTTATGTCTGTGGGCCAGATCAACCATTTTTTCCAATCATGATGTGTTCTGTTTTGGTATAAAATATGGGATACGTCTATCTCCTTATCAGTAGTGCTATTACTATCAGGTATGGGCTTTGGAATAGACGGTTTGTTTAAGTCTTTAATTTTGGCTAGGCCAAGACAGGTAGTCTGTTGAATGGTGTCATTCAAGAATATTAATTGTTCTGGGATCATGCAGGCTCTAAAAAATGCTTCTAAACCTTGGACCTGCCATTCTTTTGTACCCCAGATGGTTTTTGTTTCAATGTTGTTTTTCCAGAATTCAAAACCAAATGTAATCATTTTTTCATAAAATGTTTCAGAATAGATCAATTTAGTATTTGTCAGCATTGTTTTCATTCCTGTCTTATTTAACATTTTAAAATAAAACGTTTCTGCATCACTTGTGTTAAACCCTGAGAAGTATGGGAATTTCTCATAAAATGTTTTCGAGCTGCCTTTAGGCGGTGTTGCACAATGTTCCCATTGATTATAATTAAAAACATTTCAAGGCTGTGCAGATTTATGCAAATAGTGATGACCAAAATGATTATAGCAATACATTTCTTCATAATTTGATGAACACTGTAAATAAACACGTTCTGTGAATTTGGCTGATATTACTAAATCTGACATCATATTATTAATATTTTCAAAGTCCCAATCATCAGAAAAAGTACTTGGTTTTACAAAGTCACTTAATGAAACCTTAAACTGGTGTGGATATTTCAAGAGCTCAATCGGGCCAAAAATGTCAAATTCAGTTCTGTCCCATGCTACCCCACCGGGTATTGGATTGGCTGCGACGTTCACTGATGATAGTTCTCTTTTCTCGATGTGTGATGACTTGTGAGGTTTTAGGACCAAGTTGATGTTCTGACCTGCTGTGTCCATTGTACTATATTTTCTTTCAATGAATTTTCCCAAACAAAGAACCATGATGAGCCAAAGCAGGAGGAAAAGTACATCTAACACAATCCAAAATTCAATCCACGGAGAAATCAGATAGGTTTCTTTGAGTTGTTGAAAGAGTTCTGTTACTTTGTCTTTGAAAGTCCTTGTTGCTGGCGTTTCTTCATGTTCACTTGGATCCTCAGAAAAGTCATCGAAATTGATGGAGTAGCCAGATGTAGTTCTGTCAATTGTTGGAATTGCTTCCGAATTTTCATTTGCTTTTGGATTTTTCTTTGTTTCACTAGCATAGTCTGAGGCTACATCGTTGTAGACTGGTGTTTCTTGACGAACTGTTCCAATTTGGGTTTCAAGAGGCATAAATTCCATGGCTTTGTTGCATAGTCCTTTTTTATTCACTGCAGGTTTATCGAATGTGATTAGTCTCTCAGTTTGATCCTCTTGTATTGTAGCAAATTTTGGTGTTCTGCTATTTCTTGGGAGTCCACTGGGCCTACTACTTATTATTGGCCACATGATTGTGGTTTTACCAGGTCGATGGATACAACTCGGTTCTCCTTTTTACCAGCAAGGGGCGGTAGTACAACTGATCTTGTTCCGCTGACAGCTAAGACAGGTACTGCTTTTCTGTAAGAAGTCCCATATTCCTTCTTTACCGCGATCTTCTCTCTGACCAGATCCCCAATCTTTGGAATCCAGACAGGTTTTGCTGGGACAGGTGGTTTTTCTTCAGTGGCTGTTGGCTGTTGCTTTAACTTTATGTTGCTCAGGTTTTGTCTTGTTTCATTTAAGTCCTGTAAAACAGCCAAACGGTCTTTGATATGAAAGCATTTTTCTTCTACCACTGAAGTGTGACTATCAAGGTCCTGAATGTGCATTCTAGTACCGAACAATAGTTCGTACGGACTAAGACCTTTTAGAGAATTTCTTGGCAGATTATTAAGACTACGTTGGACACTTGTTAAATGTTGGACCCACCCATCACCCGAACCTAATACCCTCGCCGTTATAGATTGCTTTATGTCCCGGATTTTTCTTTCCACTACCGCATTTCCTTCAGGATGGAATGGACAAGAGTACCGCAATGTAATGCCCATGCTGGCCATGGCCTCTTTGTAAGCCCTAGAGCTAAACGCAGGACCCTGGTCAGAATGTAGCATGCCAATTGCGTATGTGCGGATAAAGACTCGCAAATCTTTTATAACAGTTCTGGAGTCAGCCGAGCGCTGGTGTCTGCATTTTAAGTGAATCTAGTCTTAAATATTATGGGAACGCATTTCTCCTGTTGGATTTTTGCGTATAGATATCCTTATGCTTTCTAAAAGAACGGTCCTGGCAATACTCCGATCGGTTCGCGACTGCGATCTCTGTTGCAGTTTGGACAGCCCTTTGCAAATTTGTAATGTTGCAGGCTCATCCCCTGCCACCAGTATTCTGATTGTAATTCTTTAAGAGATTTCAAGATCTCTTGGTGCCTTAGACCTAATCCCATATGTGCGTCTGCTATTAAAAAGACTCTCCTGTTCGTGTTTGGAATTACTCTATCCCCCACTCCAGGGATTCGAGCAAACGGAACGGAGTTTGCATCAATTATGTATGTATACGTGAGTGGATAGTTCAGAGGTAATGCTGCATAGTCGCCTTTTAAAATTATATTGAAATTAGATAAAATTAACTTTTACACTCCATTCGCAGCAGATAAAATACTCCCATCAATATTTAGTGATCAGGTAGTTAAGACATGGAGCACTCTAGGGATGACAAGAATTGGAGATTTATATCAGAAGGATGGAACCTTCAAAACTTTTTCCGAATTAAGTAATAAATATCATATTCTTCACTCCCATTTCTTTAAGTATCTACAAATTAGGGATTTTTGTTTAAGGAAAGTAACCAAGCCTATACCTAACAGTTTAATAGAGGCGATACAAACAAAGAGGAAGATTGGGCAGTTATACCAAATATTGTCGGAGTATAAACAGGACGACTTGAATAAATATAACACATATTGGCAAAATCAGCTGGAAGACAATGAATTGAATATTGTAGATACCATTTTTTTAGCTAAAGATGTTTGTATTTCAGCCAATATGAAGGCACAAGTATATAAAATGATATTCAGACTATACTACACACCTAAACGAATGTCCTTATGTGGAAAAGTAAATTTTGCCATGTTCTGTGTCCCTACGTGTTCCCCATCTTATGTTGTATGTGCATGATTAATATGCATATGTATTCCCCATGATCGATTAAAGACGCAATTACAGTTGTGTCCATCTCTAGTATGCCAGTTTCCAGTTCTCGTGAAAGCTACGAGTATTAAGCCTATGTAAAGCTACGTTGCCACGTTTCTCAGTTATTTTATTGTAAAGTCCCCGTTTCTAGGCCTCAAAAGGGCCCGGACTCAGATTCAGCTCCTGTCTCCTGAACCCTCGCTGAGGAGCGATACAGCCCCCACCTGTATCCCTGACCCTTCACTTACTTCCTGCCTCACAGTGCCCGGCTCGGCCTGGCTCTGCCTGCCAGTCTGCCAAGAGTATGTTATGATTCTAGTTATCAGTCCAGCTCTCCTTCTTTGCATTCCTAAGCTACTGAATCGCATCAATAGTTTCAGTCATCGTCTAGCCTTTACGTCTCCATGTAAGAGAAATACTGTATTAATGATCATTTAATATTCCTCAACACACACTACATGTAGAATAATGCATGCACCAGTCTTAGTGTCTGTTAGCCTTTACCCTGATAACTTTTGGATTCTATCAACATGTTCTCTAAACATCAGATACTAGATAGTGTTTAGGTACATGTCGCTCTGACTCTCCAGACTTCAGTCTCTGCTCCTAGCGCAGAAGTCATAGCCCCCAGCTTCTCCTAGTAACACGTCATTGTCAGTTTGCGCGCACCACTAGGTTAGAGGTCCCGGCTCCTTAGGTAGCCCCCTCCATGTTTCCGCCCCATTTATGACATATTCTGTTACGTTTACATCACATGTCTATGTATACGCCCTGTTCACGCCTCTTGTTACACCTACTTTCACCCTTATCTTTCGCGACTGTTACAGGCCCCACCCACTGTTACGCCTACTGTATGTACTGTAATGCAATTGTTTTAACTATATATACTTGTGTACTGTTATTAAAAGCTAGCGCGCTCATTCCAGCTCCTGCCCGACAGCTGTCGGGGCCCCCCCTGTTGGCTAGCCATCCCAGATCTTGCCCGTGCAGGTTGTCCTGTTCCTGTCCTTTATGCTGTATTAAACCTGCAAACTCCTACTACCTCGAATCTTGACTCTTATTTATTGAGCTATCTGTTATTGTATATCTAGTCAAAAATAGAGGTATTATTTATTTATTTATTACATAATGGCGCCCGAACAGGGACTTGCCCTTTCCCCACGCGCCGGTGAAGCCACGCAAGCCCCCTGATCCTCTGCAGCCGTGACGGAACCATACCGTGCACGTGCAGATATTTCTGCTTCAAGTATCCCTCAGGCCCACGGAGGAGACGGAGGTTGCGGTCCAGCATCCAGACGAGGCGGTGGAGGAACGCGGCGAGTCCCGACCAGAGCCCAAGCCGAGAGTCCAAGGTCCGAGGTATCCGGAGGCCCACCCGTAACAGAAGTCCGAAGTTCGTCCGTCCGTCGTCGTAGCAGTCCAGTCCAGTCCGAGGCCTTCCGTTCTTGCTGCCCGGTGAGTACCGTTGCTGGGGTAGTATCTAGACAAGGTCAATTGCATTGTCTCTGGTCCGTGGGTTTGGGTACGCAGATCCAACACGAAGTGTCCACTTAGGTGGATGCGGGTCCTGACGTGTCTCTTTATGAGACTGGTAAGTTTCGTACTGTTTTAGCAGTGCATCTAGTTTCTGTTCTAGTCCGTTCTGTTCTCGAGAAATTCATGTATTCTGTTTTCAGTACTCCAGGTAGTATTTTGTCAAAACTGTTATTTTAAATGTCATTCATGTATTTCAATGTCGTGGTATGAAAGTGGTGTAATTATCGTGTTCATTGTGTATTGTATTGTGTCTAGACTACAGTTCAGTCATGCCTTTGTTTTCCAAATTACGTCAGTTAAAAACTAGAAAAGTTCTGTTAGAAGAAGCAGTTCCTGTCCCGCCTAGGGACAGTCCAGGTCATTTTATGTATCAGAAGCATGGCATAAGTGCCATATTATATCTAGATTTATGGGTGGAGTACACCAAACAGTTAGAAGAAAAGTACAGATGGCCCGTATCGGGTACATGGGATGCAGAGTGCATCATGCGAGTAGAAGAAGCATTATGGAAAAAGAAAGCCAGACAGTCACAGAAAGATGCCATCGAGTTATGGCGCAAAGAATCTCATAAAAGAACCGAAAAAGAAATCAGAAAGTCAGAATTAAGTAGAGAATCCTCAGAAAGAGCCCAAGAAAGGGAACTAATCGAAATAGGTGAACGAGTTAAAACCGAACAGTCAGACAGACAGAGGAATGCCCTCATTAAGGGTATGTATCCTCTTCTTGCCAAGGGCTTGCCAAAAGCAACCCCGGAGGCATCCAGTAATTTCCCGCCACCTTTAGTTCCGACCAAGCTACGTCACAGACCGACCGCAGCTGATATTTTTCTCTCGTCCTATTTGGACGACACAGTCCCAGAATATGCAAATCCTGTTCCGCCAGCTCCTGTAAATAATGTAATTCATGGTCCTCCAGTCACCGGGGCACCTGTTGCAGTACCTGTTACGGTACCCCCGGTCCAGCCCGTAGTACAAAGTCCCGCTACATCAGTCACTCTGCCAACACGAAGAGTATCAGTCGACGATTCCAGTATAGGGGCCGCGGGAGGAGGTCCTCCTGGTACCCCGCCGCCAAATAGACGTTTAGGAGCAGTCGAGTTACATGAACGTGCGTTACAGCGTACGTCCAAATACAAGTCTATTGCAGAAATAAGACGAGTTCTTACTGAATGCTGTTATGATCCAGTCCCAGGCGAGGATAGTATGGTTCTATATTCCGTACGTATAAGACAGGTGTCCGAGTATTTGGTCACCCTACCGAATATGAAAGAAGATCTAGACAGAATGTATCGTTTCATTCGTACAGGACAAGATCCAGAAAGTATTGCTGAAGTTATGTCTCTCAGAAAAGCCGAGATCCAGTTTATGCTATTAAAGTTTCTGATCAATTGTTTAATTAGGGAACAAGATTCCCCGACTAAAGATCCGACCGAAATGAAAATTCTGACAAAGTGGAGTGATAATATAGCCGAGGGTAAGCACAAGACACTCAATAGTATAGAGAGTATGTACAAGAAAATACGTAAAGAGATAATAAGGTTACACGAACAACGCAAAGAAGCTCTAGGAAGCGAGAAAGAAAATGACTCTTCTACTGAAGAGGTAGACGACGAGAATCCCGCCAGAATAGCGTATGTGGGTAAATCTAGAATTCCAGACCGACATTTACGCCTAGAACACAAGAAAGTCTTTCATCTTCCAGCACCGGAACAAGGTTCTCTAGAACAAGTATTTCAAGCTACCGATCAAATTCTGAAATCACGAATCGGTTATAGTGAATTAGGTACCATGCATGAACAAGAACTAGCCCGATCAGCAGTCCGATGGATTACTGATTCTACCACTTTTCCAGATGAAATAGTGGCACAAATGTTTCTGAAACTGCCCCCAGCCGAGCAGCGACTGGTGGGTATGTATATGATCCAACACCTCATTACTCTGTATGAGGGTCAACATTCTGATCCAGGTCCGTTACATGATATCCTGAACGAGTTACTCCAGTATAGATGGAAAGGTTTAGGTACCGATTTAATTAGTGTCATTCTAGAACAGCGCCACAAATATGGAACGTTTCTGAATCCGCATTTTGTTCATGTCTCACCTCCAGAAAGTAAACCGTTTTATATAGATAGACAACATCCGTTACGAGAAGTACACCCAGTTAGGACACCAGATGGTGAAATGCAACGAGTATTTGTTTACACCCCAGTTACCAAGATGGAACTCTTAGAGATGAAGAAATTAATTCCCTGTCACGACAAAGATCCAGCAGGGTTCCACCGAGAATTAAAAGACATGCTCCGTATGGGAGAATACACGTATCCAGATATTATTAAAATGTTAAAAGTCCTGTTGCCCGCAGGGGTATACGAAAAACTCAAGGAAAAAGATTGGGAGGTGGGAGAGAAAAAGATCGATTGGACAGCTCTAGAAGCTGAAGATAAGATACGAGTACCAGGTACCGGTCTTGGAGATAAATGTAAAGAATTACCAGAATTATTGATACAAGTTTTGCCTAGATTATTAGCCACTAAAAAGGAAGACTGGGATGCAATCTCAGCCTGTAAACAGAAACAAGACGAAGATACTAGTGATTTTTATTCTAGATTTGAGAAATGTTTTAGCATCAACAGTGGTTTGAAGACGAGTAGTGAGTCATACCCTCATCTTTTTGTTACTAAATTAGTCGAGAATTCAAGTCCACAAGTTAAGAATAGAGTTTTGAAAGTCGAAAGTACATGGCAAGCTAGTACTCCGTCCCAGATGTTACAGATGCTCCAGTATCACCAGAATAGAATCAGAGAAGAGCAAGAACACGAGAGAAGACGTATGAAAGACACGAAAATGAAAGTACTAGTTGCACAATCTGTTCCACAAGACAGTCAGAAGAGGGGTCCGAATCAAGCCAGTCATCCTGCAGCTCCCGTTAAAGGGACATGCAATTACTGTAAACAGCCAGGTCATTTTATAAACGAGTGTGCAGTTCTGAAACACAACATAGCCACGGGTAAAACTAAAGAAAGACCACGTCCGCCTAGACAAGAACAAGTTTCACAGACTTCTCAGCCACAGAATGCACAACAGACAGTTCCAGCACCGCAGCCTATCGCTGCAACACAGCATGTTACACAGCAGATGTACCAGTATGCACAGACAGAGTATCCAGAGTATCAAGCGTATTCATGAAACAGCCTAGAGAGGGAGGTAGGCTTGCCTCTCATCGAGATTCCTGTAGATCAAGAAGGTCCCTACGTACACAGTCAAGTATTAGGGAAAGACAGAAAGTTTCTGATTGATACAGGGGCAAGTAGGACTACCATTAGTCACGACGAGGTTCCAGGGGCTCCGCTCTCAGGCTCTAGAAATGTTTCCCTTGGATTTTCAGGAAAGCCTATTGTAAACGAGATATCAAAGCCAGTTACTCTAGAAGTAGGTCCATTGTCCCGAACTACTGATCTATTACTTACGAAGTCATGTCCAGAAAATTTGTTAGGTATTAAGACACTGAAAGAATTAGGTGCAGTTATTTGCTGTTCCCCAGAGGGGATACGTTTGTTTTTACGTGACTTCAAGGGTCACTATGTAGTACGAGATTTTGATCCGAGATTGTCCAATGTCCCGCAACATCTATGGGCGCAAGGTCCAACTGACGTTGGCTTCATGCAAATCACACCCCATCGTGTGACTCTCAAGCAAGGTATAGTCCTGCCACGAATCAGACAGTACAGATTGCCACCTGAGGCTGTAGCAGCCTTATCCAAAATTATTGACGAGCTCATTGCTCAAGGAGTAGTTGTAGAAACTGACTCCAATATATGTAATTCTCCTATCATTCCAGTCATGAAACGTACTGATCCAAATGCACCCCCAGTATATCGATTAGTGATTGATCTTCGAGAACTCAATAAATGTATCATTCCCCAGTATCCAGTTGTTCCAGATATCTCATCCCTATTGACAGCCATTGATTCTGAGGCAATATTTTTTACAGTAATAGACCTCAAAGACGCATTTTTCAGTGTCCCCATTCATCCAGACAGCCAGTACCTTTTCGGATTCTGTTTAAATGGAAGGAGCTATAAATTCACACGAGCTCCTCAAGGTTTCACAGAAAGTCCTAGCATCTACAGTCAAGCACTTAAGAGACAACTAGACAACATTCACATGCCAACTGACACTGCCCTGCTCCAATATGTCGATGATCTACTGATCACAGCCCTTTCTGAACGTGCTTGCGAGCGAGCATCGCTTACAGTCCTGTATTTCCTAGCCGAGATGGGGCACAAGGTGTCCCCTTCAAAGCTTCAATTCTGTGTCCAGCAAGTGATCTACTTAGGCCACTTACTGTCCAAGTGGGGTAGGCAGTTGACACCTGACCGTATCCAGTTAATAGCGAGTCTCCCTCAGCCCAAGACCCAGAAGGAGGTACGTGCTTTTATCGGCCTTACTTCTTATTGCAGACAATGGATTCCTCAGTATGCATTTCTAGCCAAGCCACTGATACAGTTAACGACACAGGAGGCAGCCGTATCGACTGTCCTCCCTTGGACATCTGAACATACACTTAGTTTCAATGAATTAAAGAAAGCTTTATGCCAAGCTCCCGTTCTAGCTACACCGAACTACAGTAAGCCTTTTACACTTTTTGTCACAGAACGTAATGGTACAGCATTATCTGTTCTCACACAAGATCAAGCCGGACAATACAAGCCCTGTGCTTATTTTTCGAGCACATTAGATCCAGTAGCCCAGGCGCTGCCTGCGTGCCTCAAGTCAGTTGCAGCCACAGCACTAGCTATCAGACAAAGTGATTCCATAGTATTAGGACATTCCTTGACAGTACAAGTTCCACACTCCGTGGAAGTTCTTTTAAACCGAACACAGACCCAGCCCTTGACAATTGCACGTTTGACAGGTTATGAACTGACACTGTTCCAGCCACACATAGAAATCAGACGCTGCAATGTTCTAAATCCTGCTACACTGTTACCGTCAGTTACTTGAAATCCTGCCACACATGACTGTGTGGAAGTTGTTAACACTATGACAAAGCCAAGACAAGATCTGACAGATATTCCATTACCAGACCCCGACCTGACACTTTATGTGGATGGTTCATGTATGAGAACAAGTACAGGAGAACTAGTAGCCGCGTATGCAGTGACTACTGACACTGAAGTTATTGAAACACACCGTATTGACACCCTGTCTGCTCAAGCAGCAGAGCTAGTCGCTCTGACACAAGCCTGCGTACAAGCCAAGAACCTGAAAGTTAATATTTACACAGATTCACGCTACGCATTCGGAGTTGTACACGACTTCGGAGTGCTCTGGCAGGAGAGAGGTTTCATGACTTCTCATGGAACCAAGATTCAGCATGGTCTCCTTATTCAAGCTCTGTTAGATGCAATACATTTACCAACAGCTATCGCTATCATGAAGTGCAAAGCACATACGAAAGTTACAGACATTATTTCTCAAGGTAATGATCTAGCAGATCGAACAGCCAAGCTTACAGCACAGACACCAGACATACCAGTTAACAAGACACCGACATCCACTCTAGAACAGACTACTTGTATGACAGTTAAGGACCCTACTCAAGATGTCATAGATATCCAGTTACATGCTACTCCCGAAGAAATCAAGAAATGGTCCGAACAAGGAGGGGTCCAGACAGACCAGGGATGGGTGACGAAGGGAAAAGCCACATGGTTTCTCCCCGACTCAATGGTTCAAGTCATTATTAATACCGCACATAGTCCTGCACATTTAGGAGAAAAAGCCATGATAGACAGTATCCAGAACATCTGGTTTAACAAGCATTTACGAGCTGCAGCCAAGCAGAAAGTCCGTACTTGTATGATATGTTGTCAATTCAATCCAGGTAAAAGTGTCCCGGTGGAACAAGGTGGGTTCCAACCCCCTGACCACCCTTTTGAAGTCCTCCAGATGGATTATATTCAGATGGAGCGATGTCGAGGTTTCAAGTATGTCCTTGTAGTTGTATGCGCTTTGTCCAGGTGGACAGAAGCATATCCAGTCCCAGATTACACAGCCGCGACCACTGCCAAGCAGTTGGTTCGTGAATTCTTCCCCCGTTATGGACTCCCAAGGGTCGTATATTCTGATAACGGCCAGCCATTCTCATCCGAGCTCATGAAACATGTTTCCCTTTTGTTAGGGTACCAGTGGAAGTTCCATTGTGTACGCCATCCAGAAGCAGCCGGTCTCGTAGAGAGACATAATCAAACCTTGAAAATCCGCATCGCCAAAGTTTGTAAAGAGAAAGGTGTAGACTGGCTAGTAGCTCTGCCAGTCGCCCTGTTCTATATGCGCATGGTCGCACATTCCAGATCAGGTCTGTCCCCTTATGAGGTCGTATTCGGCCGCCCCCCGAATATGTGGGGTACACCTAGACCCCGAAGTATTACAGATGTTTCCAGTAATATGCTGACAGATTACCTAGCTTCCTTGATGTCTGCCCTACACTCTTGTCGTTCACAGGTTGCCGCCGCATTTCCAGACAATACCGAGGTGAAACCGCATGAAATTGTTCCAGGAAGCTTGGTCCTCGTCCGCAATTTTGATCGTTCAAGTCCGCTGGAGCCTCGCTGGAAGGAGCCGAAGTTAGTCCTTCTAACCACCCGTACTGCCGTCAAGTTGGAAGGCAGGAAGGGGTGGGTGCATCTGTCACACGTCAAGAAATTTCACGGACTACAAACTGTTTCCAAGAACTTTTCCAAGGATTGTCAAGATTTTAAAGACTGCCAATATACTATTGTTAAGGACTGTCCCGCAAATGACATTGATTCAAAACCTCCCCTGTTAGAGGAAACTCCGCAGCAGGAGTATAAAAAGATGCTTCGGTCTAGTAAAATAAGTCAGCCAGTTTAATTGTCTAAGTCCTCCCCTAGGTGAAACGGTTAGACAGGTATCTGACATGTATGAAATAGACCCCCATAGTGAGAGAGTTAGTCAAAACTCAATCCGATGTATCGTTTTTCTAAGTTTTATATTGTTTTTAAGCTTAATGGTTACCTGTACAAGCTATGCATTTCATTTATGTTTTCCAATTTCTCATGTAAATAAGTCTTCTAATGCTACAGTAGAGCACACGTTTAGTGATCTACCTCCTCACGAACTATCCTATCGTCTTGCTATGCGCAACAATTCATTCATCCGTATGTTACATTATTCACACCAGACCAGCAATGCCACTAATTGTTGGGTGTGTGGTCGACTCCCCCCTTTCCAGACACCGAAGGGAGTTCTGCCACTCTTTCCTTATCCATTTTCACATAACGGTTCGTGTGGAGCATGGTCCACGTTAACGTCATCCTCAACTGATATGTCCCTTCTGAACAGTACATGTTTTCCAGACAAGCAAGGTCTTCCCCACAGAACAGGGTTAGATCTAGAAAATGAAGTTTATAATTTGGGTAATTATTCTTCGAATTTCATGGTCCTGAATGTTCAGTCTGATCCTACTCCAGACTTACCTGCTATTTCAGTATTACCAGTCAAAGGCGAATTATGTGTCAGAAATAATGGTTCCGTACATGTAGGACATAGTGATTGTACTACTATTGTCAAGTATAGTGACAGTGGGAAATCTATTTTTAAAGCTTCACGTCATTCTTATTTTGTTTGTGGTCAGACCGCATATGTTCGTCTGCCCCTCAATTGGGAGGGAACCTGTTACATTGCCTTCCTACTGCCACCAGTTTTCCTAGCCCCGTCTGATTATCATAGAAACACACATCTAGTACACATTAGACATAGAAGGGAGATTGAGTCCCCGATTGTCGATCAAACTGAAACTGCTCTAGAACAATATACAGATTTCAATAAAGGATTCTTTTTCTTTATAGGACCTATCCAGAATAGTAAGTTAATACGTAGATTAACCAGAACCCTTGAAGCAGTAGTGAATGAGACTGCTTCTGCTCTAGGTAACTTAACCGAAGAGCAATCTGCTATGAGATTTGTCGTGCTCCAAAATCGTCTCGTTCTTGACGTCATACTGGCCGATAGAGGAGGAGCATGTAGAGTCATCGGATCTAGTTGCTGCATTTTCATTCCTAATAACGCGCCGTCTGTTTATTCAGCTATAACCAGACTTCATAAAATTGCCCATCAGTTACACCAGAATCCAGGCACCTGGACATGGTCCGGTTGGTTCTGGAGTATAATTTCTGCCTGGGGATGGAAAGTATTGTCATTTCTAGGTATTGCAGTAGCGATCATATTCAGTTGCTGCCTCTGTATACAATGTGGCCCTGCGATTTGCGGCATTTGTGCTACCTCTTGTATTCCTAGTCCCAAGTCCCGTCCTAGATCCCGTTCCAAGAAAATTCGAGACGAGCAAATGATACTGTATGAAATGATAGATGGTATCATGAATATTGATGTTTCTTGATGGAAACGCAGTGACAAGGAGGGAATGTGGAAAAGTAAATTTTGCCATGTTCTGTGTCCCTACGTGTTCCCCATCTTATGTTGTATGTGCATGATTAATATGCATATGTATTCCCCATGATCGATTAAAGACGCAATTACAGTTGTGTCCATCTCTAGTATGCCAGTTTCCAGTTCTCGTGAAAGCTACGAGTATTAAGCCTATGTAAAGCTACGTTGCCACGTTTCTCAGTGTGCACGTTATTTTATTGTAAAGTCCCCGTTTCTAGGCCTCAAAAGGGCCCGGACTCAGATTCAGCTCCTGTCTCCTGAACCCTCGCTGAGGAGCGATACAGCCCCCACCTGTATCCCTGACCCTTCACTTACTTCCTGCCTCACAGTGCCCGGCTCGGCCTGGCTCTGCCTGCCAGTCTGCCAAGAGTATGTTATGATTCTAGTTATCAGTCCAGCTCTCCTTCTCTGCATTCCTAAGCTACTGAATCGCATCAATAGTTTCAGTCATCGTCTAGCCTTTACGTCTCCATGTAAGAAAAATACTGTATTAATGATCATTTAATATTCCTCAACACACACTACATGTAGAATAATGCATGCACCAGTCTTAGTGTCTGTTAGCCTTTACCCTGATAACTTTTGGATTCTATCAACATGTTCTCTAAACATCAGATACTAGATAGTGTTTAGGTACATGTCGCTCTGACTCTCCAGACTTCAGTCTCTGCTCCTAGCGCAGAAGTCATAGCCCCCAGCTTCTCCTAGTAACACGTCATTGTCAGTTTGCGCGCACCACTAGGTTAGAGGTCCCGGCTCCTTAGGTAGCCCCCTCCATGTTTCCGCCCCATTTATGACATATTCCGTTACGTTTACATCACATGTCTATGTATACGCCCTGTTCACGCCTCTTGTTACACCTACTTTCACCCTTATCTTTCGCGACTGTTACAGGCCCCACCCACTGTTACGCCTACTGTATGTACTGTAATGCAATTGTTTTAACTATATATACTTGTGTACTGTTATTAAAAGCTAGCGCGCTCATTCCAGCTCCTGCCCGACAGCTGTCGGGCCCCCCCTGTTGGCTAGCCATCCCAGATCTTGCCCGTGCAGGTTGTCCTGTTCCTGTCCTTTATGCTGTATTAAACCTGCAAACTCCTACTACCTCGAATCTTGACTCTTATTTATTGAGCTATCTGTTATTGTATATCTAGTCAAAAATAGAGGTATTATTTATTTATTTACCACACTTATGGGGTTCACAATATGATGGAAAATGTTTTAGGTGTGGAGAAGAAGAAGCAGATCTACTTCACATTTTCTTTGAATGCCTCAAAATAAGTACTTTTATTTCAAATATAGAACATTTTATTTCAGAAATTACTTATTATCCTATAAAAATATCTCCGGCATTGATGCTATTAGGAAGAGTTCAATGTATTAATGAAAATACAGATCTGATGAAACATAAATATAAACATAAATATTTCTTATTTGTAGCAATGATAGTTGCTAGAATATGTATAGCTACTGAATGGTTACAACCTGAAGCACCTACTTTTGAGTTTTGGAAAAGGAAATTACTAAATATATTTGAACTAGAATGGAATTTATACGCCTTAAAAGGTACAAGGAAAAAAAGGATTGGAATATCGATATGGGGTGTACTTAAAGATTATTTAGAGAATTAGCTCTCCTTCTGATGTATTTACGAATCTTTTAATGAAATGTTCTCTATAACTGGTTTTTGTTACTTTGTCAATGGATCTTCTGAAATGTATGTTGTAACTTTTCTTTTTTTCTTTTGACCTTACGGTGGCAATAAAAATAAAAAATAAAAATAAAAATAAAGACGCTTTTACCGCCAGCATTGTTTCTCCGTCTATGTATTTTTTAGAACGCTTTTTTGTGGCTACGGAAGCCGGTTGAGCTGCTTCCGCTGTGGCTCTGAGAGCCAATGAATTCCCTTCAACGTGAACGCCATCACGTTGATGACTCAGTGTATTTATCACGTGAGTCTTTTGTAGTTCTTTCTGCAAAAGAACTACCTGTTCCCAAAGCTTTTTATGCTTTATTGTGGCACCTGTGTCATCTTTCTAATCGTTTTGAACCCAGTTCTGCAAGTCATTGTTGTAAGACTTGATGCAGTAATGCGAATCACACACTATTAGTGTGGGGAATTCGCGATCCGCAATATCAAGCGCCATCTTTTTTTTTTTTTGAGAACCTTTATTATCACTTCACAGAAATACAAGCATGGGCCTACAACCCTTCCGGCCGGCCGCTAGTCAAATCGGAAGTGCAGCAAAGCTACATAGAAAGATACAGCAACCCGTAATTCGGGGTCAGATACGTATCCAGGATATAACTCGTATTCAAGCGTACAGCGTGATAATCAGGATTCAATAGGGTTAATTTTACAGTGAAGAAAAATAAAAAAGCAAAAATATCAGAATAATTGCCATACGGTGATACATGGTCCTACAATAACAATATGAAACAGAAATCTGCAAAGAGTGCGAACACTCTTAAAGACAAGGGGGCGAGGCATACGAGTCAGGATAAATGTAAACAACACATACAGGTCGTGGCAAACAGCACCCCAGCCCCTAAAACAAGACAGACTGTAGGAAACATGAAAAACGACGACACCAAGAAGAAGAAAAGACAAAGGGCCATAGAGACAACGAAAGAACAAATAAACAACCCCCTTCCCCCTACCCCCCACCCTGCACCCCTGCAGAAGGCTACGGCCTACCCCCCCCCAGCAGCGTGCCTATCGCCCTAAAGGAGAAACCCGAAATATAGAATAACAGAAAAAGGGAAAAAGAAGGAAAAAATGTGGAGAAGGGCCCTCGATCAAACCACCCGGCCCCCCTCACCCATCGCGCACTATAAGCATCATAAAAGCAAGGTCAGAATAGCCACAGTAAGCAATAATTATCAACGCAATCAATAACATCCCCGTTGAGCGTCCCCCTAAACACCGTCAGCCAACAATGCGTTCCTCCATGTCCCAGACGGTCTCACCCCTGGCCTTTTCTATCAATAGTACCCACATGCAGCCAGTAATCAAGCGGCATACAGAACAGTGTGGAGGGTCCAACCGATCCGGGCAGACCGGGCAGCGCCATTACTCCATGGGACTGTAGCCCCCAAAACCCAGCTGAATACGTATGGCGGAAATCCGTCTGTGTCAGTAGCGATACCGGAAACATCCCCCAGCCCGAATACAGTCTCACCAGCCTGGAAGAGAGAGTCACACAATCCAGTAATCGTTGAAACGCCGCCGGGGCAGCCCAAACTATGCATCGATGTTGTTTCTTCAGCCGCCGTACAGAGAAGGGCCCCGACGAGTCACTCACACATACAACAGAGCAATCCAAAGCGGCATCACGGACCGGGTCCATCGGCGTCTCCACGAACGTAGGCGCGGCTGGGACATTCTTAACTGACGCGGAGGCGGGCACAGCAGCGCTTCCTTGAGATTGAACCAGGCGCATGTGGAGCGGCGGGACAACAATGGCGGCCATCCTTCTTCCCAGATCCCAGGCGTCCCGGCTCAGGGTCACATACAGGGTTGTTAATGCAGCCAATATATCTCTGGACGTGGGCTCTCTCTCGTGGCGACAGACCCCAGGACTCTCCCTCACAACGGATTCTCTGCCCGGATGAGGTGTGCGTAAGAGGGTGCTGTCCGCCATCTTAGCTGATCCGGCCTCGTCTTTCTCCACCGCACTTTGGGACCGGGCCCCACACCAGGGAGGGACAGGATTCACAACGGGTATCTCAAAAGTCAAGACAGGTTTCTCAGCGGAGAGTCACCAAAAGGCCAAAAACTCCGCCGCTCCCTGGGGGCCGCACGCTGACTCCGGAAAAAGTCATTAGTGTGCCCGGATACAACACCGGAGTGGGGGCCAAGCATCATGCACTCCCCGCGACCCAGCTGTATCGCACTCCCGACAGAGGTCTCCGCAAGTTGGGCTGGGTCGGCACTGTCGCCATCGGCCAGCAGGTCGTCAGTTCCCTCCGGCCGACTCCTCACCATCATCAGAGGCCGCTATTGTTGTAGTCGCGGCCGGCCACTCGTCGCACTCGAGGCCCCGGTCCCAGCTCCGTGAAGGCCGCAAAACATTCGGGGACATTTCAACGGGTCTGCAGCAAGCAGGCTCAGGAGCAAACGGTAAGTGAAGGTTATCCTTCGCCTACATAAATATGCTGTTACGGCCCAGGATAATTGCCCGGATGTATGCGCGGGGTGAGAGGGCTCTCGGAGCCGAGCGTTTACGCAGCCATCTCGGTCACCATCTTGGCTCCTCCCCCAAGCGCCATCTTAAATGCTAGTAGTTCAGCTCGTTGAGCCGAACAATCTCTTAGAGATTGAGTTATAGAGACAAGTGGTCTAAATTTTCCTTCGTGCCAACGGCCTTTAACAACCGCGCACGCAGCACTGTAAGCTTGTTTACCCCCAACTGCGGGCTGTGCTGATCCGTCTGTATATATTATACATGTGTATTGTTCGAGAGGCAGAATTTCGATTGGCAGAGGATATTCTTCTTCATATTTTAGATCTTTTAGTTTTTTCAGTTTCGGGTCAAAATAGTATTTCACGTCTTCTGCAGCAAGAGAATTTTCCCATTGTATCCATTTTGGATCTAATGCCACGGCAGTCAAATTGCGTGCGCTTGTTAATGCCTCAAGGCCTGATTCTGCTGTTAAAACAGTTATTCTTCTGCCTTGGGCTTGGGCTCTTTCTTTTGCTACAGTAGTTTGAACCGCTATTAGAACTTTTTCAGTAGAACTGAATTTCATTTCAGCTTGTGTGTACAAGTGTGATTTGTAAGCTATTTGTACCGTTTCTCACTCATTAGAGGTCAGGTACGTGAATCCGCATCTTCCTGGGATGACTCGGATTACAAGGTTGCGTACGTTTTCGCGAGTTTGTAATTTAGTTTTAGCTAACATGTCTGTTTGCAATGATCTTAAAATTTCTGTGTGTTTCTGAGTCCAATTGATTGGTTTGAAATCAGGTTTTATTAATTCATAGAGAGGTTTAACTCACTAAGGATAATTTAGAATGTATGTTCTTCCGAAATTCAGGAAACCTCGTATTGATTGTAAGTTCTTCAGTGTTTTTGGTGCTTGGAGTACAGCGCACTTCTCTAAGAAGTTGTCTGCTAGGCTTTTGCCTTCACTTGATAATTCATATCCTAAAAATAGGACAGTTAGATGGGCAATTCTTGACTTTTTAAAGTTGAATTTGTAACCCTCAGCTGCGAAACCAAGTATTATGGTGTTCACTCTTTTCAAGTGAGTATCCAGGTCATCATCTGTGAGATAGATGTCATCGACATACGATAATGCTTCATCATCATATATTTGTAGTAACTCTGTTCCTCTTGCTGAGAATAATCCTGGGCTATTCTTGAATCCCTGTGGGAGTCGACAGAAGTGTTTTTGCGACCCCATTATTGAGAACGCGGTCAAATACCTGCTCTCAGGTGCAATGTTTTGACAAAAGAATCCATTAGAGATGTCTAATGTCGTTTTATATTTTTTGCGCACAATGTTATTCATTAGTGCTGCACTGTGTGAGTTTTGTACTGCAAAAGTTTTGCAACATGAGTTAAGGTGTCTGTAGTCCAAAACTAGACGATATGAATCGTCTGGCTTGGAGACAGGAAACAAAGGATTGTTCATTTGTGAGGTGCATGGTTCAATCACCCCTGATATTCAAGTTGATCTAAGATCTCCCTGACTTGCTTTTTAGCTTCTTGTACTGGGTACTGTCTTTGTGCAGTGGGTTGACATTTTAACTGGATTTTGTGAGGAGGAGAGTCCTCATCCCATCCTACATGATTTTTATATAATGCAGGGGCTTGGTCCACTGCCCATTTTCTTGCAAGTGTATATTTTTTATGAATTGGAATATGATTTGAGAAGGCAGGCATAATCATTTCTTCTCCATGAGGGCACTCCCTGACAAACTCTGGTGGCCAGTCCTTCTCAGCCAAAAGGATGTCATAGCCTTTCGAAAGGTTATCCCAAAAGAGACCCACTTACTTTCCTAGTCTTGTCCCCCTCTATACGTAATGTTATTTTGTATATTTTATGAGGTTTGCTAACTCTGGTATCTGCAGTTTCCACCTGAATGTATTCATGCGTGTCCACTGTCTCCAGAAGATTCATCAAGACCCTTGCGAGCTATGGTCACTTCTGCTGCGCTGTCTAGCATTGTCTGGGCTTACTCTCCGTTTTTCAGTTGTGTCCTCAGTATCCTCGGCATGTTTAATTATTTTAATACTGGCTACCTTCTTCCTTGGAAATTGTAATTTTTTATTTTGATGAGCAGGTTCCTTGTCTTTGGACTTGACGTGCTCTTCCCTGTGTTTTGACCGTCCTCTTCTTTCCGATTTCTGTGAAGAAGTCTGAAAAGATCGAGAGGGACGTGTATCAATATCTTGATATCTGTCAGGTTTTCTCAATTTATCCCTATCTCTAAGGTTGTATCTTTTCTCAGAGGGCTCCCTCTGGGGAGACTTGTCACCTTGTTCTGGAGATCTATCTCTTCGTTGAGGAGACCTTCCTCTGAACTGGAATCTTTTTTCTTTGGGAGTGGATTGTTTATTACCATCCCAACTCTTTTTTGGAGTGTTTAGATTATGTTTAATAAATGTTTTTTCAGGATTTTCAGTTAGTTGGGGTTTTACTGGTTTCCCACCCAAACTATCTCTTCCTAGTTCTTCATAGGATTTTTCTATGATTCTGGTTATTCTGCTATATCTGTTTCTTTCAATTTCTGGCGGATCGCCACAGATGCTGCTTCTCCCTTTATGTTGGCTAACAATAGAGCCGAGACCTGCTTGAAGTCTTTCAGTAATTTCATACCCAGAGTTAAAGCAGGTTCTGGAACGTATTAATTTTGAATCTGTCTTAGCACATCTGGTATTACCGCCATAGACGGAACACCATGTGTTTTTGTGTAGATGGAAGCAAAGACTGTGCCCCAAGTGTCACAGTCCTCCACATGTGGTGTGATCCCCATTGGAAGACAGATAATCAGAATTCTGTGTTTTTCAGTAGGCGTAGTATCAGGAAATACTGCCTCTATTTGAGTGATTTTCTGAGCTAACCAGAATGGAATTTTTTCTCGTTTTGTAGGTACTTTGCCAATGGCTGATTGTATATTTTGTGTTGTTATTTTATTTGTGTTCCCCTGGTGAGGGGTGGTCTCGGGAATTTTTATTGCCGGTTGGACTGTTGAAGTCCTCATAACATATTGGACCAATTGTCTGTGTATTTTAATTAACAGTTTTAGTTGAGCTAACAGCTCTCGGTCTGACATTTTATCAATGTCTGGATGTGGTGTGTAGCTGGCTAGCACCGGCCACGTTGCTCCTGGTCTGCCCAGTGGACCGAGCCTGGTGATGTGATTTTGATGTTTTAGGGCGTCTTTAAACCAGAGCAGGTGCTCTTGGTAATTTAGTGTGATTTCAACATCCTCGAAAGGAATGTATTCATCCGGAGGTTTCTCTATTTTGTAATAGTGGAATTTGTGTGTTACAGCGTTTGCTGCTGGAAAGTTTATCCATGAGTAGAATACCTCTGTCTGCCGATATTCATGGGCCTCTACCACGAATATGACTGTACCACCTCGTGATGTCAGTTCATTTTCTATAAGTTTAATAGTTATAGTTTTCCTTACATTTACCGGAATGATTATAGCATTCGGGTCATTTTCTTGGAGACTTGTGTTATCCGCTAGGAGTTGAGCTGCTATTCTAGCTGTCTCCCTTTCGTCTTCACTTTCTACCATTTTTTACTGACAGAAAGTTTTTGTTGCAGCTCAAGTTTCAAGGGAAACAAAGATTAGGTGCACAATATTTTGGAACACTGTATCCTTCAATAGATAGAGAAAGGCAACAGGCGATAGGGCGCACAGCTAATGATTTAGGCGACTTTCAATTGGCGTGTAACTCCTTTTGCTACTAGGCAGAAAAGGGAGGTTACCTGTCTCCCTTGCAAATACACTGATCCCAGGTATTAAATAATTCAAAAAGTTTTTCTGCCGAGCAAATTATATTATTTATGTTGAATAACAACACTCTCAATGTTCCTCGTCACAATATTCTTATATTGTCCATTAAATACATTCACTAGTGAGACACCAGAATCCAGTGTAGATTAGTCCATATTTATTTCTCTGATTTAATTCATCAGTTTCAATATTTTCTGTGGTCAGATCAGCCTTACAAGCAGGTCAGCCGACACGTGTTTCGTTGTATAAAACAACTTCATCAGGGCTGAAAACCAAATGAATATATAAAATAAAAATAAAAATCTTATATACTTCAGCTTTAGTATTTGGAAAATATTAACATAAAATAGTCTAACACCACCTAGGTGAAAAGTAAGCATAGAATTCCCAATACATTGGTGTCTTGAAATTATGGATTGGTGATTCCCGGTGTCAGAAAGTAATACACATCAAATTCATTCGGATCTTAGGCCTTCTAAACGCAATCTGTACATTTATATATACATTTTCACACAAGTTTTACAAAGTTTGCTCGTTTATCCTTATCTATGGAGTGGTGTGTGGCCCCCCGCTTCGTCCTGTTGGCCACCGCTACTTCAACCCCAAAATAATTATAGTTATATTACTCTACATATCTACAGAATCCATTTGCCTTCATTATAAGATGAGGTTTTTTTACCTTTCTCAAGGTTTCAGTTCTCAATTCAAAAGTATCCGTTCGTTTCTTTAAAGTTAGATTTTCCGATTTTATTTTGCAGGTTCTATAAAGAGAGGGGCAAGCCTATGTATATATATCCTCAGTTTGCTCAAAAAATAAGTGTTAATCATAACTGGAGAGAGTTCTTACCAGTTAAATATCCAAAGTTCGCTTATTTCCCATAAATGCGCGGTACTGGTAACTTTATTTGTGCTACATGGGGGTAAAATAAATCACAATTTACCCCTCTATCCGATTTAAATCGCAGCAGTTTTTAATAAATATTTCAAATAGTCGTCCTTACCTATAAAATAATCTGTGACTATAGTTTTGTTATCCACTTCATAGTCGTCTAATAGTATCAGATATTATTATCCAGTTCTCAGTATCTATAAGAAAACATTTTAATCAGCGTTAATATCTAAAGTACGATTTAAACTTCAAGGTATCTCAGTTTAAACCACAGACGGCAAAGTTGCTTGCACTTACCTAGTAAGAGTATCTATCTCCTCTTACTTCATACCTTCTCCTCGTGTACCGGCGTTTGTTGTGAGCGCCATCTTGTTTAAGTAACTATCTTCCCAGTATGAACCGCGTGTTGAAGTTTTAGCGCGGCCATCTTGTGTAAGTATTCGCGTACCGGCGTAGTAGCTGTTTTACCAGTATGGACCGCATATTGAGGTTAAGTGCGGCCATCTTATATAAGTAATCGCGTAATTACGAATGCTACATATTTAACTCTGAAATCAAACAATTTAAAGCCGCCTCTTTATAATTTACTCGTGTAAATTGCACATAATAATGTGCTCCGTATTTTATTAATTTAATTTTAGAACAGTTTACAGGGATCTTGAATTCATAAAAATTATTTTTATTTGTGGATGGTCTGACCCTCTCTATTCTAAGATAGAATAAATGTGTTTCTAATTCCACATCATATAGAAGTGGTTATTTATCAGTGTATTTCACTGGTAGGAAAGTGAAAATAAATCTAATGGGGTTGGCACAGCGGCGACCCCCAGTGTCAAAGCTGTTGGCATCGCACACCACTACATTACAATCTCTCTTTCAAAATATTAGACATAACATCCTATGGGGGATTAAAGGCATAGGCAGAAGGGTAATCACATTTCATAATTATATCTGATTATATCGTGGTTACAGTAATGATGAAAAAGATTCTCTATACAAACATTTTATCATATTCTTAACGGTCTCCTAAGTAATATTGAAGCTCAGAATCAATATTAAGACCATCTTCAACTGCTCTAAGGACCATAATCCATCTTGCCTCTCTACGTCTTAAGTGCAGAAGTCTATTCCCTCCTCGTTTGTCTAGTGTCACTTGTTCTATTCCATGGTATGAGAACCTATGTTTTACTGAATCATTATTATTCTGGATCAAATGTGAGGAAATTGGGTACCTGGTGTCACCATTCTTCAGTGCCCTATAATGTTCAATCATACGGTCTTTCAATTTCCTCACAGTGCTGCCTACATATATTTTTCCACATAGGCATGCAATTACGTATACAACATATGATGTTTCACAATTAATGAAAGATTCAATACGGATTGTCCCAGTATTATTATATTCAAAAGTCTGTACTTTTCTCATTGCCCATCTACATGAGCTGCAGTTTCCACAGTGATAAAATCCCTTTGGACATGTCCGAAGCCAGTCACTTTGACTTGTTGGTGTAACTGGTTTAGGGTAGCTTGGACTCACTATATTGGCAAGTGACATTCCCTTTCTGTATGTTATACTTGCACGTTCTGTTAAAAAAGGTTTTAGGTCTTTGTCTGAAGTAAGCATTTGCCAGTATTTATTCATGATATTAAAAAGTTTATGACTACCTTTACCAAAATTGGTAATCATTCTTAATTTCTGGTCATGGGACTGGACCTCAGATTTGTTTTTGGATTTCAAGGTTTCATCTCTCTTTAATCTATTGGCTCTGCGAACCGCTTTACTAATTACAATATCTGAGTATCCTCTATTAACAAATCTCTTTGTCATGTCTATTACATTTCGTTGAAAGTCTTCATCTTTAGAGCAGTTTCTTCTTGCTCGTATCATTTCCCCATATGGGATTGATGTTATTTGGCTAGTCGGGTGGCAACTGTCTGCTCTAAGTAGTGCATTGCAGCTGGTTTCTTTGCGAAACATACGGCTGCCCAATTTGTTATTCTCCACAAAAAGTTCAATGTCTAAAAAGGTCAGTTTATCTTTACTAAAATGGGTGGTGAATGACATGTTCATATCATTTGTGTTTAAATATTGAAAGAAACTCTCTAATTCCTCAGGTGTACCTCTCCAGAATAGTAAGCAATCATCTATAAATCTACCCCAGTAGTAAATATGGTCGATCCATTGACAGCCTTTTGGGCCCCAAATAAGCTCCGCCTCCAATCTCCCCATAAAGAGGTTCGCGAAGGACGGAGCAAATTTGGAGCCCATCGCTGTCCCAATCTTTTGTCTGTACCAGGCAGATTCAAATAGGAAATAGTTGTTTTCCAGTACAATTTTGGTCATTTCCAGTAGCATAGATGTATGGTTCAGATATTCTATCGGTCTGCCATTTAAGAAGGTTTCAATAGCTTGTATTCCTTTATTGTGATCAATGTTAGAGTAAAGAGATACTACATCCAAAGTCGCTAGGATCATGTCATTCTCCCATGTCACATCATTCATTATATTAAGAACATGTTTCGTGTCCTCAATATGGGACGGTAAATTTTGCACATAAGGTCTTAGGTATGAATCTATAAATTCAGACATTTTCTCAGTAGGCCCCCCAATACCCGAGATTATTGGTCTCCCTGGCGGTTTCTCTTTGTTTTTATGTATCTTGGGCAGACAATACATACAGGGTGCTTTTGGGGAGTCTATTTTAAGAAATAAGTATTCATCATGGTCTAATAAACTTGTTTCATACCAGACCTTCAGTTTAGTGTTTATATTAGTCTTGACCATTTCAAGGGGATTAGATTTAATCTTCTCATAGTATCTGCTATCCCTCAGTTGTGACAATACTTCACCGTTATAATCATCACGATTCATAACAACAATGTTGCCACCTTTGTCAGCTCTACGTATTATTAGTTTTGGGTGGTCAGTAAGTTTGCGTAATGCTTCCCTTTCTTCCGTTCTTAAGTTGTCTAAAAAAGTTCTTTTATGATGGCGTTCTTTTTTAATCTGGTTGTCAATCTCAAAATTAACCGATTTATAAAAAGCATCAACCACATTACCAGTGGACAGCTGAGGTGTCCATTTAGATTTTTCTTTTAAGCCACTCTTACTTGAGAGGCTTGGGTTTATTTCTAGATCGTGTAAAAGAGAATTCATAGTTACTGGATCCTCTTCAACAACTTAAGAACGGAAGAAAGGGAAGCATTACGCAAACTTACTGACCACCCAAAACTAATAATACGTAGAGCTGACAAAGGTGGCAACATTGTTGTTATGAATCGTGATGATTATAACGGTGAAGTATTGTCACAACTGAGGGATAGCAGATACTATGAGAAGATTAAATCTAATCCCCTTGAAATGGTCAAGACTAATATAAACACTAAACTGAAGGTCTGGTATGAAACAAGTTTATTAGACCATGATGAATACTTATTTCTTAAAATAGACTCCCCAAAAGCACCCTGTATGTATTGTCTGCCCAAGATACATAAAAACAAAGAGAAACCGCCAGGGAGACCAATAATCTCGGGTATTGGGGGGCCTACTGAGAAAATGTCTGAATTTATAGATTCATACCTAAGACCTTATGTGCAAAATTTACCGTCCCATATTGAGGACACGAAACATGTTCTTAATATAATGAATGATGTGACATGGGAGAATGACATGATCCTAGCGACTTTGGATGTAGTATCTCTTTACTCTAACATTGATCACAATAAAGGAATACAAGCTATTGAAACCTTCTTAAATGGCAGACCGATAGAATATCTGAACCATACATCTATGCTACTGGAAATGACCAAAATTGTACTGGAAAACAACTATTTCCTATTTGAATCTGCCTGGTACAAACAAAAGATTGGGACAGCGATGGGCTCCAAATTTGCTCCGTCCTTCGCGAACCTCTTTATGGGGAGATTGGAGGCGGAGCTTATTTGGGGCCCAAAAGGCTGTCAATGGATCGACCATATTTACTACTGGGGTAGATTTATAGATGATTGCTTACTATTCTGGAGAGGTACACCTGAGGAATTAGAGAGTTTCTTTCAATATTTAAACACAAATGATATGAACATGTCATTCACCACCCATTTTAGTAAAGATAAACTGACCTTTTTAGACATTGAACTTTTTGTGGAGAATAACAAATTGGGCAGCCGTATGTTTCGCAAAGAAACCAGCTGCAATGCACTACTTAGAGCAGACAGTTGCCACCCGACTAGCCAAATAACATCAATCCCATATGGGGAAATGATACGAGCAAGAAGAAACTGCTCTAAAGATGAAGACTTTCAACGAAATGTAATAGACATGACAAAGAGATTTGTTAATAGAGGATACTCAGATATTGTAATTAGTAAAGCGGTTCGCAGAGCCAATAGATTAAAGAGAGATGAAACCTTGAAATCCAAAAACAAATCTGAGGTCCAGTCCCATGACCAGAAATTAAGAATGATTACCAATTTTGGTAAAGGTAGTCATAAACTTTTTAATATCATGAATAAATACTGGCAAATGCTTACTTCAGACAAAGACCTAAAACCTTTTTTAACAGAACGTGCAAGTATAACATACAGAAAGGGAATGTCACTTGCCAATATAGTGAGTCCAAGCTACCCTAAACCAGTTACACCAACAAGTCAAAGTGACTGGCTTCGGACATGTCCAAAGGGATTTTATCACTGTGGAAACTGCAGCTCATGTAGATGGGCAATGAGAAAAGTACAGACTTTTGAATATAATAATACTGGGACATTCCGTATTGAATCTTTCATTAATTGTGAAACATCATATGTTGTATACGTAATTGCATGCCTATGTGGAAAAATATATGTAGGCAGCACTGTGAGGAAATTGAAAGACCGTATGATTGAACATTATAGGGCACTGAAGAATGGTGACACCAGGTACCCAATTTCCTCACATTTGATCCAGAATAATAATGATTCAGTAAAACATAGGTTCTCATACCATGGAATAGAACAAGTGACACTAGACAAACGAGGAGGGAATAGACTTCTGCACTTAAGACGTAGAGAGGCAAGATGGATTATGGTCCTTAGAGCAGTTGAAGATGGTCTTAATATTGATTCTGAGCTTCAATATTACTTAGGAGACCGTTAAGAATATGATAAAATGTTTGTATAGAGAATCTTTTTCATCATTACTGTAACCACGATACAATCAGATATAATTATGAAATGTGATTACCCTTCTGCCTATGCCTTTAATCCCCCATAGGATGTTATGTCTAATATTTTGAAAGAGAGATTGTAATGTAGTGGTGTGCGATGCCAACAGCTTTGACACTGGGGGTCGCCGCTGTGCCAACCCCATTAGATTTATTTTCACTTTCCTACCAGTGAAATACACTGATAAATAACCACTTCTATATGATGTGGAATTAGAAACACATTTATTCTATCTTAGAATAGAGAGGGTCAGACCATCCACAAATAAAAATAATTTTTATGAATTCAAGATCCCTGTAAACTGTTCTAAAATTAAATTAATAAAATACGGAGCACATTATTATGTGCAATTTACACGAGTAAATTATAAAGAGGCGGCTTTAAATTGTTTGATTTCAGAGTTAAATATGTAGCATTCGTAATTACGCGATTACTTATATAAGATGGCCGCACTTAACCTCAATATGCGGTCCATACTGGTAAAACAGCTACTACGCCGGTACGCGAATACTTACACAAGATGGCCGCGCTAAAACTTCAACACGCGGTTCATACTGGGAAGATAGTTACTTAAACAAGATGGCGCTCACAACAAACGCCGGTACACGAGGAGAAGGTATGAAGTAAGAGGAGATAGATACTCTTACTAGGTAAGTGCAAGCAACTTTGCCGTCTGTGGTTTAAACTGAGATACCTTGAAGTTTAAATCGTACTTTAGATATTAACGCTGATTAAAATGTTTTCTTATAGATACTGAGAACTGGATAATAATATCTGATACTATTAGACGACTATGAAGTGGATAACAAAACTATAGTCACAGATTATTTTATAGGTAAGGACGACTATTTGAAATATTTATTAAAAACTGCTGCGATTTAAATCGGATAGAGGGGTAAATTGTGATTTATTTTACCCCCATGTAGCACAAATAAAGTTACCAGTACCGCGCATTTATGGGAAATAAGCTAACTTTGGATATTTAACTGGTAAGAACTCTCTCCAGTTATGATTAACACTTATTTTTTGAGCAAACTGAGGATATATATACATAGGCTTGCCCCTCTCTTTATAGAACCTGCAAAATAAAATCGGAAAATCTAACTTTAAAGAAACGAACGGATACTTTTGAATTGAGAACTGAAACCTTGAGAAAGGTAAAAAAACCTCATCTTATAATGAAGGCAAATGGATTCTGTAGATATGTAGAGTAATATAACTATAATTATTTTGGGGTTGAAGTAGCGGTGGCCAACAGGACGAAGCGGGGGGCCACACACCACTCCATAGATAAGGATAAACGAGCAAACTTTGTAAAACTTGTGTGAAAATGTATATATAAATGTACAGATTGCGTTTAGAAGGCCTAAGATCCGAATGAATTTGATGTGTATTACTTTCTGACACCGGGAATCACCAATCCATAATTTCAAGACACCAATGTATTGGGAATTCTATGCTTACTTTTCACCTAGGTGGTGTTAGACTATTTTATGTTAATATTTTCCAAATACTAAAGCTGAAGTATATAAGATTTTTATTTTTATTTTATATATTCATTTGGTTTTCAGCCCTGATGAAGTTGTTTTATACAACGAAACACGTGTCGGCTGACCTGCTTGTAAGGCTGATCTGACCACAGAAAATATTGAAACTGATGAATTAAATCAGAGAAATAAATATGGACTAATCTACACTGGATTCTGGTGTCTCACTAGTGAATGTATTTAATGGACAATATAAGAATATTGTGACGAGGAACATTGAGAGTGTTGTTATTCAACATAAATAATATAATTTGCTCGGCAGAAAAACTTACTGTATCCTTCAACGTTGACTAAACTAAAAACTATACATAGGATTCTCATCCTACTAAGTTCCGGCGGATTTTAACCTTTTACCCACTCCAGACGTCTTTTGGAGTATTTACGGGAAAAAGGGTCTGTGTGAAAAAGCATGACTGAGTTACTCTAATGTCTTGCATTAGCTTATCGCCTTACCTAACGTTGGGCGCCATGTAGTGTAGTTCCTATATTCCCAATAGGTTCTGCGCATTGGAATAATATAAACAGCAGTGTAGACATAGGACTGAGGTCGACTAGGTCTCTACTGACTATATTAGACTTAATTAGTTTTGCCAGCTAGCTCAGAGGTCACTAGAAACTTTCTTGAATAAACAAGGAGGAGTTTAACTTCCCTGGATAGACAAGAAGGGATTAGCTTCTGACAACCATAAACATGACAACTTTGCTCCCTCAGAATTAAAGTGTATCTCTAGAGTCGTGTGAAAACAATAGACAATTATTTCACTCAGTCAATCGTGCATACTTAGTTTCACCAGAGTGCACAGAAATAGAAAGACGGGCGTTTTCAATAAAAGGTGTTATTTATTGAGCAGTCTTCTTTCTCATGCAAGAGAAATGAATTGCCACAATTGCAATACTTAACATGAAGTAAAGTGCGTACAGTAAAAGGAGTATTATGAAATAATACTGTAAACGCATTGATATGGATTCTTAGCCATATGATACTTTAAAATAGATAAAATATATACATACATAACCACATTGACTAACGTACTCAACTGGTGCTTCTAAATACGCCTACCCCGGTGTACCTGACCTAAGCCTAACACGTGGGAAGGAGTAAACAAGTAGCAGTTTAAGTTAAGTTGGTTTTGCCAAGTATCTGAATCAAGAATTCTCTTTAAGGGTTTAGTCAGCTCCGTACCTGGGTAATAGAAAGCAGGAGGTCTGGTATCTCTTTCTCAGGACTCGATATCCCAGCAACCCGCAAGGGCGGCTGAAAATACCGGAGCTGGATTTTCTCGGCTGGAGAAAAAGACAGCGTCTCTCTCAGTGCGTCAAAGGGGAGGGGCGGCGTCCGTGGGCTCTCGCATCAGCTGGGCTCTCGGGCAAGTAGATAGCCGCTCTGCTCCAAACCACCGTGTGTTTGCTTAAGGCATCGTTGGTATATTTATACCTGAAAGGTGCCGGGTTTGACGTAAGGTTGGACATAAGACGTCAATAAAGATGTCACTAAGAACTGGCCGTTCTTTCAGTGCTCACAGGAGTGCTAGGACAAATCAAAACAGAAGCATGGGGATTTCCCAGGTTGCTGGAGGTTTGCTTTGTTTAAAGAACGCGTTGTACTTTCTAGGAGTCTTGGGAAGTAGCCATGCTTAATTTGGGCTGCATGGGCTACGACTAAATATGGATATGATTCTTATGCCTTTATAAGGATATTATTTATTATAGCCATACAAGGGCATAAATTAGGAATATTGAATTAGGGTCCTAAATAGAAATACAACACTTACATTTGGAAGGGAGAAATGCATAGAAAGACAACCAGTAATACAACATGGTCTATTATTCTGTGTTTCCTCTTTTCTCTCAATAAAAACGGTACCTCACTTGGATGGGTAGACTTAGTGCCCGCAACAGGAAATGGGTCAAAACGCGACATGGACCCATCAATTCTTTTCACTGAAAACTGAAACTATTTTTGCAATGTGTTTCGCTCTAGATCATCCGGCATGCAGCTCATCCGGCATGCAGAGAAAGCTAGCAAATCTGTACTTATATGAAAACTAAACACCCAGGGGAATCCAAGATGTGGTGACTTGTGTGACTCTGACCAGGGTCAGTAACCCAGAATGCCTTGCAAACCCCAAAATGTTTTTTTAAAACACATTTTCCACATATTTCTGTGATGGAAAGTTCTGGAATTTGTGGGAAGCCACAAACTTCCACACACTCAGCATTTCCCCAAATTTTCTGATAAAAATGGTACCTCACTTATGTGGGTAGATCTAATGCCCACAACAGGAAATGGCCCAAAATGCAATCTGGACGCATCACATGTTTCCACAGAAAACTGACTCTTTTTTTGCAAAGTGCCTACCTGTGGACTTTGGGCCCAATCTCATCCAGCACCTAAGGAAACCCAGCAAACCCTATAAATTTGTAAAAACTAGCAACCCAGCAAAATATAGGATGGGGTGACTTGTGTGGCTAGCACCAGGTTATGTTACCCAGAATCCCTTGCAAACCTCAATGTTTGTTTAAAAAAACACATTTTCCTCACATTTCTGTGATGGAAAGTTCTTGAATCTGTGGGGAGCTCTGATACAATTATTATAAGTGAAGCTGATAAAGGTGGCAACATCGTTGTTATGCCAGAATTGCTTATGATGCAGAGATTTTGGGACAGCTTGACAATGGATGTTGGTATAAGAAGCTTACTCATAATCCTATGCTGGAGATTACTAAAGTTATTAATAGAGAACTAAAAATTATTTTGGAACTCCCAGGACCTACTTAATGACGATGAATACAGGTGCCTATTAGTAGACAGACCCAGATTTCCTTGTCGGTATGCACCACCAAAGATACATAAGAATGCTTCCTCCCCACCAGGGAGACCAACTGTCTCAGGCAATCGAAGACCAATGGAAAGAATTTCTGCATTTGTCGATACATTTTTACAGCCATTCATGCTTACCTTACCATCTAGTATTAGAGACACAAAGCATATATTGAACATCCTCAGTGATATCACATGGGATACAACCATGATGTTCGTTACTTTGGATGTAGTGTTTCTTTATACGAATATCACTCACCAACATGGTCTGTCTTCATTATGACATTTTCTGTATAAAAGACTGATGGAACTCTTGGAACATTCAGAAATGTTGATTACCATGTCACAATTGATTTTGGAACACAATGTCTTCATGCTTAATGAGAAATGGTACCAGCAGATCTGCAGAATTGCCATGTGTTCCAGATTTACGCTGTCCTTTGCCTGCCTTTTTATGGAGTGGTTCAAGGCAGCATCAATGCAGCGCACATCTGGGGCTCACCAGGGGTCCAGTGGCAAGATTTTATTTTCTACTATGGAAGGTATATTGCTGATTTTGTTTTTTGATTTGTACTGGCAGAGAAAAAAACTTACAAGAATTCTTCACACACATGAACCACAGTTCATTCAATATGGAATTCACTTTGACACATAGTAGGGACAAAATTGTATTTCTCGAGATTGAAGTGTATGCTGATCGAGGCAAAATCAATAGCAAAATGTATAGAAAGAGTACATCATGCAATGCTATTTTGCATGCCAGTAGTGCACATCTGAGATCTCAACTCTATCTCCTATGGAGAACTATTCAGAGCACGTAGAAATTGTAGTGACAACATTGAATTTGAAAACTGTGTTACTGACATTGAACAGAGGTTTTTGGCGAGAGGGTATGGAAAAGGTGCTATTCTTAAAGCTAAAAAGAGAGCTTCTAATCTTGCCAGTTTTGAACATTGAAGGCTAAGATAAGAGGTGAGGGGGCAAACATCTCCCCTGTTAGAATGATTATGAGTTACCACGCATGGTCACATAAAATATATAGCATACTTAAATATTACTGGTATCTGCTCACATCTGATCTCACATTGCAACCCTACATATTAAGACATCCTAGTATCACCAATCTCAAAGACAAAACCATACACAACATTCTAAGCCCAAGTTATCCTGGGGTGCATGAGTTAGACCATAAATGATTGCATACGCTCAATGAGGGCTCATACAGGTGTTGTAACTGTAACATGCGTAGATTATCTATTCATGATATTCATGACTTTGAATACAATGGCTCAAGAAAGTACCACATAGGTACACACATTAATTGTTCTATGAAATTTGTGGTCTATGCCATTATTTGCAAATGCGATAAATTCTACATAGGGAGTACAATCAGATGTTTAAAGGGTCGAATTTCAGAACACTTCAGGGCTCTAAAGAATCTAGATGCTAGATATTTTAGGGACATTCACACCCTTATAAACAGTTGACCTTTAAATTCCATGGCTTTGAATCTATAACATCTGATGTAAGGGGTGGTAACTGAGAGCTTAAACTAAGACAGAGTGAAGCATGTTGGATCTTGAGATTACATGCCATAGAAATGGGTCTTAATATCGATAATGAACTACAGTATTTTCTAGGAACCTGATGTATGAGGGAGGTTTAACCATAATCCTTTTTCTGTTGGCTTAATTACTGTCTCTGTACCCTTTAATTTCTCTCTCTTGCATATTACATTTTCTAACATGGTGACTCCTTCTTAATATCGATAATGAACTTCAGCATTTTTAAGTACCCGACGTATTAGTGGACGCTTGACCACTCTATTTTTTCTGTCCGCTCAATCAGTGTCATTGTACTCTGTAAATTCTTTCTCCTTCTTACTAGGTATTCTAATATGGTGATTCTTTTTCATGGCATCCTTACTTTACTATGACCATTTGTGGTTTGATACTTTTTTCTAAGACTTGGGACATCTTCTGTTGTATTAGAACTTTGCTGCTTTATTGTATCATTACGTATAATTGTTGTCTTTGACTCATGCCAATGTATTAGCTGACTCCTTGGCTTTGGGTAATTTGGCATACTGTCTCCTGTGCGGGGTAAAAAGTTTTGATTGACCCGTATGATGGTTTACTTTATTCTGTATATAGCGTGACCTGTAAAACATGAAGTTTTAGAACGAGGAATAGGTTGGTTTTCCGTTTACAGCTTTATACATATGTAGTCTAATGTTAGATACGTGCTGTATACAGGATGTATATTTCAGTTGGTATCCTAGTTATTGGACCATTTTAGTCTGCGTGTTGTGACTTAGCTGATGTCTCACAGACGCTTGAAGTCCTTTTTTGCTGATTACATTTTTATTCCTGAGCTGCGCTTTAGTCCCTCTTTTCTTTTACCCTAATTGAATGGGTATTTAATGACAATTCAAGATGGCTCGAGTGCCAGGTTCACCATTACATGAGAAGCACTCACCTTACGGATCGGAGCTTTTAAGGAAAGGCGCTATGATGTGTTTGAGAGTTGATGTTGGGATGCCTTCACAGCATATTTTGTCCAGATTGAGATGATATACTATGACGCTTTGGATTTTAACATTTGGATATTTGTTTTCTTAGTTACTAGACTGACGCATATATTGACTATTACACTATGCCTTAACTAATTAGAAATTCCCTGATTTTGTGTTGATTCATATACCCAATGGCTTACGCATTTTAAGAAAGGCTTAAAGTTGGTGACCCAGCATGTTTTATTACAGGATATCATTTACATGACATTGTGGGATTTCACTTATTGAATATCAAGACACAAGTTTAATTTTAATGTTGCTAGACTATTTGCAGTAGCTGGTGAGTTGGCCTGGAGTGTGATACTTCTTTGATTTTGTTTGTGTGCACAGTTTTTTTTTTGGGTTCCTTCTCGATTTTTTTGTCTATATTAGAGCACCATTTCAGAATTTTCAGTCGCTCACTGGGAGGCAGTATTCTTGGTGTTTCTGAGTTGACATTCCGTACTCTGCCTTATTGCTTTACTCCCGTCTTTGTATAATGGTTACTACAACCATGTGTACCTTCTGGCTTCTGCCTTGTTTCTGTAACTAATGAATGTACAGACATCTGTTGTTGTGGCCATATTGGTTATAATGTGGGTTTACCTGTTTCATTTCAGCGCTGAAGAAGTCAGTCGATACATCCACGGAGAAGAAACACGTGTTGGCTAAGAGCTGTCTTGCTGTTGGCCGAAGTTACTGGCTAATACTATTTTGCAGGTGTCCGAAGTAACCATTGGAGTACAGAACTTGGAATGAGCAAGATCTAAAGAAGACTTCTATGAAGAAAAACTGTTTGGACTTTTTAATTCATTATGGACTCTTGTTGCTCAGGATATTGAGTGTTGAGTTTTGTACATATGTAGACTTCTGTCTACACAGTTAGCAATGCTGGGTGGTCGTTAACCAATATCCTTTGAGCACTTTTCATATGAAGTTATTGTATACTGCAGTACTCTTTCACAACTTAGCGCATACCATACTCATCCACCTGCCCTTTTGATTTCTAATAAGAGGACATCCTTGCCAATGCTAGGTCATTCTTATTCATCGTTTCTGGGTTTGAAAATAGGTCAGCTCTTCCCAAGCTTGAAAAGCATCCCTTTATATAAATGAGCCAGGGGATATGGTGGGCATAGGGAGACTGGCTCTGGCACACCGCTTTGGCCGTCACCTACCCAGCCGGTCTTCGGACATTTGTCTCGTCTTCTCCTCCACTGCTGTCTTCTTCCTCTGGACTTCTAACTCTCCCTGATCTGTTTTTTTCCCTCCTCTTTGCTCTTTAATTGTTTTCCCGTCGAGACCTAGCTGTTTGGCTGATGCCCGGTGGAGCTACCCGTTAGCTAAAGAGGAGATGGGCTGTGGACTTCCTCCTCGGTCGTCACCTACCCAGCCGGACTTTGGGCAGACTCTACTTTGTCTCTCCACCCTATCTACCTCCTACCCACCTCCTACCCCTTTACCCTTCCAAGCTCCATCTATTTCATCTTCTACGCTCTTGAATTGTTTTTCTAGTAACTGATGTAACGTGTAAATGATGTAATTTTGTAATTCCTGTGGAACCTTTTGTAAAGCGCTCTGAAACCTCCGGGTCTAGCCAGCGCTATATAAAACTCTCAAAATAAAAATAAAATAACAAATAAATAAACAATTCTTCAGGATCAATTTATTCAATGTTATGCCCCGACTCATCCTGGTGTTTAATCAGAAAAACAGAGGTCAAAAGGCTTGAGGTTCCATGGGGCACACATAAAAGAAGTCTCAAAAGCCATTTTCAACCACTTGTAACTCGTGGGCAGTATATCCCCAGATTTGACCTTCATAGGAAACTTTTGCGATACACTTTTCCCTGTATATCTGCAGAAGAGCCCTGATCAGTCTTTTTCTAATCTCGAGGCAAAGTTAAAGATGGCTGTATTGGCCTGCATTAAATCTCCCTTCTTTCTCTGTTTTAATGGCTCCTATTTCATCTTATCATCAAACAGGACCCCCAGGTAGGAAAACACATCTGTACGCGAGACCTGATTGGATCCAACCTGGAAGCAATAGTGCTTTCTTGTACAAGGTCCCACCTGCATCACGTAACATTTTGAATTGTTTACCTGCAGGTCCTGTTCTTCCATAAATTAGACAAATGCATTAAGTAAAGTTTGCAAACCCCTTGAGATTCGAGCCATAAGGACCACGCCATCCGCATAAAGTAAAACGGGCAGACCATGTCAGCCCACCAGAGGATATTCCACCTTAGAGTCCGTTAAAACCTTCTCCAGATTGTGATATATAGGTTAAACAAAAAAGGGGCCAAAATACACCCTTGTCGAAATCCTCATTTAATAGAAAACTGAAAGGAAACGTTAAAATCTTGGGTGTATCGAACCTCGGTCATTGTTTCTCTATGAAGATCCTTTAGAAAATGGACTATATCACCATCCACCCCGATGGACAACATGGTCTGCCAGAGGTGTGATCTATTTACAAGATCAAATGTGGAAGATAGGTCCATAAAGGCCATGTGGATGGTGCCAGGGAGGGCAACCGTGTACTTGTTAAGGACCATAAACAAGTTAAAACATCAATTGTCAACCGTCCCAGACGAAAGCCATACTGGGCATTGGCTAAGATGTAATATTCTTCTGCTTCATACGAGAATAAAATCAATAACTGAACCACCTCCTCTCCACAAAAAGGAGGTGTTAAGATCCTTCCTTCAAGGTTCCAATTCACACATAATCGAAGTTAAATCAAATTCATTTACTAGGGCATTAAGGGAGTCTCCCTGGGGTGTGCTCAAAATGAATACCCTTCAATCGGGGAAAACCCATATTGATAAGGCCAATTGTCCTTGGGTCCCCATATAAATCAATATTAAAATCTCCAACAATCAATAAATTATTGTAGCCTGAGGTGAACTGATTCCTTAAAAAAGAGGCAAGCAGGGATATGTTGCAAACATCTGGAAAAAAAGAAGTAGCATTATAAAAATGTAAAAGGCCCATTTAACAGGACCGGATGTATGACATTACAACGCATGCTTTTACCACGCATGCTGTTACAACCCAGTTTTTACAACGCATGCTTTTACAACGCATATCGCTTTGGGGTGCTGGATAGTGAATAGTTTAATTTACTATTCCAACTCCAGTCCCCGTGGATAGTAGGGAAGGTGTTGGATAGTAAATTAAATCTATTCCCTATCCTAGAGCGCCCCCCAGTGCAATGCGTTGTAATGGTTTTCGTTGTAAAACCTGCGTTGTAAAAGCACTGCGTTGTAAAATTTTCGTTGTAAAGGATGTTTCCCAACAGGACCCATTACTCACCAACAGTGATTGCAAACTGGGATTATCCATGGTCAGCACGGACACTCTACATTCTACAGCTAGGGAAACATAAATCACTAGACCCCCCTTTGGTCTTCCTGACCCCGAGGGAATGGCAGGTACAAAAAAAGACTTGTAACCCTCCAGGGGGAAACTATTCTCGATGGCCCATATTTCCTATAAACAGATCACATTAAACTTTGTTAGGAATAAAATCAAAGTGGGATATAAGAACTTGTTTCCCAGGCCAGCGATGTTCTAAGAAATAACATTACAGTCCTTTCCATCCAAGGTGATGCAGCCTTGCTAGGAGCAATCATGCTGGTTATTTGATATACTCAATTCCACAGGGGCGACCCCACACAGTCAATCTCAGGCATCCATGTAACCCAAAGGTGCAAAGCTGTTAGAAAGTGTTAAGAGGGGGCAAGCTGCCAACTGCCCTCTATGCTGGACCTGCTCAGTATAATATGTGTTGCTCAAGCCAGTAGGCATGGGTTTGTAAAAGAAACCCAGAGGAAGGGCCATGATAGTCAAGTCAGGGCCAAAGGGGATGCTAGGGGTGATTGAAGCTAGAATCCTTTCTGTGACATGCAGCCTGTTAACGATAATGATGACACATCTCCTTCAAAAGTCTTCTTAGACCTCCCTACCCAGTTGACCCTGCGCACCATGTTAATACATTTTCCCACCCTTAGGCCCAAGGTGATGTTGCAGGCCAACCAATGCATTCTTCAACAGAGTAATTATCTGTGTCACTCGGTGAGAACTGTGGTACATTCCCCAAGACCACAATATACTGTGTTGATTCTAGTGGGAGGCGTAAAGTTACTACATTCTGATTTGGGCTCCCCTCCCCCACTTTAGTTGTTTCCCTTGAGTTAGATTGTTCCAGCGAAAGGGCTCCTCCTTCCGGCATTATGAACGGCGCTGCATGATTGCGTGGGGGCTGTGGGGGCTGTGGGAGCCATGAGCACCTGGAGGCTGGATGGTGTCGCCCGTTAAAGGATTTTGTGGAAGACTGCTACCTGTGCCTTATGCGTTGATCATCCAGAGTTGGGGCCTCACTGCTGGTACAGCCAGAAAATAGATAGGGTTCCACATGGAGTGCCTGCTCCCTTGATGGAATACGCTGATTGAGATTAAAAATTCCCAATTCTATAGAGGTAAGGTGATGCATGAGTGGTTCTAATTTTGAATCCAACACAGTCTGCAGGGAGCCTAAAAAAGATTCCAACATTGCCTCCATATCTGCTCCACCTCTGACCCCGTGACAGGCATTGTGGGAAATGTGGCTGCTGCTGCTAACTTGCACCTGGGAGAGGAGAGGCTTAGCCACAGAGGTGCAGATGGATGGTTTTTCAGGTAAACATGGTATAGGTTGTCCAGCCACAAAACTAGACAGGTCTTGTGTTGACAATATTGAGGGCGATCCTGGAGCGGATTCAGGAATCAACACACTGGAAGATTAATGCAAGCCACAACATTAGCCATGCGCTATCCATGCACACCTCCAGCCAAGCGTCATCCATGGACACTGCAAGACAAATGCCATCAAGGCACATTGCCAGCCAAACGACAGTTCACACACACCGCCAGACACCTGACATCCACACAGACCACTAGCCAAGCGACAGTCCACGTACACTGCAAGCCAAGCACTAGTGCACACACACTGCCAGGTTAGCGCAAGTTATCATGCACCGCCAGCAAAATGCACGTTCACATGCAGCCAGCCAAATGCCAGTGCACACAGATCATCAGCCAAACTCCAGTTCACACATACATAGAAACTTTTGCTAGTGTCTAGTAGTTTTCTGCCCCCTTGGGAGCAGATGAGCCTACAAATATCACTGATCAATTACCACTGACATTAGCATGCCCATTCTGGTCAGCCCCCACCCCTCTCTTAGATAGGAGAAACAATCCCTGGTATCTAGTGTGCTTTCTGTCCCCTTGCGGGGAATATCGGGGGTAATAGCCCCCATCAACCTCCCAGGCAGAAGCAGCCAAAGTGTGTTCACAAAAAAAGGGGAGCAAACCAGACATGCCTACAAACCTTTCTCTGGTGCCTAGTGGGCTTTCTGCACCCCCGCTATTGCTTGAATCACCCCCGGGGGGCAGAAAGACTGGGGCTATTTTTTAGGGATGAGGGGGCTTTGGCATCACCCATTATGGGCAGCCCAAACTTATCTTTTATTTTTTTTAAATCCCTGGTGTCTATTGGGCTTTCTGCTCCTTCAGGGGTAGATTGGGGGTAATAACCTCCATCTGCCCCTTCAAGGCAAGCAGGAAGACTATCACTTTCTGTTTGGGGGTGGGGACATTGGCTTACCCTATTTGGGTAGCCCCAACCACTACATATCCAAATCAAACAAATGCTGGTGTCTAGTGGGCTTTCTGCCCACTAGACACTGGACAATAGTACCTTCATCTGCCCCACACAAGGGGACAAAGGCTTCTGTTTTTATGATTGTGGGTGGGGGCATGGTCCTGCCCATTGTGGGCAGTCCCCATCCCCATTTTAAAATAAAAATAAAATCCCTGGTGTCTAGTGGGCTCTCTGCCCCCCTAGGGGGAAGAACAGGGGTAATAATCCCGATCTACCCCCAAGGGGTGACAGAAAGACTGTCCCTTTTGTTTTGGGGGATGGGGACATTAGTATACCCATTCTGGGCAGCCCCCATCCCTCTCTTAGATAGGAGAAAACATTCCTGGTATCTAGTGGGCTTTCTGCCGCCTTGCGGGGCAGTACAAAAGGGGGTGGTGATGGGCGGAGCATCTGAACCAATCAAACACTCGCACCCAGTCAAAAGATCTGGGTTTGATCCATCACCGTTCTTTAGCCCACTCTGCCACCCCAGTTCAGACATGGCTATATGCAAATCAGTCGACCCTGTGCCTCATGGTACCAGTCCAGCCCGAACTGCCAAGCCATGCTTTCCCTAGACCAGAAACAAGCTTCCGAGGACTGGTTTCTGGCATTACAGCCACCTTCAGCCCGGCTTGCTTGAATCCAGTGGAAAAGTGAGCAAGGGACTCACATCTGAGCATACCCTGCCACACTTATGGCGGCCAAAGCAGTACAAAAGGGGGCGGTGATGGACGGAGCATCTGAACCAATAAAACACTCACACCCAGTCAAAAGATCTGGGTTTGATCCATCACCGTTCTTTAGCCCACTCTGCCACCCCAGTTCAGACATGGCTATATGCAAATCAGTCTGACCCTGTGCCTCATGGGAACAGTCCAGCCCGAACTGCCAAGCCATGCCTTCCCTGGACCGGAAACAAGCTTCCGAGGACCGGTTTCTGGCATTACAGCCGTCTTCAGCCCGGCTTGCTTGAATCCAGTGGGAAAGTGAGCAAGGGACTCACGTCTGAGCATACCCTGCCACACTTATGGCGGCCAAAGCAGTACAAAAGGGGGTGGTGATGGACAGAGCATCTGAACCAATCAAACACTCACACCCAGTCAAAAGATCTGGGTTTGATCCATCACCGTTCTTTAGCCCACTCTGCAACCCCAGTTCAGACATGGCTATATGCAAATCAGTCTGACCCTGTGCCTCATGGTAACAGTCCAGCCCGAATTGCCAAGCCATGCCTTCCCTGGACCGGAAACAAGCTTCAGAGGACCGGTTTCTGGCATTACAGCCGTCTTCAGCCAAGTTTGCTTGAATCCAGTGGCAAAATGAGCAAGGGACTCACGTCTGAGCATACCCTGCCACACTTATGGCGGCCAAAGCAGTACAAAAGGGGGTGGTGATGGACGGAGCATCTGAACCAATCAAACACTCACACCCAGTCAAAAGATCTGGGTTTGATCCATCACCGTTCTTTAGCACACTCTGCCACCCCAGTTCAGACATGGCAATATGGAAATCAGTCTGACCCCGTGCCTCATGGGAACAGTCCACCCCGAAATGCCAAGCCATGCCTTCCCTGGACCGGAAACAAGCTTCAGATGACTGGTTTCTGGCATTACAGCCGTCTTCAGCCCGGCTCGCTTGAATCCAGTGGCAAAGTGAGCAAGGCACTCACGTCTGAGCATACCCTGCCACACTTATGGCGGCCAAAGCAGTACAAAAGGGGGTGGTAATGGACGGAGCATCTGAACCAATCAAACACTCACACCCAGTCAAAAGATCTGGGTTTGATCCATCACCGTTCTTTAGCCCACTCTGCCACCCCAGTTCAGACATGGCTATATGCAAATCAGTTTGACCCTGTGCCTCATGGGAACAGTCCAGCCTGAACTGCCAAGCCATGCCTTCCCTGGACCGGAAACAAGCTTCCGATTACCTGTTTCTGGCATTACAGCCGTCTTCAGCAAGGCTTGCTTGAATCCAGTAGCAAAGTGAGCAAGGCACTCACGTCTGAGCATGCCCTGCCACACTTATGGCGGCCAAAGCAGTACATAAGGGGGTGGTGATGGACGGAGCATCTGAACCAATCAAACACTCACACCCAGTCAAAAGATTTGGGTTTGATCCATCACCGTTCTTTATCCCACTCTGCCACCCCAGTTCAGACATGGCTATATGGAAATCAGTCTAACCCTGTGCCTCATGGGAACAATCCCGCCCGAACTGCCAAGCCATGCCTTCCCTGGACCGGAAACAAGATTCAGAGGACCGGTTTATGGCATTACAGCCGTCTTCAGCCCGGGTTGCTTGAATCCAGTGGCAAAGTGAGCAAGGGACTCACGTCTGAGCGGATGTATGACATTACAACGCATGCTTTTACATCGCATGCTTTTACAACGCGGTTTTACAACGCATACTCTTACAACGCATAGTGCTTTTACGCGCTGGATAGTGAATTGTTTAATTTACTATTCCAACTCCAGTCTCCGTGGATAGTAGGGAAGGTGTTGGATAGTACATTAAACATATTCCCTATCCTAGAGCGCCCCCCAGCGCAATGCATTGTAATGGTTTGCGTTGTAAAAATGCGTTGTAAAGGCACTGCGTGGTAAAAGTTGTGTTGTAAAGGCTGTTTACCCGTCTGAGCATACCCTGCCACACTTATGGCGGCCAAAGCAGTACAAAAGGGGGTGGTGATGGACAGAGCATCTGAACCAATCAAACACTCACACCCAGTCAAAAGATCTGGGTTTGATCCATCACCGTTCTTTAGCCCACTCTGCAACCCCAGTTCAGACATGGCTATATGCAAATCAGTCTGACCCTGTGCCTCATGGTAACAGTCCAGCCCGAATTGCCAAGCCATGCCTTCCCTGGACCGGAAACAAGCTTCAGAGGACCGGTTTCTGGCATTACAGCCGTCTTCAGCCAAGTTTGCTTGAATCCAGTGGCAAAATGAGCAAGGGACTCACGTCTGAGCATACCCTGCCACACTTATGGCGGCCAAAGCAGTACAAAAGGGGGTGGTGATGGACGGAGCATCTGAACCAATCAAACACTCACACCCAGTCAAAAGATCTGGGTTTGATCCATCACCGTTCTTTAGCACACTCTGCCACCCCAGTTCAGACATGGCAATATGGAAATCAGTCTGACCCCGTGCCTCATGGGAACAGTCCACCCCGAAATGCCAAGCCATGCCTTCCCTGGACCGGAAACAAGCTTCAGATGACTGGTTTCTGGCATTACAGCCGTCTTCAGCCCGGCTCGCTTGAATCCAGTGGCAAAGTGAGCAAGGCACTCACGTCTGAGCATACCCTGCCACACTTATGGCGGCCAAAGCAGTACAAAAGGGGGTGGTAATGGACGGAGCATCTGAACCAATCAAACACTCACACCCAGTCAAAAGATCTGGGTTTGATCCATCACCGTTCTTTAGCCCACTCTGCCACCCCAGTTCAGACATGGCTATATGCAAATCAGTCTGACCCTGTGCCTCATGGGAACAGTCCAGCCTGAACTGCGAAGCCATGCCTTCCCTGGACCGGAAACAAGCTTCCGAGGACCGGTTTCTGGCATTACAGCCGTCTTAAGCCCGGCTTGCTTGAATCCAGTGGCAAAGTGAGCATGGGACTCACGTCTGAGCATACCCTGCCACACTTATGGCGGCCAAAGCAGTACAAAAGGGGGTGGTGATGGACGGAGCATCTGAACCAATCAAACACTCACACCCAGTCAAAAGATCTGGGTTTGATCCATCACCGTTCTTTAGCCCACTCTGCCACCCCAGTTCAGACATGGCTATATGCAAATCAGTTTGACCCTGTGCCTCATGGGAACAGTCCAGCCCGAACTGCCAAGCCATGCCTTCCCTGGACCGGAAACAAGCTTCCGATTACCTGTTTCTGGCATTACAGCCGTCTTCAGCAAGGCTTGCTTGAATCCAGTAGCAAAGTGAGCAAGGCACTCACGTCTGAGCATGCCCTGCCACACTTATGGCGGCCAAAGCAGTACATAAGGGGGTGGTGATGGACGGAGCATCTGAACCAATCAAACACTCACACCCAGTCAAAAGATTTGGGTTTGATCCATCACCGTTCTTTATCCCACTCTGCCACCCCAGTTCAGACATGGCTATATGGAAATCAGTCTAACCCTGTGCCTCATGGGAACAATCCCGCCCGAACTGCCAAGCCATGCCTTCCCTGGACCGGAAACAAGATTCAGAGGACCGGTTTATGGCATTACAGCCGTCTTCAGCCCGGGTTGCTTGAATCCAGTGGCAAAGTGAGCAAGGGACTCACGTCTGAGCGGATGTATGACATTACAACGCATGCTTTTACATCGCATGCTTTTACAACGCGGTTTTTACAACGCATACTCTTACAACGCATAGTGCTTTTACGCGCTGGATAGTGAATTGTTTAATTTACTATTCCAACTCCAGTCTCCGTGGATAGTAGGGAAGGTGTTGGATAGTACATTAAACATATTCCCTATCCTAGAGCGCCCCCCAGCGCAATGCATTGTAATGGTTTGCGTTGTAAAAATGCGTTGTAAAGGCACTGCGTGGTAAAAGTTGTGTTGTAAAGGCTGTTTACCCGTCTGAGCATACCCTGCCACACTTATGGCGGCCAAAGCAGTACAAAAGGGGGTGGTGATGGACGGAGCATCTGAACCAATCAAACACTCACACCCAGTCAAAAGATCTGGGTTTGATCCATCACCGTTCTTTAGCCCTCTCTGCCACCCCAGTTCAGACATGGCTATATGCAAATCAGTCTGACCCTGTGCCTCATGGGAACAGTCCAGCCCGAACTGCCAAGCCATGCCTTCCCTGGACCGGAAACAAGCTTCCGAGGACCGGTTTCTGGCATTACAGCCGTCTTCAGCTCGGCGTGCTTGAATCCAGTGGCAAAGTGAGCAAGGGACTCACATCTGAGCATACCCTGCCACACTTATGGCGGCCAAAGCAGTACAAAAGGGGGTGGTGATGGACGGAGCATCTGAACCAATCAAACACTCACAACCAGTCAAAAGATCTGGGTTTGATCCATCACCGTTCTTTAGCCAACTCTGCCACCCCAGTTCAGACATGGCTATATGGAAATCAGTCTGACCCTGTGCCTCATGGGAACAGTCCAGCCCGAACTGCCAAGCCATACCTTCCCTGGACCGGAAACAAGCTTCCGATTACCTGTTTCTGGCATTACAGCCGTCTTCAGCAAGGCTTGCTTGAATCCAGTAGCAAAGTGAGCAAGGCACTCACGTCTGAGCATGCCCTGCCACACTTATGGCGGCCAAAGCAGTACATAAGGGGGTGGTGATGGACGGAGCATCTGAACCAATCAAACACTCACACCCAGTCAAAAGATTTGGGTTTGATCCATCACCGTTCTTTATCCCACTCTGCCACCCCAGTTCAGACATGGCTATATGGAAATCAGTCTAACCCTGTGCCTCATGGGAACAATCCCGCCCGAACTGCCAAGCCATGCCTTCCCTGGACCGGAAACAAGATTCAGAGGACCGGTTTATGGCATTACAGCCGTCTTCAGCCCGGGTTGCTTGAATCCAGTGGCAAAGTGAGCAAGGGACTCACGTCTGAGCGGATGTATGACATTACAACGCATGCTTTTACATCGCATGCTTTTACAACGCGGTTTTTACAACGCATACTCTTACAACGCATAGTGCTTTTACGCGCTGGATAGTGAATTGTTTAATTTACTATTCCAACTCCAGTCTCCGTGGATAGTAGGGAAGGTGTTGGATAGTACATTAAACATATTCCCTATCCTAGAGCGCCCCCCAGCGCAATGCATTGTAATGGTTTGCGTTGTAAAAATGCGTTGTAAAGGCACTGCGTGGTAAAAGTTGGGTTGTAAAGGCTGTTTACCCGTCTGAGCATACCCTGCCACACTTATGGCGGCCAAAGCAGTACAAAAGGGGGTGGTGATGGACAGAGCATCTGAACCAATCAAACACTCACACCCAGTCAAAAGATCTGGGTTTGATCCATCACCGTTCTTTAGCCCACTCTGCAACCCCAGTTCAGACATGGCTATATGCAAATCAGTCTGACCCTGTGCCTCATGGTAACAGTCCAGCCCGAATTGCCAAGCCATGCCTTCCCTGGACCGGAAACAAGCTTCAGAGGACCGGTTTCTGGCATTACAGCCGTCTTCAGCCAAGTTTGCTTGAATCCAGTGGCAAAATGAGCAAGGGACTCACGTCTGAGCATACCCTGCCACACTTATGGCGGCCAAAGCAGTACAAAAGGGGGTGGTGATGGACGGAGCATCTGAACCAATCAAACACTCACACCCAGTCAAAAGATCTGGGTTTGATCCATCACCGTTCTTTAGCACACTCTGCCACCCCAGTTCAGACATGGCAATATGGAAATCAGTCTGACCCCGTGCCTCATGGGAACAGTCCACCCCGAAATGCCAAGCCATGCCTTCCCTGGACCGGAAACAAGCTTCAGATGACTGGTTTCTGGCATTACAGCCGTCTTCAGCCCGGCTCGCTTGAATCCAGTGGCAAAGTGAGCAAGGCACTCACGTCTGAGCATACCCTGCCACACTTATGGCGGCCAAAGCAGTACAAAAGGGGGTGGTAATGGACGGAGCATCTGAACCAATCAAACACTCACACCCAGTCAAAAGATCTGGGTTTGATCCATCACCGTTCTTTAGCCCACTCTGCCACCCCAGTTCAGACATGGCTATATGCAAATCAGTCTGACCCTGTGCCTCATGGGAACAGTCCAGCCTGAACTGCGAAGCCATGCCTTCCCTGGACCGGAAACAAGCTTCCGAGGACCGGTTTCTGGCATTACAGCCGTCTTAAGCCCGGCTTGCTTGAATCCAGTGGCAAAGTGAGCATGGGACTCACGTCTGAGCATACCCTGCCACACTTATGGCGGCCAAAGCAGTACAAAAGGGGGTGGTGATGGACGGAGCATCTGAACCAATCAAACACTCACACCCAGTCAAAAGATCTGGGTTTGATCCATCACCGTTCTTTAGCCCACTCTGCCACCCCAGTTCAGACATGGCTATATGCAAATCAGTTTGACCCTGTGCCTCATGGGAACAGTCCAGCCCGAACTGCCAAGCCATGCCTTCCCTGGACCGGAAACAAGCTTCCGATTACCTGTTTCTGGCATTACAGCCGTCTTCAGCAAGGCTTGCTTGAATCCAGTAGCAAAGTGAGCAAGGCACTCACGTCTGAGCATGCCCTGCCACACTTATGGCGGCCAAAGCAGTACATAAGGGGGTGGTGATGGACGGAGCATCTGAACCAATCAAACACTCACACCCAGTCAAAAGATTTGGGTTTGATCCATCACCGTTCTTTATCCCACTCTGCCACCCCAGTTCAGACATGGCTATATGGAAATCAGTCTAACCCTGTGCCTCATGGGAACAATCCCGCCCGAACTGCCAAGCCATGCCTTCCCTGGACCGGAAACAAGATTCAGAGGACCGGTTTATGGCATTACAGCCGTCTTCAGCCCGGGTTGCTTGAATCCAGTGGCAAAGTGAGCAAGGGACTCACGTCTGAGCGGATGTATGACATTACAACGCATGCTTTTACATCGCATGCTTTTACAACGCGGTTTTTACAACGCATACTCTTACAACGCATAGTGCTTTTACGCGCTGGATAGTGAATTGTTTAATTTACTATTCCAACTCCAGTCTCCGTGGATAGTAGGGAAGGTGTTGGATAGTACATTAAACATATTCCCTATCCTAGAGCGCCCCCCAGCGCAATGCATTGTAATGGTTTGCGTTGTAAAAATGCGTTGTAAAGGCACTGCGTGGTAAAAGTTGGGTTGTAAAGGCTGTTTACCCGTCTGAGCATACCCTGCCACACTTATGGCGGCCAAAGCAGTACAAAAGGGGGTGGTGATGGACAGAGCATCTGAACCAATCAAACACTCACACCCAGTCAAAAGATCTGGGTTTGATCCATCACCGTTCTTTAGCCCACTCTGCAACCCCAGTTCAGACATGGCTATATGCAAATCAGTCTGACCCTGTGCCTCATGGTAACAGTCCAGCCCGAATTGCCAAGCCATGCCTTCCCTGGACCGGAAACAAGCTTCAGAGGACCGGTTTCTGGCATTACAGCCGTCTTCAGCCAAGTTTGCTTGAATCCAGTGGCAAAATGAGCAAGGGACTCACGTCTGAGCATACCCTGCCACACTTATGGCGGCCAAAGCAGTACAAAAGGGGGTGGTGATGGACGGAGCATCTGAACCAATCAAACACTCACACCCAGTCAAAAGATCTGGGTTTGATCCATCACCGTTCTTTAGCACACTCTGCCACCCCAGTTCAGACATGGCAATATGGAAATCAGTCTGACCCCGTGCCTCATGGGAACAGTCCACCCCGAAATGCCAAGCCATGCCTTCCCTGGACCGGAAACAAGCTTCAGATGACTGGTTTCTGGCATTACAGCCGTCTTCAGCCCGGCTCGCTTGAATCCAGTGGCAAAGTGAGCAAGGCACTCACCTCTGAGCATACCCTGCCACACTTATGGCGGCCAAAGCAGTACAAAAGGGGGTGGTAATGGACGGAGCATCTGAACCAATCAAACACTCACACCCAGTCAAAAGATCTGGGTTTGATCCATCACCGTTCTTTAGCCCACTCTGCCACCCCAGTTCAGACATGGCTATATGCAAATCAGTCTGACCCTGTGCCTCATGGGAACAGTCCAGCCTGAACTGCGAAGCCATGCCTTCCCTGGACCGGAAACAAGCTTCCGAGGACCGGTTTCTGGCATTACAGCCGTCTTAAGCCCGGCTTGCTTGAATCCAGTGGCAAAGTGAGCATGGGACTCACGTCTGAGCATACCCTGCCACACTTATGGCGGCCAAAGCAGTACAAAAGGGGGTGGTGATGGACGGAGCATCTGAACCAATCAAACACTCACACCCAGTCAAAAGATCTGGGTTTGATCCATCACCGTTCTTTAGCCCACTCTGCCACCCCAGTTCAGACATGGCTATATGCAAATCAGTTTGACCCTGTGCCTCATGGGAACAGTCCAGCCCGAACTGCCAAGCCATGCCTTCCCTGGACCGGAAACAAGCTTCCGATTACCTGTTTCTGGCATTACAGCCGTCTTCAGCAAGGCTTGCTTGAATCCAGTAGCAAAGTGAGCAAGGCACTCACGTCTGAGCATGCCCTGCCACACTTATGGCGGCCAAAGCAGTACATAAGGGGGTGGTGATGGACGGAGCATCTGAACCAATCAAACACTCACACCCAGTCAAAAGATTTGGGTTTGATCCATCACCGTTCTTTATCCCACTCTGCCACCCCAGTTCAGACATGGCTATATGGAAATCAGTCTAACCCTGTGCCTCATGGGAACAATCCCGCCCGAACTGCCAAGCCATGCCTTCCCTGGACCGGAAACAAGATTCAGAGGACCGGTTTATGGCATTACAGCCGTCTTCAGCCCGGGTTGCTTGAATCCAGTGGCAAAGTGAGCAAGGGACTCACGTCTGAGCGGATGTATGACATTACAACGCATGCTTTTACATCGCATGCTTTTACAACGCGGTTTTTACAACGCATACTCTTACAACGCATAGTGCTTTTACGCGCTGGATAGTGAATTGTTTAATTTACTATTCCAACTCCAGTCTCCGTGGATAGTAGGGAAGGTGTTGGATAGTACATTAAACATATTCCCTATCCTAGAGCGCCCCCCAGCGCAATGCATTGTAATGGTTTGCGTTGTAAAAATGCGTTGTAAAGGCACTGCGTGGTAAAAGTTGTGTTGTAAAGGCTGTTTACCCGTCTGAGCATACCCTGCCACACTTATGGCGGCCAAAGCAGTACAAAAGGGGGTGGTGATGGACGGAGCATCTGAACCAATCAAACACTCACACCCAGTCAAAAGATCTGGGTTTGATCCATCACCGTTCTTTAGCCCTCTCTGCCACCCCAGTTCAGACATGGCTATATGCAAATCAGTCTGACCCTGTGCCTCATGGGAACAGTCCAGCCCGAACTGCCAAGCCATGCCTTCCCTGGACCGGAAACAAGCTTCCGAGGACCGGTTTCTGGCATTACAGCCGTCTTCAGCTCGGCGTGCTTGAATCCAGTGGCAAAGTGAGCAAGGGACTCACATCTGAGCATACCCTGCCACACTTATGGCGGCCAAAGCAGTACAAAAGGGGGTGGTGATGGACGGAGCATCTGAACCAATCAAACACTCACAACCAGTCAAAAGATCTGGGTTTGATCCATCACCGTTCTTTAGCCAACTCTGCCACCCCAGTTCAGACATGGCTATATGGAAATCAGTCTGACCCTGTGCCTCATGGGAACAGTCCAGCCCGAACTGCCAAGCCATACCTTCCCTGGACCGGAAACAAGCTTCCGATGACCGGTTTCTGGCATTACAGCCGTCTTCAGCCCGGCTTGCTTGAATCCAGTGGCAAAGTGAGCAAGGCACTCACGTCTGAGCATACCCTGCCACACTTATGGCGGCCAAAGCAGTACAAAAGGGGGTGGTGATGGAGGGAGCATCTGAACCAATCAAACACTCACACCCAGTCAAAAGATCTGGGTTTGATCCATCACCGTTCTTTAGCCCACTCTGCCACCCCAGTTCAGAAATGGATATATGCAAATCAGTCTGACCCTGTGCCTCATGGGAACAGTCCAGCCCGAACTGCCAAGCCATGTCTTCCCTGGACCGGAAACAGGCATCTTGGGACCGATGTCGAGCTAACAGCCCTCATCAGCCAAGCTAGCTTGAATCCAGTGGCAAAGTGAGCAAGGTACTCACGTCTGGCATACCCTCCCAACTAAGGGTGAACAAAGCAAAAACAAGGAGATGATGGACGGAGTGCTGAAACTTTTCAGAACTCACTCCCAGTCACAGATCTGGATTGAATCCATCATCGTTCTTTAGCTCACTTTGCCACCCCAGTTAAGACACAGCTAAATGCAAATAAGACTTGACCCTATGCCTGATGGGAACAGTCCAGACCGAACTGCCAAGCCATGTCTTCCCTGGACAGCAAACAGGCATCCTGGGACCGGTTTCGGGCTAACATCCCTCCTCAGCCAGGCTAGCTTGAATCCAGTGGCAAAGTGAGCAAGACACCCACGTCTGGGCATACCCTGCCAACTAAGGGCGAACGAAGCAAACACAAGGAGATGATGGACGGAGCGCTGAAACTTTTCAGGCACTCACCCCCAGTCACATATCTGGGTTGAATCCATCATCGGTCTTTAGCTCACTATGCAACCCCAGTTCAGACACAGCTATATGCAAATCAGTCTTGACCTTGTGCCTCATGAGAACTGGCAAGACCGAACTGCCAAGCCAGGTCTCCCTGGACCAGAAACAAGCATCCCGGGACCAGTTTCGGGCTAATAGCCCTCATCAGCCAGGCTAACTTGAATCCAGTGGCAAAGTGAGCAAGGGACCCATGTCTGGGTATACCCTGCTAACTTAGGGCGAACGAAGCAAACACCAGGAGATGATTGACGGAGCACTGAAACTTTGCAGACACTCACTCCCAGTCACAGATCTGGGTTGACACAAAAAGGGGAGCAAACCGGACATGCCTATAAATATAGTTCTGGTGCCTAGTGGGTTTCCTGCACCCCGGCTATTGCATGCATTTCCCCCGGGGGCACAAAGACTGGGGTTTTTTTTTTAGATGAGGGGGCATTGGCATCACCCATTATGGGCAGCCCAGCACCCATCTTTTATAAAAAAAAACTGGTGTCTAGTGGGCTTTCTGCTCCCCCAGGGGTAGATCGGGGGTAATAACAAACATCTGCCCCCTCAAGGCCGGCAGGAAGACTGTCCCTTTATGTTAGGGGCTGGGGCCATTGGCATGCCCATTTTGGGCAGCCCCCACCCCTACATATCCAAAACAAACAATCACTGGTGTCAAGTGGGCTTTCTACCCCGGGGGGCTAGATCTGGATGCTAGTACCCTTATCTGCCCCACACAGGGGCAGAAAGCCTTCAGTTTTTTTAATTGTGGGTCGGGCATGGCCTTGCCCATTGTGGACTGACCTCATCCCCATTTTAAAATTAAAATAAAATCCCTGGTGTCTAGTGGGCTTTCTGCCCCCTTTGGGGGGAAGAACAAGGGTAATAAACTGGATCTGCCCCCAAGAGGGGGGGCAGGAAGACTGTCGCTTTTGTTTTTGGGGTGGGGACATTAGCATGCCCATTCAGGGCAGCCCCCCACCCCTCTCTTAGATAGGAGGAAAATCCCTGGTATCTAGTGGGCTCTCTGCAGAGCCGGACTGGGTACCAGGCGTTTTGGTGTGTCGCCAAGCTGGGGGCTGATTTTGTTGATGGGGACCTGCGTGTGTTTGAAACCATTCATTTGTCTTTGTTTATTTAGAAGCACATGCAGGTCCCCATCAATTAAATCAGCCCCCACCGCAGTGAAGTCAGCCCCCAGCTTGGCAGCACACCAATACGCCCGGTAGCCAATCCGGCCCTGGCTCTCTGCCCTCTTGCAGGGCAGATCAGGGGTAATAACCCCCATCCAACTCCCAGGCAGAACCAGCAAAAATGTGTTCACAAAAAAAGGGGAGAAAATCAGACATACCTATAAACATATCTCTGTTGAATAGTGGACTTTCTGCACCCTCGCTATTGCATGCATCTCCCCGGGGGGGGGGGAAGAAAGACTGGGGCTATGTTTTGAGATGAGGGGGGCATTGGCATCACCCATTATGGGCAGCCCATTCCCATCTTTTAGTTTAAAAAATCCCTGGTGTCAAGTGGGCTTTCTGCTCCCCCAGGGGTAGATCGGGGGTAATAACCTCCATTTGCCCCTCACGGCGGGCAGGAAGACTGGCCCTTTCTGTTAGGGGGTGGTGCCATTGGTATGCCCATTTTGGGCAGCCCCCACCCCTATATATACAAAACAAACAATCACTGGTGTCTAGTGGGCTTTCTGCTCCCCCAGGGGTAGATCAAGGGTAATAACCTCCATTTGCCCCACACGGTGGGCAGGAAGACTGTCCCTTTCTGTTAGGGGGTGGTGCCATTGGCATGCCCATTTTGGGCAGCCCCCACCCCTACATATCCAAAACAAACAATCACTGGTGTCAAGTGGGCTTTCTGCCACAGGGGACTAGATCTGGATGCTAGTACCCTCATCTGATCCACACAGGGGCAGAAAGACTTCAGTTTTTGGAATTGTGTGCGGGGCACAACTTTGCCCATTGTGGACTGACCCCATCCCCATTGTAAAATAAAAATAAAATCCCTGTTGTCTAGTGGGCTTTCTGCCCCCCTCCTGGGGGGAAGAACAGGGGGAATAAACTGGATCTGCCCCCAAGACGGGGGCAGGAAGACTGTCCATTTTGTTCACAAAAAAGGGGAGAAAAACAGACATGCCTATAAACATATCTCTGCATCACCCATTATGGGCAGCCCACACCCATCTTCTATTTAAAAAATCCCTGGTGTCTAGTGGGCTTTCTGCTCCCCCAGGTGTAAATCAGGGGTAATAACCTCGATCTGCCCCCTCAAGGCGGGCAGGTAGCTCTTTCCTAGTTCCTGAGGCTGAATAAAAAATCAAACTGCAGAAGGATTTCTAATATCGTGCCTTGGACATAACAAGTACGTCCTTGACAACGGAGCGCTACAGCCTTGGACTTAACAGCTTGTTTATGTACAAAAGGCAATGCAGGTAAGCATTAGCAACATTTTGAAAAATGAAATGAAAGAGGGACATAATAGAATTAATTCATGTAATAGCAATCTTATGTGTTTAGAGGAGTTCTGACAACTTTTGAGCCCGTTGCCACTGCACCTGCTCCACCATTCAAATAATGACCCTGTTACCTGCAAGATAACTGCATGTGTGACTGCCTGTTTAGTAGTTACATTTTGCAATATTTGGTGTTTAGAGAGGTTACCTATAGTATTGGGCAAGTTGCAATTGAGTCCCAAGAAGATCAATCGTCCATTTGGATTAAGTCCTTGCTAAAATCTTTAGATCAAGCTATAAAAGCTCTGAACTTTCAATCTAATAAAATGGAGGTGCAGATAGATCTTATTACCTTGGTGGCAGGCCACATTGCGGGCATAAACTCAAAAATGGATGCACTTACCTCCCTATTAAGAAACCAAGGGAAACTAGTAGCCGAACCTGAGTTTAATAAAAAACAGCTCTGTTGCGGTTGTGGTCCAATAATCGAAAAACTAGCAAGTTTGCCAACAATTCTGACGGACATTTTGCGGGAAGCAAGACAACATCACAACACAGTTGAAAAGACCACAAAATCTCCCCCAGAAAAATCAGGTCAATTTCAAAGGAGCATTCAATCAGCAATCACCTGAAAGTCTCAGACCACATTTTAAGGGAAGCGGGGCTAGAAAGATCAGTACAAGTACAGGAATTAGCATCATCCTTTCAAATTACAAGTGAAGAAGACAAAATTGCCGTAAAAGAGGCCAAAACAGTAACCAAGAGACAAAAGAAAAAGGCCAGGAAAGCTAGGCTAAAGTACAAACAGCAACAACCCTCAGATCCAGGGAAGCTGTTTTCAATTTTCAACGTAAACTCCGCCCAGGTCTCTAATTCTGACTGTCCCGCTATGTCTCAAGACGGCAAGGTAAGCTTAACTCAGACGCCTGTGAATCAAGAGTCCCAACTTCAACGGAGGGTGGACAAACCCAGGCTGAGTTCACCCACAACATCGGTTAACCATCACAGCACAACGAATTTGGTATTATTTGAAGCTCCCAGCGGCCTAACGGTAAATCCGTCAGTACCGAAAAACATCTGGATTCATACGGAAGGAATCACCGAAAATGGATCACCAGAGCAAACAACGGCCAGTAAAATTGTGGGCGACCACATAGGGGGACAAGGGCAGTTTAACCTGCCCAACAATAAAAGTCCGCAGCCCACTGGAAAACAGACTAGTCGTCAGAAATCTGGATCCATCCTAAAAATTAAGTCAGGAGAATCTAATGGACCACAGCTAAAAACCGTACCTTCCCGCTTGTGTGTTACTATTTCGGAAAAACACCGCACCTGTGCCCTAACAAAAACTCGACATAATTCTCCTGCAAAGGGTTACCATAATCAAGGTACAGATCAAAGCACAACTGATCTGACGCCGTCAGCAATTATGGACCAGGGGCAAGAGTCCTCCGCATCATCTCCCAAACCCAATGGTTTTATAAAGCCCCAACAGTCTACAGACGATAAAAAAATCCTTCTCCATTCCGAAATAACACCTCACAAATTAACATTCATCCCGGAATACTCATCAAAGGGGCCTCAGGACTTTTTAAACCGGGGCAATCTGCTAAGATTATTCCAGGAAATAGAGGAGTTAAACGAGATAACCTCTCAGGACCTTCGGTCCGTTGAATTTAAAAGAATCCCCCAGCACATAGAATCTGAAGTCACCGTCACAACGTGGGCTTCAAAAGCCACTGCTGACAAAATATTCTCCACAAGAGATCACTTTGAAGCATGGGGAATTTCACTTTTAAGAAATACAATCCCAAGATACCCATTTCCGTTACAAAAAATCTCCCATAAAGAAACAAGGGGTATCGGGGAAAAATGTCCGCCTTTCTCTTGCCTACTAGGAGCCCGTACTACCTCTCCAGCCAATGCAAGCGTAGCGGAAGAGGTAAACTTGACAGACTACAATCATCCAAATAGGCAGCCCGGTCGGGACACAACAGATTGGTCCTGGGTCCCAAGGTTCCTGTGTAAAAAGAAACCCTAACACGGAGAAAAATTCCTCCCGGTCTCCATGTAGGAGGAAGGAAGCGCAAAGTGCTAAAACTACTTCAACAAAAATCTCAGTATGTACATGGAACGTACATGGTTTCCACGAAATGGAGCTGGACCATGAAACCCAACTCTTTTTTTCCAACCAAGATATAATCCTGATTCAGGAGACGTGGAAATTAGCACCAAGTGTTATACCAGGTTTCAAGACCCACTACATCCCCGCAGAAAGACACTCAAATTTTGGCCACCCCCGGGGTGGTTTATCAACTCACATCACTCAAAAATTTGACTGGTCTTCAGAAGCACTGGATGTAGGATTAAACTGGGTACAAGTGATCAGAATCACTGAATCTATGTCAGTCGGGCACAAAAAATGGCAAATTATAATCCTTAATGTTTATATCCATCCTGACCGTAAGTTACAACAAGGAAAACAAATGTGTCTGACGTCGCTGATTAAAACGATGCAAAAAACCTACAAAGGATGTCCTCTATTAATCTCAGGGGACTTTAACTGTGATCTCAATGGAAAATTGAGGGCAAAAGAAATCATGCGACTGCCCAAAGGAAGCCCTGGGTTAGCCTTCGACCCAAAAGCTCTGGGTCTGACAGTTCTAAATGGCAACACGACGGGGGACAGGCCGGCAGGCGTTACGTTCCTGAGCGGTAGGGTCCATTCAACAATAGATTATACAATAGTAAGTGACGATTTAATCCCAGACATTGACACCTTCAAAATCGTCCAACGATCAGAAAGTGACCATTTCCCCCAAATAACTTCCCTAAACACTGCGCCCAACTTGGCACCGAAATTAGCAAGCCTGCTTCACCAAGCCACCAAATTTAACTTAAAGAAACTAAAATGGAGAGGAGAAACACTGGAAAAAATTCAGTGCGCCGCAGTGGCTCGCAAATCCGAGTTAGGGCTGCAAAAAAAGGAGGATCTGGTAAAAAACTGGGAGCTATTGGTCTTGGACCTTCTTCATAAATTTCCTGCAACTTCAGGTGTACGGAGTAAGTCCACCGCTAAAAAGGAGCCCTGGTTTTCCAACGAACTAAGAACAAAGAAAAGGAGGGTAGCAAATGCGGTTTGTCACCTTGCATGGAACAAAAAGCTGGGGTTACCAACAAATAGGGGGGTTCTGACGGAAGCCAGAAGCACCTACAGGAAGGCTTTAAACATTGCAAAATCTGCCTATAAAGAGAAGTTGTGGAATAGATTGTTAAGTGCCGGAAAACATCCCAATAGTCGTGAATTTTGGGGCATCATCAACGACCTAAACAAAGGACAAAAACTCTACCAGGAAGCGGGAGTAGGAGCGGACGCTTGGTCTCAACATGTGCAATCCCTTTACTGCATAAGAACAGTAGGCCTTCGAAAAAATACGCAGGCCATAAATACAGTAGAGAATGGCCAGTTGGAAATCTACAATCCAGGCACAGAAAGAACGATGACAAAGGATTGTGCAAAAGAGGAAATGATAGACCCTGAATTGACTACTAGTGGGGAACTGTGTAAAATCATTATTAGGCTAAAGGCTGAAGGAGCACCGGGCCCGAATGGACTGCCCAATGCCATTTTTAAACATAACCCGGTATTTTGGGCAGAAATCCTGACACCTTTGTTCAACCAAATCTATCGAGATTTACAGGTTCCTGCATCATGGAAGGGCAACGTGATACACCCAATATTTAAACAAGGTGATCATGGTAACCCTACAAATTACCGACTTATATCGTTGATAGATGTGGAAGCCAAGCTCTATGCCTCTTGTATCCTCCTTAAGCTGCAAGACTGGATAGAAGAATCTCAGAGAATCCCCTGGTTCCAGACGGGATTTAGGAGGGATATGGGGACACTCACCAACTTAACTTGCCTATCAGTACTAATGGACAGAATAGCAGTAAAGGGCGCACGATTATACGCCTGTTTTGTAGACATCAAATCTGCATTCGACAGAGTAAATCGAGAGCGTCTATGGGAAAAACTGCAGCTTTGGGGGACGCCTGCAAAATTAATACAGGCAATAAAAACTTTGCACGAAGATACATGGGCAAAGGTTAAATTGGGAGACGGAGCGTATACAACAAGGAACATACCAACATTTCAGGGCCTAAAACAAGGTTGTGTTCTAGCGCCTACCCTTTTTAATCTATTCCTTTCTGATCTCGCAACAGTGTTGGACACAGATGAGGTGCACCCTCCGTCATTGGTAAACCGGCGAATTCCTTGCCTGCAATACGCTGACGACATTGTCCTGCTGAGTAAAACCCCAGTGGGTCTACAAAGAGCTTTAAACATCTTATCAGAGTACTTAAGACAAGAAGGACTGGACTTAAACAAAGAAAAAACGAAAGTAGTACGATTAGTGGACCCAAAAAAACTTAGTTATATATGGTCATTTAACGGGACGAAGGTGAATGAACAAGGCTCGTATAAATACCTTGGAGTAACATTATCCCAGGGAGCAAGACTAACAGAGCATAAAACTGCAACTCGAACTAAAGCTCAAAGACTAATCTTTGCTTATCGATTGCTAAAAACAAAAATGAATTGCCCGAACTATAGTCACCTCCTGAAGGTCATGTCAGCACAAATATTACCATCATTATCTTACGGTCTCGTCACCTGGTGTGGCAAGGAAGTAGACCTACTAAATGAACTCCAAACAAAAATTTATAAAGCAGTTTTTAACCTCCCAAAGAGTGCATCAGCACCGCAAGTAAGGTTGGAATTCGGTCTGCAAAACCAGAAATATAGAAGCATGAGCGGCTTCATAAAACTGTGTCACAAATTAAGATCTGCAGATCCGGACTCGATGGATTGGTTAAACTGGGAAGCCATAAAAAATCAAGGAGCAACTGGAACCCCTTGTCCTTGGGGAAAATACCTGAAAACCTGCGTGAAAGAGCTGGGGTTGGAAGGAATTTGGGAATCTGTGACGGACAAAGCAACAATAAGCAGACTAGCTAATAAGGCAGCAAGGATGAAATCTTTTCAGGATGACAAAGCGCTACTTCTCAAGCGCCGACATGGTTGGACCATAATCAACTCCTTCAAAGCTGGACGACCGCACGTTTATCTAACCTCTCATTTTAATGTGCACCTAAACAGAGCCTTTACAGCCTACAGGATGGGTATGCACAGTTCGAAAGACTTAGCACCTTCCTGGAAAGGTAAACACCAGATTGAGAGCTGTAGACTTTGTGGCTATAAAACGGAATAATTAGCCCACTTTTTGTGCGTCTGTCCGACTCTACTGGTTCAACGTCGAAGACTATTGAAAAACATCTGTAACGAGTTAAACATCCGCACCTATAGGCAAGCGGTAACTAGCTGGCTAGGAGGGAGTTCAATTATTTTGGCATGCCGGGGAACAAAATTCCTGGCAGAAGTGAATAAATGCCTGAGTCTTGTGGAACTAGGACATGATGAAATAAGCGGTGTAATAACTCAGCCCTAATCCCTAAGACTGGTAAACCCTGCATTAATATGTAACAATCATTCTGACCTCTTAATGCCGATAGTAGTTCATCTGAGGAATCTTGTTTTAAAATTGTGTAATATCATTTTTAACAAAGGAAGAGTCTAATCTTCTTTTTAGTAGCATTTATTTTTTGTATCATAACATCGACATGTGGAAATTGTAATGATTTTAATTAATTATGCAATAAATTTCTTTGACTATTGGGCACCCTGTCACTGCACCTGCTGCACCATTAAAATCATTACCCTAGTGCCTGCAAGATAACTACTCTTGTGACTCTTTTTAAATAGCAAGATTTGGTGTTTAGAGGTGTTCTGACAACTTTTGGCCCTGTTACCACTGCACCTGCAGCACCATTGAAATCATGACTATAGTGACTGCTAGATAGCTGCACTTGTGACTGCCTGTTTGGTAGCAAAATTTAGCAATATTCAGCTTTTAGTGGTGTCCCAAGAGCTTTTGGCCCCAGGTCCATTTCACATGCAGCACCATTCAAATCAAGCCCATTTAGTCTGAAAGGTAACCGAATGTAACTGAAATTGTGTCTGCCTTTATAGTATAAAAACCTAGAAATCTTATGTGTTTAGAGGAGTTCTGACAACTTTTTGGGCCCAGTGCCACTGCACCTGCTGCACCAATCAACTCATTGCTTCTGTTGTCTGCAAGGCAACTCAACTTGTGAGTGCCTGTTTACTAGTAAAATATAGCAATATGAGGTGTTTAGTGGGGTGCCTAGAACTTCTGGTCCTGGTGTCACTGCACCTACTGCATCGTCATTATGACCCTGTTGCTTGCTAGATAACTGCACTTGTAGCAGTCTTGATTAGTAGAACAATTTTGCAATAATCTGTGCTTAGTGAGGTACATAGAGCTTTTGGCCTCAGCGCTACTGTATCTGCTGCACCATTCAATTCAACTGCACCTGCGGCACCAATCAAATCATGACTCTGTTGTCTGCAAGGTAACTGCACATGTGACTGCCTGAGTAGTAGAAAAATATAGCAATACTCTGTGCTTAGTGGGGTCCCTAGCTTTTTTAACTCCAGTGCCACTACATCTGCTGCAGCATTCAAATCAAGTCCCTTTTACAAGTTAACTGCAATTGCGACTGCCTGTTTAGTTGTCAAATAGAGGAATATTATGTGTTTAGAGCAGTTCTGACAACTTTTAGGACTGGTGCTACTGCACCTGTTGCACCATTCAAATCATGACTCTTGTCTGCAAGGTACCCACAATTGTGACTGCCTGCTTAGTGGTCAAACATAGCATTATACTTGTGTAATGGGGTGTCTGGAGCTCTTGGTCCCGTTGATACTGCACCTGCTGCACCACTGAAATCATGACACTAGTGCTTGCTTGAGAACTATACTTGTGACTGCATGTTTAATAGCAAAATATAGCAATAGTGGGTGCTTAGTGGAGTTATGACAATTCTCGACCCCAGGGCCACTGCACCTGTACACCATTTAAATCAGACACCTTTTAATTGCAAGGTAACTGCAATTGTGACTACCTGTTAAGTAGTAAAATATGGCAATTTTAGGTGTTTAGAGGAGTTTTGACAACTGCACCGTTCAATTCATGACCCCAGTGCCTGAAAGATAACTGCACTTGTGATTTCCTTTTTAGTTGTAAAATATAGCAATAATTGGTGTTCAGTGACATGCCTGGAACATTTGGTCCCGGTGCCACTTCACCTGCTGCACTATTGAAATCATAACCTTATTGCTTGCTAGATAACTGCACTTGTGACTGCCTGTTTAGTTCTAAAATATATCAATATTAGGTGTTTAGAGGAGTTCTGACAATGCTGGGCCCGGTGCCAGTGCACCTACTGCACAATTCAAATAATGACCCTACTGCCTGAAAGATAACTGCACTTGTGACTGCTTGTTTAGTAGTAAAATGTAGCAATTTTAAGTGTTTAGTAGGGTGCCTAGAGCTTTTGGTCCTGGTAATACTACACCTGCTGCACCACTGAAATTATGACTCTAGTCCAGATAACTACATTTGTGACTGCCCGTTAAGTAATACATTTTAGAAATAATGTGGGTTTAATGAGGCCCCCCGAGCTTTTGGCCCTGGTGCTGCTGCACCAATCAAATCAAGTCCCTTTTAACTGCAAGGCAAATGTAATTGTGACTGCCTATTTAGTAGTCAAATATAAGAATATTATGTGTTTAGAGGATTTCTGACAACGTTTGGACCTGGTGCCACTGTATCTGTTGCACCATTCAAATCATGACCCTAGAGCCTGCAAGATAACTGCATTTGTGACTGCCGGTTTAGTAGTAAAATATAGCATAGCTCTGATATATTAACTTTATTTTTAAAGTGCAATGTTTATTACAACATTTAGAATTTGATCAGAATGACCAAATAGATTAAGTTGTCGAAATCGATTTGATAATGCCTACAAAGTGCAAAGAAAGGTACTGAGGCATAAATAGGAAATGCCACAAACATTCTAAGGCTGAAGCATCTGCTTTAAACAACAAAGTAATAAAAAGCATTCCTTTCTACTGTTAGAATCTGTCTGCCTTTTCCTGTGGCAAGAGATCTTACCTTAACAGTGAATGGGGCTTAAGCAATTTGAATAGCTTTAGTAGAAGTTAAGTATCGTAAATGCATGCAGTCAGGGGAAGTTAACAAAAAAAAATCCACAAAAAAGTGGTTGAACACAGTAATTCAGCTGTGCGAACTGATAAGATCCCCCTTTTAAGATATACTTAATACAAGAAATTTCACAGACGAAACCTAAAAGTGGGGCACGGATACGGGATGCACAGAAACAGACACGTTGCTGAGATACATGACACAAATAGTCTTTGCGCATTTGTGTAAACATGAATTTGCATACCGTTAGTACATTCATGCCAGAACTCCTAGGTTGCTAATGCTTGTTTAATTCTGAAGAGATTTCCAAAAGTTCAAGACCAATCAAGAAACGGCAAAAAGGAAATTCCCTCTTCCTCATTGGCAGTCAAAACCCAAATCACAACACAGAAGGCAATAGTGACGGGAGGACTTAGGGAAAATCTAAGGATGTGACTTTCAGCCCATCATCCAAATTGTTTCAGAGCTTCTGCAAAATCACAGAACTATGATTGGGACCATAGAACCTTATTAAGTAGGAACTGAGTTATCCTACCATCTTAGTACCCATGAGCCCGGGACCAACTAGCTATAGTGTCTCACTTGCCCTCCTACTCCCTTACAGAGGAACAAGTGATTAGACGCCCCAGAACACAACACTCCTGACCCTCTCAGGAATCGGGATGACAGAACACACCCTTTTGCTGTCACACTTATACTTGTCCACAATAAGATCTGACCGAGACACAAGAACAAATTAAAGTATTTATTTTAACTATCGTGTTCTAGTATGCAGTATACATTCGACAAGAAGATGCCTAACACAAATACGGTGAGCATAGCAAGTAATCCATAAATCAAAAAAGAAGCTGTCATTGTGTAAGACAGTGCAGGCTAACCTACCTCCCTCCCCTTCTACAGAAGCAAAGTGATTATATATCAAAAGATCTCTGGGTGTTCGCCAGAGACCGCCTATCGCAGTTTGCGCAGATGAAAGTTCTATATCTCAGGTGTAGTCACGATCTTGTCTGTGTGTTTGCATGTCTGTACATAACTATATGACAAAGAGCATTTGTTCCCAAGCAACAGCTACATTTGTGTGTTTTGTCTATGTGCTAGAGCCTGACAAAAACAGAATAACAAGGGGCATTGTTGTTTGACCATTGTCTATGGAGTGCAGACTAAATCCCAGGAAAGAACAGAACGCAAAAACAACAGTTCTGTGTGAAAGTACAGTGTGGCACAAAGCAAAATAGCTGTGCATAGAAACGTGCAAAGTAAAGACTGCAACGTGCTCTTGCTAATATAGGGAAAACGACAAGGACAATGGGCCTGCACGGGACTGCACCGGACTCATGACAAAATTATGCTGAGTGCAGGATGATAACAAATGATATATTTCTTGGTTCAGGTCGAATCAACAAGACTGTTATAAATGAACTTTCAGGGACGCATCATGAACAATTGTACTAGCTTAATTCAGAGCCCAACTGTTTTAATGTTCTTTCACTGTCTAAAGTGCCTTTCTTGAACCCCGTATTTCTTAGAGTTGGTGCGTGATTTTAGACGGCACGGCTAGTATATAGAATGAGACAAATGTTCTCATTGTTTCTGTGAAGTCTGAAAATCAAGCTCCGACACAGTGAAACATCGGGATAAATGAAGGACCCCAAGACCACTGAGCCAGGGGCTCATGAGTCATGACACAGACCCCAGTCCTCAATACATGAACACCGCACCACCATGCTGTAGAAGACAACATTCTACCTCAGACTACACCAAGCGCTACGAAGCCGACTTCTTAAGGAAATACATTTACATCTGGTTAATTAGATGATATTATGAAAATCTTCAAATAATCTTCCTTTTGATCTGTTTGAGGAAACAGTGTTAAAAACACATCAGTTTTTGACTCGAGCCGAGTTTTCATTTGTGAATGTCACACTGCAGATAGCTGTCTTTAAAACAGCTTTTATTTCAATTACAAAGATATGTGTGAGGAACAGTACCAATTTATGGATCAGTAAATGACAAATAACAGGACAGCGTGCTGCCGCTAAAGTTTAAAATAAATTCACGCTATTGTGCATCTCACAATAGAGCTCACAGTAAATTATAAGAATTCAGATTAGGACAGAAGTGTTTCGTTAGCACAAAGGATACAAGCGCGCAAACGCGTTTCAGTCATTACTCAAAGCAACATTGGCAAAGTAATTTAAATGAACAAAAGCAGCGCTTGTCATGACAAGGGGTGCTTTTAACAGCTCATTCCTTTTTTTCGTCTCTGACAACAATTTTGTACATTCTCAGGAACTAATAATAACTAGGAAGAAATACACACTTCCTAACAAACCTCATCGGGTAAGGTAAGTAGCAGTTTTTAAATGAAGTGTTTATGCAGGCATTTTCTTAATATTCTATGATCGTGACCAGTAACTTAGTAACTTAGGGGGATGTTTACAACAAAATATCAGAGCAAGGTGTTATGCCAAAATTGGTTACGGCGAGCTCTGACATTTTTAAACGCAGAGATGGGCCGTATTTACAAAAATAATGCGCGCCCCTGTGTTTCCCCTAGCGCTGGCTGTAATAAAGCTGCCTAGCGCCAGCGCAGGCACCCTTACGCCTTGTTGCAAGGGTGCCTTGGCTGTAGGGGCGATTGTTTATGTGCAGGAAGGGAGACCTTTCTGCACATGAAAAATCTTGAAAGGCGATTTGTTCTTTCTATGTAGGCTGCAGAATGGAAAGAGCAAAAAACGAGGAGAAATTAATAATTTCTCCTTTTATCGCCAGTCTAAGACCAGGTATTCCCTGGACTTAGTTTTTGGCGCTGCCCCAGCCTCGTAATTATGGGCCAGGGTCACAAAACAATGGGTGTTGCAGTGGAACACCCACTGCAACACCCATTATACGCCCCTTTAAAGCTAAGTGAAGCATGAAAAGGGGCCTTATTTACAAGGCAGCTTTAAGCCACTTTAATTGGCTTAACGCCACTTTGTAAATAACGAGATATCACCATCAGAACATCACTAAAAGTGACATTCTGGTGGTGACATCCCCTTGAAAATATGCCCCATAGTATGCAAGTTTACTCAGTCACCAACACTGCAGTCCAACACTCTTTTCTCATCAAGCCAACAGGACCACTGCTTTTAGCTCACAAACACTCATGATCTATGTAGTGAACTCTATTACCATCAATGCGCTGCCCCCAGGGTACTCACAAATTTACACCTTCCCTGTTGGCAGTGCATATGTGAAATATGGACCTGCTGCTTGACGCTGTCACTCCATCCTTTACTGTGCTGAAGGCACTCAACCCATATTTCAAAGGGATGGTATAGAGATCTCCCTGTGGGAATTTTCAGTGAGTGAATGCACCATCTTTGCATGGAATCCACAGGGTCCTATTTACTGCCTTTAAAGAATGCACTCATGCCATCTTTTTTTTGGCTCAGTCAATGCCCCTCCTGACAACTTCTTTGTCTTTGAGCCCCTGTCCAAAGTATGGGTGGACACACAGTCTGTGTTTCTCTCATTTGCATGGGGCAATACCCTAATGCAAATGAGGGAACACTGTCTTAAGATAGTGTCCGCCCTATGGGATATCCGAATGGTGTTAGGAACCATCGTAATTGGTCGGTCAAACTCTCTGAACATGAGTCAGTCAGAAACGATACCGACAAAGAGTCAGTCGGAATGCTCTCTGACCAACATCGTAATGCGGCCCAAAATGTGTGTCGACTCTCAGTATTACAGAAGGAGGTCGCACAAGCATCTGCTGCCCATTCACTAATACAGCAGTACCCCTAGTCCAGAGAACATGAGTGCACATCTCCTTTGCGCCCCCAGAGCACTGTTTGGTAATGGCACATTTGTAATACTAAAACACCAGCTACATGGAATCTTCTAGCAAAATGCTCTCCAATCACAAAGATATTTTACCACAATACTGAGTTTTAAATATCGACCAATCAAAATATTTTATTCAGAATGTTGACAACAACAATACTGAAGTTATGTACATATTGGTAATATGCATTTATTATTAACTCCACATCTAAGTGCCATGACAAAATATTCATATTTTAGGTACATAGATGTGGAGTTAGGCCCAGTACATTTTTAATTAACTATATGCACTTACCGTCACATTATGTGGTAATCGATATAGTGGAATATGTTTATACTACAAAACCATATTTTGTCACCCAGTATTGTGTGCATGTGTGCAATTTATTATCTGCATGTCTCCTGAGATTACACAATCATTTTTGGGCGGTGAGAGGTAGACTATTGTGATCCTTTAGGAGAGGGGTCTTCAGCTTTGTTCTTAATTGTAGGAGAGTTACTGGTGATTAATAGGGATAATGTTCTAGACCCTAGAGGCAGAAAGGAGAAGAGGGGAGTGTCCATGATCTTGTGGCACCTATTTTTAGTAGCAGGCAAGGTTGGGAGGTAGGATGCAAACCATTTCAAGAATGTCGGAAAGTCTCATACATGTTTTTTAAGATGTTGTTCACAGCTAGATGGTCGTCATTGTCGTAAGCTACAGAGAGATCCAGCAGGACCAAAGGCAGGGGTCATTCTTTTTGTTGAGGATGAAAATATCATCAACAACTTGGAATGTAGCAATCATAGTGCTGAAAATTGCTCTGAAGACTGATTGATTCTTGCTGATGTTCTCCTGGAGTTTGATGGCATCTTCTTTACCGATGATGTCCCTATGAAAGGAAGATGGATAATATATGACATGCATACATCTCCAGAGATTTTCAAGGTATGAAAGCAAAGTTATCTTCATATGTGTTCGCTGCGCAACACATTACTCACATCAAAGACGCGGCACTGCTGCTTGTCAAATAAACATTGCATTCTAAGAGTTTTTGAAAGTACAGAAAGCAATGCATAGCCAGAACCTTAACTACAGCTCCAAGAATTTCCAGCCCTAACAAAAGTGGCTAAAAGTCTGAGGTTCACCTCTGAACCCTCCTCTTGATATGAACACCGAAGGACAAATGATTTAGAATTAGACTCTCAATTGCAAAGTCCCAAAGATCTTGAACTTCCTTCCATATCACAAAGAGATCTTCCTCAGATTTCAAAAGGTACTAAAGGAAAACCTCTTCCATGCTTCCTTCACTTTAGAAATACACAAATGCCTACAATCCTACATAAAGTAGTACATGTTTCTTGCATAGCATTAGACTTTTCCTTATCATATCAGGGGCGCCAATTGGTTGAGGTTAATTCTTCCATTGCAGATGCTTCTGCAACTTAACTCTTGTAACATAAAAAATGTGATGCACCTTTAAATCATGGTCATGGTTTAATGATCATGATGCACCTTGTCATCATGCTTTAAATCCAATATTTAACTGCGCTTTTGATACATCCTGTCCTTTACATCTATCCAAGTGCTTTAAAATGCATGAATCGAATAGGTAAATATGACACATTTACTTCTTCAATGCATTTTCCACTGAGAACGTTTTAATCCACTTGAGTGTGAGTTAGGGTACAGGAACAATCAAGAGTTATTGGCACCAGCACAATGTCAGCCTTGGAGAAGGTCATTCTTCCCTCACCAAATTTTAAGAGATTTTGAATTGTTGTTTCGACAGTCAATGAAGCCATAGCCAGCTAAAGAGGGCAAAAAGCATGCAACCTGGTTACTGACTTCATGCATCAGCAAGTCCAGGAGGTACACCTTTTTTAGACCGGTCCTTCCCTGCTCAGGGTTTGCCTTGGGGACGGGGTAATGGGAAATGGCCCACACATGTGGGGAGAAAACTCCCTGCACATTACGGCCAATTTCTTTTGCTTTTCAGAAATACAGTCCTAATTTTGGATTGGTTCTGCACAGCAAACTTTCATGCCAGAGGGGCCAGCCACATCAACTTGGCGGGTCGCTCAACATCTAGCTGTGAAGAAAGTTAATCTGCTGCAATAGCGGCCAAGGGTGCACTTTCATTAGAGAGGTCCCTACCAGGAAGGTGGAAATCTGTATTGAGCTGGCTATTATCTGCCAGGTGCAAAGGCAATTGACCTTCAACCATAGAGGGATGTCAGGCTACCTGCCAAACAGTAAATGAACTATGTTGTTTATGGATGTTTGCAAATACAATCACCTTGACAATTCCAAATAAGACTTCATGGGTTCACCTACCTCTCAGATCATGATGTTTTAACTCAGGGTTCTCCAATGTCGGTCCTGGCCGTCCGGATCCATGCAAGATTTTTAGCATATTCACATTTAGATCAATGTAGTTATCATGAAAATCTGACATGGTTCCAGCCCCCCAGTACCGACTTTAGAGAACCCTGTTTTAACTTCTTAAAGATCATAATCGATGGCACCACTTAATTGCTCTACAGCATGTGATTCTTTTAGTCAGAATACTCTACGTCAATGGGCTAAGGGACATGCTTAGTATTAGTGGCCTTCCTTTTTATGTACTGCTTTCTCTACTAAAGACAGAACAGCACAGGGTGACTTTTGGACCCTGTGGAATAACCTTCAGCTAACAAAGTGTGGCATCCACCTGAGATCTACTTTGTGCTTGATGTTGTTTAATAAATTTCTTTGGTCACCATTTTACTTACACTGGGCATTGAGTTGCTACGTCTAACCAGAGGGCAAGAACGCTGGATAAACCTATGCCAATCAATCCAAAATCTTTCAAAAATACCCTGAATATGCATCAGCTCAGAAGTCTACACAATACAATGATGCCTACTACGGAGCATGTTCCTGATATGTCTCGTCTCCAACATTTGAGAACTTGTTATTTGCTTATATGGTGATTTGGTATCAAGTAAGGCAGCAGGTGAAAAATAAAAAACGGTTACCCTGGCATAGTCAAGCATGGGAAAACCAAAATTCCAACGCAGCTCTTCAAAGTATAACCCACACATGAGTTGTTTTTGCAGACCATCTGTAGTTAGAAAGAATCAAATTGCATTGATATCGCTAAATGTTACACATGGTTAGAAACCAGGGTAATTTTAGGAGATTTGATAAGGGAGAAAACTTGGGATACGTACTTAGAAAGTCTCCATGACTCTCTTTTGTATATAAATCTGAGCTTTGCTTTAATGCTGAACTATTTTATTTTTGCAAGTTTTCAATATAAAAAAGCTCCCAAATTCAAATGTGAAATACTATAGCTTTTAGCTGCATTTCAAGATAATTTTCACACTGTAGTGAAAACAGTTATCATTCTAGTCAAACCTATACAGAATATTTTTCGGTATGTTGAACTGCAATTCAAAACTAAACTGAGAATCGGGACCTTACATTTTCAAAAGAAATTGGGTTACTGGTTGAGGGGTGTGAAATCCTACTCAGGCAGCAACTGCAGCCCCTGTTAGGGTGAATTCAAAAGCAAACCCCAAATTAACCTGTGCCCAGCCTTCTGGTAGCTTTCACAGAGCAGTCAGGCTTAGCTTAGAGGCAATGTATAAACAATGTATGCATGCTTCAAACAGCAATAAAGTGAAAGGCAGCACAAGAAAAATCCCACACCAATTTCGAAAAATAGAGTACAATGCAATAAATAAATTAAGACCAAAACAACAACAATCTGGTAATAAGCAATGATAAAGATCTAAGTGAAAACAGTGTCAAAAGGCATGGAGTAACATGATGGTCAGTCGGGAGAGCTCTGAGTTAGGGGATGACAGCTTGTATTTCAAATATGAGAAAACGACTTCCTTCATTATCCTGATTGCTATTGCAATGACCACTACACTGCCAGCAGACACAACTGTTAAATATAAAGATTACATATGGCATATTTGTTCTCTTTTAAATACCCTGTATCAGAATGTGTGGATGCTACCAGATGCGCGATTATTCTAGGGGTCTCGGAGTACAGCGGGTATTGCACAGCAGTGTGCCCGCGCAGTCGGGGCCCGCATTTGCTTCCGCCATAGCATGGGTGAATTCAGCCCAGCACAAGTCGCTAGCTGGAGGCAGTGGAGAGACCCTGATCACATCAGAGCATCGTACAACAACAAGAAACTCATGTTCCAGTGATTAGCATAAAGGCCATTTATTAGGACATGGTTGCAACATATTAACTTATTAAACAATAACATCAATTTGAAACTAAGTCACATTCCCCTATACATTACATGGCCACTCACACTCACACCAACTTCCTTTCCCCCAAACATAATACCTTGGTCCATCCTTCCCTCATCAAATCCTTACATTCTTGCTGTCTCCCCAGGCTCTCTTTCTTTTATCTGCCAAACACCCTCCCCTGAAGTCTCTCCTCACTTGACAAGGTAGCGCACACTGAGTTTTCATTTGTGCTCCGTTCTCCCCCCACCGAGGGTGTTGAAGAGTCAACACACAATGCAAGTCCCAGCAAAATTTTGTTTGATAGCTTTAAAACCCCGTTGCATGTGTTGTAAGAGTGTCAAATCAGACAACTGCACCAGATAATTTTCCCCTACATGAATCAAAAGCATGTCCGGACAACTTCTCTGTGGAACCTGCTTCGTTAACCAAGGCAACCAAGGCAACAAATTTGAAATTTCCCCATCGCATTCTACTTGTACCCCACCTTAACACTTGATGCCAGCTGATGTGTAATCCCAAATTCCTGCTGTATATCTGTTGGTGTGCTTACTTCGCTGCACAATGCACAAAGAAATGTCGCATAATCCGGGTCACCGTCTTGGACCCAGGACTGCTTACACAACCTGCATTGAAAGACAAAAAACATTAGGCTGGCATCCACAGAGACGCCCTTCAGTACCTCCATTTCCCCTACTGAGAGGTCGCTCTGCAAGCCCATTTTGTCTTCTAACATAACGCTCACAACAACATGATCTCTACCTGCCAATCCTTCGTATACGATCCCAGTCCCACCCCAAATTTGCTGCCGCCATCGCTGCCCCTATCTAAAAACAGTGTGTCCCAAATGCAGTAGGCATATTCTCCAGCTATGCAACCCCATACGCAGCACCACCAATAGCTGAAAAGCAGACATTAGTCTGCCACCCTGTGACAGAAAACTGTCTCGTAACGCCGCCCCGGCCAGGCCTGAAAACGTTGCAACTCCTGCACCGGGCACACTGCCTCTCTCCCCCTTTACACAACCAAACCCATCTTCACTACCCTGCTGATCGGTTTTAGATCATCACAACCATATCCTCAGCCACCCCAGGTCAGTGCGTACTTCCGCATGAAATAATCTCACTGACCTTCTTGACCCCAACAACTCTGAAACTCAGAAAGTCCCAAAAAACACCCACCCCATGCAAAGTCGAAAAATGGCTCCCTCAAACTCATAACAACAGCCAGGTAAAACCGTCAACAGTTTCCCCAATAAATCAACTGTGATGGCATCCCTCTGTGCCACCCACCCCTTTGTCTGCCCCATCCTTTCAACATCCAGCCTAAAATCTCATCCCGGCAGGATCAAAACCACAATGCAGCTTGCAATAGAAAGAAACCCCAGCCAACTTGCCCCAAATGGTGGTAGGTGATAAATCCCAGTCAATACAAAAAAAGAACGGAACGTAGCACTCTCCTTTTGACCTAGTCCTGGTCCCAGCCCTGCAGGACATTTCCTTCGAATGGTCAGAGCTCACTCCATGCTAACCCGTAGCTCTTCCTGGTGGATGCAGCCAATGATCCCTCATCCAGACTGATGACCATCACTCCCCCAGCTCCCAAACAACTTCCAGTAGCAGCTTCTTGACAGCTTCCACCCCAGGCGTCAGCGTTTGGAAGCCTTGCCACTGAAAATGAGATAAAGCATCCACAATGTTAATCTGCACCCCAGGTACCTGCCTAGCTTTGAAAACAATGTTCAAACACAGGCATATCAGCAGAAAACGTCTCAACAACTGCAGCACTCAGAGGTCCCTGCCCCTCTGACTGTTAACTAACTCCACCACTATCATGTTGCCAACATGGAAAAGTGCTGTTTTGTTCACCATCTCTCCACCACACACCTGCAGTGCAACAAGCAAAGGAAAAAATTCTAAAAAGGCAATGCTGCGCCCCTAACACATACAATGTTCTGGCCAGCAGCAACAACCATCCCAGAAGAGCCCAAAACCTTATGCACCAGCCACATCAGAAAATATCTGGTTCTTCCAGACTGAGTTATCATCCAAGAAATACATGGGTACACCATTGAAATCCTCCAAAAATAACATCCACACCCCCAAGTCAGCCCTGACTGCCATAAAAATCTTAACGCTGGGGTGTGGCAAAGTCGCTCCAGACATGGCCATGCCCAGCTGGTTGCAAAAAGTTTGCTCTGCTCGCACCTTCGGCATGCAAATTTCAAAAACCCAATCGGCTTCTGCACTTTGTGGAGCTCAATCCTGCTCTCACCCATCACTTCCAACAAGAAACCCTGAATCTCCCTCACCCTGGCAACCTCGCTACCATCAAAAATGCGTCCAACTCAATGCCCAGGAACGTCAACACCACCAGTGGACCCTCTATCTTCCCCAGTGCCAGAGGCACCCAAAAACCCTCTGCCATACTTTGGAAATGTTGCAGTGCCTTCAGGCACTCGCCCACATTTTTCCGTCCCACAAACAAAAAAATCACCTAAGTAGTGAGACACCTCCCTATGGCCACTAGATTTTGTGAAGACCCATTGTAAGAAGGTTCTGAAGGCTTCAAACAGCTCGCAGGAGATAGCACAACCCATCGCCAACACTTTGTCCACATAGAGAAACCCTCCAAACTGCATGCCCAGCAATTGAAAATCCTCAGGGTATATGGGAGGTGAATCAAATGATGGCTTGAGGTCACACTTCTCCAACTCGGCCCCATGACCACAGTTCCACACAAAGGGCAATGCATCGCCTACAGACACATACAGTACCCTGGAATCCTCCTCAGCCATGTAGTCAATCACTGATGCTCCATCTGGCCATGACAAGATGAAAGGTTAGAAAGTCAGCAGGGCATCAGTGTTCAGTTCCTCTTGCAGAAAAGTAGGACAGCCATTCTTCTTCTGAGTGTTCCACAGGTCCAGAGGCATACTGGAAAGATGAAGTCTGAGGTCCAATATGTGTACCTGCTGTCCACTTTAAAGTGGTAGACGTTTCTAGAGGCCCTCCCCCCAAGGTGTCTGGCATCCTTTTCCTTCCCAGCCCTGGCCCCAGCTGGTCTTGGGACACATAGACTAGTGACAAACTCTTTGTGAAAGTGTTCAGGCAGACCCTTTGAGGTTTACACATGTGTTAGGGGAAGCCCCTCCTCCTCGTTAAGTCTGAGTGGCCCATCCTGTCAACACTGAGCTTCCCTTTGTCTCACTGTCTGGGAGCACTACACAAAGACCAATCGAAGCTACAGCTACATTTCTCTATTTTTATAGTAGTAGTGTGGCCACAAAATGAATAGTTGGATTTTACTTTTACTTTATTACTATTTATTTATTTTACTGGACAGTCTGGTGTGTCGGTTTCTTTTGGGAAATATTAAGGTGTGATTATCAGTATTCAAAAATTTCGCTTTGAAATAGCGGAAGCATAGAGTCCGTTTTCAGTTTTTACATTTGGCCGACACATTACACGCTAACGTAGGATATTACAGCGGAGAAGCTGGTTTCCCAGCTGATACTGACTACGCGGGAAAGAAAGGTTGTTTGATTTACGGAGACAATTTCTCACGAGGTATGTCGGTTTGAATATGTGTCATGTTCACAACAAGCACTGCGCCCGCGTGGTGTTTTTTATACGTAGCTTCGCTTTTGTTAATTTCAGCATACAATGGGGGCCATTATTGATAACACTGGGTGGAGCATGGAATGACAGTTCACGTGAATTGTAAGGAAAGGTATCCTGCGGGAGCTCATATGAAGCATACTAACATATACAATGGTGTATATGGTTATAACCCAGGTTTCACTAATTTTTTCTTTCAGACTTCTGTTAATTATCAAAGCATTTTAGCTCAGGCGAAGGTGAGCGTTTCTGGTTGGTTGCATATTGAAGGTAGTACGGGTCGTGTGTTTATAATCTGCACCATTGGCATACTCATTTGACTTCTATACTATGTTCAGCAGGGCTATCTGCACCTTCACACGGGGTGACATTAAGTGTATACACTTCTATTTAACAGAGTGGTATAGTAATGTTCATTGTGCGTGATCTGGATCACTTAGGGTAACGAACAGGATAAATATATGCACTTATTTTTATTTTTATTTTTATTGGGACTGCTGGTGGTGTCCAATAATCCTTGTGTTATCCTCTGTCATCTACACTAATGTGTCCTTAGATAGAAGAGAGTTTGCTTCTTAAACATTACAATGTTTTAATTGCAGTATTCCCCTGACAAAGGTGTTGCACCGAAACGATCAAAAGAAATAAACAAGAAAATACTAATTGTCATTTGAGTTTAAAAATGTTTTTGTTAATAATTCAAATTGTTTCATTGAAATTAAGTACATAGTACGGGTTTGTAACCATGCATCTGTATAAGGAATGTTATTAGCACTGAACATTTGAGATTACAGGAGATTATTTTGAGATTATTTGTTTTAATTTTGAGTTATTAATGTACATAAGAAACATAGCACCGTAAGGGCATGTGAAAAGTGCGTCTTCATATGCAAACAGTTTCTGTTTGTTATTTGTTATTAGTTTAACAATCCACAATATATGTATTGGGTAAGTAATGTTTATTTAAAATATGTATTATTAATATTAACTATTGTAGTTGTTAACATTATGTTTTGATTTTGAAATAACTTCTAATTATTTTTATACATTTTTTTAGGGGTGATGTAGGCTTTATTAGGGGTTTGGTGGGTATAGTTCTATTAAAAGATGTTTTACATATTTCCATTAAACAAAAATTATACTGATTTTTAATATTATAAATATATATATATATATATATATATATATATATATATATATATATGTCTAATTATATTTTTGAATTAGTTGATCAGAGTTTTGAGTAGGTACTGTCTTATTTTGTTCATATTTTAATTAATAGTTAATTTCATTTGTTAATATTTAATTTAATAACTAGATATTAAAATTGAATACACATTATTTTAGGGTCTTTATTGTGCAAGTAATTATTTTTTGAAAATGTGAAAAAAAATTGCAATGCATTTTTGTGGCATTAGCTTTGCACATGATATTTTTCAGAACTTCTAATTTGTAAAATATTTTGGTATTTTATTAATTTATTAGTCAAGTCATACTTTATTGATTATATAAAAAATATTCATAAGAGCATCACTACAATAATTATACACAATAATAAAACAATGTTAGTAGTAATGCAAGTGTAATCAGAGAATCAAAACTATAATAAAAGATTCACAATATTAAAACAGGGCAGTATTCCTCTAATGTAACGCAGATTTTTAAAATCTAAGAATTGATCAGCGCAGGTCATGGACCTGGTCAGTTGGCAGTTGCAGGAAGTTTAAAGCAGATTTACACTGTCTTCAAATATTTTTCCTTAAGATTACACATTTTTTATTTTGTAAAACGAGTGTACAATTTACAAAAAATACCATTTGTAAAAAAGTTTGAGCAGAACATTCATCATAAGGGCATGAACAAACTGATTCAATGCTGTATTGTCCCAGTGGAAATCAAAGTTTGTGATGGACCATGCGAAGGCTAAATATTGTCTAAAATGTTTTCTCTCATATCCCAACAAACATAATCAAGGAGATTTCAACAGACAAAGTTGTTTGGATACAGGCATACCTCCTAATATACTTTGGGGGTGATTATGAACTTGCTGGTCAGACCGCCAGGCTGTAGTGTTGGTGGTCGGTAGACCACCATCTAGTCGGCGGCACCCGATCGCTGTATTGTGACATGAGCACGCAACTGCGGTGGTCTGTCCGCAGCGGCATGCTCAGGCTCACTAAGAGCATGAAGGCAATGCCGCCTTGGTGCAGCACCTGCACTGTCATGCGCGCACTATTACCATACACCATGACGTGCTTAGCACATAGTGCACGCATGACAGTGCATGAGGCGGGGGCACAACATGTGCCTCCATGCCCATCACCAGGGCGAAATCACCTGGGTGCCCTCTTTAGTACCCCCTTCTACGTTTTCAACATCCTTTGCATGATGGATTCGCCTCCATGTAAAGGATGTCGGATAGGGATGTCATAATCCTAACGGCAGTGACTGTCTTGGCACCCCCGTCATTCACTTGCTCTTACACCTCCGCCGCACTGTCAGGATCCAATATCCTGGAGGTGGGAGGAAGTGTTGTGTCGGGAAACTTTTTCGGACCACCACTGATGGGATGTCAGCGGTTCAATCGCTGGCATTATAATGAGTCCTTTGTCTTACCTTTGGTCTCTTCCCTGCGATCCCAGCTCCTCTCCATAAAGGATGTTTTGAGCTAGGGTTTATCAGCCTTACAAATAGCATGAGAGTGCTTAATCAACTGGAGTTTGCCAAGATCCTTTAAAGCCATTTTCCCATTGTGGACCCACAGAGTCTTAATAAAATGATCACAAGTCATACAGTCTATTACAGCGTCTTTATTTAGTATGGCTTTTGTGATAAACCCAATGGAAATCCAAAGGAAAAGTGAAGCAAGTTTTTTTTTAATTTCAAAACCAGAGAGATACAAAAAGTAAATTAGTTTACATAAATAGTAGTTTCATCAATAAATAGACTGTATAATTCATACTACATATATAGTTACATAAATACATAGGTAGATACACTTGTAATTGTAAGGTTTCCCTAGTCCTTTGTGGACATGGTTAGTGCTATGCGCTTTACATTTGTAAAGGTAGAGAAGCTGCGATACTGTATTACACAGGGTCTGCAGTCTCTTCCAGCTTTGACTCAAACATATTACTATACTTTTAAAAAAACAGGTACAGACCCAAGGCTAATTTTTAAGGTAAATCCTATGTCTCATGTGTTATTCTACAACTAATTTATTTAATTTAAGGCTACCCACGCAACCCTGCTCTGCTATTAAGCCAAATCGTCAAGGTTTCCAATACCTTCCCACCCTTCTCCCTGGTCCGTAGGCCTTTACGCTTGTGTAGTGCAGTTTCTTGAATATAGATGCTTAACAGGCAGTGGAAGCAAAGCTGATAGGTGGGGGGGGTCCATTTCTTTCCAGGCAGTAGCAATCAGTAGTGGAGCCGCAGCTACTGTCATAAATATAAAATCTCTCTGGGGTAGAGCTAGATTAACCCGGGAATCATATCCTAGTAACATCATAGCTGGGCAAAAGTGAAGCAAGTTTAATTGTATCCTCTACATAGTTCATATAAAGCAACTTGTGATAAAAATAAGTCTGGGTACCAAGAGGGTGAGCAAGGAGAAAGGAGACATTGGAAAACGTGGTTTTCCTGTTTGTAAATTCTTTAAATTAAAGTATCCTTAAATTCATGCACCATGGAAGAGAGTAAGAACACATTACCTAGTATACATCTCTAGAAGAGGGATTATTGGTCAGCTACGAAATCTCACTAGATACATTTAAAACAGCACAAAGGGAGTGCAAGTATTTATAACACATAATTTCAAACATGTGGACCAGGAGTAAATACAGGTCATAATTTTAGATTTCATAAAGTTTGTTACCAAATTATGGTTGCCCATAAAGGAGCATCAACCAAGATTTTGCACCCATTAGAATTACGGGCCAACAAAACTGCATAATCACCATAGAGAAAATCAGGATTTATCTTGCACCCTCTCGAGGAACGGCCTTCCCTAAACTGTTCTGATATGAACTAAGATTGTTGTTAAATAAGATTGACACCAATACACAACCTTACGTAATCATTGCTCCAGCTTAAAAACATCTGTGCATTTGCCGTTCGTCCCAAATCTCACCTTAGCAAAGAGATTTGAGTGCTGTGGGACAAAAATATTCTTAGGTGCAGTCACAGTTTGAATCTTGGCTCAAAAGCACTGGATAGATCCAAAAATGCTAGGTACAATGGGCCCCCTTTGACAATAAAGTGCTTACTAACTATTAGGTTACGTTGAGGCATTGCTCCATTACACCTAACCCCTCTCAAAAACCCATATTGTGTTTCCCAAATTATGTTGTTAGTAGTGTCCCAATCAAGATCCTTTTCTGAAAGGCCCTTCCTATTATTTTCACTTAGAATTTAATGGAGATATCGGCTCTATTAGCAAGGATCCAGCTGATTTCCCATTTTAAAAATGGGGACAATGATAGACTTGCTTCAGAGATTCGACAGAGTAGACCAACTGGCATGGCTTAAGACGCTAGTAATGAGTGGTGGTCATAAATCTCAGTTGTATTTAAATATAGCAGCATGTATACCACCTGGACCTGTTGCCTTTCTGGGAGGACTTTGAAACATAGCTAGCTCAACTTCTGCCAGTTCAAAATTAAAATTGTGTCAGTTACGGGAAGAGAGACATGCTAGGGTACATCCAAAATCTTATGTAGTCTGGGTTGCACACAATGGATACATGAGAGGAGACTAACCCACTGAATTGCAGAAACACATGATCCCAGTGTATCCATGTAACTACTGCATGTGATTTATTACATTTATTAAACATAGCTTTTAATTTTTCTAAAGTAAGATTAAGCATTTTATGATTTTGTTTGCAGTATTTGGGTTCAGAATAATGTATTTTTATATTTTTGTTAATATGACCTACCTAATTAATTATATTAACCCACATTTTATGATTGACTTGATTTGGAATACTACCCTCCCCAAATCTAAGCACTTTCCTCAATGGTTTTACAATATTCAACTACGTTCCTCTAAATAAATACATACACTTTCCTGAAACTTTTCAGAACTGGTTTTAGAATAGTATATCCCTCCTCCCCCATATTCACTTTCACCAATGTTGATGGGACTGGAGCTAATATAGTAAATATGACCGCCACCCTGAACAAATGTACACACTTCCCCAATTTTTGTGGGACATGATTATATGCACTATCTCCAATTAATGATTGAATACATGTTGAGCATTCTTGTTTGAGATTGATGTGTGATGTTAAAATATATTGATTAAACATTAAATATTTTCTGTTTTTAGTATTTTTTAAATAAGGGAGTTATTTTATTTAAAAAACACGTACATCTATTTAAAAAAAAAACAATATGTTAATAAGTGAATGGAACTTTTTAAAATATGTTTTATATAGTTGATTTTATGTTTACCTATTTTAAATGAAATATTTCTACTAATGGTTGATTTTTTTGAAATTATAAGTATAGTAATTTTTCTTATGGTTGAAAAGAGAATAATATCTAAACAGTTAATATATATTTGACACAATTGCATACTTTTAATACATTTGATTGCTATATATATATATATATATATATATATATATATATATATATATATATATATATATATTACCTACTGGCGGTCGCCAGTAGGTAGTTATAGTTAGGACCTAGTTCCATAGGAAATCCACAACATTCTATTTAGAATAACTTTGGCGCAGGTGAACGAATCTTCGTGAATTTCTCCCAGAAAATGGCCTGCTCGGTTCCACTCCTTCCCTGAAAGTTTGGTGATTCGTCAAGTGGGGGCCAAGAAAAAAGGGGGGTCCCAAAATGTGTTTTCCCCATGCAATTTTCTATAGGGACCTTTAGCCAGGGCTACAGCCCGAACGGCTGAACGGAATTACACTAAATTTGGCAGTGAGGTAGAGTTCTGTTTGCAGATTGTGCGTTTTGTTAAATGGTGTAAATCCATTCAGTAGTTTCTGCGAAAATTGCAAGTATAATCATAGCGATATCTAGAGACGGAGTTCAGCACGCGTACGGAAATCTGTTCAATTACGAGCGCGAGCTGTATGCTGATTGGCTGTGAACTGTCTGTCAACACTCAAAACCAGGAAGTGTTGGTGGCCATCTTGTGCCTCGCTAGAACCGAGTCACAAGAAAACAGTAAAGCAAAGTTGAGAAATAAGGGAAGGGGGTAGGCTAGAAACATTCTGACGCTCTAGGCTTGCTCAGGGGTCGTACATGGAGGTTTAGGCTCTATTTTTTATTTTAATTTTTTAAAGTAAAATCGAGGCGTACGCTTTTGGAAAGACGTACAATTACGAGCATGAGCTGCATGCTGATTGGTTGCCAATACTCCAAAATAGGAAATTTTGGCAGACATCTTGTTTGTCGCGAGAGGCGAGTCACAAGAAAACAGTACAACAAAGTTGAGATATAAGGAAAGGGGGCAGGGTAGAAACATTCTGACCCTATAGTCTTGGTCAGGGGGTTGGTACATGGATCTTTAGGCTCAATTTTTATTTAAAAAAAATAAATAATGGCGGGGTACTTGTGCAGCACTTGTACGCAGTGGAAAAGGTGGAAAAAACCTAGAAGTCCATTTTGTTTATTAGGTCCCGGGGGGGGGGAAATTATGGGGGTAATTTTTAGAGCTATATTTCGATGATAGTATGTAAAACTTTCCATTTTTTTTTTGCTGCACCAGTTGTACTGTCTACGCATGCGCAGCCTTGTTTGCAAGTGCACTTTTTTTTCTTTTTCTTCAAGTTCACCTAGCATACCTTTCCTGATTTTAGGTATTAAATTTGCCGCTTTGTTTTCCCGGGTCATGTGTGTTATCCGGTGCTATACTTTTGTAATATATTAATAAACATATTGTATGTATATTTATTTGAAATGTAGTGTCGAGGCGCCAAACGTTGATTACATACTCCGTCCAACTGCCATTTTAGTAGTTTTCCTTCGTTATTTTTATTATACCTGTTAGTTTAATTTTACCCTGCGTATATTTTCTCTGTGATCTATGAGATTTGGTGCCACAGATACCACGTTGTTTGTCCTTGGCCTCCGATCTTATCAGAGTTGGTCACACGTATACCTAGAAACTAATTTGAAGGACGTAAGGCACAGGCATTACAACACGTGTTGGTGAACAAAAAAATATTATTAAGATTATGCATTTATCATGTGTGGTAAATGCATACTAGTTGGGAAAGCATGTGTGGAAAAGAGATATGCGTGCTAATGGTTTTGTGGTGATGATCACGCGTGCTTATGAACCGGGTTTGGGCGTGGTCGAGTCTAGGGTACCAGACGGAGGGGCACGCAGCTGGACTCATACAATATGAAGGTAATATAGGATTTTTAAAGCCTACCAAAAAATGATTCCATAATTATCCTAGATCAAGTCTTCTGTTAGTTTGTTCATTAAATACATGAATATATGTTTTAAAACTATTAAAAACGTTAGTGTCTTTTTTGTGCGGGGCGCCAAACATGATGTCCCATGGAAGCTTTGATGCGACGCGTAACGTCAAAGCATATTCGTAGCGTATGCTGAGAATGATTAGCAGTACACACTATGGTGTGATCACTCCCTCACTGTCAAATCAGAGCACAGGGCGCACTATGAGAATGGATAGAAGTGGTCACTCATTGGAGATCCAATTCAGGTGTGTGGCTTATCCACAGTATAATAACGTTATTTTTTAACCTAGTTAAGTTTGAGGTTTGCATGAAATACTATGCTATAGGCAGATATGGATGTTTTGGCAGCGCTTAGGTCCATGAAGCTTGGTTGTTACCATTTACATATAGGTGTCTGAGGGAGGGAAAAGAAGTCTATGTGAATGGCGAGGATTGCACAATAGTATCACATCACTCCTTAATTTGTAGACACATACAATTGCATGGCTCTTGTATACAAGATGCACCTAATTTGGACTGAGTTTTGAAAGGTAGTCCGACACCTGCTATCATAACAACGTTCCGTTTACTGGAAATGGGAGTTATTTACTTTGAAATAATGGAGATTGTTGTTCAATGTTAGCAGGCATCGATTACATGATTACGGTAACTGAGCATGCGGTTTGATTAAAAAAAAGTTGTGTTAACTCCTCTGCATGGGAAGCTGGATGTTTCCATCTGGCGGTCGATTTCGACCTTGAAAGCAGAGTCAACCAAATGAGTCGTATAAGAGCGCTATTGTCTCAAAAAGAGGTTGCTATTATATCTGGTACAGAAACATTTGTCCTTCATGTAGCAAACACCGCGCAGAAGTGCATGCTTTATTAAATACAGACGTGCTCTTGAATTTTGGGGAGTTAATTTAGAGTATCTTTAATGTGTCCTTGACTACGGGGTTACCTTACTTTTTCAAAGTTAGAAACAGTGGCCTTGTGACTTCTGTAGAAAGTATATTTGGTGTCTTTTCGGGATTTTTTTCATTCGATTTTTTGCAGCATCTTTGGTGGTTTGCACTTAATACTCGCATTAGTTGCCGGTGTGCTTTTATTAATTTGTTTACATAAATATGGATGCACATCCTGCAGCATACGATAATATGTCCTGGCTGTTGCTGCTTCACAACCGAATGATTAGTTACTAGGGAGCGCTGCCTCTTGCAACATTGAGTGCAGTTTATGGATTATCGTTTCGATTCTCCTTTTTCACATGCGCTCAACCTGTCTTCCATTGCCTGAGCTGTGATTTTGACTTGGACCTGTATTTGTGTCTCTGCAGTACGGTGTCTCCCAACGTGGATTATGACCAGCTGATGAACCCCTTACTGGTTCATGACATGCTCTGTTCTGGTGGCGGGATTATGGCCTTAGCAGCGACACTTGGAATAATGGGACGTTGGAATGTTTTTGCAGCGGCGCTTGAGTTCTTGGCACGCAGTTACATTGAAGATGAGCCGAGTTTTCTTCCGATGGTGATAGAGGCTCCGGTCGTTGAGGAACATGTTTGTTCATTCCCACTATTGAATTGGATGGCTGAAATGTTTTCAGATGAGAACAATGACTTCCTGTTGGAGGCTGTTGCTACATACTGTGCTTACATGCTGTTGGATTAAGACTCTTTGATTTTTCTACGTATTCCTTATTATTTAATTACTGTTTTCTATCAAAGAGCGAATAACTTATTTTTGGAAATGTGAACTTGACTCTGCTTTTTAGGCTTGGACTCTGCTTTTTAAATTCGCCCATGTTTATATCACGTGCTTTGATCAAGAAAGGGTGCCGTGGGGCTGAGCGTTGCACTCACACCCTGTTAAGTTAGCATGGGTTTATTAAAAGCTTATACGCTATTTTTGCTTTCCTGCTCTGCTGTGCACACGACACATACTTGTGATATTCTTTAGAGAAGGGTGAGTATTTTGCTTTATATAAGAATAATTTGGTATACTAGATTTGTAAACTGCCTCGCTAGTTTTGTGTGTATAGTGAGAGCATGGAACATCAAGGTTATCTTGAATACTTTGTTATTCAGAACGATCCTCGTACTTTTGAGCCATAATACATATGGAGCTGTGGCCACCTTTGATACTTGCGCGTTTCATAATCCATTGTGGAGGCAAAGTTACACACAGTTGGAGAACTTTTGTATCTTGACAGTTTGTGGAGCACTGAATGTGATCCACTACTGCTGAGTACCAGAGGTATGGGTCTGCCCATGTAATCCTATGAGACTTTCTGTAGTTATAAACTAATCTGCTAGGTAGGGAGGGTGAAATGTAGGTATATTTTAAATTTGTTTACCTTTAGCATTATAGGATGCTTTTCCCATTTGTATTTCATAGAATAGTAACAATGCTGACAACCTTGTTTCTGATAATATGTTTGGTTGTATTTTCTACGGTACTGTGAAAGAGATTATGGCGTTAGAAGTAAACATTTAAAAGTTGCACGTGTCTTTATTTACATCTTGTTTTTGACTGGTGTAAGAGTATATAGAAAGAGTGTTTTTGTTATCCACTTTACTTCATGTAATCTAAGTCACATGTTCTGGGTTGACTGGTCATTGGTGTTTTTGCTCTAGGGCTAAGAACCAATGAGTTACTGATTGCTAGTTTGGTAGGGGGTTTGTGTAGTAAGCTGGTTTTTGGTACACCGTAATTCACTGAGGTCCTAAGTCTTTATACACAGTTCTGTGTATGAGCAGAATTCCTGGAACAGTAGTTACAACAAAATGGCTCGATAAAGGGCTTGCACTTTGAATATGAATATAAAACAGAAGAATAGTTGATAATCACAGCTAAGGAATGCAGCAATTAGATGTGTGTATGTGTGGATGATGTGTAGATTCAGTCGAAGATGAAAAACGTGAAAAATAAGAAAGGTTGGAGAGATGCAAACTACCCACTGCATTGTCAGTGAAGTGGATCTTTGGATTTCCAGGTCATTACACAGATAGGGTGTTGGATTCCGCAGTGGGATCAAGCGAAACTAGTACAACAACTAAGGAAGAAAGCTAGTGCATAAAGTACACACAGTTGGGCAGATTTACAAGGTTGTGGAAAAAATGATGCAAAAGTAGCGCAAGGGGCTTGTAAACCTGCCGCAGTGTGTGGTAGAAAAGATGCAAGAAAGGACAGAAGTGTTAAAATTACCCACTGCTATTCACGGGTAGTAGTTACAAAGAAGGCTGAATAAAGGGCCTGCACTTTGAATTTGAAATAAAGAAGAATAATTGATAAGCTTAGGCAAGAATGGTAGCAAGTAGGTGTGTGTATTTGTGGTTGTGGTGTTGATTGAGTGTAAGATGACTAAGGTGAAACATTAGAGAGGTTGCAGAGATGCAAACTTTCCATTTCTTTGTAAAGGAAGTGGGTGTTTAGTTTTCCAGTGCATATATATATTCACTGAAAAAACCATAGGTTTCAGGCACGTTATAGTTAGGAATTAGCATTTAAAAAACCTTAGAAATTCACTGAAAATCCCATAGGTTTCAGCCACGTTATAGTTAGGAATTAGCATTTAAAAAACCTTAGCAATTTACAGAAAAAACCATAGGTTTCACCCATGTTATAGTTAGCTGGAAATTTCTCTCATACAAAACCATTGAAAATTCCCCCGTTATAGTTAGTTCAGCTAACTATAACTCGCGCACCCGCAATGCAATGCTGATGACGTCACATATTACATCACTCATGACATGGTCAGTGACATCACGCATGACATCACTGATGACATCTCAAATGACATCACTGATAACATCACTGATGACATCATCCTTGTGAAAGAGTGGCAGAACTCCTCTCAGCGTAATATAACCTTTGATACACACATTCAAAAATAGAATCTAAAATTTTCAAAAAAATGGAGATACCAATACCAGTTACAACAACCTATTCAGTAATTCCACCATCTACATACAGCTATGCACTCATTCACCAATCGTTATATATAGTCACTCATACATGTACTCATTCATCATATGTACTCATACACCTATACATCCTTTTGCACACTGACACTCATCCATAGAGTTACTCACACATGCAAATAAACTATCAAACATCCATTCATTTGCATATACAGCTATACACACACCACTACACTTACTTTTACAGAAACAAACACATACTTACTCTCTTAAACAATCACTTATAGAAACACATACTTATTTATACAGGAACTCTACCAATCTCTCACTCTCACATATAATCACTTATATACATCAATTCTCACATATACTAGATTAAAACATATGTAATTACTCATAAAGATACTATTGAGACAGTCATTCACTCACAAACACAGCCATACACATACTCATCCACCCATACAGTCTGCACACATGCTGTCTTCAAAACGCATACAAACAGTGAGTCACTCATTCATGCATCGTACAATACAGACACTCATACTGATACTCAAAAAAACATCTAAGAACCCATATACACACTCATATAGCTACTCACCAACCCATGCAGTCACTTATACACAAAGTGAGCGACTGATACAGATATTGACATGTTTAAATATTACTCACTAACCTATGTATTTGCTAAGATACACTTAATCAATTAGTTATACAATCAATTTTACACAAACAAAATCATCCATTTAGACACTTATATACCCATTTATTCTTCCATCAACCTTGCGATACACATATTTAAAACATATTTAAATTTCAGAAAAAAACATTCACTTTATGATGTCATCAGTGATGCCATCAGGGATGTCATTTGAGATGTCATCAGTGATGTCATGAGTGATGTCACTGACCATGTCATGAGTGATGTAATATGTGACGTCATCAGCAGTGCATTGCGGGCGCGCGAGTTATAGTTAGCTGAACTAACTATAACGGGGAATTTTCAATGGTTTTGTATGAGAGAAATGTCCAGCTAATTATAACATGGGTGAAACCTATGGTTTTTTTCAGTGAATTTCTAAGATTTTTTAAATGCTAATTCCTAACTATAACATGGCTGAAACCTATGGTTTTTTCAGTGAATATATATATATATACATATATATATATATATTCATACAAGATGCCTGTGACATGAGAGGCACACTGCAGGGCTCTCCCCTCCGGGCTGCAATGTCTCAGCGCGCTTCACCACGTTGCAAAGAGTAATGTGCCCGACGCGTTTCTGGGGGACTCCACCCCCTTCATCAGGGGCTGCTTCCTATCGATTCTCGATGTGTGTCACGTAATTTATGGACATTTTCTATCAGGCAAATCCATGGACAAGCATATGTCATCTTTAGCTGGATTTATGGGATTTGTAGTCCGTCATTTCAATTACAGCGCGCCAAAGCACAATAAGCAGCCTACTCAAGGTATGAAATAAAAGCATCATGCACCCGAGACTATCGATGTGTTTTTATCACCACGGACTACAAATCCCATAAATCCAGCTAAAGATGACATATGCTTGTCCATGGATTTGCCTGATAGAAAATGTCCATAAATTACGGGACACACATCAAGAATCGATAGGAAGCAGCCCCTGATGAAGGGGGTGGAGTCCCCCAGAAACGCGTCGGGCACATTACTCTTTGCAACGTGGTGGAGCGCGCTGAGACATTGCAGCCCGGAGGGGAGAGCCCTGCAGTGTGCCTCTCATGTCACAGGCATCTTGTATGAATATTTCCACGCGGCAGCCTGGCCGCGGAGAGAGCACCATCGCCTGCTGCTCGGTAACGGAGAGCGGCAGGATGAAGCTCGAAGCATCCAAACTTTTTGGCTGTACAAGGAGCGCAGGACTCGTCATTTCAATTACAGCGCGCCAAAGCACAATAAGCAGCCTACTTAAGGTATGAAATAAAAGCATCATGCACCCGAGACTATCGATGTGTTTTTATCACCACGGACTACAAATCCCATAAATCCAGCTAAAGATGACATATGCTTGTCCATGGATTTGCCTGATAGAAAATGTCCATAAATTACGTGACACACATCGAGAATCGATAGGAAGCATCCCCTGATGAAGGGGGTGGAGTCCCCCAGAAACGCGTCGGGCACATTACTCTTTGCAATGTGGTGGAGCGCGCTGAGACATTGCAGCCCGGAGGGGAGAGCCCTGCAGTGTGCCTCTCATGTCACAGGCATCTTGTATGAATATTTCCACGCGGCAGCCTGGCCGCGCGGAGAGAGCACCATCGCCTGCTGCTCGGTAACGGAGAGCGGCAGGATGAAGCTCGAAGCATCCAAACTTTTTGGCTGTACAAGGAGCGCAGGACTCGTCATTTCAATTACAGCGCGCCAAAGCACAATAAGCAGCCTACTCAAGGTATGAAATAAAAGCATCATGCACCCGAGACTATCGATGTGTTTTTATCACCACGGACTACAAATCCCATAAATCCAGCTAAAGATGACATATGCTTGTCCATGGATTTGCCTGATAGAAAATGTCCATATATTACGTGACACACATCGAGAATCAATAGGAAGCAGCCCCTGATGAAGGGGGTGGAGTCCCCCAGAAACGCGTCGGGCACATTACTCTTTGCAACGTGGTGGAGCGCGCTGAGACATTGCAGCCCGGAGGGGAGAGCCCTGCAGTGTGCCTCTCATGTCACAGGCATCTTGTATGAATATTTCCACGCGGCAGCCTGGCCGCGGAGAGAGCACTATCGCCTGCTGCTCGGTAACGATGAGCGGCAGGATGAAGCTCGAAGCATCCAAACTTTTTGGCTGTACAAGGAGCGCAGGACTCGTCATTTCAATTACAGCGTGCCAAAGCACAATAAGCAGCCTACTCAAGGTATGAAATAAAAGCATCATGCACCCGAGACTATCGATGTGTTTTTATCACCACGGACTACAAATCCCATAAATCCAGCTAAAGATGACATATGCTTGTCCATGGATTTGCCTGATAGAAAATGTCCATAAATTACGTGACACACATCGAGAATCGATAGGAAGCAGCCCCTGATGAAGGGGGTGGAGTCCCCCAGAAACGCGTCGGGCATATTACTCTTTGCAACGTGGTGGAGCGCGCTGAGACATTGCAGCCCGGAGGGGAGAGCCCTGCAGTGTGCCTCTCATGTCACAGGCATCTTGTATGAATATTTCCACGAGGCATCCTGGCCGCGGAGAGAGCACCATCGCCTGCTGCTCGGTAACGGAGAGCGGCAGGATGAAGCTCGAAGCATCCAAACTTTTTGGCTGTACAAGGAGCGCAGGACTCGTCATTTCAATTACAGCGCGCCAAAGCACAATAAGCAGCCTACTCAAGGTATGAAATAAAAGCATCATGCACCCGAGACTATAGATGTGTTTTTATCACCACGGACTACAAATCCCATAAATCCAGCTAAAGATGACATATGCTTGTCCATGGATTTGCCTGATAGAAAATGTCCATAAATTACGTGACACACATCGAGAATCGATAGGAAGCAGCCCCTGATGAAGGGGGTGGAGTCCCCCAGAAACGCGTCGGGCACATTACTCTTTGCAACGTGGTGGAGCGTGCTGAGACATTGCAGCCCGGAGGGGAGAGCCCTGCAGTGTGCCTCTCATGTCACAGGCATCTTGTATGAATATATATATATATGTATATATATATATATGCTATTAAATATATATATATCTATATATGCTATTAACTTTAAAACATGTAATTTTTCCTCCCTCTTCACTTTGCCTCTGACTTCCGAACATGTACTGTCCTGTTGTTGAACTAATATGAAATTTGTGATATCAAGTGAGATCTCAAGAGGGAGTTGGAGGTTTTAAAACATTGCTTCAAGATGACCGCCAAATTTGTATTGTATGTGTAAAGTCTGAAGTGCTGTCATCTATTACCGTGTTTACTCCTGTGAGCCGGATGCATTCTTCTATGATTTAAATGGAAGGTGGTGTTTGAATGCGCTGACATTGAAAAAGGCATCATGCCAAAATGTATCTGTCAGTGCTGTAGTACTGCTTTCCAATATATTTGTCTGTCTATCTATCTATCTATCTATCTATCTATCTATCTATCTATCTATCTATCTATCTATCTATCTATCTATCTATCTATCTATCTATCTATCTATCTATCTATCTATCTATCTATCTATCTAACTATCTGTTTATCTATATATATATCAAAACAATACCCTTGCAGGCATAGAGTGACGCATAAATTATGCAAAAAAGGAGAGAACTCTGGGTAGTTCCCAAGTTTAGGTGAAAGGTAGCTCCTGTATAGAGCACCCTCAACACCAGCGACACTCTAAATTTGCTCACCTCAAATGTCTGCTTTTCCATCAAAGTTTTTAAGCATTGGATTAGCACAGTGCTCTCCACGCCACACTTCCCTGGGGACCGCGATCCACTGGGGCAAAGTTTGAATATTTCCGGGGGCACACGGCACACCGCAGTCCTAGGGATCCCCACCCCCAGGGCTTGTGAGTTTAAAGTTGGGGGGCCTCTAAGACCCCCCAAGCCCCAGGGACTGCCAGCCCTGGGGGCTCTAATTAATTACGAATGAGGGGGGCACACTGCCCTCCCGCAGCCCCGGGGACTGCCACCCCCCGGGGCTTTTTAAAAATAAATGATTTAACCTGTGTGGGGGGCTCGAGCCCCCCCACACGCCCCAGGTATCACCACCTTCCCGGGGCACTAAATATTCAAAATAGGGGCTTTGCATTACGTGGGAAGGGGGCCACAAGGCCCCCATCCTGGAGCTAATGATGGCCCTGGGGACTGCCACCCGCCTGAGCCAGCTCCTCCAGTGTCCCGGGGTGCCCACCCCTAAGTTAAAACGCACCACGGGCACAGTGGTGAAGGAAGGGGGTGGGCCTGAGGTGATATGCCTGCAAACATGCCCTGTGGTACGTTTGAAGTTGGGGAATTAATTCTGCATCAATCCTGAGGGACCCTGGGGCCCAACTAGCCCACTAGGTACCTCCAGTAAGCGCTATAGAGCTGCTTTGCAGAGAGGTGTAAAAAGGGGCATGGCCTCTGAACACCTCTCTGCAACGCAGCTCCCTGGCGTATACTGGTGGTACATGGTGGGCTAGTTGGCCCTCAAGAAGTGTTGGCAGCCCTCTTGTGCCTTGCATCGAGTGAAAATCAATGTAACTGCCACCAACTGCAGCATTTTGCGTTAGTTTACAAAGTAATGATGATATTATTTATAGAGTGCTTCTACTTGAAGATGCATGTACTGAAAGCAGAAAAGGGGGATGGCTGCGGAGATCGTTGACGACGTGTGCTGAGTTATGCTGCTAATAATGCATTTTTCCATAGACCCAAAATGGACCTTCCCCCTCGCTTAAACTGCACGAGAGGACTCTGCAGATCGGTTTTGTTTATTGCTTTCCAAGCAAAGCACTCTGCCCTAGCAGGAACTGGTCATTGCAGCATCCAATGCTGACGCTGTGGAGCCGCTTTAGGTCTTTCTTTAGGGGTATGCAACTAACACTGATATGTGAGCAGTGAGGGCACAGCCATCAGTACTCAGCCCAAAAGCTGACACACACAGGCCATGATGCTGTATTTCTTTTTCCTGACTGGAAAAAGGTAATAAAAGGGTGCTGCTGGATACTCTTCGATGTCTTCTAGGCACCCCATTCCTCTTTGTCCGGCTTCTGGTATTCGGAAGGAGACTTTTACGACCGAGAAACAGCACAGCGAGTGAAGCTCTTGCTGATACCTACCAGATCGGTATGTAGCTTATCGTTTTTTGGGTGTGCAAGGCATTGCGCCCAGTGTTTGTCCGATATGGTGGTTTATAGTTCTTCGTCCCAGTACCCACGCAGTGTCGCCTACGTGGGTGCATCATCTAGCCTAAGGAAGGTATATATTAGGGTTGGGAGGAATTTGCGAAGCTGCCTTTCGCAAATTTCCGCGAAACGGCAAGAAATCTCCACGAAAACACAAAATTTTCCTGCACCTTTCGAACGTATCGCCTATAAAGTGGCGCTACTGTGTCTGCGTGACCTGAAAACCAACCTGGTCACTGTCTTGCTTTATTTATTTATTCTGCGTGCAACTTGCAATGCACTCCTGCAATACGCATCAGCCATCTTCATTAACCTGCATCGGTATGGAGGCGGTCACATGACAAACTCAATGGCATCATACAATTTCAATGAGCTGGGGCCCGCTCGCCTGTGTTCATTCATTGGGAACCTATAGCCTCTGACCTTCCTCTGACTTCCATTCTCTTACAGATGAGTTTGTGTGGAAGTAATACAGGGGCCCCGCCGAGCTCATCAACAACACGTGGCCTGAAATCGAGTCCCCATCGACGCCGCTTTTCGAATTCACCACTAGAACAAGTCAAAGGCGCACGAGAGAATGCTTCTGACATATGATTTTAAGCATTATAGGGTTAGATAGTCACAACAAACAGTTTTTTCACAGCGCAGTGACACCTGCATTTTCCAGCGCTGAGAACTTGAACTATATTTCTGTGTAATAATTAAAATAAAATCTTTATACAATGTCACACAGTTTGTCACTGGGATTTGCAAAATAATAAGTAAAGTTTGTGAAGTATCTAATTTGCATAATTCACCAGGTGCAGCAGGCAGTGCCCAAACCTCAGCTCACATGTTTGAATACGATTTAGATCACACAGGCTGTCAGCCTCGTGACCAGTAGCCTAGCAAGCAGTGGGGCGGGGCAGTCCGCTCTTACATGCTGCAACGCAGTGAGTGCCACGTGCTTTTAATCCTACTTTAATGTACTTCCAGCCAGGGTGACAAGACATGGGCCTATCATGAGAACCAGCTGGAGCCCGGCTACCCGAAGCCCATCAGTGAAGAGTTCCTGGGGGTGCCCACCCACCTGACAGTGTCATCTTCTTCAAGGGTAAGGGGGCATGGGCTGGTGTGGGAGGGGGCAGGAGTGAGACACTTTAGTCCAAAGACTGTGGGCTCAAGGGGAGCAGAGTCACACGGTGCTGTGTTGTGTTACTGTGCACATCTGGTACACCACAAAGGGATGGATTCGCGTTCACACACCAGCATCTCAAAACATGCTATAGGTTGCAGAAGTGTGCACTTAAGGAGTTTGGCTGCCAGAATATTTACTAAGGATGAATGTTTTACTAAATAAACGCTGGTGTGGGCCTTCAGGCGAAGCAGAATGGAGAGGGGCAGTGATACTGGAGTTAACATGTTCCATTACGAGTAGCTGTAGAATAACTTTCTTGCTATATAAAGCTTGATATTCTTGCAGTTTTTAGTTATTCCTTTCCCACAATGTCCTGCAGTACAAGGTGCTTGATATTCGTCCCTCCCTATGTAGCTGCCTACAGTACTGTAGCTGCCTACAGTACTAATGCCAGAGCACTAGGGGTGGGCGGCAAAATCCATTCCGCCGCGGATCGCGGAAGTTTCGACATTTTCGTGTTATGCGCGGAATGCGAAAATGCTAAATTTTTGCAATTTCCGTGAGCGGAATGGAATTTGACACCCACCCCTAGTATATATAGCGTCACTACATGTCTTCCCTTGCCATGCATCAAAAGCGATGTTGATGGCTCTGTCCATTCATTACCCCACATTTGTAAGAAGTGGCGAGTAAGGAGGGCATGTAGAAGAAATGAACCCCGTGGTTTCCCGTATGTGTCCATTAACTCCTCAAACGTTTGCAGTTGTGAGATGGCATACATGTCGCCCCAAGAGTCCAACTCCCTCTCCCTCCAAGATCCATGTTCCAAACGTTTGTGTTGATTAAAAGTGCTGGGGAGCACCTCTAGTGGTGAGCAGGAGGTTCATGGGGCAGTCCGCCCCTAGGGAGCACGTACCTGGACCAGCTCCATCTAGCCACCATCATTAGTATGTTACCCTGATGTTTCTGGGTCAGTGTTGTGGTGCCCAACAACCATTCCAGTAGTGTTGGGCTATCCCAGGAAATGGAATCAGTGATCAGTTCAGTAAGATTACTCTTGTCGAGCTATTGCATTGACCATAGCAACTGAGCTGCAGCATAATAGTGCTCATAGTTCGGGGCACCCAGGCCGCCCTCCGATAGCGGGAGATACAATTTATGCAAAGCCACCCTGGCTCTAGAATGTCCCCTAATGAGGGAGGTCAGAAGAGATTCCAAATCTCTGAAAACTTTTCGCAGCAGGATATAGGGTAGTGCATAGAAGAAATATAGTAGCCGCGGAAGAATCAGCATGTTGGAGATTGCCACTCACCCCATAGGGGACAAGGGGAGTCTTAACCAGAATGGTAGAGTTGACCGGCCTCTGTGTTCCTCCCTGGTATAAAACCAGGGGAACCAATGTAATCAGTCTGTGTGCCAATAGCTTGCTGAGAATCTTATAGTCTACATCCAGCATTGAGAGGGGGTGTACGGAGGCCATTAATAGAGGGTCCCAACCCGGTTCCGGTAGCACCACTAGCGTGGCTTCTCCTAAAGTGAGCGGGAGCTCATCGATCCTGAAGGCTTCAGTGAACATGTCAGCCAAGCGCGGCATCAGCATATTGGTGCATGTGGCGTAGAATTCAGATGGCCAGCCATCTGTCCCTGGTGACCTTCCGGTCACCAGTTGCCCGACTGCCTCTTCCATCTCAGAGACAGTGATGGGTTCTTCCAAGGTGTGCTGGTATGGTTTGCGAGAGTTGTATCCTTTCAATAAACTCCTGTATGGGAGTAGGGTCCAGGAGAATGGAAGCCGCATATAACGTTGTGTAATATTCCAGGAAGGACTGGTTAATCTCCTCCTACATATTCACATGACTGCCAGTGGACATGTGTATGGCGGTAATGAGGGGTTGAGAGGTGTCTGATTTCAGTAACCATGCTAGCAGCTTACCTGCTTTGTCACCCTCTGTATGTTGTCATTCGAGATATGTCTTGTAATCCAACGTGCAATGATCGTCCATTGGACTTTTATATGCCAGTAGGGCTCGAGCCAAGGATGGGACCATCTGGGGGTCTGTAAGGATGAGGACCTCATTAAAAGCCTCCCATAGAGGGTTGAGTATAGAGAGGGGAAGTGCTAGTGCTGAGATCAGGGCAGGAGGGGCGAGTAAGTCTCATATTGAGGGGGAACAGTGAAGAGTTATGTGTGGAGCTGGACTGTGAGGGGCTCAGTATGGAGCCGGACAGTGAGAAGGCAGTGAGGGCTCTGAGGCTGGACCGGGAGCGAGGAATGCTCAGACTGAAGAGCAGGAAAGTGGGGGGCTGAAAATGGTACAGGGTAGTAACTGGGCTGAGTATGGGGCACGTCAGACAGAGGCAGAGCCTGGACCAGGGGAGCAATGAGGGCTTAGACTCAAGAGGGGCCGTATTGAAGTTGTGAGTGTGGAGTTCATTTGTAAGGGGTGAATGTGCAGCAGGGCAGTGAGGGGCATAGTCTCAAACATGGCAGTGAGGGGTCAGAGTATGAAACAAGGCTGTGATGGGTGAGTGTGGAGCCGGGCAGTAGTTTTGAAGCGGCTTGGAAGTGAGGGGGCAAAGCTCCAGTTGGTCAGTAGTTGGTCATTGAGGGGCAATCAGGTTGTGTTGGTACAGTGAGGGTGAACACACAACAGGACAGTGAACAGGTGTTTGTATAGTCAACAAGGACAGTAAGGAAAGTGGGTGGGCCCAATATAAATGTGCTTAAACCAGTTAAATCATTTGGCACAGTGTGTACAGAGGGCTTGGAGCACAAGAACAGGGAGGAGGGGGCCTGAAGCAGGGCAGTGAGAGAGCTGAGTGTAGAACATGGCAGTTTTTTCTGCAGCTCTGTTGCCTCTTTCTGTATCCCTATTTTCTCTTTCTGCACCTCTTGCCTCTTTCAGTACCCCTCTTCTGTCTTTCTGCACCTCTCTTGCCCCTTTTTGCACACCTGTTCCCTCTTTCTGCACCCCTTTGCCTGTTTCTGCAACTCTCTTGCCTCTTTCTACTGTTCTCTTGCCTCTTTCTGCAGCTCACTTGCTTCTTTCTGTGCCCCTCTTGCCTCTTTCTGCAACCCTCTTCCCTCTTTCTGTACCTCTCGTGCCTCTTTTTGCACCTTTGTTCCGTTTCTGAACCTTTCCTACCTGTTTGTGCACCTCTCTTGCATTTCTCTGCACCTCTCTTGCTTCTTTCTGTACCTTTCTTCGTCATTCTAGACTTCTGTTGCATCTTTCTGCATTTCTCTTGCTTCTTTCTCTGATTTTCTTCCTCTTTCTGCACATGTCCTACCTCTGTAGGAATAGTTAGAAATTATCATTTAAAAAACCTTTGCAAACTTCACTGAAAAAAAACATTGTTTTCAGGGGCGTAATAATTAGGAATTAGCATTTAAAAAACTTTAGAAATTCACTGAAAAACCATAGGTTTCAGGGATATAGTTAGAAATTATCATTTAAAAAACCTTTGAAACTCACTGAAAAAACTATAGGTTTCAGGGAAGTTATAGTTAGTTGGACAGTTCACTCGTACAAAACCGGAGAAATTCGGCTGTTATAGTTAGTTGAGCTAACTATAACTTGCGCCCCCGTAATGCACTGCTTATATAGGTGTGATATAGGCGTGAATCGACAGGCATGCTGTAAACTGGATCCGCCCGCCGATCTGGGTTTTTTCTCATGAAGGTTGCTGTAGTGGAAGTCAGAGTGCATCTCCACAGGTGGGACCCTTTGGGCTTTGATTTATATGCGGCAACCCAGCCGCGGGAGATGCACCACCCGGAAATTTGGGGCCACGGAGTTCCGAATCACACAGTCTCAATGTGAAGGCATCCATGGAGGATTGATAAGCTAGATGTGCGAGTGGAGGCCCATTGGAGGGCTTGGAATGTTTCAGACAGCAGCACATAACTGAGGCACACACTACAAGACCCACAAACCAACGTGGACTCTTACGTGTCGCCCATTGGAGGGTTAATATTTTTAAAGTGGGAGGTGCGTCAGGCATGAATCGACAGGCATGCTGTAAACTGAATACGCCCGCCGATCTGGCTTTTATCTCATGAAGGTTGCTGTAGTGGATGTCAGCGTGTGTCTCCACAGGTGGGAACCTTGAAGCTTTGATTTATATGCGGCCTCCCAGCCGTGGGAGATACACCACCGGGAAATTTGGGGCCACGGAGCTCCGAATCATGGAGTCTCAATGTGGAGGCATCCATGGAGGATTGATAAGCCAGATGTGCAAGTGGAGGCCCATTGATGGCCTTGAAATGTTTCAGACAGTGGCACAAAACTGAGGCACACACTAGAAGACCCACAAACCAACGCGGACTCATTCGAGTCGCCCACTGGAGGGCTCATATTTTTTTAAATGGGAGGTGAGGCCTCTATGTCAAAATGACTGTTGCGCCTCTAAAGCGCATCAGGCATGAAACGACAGGCATGCTGTAAACTGGATCTGCCCGCCGATCTGGCTTTTATCTCATGAAGGTTGCTGTAGTGAATGTCAGAGTGCATCTCCACAGGTGGGAAACTTGGACATTTTTAAAACTTATAGTCGCTTTGGTCTGCTCCTATCTTGAAAGTTTCGAGGTGATTTGGCAAGTGGGGGCCGAGAAAAAACGCGGTCCCAAAACGTGTTTCCTCCATACTATTTTCCATAGAAAACTTTAGACACGGCTACAGCCCGAACTGCTAAACGGAATTACACCAAATTTGGCAAAAAGGTAGCCCTTGGTTCAGAAAGAGCCCTTTTTGTTAAATGGTGTGAATCTGTTCAGTAGTTTTTTTAAAATAATAATGGAAAAAGAAATATATATATCTGGGCGGAGCCTACCCACACATCTCATCATAAGATCTGATTGGCTGTCAGCACTTCATCCAAGAAGTGTTGGCAGCCATCTTGGGACCAATATACATGATAGCATCTCTTTTAAAAGCATTGCAGTTATTAGAAGGTTTTAAGACTTTAGTTACATTATAAATCATTTGTTGATGGTACCATACTCATTTTAGCAATGGTGGTGTGTTCTAAGGTGATTTTACCATGTGAAAAAGCCTTCTGCTGGGATATCATGAATCATGTTTGAGAGAAAACTATTTTCTCATGCTTTTCACACATAGGTTTGGACGGTGATCTATAAGCTAAACTGAGAGCATATTTCTGTAAATTCACATTATCTTTCCCAGTCAGGTGAGAATGAAGTCCGACAGTCTCAGTAAAACATGTACATCCAACAAAGGCAGGGACTGTCAAATGATTACTTTGTGTTGTACTGCAGCTTCCCAGAGTGTTCTAAAGAACAACTACAGTGCTAACAGTCCTACTTTAGACAAACGCATTGCACACCTGAAGCCATCTTGATTGGAATAAAGTGGTAACTCTTAAAACATTTAATTTAAAAAGGAACAAAATGAGGAGGTTAATTTTGCCATAGAAAGTATGATTAGTGCTGCAGAAAGAAAAATTAGGGCACATTTTGAGTGACTTCTGAAATCCTCTTCTATTTCATTAAACAATTCTGACATGCAGACTGAAACATGCACTTTCAATACCAGCAGCAAACTACCCTGGTGTGCAGTCGCTTTACTACAGTGATCTAAAAAGCAAATAGAGTGCTAACATTCTGAATTTATGGCAAATGTGTGACACATCTGAATGCCTTCTTGATGGAATCAAAGTAAAAAACTGAAAGTATTTCCTACTGAGGAGACTGTAGTAAATGAGGAAATTAGGAAACTTCATAACAAATAAGACTCCCAAGATGGCCACCAGAGACAAAAGAGCCCAAATGTAGCACAAATATCATCCAGGTGTAGCCCACTTATAGCTCAATGACAGAATGTCCCAGAGTGTTCTTAAGAACAACTAGATTGCTTACAGTCTTACTTATGACAAAAGTATGGCACACCTGAAGCCATCTTGATTGGAATAAACTGGTAACACTTAAAAACATTTAATTTAAAAAGGCACACAATTGAGGGGGTTAATTTTGCCATAGAAATTATGATTAGTGATGAAGAAGGAAAAATTAAGGCACATTTTTAGTGCCATCTCAAATCCTCTTCTATTTCATTAAAACATTCTGACATGCAGACTGAAACATGCACTTTTAATACCAGCAGCAGACTTCCGCAGTGAGCAGCAGCTTCACTACAGTGATCAACCACAGTGCTAACATTCAGAATGTATGGCAAATGTGTGACATGTTTGAATAACTTCTTGATGGATTCAAAGTAAAACACTGAAAGCATTTCCTACTGAGGAGACTGCTAAGCATGGGCGGATTTTGCGGATCCACGATTCGCGGATCCAGCGGATTCACGGATCGTGGATCCGCAAAATCCGCGGATTCAGCGGATTTGCGGATTTGGGGGCGGGGCTTCCTCGAGCGTGTGGGCGGGGCCAAACGGACGGGGCTTCCACGCGAGCGCACATGCCTCTTGTGTGTCTAAAAGGTGACAGACCGATCAGAGCAGCAGATTAAGAGACAGAAGCCCCTGGTCACAGGAACAGCACGGGGGTTGCGCTCGTGAAAGTCAAAGATGCCCAGCCTCCCGTTTTTTTTTGGGCTGCTGAATGAGTCACTGCATTTGCGCTTCAACTAGTTCCAGCGACCAAGTGTGTGTCACTATGCAATCGCGCCGAAGTGTGCAGGGGTCCCTTGAGTGAAATGTCCATCATAGTGGGTAAATGGCGGGAAGACGGTGCACACCTCGAGTGTGTGGGCGGGGCCAAACGGACAGGGCGTCCATGCGAGCATGCCTCTTGTGTGTATAAAAGGTCAGAGACCGATCAGAGCAGCAGATTTATTATTTAATTGTGCCAGGACCGTCGTGCCCGAATGAACCCTGCCCTTCATATTTATTCAAGAAGACACCACTGTTGAAGTAATTTACGATGGCGCCGGCAAGCTGCCAGCGCCATCCTGCAAAAGTTACTTAATTAGCTTCAACAGGAAGCTCCAACTGCTAAAATAAAGCAGGCGCTCGAGCCCCTGCTGTATCTTATCTGTTAGAGCTTCCTGTTGAAGCTAATTAAGTAACAATTGCAGGATGGGCGCTGGCAGCTTGCCGGCGCCATCGTTAATTAGGCGCGCTTGAACTTTTGACCGCAAAATCCGCTCCGATCGCGGATTGCGGATTTTCGGCAAATCCGCGAGAGTTCGCGGATCGCGGATTTGCCGAAAATCCGCAAAATCCGCGATCGGAGCGGATTTTGCGCTCATGCTTAGAGACTGCAGTAAATGAGGACATTGGTAAACTTCATAACAAATAAATCTCCCAAGATGGCCACCATAAACAAAAGAGCCCAAATGTAGCACAAATATCACCCAGATGTAGCCCACTTGTAGCCCAATGACAGAAGTGTGCAAAACACTTTTTAGTTTTTGTGTGTTGCAGTTTTATATAGTGCAGACTTGTCAGGTATTGGAGTGCTTTTCATAAGAATTGGTTATATCTCAAGAATTTTGACTAAACTCTTTTTAATCCATTGTTTTGATTTTTCCAAATTGTTCTAAGTCTGTGGTGCCTAGTTTTTTGTGACCCAAAACTAGGGAACCATGGAGTTGGACCTGGATAAACTGTCCCACTTAAGATGGCTGATCTATGGGAACAATGTAGGCTTAGGGGGCTGCATGCTGCCAAGAAGATGAGGAAGGCAGGGTTGCTTGACTCCCTAAAGGCCTGGGCCAGGGCAGCTGAGTAGAACCAAGGGGGGGTGGGAGGATGTTCCCCCCCAACCTCACCCAAGAGAGAGGTGAGGATGAGACCTCTTCCATTCTGACAAGTTTTAGCCAGGGGAATCAAGGTGGTGGTGGGAGTGGGGAAGGGTCTCTTACTCAGGAACCACTACAGTGCCTTGCAGAGAGACAGCTTCAGGCTCAATTAGCTTTGATAGCTTTAGAGCAAAGGAAACTGGACTTGGCTGAAAAGAGATGGGAGAAGTAGGAGAAAGGGAATGGTGGCAGCGAAAGTGAAAAACATGCTGAGATGTCCAGGGGTGGTAGATTTGGACCTAAACTTCCCAAGGGCATAGTACCCAAGAACACTGAGGGGGATGACATTGACAGGTGGCTAGCAGCTTTTGAGAAGGCCCTTAAAATGAGTAGGGTCCACTCTAGGTATTGGGGTGCACTCCTGTGGGAGTTGATTCCAGTACCTTGCAGGGATAGGCCTCTGACCCTGAAGGGGGAGGCTGCAGATTCATACCAGCAGATGAAGGAATGCTTAGTCAAAAGATTTGGTCTGACTCCTGAGCAGTACAGGGTGAGGTTTTGAGGCACCCAGAAATTGAGTTCAAAGGCTTGGGTAGACTTTGTGGACGTTTCAGTGAAGGCACTGGAAGGCTGGATTGTTGGTAACAAAGTTGACACATATGAGGGATTGTATAATTTGTTTTTGAAGGAACATATTTTGAGTCATTGTGCAGAAGAGAAGTTATGCCAGTATCTAGTGGGCTCTAATCTGACAGACCCAAGAGAGTTGGGGGAATCAGCCGATGAGTGGGTGAGAACCCGGGTTTCAATTCAGCATCAGGGGGTGACCGGAAGAAAGGAGGACAGGTCCCTTCCCAAGGGAAAACCCAGGGAAATGAAGGTCAAAAACCTAAGGAGTTCTCTAAAGACCCATAAAAACCATACACAAGGAGGGGGGCCTGAGCGAACCCAAATTCAAAAGGAGGGGGTTCAGGGAAAGCCTGTTAGATTCCTTGATCCCTCCAAGGTGGGTAAGTGCTTTGATTGTAACCAGCCAGGGCATAAGCAGAGAGATGCTGTCTGTACCAATAAGCTCCCCCCTAAGGGGCCATCCACAGGGATTGCCAGTGTCAGTGTAGGAGTGGAGAGTGGTGCCCCAGCGAGGGGTAGTCAGCTGGTGGAAGCAACCTTAGTGTCCCTGGGAGGGGTGAATATTGTCACCCTTGCTACCTTACCTCTGAATATGGACAAGTGCAGGCAGGGACCTAAAGTGAATGCTACTAAGTTTGAGGCTATCAGAGACACTGGGGCTAGTGTAACTATGGTCCTGGATGATCTGGTGCCTCCAGAGAGGATGTTCTCTGGTGAGCTTCACCAGGTGACATATGCAGACAGCACTACCAAACTCCATCCTATGGCTGTGGTGTATTTGGAATGGGGAGGTGTTACAGGCCCTATGAAGGTAGCTGTGTCAAAGGTGCCCCAGTCCAGTGTTTGCGGGGCAATGATCTTGAAGCCTCTGCATGGTCAGAGGTGGACAGAGGACTCCATATGAAGGTTTTGGAGCTCCCTGAGTGGGTATGTGCTGTGACTAGGTCACAGACTAGCCAGAAGAGAGGGGCTGGAAACTTGGACCCCGGAACAAAGGGCCAAGCATCCAAGGACAAGGGCACTGGGCCTGGCGAGCCCAGGGAAATCCAGAGGTGAAGGAAGAATCTAACCCTGATTTGGAGGCTCTGGACTCCGAGGGAGGGACTCCATCCCTGCCAGAGCTGTCAGATTTGACAGAACTGACAGGAGCAGGTGGACCCTCCAGAGAGGAGTCAGTCAGGGATAGCATGAGTGTCCCACCCTTGAGAGCTTGAGGCAGATTGCCTTGGGTATTTTTGAGATAAAACCTTTATGACTCATTTTAAAGTCTTACCTGTGGGTCAGATTAATAGTGGCACCCCGTTAAATTCCGTCAAATCTCCTTACCTTAATATTTCCTTTTCATTCTAACTCCAGGGTCTCTTCTTGGTCACGTTTTGACACTAAATCTGTTTGCCACCATTAAAGCTAACCTATTGGTTGGGCATTGAATGATAAAACATTGTTTTTAACATAGCTGAGAAGTTTTTTTAAATGTAAAGTTAAGACGCTATTTAGGGTTAAATTGTCAAGCTCTTGTATTAAGGCACGGTGATGCACCGTCCCCCTTTTTTTCATATTGTTATACATCTCCATATCTTTTTACAGCCTCTTATATATATATGCGCTCCAGGAGTCAGAAAGAACGGATATCGTTACTCACCTATATAGAAGGTGAGGAACATACTTATTGTTTTTTTGATGACATAGCCATAGGGGCAAGGGGGTTTTAATAAATGCATAAATACCCCTGCTTATTTAAATAAGTTCATATCCACGGAGATAAGCGATGTCATTTATCTTTAATAGGTCAAATAGAGGAGTATAATGTTACTCTATTAATACTTAATAAATATTTGAATAAAAGCAGAACCGAGTGCAAATATGTGTGACAAAACGAGTAACCATCTAGTCCAAAAACATTGTATTGTTTTCTTCACCTTAATACATGGGGTGTTTTAATCTGAACTGTGTGCATAACAGTTGCACCATTCTCTACATCTAAAAAGAGTAGAAGAATATCAGGCACGAAGGAATAAATATAATAGGAGATTAAGAAATAAAATAAGGTATCAGTTTTAATAAAGAGGAATAAAAATCTGAAATCTTACTACTACAATAGAACAGTGCATTAAACTATTATGCCATGCTGTTTATCCATATTCATAGAACCCTGATCCACATCATTGAAGTGTGTATCTTCAATTGCATAGAGAAGCATCACCTTCCCCTAGTCCTACGGCACCGGTGAGTGGAGTTATGCATCGTTAAGAATGTTTAGCCATGAATAAATAGGAAATTGTATGAGAGTGGTGTATGATAGCGTATGAGAATATGGTATAATATCTGATGGTACTTTAGGGGTCCTTTTTCACTAAAAGCCTCAAAGAAGTGTGTATTTATAGGATTTTAAACTGATTAGCCATTGCAAAATTGAAATAATCACTGAGGTGTGTTTCTATATAGCATTACAGGATAACTGTACTGAGCTCAAATAATGATTAGGGTTGGATCTAAAACCCATATAGATACAATGCATGTGGAAATCACGAGATAGAAATGACTTTCTGATAATGCTATGTAACATAATGAAATGGGTTTTAATTGTTTGTATGTTTATTTTGTATCTTTTTCATGTTAGGTGTTATTATCTCTATCAATATATAACTTTGATAAGGGAAGATAATGGTTAGTTCTGAGGAAGGTGGTTACATTCAGACAAATCCACCAAAACGCGTCGACACAACAGATTCATGTTGAATTTGAAGAGAGACCGCAACAACAAAAAAGACAGGGAATCTCTTCCACTGCTGGATGCTGTCTACACTAGTGTTGAAATTAACAGTCACAAGACAAATTACATTGTCTGGTAGTTTCCTGTCCAATGAGAGAGCTTAGTTTGTAATTGATGTCTAGAGGAGAATGTATTCAGAAAAGGGGGTGGTGATGAACAGAGTGCCTGAATTAAGCAGACCACTCTTACCCAGTCCAAAGATCAGGGCTTGATCCATCACCGTTTTTAGCTCACTGCACCATCCCAGCTCAGAACTTGGCTATATGCAAATTCGTCTGTTCCTGTCCCAGTGCATGATGGGAACAGGGCAAACCAAACTATCAAGCCAATTCTTATACTGGGAAGGAAACAAGCTTCCGGGGACCGGTTTCTGCCATTTCAGGCGTCGTCGGCCCAGCTTGCTTGAATCCTGATGGTGCAATGAGCAAGGGACTCACATCTGAGTATACCCTTCCACGCTTATGGTGGACAAAATGATTCAGAAAAGGGGGTGGTGATGAACAGAGTGCCTGAATTAAGCAGACCACTCTTACCCAGTCCAAAGATCAGGGCTTGATCCATCACCGTTTTTTAGCTCACTGCACCATCCCAGCTCAGAACTTGGCTATATGCAAATTAGTCTGTTCCTGTCCCAGTGCATGATGGGAACAGGGCAACCCAAACTACCAAGCCAATTCTTATACTGGGAAGGAAACAAGCTTCCGGGGACCGGTTTCTGCCATTTCAGGCGTCGTCGGCCCGGCTTGCTTGAATCCTGATGGTGCAATGAGCAAGGGACTCACATCTGAGTATACCCTTCCACGCTTATGGTGGACTATATGATTCAGAAAAGGGGGTGGTGATGAACAGAGTGCCTGAATTAAGCAGACCACTCTTACCCAGTCCAAAGATCAGGGCTTGATCCATCACCGTTTTTTAGCTCACTGCACCATCCCAGCTCAGAACTTGGCTATATGCAAATTAGTCTGTTCCTGTCCCAGTGCATGATGGGAACAGGGCAAACCAAACTACCAAGCCAATTCTTATACTGGGAAGGAAACAAGCTTCCGGGGACCGGTTTCTGCCATTTCAGGCGTCGTCGGCCCGGCTTGCTTGAATCCTGATGGTGCAATGAGCAAGGGACTCACATCTGAGTATACCCTTCCACGCTTATGGTGGACAAAATGATTCAGAAAAGGGGGTGGTGATGAACAGAGTGCCTGAATTAAGCAGACCACTCTTACCCAGTCCAAAGATCAGGGCTTGATCCATCACCGTTTTTTAGCTCACTGCACCATCCCAGCTCAGAACTTGGCTATATGCAAATTAGTCTGTTCCTGTCCCAGTGCATGATGGGAACAGGGCAAACCAAACTACCAAGCCAATTCTTATACTGGGAAGGAAACAAGCTTCCGGGGACCGGTTTCTGCCATTTCAGGCGTCGTCGGCCCGGCTTGCTTGAATCCTGATGGTGCAATGAGCAAGGGACTCACATCTCAGTATACCCTTCCACGCTTATGGTGTACAAAATGATTCAGAAAAGGGGGTGGTGATGAACAGAGTGCCTGAATTAAGCAGACCACTCTTACCCAGTCCAAAGATCAGGGCTTGATCCATCACCGTTTTTTAGCTCACTGCACCATCCCAGCTCAGAACTTGGCTATATGCAAATTAGTCTGTTCCTGTCCCCAGTGCATGATGGGAACAGGGCAAACCAAACTACCAAGCCAATTCTTATACTGGGAAGGAAACAAGCTTCCGGGGACCGGTTTCTGCCATTTCAGGCGTCGTCGGCCCGGCTTGCTTGAATCCTGATGGTGCAATGAGCAAGGGACTCACATCTGAGTATACCCTTCCACGCTTATGGTGGACAAAATGATTCAGAAAAGGGGGTGGTGATGAACAGAGTGCCTGAATTAAGCAGACCACTCTTACCCAGTCCAAAGATCACAGCTTGGTCCATCACCGTTTTTTAGCTCACTGCACCATCCCAGCTCAGAACTTGGCTATATGCAAATTAGTCTGTTCCTGTCCCAGTGCATGATGGGAACAGGGCAAACCAAACTACCAAGCCAATTCTTATACTGGGAAGGAAACAAGCTTCCGGGGACCGGTTTCTGCCATTTCAGGCGTCGTCGGCTCGGCTTGCTTGAATCCTGATGGTGCAATGAGCAAGGCTTTTTATTGTTTTTTAATATTTTTTCATATGTTTCTCTATATTATTGATTTGTTGATATTTAAAAATGTCGATTTATTTGTGATGCTTTATATTTGTATTATGTATTTTTACCTATTTGGGTTTTTAATCCATTAAATGCACACAATAGTGCTTATATACTCTAATTAGAGTCTCTAAGTTTAATTGTGGGGGAACTTTGACACATAAGAAGTTGAGTGGTATGTGTGATGAGTGTATGACCAAGTGTGTAAAAGGGTCCCAGATGGAAATTTCTGGTTTTAGCTTTCAAGTTATATAGGAGTTCTGTCCCTCTGGATTCGTAGAGCCCCTCTCCTTGTTTGCAAGATATCTCTAGGATGCCTAATACATTTTAATCATTGTGAGTTCATTTTATAGAGAACGACCAGGATTTTTCTGGGGTATCTATGTAGCCACGTTGTCAATAATGCTGAGAGCAATTATGTACTACAATGATGTTTGGTAACACTTGCTTTTCTCCACCTTACCTAACTGCTGCCTTTCATGCCCTGATGTTATCATATATGTCCCCTTTGCCTAGCATTATCAGGTTGACGAGTATTATTTCAGGATTTGCATTTGTATTTGCAGTGATGGTGTTCTCATGACATATGCAATATTTAAGTCTTTATCTTATTGCACTAACTGTGATGTTCTGATAATTGTCAAATTGGCAAAGTAATTGTTGATTCATGTTGTTTTGGTCTGTGATTTATGTAAATCATGTTATATTTGTATATAATTCTTTGTGGAGTCTCTTTTGTGGCGTGTTCATTGTGTACCTGGTGTGTGCTGTGCAAATGCTTTGCACATTGCCTCTGATGATAAGCCTGACTGCTCTGCAGCGAATTACCAGAGGGTAAGCACAGGTTATCTTTGGTGGTTAGCTTACCTGTCTTGACTAGAGTGGTGGGTTCTGCATAGGCTTAGGTGCATTACCTAGCCAGCCAGAAACCCCATTTCTAGCAAGGAGATAAAGGAAGGGCACTACCCAGGTGTTACCTAACATTTCCCTGTGACATGGGAGGCCTTTTTGAAGTGCCCTCAATTGTTATATGGACAACCCTAGCAGACCTTTTAAGCAGTATTTGACATTCACTCCAGGATCTGACACAGTAATGTCAAAAGTAACACTCACAGCCCCACCCTGCATATTCAGTCAGGTTCGAAGGGGTCATCTCAGCCCATTCAGGTCAGCCTATTGGTTGCTCCAGGGAGGCATTTCACACCCATTCAAACCTAGTCAAATGCTAATTACTGCATGGCAGTAGTAGGAGAGCCAATGTAAATGGGCCTCAAGAGGATTTAGGCAGAGATAAGGTAATATTTTTTAAAGTACTGTTGCATTAATATTTATCAAAATACAACTTCACCATTAAATTGATTTTTAATAACTATTAAAATGATTGTTTTTATTGGTTTTTCTTGGTATTTACTAACCAAAATGAGTATTATTAAATATAATAAAGTAACCTAGTGTATTCCTATGGTACAGCCAGCTTTACTACATTCAAAATAGATTTTGGGTTTTTTCACTGTATGGGCATGTTTAACATTAAAACCCTTCTTGTTGTACTTTTAAACACAATACACCATGCCTTATGAGCAATAAGGCCTACATAGCTGTGATGTGTAAATATTTTAAAGGAAGGTATTGCCCAGTCAAATAGATTTATTTAAACAGGTCAAATTTACAGATTAAAACAGCAACAGACATCCTACAAAATGTAGGCCTGCAGTGATGTCTGCACTGTCTGTTAGAATAGAAAAATTCATGTTTACGCATTGTTCGATGTATGTTAGCATTTGCAGCGCCATTTTCTATGCCAGCGCCATTTTGAGTTATAATTAAAACGTATTCTTTGCCATTTCTGAGAAAAGGCCTCTGTTGAGTTGTGTTTCTCCAAGGCTAAGTTCTGCTTCACTAATGAATACACTGTTCTTAATTGTGCATACCTTTCCCTCTCGATAGAGGCTTTCTTCCACTTGTCTAGTGGCTGGCACAGGCAGAGCGACCTTGAGTAGTAGATACTGTGTGCCCGGCCTCAGAATCAAAATTTATTTTGTGTACTTCACTGCTTTGCTTCGTCTGCTTGGAAAATTTATTGTGGGTGTGCCTTCATTGGTCCTGAAATGTACATAATGTGTCTTTATGCTTGCTGAAGTTAGTCCCTCTGCAGAACTCCTAAGTGACTGGGCATATTGGGCTCCACTCTGAGTGTACCTGAATAAACAGATATTGGTTTGTATTCTCTACTGTCTGACCGACTCTTTATTTGGCATGGAAGGCTGAAAGGTGGTTGGGAGTGACCCGGGTGACCCCAATCAGGCCACTTCTTTCAGTTGGCGCCTGAACAGGTACTCCTTTAGGTGAGTGACCCATCCCCTTCCGCAGACGGGGGAGGTCAAGGCCATTGTCGGGTCAGACTGACGGTTCAGGGATCCCTGAATGAGGAGTATTGATTGCTCGCAGTTGCCCCTTCAATCCTGCCGGACGGTCATCCTGACTGGAGTACTAAATGGCAAAATCCTTGGATATGACCTTTGGTGTGAAGAGTGGACGAATTAGTTTGCTTGACCTGCATATATCAGGTGAGTTTGTTTTGGTTCTTAGTGTATATGGTACCATTTGGTTTGAATTTGGTATGGTCTGAGGACCATCTTTGGGTTAAAAGCATTTGCAATTGCGTTGCCAGGCATAAATAGTGAACTTGTTTTTTTTTGAGAATGCCTGGTATCAGTAAAATGTTTTCTTTGTGCTGTTGGTGTTATTCTGCTGATGTTTGATTGGAAGGAGCTCAGCCGGCACCTCCAGAAGGCACTCCTAATTTTAATATGTATCTGAAGCATGGTCTTGGCCCGATAATATTTAGTTCATTATGGCACAAATATACGAGGACAATGCCGAGTTGCAATGGCCGTTGATGGACACTTTCAATGAAAAAAAGTTTGGGTATTTACAGGAACAGTTATTTGAGAGACGAAGTAGACAGTCTAAGTTTGATTCCCTCAGAACATGGCAGAAAGCAGCTAGGCAGAGACGATTGAGGATGGAAAAAGATGAAGGGAAAGGGAAGATGCAGACCCTGATGCAGAAAGCTGTAGCATAAGATAAAGAAAAGCAAGAAAAGGGAGTTGAATGTGAAGATAAGAGGTTATGTGTACAGATTGATAAATCGTATTTGGCTAATGAGAAAAATTTAAATTTTATGGAGGAATTGTTAGATACTCGACCCCCACCCCCATATGCCCCACAGAGGATATATCCTGGTGTTCCCTTGTTATCACAGCAGCCTGTTACAACTGCTCCAATAGTTTCTGTATCTTCTGCTGTTGCTTCGACAGCCTTTGCTACGGCACCCCCTGCTCCTTCTTTGGGCTTTGTCACCTTTGCCAACTATGACTGTTAGTACAGCTATTGTTTTGACCGCTATGTCTCATGCTCTTTCTCCTCCGGTGCAACCGCCAGCGATGATTGTGCTTGTCACTTCTGCCGTTTCTCCCTTTATGTTTCTTCATCCCCCGACATTCGCAAGTATTGAGATGCCCGCTCATGGATTTGAGGATAGAGACTTTACAAAATTTAAGGAGCGTGTGGGCTCGTTTGTTCGTTCTGAGGTGGCAGATGAGGAGATGAAGGGTCGTAAACCCATCTACAGTGTGGAGGATGTTTAGAGTGTGATGAAAGATTATGAGCCTTTTATACAGCAACACACCCTTAAGCATATGTCTGCTACGTTATTTAATCTCTGGCAGCAACATTTTGGGGATGATGCACCACATATTTTGTTTGATGTTAAAGATCATGTGTCTGCTAGTGGTATGGAGCCTGGCCAAGTTTTTGGGAGTATTACAATGTAAATAGCTTATTGAGGTATGTTGCACGAAAAGAGTCCTACCCCTGGTGTCCCAGTTTCCAGTGCAAGAGGTTCATCCAATATATCATCCAGAAATCCCAGAATTGACAGACCAGCATGGTGTTGCCACCAGATGAGGTATAGCGGCCAGTTTCCAAGAACAGTGGGTTTATACTCTATGGAAACTGAGTGAGGTGCTGTCCTTAAAGCTCATTTGCCCGACGCAAGGAATTTCACTTAATAATGCTATTTAAAAGGACCATAAACAAGGTATAAATAACTTTCCACCACCACCAGAAAATGTCTAAAGTGGCAAGAGTAGAAGCACAAAAAGAACCAATAATCACCAAAAATCACTCAGTGAAGAGAGTTGTGTCACACTTCAGTTCATGTCGCAGAGAAAAGAGAAAGACTTCTAAGTTTCAAAGGAAGTACAAAAAGAACACATAGTAACAAAATAACCGAAATCCTACATAGATCATTTTGTCCTAGAGAGTTATTAGTGATCCCACTCGGACACACACGAGTACTACTTGTCAGAAGATTAAGATGCCAATCCTGACACAACCAAAATGACAGCACAAAATTCTGTCACTCACCAGAGCAAATCTTCACGGTAGAATACACCACATCCAAGGTAAAACCTGTCTGTGGTCCCATACAGCATGAAACTAATACAAAACAGAAAGAAAAAAGAGAACAAAAAGAGATGCAAGGATCTTAGATTGGATGTGATGCTGGGAGATTTAGGAATATGTTGTGCCAAAACTTTATCTGCCAATAGTAGAGGCCAATTCTGTTTGAGTATCATGAATAATTTATGTGACCAAGGATGATAATTGGTCACCAAACGGACTTTGTTGTTATTTCTCCATATTGTTTCAAAGTTTCTGGGCGTTTTAGTTTTAGGGCTCTTTCCTTAGCTTTTCTCATTGTTTCACCAGAGTATCCCCTGGTATAAAATCACTTTTGCATAATGTGTTGTGAAATATTATGGGCGTTTGTAACACTCGGCGGCGTAATTTGAAAGGTCTATTCATAAATTATATATTTTTTCTTATTTCCTTAGAGCGAGGAACGTTTAATTTGTATTGATTTTATGAATACTGTATTCGCTGTTTTAAAGGTGTATGGTACGGTGTACATGACAACAATAATTATGTCAGATATGCTTATTTTTAGTGCTATGTATGACCGTGCAACACGCTTATAACTGAAATTACTGCCCTGGTGATATTTGGACTAGTAACGCTATTCTTTTAAGATTGACTTAATATTGTCATTTTACTTTCAGACCTGAAAACTCTTTATTTCTTTGGCCTGGACCTGACTTATAGTCTGTTAAGGTAACTAGATTGTTTGAGCCTATATTAAAGCGACCATGCTTGGGGATATATATTGTTTAAATTTCTCTTGTTTTCCTTTGCTCTGTTGCAATATGAATAGATTGTAAAATGAGATGAATATTTTACTTCGGTATCAATTTTTTCCTTGCAATTATAGTTTATAAAAGGACTATTGGAGATATGGGAATTTAATCTATATTGCGAAAATTATTACTGAATTTTCTTACTTCTTTGCAGAAATCGGGCCGTATATTAGGACAAACGGGTGATGGATACGTGATCTTTATTGGGGTATCTGATTACTTTTAGGTATACAGGCTTAATATAATTTATTACTGTATCTGGATGGTCTATTATAATCTTGAGACATCCTTGTGTAAGGAATCATTGTATCTTATGTACTGTATGTGAAATTAGAATAAGAATGCTTATAGACTCCAATCTAAGATCCTTGCATCTCTTCTTGTTTTTTTTTCTTTCTGTTTCTTATTAGTTTCATGCTGTATGGGACCACAGACAGGTTTTACCTGGGATGTGGTGTATTCTACCGTGAAGATTTGCTCTGGTGAGTGACAGAATTTTGTGCTGTCATTTTGGTTGTTGCAAAAACAGCAGTTGATGGGCAGAATGCAGAACAATGTCATACATTCACCCCAGTACAGAGATCTGGGCCTAAATCCATCGGGCCTCATTTATGAAAAGTGACACATCGCTGCGTGAAAACAGCGATGCGTCACTTTTCATTGCGCCCTCCTTGCGACACCAATGATGCGTCATATTTACAGTATGACACATCATGTCGCAAGGAGTTACAGATACGTCAGTATTTCTGACGTATCTGTAGGCGCAAAAGTGACGCATTGCTGGAGTGTGTCACAAAAGTGACAACTCCAGCAATGTGTCCTTTCACATGGGGCAAGCCCCATGTGAAAGGCTTGCGTCAGTCTTACGCCTGCTGTGAGGCAGGCGTAAGATTTTGACACATTTGAGTCCTAGAAGTGGCTCAGTGAAATCTCATAGATTTCACTCCGTCACTTCCATGACCCTTTCTTGCTTCAATACGCCCCCCCATGCATACATTATACCTGGCGCAGGTATAATGTGGGGCAGGGGTTTACAAATTGACGCATCTACCTAGATGCGTCACTTTGTAAATATGGCGCAACAAGGCACAGTTTTTACGCCACTGGTGCGTCACAAAAAGTGACGAACTGGCGGCGTAAGAGTGACGCACAACCTCATAAATGAGGCCCATTGTGTTTTTTGCTCACCATACCATTCCAGTTTCGACCCAACCATATGCAAATCAGTCTTCATTCCAGTGGCATGGAGAGCACATGACTCACGTCTGAGCATACCAGCCCCTCTCGGGGTGACAAATGCAAAAACAACAGTTGATGGACAGAATGCAGAACAATGTCATACATTCGCCCTAGTACAGACATCTGTGCCTAAATCCATAGTTTTTTTGCTCACCATGCCATTCCAGTTTGGACCCAGCCATATGCAAATCAGTCTTGATCCTGTGCACCATGGGAACAGTCCAGCCCTAACTGCCGAGCCAGGTCCTCCCTGGACTGGAAACAAGCATCCTAGGACCGGTTTTGGGCTTTCAGCCAGGATAGCTTGATTTCAGTGGCATGGAGAGCACGGGACTCACGTGTGAGCATACCCGTCCCACTGGGGGTGACAAATGCAAAAACAACAGTTGATGGAAAGAATGCAGAACAATGTCATACGTTCACCCCAGTACAGAGATCTGGGCCTAAATCTATCGTTTTTTTGCTCACCATGCCATTCCAGTTTGGACCCAGCCATATGCAAATCAGTCTTGACCCTGTACCCCATGGAAACAGTCCAGCCTGGACTGCCAAGCCAGGACCTCCCTGGACTGGAAAAAAGCATCCTAGGACCGGTTTCAGGCTTTCAGCCCTCTTCAGCCAGAATAGCTTGATTCCAGTAGCATGGAGGGCACAGGACTCACGTCTGAGCATACCCGTCCCACTCGGGGTAACGAATGCAAAAACAACAGTTGATGGACAGAATGCAGAACAATGTCATACATTCACCCCAGTACAGAGATCTGGGCCTAAATCCATTGTTGTTTTGCTCACCATGATATTCTAGTTTGGACACAGCCATATGCAAATCAGTCTTGACCCTGTGCCCCATGGGAACAGTTCAGCCCAAACTGCCAAGCCAGGACCTCTCTGGACTGGAAACAAGCATCCTAAGACCGGATTCAGGCTTTCAGCCCTCTTCAGCCAAGATAGCTTGATTCCAGTGGCATGGAGGGCACAGGACTCACGTCTGAGCATACCCATCCCACTCGGGGTGACGAATGCAAAAACAACAGTTGATGGACAGAATGCAGAACAATGTCATACATTCAGCCCAGTACAGAGATCTGGGCCTAAATCCATTGTTGGTTTGCTCACCATGATATTCTAGTTTGGACACAGCCATATGCAAATCAGTCTTGACCATGTGCCCCATGGGAACAGTCCAGCCCAAACTGCCAAGCCAGGACCTCTCTGGACTGGAAACAAGCATCCTAGGACCGGATTCAGGCTTTCAGCCCTCTTCAGCCAAGATAGCTTGATTCCAGTGGCATGGAGGGCACAGGACTCATGTCTGAGCATACCCGTCCCACTCGGGGTGACGAATGCAAAAACAACAGTTGATGGACAGAATGCAGAACAATGTCATACATTCACCCCAGTACAGAGATCTGGGCCTAAATCCATCGTTTTTTTTGCTCACCACGATATTCTAGTTTGGACTCAGCCATATGCAAATCAGTCTTGACCCTGTGCCCCATGGGAACAGTCCAGCCCGAACTGCCAAGCCAGGTCCTCCCTGGACTGGAAACAAGCATCCTAGGACTGGCTTTGGGCTTTTAGCCTTCTTCAACCAGGATAGCTGGATTTCAGTGGCATGCAGAGCACGGGACTCATGTCTGAGCATACCCGTCCCACTCCGGGTGACAAATGCAAAAACAACAGTTGATGGACAGAATGCAGAACAATGTCATACGCTCACCCCAGTACAGAGATCTGGACCTAAATCCATTTTTTTTTTGCTCACCATGCCATTCCAATTTGGACCCAGCCATATGCAAATCAGTCTTGACCGTGGGCCCCATTGGAACAGTCCAGCCCGAAATGCCAAGCCAGGTCCTCCCTGGACTGGAAAGAAACATCCTGGGACCGGATTTGGGCTTTCAGCACTCTTCAGCCAGGATAGCTTGATTCTAGTGGCATGGAGAGCACGGGAATCATGTCTGAGCATACCCGTCCCACTCGGGGTGACAAATGCAAAAACAACAGTTGATGGACAGAGTGCAGAAAATTGTCATACATTCACCCCAGTACAGAGATCTGGGCCTAAATCCATCGTTGTTTTGCTCACCATGATATTCTAGTTTGGACACTGCCATATGCAAATCAGTCTTGACCCTGTGCCCCATGGGAACAGTCCAGCCCAAACTGCCAAGCCAGGACATCTCTGGACTGGAAAGAAGCATCCTAAGACCGGATTCAGGCTTTCAGCACTCTTCAGCCAAGATAGCTTGATTCCAGTGGCATGGAGGGCACAGGACTCACATCTGAGCATACCCGTCCCACTCGGGGTGACGAATGCAAAAACAACAGTTGATGGACAGAATGCAGAACAATGTCATACATTCAGCCCAGTACAGAGATCTGGGCCTAAATCCATCGTTGTTTTGCTCACCATGATATTCGAGTTTGGGCACAGCCATATGCAAATCAGTCTTGACCATGTGCCCCATGGGAACAGTCCAGCCCAAACTGCCAAGCCAGGACCTCTCTGGACTGGAAATAAGCATCCTAGGACCGGAGTCAGGCTTTCAGCCCTCTTCAGCCAAGATAGCTTGTTTCCAGTGGCATGGAGGGCACAGGACTCATGTCTGAGCATACCCGTCCCACTCGGGGTGACGAATGCAAAAACAACAGTTGATGGACAGAATGCAGAACAATGTCATACATTCACCCCAGTACAGAGATCTGGGCCTAAATCCATCGTTTTTTTTGCTCACCACGATATTCTAGTTTGGACCCAGCCATATGCAAATCAGTCTTGACCCTGTGCCCCATGGGAACAGTCCAACCCGAACTGCCAAGCCAGGTCCTCCCTGGACTGGAAACAAGCATCCTAGGACTGGCTTTGGGCTTTTAGCCTTCTTCAGCCAGGATAGCTTGATTTCAGTGGCATGCAGAGCACGGGACTCATGTCTGAGCATACCCGTCCCAGTCCGGGTGACAAATGCAAAAACAACAGTTGATGGACAGAATGCAGAACAATGTCATACGTTCACCCCAATACAGAGATCTGGGCCTAAATCCATCATTTTTTTGCTCACCATGCCATTCCAATTTGGGCCCAGCCATACGCAAATCAGTCTTGACCGTGTGCCCCATTGGAACAGTCCAGCCCGAAATGCCAAGCCAGGTCCTCCCTGGACTGAAAAGAAACATCCTGGGACCGGATTTGGGCTTTCAGCACTCTTCAGCCAGGATAGCTTGATTCTAGTGGCATGGAGAGCACGGGACTCACGATTGAGCATACCCGTCCCACTCGGGGTGACAAATGCCAAAACAACAGTTGATGGACAGAATGCAGAACAATGTCATACATTCACCCCAGTACAGAGATCTGGGCCCAAATCCATCGTTGTTTTGCTCACCATGCCATTCCAGTTTGCAGTTCGGACCCAGCCATATGCAAATTAGTCTTGACCCTGTACCCCATGGGAACAGTACAGCCCAAACTGCCAAGCCAGGTCCTCCGTGTACTGGAAAAAAGCATCCTAGGACCGGTTTCTGGCTTTCAGCCCACTTCAGCCAGGATAGCATGATTCCAGAGGCATGGAGAGCACGGAACTCGTGTCTGAGCATACCCGTTCCGGCCACCCAAACATCTTTTGATCAACTCCAAAGTCTTCCTAGAGCCCTTGTGATCAGCCAGACGATCATCATGACATCCTCTCATAGCTTCTTGCATTTCTCTAGTAGGAATTATAATTTCTCTTCATAATAGGGAAGGCCTTCAATAACTGTTCTCTTGGCATCTTCACCCACCCAATCCTTTAACTCATTGTCAGAGTAGTTCGCTCGAATTTCTTTGGTAAAATCTTCTACATGGACTGCTCCAATAATTTTGTTCAAAGGCATGATGGGTTCTTCGCAGGGGCTCTCAATTCATCGGCGGCATTCATTCTTGATAGGGCATCTGCTTTCCTGTTCTTTGCTCCCGGTTTATACGTGATCACAAAGTCAAATTCGGAAAAGTACAAAGGCCATCTTAGTTGCCGGGGAGTGAGTGTGTTAGCTGACTTTAAGAACTGTAATTTACGGTGATTTGTGAACACAGTCACATGATGGTTAGCTCCCAATAAATAAAGCCGCCAGTTCTGAAAAGCTTCGTTTACAGCCAACAGCTCTTTGTCAGCTATTGAATAATTGATTTCAGGTTCCGATAGTTTCCTCGATCTATAAGCCACCGGCTGAAGTTGTCCCGTTAATTTGTCTCTCTGAGACAGACTTCCTCCAGTGGCAAAGTCTGACGCATCTGTCTCTACAAAGAAAGCCTGCTCTGGATCCGGGTGCATCAAAATCGGAGCAGTAATGAAAGCTCTTTTGAGGAATTGAAATGCTTCTTCAGCTTCATTGGACCAATCAAATTTCCTTCCTTTCTTCAAAAGTTGAGTGATGGGTGAGACCTTAGTTGAAAAGTTGGGAATGAATCTCCTGTAGAAATTGGCGAAGCCAATAAAACTCTGGATTTTCTTCACATTTCTTGGTGAAGTCCAGTCTTGTATGACCTGAACCTTTGATGAGTCCATAGCTACTCCATTGACGGATATTACAAATCCAAGAAACTCCACTTGATCTGTGTGAAAGCAACACTTTTCGAGCTTGACAAATAAGTGATTCCCCAACAACGTTTGCAAAATGGCTCTTACATGTTTCACGTGGTCTTCCAGGCTGTTTGAAAAAAATCAATATATCGTCAATGTAGACAACAGCCGAACGATCCAGCAACTCTTGAAGAACATCATTAACTAGGTGCTGAAAGGCTGCAGGCGCATTACTTAATCCATAAGGCATCACTTGGTATTCAAAAAGGCCATATTTAGTTCTGAACGCCGTTTTCCATTCGTCACCTTCAGCAACTCTCAAGTGATATGCCCCTCTTAAATCGAGCTTCATAAACACCTTTGCTCCCTTGACCTGATCCAGTAGTTGTGATATTAGAGGTAAAGGGTAATGGTTCTTCACAGTCACTCGATTTAGTGCTCTATAGTCAATGCAAGTACGTAGAATCCCATCCTTCTTAGGTCAGAAAAACAGTGGCGATGACACTGTTGATTGAGATGGTCTAATAAAACCTATTTTCAAATACTCATTTAAATATTCCTTGAGATAGACATTCTCTGCTTCCGTCAAAGCGTAAATTCGACTGCATGGCAGAGTGGCCCCAGCCTCCAAATCTATTTTGCAGTCGCATTCACGATGCGGGGGAAGGTCCTCTCCATTTTTTTTATCGACGACGCAGGCTAGATCTTGATATTCTTCTGACATTTCTCGAGACTTAAGAATACAGATACTATTGGTGAGTTGAGCTAATTCTGTGGCTAGTGACCCTTCAGAACTTGGACTGAATTTCGAAAAACAATTCTGTTTACAAAGCTCAGAGTTCATTTTTACTTTTCTTCTTTTCCAGTTGATTGTGGGGTTATGCTCAGTTAACCATGGCAATCCAAGAATGAGCTGAAACTGCGGGGTGTCGATGAGATTGAATCTTATGTATTCATGATGACCCTGCAACCCAACCAACTTCAAAGTCTCTTTTTCTTCAGTGATGGGACCTGAAGTGAGCTTGGTGCCGTCCACAGCCTTCACCACCTCACAATGGCTCTTTTTAATGGGCCTTATACCAATTTCCTTGGCATATTTCAAATCACAAAAGTTGCCTGTCGCGCCTGAATCAATCATGACTGACACACCTGTAACTGTAATCTCTTGCACTCCAAACCTAACAGTGAATGAAACTGTCAAATGAGGAGCTGCCGATTGCAAAGTGTTGACTAATTGGTGATGCTCTGCAGTTGACTCTTCTGTACTTCCCACCAGGGCAACTCCCCCTACTGATGGGATTTGTCTTTTAAACTCAAATTCGTTTTTTTTTTTTTGGGACAGTCTTTTATGAAGTGTCCAGAGCCGCCACAATACATACACAAATTTCCTGTTCGTCTTTTTTCTAACCCTGGGCGTAGTGCTACGCTCCGCCCATGGAGTGTACGTAGTGCTGCCTACTTTGCATTTTGCAAAGTAGGCGTAGTAGGAAACACTACGCACGCTCCGTGGACGGAGCGAAGTTGCCCGCCATCCGCCTCCCTCCCGCCCTCTCCTAAATACCTAATTAAAGCTAAAGATACTACAAAAGTAAATTAAAGGCACTTACCTGGTCCGCTGCGTCCCGGGGCTCCCTCTTCTCTTTCGCGCCGCCGTCTTTGATCCCATTGCGCATGCGTGGCCACCCGCGCATGCGCATTTCTCACGAGAAATGCGCTTGCGCTGGCAGCCGCGCATGCGCATTGGGTTGGAAGACACGGCGGCGCGAAAGAGAAGAGGGAGCCCCGGGACGCTGCGGACCAGGTAAGTGCCTTTAATTTACTTTTGTAGTATCTTTAGCTTTAATTAGGTATTTAGGAGATGGCGGGAGGGAGGCGGGCGGCGGGTGGTGGGGCTACGCGAAGTGTGTAGGTGGGCGTAGTTTCATGCCCACTTTGCGTAGCTTCGCGTAGCCCCACTACGCATCCTACGCCCACCCTTACTTTTTTCCCTTTCTTCTTTAGTAAGAGGACCTCTTATAGAACCAATTTGCATAGGTTCCTCACCAGTAGCTGTATCAATCTTGTTACCGTCTGGCTTAATACAATCTAATCAAGGAACAAAGGAATGGAACTCTCTCTTCTTTTCGGATCGTCGTTCAAACAGTCGATGGTCAATCTGAAGGACCAGATCAATTAGTTTTGAAATTTCCTGTGGTTTTTTGCGTATCTGGGCGAGAACGTCTTTTAATTCATCCTTAAGGCCACGGTAAAATATAGCCGAGCATTTACCTTCTGGCCAATCGGTCCCTACTATTAATTTGTTAAATTGTGCAATGTAAGCTACTAGGTCACTATTTCCTTCCTTAAGGTCCAAGAGTTCATTGTCTGTAGCTTGATTTGCAGTTTTTCTGTCAAAAATCCTCAAAAACTCCTTCTTAAACAGTTCTAAATCATACAGGGCTGGATCATTTCGAGGGACCAATGGTATTGACCAGGCAGCGGCATCACCGCTCAAATTTGACAGCATGAAAGCTACCTTCGCTTGATCTTCCTTAAACACTACAGACCTGCATAGAAAATGTAATGAGCACTGGGTAAGAAAAATCTGAGCCTTGTGTGGGTCCCCACTAAATCTCCCAGGGTTTGCTAGGGGCACAATAGGGGAAACCAAGTGTATAACTTGGGTAGCCACTTCAGCTGCTGACCTACGGTTTGATTCTAACCCTGGTAATGGAGTGGTTCCAGCAAGAAATTCTTCCATTCTTTATTTTATTTGATGGGTTTCCTGCTGGGACCTTCTAATCTCTTCTCTTAAACTCCTATTTTCTTCAGCTGATTGGGTTAACTGATTTTGTAACCCTTCTAGCATTCCCGTTAAGGCTTTTAGATTGAAACCTTCCGCCATATCGACTCAGGTGGATAATGAGGGGACTTCAATCTGTCAGGTGCCTGAATTGATCAACAGAAGCCGATGATGGTCCCACTGCCCCACCACCTCAACCGTCACCCAAAATATATTCTAGGTGACATCTAAAGTAGGGGGGAAAGGGGAAGTGGCAGAGAAAGAGTGACAGCCTCTGCTTGAGTAGAGCTGAGTCTTCTAAGACTGTACCTGCAGAGAGATACAATGGTATAAAATATAACCTGTTCTGTTTGACCATATAACTCTTGAATTACTTCAGTAATAACATTTACCATGTAGATCCACGGCTGTTACTCCTCTCTTGGGAATGATTTTGGATTATGACATATGCAGTATTTTCTATATTAGGAAACAACAACAACAATATTAACTCAGTCTTTATTTCAGATGAAGTTCTAATGATGTTATTATATAATATGTTGGTCTAATTACCTAATGACTGCAATGTTATATGTTGTTATTCATTTCTCCAACTGCAATATCCAAGGTTTTGTTCAGTGGTTCGTTATTCTCTCACTAACGAAAACTGGCTTTTATTGTATTGTATCTAAATGAATGACTTCCAAACGAAAAACGTCCTAAATATTTACACCACAGAAAAGTCACGGTACCTGAATTGTGATATATATATATTGTCTCAGTTTTACCGTACTTAGGTACTCTGAATATTCTATTTGTATGCTTAAGCCACTGGAAATTCTTCAAGTGCGCTGACAGACCGTCGTTGTTCAATGATTCCCACGTTGCGCATGCGTTTTTAACTTGCGGCAGAGTGCTGAAATATTCCTCCTCAATTTGAGACGTTAACACACCTACCTGAATCCAACAAGTCTTTATTAGTCATGCGCGAATAGGTGACACTGTCTCCTCACGGATGACTACAGTTGAAGTGCGTAGTTCCTTTTCGGAATGCGCACCTTGGGCTCGCTGACGGTTGCGTGATAAGGATCACGAGACTGCCAACCTCAGTTTGGCCAATCCTTCTCTGTGCCACCATTTTCCTCACCGGAGTCCCTGATAATTCTCAAACACTGCTTCAAAATTAGTCATGACCCCAGATATCGTTTTCTCCAACGCGGAGACCTGGTCATTCTCTCCAAATGTTTGTTTATTTTTGCACCTGATTTCACATAATGTGTGGTTGCTGCTGTGGTCGTGACAGTGGGACGGGTATGCTCAGACGTGAGTCCTGTGCTCTCCACACCACTGGAGTCAAGCCTTCCTGGCTGATGACGGCTGATAGCCAGAAACCGGTCCTAGGACGCTTGATTCCGGTCCAGGGAAGACATGGCTTGGCAGTTCGGGCTGGACTGTTCCCATGAGGCACAGGCTCAAGGCTGATTTGCATATGGCCATGTCTGAACTGGGTTAGTGTGGTGAGCAAAAAAACCAATGGATTTTGGCCCAGATCTCTGTACTGGGGTGAATGTATGACATTGTTCTGCATCCTGTCCATCAACTGTTGTTTTTGCATTTCTCACCCCTAGTGGGACGGGTATGCTCAAACGTGAGTCCTGTGCTCTCCACACCACTGGAGTCAAGCTATCCTGGCTGATGATGGCTGATAGCCAGAAACCGGTCCTAGGATGCTTGATTCCGGTCCAGGGAAGACATGGCTTGGCAGTTCGGGCTGAACTATTCTCATGAAGCACAGGGTCAAGGCTGATTTGCATATGGCCATGTCTGAACTGGGTTGGTGTGGTGAGCAAAAAAACGATGGGTTGAGGCCCAGATCCCTGTACTGGGATGAATGTATGACATTGTTCTGCATCCTGTCCATCAACTGTTGTTTTTGCATTTCTCACCCCTAGTGGGACGGGTATGCTCAGACGTGAGTCCTGTGCTCTCCACACCACTGGAGTCAAGCTATCCTGGCTGATGATGGCTGATAGCCAGAAACCGGTCCTAGGATGCTTGATTCCGGTCCAGGGAAGACATGGCTTGGCAGTTCGGGCTGGACTGTTTCCATGAGGCACAGGGTCAAGGATGATTTGCATATGGCCATGTCTGAACTGGGTTGGTGTGGTAAGCAAAAAACGCTGGATTTAGGCCCAGATCTCTGTACTGAGGTGAATGTATGACATTGTTCTGCATTCTGTTCATCAACTGTTGTTTTTGCATTTGTCACCAGCAGTGGGACTGGTATGCTCAGACGTGAGTCCGGTGCTCTCCACACCACTGGAGTCAAGCTATCCTGGCTGATGATGGCTGATAGTCAGAAACCGGTCCTAGGATGCTTGATTCCGGTCCAGGGAAGACATGGCTTGGCAGTTCGGGCTGAACTATTCCCATGAAGCACAGGGTCAAGGCTGATTTGCATATGGCCATGTCTGAACTGGGTTGGTGTGGTAAGCAAAAAAACTATGGATTTAGACCCAGATCTCTGTACTGGGGTGAATGTATGACATTGTTCTGCATTCTGTTCATCAACTGTTGTTTTTGCATTTGTCACCAGGAGTGGTATGGGTATGCTCAGACGTGAGTCCTGTGCTCTCCACACCACTGGAATCAAGCTATCCTGGCTGATGACGGCTGATAGCCAGAAACCAGTCCTAGGATGCTTGATTCCGGTCCAGGGAAGACATGGCTTGGCAGTTCGGACTGGACTGTTCCCATGAGGCACAGGGTCAAGGATGATTTGCATATGGCCATGTCTGAACTGGGTTGGTGTGGTGAGCAAAAAAAATAATGGATTTTGGCCCAGATCTCTGTACTGGGGTGAATGTATGACATTGTTCTGCATTCTGTCCATCAACTGTTGTTTTTGCATTTCTCACCCCTAGTGGGACGGGTATGCTCAGACATGAGTCCCGTGCTCTCCACACCACTGGAGTCAAGCTATCCTGGCTGATGATGGCTGATAGCCAGAAACCATCATCAGCCAGGATAGCTTGACTCCAGTGGTGTGGAGAGCATGGGATACAGCTATCCAGGCTGATGAAGGCTGATAGCCAGAAACCGGTCCTTGGATGCTTGATTCCGGTCTGGGAAAGACATGGCTTGGTAGTTCGGACTGGACTGTTCCCATGAGGCACAGGGTCAGAGCTGATTTGCATATAGCCAGTGTCTAACCCAGGATGGTGTGGAGTGCAAAAAAACGATGGATTTAGGCCCAGATCCTTGTACTGGGGTGAATGTATGACATTGTTCTACATTCTGTCCATCAACTGTGTTTTTTGCAATTTTCACCCCGAGTGGGCTGGGTATGCTCAGACGTGAGTCCCAGGCTCTCCACACCACTGGAGTCAAGCTATCCAGGCTGTTGAAGGCTGATAGCCAGAAACCGGTCCTTGGATGCTTGATTCCGGTCTGGGAAAGACATGGCTTGGTAGTTCGGACTGGACTGTTCCCATGAGGCACAGGGTCAGAGCTGATTTGCATATAACCAGTGTCTAACCCAGGGTGGTGTGGAGTGCAAAAAAACGATGGATTTAGGCCCAGATCCTTGTACTGGGGTGAATGTATGACATTGTTCTACATTCTGTCCATCAACTGTGTTTTTTGCAAAGAACTGAAATGTGACACAACTCTCTTCACTGGGTGATTTTTAGTGATTATTGGTTCTTTTTGTGCTTCTATTCTTTCCACTTTAGACATTTTCGGGGGGTAGTTGAAAGTTATTTATACCTTGTTTATGGTCCTTTTAAATAGCATTATTAAGTGAATTTGTATGTTTTTGTTTGTTTCTGTAGCCCTGATGAAGTCATCGGGTGATTTTCCCCGAGACGAAACACGTATCGGCTTTCTGGCTACATTATTGGTGATGTCAATCAACTCCTCAACAAGTTTCATCATTCTTTGAAATTTTGAAGAAAAAAAGGAAAATAAAAGAATTTTGAATGTATAGAAAAAACAGAAATCTCTTTGGACTGTTGATTGTATGAATCGATTTATCTTAAAATATTGTTTCTTTGTGCTGTGCTCAGGAGCAATTCATTAGTTTGCTGTTTATCTGCTGTGTTCACACAGAGGATTTTTTGGGACGTGAGTGGCAGTTCCCTTTTTGTTTCCTTAGAGCAATCTGTTATGAGATCTATTACTTGTTTATTGGTTTGCGCAAGGTATAACCTAGCCACGTTTCTTAGTTCATTGCTTATTATAAAGAACCAACTGAAGCTGCCTCTTCTACTGTAATGACTCTTGCTGACATTGAACTGTTTTCGGTCTCTTTGTTCTGGTTGACATTTGGAGACAGGTTCATACTCAAGATCATAACGCTGAATTGGGTGGCACATGAAATGTGATTAAGGGATGGGATCAGGAAAGGAAGCCAGGTGATATACCCGAGCCGAGATACTTGCTTTGCTAGACCGCATTATTACATATATGCATTCTCTTATTCCCACAACGAAGTTAAGTTGGGACAAATTGACGGCTTGCAAACAGAAAGTTGAAGAAAGTGTGTCCATTTTTTTTACTCAGTTTGAGGATACATTTTTGGATTACAGTGGGCAGGATATGTCCATTAAAGGAGGTGTTCGATTGTTTGTCGACAGGATTGTTTCTAAGCAAAGATGGGCGCGACACTGCTGGCCTCTCCACCGGATCTCGCCTCAGCATTCTTTGATTAGTAGTGCGAGTAGCACAGGAAACCGGAAAGTTCAAAGTGTATCACCTTGGTTGGCGCAATTCAGCTCTAGAAAGTTCGGTAATCTCTAGACCCGAGACATGGCCACGTCTCGGGTCTAGAGATTACCGAACTTTCTAGAGCTGAATTGCACCAACCAAGGTGATACACTTTGAACTTTCCGGGTTCCTGTACTACTCGCACTACTAATCCCAGAAATGCTGAGGGGAGATCCGGTGGAGAGGCCAGCAGTGTCGCGCCCATCTTTGCTTTTTACTTAAGGGCTTTTGCGAGCCTCCAAAGCCGACGGGCTTTTTGGGATACGCACCTGCGTGCCGAGCAGGCAACAAAGCCCTTGACGGATCTATGGCGGCTTTCTTCACTACCCCTGAACTTTATCTCTACTGATGAGGGATATAAATCCCGAAACCCGGGCCATGTCTCGGGTCTAGAGATTACCGAACTTTCTAGAGCTGAATTGCACCAACCAAGGTGATACACTTTGAACTTTCCGGTTTCCTGTGCTACTTGCACTACTAATCCCAGAATGCTGAGGGGAGATCCGGTGGAGAGGCCAGCAGTGTCGCGCCCATCTTTGCTTTTTACTTAAGGGCTTTTGCGAGCCTCCAAAGCCAACGGGCTTTTTGGGATATGCACCTGCGTGCCGAGCAGGCAACGAAGCCCTTGACGGATCTACGGCGGCTTTCTTCACTACCCCTGAACTTTATCTCTACTGATGAGGGATATAAATCCCGAAACCCGGGCCATGTCTCGGGTCTAGAGATTACCGAACTTTCTAGAGCTGAATTGCACCAACCAAGGTGATACACTTTGAACTTTCCGGTTTCCTGTGCTACTCGCACTACTAATCCCAGAATGCTGAGGGGAGATCCGGTGGAGAGGCCAGCAGTGTCGCGCCCATCTTTGCTTTTTACTTAAGGGCTTTTGCGAGCCTCCAAAGCCAACGGGCTTTTTGGGATATGCACCTGCGTGCCGAGCAGGCAACGAAGCCCTTGACGGATCTACGGCGGCTTTCTTCACTACCCCTGAACTTTATCTCTACTGATGAGGGATATAAATCCCGAAACCCGGGCCATGTCTCGGGTCTAGAGATTACCGAACTTTCTAGAGCTGAATTGCACCAACCAAGGTGATACACTTTGAACTTTCCGGTTTCCTGTGCTACTCGCACTACTAATCCCAGAATGCTGAGGGGAGATCCGGTGGAGAGGCCAGCAGTGTCGCGCCTATCTTTGCTTTTTACTTAAAGGTTTGTTTCTAACTTACTTCCTGAAATTGCAAATCGTTTGGCGGCACCTAAGAGTACTTGGACCACCTCTTCCCCCTCTGTTATTTTGAATATGGCTCAATAATATGAGCATTGTGATCAAGAAGAAAAAGAAAATATAGATAAGAAGAATAAGGATTTAAAGACAAAGGTGCTGTTGCAGCAAGCATTGGCATGGTCAGTGGTCCGTGCTTCTGCAGAAGGTGGCGGTTTCTAGGGGACGGGGTCCTTGTGGACGAGGTAGAGGAACTGAAAGGGCGTAGGTGCTGTTTCAGCAAGCATTTAGAGGAAATGGTAGAGGACGTGGTGGTCCTGCAAGACAGCTTCCACGCACTAGTAGGCAGTCCACAATGACTCCTTTGGGGGCCAAACCAGTGTGCATATTGTAAGGAAGAGGGTCATTGGCGTAGCCAGTGTTCCGTGCTTCTGCAGAAGGTGACGGTTTCTAGGGGACGGGGTCCTTGTGGACGAGGTAGAGGAACTAAAAGGGCTTAGGCTGCTACGGTCTCACAGGGTTGTTCTGATAACAATTACTTTGATGACCCTCCTGATGGACAGTACTTCCATGATGATTGATTATGACATGCATGAGGTGACAGGAATGTCTTACAGCTAGGACAGCCAAGGACAGAGTGAGGGACCAGTTCTGATACCTGTAGATTAGTGTGGTCCTTATATCAGCGCTGATTTGCATGGCTCACCTAAGGAATTTTGGGTGGATACAGTGTTCTGTTTCTCGATCTTTGGTCCCTGGGGTGGCTCTGTTTGGTAATAATAATGTTTTGGTAGGTTTTTCAGGAGTACTGGTTGTAAGCCCCATTTCACGACCCCTTGCATTGACTATTGGTCCTTTTCCTGTGGATTATCCATTGTTGTTGACATCCAATTGTAGTGAGAATTTGATGGGTTTAGATTTGTTGAAGAAATTGCATGCTACTATTTCTTGTTCCCCGGAAGGTGTTTATATGTTGATGGGCCCAAATGTGAGTACTAGACAGTGCCTGTCTCTCCCTCTTCCTGATGAATTTTCTGACATACCATCCACTCTAAGGGGCGACGGGTGATATAGATGTGGGGCTGCTGTATATTCCACCAGTTTTGATTCAGATTAAAGATAATGTTGTTTTGCCCCGCATTCCTCAATATAAAATACCTCAGGTGTGAGAACGGATCCTTTTACAAATTATTCAGGATTTGATACGCAAATGAGTAGTTGAGGATTCGTCTGCTAATATTTGTAATAGTCCCATTCTTCCGATTCTGAACCGGACACCCTCAGGTTCCCCTGATGATCATGAAGATGTTTACCGTTTTGTGATTGACTTCTACGAAGTTAATCAAATAGTGGTTCCCCAGTTTCCAGTGGTTCCAGATATTACCACACTTTTGACAATGATTCTTTCCACCGCCTGATTATTTTCTGTCATTGATTTGAAAAAAGCGTTCTTCAGTATTCCTATTCATCGAGATAGCAGAAATATGTTTGGGTTTAGCCTAGCTGGTAGGAGCTTTAGGTTCTGTCGAGCTCCTCAGGGCTATACAGAGAGTCTGAGCATTAATAGCCAGACATTGAAAGGTCAGTTGGATTTATTGTCGCTTCCCACAGGTAATGTATTGGTGCAGTATGTCGATAACCTCCTTATTGCTTCTGATACCGAACAAGGTTGTAAAGATAGTACAGCTAAATTATTGTTGCATTTGGCTCAACATGGCCATAAAGTTTATCTTTCTAAATGTCAGTATGGTTGACAGGAGGTCACCTACTTAGGTCACCTACTGTCGAAGGAGGGTAGGAGATTGACCCCTGAGCACATCAGTACCATTGTTAAAATGCCTACTCCAGAAAGATGTGCACGCTTTTATAGGTATCAGTTCCTACTGTCGGCCGTGGATACCTAACTACTCCCTACTAATCAATCCCTTGCTTGCCTTAACAAGGAAAGAAGTACATGAGCCTCTGCCTTGGACGCCTGAATGTCAGCAGTCTTTTGAGCACTTGAAAGCCACGCTTTGTTCGGTTCCAGTACTCGGCACACCTAATTATGGCAAATCGTTTGTGTTGTATGTCCATGAGATGGCTGGTTGCGCGCTTTCTGTCCTAACACAAATATTTGGAGATAAGCAACGGCTGGGTGCTTATTTCTCTGCTGTTTTTGATCCAGTCGCAAGATCTCTCCTGAGTTGTTTAAGAGTGGTCGCGGCTGTTGCCACTTTAATCAGACAATCGGCTGGACTATTCCTGGATACTGACACCACAGACATGGTACCCCATGCTGTGGACACATTTCTGAACAAGACAAAGACACAGCACTTCACCAGTGCACGTCTTACTGGCTATGAATTGACATTGTTTGCTAAACATATCACAATCAAAAGATGTGCTACTCTGAATCCAGCCACTTTACTACCCTTCCCTTTCGAGATTGATGAAAACACAAACAAGACTGTATCTTCTGGACGGAAGAAGAGACGAAAGGACGGGTAGACTTGACTGACATTCCCTTATCTGACCCACAAGGGGAACTATATGTAAGTGGATCTTGTTTCAAATTACCAGATGGCACTACAACTGTAGCTAATACTATTATCCCAATGCGTACAGTAGTAGAGACATCACAAGTCCCTTATAAGTTGGCTCAAGCTGCGGAACTTGTTGCACTTATTCGAGTTTGCGAATTGAGTGAGGGGCTGTCTGTCAATATCTATACTGACAGCCAGTACGCCTTTGGGGTCATGCATCATTTTTGGCGACTCTGGGCTGAGAAAGGGTTCCTTACTTCCCATTGCACCAGAATCCAGCATAGGCACCTTATATTGAGATTTTGTCTGCTTTAACGCTCCTCAAGAAATTGGCCATAGTGAAGTGTAGCACCCACCGGAAGGTCACCGATGATGTAGGTAAAGGAAATGCTTTCTTCAGATCAGACAGCTAAAGAAACGGCTAGGACAAAGATGACAAGAATGTTTGTAGCAGGTCCGACTAGGACACCCTTGAGAATGTTAAGGAGATACAAAGCGAAGCCATGGTAGAGGCATTAGCAGTGTGGCAGGAAAGTACAGCACAATTGAAAGATGAGGGATGTTGGATTGATTAATCACGGAAGCAGAGATGGATGTTGCCTGATGCATATGTTCTCCCTGTGATCATGATGGCCCATGGTCCAGTCCATATTAGTGCTAAGGGTATTTACAAGTTGTTGGGCCCTGACTGGCAGAATGACAATATCCCTAAGACAGCTGCACATTTAGTGAAGTACTGTATGTTGTGCATGATGCACAATCCTAGGAAAGGGTACCCCTACACTGCCTCGTAACTTTGCACCACCCACTTTTCCTTATGAAGTCCTTCAAATGGACTACATTGAGTTAGAGAGATGCAATAGTTTGAAGTATGTTTTGGTGCTTGTGTGTGCGTATCGTAAATGGGTTGAGGCTTATCCCACTAAAGGCAATACAGCCATTCCGACTGCAAAGGTACTCCTGAAGGAGTTCATTCCTCGTTTTGGCTTACCTTGATTGATTTGGAGTGATAATGTTATGTTATGTTATGTTCTATAGTGCTCAGCTGCCCCAGCAAAGGGGCGTCCCGGCGCTTTCCACCAAAGAGGAAGTCATTTTAATGCAAAAGTGATCCAATTGATTTGTGATGGTTTGCCAATCATCCACAGTCACCAGGTTTGGTTGAGAAGTACAATGGTACTCTCAAGCTCAAACTGGCAAAAACTCAGGACACCACAGGGTTAAAGTGGCCAGATACTTTACTGCTAGCTCTTTTGTCAACAAGAACGACAGCACATTCTAGTCAGGATTGTCACAGTATGAGGTTGTATTGGACGCCCGTCAAATGTTTGGGGCGTCCTGCGCCCACATCAGTTTTCTGATATTGAGAACCCACTGTTGCTTGACTATCTTGGTCAGTTAACAGAAAGTTTGCGTTCTATCCACCAACAGGTCCGGGATAGCCTGCTAGCCACACCAGAGGGGCCTGGCCACAATATTTAGCCTCGTGACTTTGTTCTGATCAAGAACTTCCAATGGAAGAAGTTTGGAGCAGCGGTGGAAGGGGCCAGAACAAGTCCTTTGGCAAGGCGCACCATGGTAAAGGTCGCTGGGCCTAAGAATTGGATTCACACGACTTATTGTCACAGGATTCCTTTGCCCCAGCCCTATGACCAGTGGGTGAGGGATGGGATTGCGGACTCTGAGTGCGAGACGGTGCCTCGGTTTGTGTCTTTCAGTGATGCCAAATTGATCTGGACGCACACGGACAAAGAAAATAATGACGTGTTGAATGCAGCAGTCACTCCAGAAATATGAGCTATTCAGGAGCCCGTTTGTTGACTATTCTGTGCCTGGAGCCACCAGATACAATTTGCGCCCTCGACTGAGGGACGGTGAACAAAGGAAAAGAAAGATTAGTCAGGGAAGGACTGTGTAAGTCAGGGTTTATTTTGCTGTAGAACCAACAGAGTTAGTACAGGTTGATGAGAGTTTTGTGAGTTGTTTGAACATTGGACAGGATAGATCGAAGTATACCTTGGAGGTATACAATCCTGATCAATGTGGGATACAAGCATAGGACAGAGCAAACTGCACGGCTGGTGCTCAAGAGCGCCAATTTATTGATGGATGATAGGAGCCTGTACCAGTGAGGTTCTGACGTACACTGGTAACTTACATTTTTTTTCTTGAATATTGCCCCATTTCATCATTCATTATGCATCCCTTTGGTAGACTGGTTGCTGAGCAAGAGCAGCCAGTGATTCTTGTTGCCCAGCAAAATGCAGTGTGGACCGATAAACAAAAGTTAACATGTATTGCCCTTGTGATTTTGCTGTTAATCATGTTATGTGGGGCATCATGGGTTTTGGAAAATGATCAAAGTGTACCTTTACATTGTAAGGATAAGGATGTTCCTCAAGTCCGAAAGAAAAGGACGGCCCCAAATAATGTATTTCTAGATACACACAGGAGGTTCTTTGGAGAAGGGACTCAGCCCCTTGATTTTTTAGAAGTGCAAGGAGTATTTGGGTTTGGCTATCCAGGTCCTTGCCTATATCATAGAAACCCACGAGGCATGGGTTATCTGGGGTGTGACAACAACAGTTATTGCAATAACTTCTATATGGAAAAACAGAATGTAACACTGGTGGATTACTAGTATAAGGAATTGACAGTTCCCCGAGAAGCTGGTTACTACCTTGCTTGTTGTACAATTGTCAATTTTACTGACACTATATTGTATGTCAATTATTCAGTGATAGTATTGCGTGAGGGCACATACTCTTTGGTAAATCCAAAGGACCTGGCTACCTTTGGGAGGAATTCCAGGTATTCTGCAGTAGATTATGATAGACCAGTGTATGCACCCCCAGGGTTTTTTTTTGTCTAATGAGGCTTATTTGAATGTCCATAATGGTACGGATGATGCGGCACTTGGGATGGTACTGCCTTTGGGTGTACCTTGCAAAGAAAGCAAAGCCTAAAGTTAGGTGGGTTAAAAGGACATTGACCAAAGAATTCTGTGAAGGAGTGACAGATCTCGAAGTCAAAATTTATAGTAATCATATTACTTTTGGATGCATTCTTTCCTCCATAATTACATTTCGTGGTACTGCTATGGCCAGGGGTGAGAAAGCTCCAGAATATTTCGGAGTTAATCTGCAAATATTGTCTAACTCCACAGTAGCAGCTTTGTGTGACATCACCACCCAATTGGAAAGTGTGCGAATATATTCCAAGCAGACTAGATGTGTAGTCGATTTCATTCTGGCTAAGAATGGTGGTGTGTGCACAGTAGTAGGAGACCAGTGTGTAGTTGGGACCACAAATATGGAAAATAATATTACCCAACACATTTTAGACATCTTAGAAAATGTTAAAGGAATGGAAAGTGGGAACTGGAGTTGGTCTCTTTTCGGCAGCTGGGGTTGGATCCTTGAAAAGATGATTTATTTCTTTGTGATTGTGGCCTCTTGCTGCGTCCTTGTTCAATGCCTTCCCTTCTGCTGTTCTTATTGTACCAGTCTTCTCACTCCTAAGAGGAGTGAGTGTCGGCGCCATTTTGAGCTATAATTGAAACGTATTCTTCGCCATTTCTGAGAAAAGATCTCTGTTGAGTTGTGTTTTTCCAAGGCTACATTTTGCTTGACTAATGAGTACATTGTTCTTATTAGCGCATATCTTTCCCTCTAGATAGAGGCCTTCTCCCACTACCTAGTGGCGGGCACGGGCAGAGGGACCTTGAGTAGTAGTATGTGCCTGGCCTCAGAATCAAAACTTATTTGCTATACTTCACTGGTTTGTTACCTCTGCTTGGAAAGTACCATTGTGGCCGTACCTTCATTGGTTCGGAAATGTTCATAATGTATCTTCATGCTTGCTGAAGTTAGTCCCTCTGTAACACTCCTAAGCAACTGGGCAGATTGGGCTCCACTGTGAGTGTACCTGAATAAACAGATATTGGTTTGTATTCTCTACTGTCTGACAGACGCTTCGTTTGGAATGGAAGGCTGAGAGATGGTCATGAGTGTCCAGGGTGACCCTAATCAGGCCACTTCCTTCATGCCCCTGTAGCGGATTGCACACTGGGTGCTGCAGCCCACAAGTGACATTTAACTTATAGTCCCTGGGTACCCTTTGAACCATATACTAAAGGCTTACAGGTAAGTTAAATAGGCCAATCAGGGAGGTGCCACTTTCACCATGTTGAAATGGGGAGTACAGGTATTTTATCAATGCTAAGCAGGGTTAAAGTGCACAGAGTTCTACAGGCAGCACAAATAAAGGCTTCAGCAAAAGGTTAAAACTCTTCAGTGACCCTGCAGAAAGGGCAAATTTCCTACAGTAAGTGGGTAAGTAATCTAGAAAGCCCCTCTCAACCTTCCTAGGGCCCTCTCTTTTCGATGACTGCCAACACATTGCATATGCTCTCTGTAGCACACTGTTTTTCATTGGCTTCAAAAAGCTTTAATATAGGTGTGAAGTTTTTTCCAAATCTATGCAACAGAGCGTTTGATTTACTTAAACGAACTGGTATCCAATTTCCTGTTTTGGTCGAATGGGATTTAAACAAGATTAACATCGCTGAGCCCGTCCTTACTTTGCATTTTCCTCATCTGTTATCACATCTTCTATGGCAGAGAATGTGTTTAGCTTGGCAGGCATTTTGCATTTCCAATATTTTTGCCTTTCACTTACCATACTGCAGAGCTCCTTAACAGCAGGCGGAATAATAATGAAGCAACGCTATTAATATAACGCAAAGAAGCCGCTGTGTGGAGACCTGCAGCAAACTGTGGTTAAAAGACGGTATTACCTTTTAGTGTCACTTTAGGTTAACAATTTTAAATAGGCAAGAAATCACCTGTCCTCTCTGTTTAAAGTATCAATATTTTGTTTTGCGGTTGTTTGCTTCGATATCGAACGCTAAATAGGGGTAGCGTTAAAATATGTTCAACTGGTGCATTCTCCTGATTTATTCAAGACGAATGGGATCGGGAACTCATAAAAAAATCCAGAAAATAAAAACAATTTAATATTATGTGTGTTTATTTATCTGCAGTCCACATTCCCTGCCTGACTTGCCTTTTCGTGTTAGTCAATTTTTCAAGGTCTAGCTGCCAGTAGAAGAAGAATGTTGTCAGCTGTAAATATGAGATAAGTTGAGGTCTCAGCATCAATCTTCATCCATCTTCACTTACTTCCACCATTTCAGAAAAAAAATGGCAGCACGTCAGATTAGGCAACGTAATCCCCCGAGCACCCGGCTGCATGCAGTGCCATGCACCTGTAATGAGTAAACAGGCTGCGAAAAGCCTTAATATGAGGCATATGCCGCACAGGATGTTACTAATTAATCTGGGTGTTCCTTCGAGCCGCTATGTTGCTAGTGTGGATCAGATTAATGCAATACATGTGCAATGTAGAACATTGTGCACATTTACTAGAGAGAATTCCCAAATTCATATCTGTCAAGGTTTCACATTTTATCTACAATTAGAATACTGCTTGTGGGTACTGGGAGCACAGTGCTTGCTAGTGAGAAGGCAGGGGTGCTAGGCAAGTGAGGTAGTCTTACGCTCTTCAAGGGTGTTTTTTTTTTACATTTTTGTCTAGCACATGCCACATGTGCACCTGCCATGTTTGTATATGTACTTGTTTGAAAACTCAGTTTCATGTATGTATGTATGTATTGTCGCTTTGAAGCGACTGTCAGTTAGCAGCAGTGTAAGAAAGTCAGACCATAAAACGTGGATTCTTGCATGATTCTGGCAATGTGCATTTGAAATCTAATACTTGAGCATGTTGTTCATTGATGAGACAGGCCAAGAATGATACAGCCCTATCACCCCTCAAAGTTATGTAATGTAATGTATATTTAATAAAGCAGAGGTGTACTCTAGCTTTCCCCCAGTATCCACTTTTCTTCCTCCTCTTCACACCTCACTCTTTCCCTACTCTCCATTCTTCCTTCAATTTCTGCCTTATGTCCGAGTTTCCTCTTAATCGTTGCCTCCCCTCATTAATTGCTTTTGATTTTTCACCTTTCCATGTTTCCCTTACACTCTCCTTTCATGATCTCCCTGCCGTCTGTTCTTCTTCCCTTGCCGTTCTCTTCTTCTTCCCTTGCCGTTCTCTTCTTTCCTCTTTTCATTCTCGTTCTACTTCAATCTTCACTCCGAACCTCTGCTTTCCCCACTTCTCTTCAAGTTCTTTGTCTACCATATCTATCTTTGCCTTCAGACCTCTCTTCCTTCTTCACTCTCTCTTTTATGTTTTTCCTTCTTGTGCATAACTTCATAAACACTCCAGGAATCTGTGTTTGATCTCAGGGTCATAAATGTAATTCTTGGTATGGCCACTCAGCCTTTCATCTTTCTGAGGTCGATAAAATTAGTGCCATTGAGCTTGGTAACATTTTCCCTTTGGTGAGTATGTGCTTTGCAAACATACATGGTGTGTTAAGGACACACAAATGCATTTTAAGCTTTTGTTTTTCAATATTACACTGTTATTATTCCCTTTATCCCTCCTTGACCCAATTCCTTTCATACTCGTATCCATTCCCCTGACCTCCTATCTTTGCTTCGTCCCATCATTTTCCTTTCCTTTTTCTCTTCCTCAGCACTATCAGGGATGCATCCTTTCCTCTTTCGATTCTTACTTTCTTACACCCTCATTCATAACCCATCCCTCCTCCCTTGGTGCATTTCTTCCTTCTTCCTTCATTTGTTCCTTACTATTTTTTCCTGCTGCTCCGATCCTTCTTTCTTTAATTTCTTCCTTTCTTATTCTCAACCCTTCTTTCTGCTTTTCCTACTCCTTTCCTTTTTTCTTTCTATTTATCCACCACACATAGTTCACTTCCTTTCCCCCTCTATCCCTTCGTTTCTTCCTTTCACATTCTTTTATTTCCTCCTTCTTTCATCCATTACTTATTTATTTACTCACTCCAGTACTCCCCTTCTTGTCTGCTTTTGTTGTTACTTTCTTTAATATATTCCTTCCTTTTAAACAGTACAGTACAAAACCATTCTCTTAAGTTTGCATAGCTGCCCCAAGTCCTCAAATGACCTTTCCTAAAGCTGCATTTTGAGATATACACACATTCTCTCATTTGAGTTAACTTTTAAGTTGCTGTCATACTAGCTTCCCATATGTTATGTTATGTTATGGTATATTGATTTGTATAGCGCACTAATGACTTCAGAGGGTATCCAGGTGCATCTGCAGATGTGTAGGCGTGAGGTCCCTGAGGTGCCTATGTGAAGAGCCAAGTCTTCAGCTTCTTGCAGACCTCAAGCAGTTAGGAGGTGGCTCTCATGTGTTGAGGCGTGTGGATGTGGGCAGAGCTGATACAGGAAGTGGGTGGAGTGACTGGATGAAGTGGGCGGATCCATGGGAAGTGGGTGTGGCATCCTAAAACATGAGAACACCTGCACTTAATATTTTACAAATTAAGCACTGAGTGATACCCATCTTGACTATAACCCTCTGTGGCAGGAGAGGAAAGTCCTGGTGCGCCATGTTCTTTTGCCGCCCTCGGAATGGTAGATATTCTGACTTTCCGACAGGCGGCAGCTGGTTGTGTGATGTCACACAGAGAGGGAGATCTACTGGGTAAAGTGACCTCACTTTGTAAAGTCAGTGGCAGGTGAACGACGGTACAGATCATCTCCCTATCATTACACTACTGGACTTGGCCTAGTCACCCCACACACAACACGTACAAACTGCAGCGCTACCTCAAGCTGGCTCACTATCTCCACACTTAAATGTACCGCGCACACCTGTTTGTGTCACACTGTCGGAAGCAGGGACGGCTTTAGCGCTGGGCGCGCCCAGTGCAACAATGTTTGTTGGTGCCCCTTAATGACCACCCCACCACGGATTCCCTCACTACCACACTTAAAGAGTGCAACTCAAGTCTCCATAATCACTCTTTCTCTCAGATGCATTTAATTCGTTTTATAGTACCACTCACAACAGTATAGGGTGTCAGAGCACTTTACATCACACACTACACAGAGACAATCAATCATACGTGTGTAGATCTGTGTATAGAAAATGTTACATGAGGCAGAACACTCCGAGGTGTAGGTGTCAAATCACATGTCATTCATACTGGTTGACAGTGCAGTTTAACCGTGTTTGGTCTGGAGAAGCACAAACTCGGAATTTAAAACTTAACACCATGATTGGGGGTTCTCTTTAATCATCAGGTTTGATTTCTATCCAAATGAACCATTTTAGCAACATTAGGATGATGAAAGACTGGGGAAAAAAATCATAACACTTTATCCTATATCTTGCAGATTGCATGCAGCTCTTTGATGGCAGTGAATAGCTCACTGTTCTATGTTAGGATTATAATGTATAAACTGTAAGTAACAAAAGAAACTCCCAGGCAAAAGCAGTAACCTATTGACCTATTTAATTTATATGTAAATTGCAATCTGAATGGCACATGTTCTTTGCAGCAGGCATATTAACCATCTGAACTACCATTGGAGGAGGCAAAACTTCCACTAGACAAAACTCATATCGCTCCAGGAAAAACATCAATCACAGAAGTTACCTTGGCATTTATATAGTTTCCTGAAAATGTCTGGAGGCCGGGAACCCCACAGCAGGTATTCGTAAAACAATAATAGACTTGGAAATAGGGCTCCCCCCACCCAAAGTCAGCACCGATCGCTCCGCCCAAGAGCAGGCCCTGGTTGGCAGTTGCGTTTGCGCAGGCCTGCCAAGTATCACCCATCATCATTGGGCATCAATAACATTAACTGACTCTGGTGACAGTTGTTAGGTGAAACAGTCAGCCAAGCCAAGAGCGAGTTGAGCCAGCCCCCAAACCTAGCTTGGAGGATGCAAGCAGCCCAGACGCGCGGTCTCATCTGAACTTTGCTTATAATGTGGAATAAATTAGCAGCGTTCAGGTGCTTGCTGAGGAGGCGCTATTAAGGGTTGACAATGCATTTCATATATATATATCCAATCTCACAGCTCGTAATAGAGCCCCTGCCACTGACAGCGGCGGGCCCGGACGGGAATACGAATCCCAAAATATCCACCAGATCGGTTCTTTTTTTACTTCAACCACAAAAACCAATGTCCAGGACGCTTTGTTCCATAAAGCGTGTTTATTCAATAACGCTTCAACTCACTTACACATCCGGCTTGTCAATCCTCCATGGATGCCTCCACTTTGAGACTCCATGATTCGGAGCTCCGTGGCCCCAAATTTCCGGGTTGTGCATCTCCCGCGAGTGGAGGCCCATTGGTGGGCTTGAAACATCTCCGACAGTGGCACATAACTGAAGCACACACTACAAGACCCACAAACCAACACGTACTCATTCGAGTCTCCCATTGCAGGGCTCATATTTTTGAGTGGGAGGTGTGGCCTCTATGCCTCTATGTCTATTTCTCGGTCCATGCAATATTGGGAAATGTCATATTTTATGCTAATATGATAGCGGGAAAGTGAAATTCCTTGGAACAAGCCTGCGTAAATGTACTGATGTTCTGATGTGGGAGGGATAACTTGAATCGTGACTACCTCGGGAAAGTATGCAAATGGATGTATGCTGCTTTTAAGGCTGAGTGGATACCATGGCAAGTGGATATCTATGACTGATGCATATATGTTCATGCTGTTCTGCTGCTAATGGGAGATTTTGACAGTTGCAAATAACTGTAATGAATATATAAGATGTGTATGTCTTTTTTATTCCAATTAGTGTGTAATACAAAGACCAGTGATTTATACATACAGTGTGGAATATTTTTGTAGTGTAATCAATGTGTTGCGAGGACAGTGCTGTTCTAGTACTTTACACTTTGACCCTTAGGATAAGCCTGACTTCTCTGCGCACAGCTACCAAAGGTTGAGCACTGGTGGTCTTAAGAGTGTATCTTACTCATCCTATCTGGGACAGTGGATTTTGTCTGACTCCGATGTGTCTCAGCCAGCCAAAATGTGCTGGGTCTAAAACGTGGCCATAGAACACTCCATAGCTTTCATTGAGAATTAAATTGACACAGTGTTAATTTCTAATCGACTACCACAGAAAGCTGTCAGACATCAGAAAGTGTCCCCTGCTGAATGTACACTGCAGGGAATAAAACAGAAAACAATGGAAGTGCAAAAAGAGTTTTTGGTTATAACTGAAACCTCTAAGAGAGTGCTGAGTCTCCCAAGCGATAGGCCCTTAGTGGCAATACCTGAGTGGTTGGGCTGTAGGAGGATGCCGAAGGGCAAGATCTGCAAATTTAAAGGTAACAATGGTATAAAGCTTTATACCCCCTATCAAACTGACACCCTTCATCTTCATTGGTAGACCCAATAGAGTATCTCCTTGGCAGATCCCCTGGGGGTCGATCTGTAGAAGTAGGCCTCAGCAAGGCCTACCGGTGCTAGGGGTTCGCCCTTCTCTGCACACAGGTCCTCAGACCAATAAATAGAAGTTGGCACAGAAGCTGAAATATCAAGAAAATAGTTCAATAAACCTCATGAGGTGGAACTACATTCACACAACACCCTCCAGCAGTGTATGAAGTAGCAAAAGGAGTCGAAGAACCATGGGTCTTTTATACCCACCCAGGAGCTCAAAAAGAGGCGGTACAAGTTCACATAGGAAGAGTTACATACATAAATGGTCATACAGAGAATGCACAGTAAACAAAGAAGGTGGGGCAGTGAGTTGCTGACTTTAGTTAAAACAGCCTGACAGTAACAGACTAGAGCAGGTGCATGGGCAGCTACAGACTCTTCTGAGCATGTGCAGAGTAGCAGGAGTTAAGTATAGCCAGTTCTTGAGCAAAGCAAAAGGGCAAGCGACAGCGAAGGAGGAAGGAGCACGTGGTGAGCACATGGTGAGACAAGATGGTTGCTGGAAACAAGATGGCTTCAGCCAAATACTAACAGCGATCTCTGCCAAATTTCCACAGATCTTGTGACCGATTGTGGCCAAGTTGTTCCATTCCAGAGAGCAGGATGAAATACTGTGAGGGACTCATTGACTATCGACAACAGCAACCAGATCTTGTTATGTCCTGAATACACATTAGCAGTGCAGTGCCACCGAGCCTCCTTTACTAATGTGAAACATTAGTTATGCAGCTGGGACTGCAATACTCGCTTATATAGCCGGCCAGCCTTACAGCAGTCACTGTGCATAAAATATTTTTCTTTGAAGATCCCAAAGAATCTTGGGTCTGGGACCGGGTCATACAGAAATCAGTTAACAAATCAGGAACAACTGCTGTCTGCCGCGGTGACATGGGACAAGTATGCAGGTGGAACAACTGCAGACCCCATAGACCTTTAGTGCTAGGAAGGCTGCTGTAAGTAAACCAAATGTAAAGAGACAAACACTTGGCGCTACAAGCTGCGGAGGCATTCTGTGAGTGTAAAATGGCCTCAATCACTGTACGACATGTGATGTTCAGTGAGAAAGTGCTAAATTCATCGTCACCGACTGACTGGATTGATGGAGGCGCTAGATGTAACTCCACAGACAGCAGAGCCTGTTGTGGGCTATAATGGCTTGTATGTGTCTTGTCAGCTGAGTTATGCACTGCCCACTTCAACATGGTATAGTTTGTAAGCACAGGTAAGAGCTCCCTCCTGGGACTCCGAGTTTCATGGTGGATGCTGACCAGATTTGCAGCTGCTGTGTGTTTCAAGTTTCCCATAGTTTCATATATCACTTTGTTCATATTAAGGTCACTAAGCCATGTAGGAGGTTTGAAACATCTGACACAACATTATAGAGCCCATGAACCCTAGTAGGCACTAAATGTTGCTTGGTGCCAGCTCCCAATCTTAGATCTGCTGCTATAATAACAGATTTGGACAAGGGGTCATTTGTCATCTGCTTTCATTATTAATATGTTTGTTATTTCAATATAATCTGGTTTCTGTTTTGTTACGCATGGTAGAAGCGTTGAGTTGCGCTGTGCTCTTTATGGTGGCATGTACACTTGCACTTTGAAATCTCACCTCTTACATTTCATAACCACAGCGACACATGGTCTGCAAGTGACTAAAACTTTATTGACTTGGAATATAAAGTGTATGCACCCTGCTAGGAAAAGCTGCTCCATGTTTTCTTAGCCAAACGCAGAGAAACTTACATAGGATGCTTTCAAGAATCACATGGCAACCCTTGAAGCAGCATGCCTACAGAAGTGCTGGAGAGGTCAAGCCTTCTCCACAAATTCCTCAGCATTCTTGCATGAGGCACTGACCTGGATATAGACAGACATCCCGGGCCTCATTTATGAAAACTGTTGTATCGCTTCATGAAAACAGCAATGCAACAGTTTTCACTGCGCCCTCCCTGCAACACCATGAATGTACTGTATTTAACGTACGGTGCTCCATGTCACAAGGAGTTACTGATACATCAGTATTACTGACGAATCAGTAGGTGCAAAAGTGCCGCATTGCTGGGGTGTGTCTACAAAAAATGCTTCTCCAGCAATGTGTCCTTTTACATGGGGCAAGCCGCATGTGAAAGGGCAAGCTAGAGTCTTACACCTGCTGTGAGACAGGCCTAAGTTATTGGTGCAGTAGAAGTGTCCAGGTGAAATAAAATAGATATCATTACGACACTTCTACGACCCTTTATTGCGGGAGCTTGCCCACCCTGCATACATTATACCTGACGCAGATATAATATAGCTCAGGTCTTTACAAAGTGACACATCTGCTTAGATGCGTCATTTTGTAAATATGGCACAACGTGGCACAATATATATGCCACCGCAGAGTCAAAAACAGTGATGCAACAGCAGCGTAATAGTGTTGCAGGCCTTCATAAATAAGGCCCCCTGTTTTTAAACCATGCCACTCTCCTAGACAAAGGGTATAGCTATGTCCTTATAAAAGACAGTCTAAATAGTAGCTCATTGGTGATCGGTAGCATTTATGTTCCTAACACAAATCATTCTCACTTTCTCAGCCTTTTATCTAATATACTAAATCAGTGTGCCGGAGTCCCTTGGCTGCTGGGAGCTGATTTTAACTGAGTTCTCGATGTAAGTGCAGGCAGGTCACACACTCCCACAAGTGCCTACTGTACAAAATGCCAGACACCTGTCCCACTGGTTACACCACTGGGACCCTGCAGATATGCAGCATCAACATAACCCAGCGGTCAGTGTATACTCATTCTATTCCCCTCCATATGGCCTGCACGTTAGACTTGACCTAATACTTTACTCCGCATCAATCGGCTCCCCCATATGCATACAGACCATCAGAGTAGGATCATAACTGATGACCAAAGCCCATTATGCGAAAGTGTTGCTTGGGGGATAACATACCCTCCTACACCACTGGGGAGATTTTAACCCTCAATATTGGAAGACCATGCGAAATTCCTTACGGGGAACCTTTGCCACATACTTTAGGGTCAACCAGGACACCACTACTACTAATGAAGTGATATGAGGGCCAGTTAAAGAGAAAACATTGCAACACTGTATTAATGCGGTAGTGGGTGTCAGGCAACCCTAGACCTAGAAATAAAATCTGTGGAAGGCTCCTCGATGCACTTAGAGAGCACGCACCAAGCATGGGGAACTCTTGGAGCAGTTCCGCCGGATAAATGTCACTGAATATGCGGTGAAGGCACATGCAGAGACTGATAGGTCAGGCACATTACTGGCTTGGCTAATCAAACACTATGGCACACAGACCCCTATCATGCATATTCAATACTCCTAACATGTCCTAATTAATACCCAATCTTAGTTAGACAACATATTTGTAGGAATTCCAAAGAAGATAACAAGACGCCTGGATGATTTAAGACTTGTTTATTGACCATCCACTCTCCTAACTGAGGAGAGCACCAACATTGCAATGACAGCTTCGGCGTGGGAAATACCAACTGGGGCCAAGGGGAAGGGGTGGACGGAAGATACCACTGGGAGGATAAGATTACAACACTTCTCCCTTCCCATGGGATGACAATGGGAACAAAATAGTACTTATATTCATGGGAATAAAAACATTGCAAAAGAACTATGGAGGGGTTAACCAGGACCAGTACATTACACAGATGCACTTACAATGTTATCAAAACTCCACCATTGACCATTTTCAAGTTGAACCACATTTTTTAACACTTTGATAATTTTGCAAGGTGAGTAGTATTTACTTTGAGTGGCCCCCACTTTGTTGTTCTTCCTAGCTTGTACCATGTCACCTACCTCCCACTTGCCACTCTTCACCCCATGTTTATTGTCATACCACAACTTGTAGTTGTCTTGGTGTCGCTTAATCTTTTCTCCTACTTCCTCCTGATCCACTTCTCTAGCCTCGCCACCACTTAACAAACTGGGATTCAATTTAGTGCAAGGTTCTCTACCACGCAATGCCACAAAAGTTGATATGCCAGTGACTTTATTAGGTGAGGTGTGCTATGCCCACAGACACTTCTTAAGTGAACCTTCTATGTCATGTCCATTGGTGGCAGCTAACTGGATATGTTCTTTGATTATTCTGTTAGCACGCTCCACTAAGCCATTGGCCTTCGGGCAATACAAGGCTGTAGTTTCATGCTTTATGTCCATCTTCCTGAGGAATTCTCGCATTTCTTCTGAGGTGAACTGCACCCCGTTGTCGGTCACAAGGGTCACAGGTATACCTTCTTCACAGAACACCCCATCCAAGAACTCAATCACCAACTTAGTGGTGACACTATGAACGAACTTCTGCTTGATCCAATGAGTTGTGTAGTCGATCAAGACCAGCACGAATCTCTTCCTTTCTCCTAATTCCTGCATTGGTCCAATGATGTCAATGGCCAACTTGCTCCATGGTTTGGTTGGCACTTTTACTGGAGATAAGGGTGCTTTTTGCACTGCCTTGGATTTGTCACTCCTGGCACACGCCTCACACTCCTTCACGAGTTTCTCAGCCATGGCATCCATTCTGGGGAACCAGAAACTTGACCTTACTCTGGCTTTGGTGGTGCTACGCCCCAGATGGCCTTCATGTGCCAAGTCAATGACCTTCATCCTGAGGTCCTTGGGGGGTACCACCCTGTTATTACGATAGATTCTTCCTCCAATGACACTTAATTCGTTCCTGACTTCCCAGTAGTCCCCAATGCTGGCTTCAAGTTCATTCTTCTTATTCGGCCATCCTTTTTCCATGTAGTCTCTTAGGGTAATTAACTCCTTGTCTTTCTTCATATTCTCCTCCCATTCCTTTTTCGTGATAGCAGGTATCTCCATCTTTAATTTGGGACTGTCAAGAGCTTCTTCTGTAGTCTCCACTTCTGGTAATGGTGACCTCGACAGGTAATCCGCAATTTTGTTTTCCTTGCCCGGAACATATTCTACTTTGAAGTTGTAATGTTCCAGTCCCAGAATCCACCTGCTGATAGGAGGAGTGCAATTTTCTAGCCCCTTCACTGAAAAAATGAAGGTGAGGGGTTTATGATCAGTATGGATGGTGAATCTTAAGCCCCACAGGAAAAACTTGAAATGTCTTACAGCCCAGAAACAGGCCAAGGCTTCTCTTTCGATTACCGAGTAATTTCGCTCGGGGTTTGTGAGACTCCTGGATGCAAAAGCGATGATCTTCTCATCTTTTCCATCCTTCTGTATCAAGGTTGCACCCAGGACGTTGTTGGAAGCATCAATAGCTAGTATTGTTCTCTTAAATACATCAAAGGTACCTAACGCCGGTGAGTTTATCAGATCGTCCTTTAATGAGTTCCCCACCGCGTCATGTTCTTCATTCCATATAAAATCTTTGTTCCTCTTGAAGAGCTCTCTCTTATCGGTTCACACTTGGCAGCAGAATTGTCAACATACTTAGACATGTACTCCAGAAGTCCAAGGAAGGATTTTAGTTCTTCTTTATTCTTGGGACTGGGAGCCTCTTTTACCGCCTGGATCAAACTGCTCTTGGGTCTGAACCCATCTTCAGATATCGAATGTCCCAAGTATTCTACTTCTTTTACTTTTATTTTGCATTTTTCCTTTTTCACAGTTAGCCCAGCATCCATGAGTCTTCTGAAGACTTGTCTTAATACACTCTCATGTTCCTCCACGGTTTGACCATAGACCAGTATGTCATCTTGGAAACACATGGTAAGTTCGACACCTTCAAAGATCTTCTGCATAGCTTTTTGGAATATGGCAGCTGCGGACGCCAGCCCAAAAGAGGCATCCTTTTAAACATGAATGCCCCTACAGGGGTGATGAACGCCGTGAGTGGTCTCGACTCTGGATGAAGCTCAATTTGGTGATATGCCATAGATAGATCTATCACCCTAAAGTATTTTGCAGGACCCATGGTGCACAGCATTTCATTTATTATTGGCAATGGATGTCGTTCCACCCATATATTGTCATTGAGGCTCCGCAAATCCACACAGAGACTAATCCCTTCCCCATTGGACTTGGCCGCGATAACAATTGGAGCCAACCATTCTGAGCAGTTTATAGGTTGGATTATGTCTAACTCGCAAAGCTTGCGCAACTCATCCTCCGAGGGAGTTTTTAACTTATGTGGCACAGGGCGTAACTTATGTACAACTGGACTCGCATTGTATTTCAACCTGATCCTATGTTGAAACTTGTGCAAACACCCTAGCTCCTCTTTAAATAGTTGTTTGAACTCTTCACAAATGTTTTCACTCTTTTTGATCCTGTCTGTGAGCAAAACCTGTTCAACACTATTAGGGTCTAAAATAATACCCAGCTCTTTCTGGTGGACCCACCCCAAAAGATTGGACCCAGATTTCGCCACATACACTGTTCCATAAGTTTCCCTGTCCTTAAAACGTAGCATGCCTAACAGGGGTATAAGTCCTTTGTTGTATCCTGTGGGAGAAATATCAGGCATTTTTAATTCATTTACATTGCAAATACCCAACGATACAAAATCATCCTTGTTAAATAAGGTGAATGGTGAACATGAGTCAGGATACATTTCTACGCACTTTCCATCAATGAACACATCGCACTTAGGATATTTAGAGTTTATAGTAGCATTAATATCCTTTACTTGCAAAATTATCTTTCTGCCTCTCTGCTCTATGCATTTCACTTCTTTACTTGCACCCCTCTCCGTGTTCCACTCCTGATCTCTGGCGTGCAGTTCCCCATCTCTACATACCCTCGCGAAATGCCCTCTCCTATTACATTTTTTAAAGGTAACATACCTGGCAGGGCATTGGAAAAAAGTTGCAAAATGGTTATTGCTGCCACACCTGTAGCATTTGGGACCCCTCTCTTTGGTTTCTCCTCTAATGCTACTGTTCTCTTTTAATTTCACCTTGTACACATAATCCTTGTCCTCCTCATCATTAATAGAAGCCACAACCTCGCTGCTAGGTTTCATTTCTTTAATACATCTTGCAGTATGCTCAACTGATTTAGCTATTTCGATAGCTTCCCTTAACCCTGGGTTTTTTGCCAGTAATTTCTCTTGGATGCGTGGGTTATTAGTGCACCTCACAAGCTGGTCCCTTATGAGGTAATCAGTTAGATTACCAAACTCACATAGTTGAGTAAGACCCCACAGCGATGCAATGTAATTCTGCACTGACTCTTGTTTTCCTTTGCATCTGTTAAAGAACTTGTGGCATTCTAACACCACATTTACCCTCTCACCAAAATATTTTTCCAATTTACTCATGGTCTGCACATAAACATCTATGTCTCCTTCCAACCCCCCCTCCTGTTCTTGCATAGGCAGTGACTCATACACTTTGCGCCCCTGTATGCCCAAATTATGCAGTAAAATGTGTTTTTTCCTTTCTGCCTTATATTTCTCCCCCCCTACCGCTATTAGGTAAGATTCAAACAGTTTCACCCACTCCTTCCAAATGATTTCTGGTTCTCCTATCTCATTCAAAAAGGGCGGGGGTTGACTCATGCTTGCTGCCGCCATGGTTCACCTGGATAAAAGGGTGAACAGAGGATGGCCTAACCCCTGTGGCTTCCAAAGGCAGGCTAAAATAAGATTTGAACAAGACTGATGTTACACTTTTCCAAATTACACATGAATATGGGAACCATTTAATATACAATCATCACATCGTTATGAACCCAACAATCTCCTCAATCACTTAAATAATCCTAATGCAGGTCCCATGGAGAGTTGCAGTTCCTGTCCAAAGGAGGGTACACTAAACAGAATTTCTTTTCCCACAAGGTCGGATTTCACGCAGTTCACTCACCGCCTTGTATACAGCTGAATAAGTACTTGCCAGTCAGGGTAATTCAGCTGTTCCTTAAGGTGACCACATACATCTTGTGCGCCAATTTCTACCTTAGTAACCACCCAAAAACGAGCTGCCTACACTTTTAGTTGTCACCAACACAATTCTTCCTGGTTTTGAAACGCCCGGTTCAAAGAGGCTGGTGCGCCGGGAACGTCGATTGAATCCGGTTGTAGTCGGCTGACCTGGAGAAACCTCCTGACTGAACTTGGGTTGCTAGGGAACACTATGGCCGCATGACAGGATCACTTCCCTCACGTTCCGTCGACTCCTGCCTGTCACTTGACTCCGGAGATCAGATAGAACTTGAGACCCGCTGAGGAGATGATGACGGTGACTTGCTTCCCAAAAGACGTTGAGCCACTGACTCGAACACCCGAAGCAGTGACGACTCTTCCCCCAGCCTGGATTCCGAACTGACTACTCCTGCTACCTCACACACACCGCCATGAGGTAAGGTCCCCTCAACAGAGATGACCAGTACGTAGCAATGGTTTGACTTATTCCCCCTATTGCCAATACATACGCCTTTGGACATTGAAAGTCAAACTTCGAAAAGCCTCCATGCGCTGCCGCATTCACTTCTTATAGATGTGCACACAATTTCGATTATCCGAGTGTTAACTTACACCTCCAGGGTCCCTCAGATGTCACTTCTGCAATTATTTTCCGTTACTTCTCGTCCCACAACTTTGCTCATGGGATGATTATCTAAGCTGCGCACACACTTCCGTTATCCTTTTCCACAGTGTCCACTGAAATACTCTAGCAGCAGTCTTAGTTACCTTTATTATTTTGCCTGAACGTCCACTTAACGCATGCCAGAAAGGAAATACCTCTTATCTTCTGTGACTCAATAAGTCCTCCTTCCTATTTCTTTCCGCGTGTGGAGAGAGTTCTCAAAGGGGAGATGGTCAAGACTGCCCCCTGCGCAGATCCGTCGCCAGTGTAGGAATTCAAAAGAAGATAACGAGACGCCTGGATGATTTAAGACTTGTTTATTGACCATCCACTCTCCTCACTGAAGAGAGCACTAACATTCCAATGACAGCTTCGGCGTGGGAAATACCAACTGGGGCCAAGGGGAAGGTGTGGACGGAAGATACCACTGGGAGGATAAGATTACAACAATATTCTACTAATACTATGCAGCATTATACATAACTGCTCATAACTTCTCAAGCACTGAAATGTCTAATTTCCTAGAGGACCTCTTCCTACCTGGGATTACGCATAGTATTAGGAACTAGACAGACTTATAACAAAATCTAAGACAGGGGCAGCAATACACTCTCTGGTCATGGACAAAACTCCTGCCTAGCTGGGCTACTAATAGAATTGTATAAAAAAATACTCTGATTTTCAGGTCATGACTTGGATGGTTGCAGATTTCCTCCCTCACTTAGAGATGTTCTCCTTGTTTTAATTCCTAACCCCAATAAAGACACAGGTGATCTAACTTCTTATCTGCTAATAGCAATTGTTACTAGTGACCGCAACATTTTTAGAAAATTATTGACTGTTTACTTGTTGCCCTTCTTCCCCTCCACTACTCCCACATAGGACCTTCTCTTCCCAGTCATTACCATGTTGAAGCAGTCCCGCTTCCTGACAGACTCCTAACACACTAGTCTGTTTTTATATTTCCTTATATAAAACCCTCCTTTCCACCTCCATGCCTGCTTGCTTTCCTCTCCTCTCGTATAACAGGCGGTGGAAGAGGTGTAGTGCAGTGACCAGGGTGCCTGACTCTGGACCACAGTGTTCACGGTTCGATCACCGGCGGCAGGTTCACCCACCACCATGTGACTCCGGGCAATAGCTCGCATCATCTTCCCGACAGCCCCCAGTGCCAGGACATCTCTCTGGATGTAGCTGTGCGCTTTACAAATGCTGGTAATTCTGGTATTTTCATTTGTGAGGTGTTTCAAACTGACTGCTTGACTCTTTAATGCTTAACGTTGGAGTCTTTGGGGTGTTCTTCTCTGGTGGGACAGGATATTCAGAAGTCCCACAGGGATTCAACCCTTAAATCTTACAATAAGCGCTGGGGCTCTTTTGTTTAGTGGTGTACCTCTCATGGAGTGGATCCAGTTGCTGGGGAGCAGGTGAGGATTTTTGAGTTCCTGAGGGATAGGTTTTCGAAGAATCTTGCTAAAAAGGAGGGGAAGGACAAGGAGTGCATTGGGGTCCAGTATACAAGCTCCCAAAGTAGCGAATGATAAATAAAATGGGTATGCAGTTCCTATAAGAGAAAACTGTATAGCAAACAAGGTATTGGTCGGTGGAAGCATGAGATACCAAATCGCTGAATCTGATTGCTCAGGAGCAATAGTCCTCAAACACCAAGATGAGTGTCATGCTTTATCATAGGACAGCTCCTCACCAGGCAGGGCTGCAATGCCTGATTGCCCCCTTGCAGTGGTTCTATGCCAGAGATATTTTGATATTAATGCCGTATGTGAAGTATGAGTGGCATAGGTGAGATTGGTGTATAGTGTATTCAAATGGACTAAGGAGTACCAAAGTAAATTTTATTATGATGGTCCCCTTGTTATAATTAAAAGCAGTGAGTGGCTGAATAGGGATATAATGGTCTGAACCAGCGTGTATAAAAGATAAAAATGTCTCTTGCCACTTTAGAGTTCATTTAGGCAATTCCTCAGGACCGAAGACCTAATCTGTCGAGGATTGGGTTACTCTGGTTTTCAATGTATGGAAATACGCAATCACAATCACATAAATATAATTAACCTAAGTGTATAAAGTATACCTATGTGTCACTAGAAACGGACCCATGACAAAAAAAATCAAGGAAAAATAGAGGTATTTATTCGTACCCATAATCATCAGATAACATGCCAGTTAGACAAACTAGTCATGTCACTCTTAAGTCAATAACATGCTAAGGCAGATCAGCCCTTAATGATGTAGGTGCAGAATTACATAGCATTTAATTTCATGAGTAAGCAGGCAAGACAGACAAACGAGTATGTGACACACTAGTATAAGGCCCATATTACACATAGCCGGGGTCAGGGTAAAAAATAAATCAATAAAAACTGCCTGGCAATGGGGTACTTTACCCTCCTTTCTGCCCTTATGGTTGAAGGGCGAACTTTTGGTGAAATTATTATGGTTAAACAGGGTGGGATGTGCCATTCCTGTAGCACACAGGCTACACTTGATATTCCTCTATGTCGACGATATTCTGTTGAATGTTACAGACACTGCGGTGATGCCTGCTGACATAGCACCAACACTTAACCCTTTTACAAAAGTGTGGGGTTTAATGGTCAACTGGCGTAAATCTTGTTTATTCCCTCTTCTCTCCAATGTGCTTAAAGTTAGTCTGAATGTTGGTGGAAGGATGCTGCAGTGACAAGGTAGAACGTTTAAGTATTTAGGGATAAGAACGTTTCATAGTGACCAAGACTTATTGGATACTAATATGCATAGTGCAATAACATCATTCTGGGCTCAAGTGTCTTTTTGGTGGAAGGTGCCCACTCTATGTGATGGGCAGAATAGCCCTTTCCAAAATGGTCATGCTTCCTGACTGTTGCATTATTTTGCAAAGCTCCCACTCTATATAGCAGGGATATTCTTTAGTGCGCTTGATGTCCTGCTGAGTGAATTTAAATGGTGCAGCGGCTGCCATAGTATAACACTAGCGAACTCGAGGCTCCCGTCCGACAGATATAGGGAGCGTGGAAGCCCCAAATGTTGAGCACTATTTTCAAGTGGCTCAGCTACAATGGCTTGTCCACTGGACAGCTATTATTCATTTAGAAGATAAAGCAACAAATAGTGCTCCCAATGCAAAATTCCTGTACATAGCGCATCACTACTTTGAATTAAGAGTACGCATAGCTACCCAAACTGGGTCACATGTGCCAGCTATCCCTCTAATGGGCCTCCTGAGAAGCAGAAACTCCCAATGCTTATGAATCTCAGTTACTGGGGTGATGCTAGTCAGATGCTGGGAGATCTGTTTCGGGAGGGGCAATTTCTGTCCTTTGGTGAGATGAGAGAGCTGGTCAGAATCCATAGGGGATAGTTTCTAGCATTTATGTTACTGACACACTCCCTCTGACTGCACTGGAGCATAATAGAAGATGAGCCACAAATACATTCTGTCCTATCAACTGACTGGCAAAGGCTTTGGATACATACACACATTTCATTAGCAACTCTCCGGGACTGGTGGGAAACATAGCTAGATGGGACACTTCATGATAAGGAGTGCAAAAGAGTATTGGCCTGTCATTCTGTGGTATCAAAACATGCTAGGTTTAAATGCATACGGTTTAGTATCCTACATAGAGCTTATTTGTCCCCAGCTAAAATGAAGCAATTTTTGGAGGAGCTAATACAAACTTGTCACTCTTATAGTCCTGCCCATCTCTGTCTCATTACTGAGCTGTAAGTACAACTCGCCTTGCGTATCTTGCTGGAGGTGTTACCCTAAATGCAAGGAAGGCATGTGCTCTTGGGCTGTTTCAATGCACTAATTTTATGTTAACATGTTAATAGCTCGATTTCACGACCATGCTCTACTACTAACAAAGTGCGTAGTGACAAGGCGATGGAAGGCTAACTTCACTCCGTGTTTCTCAAAATGGAAGCAATCTTTGCTGATATGGAGTAAGGTGGAGAACAAAGCACTCAGATGCCCAGGCTCAGCATAAGTGGGTTTTTATCTCCAGGATAGGATGCACTCATGATCGAATTCCAAGTTACGAAACATGATGACTCACACATGCCTTAGGGTTACTAATCTATAAGCAACACATTTCATTTTAAAAGGGGGAGACCATTGCCTACATTGTCCATTTATCTACCCAGCACCTGGCCTTTACCTCAGTTGTGAGACCCATTTGGTTAACAGCCTTCCAACTGGTTACTTAGACCTGTCTCTCACATCTTCACACCATATTTAATGCTGATTGTAGTACTTGGTACAATATGGAATTGACTGCCCCTATGCCCAATAGCATGACTCGAATGCCTACAACATGCCGGGGTTAAAGTTGGTCATTTTAGTTTGCTTTTGCCATTATGTTACTGTCTTAACTTCGATGCAAACTACATGTACACATCATGATGCTGATGTGAACCCTTGGGCGATGATAAGCAATGTATGTTATGCTATGATATCTATATGCTGAACAACCAATAAAATGATTTTTAAAAATGACTTAAGGGACCTCTAACAGAGTATCCCAAAAAAAAAACACTCCCTTTTGTCGTACCTCTATGTAGGCAAACAAACGGCATTGGAGTAGAACAACCCACTTCCTTTGGAGTTTCTCAGACAACCCCATGATCATGCCTTTTAAGGTCTTGTTGAATCTCTCACAAGACCATTGTGAGTTTGTTGGTGCGAGGGGGTGGTGAACATGTAAGTCACCCAACACTCATCCCACACAGCCTTCAAGTATGCAAACATGAAGTATGTTCCCCATCAGAGAAGGGGCCTGACCCCCACAGCACAGTTACCATCCTCAAAGGTATGAGTTCAGGGTACCTAGTGGCATGGTCCCCCACCAACAAGATGAACCTATTCCCTGAAGCAGTTTTCAGAGTGTAGGGGACCAATAATGTGAATCCCACACCCTCAAAAGCTGTTCCAACCACAGGTACTGGAATTAAGGAGCCTTGGATAGCCCTACTCTTTTGACACTGGCTGACCAAGTGGAGCAGGAGCGACAGATCTCCTTCTTTCTTATATATCTGGGGCCATAAAAGTAGTTGACCAACCTGACCCAGGTTTTGGTCTACACCAAATCCCAAGCCAAGGGGCAATCATGGGCTAAGATCCTCCTGCCCCTAGTACCTCAGAGAGCTTGCCAGGTCTCTCAGGGTAGTTTCTTTTTCTCCTCTATACTCCAGACCCTCATCCTGGGTGTCAGATTTCGTATGGGCCATGAACATGTTTGAGGTTTTCCTAGCTTTGGGTGTAGGAACCAAGGCCATTATTTCAGATACCATGCTGCCCTTAATTCTGTGATTGGCTGCCTGGGCCCTTGTGGCAAAATCCTCCACTCAGGAAGACAGTAAGTAAGTAGTAAGTAAAATTTAATGTTTTTGATTACTTAAAACCATTACACAAATACATTCTGATAAAACATTTTGGCTAAATTCCTTTTCGATCAATAGTCTGTTAAAAAATGTTTGTGTACCAGGACACGCTGAATGATAAGAAAGTGCAGAGTATCCATGGTTCGTTTTGCTTGGAGCCTCAGGAGTCTATATGCAGGTTACAGTACTGCTGATCTTTTGCTTAGATGCAACTTGAGATGGGAACTTGACAAGCTTCCCATTTAGTTGTGGATCCCTTGGGTTAAAGCAGGCGAGCACTGCTTGTCTCTGAGTGCGTATGCCAAATTCATTAAAATTATTTTTTGGTAGACCTACCCTTTCTGCTTTTAGTTTGGTGCAGGAGCATACTATGTGTTCAATATCCTCATTCCCAACTCCGCATAGTCAGCACAAGTTCCCATAGTTCTTTCTCAGACAAGGTGGGAGATGAGGTATGGCTGGCAGGATCCCTAACCTGTGAAAAACCCCAGTTTCAAAGTATGCCTGTGGGCCAAATATTTGTAGCTGCACAGAGTCATCCATGCGTGACTCCTGTGTGCAAAGGTGGCTTTATCTTCTGTGAGTGAAATTTTCTCAATAACCTCGTTTACGATGTGCTTAAAGTGCAAGTGCATTGTCAGAATTTCCCTTAGTTCAGCTAGTCCTGTGGCAGCCAGTGATTCATCCAAGTATTGTTTAGTTAGTGTAGTGGATGTGCTGCACAGTTCCTGCCAGAGCTGATGGTTCAATGTGTTCCTGCTGGAGTTCTTGATTTTATGCCAGCACTTGTACGAGCCTCGCCTTGCATGGAGTTGCTTTGTTAAACCAAGCTCTAGGTGAATCTGTCCTGGCGAGGTATATGACGGGAGGTTTAGCATTACTCTATATGCCTTTGCCAAGGTGGTATCCAGCAGTGAAGCGCCCCTGCCTCTCAGTACCTCGCCGCCGTATGTTACTGTTGATGGAGTTTTTGCTTGTGTAACATGAAGAAGAGGGGCAAATGTTGGTCCAGTCAATTTTGTTTCAAGAATCCTTAGCGTTGTCACAATCACCATTCCTTTCCTCTTGATGGTTTTAAGCTGGTTCGCAAATTGGCCCGCTTTGTCAAACATGACACCTAGGCACTTATACACACATTGCAGTTCGTGATTGCTGTTTTTCCGAGCGACCAAGCATGGGACCACTTTTTTCCATTAATAGTCAAAGTTTTAGTTTTGTCTATGTTGACTTCTAGTTGGTTTTCATCAGCGTACCCTTGCAGTTTGTTAAGTAACCATTGTAAACCTACTTGAGTGTGGCTTGTTAAAACAACACTGTCCGCATTTGACATGCGGGAAATGGATTTTCCTCCTATTCGAGGGACGTGCGCATTGTAGGCGGAGAGGACTGTTGTTAAATCAGCTGTGTAGAGGTTAAACTGAAGGGGTGCGAGAACGCACCCCTGCTTGAGGCCTTTAGTTGTTTGTGTGAGCCTCGACAGGTGGAAGCCGTTTCCAAGCTTTACCTGTATCCATGTGTTGGAATGTAGTTCTATTAGGAGATTCAGGAGAGACGAGGGAACCCCCCAGAGCATCAATTTCCTCCAAAGGTTAGCTCGGTTGACGTTGTTGAACGCCGCCTTGAAGTCCACAAAGCAAAAATTGAGAGATTGTTTGGTTAAAATTGCTTTGTTGATGATTAGTGACATTGCTAGAAGGTTGGTTGTTATACCTGTCTCTCTACAGAACCCCGTTTGGCTAAGGGGAATTATGTTTTGCTCTGTTACCCATTCTTGCAGCTCTGTAAGTAGATTCCCCACAAAATATGTTGCCTTTACGTCCAGTAGTGCAATTAGACAGTAGTTTTTGGGTAGGGTTTTGTCCCCCGCTTTGTACATTGGTGAGATGACTGGGCCCTTCCATAATGCGGGCAAACACCCAGACTGTCTAACAGAGCTGAAGATTGGAGCTAGGGTTTCTGACCAGTATTCTGGGTTTTGTTTTAAAAGAGCTGGTGAAATCCTATTTGACCCGGATGCTCCTTCTTTCCTCCCTTTACGTATTTCTTCCCAGATCATGACGACGTTGATTTCGATTATCTCAGCCTCGTCGGTCATCACAGTTTATAGTTGTGGTGCTGATTGGTCATCCTTAATAATATTAAGTCCTGGTGCATGTTGATTGAAGAGACGTTCTAAAAAGGATGTCAAGTTGTATTCTGTTTTGCATGTTGTTAAACCGCCATGTGCCATTTGTAGGAATTTGTTTATCGTTGCCCAGAAATGTGCACTGTTATTTCCTTTGGAGTCGTAGTGGAGTTTAGCCCAGAGTTTTTTTTCTCGTGTTTTTCTTATGTCCCATTTAAGTTTTCTGAGTTCAACCTTGCTCTTTCGGAGCTGCAGAAGTAGATCCATGTCCCGCGGGCGTAACCTCAAAAGCCTTAGTGATTTATATATGACTTTTTTTAGACTTTTCAGAGTTGACCTTTGTGCTCTCGTAGCCTTCCCTGCAATTGTTGGATTGTTGAGCAGGAAGTGTCGGGCTACGGATGAGTAAGAATTTGAAAACATGGACATAAACGTTTTCCACATGTAAGTGTGGTTTCCCGTGAGATGGCAAAGCATGTTTAGTTGTTGTTTTGCTGCCAGGAGCACCTCCCTGGAGTTGGCTATGGGTGATTTCATTTTTTGTAGGCTTACTGTGTGGCATGCATGCTTTCCAACTGGGTTAGGGATTGATTTATCTGGTAGTGCATGAATTGAGATTTCCTGCGGCCGATGGTCACTGTCCCTTTTGTCCCCTAGACAGTGGCCTTTTATGCATTGGAAGAATGGGAGAGACATTAAGGTGTAGGTGTTCTTCCATGGTCTCTGTGTGATTGGATTGGAATGTTTCAATGAAAAGACTGGACTTGGGTGTCTTCATTTGAGGTGGTACCTAATATGTGCTTATTAAAGTGTCCTGACAGAATGAAATTTGGAGTTCAATCAATTTTTTGGAATCCTGTTTTTTCTGTTTCGGCTTTATGTGTTTGTTTATTATCAATACCTCTCCTTTTTTCCGGTGAGGTTTAGTTACATTTTTTTGCTATTTACAGCTGGGAATACAGGCGATAATTCCACTGCGCTATGAATTTGTGTTATTTTGATGTAAATGGCCAGGCTGCCTCATAGACGGCCATAGTTGCTATTCCTTAGAGCGTGAGTGTGGAAACAGATGTAGCCCTCTATTTGCAGAGGCACCTCTTGCCATGTTTCTTGCAGTAGAATGGGATGTATGACATTACAACGCATGCTTTTACCACGCATGCCTTTACAACGCGGTTTTTACAACGCATGCCTTTACAATGCATAGTGCTTTGGGGCGCTGGATAGTGAATTGTTTAATTTACTATTCCAACTCCAGGCCCCGTGGATAGTAGGGAAGGTGTTGGATAGTAAATTAAACCTATTCCCTATCCTAGAGCGCCCCCCAGCGCAATGCGTTGTAATGGGTTGTGTTGTAAAAGTTGCGTCGTAAAGGCACTGCGTGGTAAAAGTTGCGTTGTAAAGGATGTTTCCCTCCATGACCATATCCTCAGGGGTAATACACCTTGATTTCCACAGTGCCTCATTGTCACTGTGGGTGACAAATTGTATTGATAGTTCTGGTGATCCAAAAGGGAGCAGGAGCAACTGCGATGTTAGCAGAATATGGCAGACAGATTTTACTGCTTGAGGCTTCCTTTCCACCTCAGCCCAAGCAGAGATTTCTAGATTGTTTCCTAACTGACACTGCATGGGAATGGCAAGGTTCACAGCTACCTTCTTAAGGCCAGTAAGTTCTCCCCATTCAAAGGTCATCATTGCCAATGGGATGAAATGTTACCTCATTGTCAGTGTTGACAATCCTATGGATAGCATCTGCGGTGTTCTGTTCTGGGAAAACCAGCTGGTCCGCCTCTATGGTCATGCAGGTTCTCTAAGAGCTTTTTCCTTGGTTCCTTTGGTACTTCACAATGCTCTGAGGTAAGGTGGCCAGGGCTTCAACTTCCACCTCACCACAGAGACTAAGGTGGCTTCAGTATAACCCTTAGTTTCCCCATGGGCAAATGTCCACCCCAATTCCTACACTAGCAATCCCTTGGGACTGCCCAACAGTAGGGGGCTCCTTGGAACAGACAGTGTCCCTTCTTTTGTCATGGTTTCTGACAGTCCAATCACACCGTAGGAAGCTTACTCTGTATATACTATACCAAAATGAGGTATAGTGTGCACAGAGTCCAGTGGAACCCCAAAGGTAGGCAGAGGTAAAAGTAGATAGCACCTTACTCTCTATTTGTGGTAGTGTGGGCGAGCAGTGAGGCTATATCAGAGGGTAGTGTTAAGCATTTGTTGTACACACTCAATCAGCAAATGATGTCACACACTCAAAGACTGAACTCAGACTAATTTGATTTGTATAAAAATATTATTTAGTTGTATTTATTTCCTAGAACCAAGCAAGCCTGGCACAGATAAGGGTATTTGATCATTTTCAAGGCAGGTTAAACAATACAAGCAAGTTGAATGAAAATTACTTTGTTACAGGTTTGTGAATGCTTTCAATAGAGTGGAAATTACTGTTAGATTACTTTGAATTACTTTGCAGATTACTTTCTGGATTACTTTTTCTACTCAGTGTGATACACCTAGATATCACACTGGGACATTTCCTAGAGAAAAGGTAAGTGAGCAATTTTTAGTTCTTTGCAGTTTTCTTAAAGTTCAATACAAAAATCAACTCCACACAAAACATTTTTCAGGGAAAAACAGTCAATGTATTCCTATGCAGAGAAATGAAGTAATCGGTTAACAGGTAAGTACTTTGTGGTGGGAGTTGGTATTCTGGGGCTAGAACCAGGGTTCCCTCAGGGACAAGCATGCACTCTCAAAACACCCTCAGTGGCATTAGAGTGGACGGGTAAAGAGTGCTGAGGCCCAAATGTTATCCAATGTGGAATAGGGGGCATCCGGTTGGTGGCTGCTCATGAACAGGACACAAGGTTGTGTTTAGCAAAAACTCCTGGGGTTTTGCTCAAGGCAAAGTGGGATCCAGGTTAGCACCCAAAGTACACCCTCAACGGCGCAGGGACGGCTGGGTGCAGGGGCTGGTTTGGTGTTGTATATCCTGTTGATTTTAATGGGTATTCTCCCGTTTCAACAAAGACTGTAGGCTCAGGGACGAAGACCTTCAGGAGGTGACCAGCAGTTGGAGAGGTAAATTCGGATGCCTTGGGATGCTGGGGCACCATCCGTTGGACAAGGTTGGGGTGTCTTTTCGGCATCGGCTTCGCTTGGAGCTTTGAGGTAGGTCAGAGGTCACCAAATCTCAGGTCAGGATTGCCGGGGAGATCTTCTCGTGGTGTTGGGCCACTTGAACGCGGGTGTCAGGCGCAGGGTGGTGCAGACCCGCGGATTTGGCCGGAGCCAGAGTCTGTGGGTGAGCAAATCTAGTGCTCACTGGAGACAAAGTCAATTCTTTGGAAGGCCGGGCAGGTCTTCGGGGTTTTTGAGTTTTCTGGATGCAGGACACACTTGAATTCCGCTGGAGCAGTTTCCAGGTGGGGACAGGCTGGTAGGGCTGAGGCCAAGTCAGTGGGCGTCCTCCTCTTCTTAGTTTCAGCACAGCTCTTCGGTCTTTCTTCTTTTCCTCTTGGTCAGTTCTTGTCTGAGCAGGCAAGGTTCGGGGTGGCCCCTTAACAGGTAGGTAAAGGTTGGGATCAATGGGTCCCTTCCTTGGGGTGGGTACACCTCATATTATGCCACACTGCAGTGGGAGGGGGGTATATGCCTCACCCTGGTTCCCTGGGCCCCCCATCTGCAAGACTGCGGAGACTGAGAGTTGTGCTTCACCTCGCCTCCCCCACCTGAGGCGTGGGGTTGGCAAAGGTGGGGACACCTCCCTTCCTCACTTGGTTTTCCTGCTGATTCTTTTGCCCAAAGTGGAGGTCAGAACTGTTGGGGGCCAGTTGCTGAAAGCAGCAAATGTTCTGAGGAAAGGCGGCAAGCCCTTGAAGCTTTCCCTCCGTGCACACTCCCATCCTGGGGAGGAGTCTTGGCACCTCATCCCAGGAAGTGCATTGTTTTGGACCCCGTGCAGCAGGCTCTTGATCTAAGGGTCCATAAACATGTCTTGTAGTGGCAGCTGGCGAGCAGCCACTCAGCCTGGACACTAATGTTAGGTCGTTTTTCAGGTGGCATCTCTAAGATGCCCTCTAAGTGCATTTTTCATAATATTTCACACTGACAACAGTGTGGGTTTAATGTGCTGAGAAGTTTGATACCACATTTTCCAGTTTTCAGCAAAGCCATTATGGTACGGTGGAGTTCGTAATGACAAGCTCCCAGCACCATATACTCTTAATGGCATTACTGCACTTACAATGTCTAATAATTGACTTAGAAACGGTAGGGATACAGGGCTAATGGACCTGTACCCTCACCATTGGTATAGTGCACCCAGCTAGAAGGGTGACTGACCTATGCCAGGGCAGTGAGTTGTAGGTATGGCACACAGGAATGTGTGCCATGTCGACTCTTCACTTTGTTCTGCACCAAAACACGCAGCCTGCCAAGGCAGTGTGTGTGTGTGTAAAGGTACAGGGCATCTAAGGGTCTCATAATAAGTGATGCAGCCCTTAGAGGCCTTGCCTGGCCACATTGCCCTTGGTATCTGTGGTACCATTTACAAGGTACTGACCTGTGGCCAAAGAGTGTCAATTGGGTTTTGTGTTCAATGCAGTTTTAGGGAAACAACATAGTCCCTGGGTACCTGTTTAGTAGGAACCCAGGGCACACTGAGTCAAAGCACATCAGCAGTTTAGCAAAAAGGGGGGGTGCAACAATGCAAAAACAGATCAAAAAGGTTCTTCCCCTTGTATCCTGCCCACTTAGGGTTTAAAAATGCATGGACTCCCACTTTTCAGTAGACGTTTGGGGTCCTTGTTAGAGTATCTTCTTTTTATCCTTGTTGGTCCTCTCTTTCCTCTGAGGATGGGCTGAACTCCTTTTCTTGGGACCAAACCCCGGTTGGTCTAGTGTGCACCCACATATCAGGTGCTTTACCAAGCTGCCTGGGGTCAGACAACTAGATGTTGCTGTATCTCTTAATAATAATTACTCAATAGGTGCTCCTTGATGATCAGACTGTATACAAAAATCATTTAGGGGTAGGTCACTAGTCCTTCGTAACTAGGGTATCATTTTTGTGCTCTGTAGCAATAAAAAACCCTCATTCACATACGGAGGCCGGTGATGATCAGACAGTATAGCCCATCTCAAGTAGTGACTGTATTGGCATTTCAGACAGCCCTCAAGAGCCTCTAGTGTACATCTACAAAGTCAAAACAGGATTGTTGTGTGTTTGCCTGTGCGTCCTGGAACATCTTCAAGTATCCTCAGATGTGAGACCAAACTTCTGCAGCAGTGCATCTTTCATGTGTATTGGAGTCAACTATCCACTCTTCTAGAGCCAGGAGTGTATTCTTCCTCTGTGTTAGTATTAACTTCCACAGTTAGGCTCCCAAGTGTGTGAACCCACATTCTCAATGCCTTTTCATAGGAGGCAAATAATGTATCAATGTCACTGTGGGACAGAGCAAGGGTTTTTAGAAAGTGGCGCACAGCTTAAAAGTAACTCTAGTAATCAATGTGTAAGGTTTCTTGTTTTTGAGGTGCAAAGGGGGGTGAGGGGATAAACCCCATAACCCCACAGAAGAGTACTAACAGAAGTCAGTACTGGAGAATTTAACAAACGCGGTGCCCATGCACACTCGGATTATAAACATAAATATCGTAGTCGTTGTTGACAGTGTTTGTAGAGACAAAAGCTAGTAAAAAACACCAATAAACAGTATGTAACACGATTGATCCAGCGTTGATGTGGTGTCTTTTATTGTTCAGACATGGAAAGACCAGCCGACACGCCTTTCGTCGCGTATGGCACAGTCTGCCTACGACTCTTCAGGGCTGGATGGGGATACATAAGGAAAGCACCTTTTTACTGTATGACAAACAATATTTCTTAACAGATAATTGTTTGGTGAAGGCGTCCAAGGGGATAATAAACACACGAGTGCCGTGAGATCTGAATGAAAAATGAAAAGTGCGGATGAAAACAATTGAAAACCTATAGTGTTCTGAGGTGTTCCTAATAGAAAAACGCCACACAGAAAAAATGGGAGGGGGGAAAAAGAAAGAAAAAGAATGAGCAGTTGTGAGTAGGGTGCTACAATAAAGGAATGGTCGTATTCTAATCAGGATAACGGACAAAGGATGTGATCAGTGACATGAGGTGATAAAGTAATCGTGATTAAAGTGGCCTGCTCGCCAGAAAAAAGGTTCTAGGAAAACCTAGTAGGTCATACCTGTACCGGACGGGTAAAAATTGAAAGGTCTGTAAGACACAAAATTTAGAAAACCCCATGAGTCACCAGACCTGAAAAGGCTGTATGACTCATTAGTACTCAACTCAATGAATACACAGCTAGTAAAACAAGAATTCTCACCTCTCTATCGGTGATAATTCTGACCCGAAGGGCCCAGGACCGGTGAAAATGACGTTTCGTCTGTATGCGGAGATTCTGAATAGGATAACAAAAGGGAGGGTGTATAGCTAAATGTCAACCCCTGAAATGGGTGTGAAGATACAGATATCCTGCGATCGTTATAATAGTGTATGACCCAAAAGGTCAGAGACCGCTTACCTCAAGCGAAATTCGAGTTGGTATCTAACTTAAATCTTCAAACAAAAGCAAATGATACCTGGCAATCAAGAATTAATCTGAAATGACAAAAAAGTAGTATGCAGGAGAAAAAAGAGAGTATCGGGAAAACTGAAAACATACCAAGCGATTAGGCTTATGTTGTAACATTCGAAAAGGTGAAAAAACCGTGAGACCCACCATGGTCCGTGACTGGTGAAAGATAGAAAGCATATAGGTGGAGTAGTTAAATCTGCTATCTGTATACGTGAATCTAGTAACGGTGAGCTAGTAGTATCTAGAATTGAGAGACCGAGACACGTGGTTTGAGCAAAAGGTGAGACTAAGGTAGCCTATAATATCTATACGAAGTGAGGTGAAGTATAAAAATCCCAAACACATATAATGTGCGGACTCAATATGCGGATTGAAAGTGTATCAAAGTGCGTAAAGAAAGACCAGGCGGAGGTGAAAACTAAATCAGCATGGCTACTACCGACGTGGTGAGAGGTGATGAACAAAATGCGTCGTAGCGAACTATAAACACGTGGTCTATAATTGAGTTTGAACCCGGTAAAAGAGTGAAATAAATGACACGAAGCGGTGTCACAAAAGATAAATATAAGGAACTCACGGTTTAAAAAAATCTCATTAGAAAAGAAGCCCAGCGGGGTAAATGCACGTGACCCCTAATTTCCATAAGGCGGAGCTGTAATCAAAGTATATTAACTAAGTCTTAGCGTCCATGTTTGTATAAACGGAAACAAAACGAAAACTGTTGAAGTGCCAACAGGTGTGTGCCAATTCGGACTAACCGGGTGTGAGAACGGGTGCGTCCTGAATGAAATCCTGGTGTGCGCCGGATAAGCCCACAGACCTCGGAAAGTGGGATATGAGTAACACGCCCAAAGCCGTATGGGCGTGGTCTCGGTCTACAGAACTAGAACACTGTTTAAGGAGCCCAAGTAACGACTTCCTGTCTTCAAAAAATGTAAAACCGGAAGAGAGGTCTGAGAGGCATTCTTATACAGTGCCTAAACAGCGGGAATTAATTATTATGGCCCAATAGGATGAAAAAGTTACGAATCGCCGTGTATTTACAAAAACAAACCTAATGGATGAATGAGAAAGGTCGCAGTGTGTGCGAACACCAAAATTAGCAAATTACGAAAATGGCAACTGAGTGCCAGGTAGGATAATAGGAGAGAGACAGGCAGGAAGAAGAAACTGTCTGCATGTATAATTAGCAAAGCATTGTGTACAAGAGAGAAGGGTAGCGCAGAACAAGAGCTGCGATGCCACCTTGATAGTGAATTGAGCATTCTCTGCTGAGAGTAATTAACAAACACAAATGGCTATTTAAAAGATTCACAAACATGTCGGCCATTTGTTGCCAGGTGCTAGTAGTTGACATAGATAAAAAGTGGACATACATGGTCACAAAATACAATACGGAGTAAGATACAACATATTCCAATCGTATTGTGTCAAATTCATATCTTGTGAGCTATACATGACTTGTTATACGCATATCTTGATTTATCTAACCACATACTTTTTGAGAGATTCTAGATTAAATGTTAGTGTGAAGATCTATGGTACAAAGCAGATGTGAGGGATCAAAGGCAGTAACACCAACTGGAAAGATGTATGCAGTTGAATAACCATGTTGATCCAGGAATATGTAACATTGAGATGACAATAATAATCACACATATATTTAGCATACTCAATAGTAAGTAGACCACAATTGAACTAAAAAAATACATAAACATGCCGCAAGTTCTTATAACAGGAAACAGTGGTTCATTCTGTGTTGTGTATTAATCTCCTAGGAAATATTGAAGCTCATGATCGTAATTTAGACCACACTCAACCGACTGAAGGCGCATTATCCAGATGGCCTCATTCCTTCTTAGTTGCAATTCCCTGTTACCCCCACGTATGCTGGGCTGGGTGATTTCTATACCAAAGAATTTCACCTGTGGATGGTCATCACTGGAAACTTGGCAAACTGCTATATGTAGCGCAACTGGGTATTTAGGGTCCTGTTTTTGAATTGCACGTATGTGTTCCATTATCCGTTCCTTTAACGGTCTAATTGTGCTACCAACATACATTTTGCCACACATGCACTCAATCACATATGTAACATATCTGGTGGTGCAGTTGGTGTTACTCCCAATTATGTATTTCTCTCCATTGGGTCCAAATAACTCTCCGGTGTTATGTTTGGCCCATCTGCACATTGAGCAGAATCCACATTTGTAGAATCCAATGCTGCGTCTGGTTAACCAATCGTTTACGGTAGTGCCACGTGGTACTGTAGGACTGAGCCTATTCCTAAGGGTACAACCCTTCCTGTAGGTTATTTGGGGATGGTCAGTAATAAAGTCATTAAGACCTTTGTCAGCCCTCAGTATCACCCAATGCTTAGAAAAACGTTCGTGGATGTAGTGTTGTAGGCTATTGAAATCTGTGATCATACGAACAGTATTGGTTTGGTGTTGCGTGTGGTGCTGTGTTAGGAGAGAGTGTGGACCGCAAGGTTACCAAATTGCAACAAGAAATAGCTGTGGTGGAACAGGAGATTAAAGACCTAAATCTCCCTGAGGCCACTGTTAAAAATTACACAATACTAGACAAAGACTTATTAAGACACCAAAATGACATAAAAACCAGAAAGGCCAGACAAATCAAGAGGGATGATGCTGACTACTCAAGTCGTAGAATTTTTACCTATGCTAAAAAATATGATCCATTAATACATTCTACAACTAGCACTACCACGGCATCCAGACTACCCTCAGAAGCTAGTTCTGTTTCCTCCAGCAATACCTCACTCAGTGCCATCAGCACATGTGAGAGCGATAATAATACCACAGACAACTCTGGTCAACAAGCCTCTTCCTCCTTTTTTACAAGAAGTACAGAGGATCAGGAGAGGATACAGATTACCCGCTGCCAGAGAAGGCCCAGATCCAAAACCCGCAGGGGGCGAAGGGGTGGGCATAAACAACTACAGGCAAAAAATGAGATCAGGCAACGTGAGGGAGTAACAGAGCCTACAAATAATGAGCTACAGGTTATCAACCTTTCTTCTAAAACCCTTTCACCTAATATGATTTCCCTCCTGAGTAAAGGTCTTTCTTTTAATCCTTATTCTAATGGAGACATTTGCCGGCTTAAGATTGATTTGTTTGAAAACCGGAAGTCGTTACTTCGGCTCCTTTAACAGCGTTCTAGTTCTGTAGACCGAGACCACGCCCATATGGCTTTGGGCGTGTTACTTATATCCCACTTTCCGAGGTCTGTGGGCTTATCCGGCGCACACCAGGATTTCATTCAGGACACACCCGTCCTCACACCCGGTAAGTCCGAATTGGCACAAACCTGTTGGCACTCCAATAGTCTTCGTTTTGTTCCCGTTTATACTAACATGGACGCTAAGACTTTGTTAATATACTTTGATTACAGCTCCGCCTTATGGAAATTAGGGGTCACGTGCATTTACCCCGCCGGGCTTCTTATCTAATGAGTTTTTTTTACACCGTGAGTTCCTTATATTTATCTTTTGTGACACCGCTTCTTGTAATTTATTTCACTCTTTTACCGGGTTCAAACTCAATTATAGACCACGTGTTTATAGTTCGCTTCGACGCATTTTGTTCATCACCTCTCACCACGTCGGTAGTAGCCATGTTGATTTAGTTTTCACCTCCGCCTGTTCTTTCTTTACGCACTTCGATACACTTACAATCCGCATATTGAGTCCGCACATTATATGTGTTTGGGATTTTTATACTTCACCTCACTTCGTATAGATATTATAGGCTACCTTAGTCTCACCTTTCGCTCAAACCACGTGTCTCGGTCTCTCAATTCTAGATACTACTAGCTCACCGTTACTAGAGTCACGTATACAGATAGCAGATTTAACTACTCCACCTATATGCTTTCTATCTTTCACCAGTCACGGACCATGGTGGCTCTCACGTTTTTTTCACCTTTTCGATTGTTACAACATAAGCATAATCGCTTGGTATGTTTTCAGTTTTCCCGATACTCACTTTTTCCTCCTGCATACTACTTTTTTGTCATTTCAGATTAATTCTTGATTGCCACGTATCATTTGCTTTTGTTTGAAGATTTAAGTTAGATACCAACTTGAATTCCGCTTGAGGTAAGCGGTCTCTGACCTTTTGGGTCATACACTGTTATAACAATCGCAGGATATCTGTAACTTCACACCCATTTCAGGGGTTGACATTTAGCTATACACCCTCCCTTTTGTTATCCTATCCAGAATCTCCACATACAGACGAGACGTTATTTTCACCGGTCCTGAGAATTCTTGTTTTACTAACTGTGTATTCATCGTGTTGAGTACTAATGAGTCATGCAGCCTTTTCAGGTCTGGTGACTCATGGGGTTTTCTAAATTTTGTGTCTTACAGACCTTTCAATTTGTACCCGTCCGGTACAGGTATGACCTACTAGGTTTTCCTAGAACCTTTTTTCTGGCGAGCAGGCCACTTTAATCACGATTACTTTATCAACTCATGTCACTGATCACATCCTTTGTCCGTTATCCTGATTAGAATACGGCCATTCCTTTATTGTAGCACCCTACTCACAACTGCTCATTCTTTTTCTTTCTTTTTCCCCCCTCCCGTTTTTTCTGTGTGGCGTTTTTCTATTAGGAACGCCTAACCTATAGGTTTTCAATTCTTTTCATCCGCACTTTTCATTTTTCATTCAGATCTCACGGCACTTGTGTGTTTATTATCCCCTTGGACGCCTTCACCAGACAATTATCTGTTAAAGAAATATTGTTTGTCATACAGTGCAAAGGTGCTTTCCTTATGTATCCCCATCCAGCCCTGAAGAGTCGTAGGCAGGATGTGCCATACGCGACGAAACACGTGTCTGCTGGTCTTTCCGTGTCTGAACAATAAAAGACACCACATCAACACTGGATCAATCGTGTTACATACTGTTTATTGGTGTTTTTTACTAGCTTTTGTCTCTACAAACACTGTCAACAACGACTACAACATTTATGTTTATTATCCGAGTGTGCATGGGCACTGTGTTTCTTTAATTTATCAATGTCAGCCCCACCACCAAGCTAGGCACCATACCCTTCGGCAAGTGAGGAGTGTGTGGCATCCCGTAGACACCTCTGCATGAATGCCACCCTCTTTACTGGGCATCAGAACTAGACTGTCCATCTTTTCTTTCAAGGGCAACTTCTCCTCCTGTGACAGTTTTTTACTCCAGGGCTGTGGCTGCCAGTTGGGCCTGCAGCCCCCTTCGTGGTTGATTGTCACTCAGATCCCACTGGTGGAGGACCAGTTCAGAGGGACTGGTAGAGCCTGTTTCACATCCAGCCCCGGATGGTGTACCAGAGAAACCATGTTGGTATAGGTTGTCCCCTTCTTCTTCATCCTCAGGAATCCGGGATTGAGAAGCTTCCTCCCAGGCCGTTATGGCTCTCTCAAAATCCACATTCTTGGCAATGTGGCTCAGCTTTAGCATCATTTCCTTGCATAGGGCCTTCTTCTCCACCACTATGAGAGTTGTGAAGGTAGCCAGATCTAACTCCATATTCACCTGGATTTTAAAAGGTGCAAAACTGGCATCACAAATAATTGGAAAAAATCAAACATGACCACATTACAAATCTAAATAACCTAACATAACAGGCTGGCTATGAAGACAAACGGGAGGCAGGCTTAGGTTTGAGCTACATCTGCCATGCAAGAGGATATGCTTTCTTTGAAGCTAAAGAATGGGCTGAAAACAGTCCCAGGCCATCCTGCTCAGGGAGAAAAACTTGACCCCCAAATACAAGCAGTTTGTCCACTGTCTGGGTTCAATACACATCACACAATAGGTAAGTCATTACCAGGCAAGTGACACTGAACATTAGACAGAAATGGCGCATTTGTCTCAGGCAGGAAAATGACAATGTACTAAATGTGCCATTTTTAGAATAATAATATCAAATCTGACTCGAACATTAAGTTGGATTTTAAATTACTATTAAATTGAGTCCTTGAAACATTTTCATTTTTGTAGCTATTCCTAAACTGAAGGTATGCATTATAAGGAGATATAATGCAATTCAGTGCTTTTCTATGGAAGAGCCAGTTAAACTACAGAGATATATAACTTTAGTGCTTTTTTGCTACCACCTTCGCAATTGTGCTTCTCAGAGGTAACACCTCGGAATAACTAGTGGCATTGGCCTCCCAATCAAGATATATTTCCTGCCTGATGCTGAGGGTGTGTCAAGTTTACCAACAATATCCACATACCCAGGTAGAACATCTACATCTGGTAGAGGCACTAAACAGGTCTGTACATTCTCTCTGAGTCTCCTCATATCCCTGGCCAGAAGAAATAGGATTTAATCTATCCTGGGTCATTTTAAGGCCCGTGCACATTAAGGACACTTTGTGGGCCAGTGACAAAAGGGTGAACCTGCCACTCGTGGAATCACTAGCATCTGCCCAGCATCTGTATCACAGTTTCCCATCTCTAAGTATAGAAGGCCATCCTTCCAGGAACATAATATTTTTCCATCACCCTTTGCGCTGACCTGTTTCTGGGCCTCCTTCCAAAGTCCCACAAGCATAGGGCCATCAAGTCCTCTCGGGTAGGTCCTCCAATAGCTAACATCCCCTGCAGCTCTGTCAGTAACCCAGACTCCAATACCTAGTCGACTTCAGGTATTTCCCACTTCTCTCTGTCTGGATGCGACTGCAAGTGCTTTTTCAGAACTGGCCCCATCCTCTTGGCCTGGTCTCTGCAAATTGGGAAGGGTCAAAGTCTTATCTAGAAACTGACATATAGCCTGTGCTCTGGTCAACACAGCTGATGTTGCCCACGCCATGTATGTTTCTGGTCCTGGTATTAAATCAGGTACACTCAAATATATGTTTAAGAGACATCCTGCACCTCATTTCTTTCTCCCTCCCAACATCAGCCATGACTGACTGCTATTGTTTCCTCTTCAACTCTGGAAATCGGATGCTTAATGTCCTCTCCACTGCCTTCTAAACCTGTGAAGTTGGCTCCAGGGACAATCTCATAAGGGTGAACATACTTCCTCTCAACTGTAGTTTTATGAGCTCCTTTATCCCTTGTTGCAGGAACCTTCCAATGATACTAGGTTCCATCACAAACCCTATTGTGTTTGAGTGAATGTTTTTCAGAGGTTCTCATTCCCTCAACCAAATCTCCATAGCAACTAGGATAAAGTCATTAGGACCCTCTTGGTTCCCATCCCACATAGTTAATACTCTAGTTATGATGGGAGCGCTGATACTTGGTCATACACTTGTCGGTCTGTCCCATTGTGACACTTAAAAAAAGTTATCACCTTCGGCTTGAAAGAACCTTCCACCACTCCCTTTTCCTTCATTTGTTCCATATTTTGGAACCCAATTAAATTTATGTTCATGTGCCACTTGGAACGCCTGAGAATTGCTTAGTTTGGAACGAGTCTGTGGAGAGTTCCTCTTGCCCTTTGGCATACTGACATATGTCTCCAATCCTGTGCACCCCTTATTAGCTACCCACTTGACAGCCAACACTTCAGGTTTCTCTGGATCCCTCTTTCTCAGATTGTGACTATTTACATACGTAGGATTGTTAAACCTAAAAGCCTTAGGCTGGTCTTCACCCAAAGTCTTAGCCTGCTTGCCTCCAATTGTGCTGAATTCTTTTTGTTGGCCTTAAGACTCTGAGCACTTTGTCACTGCCAACCAGTGCTAACATGATTTGATTTTACTTCTCCACAACTGGCATATTTAATTTACCTATAAGTCCCTAGTAGAGTGCACTACACATTACATGATACCAGTGGGCCTGCATCCACCCACACAATTAGCACTTTAAATATGTCTCAGGCCTGCCACTGCAGAGCTTGTGTGTGCAGGATACACTGCCATATCGACCTGACATTTAAAACTCCATGCCAAGCCTTAAGCTCCCCATTTATTGCATGTAAGTCATCCCTAAGGTAGGCCCTAAGTAGCCCATAGGGCAGGATGATGTGCATGCACAGTCATCACTGGTAAGAGTGGTGGGGCGGGGGGAGGGGGGTTAGTCAACAGACTACAGGACAGGTAAAATGAAATAATTTTTTTTTTTTAAAACCACTTACCTTATGCTCCTGCATTGCCAAGCGGAAGGTAAGTGGTTTTATTTATTTTTTATTTAATTTTTCCTATCCAGTCATCTGCCAACTTCTCCCGCACCCCACCCCACCACTCTTACTTGCTCCGGTCGTGCCTGCTGCTTTATAAGCAAAAGGTAGTACGTGTACTTTTAAGTTTTCCATGCCCTGGTAGTGAAAAACACCCAAATGTGTTTTAACTACAGTGAGGCCTACTCCTCTCATACGTTATCATTTGGACTTCTTTATTATACTTATAAGCTGTATCTCCTGATTGATAAGGAGTAGATCTGTCATGTTTCATATCTCTGGAATGCTGATGATAAATCCTCTTTACTGGTGAAGATTAATTCATCTCTACCATTATAAAAATGCCTCTTTTAGAAATATTGAGATTGGGGGGGTTTTACCTAAGCCTCTGTTGTGAATTACGATACAGAAAAGGGGGTGGTGATGAACAGAGTGTCTGAATTAAGCAGACCACTCTTACCCAGTCCAAAGATCAGGGCTTGATCCATCACCGTTATTTATCTCACTGCCCCATCCCAGCTCAGAACCTGGCTATATGCAAATTAGTCTGTCCCTGGCCCAGTGCATCATGGGAACAGGGCAGACCAAACTACCAAGCCAATTCTTCACCAGAAAGGAGACAAGCTACCGGGGACCGGTTTCTGGCATTTCAGCCTCTTCGGCCCGGCTTGCTTGAATCCTGATGGAGCAGTGAGAAAGGGACTCATGTCTGAGTATACCCTGCCACACCTATAGTGGCCAAAAACGATACAGAAAAGGGGGTGGTGATGAACAGAGTGTCTGAATTAAGCAGACCACTCTTACCCAGTCCAAAGATCAGGGCTTGATCCATCACCGTTATTTATCTCACTGCCCCATCCCAGCTCAGAACCTGGCTATATGCAAATTAGTCTGTCCCTGGCCCAGTGCATCATGGGAACAGGGCAGACCAAACTACCAAGCCAATTCTTCCCCAGAAAGGAGACAAGCTACCGGGGACCGGTTTCTGGCATTTCAGCCTCTTCGGCCCGGCTTGCTTGAATCCTGATGGAGCAGTGAGAAAGGGACTCATGTCTGAGTATACCCTGCCACACCTATAGTGGCCAAAAACGATACAGAAAAGGGGGTGGTGATGAACAGAGTGTCTGAATTAAGCAGACCACTCTTACCCAGTCCAAAGATCAGGGCTTGATCCATCACCGTTATTTATCTCACTGCCCCATCCCAGCTCAGAACCTGGCTATATGCAAATTAGTCTGTCCCTGGCCCAGTGCATCATGGGAACAGGGCAGACCAAACTACCAAGCCAATTCTTCACCAGAAAGGAGACAAGCTACCGGGGACCGGTTTCTGGCATTTCAGCCTCTTCGGCCCGGCTTGCTTGAATCCTGATGGAGCAGTGAGAAAGGGACTCATGTCTGAGTATACCCTGCCACACCTATAGTGGCCAAAAACGATACAGAAAAGGGGGTGGTGATGAACAGAGTGTCTGAATTAAGCAGACCACTCTTACCCAGTCCAAAGATCAGGGCTTGATCCATCACCGTTATTTATCTCACTGCCCCATCCCAGCTCAGAACCTGGCTATATGCAAATTAGTCTGTCCCTGGCCCAGTGCATCATGGGAACAGGGCAGACCAAACTACCAAGCCAATTCTTCACCAGAAAGGAGACAAGCTACCGGGGACCGGTTTCTGGCATTTCAGCCTCTTCGGCCCGGCTTGCTTGAATCCTGATGGAGCAGTGAGAAAGGGACTCATGTCTGAGTATACCCTGCCACACCTATAGTGGCCAAAAACGATACAGAAAAGGGGGTGGTGATGAACAGAGTGTCTGAATTAAGCAGACCACTCTTACCCAGTCCAAAGATCAGGGCTTGATCCATCACCGTTATTTATCTCACTGCCCCATCCCAGCTCAGAACCTGGCTATATGCAAATTAGTCTGTCCCTGGCCCAGTGCATCATGGGAACAGGGCAGACCAAACTACCAAGCCAATTCTTCACCAGAAAGGAGACAAGCTACCGGGGACCGGTTTCTGGCATTTCAGCCTCTTCGGCCCGGCTTGCTTGAATCCTGATGGAGCAGTGAGAAAGGGACTCATGTCTGAGTATACCCTGCCACACCTATAGTGGCCAAAAACGATACAGAAAAGGGGGTGGTGATGAACAGAGTGTCTGAATTAAGCAGACCACTCTTACCCAGTCCAAAGATCAGGGCTTGATCCATCACCGTTATTTATCTCACTGCCCCATCCCAGCTCAGAACCTGGCTATATGCAAATTAGTCTGTCCCTGGCCCAGTGCATCATGGGAACAGGGCAGACCAAACTACCAAGCCAATTCTTCACCAGAAAGGAGACAAGCTACCGGGGACCGGTTTCTGGCATTTCAGCCTCTTCGGCCCGGCTTGCTTGAATCCTGATGGAGCAGTGAGAAAGGGACTCATGTCTGAGTATACCCTGCCACACCTATAGTGGCCAAAAACGATACAGAAAAGGGGGTGGTGATGAACAGAGTGTCTGAATTAAGCAGACCACTCTTACCCAGTCCAAAGATCAGGGCTTGATCCATCACCGTTATTTATCTCACTGCCCCATCCCAGCTCAGAACCTGGCTATATGCAAATTAGTCTGTCCCTGGCCCAGTGCATCATGGGAACAGGGCAGACCAAACTACCAAGCCAATTCTTCACCAGAAAGGAGACAAGCTACCGGGGACCGGTTTCTGGCATTTCAGCCTCTTCGGCCCGGCTTGCTTGAATCCTGATGGAGCAGTGAGAAAGGGACTCATGTCTGAGTATACCCTGCCACACCTATAGTGGCCAAAAACGATACAGAAAAGGGGGTGGTGATGAACAGAGTGTCTGAATTAAGCAGACCACTCTTACCCAGTCCAAAGATCAGGGCTTGATCCATCACCGTTATTTATCTCACTGCCCCATCCCAGCTCAGAACCTGGCTATATGCAAATTAGTCTGTCCCTGGCCCAGTGCATCATGGGAACAGGGCAGACCAAACTACCAAGCCAATTCTTCACCAGAAAGGAGACAAGCTACCGGGGACCGGTTTCTGGCATTTCAGCCTCTTCGGCCCGGCTTGCTTGAATCCTGATGGAGCAGTGAGAAAGGGACTCATGTCTGAGTATACCCTGCCACACCTATAGTGGCCAAAAACGATACAGAAAAGGGGGTGGTGATGAACAGAGTGTCTGAATTAAGCAGACCACTCTTACCCAGTCCAAAGATCAGGGCTTGATCCATCACCGTTATTTATCTCACTGCCCCATCCCAGCTCAGAACCTGGCTATATGCAAATTAGTCTGTCCCTGGCCCAGTGCATCATGGGAACAGGGCAGACCAAACTACCAAGCCAATTCTTCACCAGAAAGGAGACAAGCTACCGGGGACCGGTTTCTGGCATTTCAGCCTCTTCGGCCCGGCTTGCTTGAATCCTGATGGAGCAGTGAGAAAGGGACTCATGTCTGAGTATACCCTGCCACACCTATAGTGGCCAAAAACGATACAGAAAAGGGGGTGGTGATGAACAGAGTGTCTGAATTAAGCAGACCACTCTTACCCAGTCCAAAGATCAGGGCTTGATCCATCACCGTTATTTATCTCACTGCCCCATCCCAGCTCAGAACCTGGCTATATGCAAATTAGTCTGTCCCTGGCCCAGTGCATCATGGGAACAGGGCAGACCAAACTACCAAGCCAATTCTTCACCAGAAAGGAGACAAGCTACCGGGGACCGGTTTCTGGCATTTCAGCCTCTTCGGCCCGGCTTGCTTGAATCCTGATGGAGCAGTGAGAAAGGGACTCATGTCTGAGTATACCCTGCCACACCTATAGTGGCCAAAAACGATACAGAAAAGGGGGTGGTGATGAACAGAGTGTCTGAATTAAGCAGACCACTCTTACCCAGTCCAAAGATCAGGGCTTGATCCATCACCGTTATTTATCTCACTGCCCCATCCCAGCTCAGAACCTGGCTATATGCAAATTAGTCTGTCCCTGGCCAAGTGCATCATGGGAACAGGGCAGACCAAACTACCAAGGCAATTCTTCACCAGAAAGGAGACAAGCTACCGGGGACCGGTTTCTGGCATTTCAGCCTCTTCGGCCCGGCTTGCTTGAATCCTGATGGAGCAGTGAGAAAGGGACTCATGTCTGAGTATACCCTGCCACACCTATAGTGGCCAAAAACGATACAGAAAAGGGGGTGGTGATGAACAGAGTGTCTGAATTAAGCAGACCACTCTTACCCAGTCCAAAGATCAGGGCTTGATCCATCACCGTTATTTATCTCACTGCCCCATCCCAGCTCAGAACCTGGCTATATGCAAATTAGTCTGTCCCTGGCCCAGTGCATCATGGGAACAGGGCAGACCAAACTACCGTGGGTGTCAACTGCACGGCAGTGACTACATTGCAAAGCAAGTGCAGCCTTGGATACGAAAAAACAAGGTACGCTGCACCATGATGCATTTTTGTAAATAATCAATGGATCGAGGACCCTTTAGCGAAAAATTCCCTTCTGTTTTCCCTGTTTTGTAAATAGTTTCCAGGGACCTGACTCATACCGCCCTGATGAGAGTCCTCTGACTCAGAGAACGGGACTCGAAACGCGTCTGCATTTTCCCTTCAATGACATTTAATGCCAGCGATTAATGCATATCAAATAGCTCTCATTTTGTTACTTGTACATAAGCAGATTGATATTGTATCAGGAATTGGGTTGATATTTTCTCAAAGATATTTTTTCAAACTTCTGGTTTTGTATTGATTACTGAGACTCCAATAATGAGTAATTGTTCCATGTTTTAGCAAAATTGTGAGCACACTGTTGTTGTTTGTTTAACCACATGTTTACCAATATGTTTTTTTCACTGTAAATATTTATGATTTATTTCTCATTGTGTATTGTGTTACAATATTGCAATACTTGAAGTTGACGACGATCTTTGTTCTGTCTGTATACAAAAGAATTAGAGGATTCAGTAAAAATAAATTGATATCATTTAGTGTCAGGATAGACTAATACATTTTTGTTTATCCTCAACGAACATTCATTGTCTAATTCACAACAGAGGCTTAGGTAAAACCCCCCCAATCTCAATAGTTTAGTGAGGCCCGTCCTACCCTCTTTCCCATTGGGCCCAACCCCCCATTTTTTTCATTCTTTTAGAAATATGGCATTTTTCTGCTCTTAACCCTGTGTGCTTGCAGCCTATCTCAATACACACATGGGAAGGGTGACAGCTGTACTTTGTGCATTCCCTTTAGACAGTAACACACAACAGGAGCTTAGGTGTGACTGTGTGACCATCCACATCCTGATGGGCCATCCTGGGCAGGATGGGAGGGAGGAGCTCACACTTATACCGGAATAGGCTGTGTCCTGTCCCAACATATAGGGCTGCATACCCCTGTGGAGTGATTCTTGTGCCAGAGCTGGAAGGTAGGACTTCAAAGTCCCTCTTTGAAGTCACCTCTACTTCAAATGCACAATAGGGCATACGTGATGGTTCTCTGACCCCACCAAATCAGACACTACTGCACCTGTGAAGAACTCTGCAAGGAGGAAGGACTCCTGTGCTGCTACAAGGACTGCTATTTTGCTGGACTGCTGCTCTGGAAGAACTTGCTGCCTGCTACCCTCTGCCCTGCTGAGGAAGGACAGGGCCCATCTCCCTTGAACCCACAGTGACTCCAATGGCAGGATGACTTGCCCCCTGTTCTAAGTCTCAAAAACGTTTGATCACTCTGCAACAGCACCTGGACTTTTCTTGCTGCAAGTCTTGCCCTGCCAAGTGGTGTAAATACAGTTCTGAGCCCTTAGAAGTGGGTATACAGTCCTGCAACTGCTAAAATCCACGCATCAACAATGCTGTGCAGATCAGAACCGGCTCCTTTCCCTCAACATTGATGCATCTGCACTGCTGCACATACTGCATACCTTGTATCATAATCTGAGTAGTGCGTCATCTCCAACTTGGTACTTTTCAGTGGGCCAACGCTGGTCCCTGTATCCAACCCGTACTCCATTTCTGTCAGCCTGAACTTTTATATATATCATAAGTGTGACCAGATGTCCCTGGTTGGCGCTTTAAGTTTTTAAGCACCATATTTTCATTAATTCTTTAAAAATTCCAGTTATACCTATCGGACTTTTGTTGTTTTGGTCTTACTTTGTTCATTTAAATATAAGCTATTTTTCTAAACTGGTGTGGAGTCTTTTTGTGGTATTTTCACTGTGTTACTGTTTGAAGTTTGGCACAAATACTACACGCTTTGCCTCTTAGGTTAAGCCTGACTGCTCTGTGCCAAGCTACTAGAGGGTGAGCACAGGTTACTTGTATCTGACTTTCCCTGACTAGGACTGTGGTTCCTGCTTGGACAGGTTGCATACCTCTGCCAACAAGAAACCCAAATTCTAACAGGGATAGAGCTCCGTGAGTTCATTTGAAACCATCTACTAATTCAGGATATTCAAATCCTTGGCCTCCATTCCTCTCACCCACGTAGTACAATCACACAAATATCCATGAATCTAAATCTCAAAAAATACACCATCTGTTCGCAAGTATCTATCACTTTAATATTTAATGAAAAACGTAAAATATTCATGAGCATCCTAAAAATGTACCTGAATGGGTTTAATTGGTATATTCTTTTCAACTATTAGGCCGCAAGCAAGATATGAGCCTACAACTACAACATCTTATGTACACTGTTGTGTGCCTAGTACTTTAATTGATTTCATGGCACTGTCAAATGTCAAAGAAATATCTCAGTGACATGACGAGTCCCTTGAATCATGTTCCTTCAAGATCGAAACCCCTAGAACGTAACTACATATATATTATTTATAATAATATTACACATCATATAGAATTACATTTGAGCTTAATCCGACTAGTTTGAACATCTATAAATACCTCACCCATATTGCATGAAAAATAGCATATATGGATAATTGGGAAGGCAACTGTGGGGAGGTCAATCAGTTTCAAATTTGCATCCAAGAATTCCTAGGGCCTCATTTATGAGGCTGTGCGTCACTTTTACGTCGCCGGTGCGTCACTTTTTGTGACGCACCAGTGGCGTAAAAAATGCACCTTGTTGCGCCATATTTACAAAGTGACACATCTAGGTAGATGCGTCACTTTGTAAACCCCTGCGCCACATTATACCTGCGCAGGTATAATGTATGCAAAGGGGCGTTTTGATGTAAGAAAAGGTTATGGAAGTGACGCAGTGAAATCTATAAGATTTCACTGCGCCATTTCTTGGCCACTAATGCGTCAAAATCTTACCCCTGCTTCATGGCAGGTGTAAGACTGACGCAGGCACTAACAACATGGGACTTGCCCATGTGAAAGTACACATTCCTGGAGTTGCGTCACTTTTGTGACACACTCCAGCAATGCATCACTTTTGCGCCTACAGATACGTCAGAAATACTGACGTATCTGTAACTCCTTGCGACATGATGCGTCATATTATAAATATGACGCATCAATCATGACGCAAGGAGTGCACACTGAGAAGTGACGCATCGTTGCTTTCACGCAGCGATGCGTCATTTCTCATAAATGAGGCCCCTAGTGTTTGACAAATCTCAAATCAGCCTTATATTTTGATGATTCAGGCTAATTGAAATTGGGTTGGAGCAAGGATTTTTAAACAATTTGTCTTCATCTCTTTTATGTAGATTAGAATTGTTGCAGCTCCTTACTTGAACTGCATCCTCCATTTTTTGCCAACTTTTTTGTTATGCTTTAGAAGTTCTATACGCTACTCGACCACCGTCTTCCTTATTCAGATTGTCAACTGCTACAACTCCAGCATGTATCTACTACATGCTTTTTCATACACGTGAGATGGAGCATTGCATTTCTATTCAAGTCCGTTCAGCTTTGCGGCAGAATGGATCGCATTGTTCCACTTCAAGAAGCGGTAATAAAGGAGTTCAGACTTTCAGGGCAGCCATTTATGTAGCTATTGTACACAACACAAAAAGTCTCATGATACAAATTTATCTTTTTTTCTTTACTTTAGTGTATCATCATTCTCTCTCAAAAGTTCCAAAATAGACTTAATTTGAGCACAAATTACGCAGGGTCGGAGTCAGAATTCTTTTTGTTATGTTTCGAATAATATATTACTAATTACCTTTGCCCTTTTCTTTTTTGTAGAATGACATAGAAAACCTTTTGTGTAATACAGGAATCAATTTCCACTGAGATCTTATTTTTGAACATGTAGAATACATTATTTCTTTCTGCGTGGCTGCACTGTGTGTGTGTCTTAAATGTGAAGTAAACATATTAGCAATAATGATATAATGAGTTTATGCCTCCACCGAGTCTAAATAGCACATGACTGAACGTGCTCTGCCTTTATCAGTCCAGGCTGTATGTATGTCCGTGCACGTGTGTGTGGGTGTGTGTGTGTAAACACAGTACATTATATGTTCAGAAGAACACCTTAACCTCGCAAGCCATACTGAATGGAACAGTCATTGGCATTTTATTAGAATAATGTGGCACTGGACTGTGACACGGTAGTGTATAGATCATCATTTTGGTGATATTTCTTTATAATTGAAAGAAACAAGAGAGTGGGCCTGATTCACAAAGATACACTTACAGTTCATACAGACCTATATTTGTATGTGCGAAGTCACCACAGTCGTAAAAATACTAATCGTAAAATTCTTTTGTGATTTGCAAACAATCATAAACATATACAAAAGTGTAAATGTGCCTTTTTGAAGAAGCCTTAAACGTGAATCCTTTCTGCAAAATGCACATTACCCAGAGCAGTCTAGTATAGAATGCAACTTAAATAACAGCCACATACATCACAGCTGCATTTTATAAGTGACACATTACTATGCATTACTAACTATACTTCAACTGTCACAAGTTGCTGAATTATTTGTTGTATAAAGTACCCCATCCAAATATTTTAAGGATATTGCAAGCCACCAAAGAGATTTGTGGCCACATAGATGCTCAAGTCCATGAACTAAGGGACTCATTTACAACATTTTGGTGCAGGACAGCGCTGCAAGGCTTCTTTCGGCACTGCCCCGCGTCAAATGAAAAGGGCAGGAATGTGTTGTATCTATTGGATACTGCATGGTCCTATCATCTTTCACAGTGCTGGCACACAAATGGCTACCAGGCACGAGTGCAGTCACCCTTGCACCATGGTGCAAGTGAGTCTGCAATGAAATTGGGTTGTGTTTGTGCAGAAAGGGACACCTTCCATCACAAAAACAACCAGTGTGCCTGCTCACGGGAGGCGCACGGTTTTGACACATTCCCAGATTTAGCCTATGTTGTAAATCTGGGAATGTGTCAAAAACTATGGGCGTTGAGTTGGGAAACCCACTGCAACACACATGGCACACCTTCACCACACATTGTGAGGTAACGCAGAGGCTTGCGCTGCATTGCCTTACACCATATCTATGAGGCCATGAAAAGCCATGCATGGTGGCTTTCCATGGCCTTGTAAATATGGGTAAGCACAGTGTGGCACTAGAACGTCAAAAAAATGACATTCTGGTGACACACTGGGCTTGTAAATAAACCCCTTAGTCCCTTTAGAAAGTCATGGCAAACTCATATTATTTGCAATATCCTCATAAAGTACAGATTAGAGCATTATATTCCTTTTATCATAGGGCCTAATAGGTGCTTAACGCTGCCAGTGGCCCATTCATCCTAAAGCTGCCCATTGGCTCATTTGACACCTTCAGCCCATACATGCTTTTTGTCCATCAGCATTTGTATGCTGTGATTTTAAAATTGTAAACTCTACATCCAAGAAAGAAACATGCTGCTGGCTAAAAAGTTAGGATTCAGTGAATCTTCACTTTTCTCTTAGTAACAATTAAGGAGTATGAACCAGAAGTGCAAGCCCAAACACTATCACTGGTGGTCCCTATGAGGGAAGTGTAGTCCTTGACTTCCACAGCAATACAAACAAAGCCTCCTCTAGTAAGGTTTATGTTGCGAGTAACACATTTATTTGATAATTCACAATAGAAAAGTCTTATGTATAAACAAGAAATCAATTTCCTGATTTTAGAGAAACAGTCTTAGAACGAGGTGCTCCTATTCGTGTAGTGGTGCAGTGAAAGTGACAAAGTAAATTAATAATGCGCAGGTGACGTACAAAAATGGCTGTATATACTTGTGACTGAGAAGGACATTTGGATGTTAAATTAAAACTCCCAATGGGAGTACTGAAATCCTAGATCAATTTAAAACAGTCCACAATTCCACGGCTAGAGGAAGATCCTTCTCCTACCTCCCTGCGAAGACATGCAACTCCCTGCCTTTGCACCTCAGGCAATCACCATTGCTGCCTCGATTCAGGAAGGACCTCAAGACCTGGCTCTTTGACTCATCCACAGATCCCCCATCTCAGCACCTCGAGACCCTCACAGGTGAATAGTTGTGCTTTTATAAGCATCCTGATTGATTGATTGATTGATTAATAATTGTTGACGTTTCAACCCAAATACACAATTATTTAGAGAAGGGTCATCATCAGACCAGAAAATATACATACAGAGGAGACACCAGTCGACTGTGACATAAAATCCCACAATCTGAGACGTGTGAGTAATCTTTTAAGGAAACATCGACCTTGCTCGCATGTCATTTAGAAAGCATTTATGGTAAAAGACCAAACACTTTCAGAAGATCTGTGAGGTTGTACTAGGTTTCTTAAAAGCTGATCAGATGGGGTGTCACAGGGATGGCGTGCGTGTCGGGCACTTAGGATGTTTCAACGCGCTTGTGGTTGACTCATTATAAAGCTGGCCACTAACCGTATATCTGTAGTGCGGAAACAGGCCACCATCAGCTGATCTGTGGAAAGAAGAATGCCTCACGCGCTGGCTTGAATTGTGTCACAAATGTGTTTGGTCCGTACCCTAACTGCTTGCCAAATCACATGCAAGTCATGTCAAAGTTTCCTTAAAAGATTCTTACACACATCTCTAATTGTGGGATTTTATACCACAGTCTTCTGGTGTCTCCTGTATATAGTTTCCATCCAGATGATGACCCTTCTCTAAGTAATTGTGTATTTGGGTTAAAGCGTGGTATTCCCCAAAACGTTTTGCCTTCACTCCTGTGTTTTACACAATCCTTGATTTTCCTGGCAGTAGGACACTGTGCACGTTACCCTTGCTAACCAAAGAAATAGTGCTCATGCTCTCTCCCTTAAACATGGTAAAATTGTCCAACACCTAATAGGTACATTTAGTTTGCTTTTAAGTAGTCTCTAGTAAATGGTACTGCGTGTACCCAGGGCCTGTAAATTAAATGCATTTATTGAGCTGCATAATTCATGTGCCACCCGCTAAAGTGGGATTGTAAAACTTAAACCTGTAGTGTAGTTTTAAACTGTTGTTTTGACCTGGCAAATTAATCCTTTTGCCAGGACTAAACTTTACTTTTTAATATCTTAAAAGTCACCTCTAAGTCAGACCCTAAAGGCTCATAGGGTAGGGTGCATCGTATTTAAAAAGTAGGCAGTCTCTCTTATAGACTAACACTGGGTTAGCTATACACTTCAGTTTGGGACCGGATAAAGAAATGCTGTTTCCACTCAAATTAATTTTAAATTAAAACCCTTACTGTTAAAGTATGATTTTAAGGTAATATTCAGAAATTTCACTTTAAGAAAGTTAGCATTTTTCTGCCTAAACCAAATTAACCTTTCTGTCAGTGTCCATGGTTATATGATTGAGTGTAGATCTGCTGTGGTGTTTTGCATATTCCTTCCGGACATAGAGACAAAAGGGCTTTTGGTGTGGAGCAGGGTGCTCACTTCCTGAGCAGGATGTCTTGGGTGTTTGTGCTCAGCCTTTATAAACTTCAGAGGATAGCCTCAGGGCTTGGCCACCCCCTTGGTGGCTTCTAAGATTTGCCTGCCCATTGTTAACTAGACAGTTTGGAGTCAAACCAAGGAAAGGGGGCATGTTGGACAAATGGGCACCCCTCACCCACAGGTTGGTACTGGGAATAACAGTGGCAACTTAAGAACCTTTAATCAGAACACTCCTGGATCTGTGCAAGAATCAGAAGTGTGACTGCCCCGTTGTCTGAAGAAGGAAGATTGGATTTACTTACTTTGAACACAGGGTCCCCCACATTTAATTTAGGGGTCAGTTGGCTGGCCTTCTGTTTGAGTTACAGGAACACAAAAAGATTTCCAGGTGCCTCCTTGCAACTGCCCAGCTGGCCAGCACCAACGTGCCTGGATCTACCTGAACCCTGCTGCTAGTCTTTTCTGGAATGAGTCCTGATCCCCAAGAGGTGCCACCCCAAGTCCTGGGCACTTGGCTTGGTCCTGGAGTGTATTCCTCTTGCCTCGAAAGCACAAGTCCTGAATTCCAGATGAATATACAGATGTTTTTGAGCTGCCTGTAAAAATGAATGTGTTCTTGTGTAATGTAAATGGTGCTCATGTAATGCGCTCCAATACCTTTGGGTCGAGTTTGCGCTATATGAAAACTGCACACAAAAAAACAGTTGCAAGAGTGGCAGTCCATGTTGACTGCAAATGCAAAGCTCCAGCGATGACCCACTCTTTGTGCCAAACAGAAATTTTCTGTGATGTATGACTTTCTCCTCTCACCAACGGTCTTCTCATGTCAACCACCAATGCGAAGATGCGCTGCAGCTCCCCGAGTGGACTTGAACTCAGAGAAGGTAAATTCTTCAGTGTGATGAACCTGGTCCCTATATCTGACCCACCCTCCATTGTGGTCAGGCTGAACCTGTGACTTTACACAGGCCCAGTGTGTCCAGATAACCACATTTGTGCCTTTTGGCACTCTTTTCACTAGGAAATTTTAAAATGCATATCTCCGGTTCATCTGATTTGGTTTTTATCATTTTGCTGTTATTTTAATTATTACATTTTACTTAATTTGTCTAAATTCGTTTGAAATTTTTTTGTGCTGTGTATTCAATCTATGACTGTTCGAGTGCCGCATAAATACTTAACACATTGCTTCTAAGTTAAGCTTCAATACATGTGTGCCAAACAACCAGAGGGTTAAGCACAGGTGTATTTATTGATTTTTGGGGTTCACTCTGACAAGGATTATTTTTATTGTTTGAGCTGGGCTCCCATCCCTCTCAACTAATAACCCAATTTGTTACAGGGCTCAAATGCCACATGGTGCAGCAGCACTACAGAAAATAAAAAGAATGGTGTAAACATTGTTACTTCTTATCATTCCCCAATATTTACCCCCAAAGGCTGAAATGGGTGCTAAGATACACATGATGATCACCTTTATTATCTTTATTACCCAAAGGGTTTAAATGACTCTGTTCGGAGATATTGTAATGTTCTGAAAAAGTACATTTTTTTCATAATTTTTGGTTTTGGCAAAATTATAATTTAACTAAAAATATTTGTATTTCTATTAAGTTTAATCAGAAAGTTCTAAAGGCCACAGTTACCTTCCAAATCCATATAAAAATCCTTTGTTATCCAGCAGTGTGTGTTTTCTTAATGCCCATATACTTGCATTTATATCATCATTTTCAAATATGGCCTCAACATCTAAGACTCTAGCACTAGCATGAAATTTAGATTTAATGGATATTTGTGCCTCATTGAACACTACCACCACTTACAATTTGAGTGGAAATTATCAGTCCTCACAGTGTGTACGGGCAGTTGCAATTAGTTTTACCTTATGGAACCTATCCTTTCCAACATGTGTCAAAATCACTAAAAGAGGGCCCAGATTTATTTATTATTTGATTAAGTGCAGCTCAATGCAGCATAGCAACTTGCTGTGCTGCACTATGTTAAATGGAGAGGGCAAGAAAGTGCAATATCTATCAAGATATGATGCATTCCTGCTCTCTCTCCCAGTGCAGCCTAGCTTCAAGGCAGTCACCATACATCATGGTGTGAGGGTGTCAGGATTGTTTTTGTAAAGGAATCTACAACCTCTAGCACAAAAAAATCTAAGATGTGTTCTCTTCTTTTGAGAAGGAGGAAAAATGAGGAAAAATAAAGATATTTCTCCTCATTGCACCTCGATTGGGAAGTTGTAGCATTTTGATGCATTCCAAGTTTTACCTGTTTTGGTGATCCAAAATGCATGGGTGGTTGTGTGGGAACACCCTCTCTCCATCCAAGTAACGCCTTACTGGTGCAGAGTAATGCAAGGCAGTGACTTACGCTGTACCTTGGTTTACTCTAGATTTACCAAGCAACATAGGGTCAGGCAAGGTGGCCTTGAGTGGCTTTGTATATCTGACTTAAGGATTGCTATGACCTCTTGTCACCTTTTGTAAAGCAAAAGGTAATGCAATCCAAAGCTATGATAAAGCTGTGCCTTACTGTTTGCGTGCATCTTAAATTGAGCTTGTAAGCAGAGCAGAGTGAGGGTGATTGCACATAACTTTTAAGCCTAAACTATTTCTGTAGAGTGAATAGTTTATTGGCTTGCAAACCCCCATTAGCAGTAATATTGATTTGGCATTAAAGAGCTTGCCACAACGCTACAGGAGGCTGTATCTTTGTGGGTCAGAAATGGGGTGTTCTTGTATTTGTCCATGCAAAGGAGCAATGGATAGGTTGAATTGTGTTTTCTTCGATCAAATATAGTGCCCCAGAACTGCAGCTCCCGGGATGGTTTTGCCATCTGTGCTTAGTTGGAAGTTGAGGTGTTCCAAAATCAGGGTTGTGTTGTCCATGGCTGTGGTGCAGTGGATGGATTTATTGTGGATGATAACCATTCTACCTCTGTGTTTGTTGATGCGGTCCCTGCTTGTGATCTTGTAGCTGATGGGTGTCGCGATGTTGGATGCAGATGCAGGGTTGAGCCAGGTCTCAGTGAGGAAGACGACATTGGGGTGAGTGAGGTGATTATGTTCTAGATCTCTGTGGCATGTTTGCCAAGTGATCGGGCATTGAGCAAGAGGCAGTGGAGTTGTCCAGGCACAGTTGTGGTCAGCATGGTGGCTGTTTGTGTAGGTGCTCCAGTGTTACAGGAGAAGAGATAGTGGAGGAATAAAAACTGTTCCACTGTTGAGCATGAAGAGGTGCAGCAGCAGTTGTTGTGGAGTTTGGGGTCCAGAGCTCTGAGTTTGGTTCTGGTGTAGCTGAGAGTGACCGGAGATCTAGGATTCCTGGCACTGGGCACCTTCCAGGCATGGAATGGTGCAGCTGGGCTTGCCTCTAGCGTACCTTTGGTGCAACAGCTCTGCGGCATCCATTAAGTAGGTCCTGGGAGGGACACTGGAAAACAGAAAGCAGGAGGCAGGAGCAGTGGGAAAACGGGTAGGGAGCCGTACCAGCTCACAGAGCAATGAAAGCAGGCACAAAAAGCACAAATTAAACAAATACCCGGGCACAGAATCAGGATAACAGGCACAGAATTGAAAAGAAAAATTGGCAACATGAAAACACAAGTGACAAGAAAACAACCAGGTACAATCTCAAAAATACAGGGCATAGCAAAGAAAGCAGGCACAGAAGCAAAAGTAATGGAAATGCTAGGAAGAAACACAGGGGGAAACAAGGGAAATAAGCACAGAGCTTAAGGCAGCGAGGGGGGTGGAGTTGGGACAAGGACCTGCTCTGAAATGTGTATCTGAAAAAGACCCACTTCAGGATGGAGACTCTTCAACAGATAATTCGTCCAGGATCATGGGTGTCAGTAATTAGCATTGGACTTGTGGGATGCTTACCTGCAAATGACAATATATCTTCTTCATCAAAAATCCCTCATATGTTATGTGGAGAGTCATCACTGCCAATTGCAGGTATTTCTTTTTGGACTGGCCTCCTCTCGGAGAGTCTTAGCTGCAATTGTGGCCTTTTTGCACAGCAGAAAAATAATGATCCATCCCTATTTAGATGAAAGTGTTAACCATTCTCTCTCAAAGACTGTTCTTCAAGATGCTAACAACATAGATTGCCAAACACTGGAGGATCACAGACTTTTCATAAATGTTTGAAAAAGATCACCTCACACCTCGCCCCAAGATCTGGAATTCATCATGCCTTCTTCTAAACCCATCTGGGGATGGTGAGCTTCCCGCAGACATAAGTCTAGATGATACAAAGTCTGTTACCTACACTAGAAATGTAGTCAGCAGTGTCTGCTGCAGAGTGGTTGTGACTCCAGGTTCACATTAACTTTTTTCTTAATAAGGGAAGGGATTTTTCTTTGAAATGCATAGTCTCATTTATAGATGACTATCTGATGCTTTCTCTTGTTTCCTACACTACAGGCATTGTGTATATGTGTGTTTCTTAGTGGTAGTCTTCACTTAAGTCACCATATGTTGGCACTCCGGATTCAGACAACACGCAACCTAGAAAATGGTGCCTGTAACAAATGACATTTGGCGGAAAAGGCAGTGGTGGCTGAATTACTCAAATCTAAACAGAGTGGTCCCTTTGGACAAGCCATCACTTTGAATTTTCTTTGATAAGTCTGAATTTTAAACCAATTTCCCAGTCTTGGGACCGTCTTTTGGTTCTCAATTCTTTAAAATCCCATCCCTTTGAACCGTCGGAGGAGCCAAATTAAAGCAATTATCCTTAAAGGTTCTCATTTTATTGGCTTTAACATCAGCCTGTAGACTTGGAGAATTGAGGTTTTTGTCTTGTAGGACCCCTTATTTAAGAATTTTTACAGATAGACTCATTCTCGGGTTAGGACCAGATATCCGTACTTAAGTAATTTCTGTACTAAAGTAATGTCTTACCATCAATAACAAGGAATAATGTTACCTTCTTTCTTTCCAGCACCTACCACACCTGAGGAAAAAGCTTCACATAGATTGGATGTTTTAAGGGCAGCAAAGAGCAAAGAGCTATTTATCAAGATCTCAAGATAATAAACAGTTTGAAAATGTGTCCTTTCATTTTGGTGATTTTTGTCATGGCAAAGGGCTTCTTCTCCAATATTGAGCTAAGGCTTCAAAGAACACAGCTTTGCCAGGCAGAGTACAGGGCAGGTGCGCTCGAGGAATGGCTACGTCCTGGGCTAAGGCTTGCAGGGATTTTATTTCGGATACATGAAAGGCAGCTACTTGGGCAACACCAGATACCTTTGTTTCACATTATAGATTGGAGACCAGATTTACCATTCATCATGCAACCTGCATTGCTCAGCATTGCATGAGAATGTGTAGCGCTGTGTTGTGGCAGAGTCCTGTGTCATGGATGCACCGTATTTCCCATACAACACACCATGGTGCAGGGTCCAGTGATGTATCATGCAGTGTGATGCAAAGTTGTTGTTTTGGCACAATGCAACTAAACACAACTTCACCCTACATGACACAAAGTTGCATTGCATGCCCTAAGCCACCTTTACATGACACTGGTCAGAACTGTGTCACACGGGAGTGCAATGTTTTTTGGAAAGCTAGAAAAAATCAAGTGTGCGACCAGGCTTTACGTGCAGTATATTTCTTCATTTCATCAGCACTCATCTTAGTTACACATGGAGAAAATGACATTTTGCATCTAAGGCACAATGAAAGCAAAGTTTGATCTATGAATAACTGTTCCTCGGGGGATGAGTCCACATGCATATTTTCCATAATATGCAATGAGCACTTCAGGGTCATCATTTGCTATTGGCAGGCCACATCTATGTACAGGGGAGAGGTTATTTCACTTACACATTGACTTCCTTGAGGAAACCAATATGGCAGTAGCCCTTTTTTTCTAAACTCGACACATATATAATTGGAAAAACATTGCAAGTGACATGCACTACGCTTGTGTGCACTATATGGGAAATACAAACCAGATTTAAATTCCTATGGTGTATCAACTATTGCTGCATCCACTGCAAATATTTAGTAATGAGTGTACCACACAAACATACACCACAGGAACTGAAATTTGTTACTACAGTATCATGAGGCCTTCTCTGTATGTTATGTTATGTTATGTTAGGGTTTTTTTGTAAAGCGCACGTACGCCCGTGGGCTTCATGGCGCTGTTGAAGTAGGAACCTAACACAACAACTTACTGAAAATAAGCCTGTCTGAACAGCCAAGTTTTATAAGAACGTCTAAAAGTTAGAAAGTCTGGGCTGAGCCGAAGGGAAAGTGGTAGGGAGTTCCATAGGACAGCAGCTAAGTAATGGAAACAGCTGCCGCCCTGACGCTTTCTCCTGTAAGAGGGAACAACCAGCAAGTCTTTATTGATGGATCTAAGATTGCGAGTGGGCTTGTATTTGGAGACCAACTGATTGATGAACTGAGGCCCTATGTTTTGTAGACTCTTGTATATGATACAGCCGGACTTAAACATGATTCTTTGAGATACAGGCAGCCAGTGTAATTGTTCTAGGCCAGGCCTGATGGAACACCGCCTAGGTTGTTTAAGAACAAGTCTGGCTGCCTGGTTCTGCACTAGTTGGAGTCTTTTTAAAAGGCCAGATGGAAGGCCCAGGTACAGACTATTAGAAAAGTCCAGCCTGGAGAGTACCAGTGCGATGGTGACCTGGATAAGGGCTGAGTATGTCAGAAATTGTGCAATCTTTTTTATTTTCCTAATCTGGTAAAAACTAGCAGAAACAACTGCTCCGACTTGAGCTTTTAATGAAAGATCCGATGCAAGTGTAACACCCAAGCTCTTCACTGAAGAAGCAGGGACTGGGGCAGGACCAAGGCTCAAAGGTCAATAATGAGGGCCCCAGCTGATACTGCTGTCCCCGGGAAGAATTAACTCGGTTTTACCCGGGTTGAGCTTGAGGTGGTTTAAGCTCATCCAGCGTTGTATCATAAGCATAGTTTGGTGAAAGTGGGCGACTGAATCAGGAGTATTCAGAGGGAAAATTAGCTGTAAATCGTCAGCATAATTCAAGATTGTGACATTGAATTGTTTTAGGAGGTGAAGGAGGGGGCGCAGATACAAATTGAAAAGCAAAGGGGAAAGTGAGGATCCCTGTGGGACCCCACAAGTGGAGGTGGTTCTTGAAGCAGTGAAAGGCCCTAAGCGAACCGCTTGAGTGCGGTTCGAGATAAAGGAAGTGATCCACTCAAGGGCAGCGCCTCTGAGGCCGGCCTGCTCGACACGGCTAATTAGAATAGAAAAATCAACCGTGTCGAACGCGGCCGACAAATCAAGGAGAACCAGTGCCTATTACAGATTGACATGAAGGACTAGGTGAAATACTAGGCTGTGCAATGCAATACAACAAGATACATGCTTGTGGTGTGCTGTGAGAAAGGGAGAGTGGTGGAATGCCCCATATGTAGCCTTTGATGGTGCATGCATCTTCGCCGCCTGTGCTGATGCACAATCCTGTGCTAGTGACAACACATACTCACTTGCAGCATGGTGCAAATGTGGTTGCTTCACAGACAGGAGTATTAATTTATTTGAATAAGACACATGGTAACAATTTCAGCGTGTAACACTCTTTTGACATCTGTACATGTAAATAAATGTGTGGATGCACTAAACACCCATTCAGCACTCATGTAATGCCTCTTTTGTGCTATCTAAAGCTAGCCATCAGGTAGTTCTGCATTATGTTATTCCACATTTTGCAACCAATTTTAGACCTTTGTAGGTGGGATGCTGTGGCTTGGTAATCAGACAAAAGCCTTGCCTTACCCTTGTGTCACTTTTGCGGGGAAAAAGGCTAAAGCAAACCCTGTATAAAATCCCCACCCATTAGTTTAAATGATGTGAGTTTTGCAGCTAATGGTGTATAATTGCATTTGTTCGTTATATTACTGCAATATAACAAAAAACTGTACAAATATATGCACCATTTTCTACGTATGCTAACACATGCTTACTGTGATGCTTTGCACCAACACAGGCACCCAACATGTTGCAAAGGTGCCATAGTCATAAATATCATATATTTGTCTGACTTCATAGCGGAGCCCTATAAAAATAAGATACATGATCCTAGTATTTACTCATATATATGCATTAATCAATCACCAACAAACCAACACATGTAGAAAGAGGAGCGTGCCTTGAAAGATATGTGTTGCATTCCAATACAAATTGTGCCGTGTGTGTAAGGCAACCGTAGTAGCACCGTGGTGATTGGATGCCTGGCTTGACAGAGGTATCCACTAATTTAAGCAGTGCATAAAGCAACATATGTACTCTGATATAGTGCAGTTCTGCACTTGCTCTGTGACAGAACAACACCCATATATTTCCCTTGATGTGTAGCATTCAGTCACTGTGTATTACTCTGGATTGTATAGTCCATAGATAGTTCCACATAGGCAGCACATAACTAGTTTGGATACCCAACAACTACTGTATTCTGGGCACATACCTACAGCATTAGCGTCGGAGAAACTTCCTACTTGGGAATCATCAAATGGATGGTCTCCCCCTGAAAGATATGATGTTTGTAAAATGTTACATATTGTCTGAATATACAATCTGCACATCAGCTATATTCCTCTCCAGCAACAATGTTTGGCATTGGTTACATGTCAATATGTATAAACATTTATAAGCGATTTTACTCATTCCATTTAGATGAGCATTTACAACTATAACACGCAACACTAAGCTGCAAGAGTTCTAGGTTTTGAAGGCTCCATGAAGGTTGAGGTATTGTCTCCAACACATACACATATAATTATGGACAATACATGTTCGCTATATGGTTAGAAGTAAAGTTCATATTTATGAATGCTGTTATTTATTAGGTGCTTGGTGGAGTGCTCATATAAAATTACCAATTTGTGCCATAATAGGTAAGCAATAATCATATTTCGCAGTTCGGTTGGTTGCATCAAGCAACACCTTTCAAAAGGTGTCTCATGCACTACCAGGGGCGGCATGCCCTATTAAAAAAATACCCCCTCTTCCATGCAGCAACAAACTCAAAAGGCATTTTGAAAGGCAAATCACATTGAAATAGGGAGAGCCTGCTACAATGCCGGACAGCTTTTTACACTGCAGGCGGTAAGATTTCTGTATCTTAAGATGGGGAGAGAGACCCCTTGCAGCCAAGTAAAGTGAGTGACTGCTCCTGTCTGCAGGGTGATGTTTGTGGGGTCCAGGGGTCCCTTTTCTGCTCTCCAGATATGCCTGTAGAATCGACACACAAAGTGCAGGAGATGTTTATATTTGTACTTTCAGGGCACATTTTAAAGGCATGTTTAAACTCTGTGCACAGTTCCATAATACATCTCAGGTGCAGAGGCAGCCTGATTCCCTCATTCCCCTGGAGCCTAGCACACATGCAATTGAGAGAAGACCCTCTCATTATAGGGCTGATGCACAATATGAACACATATATAATGATTAACTAAGGGGCTGCACAAGCATCTGCGCAACCTCAGTAATAACCTTATGGCAAGGGTCTTGAAAAAGATGCCACACACATTATTTGTACCCCCAGGGCACTAAGTAGTGAAAGTCCCCGGCGTCAATCGCTACCTCACTGCAGTACAATCGGTTACTTGGAATGTATAATGTAGAAAACTATAATATATTTAATCGAACAATTATTTTTAATATACTTAATCATGGTATAATGTGATTAAACTCATATCTACCTACTGGTCCAGCAATTTCAAGGTCAAGGAGGTCCAAAAAGTCTGCCTTCCTAGCAACAACATCAGCCTATCGGTGCTGCAGCTGGTTGATGCTGCGCTCCCCTGGGGTCAAGCGTTCATGAATCTGCTCCCACCTCACACGTTTCTCTTCTAGACTGTAGCCTTGGCTAATTTGGTCTCCAGCCCCTTGCATTCGAGGGAGGTAGTGGACAATGAGCCAGATTAATACTCCTACCTCCCTTTGCACACTCTCCGCTTCCCAGACATAACCCAACCACACCCAATTACTATGAACAATAAAGAAATTATCTCTGACACCCCTGCCCAAACCTACCATAATTAACCCCCACACTCCCACAAATAAACAGACAAATGAAAACTGCACAATATGCCACACTTACTGGCACATAAATTAAACACAGACATCTGAAATAGACAATTATGAGACAAACTGCATACAACTGACAAGGCACAAACTCCACAAGGCTCTCCAAAACCCACAAACACCTTCAGACACAACCAGCATGCACCAATTACTAATAAAAAGTGAAACTAAATGTCAGACTCTTCCTGGTATGCTGGCACATATGTTGCATAATTTCCTGGGTGTGTCATTGTGTCATATTTTTGACAAAGGCCACAGAAGACATGTTTGCACTACGCACCATGCCATTTTTCCATGTAGGGGCCTCGCAAAGCATTTTTGACGCTATGCACCGTGCCATTTGCCCACACAAGGGTATTAAAAAACATTTTTGTGATACACTGCATACCATTTGACCACACAGAGGTCACATATAACTTATCAGTACTTTAACATTGCTATAATTCACACACAAGCGACACCCAATAGATGCTTGTGATACTCACTGTTATGTGATTGAAACATGGACAAACCACAGGCCAGCACACATACTTTACACTTCTCATATTCATGAGTTACTGTACGTAGCTCTTCACTGCTCCTTTGCACACAGCTTTGTGTCGCAAGGGCAATGCAAAACTGCAACATGTTTAAAACTGATAGAACATCTTAGCTTCCTTATGGTGGGGTTACAAAACTTTTTTCATTGCACCAACAGAGCAAACGCTGCACCATTAAGCTACTCTGCCTGTGTGTGAGGCATTTTCTGGCCTTAAATGGAAGGAACAACTACCATCACAGCATTAATGTAATTCACTCAATTACCTCACTTAATATGTGCTGCTTTATGCAGCACGCGTGCAAAGTGTTCATTAAGCAGACACCATCACTGTAAAATCCACTTTGCACATTATCTGTTCATACACCCAAAATTAAACATTATTTATGAAGGTTGGTATTTACCGACAAACATTTGCACTTGTATGTTGACACCCATGTTTTACACGACACACATCTCTATATTTCTAAATGTAAGTGGTACTTCACAACCATCTCCCTTGTCTTACTTACTTTAATGAGCAATTCAATGCAATGCTACAGTTGCACTTTAGTATGTTTTGATACGGTCCTGTGAGCCTTCTTGCATTGCCCTGTATGGAACGCAAAATGTGTATTGGAAGACGTTTGCGCAAATGATAACCTTACATTATTCTGCTCTGGGAAGGTGTAACGTGTGTTTTTTGTTTATCCCCACCCATACCTCCTTACAATTTTGCCAAACGACATATTGACTTCAACACCTGAATCTAGAACGTTGTCAGTGACAGATGTCTCCAAAGGTCAGCAATAATATCAGCTACTAAATGTGCTTCAGCAAAGTGCTGCCCCTCTGCATGCATGTTAAATTCTGCATCACACATCAATTTATATATTGAGTCAGGGACTCACTTAATAGAAGGCATATGAGGCTTCCTACACTAAGGGCCAGATTTACTGGACTTTTCACGTAGAGCAATGCAGCAAGACACCTTGCTGTGCTGCATTGTGCTGCATGAAAGAGGGAGGGGAGGAATATGCCATATCTATCAAGATATGGCGCATTACTCCCTCTTCACTTTCATGCAGCTCAGCAAGGCGGCTTGCTGCATTGCATGAATATTTGCCAATATGGCTCATATTTTTACACAACTTATAAAAAACAGATTCATACATGCTAAAGACTAAATCTATTTAAAAAGAAATGCATGCAAATATATATAGCTTGACATTCACACTAAGATAACACAATGGATATGTTTTCATATTTTTATTTTTATTTTATTTATGTATTTAATGTTGACAATTAACTGTTCTTATTTTACTCATTTTAATATTATTATGTAGAACAATGTGACAGTATTTCATCCTTCCTGGCACCACAGGCCCTTGGGTGTACCATTTCTGATACTGATTCTTCACCCTCCTCCCCATCAGATGCAATTTGAGAATCAAACTCCTATTGCAGATTACTCTTCAAACAGATGTTATTCGGAATGGTACACAGAAGTAAGATTTCACACACCACGGACAGTGAGTACTGCCGTCTACCTCCTGACTGGTCCAGACATCTAAAGCATGATTTCAACGCTCCAAACATTCTTTATACAATGTTGAGATGTTTTCAATGCAGCATTATAATTCTTCGGCTGCTGTTAATTTGTATAGAGGTACTGAAATATTACATACCCTCAAAACAGGGGATGCATCTATGGCGTGTTTTTTTTCCTTTTTTGTTTCTCTAGTGATTTTGTATAATGATCATAATCCATGGATGGCTAGCATGGCCTTGATCATCTGAAAGACGATATAGATATACACCTTAGTAGAAATATTGTAGTTCTATCTTTAATCAGACTTTATATATAAAAGAAATGTGATACATGTGTGATTTAGTTGTTTGGCAGAGTTTTCATACAACAGATTTCCCTGTTAACACATTTGTTTTTCTGGAAGTCTTTTGTCATGATAAAACTGATTTCTTTTTATAGATCAATATTAAAATTTCATCACACAAAACTGAATTTAGTATTCTTAGCGATCACATGGCCAAACAAACAGGGCCCCTTTCACAAAGGTAACATTAGACCAAAAGTCTAACAGACCAATATAAACATATGTGTAGTATCTTTATTACTGCGGAGGTTCCCCACTTCGGGCAGAAGTTCTGCAATGGGGCAGAATCTCCGGACTCGGGCAGAAGCTTCGAACTTGGGGCGAAGAAAGTCTAATTTCATACACCTTTACACATTTGATGCCACCTGCAACCCATGCACTGCAAACCACATAAAAGCAGCACACATTCAAGCTCTATTTTGTTACAAACACATACTTCACTTGGCTGTTCTGCGCCATCTGGCAAGCATCGGCATGTTAAATATCAGGAAGATGCAAAACTTCACAGAGGAGGAGACCCATATGATAGTCACATTTGTAGTGGCGAACTACAAAAACCTACCTGGTCTTTCTCCAAACCCCAGCAGTGCAACACAGAAGGCAGTCCTATGGCAGCAGTTGGCTAATACAGTCAGTGCATTGGAGGAGGATATCCGGACCATCATTGTGTTGCTCTGCCCTGGAAAGGTATTTCACGATTGGAGCATGGGTGTTCCCATGCATCCACCCATGGATTTTGGTGCATTCCTAGGTTTAACAAGACTGGTAAACCTGCAAATGTGTCAAAATGCCATACCTTCCCAAAAGACCTTTATCTCTCCTTGTTGTTTCCTCTATTTGAAAAAGGAGAATGCATTTAAGAATTGTTTTGTGCAGACAGGCATCCCTCCTGCACAAAAACAATACTGCCTTCAATGCAGGCACCCTTGCACCATGATGCATGGGTGCCTACATTAGTGGTAGGCTGCACAGAGTGTGCTAGTGCTCAGAGAGAGCAGGATTGTGGCATATCTTGACAGACATGGCACATTCCTACCATCTCTATTGACACAGCAGAGGAGGTTGTCTTGCTGTGTTGCCATTGCATTCAAGTTTGATAAATCTGCCCTCAATCTTCAAACTGTTCATTCAGTCAATCATTCATTCATTGCCTTAATTCATACTGTACCCTTTTATGCATACAGCTTCTGTACATTCTGCCCTTGCTTTCCACACATTGCCCTTTCTCCTAAACAGAACCTTTGCTCTCTTTATCCATTACTGCACCCACATAATAATCTAGCCATCTATCCAGGACCTCTCCCACCCATCATACCACTCACCCTTCAAAGCATGAATGCAATCTCCTACCAATTGATTCTGCGCACCTCCTGCATGGTGCTATCTGTCTCATTACGTCCCCACACTGTGCCACAGTAACCATACACGTTCTCACACATACCCAATCCCCTTTCAACCATCTATATATGTGTGTACCTGTCCAACCACCAATCCATGCACTCACTCTGCCAGCCATGCACTCACTCACTCGTTCACCATACATGCACACATTCACCTATCCATTCATTCATTGACTCCTTCTCAGTCATGTCTTTGTCCATTCACACAGTCACATACACAGTAAATAAAGAAACACTTTCACTTGTGAACCAGTACTTTTGCATTTGCCAATGCTTTTGGCTAGGTCATGTACCACTGTACAGGTTCAACAGGAAGCACTGCGCCCATTTCATAGTCATCTCTTTGCCTGCTGCCATAAAGGCAGATGTCTCAAATACAGGTGTTCCTTAGCACATACACCGCAAATACCACAGCATAAAACAAGTATTGGCAAAGCCAACAGTAAATGTATTTTAGCCAAGAGGACACCTGGAGCTGGGTCAGGGTTTTCCATGGCTGCGGACACAGAGGAGGGGGTGAGCTAATCTTGAACAGTTTAAATACCAGCAAGCTCTGTGTGGATTAGGGAGAAAACAAATCAACTGAGGCTTGCTAATAAATGTTAATACAACAACAAATACTTATGGTGGATGTCCAGTGTATTATTTTTTTACAACTCTTGGCTTTTATGGCTTTGAATAAAAATGAGCGGCAATTGCCGTTGTGGAAGTTCTTTTTGGGTACTTTTCTCTCTTCGTTTCTTGAAGGGAGGCTCTGAGGATGGCCATTAGAGTAAGTATATGGCTGTTCACTGTTTCATCTGTGGGATTTCGGCATCACAACAAAATAGTTTTTTTTGTCAGCTTTAAATAGAACTCGACCCAACAGTATTATCATTAAATCATTATGAGATTAAGTGATTTGACCAGAACGACAGGATGCTGAGCTGATGCTGAGACTAGCTCAGTGACAGATTAGTGTCTCCAATATCTTTTTTTTAATCCTCTCATAATTTCTGGAAGATCTAACCTTTTTCTTCTGAAGCGTTAAAGAGGCTGAACTGTACGAGGAAGAAGCTGATGATGGTGATAGAGACCCCTGGCTAGTGGAATTCATGCTCTTGATGCACAACAATACTATAGAAATAGCTTTAAAGCAAAAAAACATGGCTAATTGATTATTACATTCTGACATTAACCCGACAGGAGCCCTTAACCTGAAGCTCCAGCAGGTAAATATTGAATGAAGCCAGCCTATGAGTGCCCAAGACCCAGAAGCAAACCGGAAACTACCACACCTGCGCAAGACCATGATGTTAATAGGCGTCCCAATGCGCACAGAATCAAGGTAAGATTCCAAGTGGCATCCCAGGTCTGATGAGAGTGAACCACTAATTATGAAAACATGCATACATCTATGCACACACATAAACACATACCTTACTTGCCGCAGCCCGCATCCCAATTATGATAGGCCAAAAAGAAAGCAGTATAAATGAACAGCAGTGGTGCAATTTACCCTGCATGAAACGTGCCTACTGCTGTCACATAGATAGCAGAGATCCTTTCCAAAGTCCCTTAAAGTGGTGCTCCTTCATTGGCAGAATCTGACAAGTGAAATCACAATGGCGGACAGCGTATGCATCATATCTGCGATTAATTAAAACAACTGGAAACAAAGAAACCCATTATTCAGCCTTGTGACCAGCAGGAAGGAGTGTTACAAGACTGCATGAGCTTTCTGTACCAGACAACTGTATGTTCTATCCAACATTTATGTTACAGTAAAACAGTTCTAAGTTGATACTGTGTGCCCTTTCTCATAGTTTGTGGATCCCAAGTATGGCACTCCTTAACAAGCAGCGAAGTGAGAGGGGTTTGGGTATCTCAACCTTTGAATGCACAGAAAATGTGAGGAGGCTATTTACATAAAAAGCGCTTAGATCAACAGAAAAAGAAACAAAAAAAGTAGTCCTGAAAACATTTGTTAATATGGGAGCTGGGGATGGATAGTAGTAATTGGTCCATGCTCTCGGGGAGGAGGAAACACAGGAAGAGGCATGGCGCATGCATGCCATGGACAAATGGGCTAAAAAATATAAGAGCAATGATGGAGCAAGCAAATGTTGGGGCATATTAACAAGGGTCTTATGTCCACTTTTTTGTATTACCAAGCCAAAAAAGCCGAAATAATATTATCACCCTATCTACAAGGGGATGCTAACATGCATTAGCGCATGTTAGCAGCATTTTCCCTGACGCCTCGCAGTGCATCTCTAATGAGATGCAAGGTGGGCATCACTGGGCGCACCTCACACACGGGGACTTCCAAAATATTGCTAAGTGCACATCGCAATATTTACAAGGCGGCCCACAGCATTTTAGCAGAAGTTACTTTTTGGCGAAAACCACGTTTTTTGCGAAAAAAAATAACGTCTGCTAAAATCCTGACTAATTTATGTGTAACATGGGAGGTGGATTATTGTGTCATGACCACAGGGTCGTATCATCAAGCATATCGCCGTTTTGCAGGGGACATCGCTGAAAAACCAGCAATGTTCCCTGCAAAACAGCGACTTCCCCGCTATCGCTGGAATTTATATTGCCATTGCGCTATACGTTGTTAATACAGCCCAAGCATGGCGATAAATTCCAGCGATAGCCGCGTTAACAAAAAACACTCTAAGCGTGGTCAGCGGTAATTAACGCTGACACTTGTTGATATGCCCTGTGAAGCCTTTGTCAGGCTAAAGCCCACAAAGTATTAACAACATGTCTCTTCGAGACTGCTCATGCACTGTCTAGAGCTGAGACTTAAAAAAAGCACTGATTGCAGCTCATTGTTTCCATTCTGCATTGTTTGCAGAGCACCTGATACCTCATGGAGATGGTGTTTGAGTGCATACTCAACAGACACAGTAATTACTTTGTAATATGGGTGTACAACTCTTCTCTACATATGCGCAAAAGACAGAGCAGGGCACTATCAAACACTCACTATTGATGTCAACTCTAGGCCTTCAGTGCAGATGTCTTTACTTTTTAACACAAATAAGATTGCCTATTGTCACGTAATATAAAAAGGCAGAGTGCTGATTCTCTAAATGAAATATGTCGAAGCATATCCAAATAACGTGTTCTTGACTAGGCCTGGGCGTCAAATTCCGTTCCGCTCGCTGAAATTTTTGAGTTACGCGGAGATCGCGAAAAAGGCCAAATTTTCGCGATCCACGGCGTACCGGAAATTTTTTTCATGTTTGCTCTGTAAAAATACTTTCTCGTGCTTGCGACTGCCTTACCTGGATCCCCGCGTTCGCCGACAAGTTTTCCTGATCCAGTCGCGTGCTCCACGAGATATTGGATTGTCATTCGTCTCGAGATCATGCACCGCGAGAGTATGGGATCTCGAACACGTCATTCTCCACCGCGAGCGAGAGGGTGAGGACGTGAACACGTCATATCGAACGCGACAAGGAGCGAGAGAACCCGAACACGTCATTCTCCACCGCGAGTGGGAGCGTGAGGACGCGAACACGTCATATCAAACACGACAAGGAGTGAGACAACCCGAACACGTCATATTCAAAGCGACATCGACATTCAGCGGGAGTAATGTGAAGCTCAAGAACTCGAACAAGTAAAATTTTCAATTTGGAGAAGAATATCAGCTCTAGCAGCATCAAACCTTCTGCAAATGATGATTTGGATGAAAAAAACTCATCAGATTGACATTTGGCTGTCCTTTTTTGTGCAAGGAGTCCTTTTTTAAAATTGGGGGAGAGGGAAGAAGTGCCACAGAATCTCCAACTTCCTGTTCCTTTCCAGCAGGCTCCTCCCAGTGCTTTGTCCATCTCCTGCTCATTCTGCCTTTAGATTTTGAGCTGGAAAGATCACTCTTTTTGTCTGCTGCATCATTGCCATTGGATTTGAGGATTTTTGAATTGGATGTTTTACAAGTAAGTGGTTGTGTGTCTGTTTGATTTGGGGCATTGCAGTTGTTGCAACTACTATTTAATTTTGGTAACTATCATTCCTTTTTTTTTTAAATGTTGTGGGTAGTAGTGGTCAGTAAGCCCAGAGCTAGTCATGGCCTTATGGGTGGGTGCATGATGAAGCAACTGTTCCTTTGAAGCTGTTTTAATGTATTTCATTTTCAAGCATCATTTAGGGCATGGATGACATTGGATTGAGTTGGGAAATGTGTTTTTTGGGATGGGCTTTCTGTTGTGATTGATTTATTGATTGATTGATTGATTGATTTATCATTTTATAGAGCGCGCGAATGCCCATGGGGGTTTTGGCACTAAGGCAGTCAGAGAGATTCTGGGCCGACCATACAGTCTAGCAGGCAGTGAAAAGCCAGGTTTTCACTGCTTTTCTAAAAGAGAGCAGGGAAGGACTGTTTTTATAGAGATTGGGAGAAGGTTCCATACCTTTGCTGTGTGTAGTAGGAAACTTCTGTCTCCCCATCTGGCCCGTCTGTGTTTCGGAACCATGATTAGTTTGGCTTGGCTGGATCTAAGAAGCCTGGTAGGTTCGTACAGTTTCAGATGGGTTTTTAAGAACTGTGATCCTGATCCGTGAAGCGCCTTATAAGCAAGGCATAGCGATTTAAACTGCACTCTTTTGGCGATAGGGAGCCAATGAAGGGTTTTTAGTTTATGGGCGATTGGCTCATATTTGGGAATGTCCAGCACCAGCCTTGCGGCTGCATTCTGCAAGCGTTGTAATTTTGATAGAATTTGTACCTTGGCTCCAGCATACAAGGCATTCCCATAGTCTATCCTTGACAAGGCCAGGGCAGTCACCACTGTTTTCCGAGTGTCTGCTGGAATGTGGGCCTGGCCATGTGACTGGTGGCCATTTAGAAGCCTAGGCCAGCAAGCTTGTCTGACCTTGTCTGCCAACAGGCCTGCTTTCATCCAGTAGGCTCAAAGCAGATAGCCACAGCTGCATTAAACAAGTGTTTCTGTGTGGTCTGTTGAATTTAGACATCATTTAGGGCATGGATGGCATTGGATTGAGTTGGGAAATGTGTTGTTTTGGGGGTGGGCTTTCCTTTGTTGGGCCTGGCCATGTGGCTGGTGGCCATTTTGAAGCCTAGGCCTGCAAGCTTGTCTGGCCTTGTCTGCCAACAGGCCTGCTTTCATCCAAAAGGCTCAGAGCAGGTAGCCACAGCTGCATTAAACAAGTCTTTCTGTGTGGTCTGTTGAATTTAGACATCATTTAGGGCATGGATGGAATTGGATTGAGTTGGGAAATATGTTTTTTTGGGGTGGGCTTTCTGATGGTGGGCCTGGCCATGTGGCTGGTGGCCATTTTAAAGCCTAGGCCTGCAAGCTTGTCTCGCCTTGTCTGCCAACAGGCCTGCTTTCATCCAGTAGGCTCAGAGCAGGTAGCCACAGCTTTATTAATCAAGTGTTTCTGTGTGGTCTGCTGAATTTAGACACCATTTAGGGCATGGATGGCATTGGATTGAGTTGGGAGTCATGTATTTTGGGTTGGGCTTTCTGATGTTGGGTGTCTTAAAGACATGCCTTTGTTGTGTGTGTCTTGTGTGTGTTGGTGTGCAATGCATGCACCCTGCAGACCTTTTTGGGGCCTGTGAATTTTCCTATTTGCATTTTGTTGCATTAAAAAGGCAGAGCAGTATGCTTTAGCATGCATCCTTTGCCTGGCTTTTATAGGCCTGTGGTCAGCTCCTGGTGTTTCCCAGACCCCCTGTTTGTTGCTTGTGATTTGTGAGTGTTCATGTGGCTGGTGGCCTTTTTTTGTTGTGGGAGTTATTAGTGTCCTGCTTTTGCCATATAGACCTGCATGGTTTTCCTATTGGCTTACTGCTTCCATCTATCCATCCCCTTTGCCAGCAGCTGCTCCATGAATGATGTGATGCTCAAATAATTTAATGGCAAATAGGGTCCAGCCCACTTCCATTACATTTGTATTTTGGTGGTTCTTATTCTCTTTCCTATTCTTCCTAATAATGTAGTGTGTGTACACAGTAGTATAGCATAGCCCTTGTTGACAAAGTCTCAGAAATGGCTAGACTATATCTTTTGTTTGCACTAGTACAGTAGTAACTGAACCACAACAACAAATGCAACATTTCACTGATGTTCTTCTCCTGGCTTATTTGCTTTTAGGTGCACAAAAAGCCAGAGGAGGAGGTGTCATCATCATCACCCGTTGTACTGCCAGCCAGACAGAAGTCCTGCTGCGCTTCACGTCCACGTGTGACCACAACTTGTTGTGCATCTGCGTCCTGCCTGACATCTGAAGAAGATGGCCCCAAAGAAAGGTACCAGGTCCAGTACCAAGAAAGTTGCCGGTGAGAAGAAGAAACAGAAAAAGGAAGTGCCATTAACCACGAATGGTGTGCCGGCCAATGTTTTTCTTGGGACCAAAAAAGTAATGCCTGCAACAGCATTGTCCGGGAACCAAGCTGGGAGCAGCACCTCCACACCAGCGGTCCAACCCCACCAACCTAGGCCCAAGCCCTTGAGTGTCGCAGAGGTAGCCAGTCTACTAACGATCAGCGATGTTGAAATGTCATTATCATAAAGTAGTACACAATCAACGCAGGCGGAAACTCAGGAGATAAGTGTGCAGCTGCAACAGCAGCAGCAGCTGCAACAACAGCAGCAGCCGCAAAAACAACAGCAGCAGCCGCAAGAACAGCAGCAGCCGCAAGAACAGCAGCAGCCACAAGAACAGCAGCAGCCTCAAGAACAGCCCACAATAGTAGTTGTTGCTCCTGAAGAAGGAGCATTTCAGGAAATCGAACTTCCTGCAGACAAAGTGAAGCAAACCACTGTTTCGGAAGATCTTTTGTCTTCCAGACCACCAGCAAGGAAAAGGAGGCTTAGTCCATCTTCTTCTTCTTAAAGCCCCGCTTCTGATGATCGTAATGCCACTTGGCAACCACCAGCTCAGTCTGAGAGTGATGCACGCCACAAGACAATGCTTCTGAAAAGGAAGGTTCAAGAAAAACTTAGAGGTATGGAAGTAGATGTAGAAGAGGGGGATGATGTTGATGAAGACGAGCGAGTCATCACGCACATCACTCCCGCCCCAAAGGGGATGGAGACCAACATTCTCACCCTATCCAGAAAGACTGCTACTGAGCGGGATGTAGCACGGATACCACAAACACAGGTTACACCACCATGTCCTCAAGCTGCCATATTTTCAAAGGCCCGGCAGGGACCTACTACATCCAGCTCAACCATCTCAGTAGGTAGTGGTAGTAAAAGTCACAGTGTAGCTGCACAAAGTCACATTCTAAGCGCACCCTCCAGTTCATCTGGTATTGAAAGTGGCACATTTAGCAGTGCCAGAAAGTTCTCCTCCCCAGTTTGGGACTTCTTTTCTGTTAGCACTAAGGAGGAGAACGTTGCTATATTCTCAATTTGTCGCACAGGTACAAACTATGGTACCGGAGGCCGAGCAAGTCATCTTAGAATACATCACACTACCGTGTGGGAGAATCACCTACTTCACTTAAAACAAAGTAAAAAAACTCAACCCATTGAAGTTGGGCATGAAGAATCAGGGGACGATTTATTGCGGTGGAAGGTGAAGAGGGAGGCATTTCTTGCCCTGTCCCCAGTAGTGTATTGGTACCACCCACATCCTCCTCAGTAACATCTGAGTGGCACCGCAGTAGGAGCCATACTTAGAGTCTGCCTGAGACACCAAGGTGACCGAGTACTGCAATGAGACAAACTGCGTCGTTGAGCCTATGTGGGTTAATGAAAACAACAGCACCATAAAGGAAAGTAATCCAGCCTACCATTGAGAGCATGCTTAGGTTGGAGGGGCAGTTCCAACGCAACCACCCAACGGCACGGTTGTACAATGCGAAGCTGGCTAAAATGTTAGCACTGGACCTTCTCCCTTTTTCATTTGTGGAAGGGGTGGGTTTCCTTGAATTTTTTGTCAGCCATCTGCCCTAAATGGAAGGATCCCTGCCGTTCCTATTTCGCAATAATTGCTGTTCCGGCCCTACATCATGATGTGCTGGAATTGGACAAGCTTTGCAGCAGAGTGCTGTTTACAATATCCACCTGACAACAGACATGTGGACCAGTTGCCAAGCCACAGATTACATGTGCATCACTGCACACTGGGTCTCTTTTGTGGGGGTTAGAGATAAGCTATCTGAATGAGGTGCTGTTGACACAACTGAGATTTTTAAAGCTACTCGCAAACATGCAACTGTAGCCATGTTTGCCATGGAGAAATCTCATACTGCTGTAAACATTTTGGAAGAGTTTTGCAGCAAGGTTTTTGAATGGCTGCGCCCAAGAGGGATTAGTATTGGTTTTGTTGCCACAGATAATGGCAGTAATGTACTTAAGGCCATGGACCTTGGTTCCTATTTCAGGGCGCAGTGTTTAGCGCACTGCATACACATTATAGTTCAAGACTTTCTGAAAAAAGATCCCATAGTCAGCAACTTACTGGCCATCTGCCAATGAATAAGCTCTCAATTCAGCCATTCTTTTAAAGCTCAGAAGCAGCTGAGGATCATTCAACGTGAATATAACATGCCAGCCAAAGCACTCATCCAGGAGGAGGCAACGCATTGGAACTCAATGTATTACATGCTTGATCATCTGTTTGAGTATTACAGGCCACTTAATGAATATGTCATGTGAAGACTGGATGCTACTGTGAAAGGCATGACCCTTGAGATGGACCAATGGTGCCTAAATAAATGCCTGACTAAGATGCTTCGTCCTTTTGAGGTTTTCACACGTGAAGTCAGCAAGGAGGACTGTACAATGGGCCAAGCTATCCCATTATTGCAAATGCTAGAGCATCAGCTGAAGTAGGTGTCTGAATCATCAAAGGTGTAGAGGAAAAAAAGAAAGCCTATGACTTGATGGAGAGCTTAGCCCGTCGCTTAGCTGAAAATACAAGGGTGCACAATAAGATGTTATCACAAGATCATTACATTTCTGCCACAATTCTGGATCCACGGGCGAAATTGGAACTGAAGACATTCATTCCTTTTTCATAGATGGATGTTGCCTGCTACAAAACTTGGATAGCTGAGGCAGCGAGTAAGTTGGAAAATGAAGGGCTGCTAATTAAAAGTCCGCTAGATCAACCCACAAGAAGTACTGCAGCAGGGCAGGCGGCATCAAGTGCAACTTCGGAGGCTGAGGGCAGTGCGTTTGGCTCACAACACTCACCATCACTATCGACAACAGCAACAATAACTGGATCATTAGGCCCAGTAGAATCGTTACACAATTGGTATTTACAGTTAGGCATTAATAAGCACAGTGCTGATGCACAGAGAAAACAGCCAGAAAGGTTAGCAGCAGCATCCCTGAACATTGAGCGGATGGTCCAGGCCTACTTGGATGACCCAACAGAGGTGTACATTGATCAAAACCCATTGCAGTATTAGTATAGGAAAAGGGCTGAATGGCCACTGCTCAGCAGGCTGTCTATAAGCTATCTGGCTTGCCCTGTTGCAAGTGTCTCTTCCGAACGTGTTTTCAGTGCTGTTGGTTCCATTGTAACAGTGAGAAGGACCAGTCTCTCGCCCAAAAACGTGGAGAGGTTAACAATGATCAAAATTGGAGGAGGAGCTACGCTAGTAACCAAGATGGCCGCATAAGCTCCCGGCTCCGCCGACCTCCGCCAGATGCTTATGAATCCTGACTTTTATCCTGATTTCCCACCGGACTCCCGTGCAGCTGAAGTGCGCCTGACTCTAAAGGTGCAATCCCGGAATTTCTAACTGCTCCACTGATGAAGATACGCCGTGTGCCATTCTCGGCCTAACCCGGAGTTGAAGCCGGGGCCTCGAGTTCCAACCCAGCCGGGTTGGAGTTGAACAACATCGGCCGCGGGACGTGGGTGGTTCCGGTCTCCCGAAGTGGTGTCTTTCTTTCCATTTTGGATGGTGATCCGGTGGCAGCTTTATCCCGAAACTGCGGCGACTAGACTTATTGACTGCTTTGGTCGGGGATCCGCTGCCCGGAGGCCCTGTTGAGCCCCCGGGGTCGATGGGCTCGGTTCCTCACAGGCGGCGACGGTGCTGAGATCGCGCTTTTGAAGTGCTCGCAGTTGTCTTCTGCATTGCCTATGCCTGGTGCCCCGGAGTAGTCGACCTCCGGGGTTCCGATACCCGCCCGGTCGCTCACTGAGGGGCGATGGAGCGGGCCGACAGTACACCGTCGCTGCGTACTATAATGGCCGCCATTGGGGAGCTCCACATACGAGTCACCGCCACCGTCCGGAGGATGGTTGTGACTGTTGATAACATCTGCCGGAGACCGGACTCCGACCCTCTGTTGGTGTTGGACCAAGATGCCTTACCCGCGGAGCGAGCTCCGATAGCTACCGAGGACCCTGCGCGGAAGTCGGACATTGAAATGTTTTTCCGACCCCCAGATGCCAGCGAGCGAGCCCGAAACTATCGGATGTGTGTTTTGCCATATGTCGATATCGCCCGAGATGGATGTGACTATTTCTGTACTTCAGTGTGAATTTTCGAATGAATGTCGGATTAATACCTCGCCCCTTTACTTTCTGAGTGCTCAAAAATGCTTTGCTGACTTCAGTGAACTTTGTTTGACTTTTGGACTTTGTAAACGTCTATCCTGGTATCACTCCTTTCGTGTGGACTTTGAAACTTTTCTATCTCTGGATATCCTTTCTGTGATGGTGGTTCAATTGGACAGGGCTCGCATGAAGAATCGTAGCGGCCAGGGTTGACTTTGACCGTATGGGTTTGGGAAAAGACTTCATTTGCTACGGGATTGGACCTCATGATTGCACGGGAGGGGGGTGGGTCTTTTACACGCTCCCCCCCCCTGTTGGATTCTACTTGTTACGTTTTCTTATCCTGGAGACTTATGGGGTGGGTTGCGGCTGGCGGGGGGCAAGGGGGTCCGGGGGGGCATGTTCGATATTCCCTCCTCCACTTTCTTCTTTCCTTCTTTTAGGTACAAGTTTCGGGGCGACAGGCACGCTGCTAGTGGGGATGGGCCGTAGCCATTGCAGAGGTGTAGGGTGGGGGGATTGGGGAGGGGTTTATTGTTTTATATTAGTTTAGTTCTATGGCCTTTTTTCTTCTTTCTTTCTTCTTTACAAGAGACGGGTTGATCATCCTGGGTCGTTTTTCCTATTTGTCAGGGGTCTGCTTGGCTCTTCATATCCTGTATCGTGGGTGGGCGGGCTTTGTGGGATACTGTTTGTCGGATTGCAGTTTATTTTTTCCCTTGCAGTACATATCGTTGCCACAATTGCATCCGTCTGTAAAAATTGTTTTCTATGCATTGTACCCACGCTCACCTATTGATGTATCGTTCTGGCGTATGACACCTGATTTATGTATATTCTCTTGTTTTTCTTCAATAAAAACCTTTAAAAAAAAAAAAAAAAAAAAAACAATGATCAAAATTAATCAGCACTTCATACCACCGAATTACACAATATATTAAGCAAGGGAGGATGATGAGGACAGCGGCTCAGGTGACAAAAATAGTGTGTCACATGATTACCTACTACTGGCTGAACCCCCAGAGTTTGAGGACGAGCTATACTTCCCTGACAATTAGGCTTGCACTTACTCCCTTTTTGCCATTATTTGTGTGTCTGCCGTTCCGGTTACAAACTTTGAATCACAACAAATCCATTACCACCGTCTTCTACTCTTCTTATTTCAGTATACAAGTTTCAGGTGTCTGGATTTCACAGTACAGTTCTCCGAATCCAGCTCCTCTGCTCCATCATACCGAATCTCCCTAAATCCATTGCCCTCATGATGATTGGATGATGGAAAATAGAAAAGAAAATACAAACTTTCCTAGTCCCGCCAAAAGAAGTGAAACATGATGACTACTATAGCTATCCTCCTTTCAGAGCCGAGAGAGACTGCCCATTAACTAAAAATGATATGGAACAGGTAATGATTGATGCCATGCATTGGACGCAGAGTCGCAGACTGAGTTATTTTGTTGTTGTTTGTTGTGCATGAAGTTATGTCATTGTGCACTAATCATCTTTCTACAGTACACACTAAATGTAACTCAAGGCAATTTTCCCCTTCTTGCAAATATTTTTAATAAGAAATTTGTACTTCTACTGCAGCTTGTTACATTGCTTTTGATTGAATACAGGAAGGGGACTCAATCTGCACACTGAGTATGGCAACAACACCGTCCATCATGATGATGGCAAAAAAGACTGCCCGTTAACTTAAGATGAGAAGGAACAGGTAATGAAAATGAATGTCATGCATTGGACACCTGACTCTGAGCGATTGGTGTTTTTGTTGTGTGTTTGTTTTGCATGAAGTGAAGTCAAAGTGTACTAGTAGTCTTACTATACACACTAAAGAGTGACTCAAGTCAATAATATTTCTACTCTTGTTGTGTAATAACACAATTTTACTTCTACTGCAGGCCAATCTTCACAGTCAGTCAGTACAAGTATCGGAGATGATTGATGGAATAATAACAAGTCAGGAGGACGTTTAATGAGTGGCATAAAAGGTAAACACATCAACAACAATCACAGCTGACCCAAATGTCTGTGTAGAAGTGGAGTCGAGTGTAGCGGTGGGATGACTGCGGTGCATTGATTTACTAACTTAAATTGTAAAATACTATGTTGGATATGTGCTTTGTCCAACTCTTTAAAAAAAAGTACTCTAAACGGCAGCAGGTGCTAAGCGACGTGCCGTCACTGTGGGCTTGCTCTGTCCTGTTGTTGTTGAAGGTCAATGCTGGAAACAGACTAGAGTAGAGATGATGCATGCATGCCGCCTCGGAAAGTGTTCTTATTGTACTACACCATAACTTGTGCATTTCTTTCAACTTTGTTTCTCAATATCCCTTTTGTTTTTCCATCTACAATTACAGGCCGGGCCTTGCCCTATACTTGGGAAAACATTACAATGCACACTTACCTTACCAATAAATCTACATTTTCCAGGCGGGCAGTAACGACTGGCGACACCCAAGATTGATGGATGAGAGGACCAAGAGGAATGCCGAGATGCAAATCCAGTCCACATTTTTGACCAGGATAACACAGTAACAGTGCCAACTTTCATCATCTTTTAAATAATTTGATGCATTTTCTTGTCTACAATCTTTACAACAGTGTGTTCTTGTTGTAGGCCGGGTCTGGTGGCTCAGTGGCCTAATGCGTCCACTGCAGGGGCCTGTGTTCGACCTAATGGGCACAGGTTCAAATCCCGGCAGGTCCACTCAGCCTTTCATCCATCTGAGGTCAATAAAATGAGTACCATTGAGTTGGGTAACAACAAACATCTGTTATTCAGCGCCAAGATACCCGTAGTGGTGAACGTGCACTTTACAAATACACATGTTATGTTAAGTTATATTATGTTGTTGTTGTTATTATCAATAGGTTTGTCTCTGTTTATGATTCATCCCTACCAATATTTAAATTTTTTATTTGCTATCTGTAAAAGTATTAGGCCCGGAACAACTGAACAACAAGTGTATGTAATCCGGGTCTCCTTATCAATGATCATCATGCATGCATTTCCTTTTTCTCCCTTAACATATTGATATGGATATGGTAGCCTACAGAGTTTGTTGTTTGGTGTTTGTCCATGCGTACTGTTTGTTTTTCATTTTCAAACCTTTCCCCAAATCCCCTTCCCATCCATTTACCAAACCCTAACCCTCTACCCCCGTGCTGTGTGACTTATTGAGGTGTGACTAAATTAAATGTACACCAATAATTAATCACACACTTGCTGGGTGGATGTGGCGAAAGCAGCAGCACTTCAATTTCAAGGCAAAGTGATGATCTTCTTCTGCTTGCCCACCCATGAGCAGTATATTTTAGAGGTGATTTTTATTTAACAAAGGAACATATACCTCAGCATTAATTGCCGGCATTGATTGGATTTGTTGTCATCCTCATACACAGCACTAACTGTTATGCTGTAGGCCTAGTCAAGTGACTCAACACAACTATAGTTTGTAACTCTGTCTAGTAGGCTAACCCCACCACCATTATGTTTTGTGGTAAAATATTTTTGCATATTATTGTTGCTCGGTAAGTTCTGTACTGTACTTCATTCTAGTACTCCTCGAACAGTCTCTCAAAGGCGACTGACTGTCTCATTTTCTTTTTTTGCAAATACTGCTGCCCTGCCAGTGTCTACTCCTACTACTACCACCACCACCACAATCATGGCATGTTAGAATAAGGAAACCATCATCACCATGCAGCCATCGCTGTGCCTAAGTTAAACATCAAGCAAAGGTAAGAGAAGTTTGGGGGAGGCATAATTAATAATGGACATGTTTTCAATCAATTCACACATGCCTTTGAGTCCAAATAAAGAATGCATAGACTAGAAGAGAGAGACTGACAGTACTAGTAGGACAACTCAATCAGTGAGAGGTGTTGCATCTATCTGTTTGTGTCTTACACAGTCAGCCAATAATTTAAATTAAACACTGGCTATGGGCGGACATGCACCAGCAAGGAAACAGTGTGATGTAAAACAGTAACCCCACATACAAAACATTAACAACATTGTATGTAAAGTAGAAATATAGATTTAATATAACCCTAATAAAAATAAACTATGTAAAAAAAAAAGAAAACCTGATCCACCCCTCTCCCTAACCCCAACCAATGTCCGTAACGAGAAAGTCCAAATGTCCAAAACTCTAATGCCCAATTCCCACCCACCAAAACAAGAATTAAAATGGGGCAATAGACAGGGTCTCTATGTCTGGCGGGATTGTCTCTGGAGGACACGCACTGCCCGTATTTTTAACATTGTGGCTGGCGGTGCTAAAAGCACCGCCCGCCGCAATGCTAAAAATACATGTTGTGCGTTTCCAAGCACAACGTGACAGGCATCGAGTTGCGGGCACCTCCATGGGGGCCCGCAACGAGCCCCCCAAGCATACTCAGCATGCCTTTCCGTGGCGACAATGCCGCCACAGAAAGGCATTCCAAAATGCACATTATTTGGCTGGCGGTGTGTTTCAGACACCGCCACCATATTGAACCCTTTTCCACCCAGTAGACATGTCAACTGTGCGGAAAATCGGCGGACGGTCTTTCTATCCGCCGCGGACGCCCCAGTCATTGTAATGTGGCGGGGTGTCTTTTCTACAGGGATGGCGGGAGGTTTGCCCCTGCCGGGCCGGCATTGACTGCCACTGGCCCAGCGGGGGCAATACGCCCGCCATCCTAATGGGGCCCTAAGTTTCAACAGTAAAGTATACATACAGTACACTCTTGCAGTGAGTGTAATGTCAATAGTTCAGGATTATGAATTTAACTTACCACTGGCCGCCACTTTTGATGGCTTGCCCCCTACAACTCCATCGGCAACTGCTGCATCCTCTCCATCCGCATCGCCTTCAACCCTGGCCCCGGCAATGGTGGTCAGTAGTGCGCCTAGAAAACATTGCACATTTTTTAGGCGGCAATGAGCCTATTGGTCAGTAGTAAGATTGAAAAATGAGTTAATAGTATACAACATACATCACTAGTACAAATCAGGTAGTAGTAGAGTAGACACTAGTAGTTATATATGGTCCCTATGGTCATTCTAGCTTTTGCTTAGTTAGCCCGAGCCATGCAACCATTTTACCTTTGTGTCTTTTATTTTTGCACATGTGACGTTACCTTGCAACTTGTTGTATAAGACACCTTTGTACCCACATGACCTCATACTGCTACTGTCTAAGCGAAGTCAACCAAAACATTAACAAGCCACTTTTTTATGAAGTTCTGGTGTACTGTTAGTCCGTATTGCTTATCCATAAATGTTACACTTTTTGGCACGGCTGAGAAATCCTTGCAATATACAAACAGGCACCATTTCATTTTTCGTATTGCAGACGGAAGATTCCCTTTTACGAATCAGAGCTTTGCAGAGCTAATGATGCAACAACTACCAGTACAAGGTTCTTCTAAGGTGAGGGGTCCCCAGAATTCACTCAGAGATCTTCATTTATAAATTTATATAAACTATATTCCTACCTAGGGGATGGTGGTGCTTCCACCACTGTTCAGTTAGCATGATTTATTTCCCAACTGTAAGTAAGTGTAACCATGTTTATTGTTTTAATGTTATTGATTTTCCTGTTGGTGCTGCATTATAGAATAACTGTCAATTCAAATTTCTTTTTTTAACTTACATAGACTTAGTGATATTTGGTGTGGACTTACACTAGTGAGCGAGCGAAAGGAAGGGTGTGCATGTGCATTGCTTCCACGACTGAGAGGTTGCCTACTTGTTGGGTATCTTGGGGGGAAGGTTCAGAGAGCTAATAGTTATGACAAGACACTTCTAAAACTAGTCGGGCAGAGGATTGTGGTGGGTTCTGAACTTCTGATTGAGGTGTGTGAGGAAGGGAAGGTCCAACCTCCCATCACCAACATCCTATTTTCTTGTGCAAAGTTCTGTATGTTCAAAATCCCTACAACAGTAGTAGTATGTCCTATTCTATCAAAATAGTAATAAATCTGGTTGGACATTTGTTGGTGGGCATTGTCGAAAAGCCTCAAGATTAACAAAGACTCAGGAACAATAAGACTAGAAGTAGTACAAGAGGACGGTCCAAAGGACTGGACTCAATGGCTAGAGCTACTGGTGAATCTGAGTTTTATTTAAAACCTTTTAATTAAAGAGTGGCCAACTGGGCAAGCTTAGCTACTACAGTACAGACAGACTAATAGTAGTAGTACAGAGAGTCATCATAGCGGAGGGAGGGATAGCAAGATTTTCAAAACAGTACAGATCGAAGGATAATTTTTGGTAAAAAATAGCATTAGGAAACAGAAACAATAGTTTGAGAAAAATAAGGTGCAGTAAAAGTTATGGAATAAGAATTATTATTAAAAACAAGAAGACTTACTAGGGCCAGCAGAAGAGCCTGCGTTGGTGTCCTCCTGTTGCTGGTGTTCTCCTGCTGACTGTGCCCCTGTCTGCGTGCCACTGGGTGCTGAACAGGAAAGATATAAGAAAGAGACAAACATTGATGAAGGGTGTCAAACAAATAAAATATTTTTAAACAACGGTCAAAAATTATGTAAACAACAATTGCAATAACTAAATTGACCAATCTCATCTGGTCAACAAGTAGTATCGGGGGATTCGCGGATCGACTACTTACTATTTATCAACACTAATCCACTCTTCCATTCTGATTCTAGAATACTAACTAAGCCTAAGTAAGAAGTACCACCTAACCTAGCCCACCTATTCCAGGCGTGCCAATTGTACATTAAAGTATGCATTTCCACTTCTTTTAGTCCTCAACAATGCATATGGTCAAATAGAGGACACATAACTACATTTTTGTATACACCGAATCTTTGGTTGATTGATTGATGCTGATGTTCTGCTAGTGCTGCTAAGCCTATTACCACTCATTGAACAAACTAGAAAAGGTTCTAATAAAGGCTGGGGTACTAGCAGCACGTGACGTAACAGAGGGGGCATCACACATACCACTAACAAATTACAAACTCATACAAAGTAACTAAACCTAAGTATCAATCCGCCCCTATCTCTTAGTGACAGGACACAGTAAGGACTAGAGTCACTATAGCATTACGTTACTTAATTTCTCTAAAATAAACTCTTACATAATCACTCTAAGCGAGCGCAAACGCAAATTGCAAACAAGTAAGATTTGTAGCGCAGAAGAGCACAAGTGTCATAACAATCACAGAAGACTTTTAAACGTAATTTACCTGTAATGTAAGCGGCAGCATTCTAGCTGGTTGGGAAAAAAAGATATTCGCAATATATAACATAGAACAGAAGAACAGACACAAATTAGTAATAATTAAATAGTTACTCACCAAGACCCAGGACCTCCACTCCTAGCAGGTCCAGCATATCGGACCACAAGTGCGTCAACTGGTTCTGGGTGCGCCGGACCCCAGAGCAGCGAAACACTGCCCGGCGCACCTTCCCCCACCACTGTTGATTCTCCCAGAGCCCGTACTCGGACCCAGGCCTGCCACCTGCTGCCAGGGTTAAGGGGAAGTGGCACTGCACAAAGAAAACTAGTGCAGCCAACTCCACCTCCCCAAATAAGGCCCGTGCCTGCACCTCTTGTGGGCTCCGCCTTCCGCAAGGAAGGTGGTCGTGGTTCTGGCTCCTGCGGCAAGCCCTACCCTTGGACATGGTTCTGGGGTAGAGAGAGTGAGACGGGGTGGGAAAGAAAAGGTAATAAAATTAAAAAAGTAAGTAAAAGAAATAAAAAGAGTAGGCAATAGAAAAACAGTGAACACGTATCTAAATAACACACAAAAAGTAGACAAAAACCAAAAATATAGAAGCAGGAAAATTGTCAGAGAGATAATAAATAAAAAAGATTTTTAAAAAAGTGTCTTGAAACAAAGGATTGGAAAGATAGAAGGAGGATTGAAAGCAGGCCCCGGAACCATATCAATAGAGTGAAAATAAAAATGGCCGCACCCATTGCGACCACGTGCGCAAGTTTGCGCAATGTTTTCTCCCCGAGCATGCTAAAAGCGCTGCGAACACGTAAAAGCGTACCCAAGCAGGAAATACGTATCGCGAACGGGCACGAGCATGCATTGCGCGACCTGGAACAGGAAGTAAGCATCGCGAGCGGGCGGGTCAAGTGAAAACAAGATGGCCACCCCCATGAGCGACCGAATGGGTAAGTTGGTGAGACATTTTTAAACGCGATCACGCAGAAAATATTGCGAATGGGCAGGAAAAAAAATTCCACATCTTCTTGATATTTCCGCGTCTTTGCAGAGATTTTTAACATTTCCGCGATAGTTTGCGAAAGTGAATTTTGCAAATTCCGCCCACCCCCATTCTTGAGTACAATATAGTTTTCTTACTGTATGTCTCAATAGCACATATGTTTCTCAGGTGCGGGTTTGTTTGGCTAAAAAAGATACTAAAAGAAGATGTACATATGTACTTTGTACCCTAATGTTCTTTATTTGTACGTTCTTAGTTACATGATAGATAAGATTGGATCTAATTCTGTGTACTCTGCAGATGTTGCAGCTGAAGATCATTATAAATCCCCTTTTAATATTAAAACTTATTTTCTTACCTATCCAGTTGCTTGCCTTTGTCTTATTTTTGGATCCTTTTGCTGACCCTCAACTGAAGCAGACTTATGAGTTCTGTGGAGGGTTTGCTTAAGTATCACTTGTTTGTCATTGTTTCTATGTTTTAGATTTCCACTTGGTACTTTAATCATATGCGTGTGTGTGTGGGTGCCTGCGCGTGTGTGTTTATTCATGCAGCTCCTTTTGTGATTTGTGCTGCTTCATGTTACTTCTTGTATGAAGGCTCAACATCAGTTGTGCTTTGAGTCCAAGGCATGCATCTCTCTTGTTACATGGTTGATACAGTTCTGGCAGGTGCCCGTCTGCCACCTGACAAGTATAGTTAAGCATGAGGCATAATTCTGTAATACATTTTGAAATGTTCGTACTTTCTATTCAATTTTATGCTTCTAGAGATGCCAAATTGTTCTGTTCACTGAACTACTAAAGCATGAATCCTTTTACAGTTACTTTAGCATAATTTAAACATATGTTGATGCAGAACATCTGTTTTTTTGCTTCTTTACAATGATATTTTCCCAGTGGGAGAAAATCCTGCTCTTACCCTTCATCAGAACAATCATCTGTCTGCTTTCATCCCAGTTAACGTTAAGCTCTGCTTGATTGCTGCGCAAGGGCCATATGGAAAAACAAGAACAAAACAATACAACAATAATGGGGCTTGATTAAACTATTGACAATTGCATTTTAAGTTAATTATTTATACCCTGGTGAAACTAATATAATGGCTTCAATTTTTATTAAGCAAGCGTAGTCTCCTGTAATTCCTGAATATAAGGTTTCGCATATTTTAAGAAATATATGTTTAAAGTGGGCACCTATTTTTAGGGTCATTTTTCTTCCATGAGGGACTGGTAGAATAGAAAATGTCTTGCCGGATCTGTGAAAGTGATGTATGTCGCAAAAGGTGTCTCCCGCAAGTAGCTTGGTTGACTTTAGTATTCAAAGTATGTCTTTGCTTTCAGGTTCAGGAGGGAAACCAGTGAAGTGCATTTTCTGGTAATATCAATATTTTAATGACAGTTAAATTACATGTGTTAGGCAAGGAATTAATTTCACTATTGCAACCCTCCCTAATGTATAGTTACTTGAAGTATTTCCCTTTAACTGTCACGCTGCTGTTTTTATTCCATAGTAGATGAATCAATCTGCCTACAAAGTATCCCAGGGAAATTAATCCTCTACTGCTGGGGTGTCATGAGGGAGTGTGCTTTTTTTGTTGCAATGAACCCCTTCCTCTCATCTCATCGACTTACTCTTTCAACTGGTCACCACTCACCCCGGACATTTCTGCTTTGCCTTTTCACTGCCCTGGTCCAGGAGAGTAAGATATGGGGGACTTGATATGTCCAAGGAAGCGCAGCACCTTCAGAGCTCCACATTACAGGTAGATTCACATGGTTGAGGAGATTCCCAGGAAGGACTGAGCCGGCTGGTAAGGGAGAAAATGGTACCTGGTACAAAAGGAGCACTGCACCAGCTGCAGAATTGCAAGTGACAGGGAGTTGCCATCTTGGCGCTGCTCCTCTGAAATCTTCAAGCACTATGTTGGACTGATTATTCACACAGGGCTAGTGGCTGTCGCTGAACTAAGAGATGGCACTGCTCGACTTATCTCTAGGACACCATTGTACCAAGCCTTAAGCAATCATGCACAGCAAGGGCCATGATGAGCAGAATTGTGGGAATATGGGGAACATGATGCATCAATTAGCAGGGAGTACCAGTGGCAGAGATGGCCCCTTGTACCCAGCGGTAAAATGTAACAAAGGACACTTGACTACTGCCATTGCTAGAACCCTCGTCTTGCAAAAAAAAGTCACAGAATGTCATCACTCTAGCATGTCAGTATATAGCTGGAAACCTAATGAACTAACAGTTCCATGCACTTAATCAAGGGTGGATCAGGCTTTAACTGGGAAATTGCATCCACCTTATCAAGTCCTGTGCAACATGTCTCCTTCCCTGCCGTCATCATGTAGACACTTTTGTCTATCACTCTTTCCACAGCCTCTATCTCTGTTCCATCCCTCCCTGAGATAGCCACCTTCGGATATCGCATCCATCCAGGCACTTAAATTGTGGACTGACTCATGCACTCAAGTGTGCACTCCTCTCAGTCATCTAATCTTCCAACCTCTCACCTAACTTCTAGGCATATTTCAGTGTACACTAATCTGGCATACTGCTAACGTCAAATAGTGCCCTTAGTGAGTTTGGGCTGCTGTTTACATTACTCTTGCAGGGAAACATTTTCCGATGGACTTATTGTTTGCTACCAACTTTGCAACTCATTAAGGAGGAGCTCTGCTATAAGACTTATGAGCAAGAGAGCTGTGAACTTAGAGTAGAAGAAATAGAGTTAGCAGCTCAACTCACGTGATTACAGACACTGTCTGAAGTCCTGGACAGTTCTCCTACGAGTCAATGTTTTCAGATTTGTTAGTCTAATTAGTTCTATCAAAACAAACAGGACTGTAAAAAATGTAATAGGTTATCACACGAAAGTCCAGCACTGGAAACATTGCCCATAATGACTTGTAGGGAAATAGCCATCCTGATTTGATGGTTGCTACACTTTATATGCAGTTGTGAGCGACCTATACTATATGCTCTGTGGAGCAGGTGAAATGAATTTATTTTGCAGCATTCTGTAGTGGCAGTAAGACAACAATATAGCATTAAGTAATACTATAAAATAAATAATTAAATAGAGAAACGGGTTTCTTCATACGTTTAGGGGCTGATTCTGATGCGGGTTGGAAATGCTTCCCGACTGAATCGGGTTGGAAATGGTTTACAACCCACTCGGATCGGGACAGTCCGACTGACGGAGTACAATGCATCCGAATGCTTCCTGATACGATTTGGTTGGACTCCCATTGACTTCAACAGGAGCATATGTTCCTAACCGCATCATAATTGGCCCCTGGGTCGCTCACGATCCGATTTGGAAGGAGCAAATGCCATTAGGAGGCCTTCCTAACCGCATCAGAATCAGGCCTTTGGTGGGAAAGCTTTCCAACCCGCATCAGAAAAGCTTTCCAACCCGCATCAGAATCAGGCCCTTACTGTGAGACAACATGAATGGTAAAATGTATTGGGCTAGCACAAACGCCACATTTAAATCATGCATTTCTCCTAAAAGTTATGAAACTGTAAGCCGAGTAAATGTTCTAAACTCTAAAAATAAACATTTTGAAAACACACAACAGAAAGATCAGAAGACGAAACAGTCCATTAGAGTATGAGCATGTGTGCATTTTAGCAATATAGCTGCACCTAAACCTGGAATGGAGAGCAATGGGTTGAACCTAGTCTAAATTTAAGAGTCTCTAATTTTAGATGAAGGTTGGATAAGTAATTTATATACAGCAAGGTGTCAGACTCTCCCAAGGTGTCCCTAGTTATTGAACCTGAGGATTTACTCTCTTCTCTCGACCCTTATCAAGGGAGAAATGCTAAACTAAGAGCTTTAAAACTTGCTTAAGTAACGAATAAATCTCATAAATAGGATCCACTGTTACAAATATGGGAAGGTTTGCAACAATGTCTCTGTTTTAGGTATAAGATAGTCCAACGTCTTTCTCTTACTGGTATCTCTTTCCATCATAAAGAAGAGTTATTTGCATACTCCACATCTGATAGAGATTGGAGAAATCTCAGAGTATCAATTCCTGCCACTATATGCCATGAAGTGAGCTGCAATTCACACCTCAGAAATTAGATCATAGAGGATGACAATTAAACATATGTTCCCACAAGCAGCTTTCAGTGCATATCTTAGGGAATTTTTGGTCACAAGATAAAACCTTACAGTCATGCAAGACCATTGGGAATTTTACATTTAAATACCTCAATTATTAGAGATTCTTCTAAAACTCCATATTCAGTGTTAAATATGTGTATGAACCACACAATGTCTTGCCATAAACTGTTTTCAATTCTCCTGTTTTGCAGAATTCGTTTTTGTTAGCATTGAGACACAATGCAGTTTACCAGTGCTACCCAGTCCTCAAGTGCTTGTGCTCTCACCTTCAAACATGTTAAAACTGGGCTACAACTAATTGGCTCATTTAATTTACTTGTAGGTCTCCATTAAATGGTACTTCATGTGCACAGGGCATGGACATTAAATGCTGCTAAGGGCCCTGCAGCACTCACTGTGCCCTCTGCCACTGCAGCGTGTAGTACAGTTATAAACTGCCATTTTCACCTGACCAAATAAGCCATTTGCCAGACCTAAACCTTCCTTTTCAATACATATAAGTCACCCCTAAGGTAGGCCCTAAACGCTCAAAGGGCATAGTGCATTTTATTTAGAAAGTAGGTCCTGTGCACTTATGTTTTACATCTCCTGGTAGTGAAAAATGCACTAGAATATTTATATACTGTTTTAAGGCCTATCTCTCCCACTGACTAAAACAGGGTTGCTTTATTAGATTTATAATGTGATGGCTTTGGATTGGGAGCTGATAGAGATACACTGTTTACACTCAAATCAAATTAATTGTAATTTTAAATCAGTCAGTCAGTCATAAGCTTTTATTCGATATGCAAGATATCTTATAAGCACATATACAAAACGTCATTACAAAATACAAAAAGACATAGCTTTAAGAAGTCAGTATAAGAACTCATTTAAAAAGGATAAAAGGACATAAAGCGCCCATAAATAACTTAGCTAAAAAAAGAATTAAATCGCTACTGACAATCTCTTACATCGAATAAGCCAAAACTGTTTTAAAAATTTAGCAATTCCGCACACAATGGGGGGGGAAGTGTCTGTAATTAAAATGCGCAAGGCGACTAGGTGGCTACGAGTACCCAAGATTTGGAAGAGGGGTTTCAACCAATACCTCCGGGGCCTGGCATAATCCGGACATTCAAATAGAACATGCACAATAGACTCAACCCTGTTCGGGCAACAAGCACAATTCGGGGAGGCACGGGCCACTGATGTCCAATTTGATACCACAGCTCCTAGCGGGAGGGATCCAACTCTAAATTTAAAATACAGGGCTCGGTCAAATGGGAGTGTGATCAGGTCCAAATAGGGTTCAAAGGCCACAATGTCTTTAGTTTGTAAAAATGAGACCGTGGACTTGCAGTGCTTCGAGTTTGTGATTAAGCGCTCCGCCGTCCATTTCCAAAAGAGCGCTTTAACAACTTCTTTAGGAGGGGCTGTGCGTGAAGTCCAACAATCCCCAAGACCAATCTTCTCCAGGAGCTTCTTGGTTTCACTCAGCCATCTGATCTTGGCCCAACCCCCCAAACTCATTATTTCCCCCAAACCATCGGCGTAAGATTTTAAGTCCTCACCCCTCCAAATTCGCGTCCACAGTAGGAGAGGGCGAAGCTGAGCCTGATCTTGGATGCTCTTACAGCCCGTGTCCAACAGCACTGGTACAGATGGCGTGCTCAGTGGAATGGAAATAATAGATTTTAGAAGTTTGGTCTCCGCTATCGCTAGGGCATCCAATCGGCAGTGGCCCCACAGCTCAGCCCCATACAAGGCTGATGTCACTACTTTAGCCTTGTAGATGTCAATTACTGGGGAAAGCGATCTCCTAGGTGAGGCCAAAAACTCCCTCACAAGTGCTCCTCCTACTCTTCTGTGATTTAGGACCATTTTCTCAATGTGATTTGCCCAGGACATCCTATCCGTAATCCGAATACCGAGGTAATCGAATTCGGCTACTTTCTCTAAGGCCACCGAATTGAGTGTAGGTGGACGGCCAAGTTTCCTGGGAGGATTTAGGACTAGGTATTTTGTTTTGTCCACGTTTATAATTAACCCTTTAGCAGCGCAGAACTCCTGGAAACGCGTTAGCAATTTCTGCAGGCCTTGGGGGGTCTTGGAGATCAGAAGCGTGTCGTCCGCAAAAAGCAATGTGGGGATACGGACTCCTCCGAGACAGGGGGCGTCGGCTGGTTCTTTTTGCAGATGTTTTACCACCCCATTCACATAAAGTGAAAATAGGGTGGGCGCCAAGACGCATCCCTGTCTAACACCCCTTGACACTGGGATCCTCTCAGTGAGTTCTCCGTCTTTGCCCCAGCGGACCTGCGCAAAGGTATGGTCATGGAGGCTAATGAGAAGGGACAAGATGTAAGGAGGTATTCCCAACTCATTGAGTACCCTCCAGAGCTCTTCCCGGGGGACTAGGTCAAAGGCAGTCTTCAAGTCTATAAAGGCCAAATAAAGACTGCCTTTGCCCAGATCCACGACCTTCCACCCCAGGAGTGCCAACCTAAACACCTGCTCAATAGTCCCCATACCAGCCCGAAAACCTGCCTGAAAGTCCGATAGGATTTTGTTTTCCTCCACCCAATGTAAGATCCTTCCAAGGACAGCTTTACCAGCTATCTTTTGGGTGGAGTCTATCAGGCTTATGGGGCGGTAGTTTCCCGGGGTTTCCCTACACCCTTTTTTGTAAATCGGGACCACCACCGCCCCTTTCCAGGATTCAGGCACTGCCCCTCCCATCATGATGTCATTTAAGAGGGCGGCAATGATCCTACCCCATTTTACTGGGTAAGCCTTCATAAGATCCCCTGGGAGACCATCTGGACCCGGTGCTTTGCGAGGGGCCACCCATCCTATGACCCCCTCAATCTCTAAGGGAGTGAAGAAATCATATGCATGGGGGTCAACCGCTAATCTAAATTCCCTCCCAACATTTAGTTCCCCATCTGGGGGGAGGTAAAGGGACCCGAAGTGGTTTACCCAATGTTGCGGGGGGATATTGCAGGGTCTCACAGATGCATCTGGTTTATTCCGTGTGCCTATGAGATTCCAAAAGGCCCTAGAATCCCTACCCTTACTAGCCTGAAGTAGGTCCTCCCAAAATTTGTCTTCCCACTCCTGCCTAGCAATCTTAAGGGATTTATTATAGGCCTTCCTTGTTTCCTGTATCTCACTTCGGGATTTGCGTTTAACTGCCTCAACTAGTTTGGCCTTATGAAAACTACATGTTTTAGTATACCAACCCTCAGCAGGTTTTCTAAATGTTTTTTTGCCCAAGTTGATAGGATGGGATGAAAACACACTAGATAAGGCTTCAACCAGGGAGGGAAAAAGTCCACTCGCTCTACCCACCCCCTCTAAAGAGGTTCTAAGATCTGTTACCGCTTGATTTAAGAGGGTTAAGATTTCCCCTACCTTTCCCTCAGAGAGAATCAATTTTGCCCATTTTATTCGTCTACCACAATGGGAGACTTCGGACACATCCGGGAGTACGGCGACCGGGTAAATGTTATCCTTCATTAGGGGGCGCCACCACTGATCCATACTCAGGGAGAGTGAGTTGTGATCACTCTCCGTCGTATGTGCCACCTGCATGTCCTTAACAAAAGACCATAGACACACATCTATTAGGATGTAATCCAACCTAGAGGTGTGTCCTGGCCTATTATACGTGTGAGCACCCCCCCTATCTGAGGTTGTCCTCCCATTTGCTGCCCTTAGATTAAATTCCAGGCTCAGGGAGTATATCTGGAGCGCCACTTCAGTCCACCTTCTGATCGGTGGGATGTCCAAAACCGGAATCCCCAACCTAACATCATCCTCATCCTGTTCGGTGGCAACGTCCGAGCCCAAGGGCTCGAACGTACAGTTCATGTCACCCGCCACCATTATACGCGTCTTATGAGGGGTGTTTTTTAACAAGGACTCGAGGAGAGATATTACAGAAGACTTCCTCCCACCCTTTTTTAAATCATCTTTAATAGAAAAGTTGGATTTTAAGCCACAATTCTGAAGATGCCACTTTAGGAAAGTAAACACAAGGAGCTGATGGACGGAGCACTTAAACTTTTCAAACACTCATCCTCAGTCACAGATCTGGGTTGAATCCATCATCATTCTTCTGCTCACTTCGCCACCCCAGTTCTGACACAGCTATATGGGAATCAATCTTGACCCTGTGCCTTGTGGGAACAGTCCAGCCTGAACTGCCAAGCCATGTCTTTCCTGGACCGGAAACAAGCATCCTGGGACCGGTTTCGAGCTAACAGCCCTCATCATCCAGGCTAGCTAGAATCCAGTGGCAAAGTGAGCAAGGGACCCACGTCTGGGCATACCCTGCTAACTTAGTTTGAATCCAGTGGCAAAGTGAGCAAGGGACCCACATCTGGGCATACCCTGCCAACTTAGGGCGAACAAATCAAACAAAAAGAGATGATGGACAGAGAGCTGAAACTTTTCAGATGCTCACTCCCAGTTACAGATCTGGGTTGAATCCATCATCTTCTTTAGCTCAATTCACCACTCCAGTTCAGACACAGCTATATGCAAATCAGCCTTGACCCTGTGACTCATGGGAACAGTCCAGCCTGAACTGCCATGCCTTGTCTTCCCTGGACCGAAAACAAGCATCCTAGGACCGATTTCGGGCTAACAGCCCTCATAAGTCAGGCTACCTTGAATCCAGTGACAAAGTGAGAAAGGGACCCACGTCTGGGCATACCCTGCTAACTTAGGCCGAACAAAGCAAACACAGGGAGATGATTGACGGAGCACCGAAACTTTGCGGACACTATCTCCCAATCACAGATCTGAGTTGAATCCATCATCGTTCTTTAGCTAACTTCGCCCCCCCTGTTCAGACATAGCAATATGCAAATCAGTCTTGACCCTGTGCCTCATGGGTCTCGGCACTTCCCAGGCCATCGCCCAAACTTTCACGGGCTATTACGCTGCCCTCTATGCGGCCCGACCTCCCCGGACCTCTCTGGCGGATTTGTTAGCCGAGACCGGGACTCAGCTGCCCTGCCTCTCCCAGACGGTCTCAGAGACTCTAGATCTTCCTTTCACCCCAGAAGAAGTGGTTGGCTCCTGTTTCCATGTTATTGGGCTTCTCCGAAGAGTGTTCCCCCTGCTCCCTGATACCACCAGAAGAACTTTGGTACAGGCGCTCGTATTGAGCAGACTAGACTACTGCAACGGATTGTTGCAAGCTGCCAACGAGGGGGTCATTTCTAGGTTGCAGGTTGTGCAAAACACCGCGGCACGCCTTGTCCTTAATGCCCCTGCACGCACTCCATCTAAACCCCTGTTGGCCAAACTTCACTGGCTTCCAGTGAAACAGAGGGTAATGTTCAAGACGTGCTGTATTATCCATAAGTGCCTTATAGGGAAAGGCCCTGACTACCTGACTAAAATATTTGGTGTATATGATCCCTCTCGATCGCTTAGATCAGGAGATCAAGAACTCCTATGTGTCCCAAGGATTAAGAAGACAAGGCAAGGGGGCAGGGCCCTATCTGTTGCCGGCCCTAAGCTATGGAATAATCTCCCCAGAGAAATCAGACAATGCACGGAACACCTTCCGTTTAGGAAGAAACTGAAAACTTTTCTCTTCCAATATTAGGTTATCTATATTAGGAAATAGGACACATGAAAGAACCTGCTTTGCTTAAAATGATGCCAAGGGCGCGGAGATACTCCTTCGGGAGTCGATTCCCAGCGCGGTATAAGATTGCAAATAAAAAAAATAAATAAATACATGGGGCTATTTCACTGTTGCACTCCGGTATTACGCTACCTACTGGGACACGCTGGTTCCACATTTAGTGAATTTGTTTAAACATGTAGTCGACAATGGGTTCTTCCTCCAGAGACTGATGTGGCCACAATTGTGGTCCTCCCAAAGACACAGCTGCCCTCCCTCGTCTGTGCAGATTACCGCCCCATCTCCCTTATAAATAAAGAGGTAAAATGTTCGCCACTGCTGTGGCCCAATGACTCTGCCCCATTTGCAGGAGTTGGTTCACCCAGATCAATGCGGATTTATGCCTGCCCGGGGCACACGGCATTGTATACGCCGCCTTCACCTTGCCCTTGTACACCTCCACCGCCTCACCCCATATCTGGCCTTGCTTTTCATAGATTTTGAAAAAGCATTTGATACAGTAGATTAGAGCTACCTGGAGGACGTGTTAGAAAGGATGGGTTTTGGCCCCCCGTTTCGATGCATTATCCGGGTCCTATACTCCACTCGCTCCTCTGAATCTTATACCCTACAACTCAGCATTTACTCTCCTTTGCCTTACGTTCACGGAGATCACAAGTTGCTTCTCTACTCCCGCTTGTCAAGCTTCACTTCTCTGACAAGCACAGTTTTGAATCACTTCTTCATCTCACTTGCTGAACTTTACTCAACATTAAAATTCCTCTGCCCCTTGTTCACGGAGACAACAAGTTAGTTTCTGCACCTGCATTTTGTCTGTCAAGCTTTACTTCGCCAACACCGTTACCTTTTGCTGACAAACTTTGATCCACTGGCAGGCACAACTTTGATCTTTGCCTATTACTATTTGTTTTACTCTGACAGGCGCGGTGCGTCCATTGGGGCGTGGGGGCGTAGTTCCCTCTAAACACTTAAATAAACTGAATCAGTTTACTTAAGTTCAAAGACGCCGAGGGAGAACTGACAATCATGTCAGTCAGCATGACGTCAGACCGCCCACCCCCTTCAGAGTCTGGAGGGGGTGGGCGGTCCGGCGTCATGTTGACTGACATGATTGTCACCAGGACAACAGACAGCAACACAAGTGTGCATGAGTGGGGACGTGGGGTGATTTTTTTACCCGTGCCCACTCATGCGCACTTGTGTTTGCACTTTTTTGCGCATGCCCATTAGGAGCCCTTTGGTCTCCTAATGGGCGTGCTGCGGGCGAGCCATAACCTCTGCCCGAAGCCAATCCTGACGCTGCAGCAGCTCCAGGATTGGCTGAGAGGGGCTGACAGTCCACTCCTGACATTCGTGACCTGGATCGGCCCGTCGGTGAGGTAAGTTTTGTTAAAATGTATATTTAATTTCACCCCTACCCCGCATGACATTCCCCCCCCTCCCGCGAGCCGCGACTGCTGATGTGGTATCACAAAGCCTGCCACAGCAGCCACGGAATCGGCCCTTTTCAGTTTCATACAGTGGGGGGGGGAGGGGGGTCTACCATGCTTCAAAGGTTGCACAGAATAACGAGAGGGCGCCTGTGTGTGACAACAAGGAAGAGGCGCGTGCCTGTCTGCTCAGCTAGCTTGCACTGACTAATCTACAGGTGAAAACACACATGTGACACAACTCAGGTCTGTGTGTATCAAGCGACAGCTAGAGCTAACTGTTGTGTAACCTGCACGGCAAGGGCGCGAACACCAGCGGGCTAACTACTCAGCTTTTCATCCTATGGACTGGAGGTTGATGAAATGAGCGCCTTTGAGTTAAATTAACAACTTCATTAGGGGAATGTTCGGCAGAGAGTTGTAAGATGGTACAGGAAAATTGAATGATATGCGCAGAATCACACTATTTTAGCGAAGAGGTGAAGCCAGGATATCCTGGCTTCACCTCTTGGTTTCGCTGCGCTGCAGGCCCACCGCTTGTCTCTCCTTTGAGACACTTGTTACTTTTTAATTTCTATTTCTCAAATTTTTCGAGTCTTCCCGCCACACCGGACTCTAATTCTTCAGACTTACTCTCCTGTCCCCTCTACCTCATTCCTTTCCTTGGCTCTTTCTTTTCTTTCTCCCTATCTTTCTTTTCTTTCTCCCTATCTTTCTTTCTCTCCTCCTCTTTGTTTCTTCCTTTCTCTTTCTCTTTGCCTCCCTTCCTTTCTCGTTCTCCTTGTTATCTTTCTTTCTCCCTATCACTGCAGCATGGTTTTCCTTCTCCCTGTCGCGTCCTCTCCTTAGCCCTGTCTGTCTTTCCATCTCCCACTTGACATCCCCTCTCTCTAGGTGTCGCAGCCTATTTATAATCGCTGTTCCTGCCCTATCGTTGGTGTGTCCCTTTCTTCCACGCCACATCTCTCTCCTCACCTGTTCCAGCTTGATCCTGTCTCTACCCTAAAGTGTTCTCTGTCCCTGACTCAGTATGTTTCCTTCAAACATACCTCTCGGCCCACCCTCTCAGTGCTTCTCCATAAATCGGTTGTTATCTTTCGCCTCCTTTTCTGGTTTAGAACTCTATTTTTCTCCCTCTCTCAGTCTGTCTCTGCTCTGCCCTATATATCCCATGCCTCCCGAGTCTATCGTTCTCCCTTTTCCGTGTCCTCCCTGCCGTTTTCATCTATCAGCCTCTCCTGCATTGTCACTCCTCAAGCAAGGCCTCCCTGGGCCCTGGTTGTGTCATGGGCTGAGTCAGCCCCCCCCCATCCATTCCTCACCCTCCTCTTGTTGGATAAACAATATCCAAAGTAGCCATGGTGTGTAATCCTTAAACAAAGGAAGCAGAGGTGGGGACGGGGGAGAAGCAGCTAGACTAATATGGTCAGGAAAAGCAGTGCCCTAGTGTGCCTGGAGAGAAGGGAGGATACGCTGACCTACTGAGGCTGGGAGGAGGAGGGGGGACAACAACTGCTGAAACTCAAGACACCTGCAAATCATACTGGGACACAAGAAGGTGGCGAGTGTTTGTCTAGGATCACGCAGCTCGGTCGTGATGGGAAGCGAGAATCACATTTAATTGGGTCTCCTGGTTCCGAGGTTTATACGAGGGCTATACTCAGTTACCTCACGTCACTACGCCACACCTCAGTATTTGTTCTCCATTAGACCCACTGTCTGTCTCCTGCAGTAGAGCCGTCCTCTCGGCGACCCTGGCATTCACCAGCACTAGCGGTGGGTTCCTAAAAGAATCACTGAGGCCGACCCCGTGTTAGATTGTTCACAAATTAAGCCCAGTGTTGTGTACGGCCATTTGTGGAAAGGTGCATGTTGGAAAGGTCTATCCATGTGTGACCTGTACTGAACAGTGCATGCTGAGGCCTGGCTATGAGGGGTGCTGTTTTTCATTGTGTGTTGCACAGAGCATTTTGGGATGGTTGAGAAGGGCTTCCCCTTCCTGTAAGCTAAAGCATGGCTGCCTGATAGGTGTGTTTGCAATTACTTATTAACAGAGACATTGTTGTAAGGCTTGGGAAAAGTGTGTGGTGGTTAGCCAGGGCACTACTTTCTAAGAGGCCCCCTTTTCTTAAGTATTGTGCTCAGCGCTGCAAGTTGGAGGACCATTGTGTGATGTCATGCCATCAAATAGGTGATTGTTTGCTCAAATCACTTTCTTTTGTAGCCTCCTTGAGGCTGAATACATTTAATAATATAATGGACAGATGCACAAAGCTCCAGTCTGGGGGACGGTATACCTCTCATTTCGAATGTATGATGTCTCGTTTGTTGCCTCCACGGGCCTCCACCAGTGCTACAGCCGGCACAGCCACATTCTTATTTATTGTTATCTGTGCCCCTGGAACGGCGAGTTCTTCCTCTGTCTTTCCTCTCTCCAAGACTCAGTCTCTATCCCTCTCCGGCTTCCCTTACTCCCTCCTTCCTTGAATGTCTCTCCTTTATTTTATTTCCTTCCTCCATGCCTCTACCATTCTCTTCCTTCACTCTAATGCCTGTACCTCACACTTCCCTTTTCTCCCAACATTCCTCTCTCTCTCTCCATTTCTTTCTTCCCCCAAATGCCTCTTCCCCATGCTTCAATACCCTCTTATTTCGTCCCTCGTATCTTGCTTTCTGTTTACTTTATTACCCCTCCTTTCTCTCTTATCCACTTCCTACCCGCTCCACCCCCTTTCTTTAATCTCTTGTTCCTGTTCTCCTGTGTACAAGACAAGGCTGCTTTGTCTGAGTTCATACAGTTCACCCGTACTCTGAGTTCAGGCATTGGAACAAAACAAATATCTAGATGATCATATTTCTTAATCTCCTGAACAAGGCGTAAAACATCACCCTGTGACACAGGGTACTACTCGTCAGCATTAGTCAGGACTTCCAGTGGGTTTGCAGCAGAGCACTGTTATCTCAAGTCCATTGTTAAGTCCTCTAATTACACAATGAAGCAGCTATTTCGTTATCATAAAATGCCTTTATTAACATCACAACATAAGAAGAAAATGCCAGACAGGTGCACTGCAGACAGTAGACAGACAAGACAAACGTGTGGGCAGGTAACATAATTACAAACCTTGCTTGTTGCATTTCAAAATTTGCACACTACAGTAACTAAACAATTATAATTCTTTAAAATATGGAATATTTTTCCTGTGTTTTAATATTTCAAGTCTACACAAGCACTATTGCTTCATAAACCATCTTGCTTCAACAAATTTGCTTTGAAATGCATGATTTTCACAGTCTTTTTTCAAATTTTCGCGACAACCTTTTCGCCCCACAACTTTCAAATGTCACCAGCCACCACTGTACGCTGATAGGTACAGCAAATTACAGTTCTGTCTCCTTAACTCTTAATAAGCACAATCATTTTTGTTTTTACTTCAATTTTTCAATATTATCTACACGCTGATAGGCACAGCTGTTTTATTTAAGCATGTCAACATTAGCTACACGCTGATGGGCACAGCTCTACTCTTATGGCAGTAACATTCTGCTACTATCTCAGATTCTTTTCTGCTACTGCTACTCAGACCCAAAACAGCTCAACTTGTCCACTACTACCCTCTTTAAATTATGTAAAACACATACTATTTCTTAAACTTTTCAAGGAAGGTATCAAAACTGAGGCGAGTGATTGGTTAGCCCCTGTGGTCATTGCCTCAGGTGAAGTAAGACTTTGTGTAGACTTGTGCTCCCTCAAACCCTTGGGTGTAGCCGACAAGTACCCTCTTCCCAACATCGCAGAGATGCTGACACAATGGGGTGGGGCCGAAGTCTTTTTTACACTTGACCTCAGGGCCGCATATCATCAAATTAAGATCGGCCCTGAGTCACATTATCTCACAACCTTCATAACACCATTTAGCACATTTAAATTTACTAGACTTCCATTTGGACTCAATTCAGCAGCATCAGTTTTCCAGAGAGCCATGGAAGATGACTTGCAGGGACTCCCTGGCATTAAGGTTTATCAAGATGATGTGCTAGTTCATGGCCCGTCTCAAAGTACTCACGATGTGAGGCTCAGGGCTGTACTTGATTGCTTCAAATCATGTGGTTTGACACTACGTGAAAATGAGTGCAGATTCAATCTTGCTGAGATTGACTACTTAGGTCACAAGCTGTCTAAGGAAGGGGTCAAACCTAAAGACAAGTTAGTGAAAACTATTGACAATCTCCCTTTACCCCAAACTAGAGCGACTTAGTCACTTTTTTACGGATGGCAGAATATTACAACAAGTTTGTATCACAATTTGCTTCTCGAACCTACACCCTCAGAACTCTTCTCAAAAAAGGAGCAAGATTTACTTGGTCACCCAAGTGTCTAGAAGAATTTGAGGATGTGAAGTGGGCCTTGGGTGAGGCTCCCTCACTTCACAGCTTTGATACCTCTGCATCCTCCATACCTTTCACTGACGTCAGTTCTAAAGGACATGGGGCTGTTCTCAAACAAGTTAAAGGTGGTCATGAAACGACTATAATCTTTTTATCAAGAACTTTCGTGGGGTCTGAGTTACAATATTCCGTCATAGAGAAGGAAACACTCTGCATTTTCTGGGCAATTAAGAAACTAAAAAAAAGTCTTTGGGGAAGTTCCTTTACAGTACAGTCTGACCACAAACCCTTGAAAGACTTATTTACGAAAAAGAATCTTGATGCTGTCTCAAGAATCACCAAATGGATTGTGGTTTTAAAGGACTATGGTTTTGTTGTTCATCACATACCTGGTGCACAAAACAAAGTACCTGACTGTCTATCCGGCCTTGTAATGAGTTACTCAGTTAACACGAATGATTGGTCTGTAGATACATGTGAGGATGATGATTATAAAGTCTGTGAAGTCATGGACGGCATCTTGAGTGAAGATGAGTGGAAATTCCCCATGACAAATGACCCTGTCATTCTTAAAGTTTGTGAGTTAATGACCGAGGGTTGGGTGGGTATAAAAAGTCTTGATGATGAGATGAGGACATTCTGGAATGTACGGCATGAGTTGTCTGTCTCCTCAGGTTTACTTTGGAGAGATACTAGGCTAGTACCACCTCTTTCCCTCAGGGAGAGATTTGCTCAACAAGCTCATTAGGGACATCAGGGGATCTCTAAAATGAAATAGAGAATTTGTTTACACTCCTGGTGGCCCGGAATTGATCTGCTAGTGGAACGTATGGTGAGGCACTGTCAAGAATGCAATACTTTTGACAAAATCTATAAAACTAGGGTACATCCGATGGCTGTACGAGAGGCCCCTACTCGTTGCTGGCAAGAAGTAGCTCTAGATCTTTTAGGCCCCATTTCCACTAACTCTGGTCAGTCATTTGTCTTAGTCTTGATTGATCTTTTAATCTGCCACAGTATCGAAACTAAGGATGTTATTAAATTTCTAGATGAGATCTTTTCTCGTGAGGGTCTTCCTGATTGTCTCCTTACTGACAATGGGGTCCAGCTAGTTTCAAAAGAGATGGAGATCTAACTTACAAAGAAAGGATCAAACACAAATGCTGCACCCTCTACCATCCTGAAACGAATGGTATGGTAGAGCGGTTAAGCCGTGTACTGAAAGACTCCATTCAGCTGGCTAGATCTCAAAACAAAGATTGGAGAACAGAGATCCAAGAAAGAGTAATGATCTACCGCTTCACTCCCCATTCAACCACATTTATGGTTCCCTTTGAACTCTGTCATGGTAGGAAACTTAATACCCGCATGTTCCAATCGTGGATGAGAGGTAAGATATCAGGCTCGAGTTTAAATGATGAGATTAACTTATTTCCTGACTCTGGAATGGGGTCTCAAGGCATTGGTACATCCCCTGGTTCAGCTTCTTGGCAAACTAGTCAGGAATTGAAAGTTGCTAAGAGGAAGGCATACTTTGACTCAAGGCATGCAACCACATACTCTTCTGTGCGTGTGGGTGACAGGGTGCGAGTTCGCCTCCCACAAAGGTCTTCTGGTGCTTCAAAGTTCTCCTTCCCTTATGTTGTTAAAAAACGTTTCTTAAATGCTGTTAAGTTAAATGATGGTCTATTAAAAGTATCAAATCCAGGTTAAATTATTAAGATTTGAATGTAAATTACAGCACAGCAACCTTGAGCAGTCTGATCATCTTAAAGGCTCAGTGCAACTGACCTTTCAGATACAAACAGTTCTTAATAAGAATTCTAAGTAGAATCAGAATGTGAAACATACCATAATATGTTATGAAGGTTACAGGGAAAAGATGGAATGTAACATATCTCCCTTATGGTACTGGGCATATTCCTTCAGGGGAGGCTATGACCAATTTAAAAGTAATCAACCTTCTCTCCTGGAACGTGGCAGGCCTGGAGAAGAAGCTATTGCTTCCAGAATGGAATAACTTTGTTGAGAAATTCGAGATTTGTATCTTCCAAGAGACATGGAGCTTAACCCCCTTCCATAAATCTGGTTACTCCTCCTATTTCATCCTGGCCCCTAGTTCAGGTAAGGGACGTCCCTCGGGGGGGGGGGGAGGTTATTGATCTGGGTTAGCATCTCCCTGGACTGGTCAATAACATGGCATTCTGCACCTGTCTATCAGAGGTACATCTAATAGTGCTGTACTGGAACTATTCAAAGTCTATGCTAGAGGCTCCGCAGACGCTCAGATATCCCCGACCATATTAGCTCTGGAATCCATGCTTTCTGGCATTTCGCCACATTCTAATATCATAGTAGCGGAGGATCTCAACTGTACGTTTGAACCACTGAGCACAGAAGATCTGTTGAGTGTCACTAAAGAAGACGCTAAATGGGCCGTTCCGCCCCTTAGTCTTCCTCCCATTAAAAAGTGGTCCCAGAGGACCATTCAAATCAATGCCCTCACTCTGGAATTTTTATTTGAGGGCCGCAAATGGGAGGACAAGATCGGACCTAAATGGTGCGAACACTTTTAACAGGATTAGTTCCCCATCTAGAATAGATTACATTCTTCTTGATCTTTGCCTATGGGGAGACCTACAAGACATGGAGGTTAAATCCTCCATAGACAGTGACCACAATCCCCTCTGCCTAGTCATTAATAACCTCTGGTCCCCGGCCGTCACACCCCACCTGTATTAACAACTAGAGAGGTAAGCCACATTAAGCACGTGCTGGACTTTAAGAACGTACAACTTATGGGGCTCTTCAGTGAGAGGAAGCCATTCGACTTCCACCGGTTGTACCAGGACTCGATTGACCAACTGAGTTCCTTTTTTATCGCCAAAGAGAAAGTAGGCCCAAGGCATGACCAAGTAAGGTCTAGCAACCTTTGGTACTCCTCAGACTGCAAAGAAAAGAACGCGGCAATAGCCCTGGAGGTGAGGAAAAAAGATCTCTCAACAATCAGGGCTGCAAGGAAAGAGTACTCTAGGGCACAGGTAGAAGCCAGGCGAAACTGGGACGAGGCATACTGGCTGGAACTCAACCTCGTCTCTAAACAGAGGGACCCAAAATTATTCTGGGATCTAATTAATAAAGAGCCTAGGAAAGGGTCAGCTTCAATTCCCAATTATATAACGGGCAATCAATGGCACAAGCATTTTTCCTCTCTTTACTCGGGAGACGATCGCCCAACAGCCTTGAGCCCCCTTTAAACACACCAGGAGACCATCTAACATCGAGCTGCTTTGAACTCTATGAGGTGGAGCAAGCGATACATAGCATCGCCCCTGGGAAGGCCGCGGGGCCTGATTGTCTCCCCGGGGACCTGTTTTGCACGACCCCAAGCCCAGGCTCATTTTATTTTAATGGTAATCAACCTTATAGCAGGTGGACTTGTCGTCCCAGACTCTTGGAAAGGAGCCAAAGTCGTCCCAATCTTCAAGAAGGGGGATAGGGAGGACCCTGCCAACTACGGATCAGTTTGATTGACGTTATTCAGAAGGTGGTTGGCAGGGTCCTCCTCACGAGGATCGGATCATGGATGGAGGATGACAAAGTCCTGTCCCATTATCAAGCGGGGTTTAGGCAAAAGGTGGGAACCATGGACCAGGTGTTCAGATTCTTCATGATCTACTGGAAATTAGTGGTCGTAGGGAAAGGCAGTCTGTACCTAGCCTTTATAGATCTGAAGACTGCGTTTGACCTGGTACCCCGGGATAAACTGTGGCAGACCCTTCAGCAACAGGGCATTTGCCCACTGATCCTTGACATAGTTAAACGTCTCCATGACGGAAACTATGCCAAAATCAGATGGGTATCACTGGAGCAAATGACAGAGAGGATCGCGGTGGACAGGGGGGGTCCGCCAGGGTTGCGTGCTGGCCCCCACCCTGTTTTCACTATTCATCAACGGGGTGGTGGATTACCTTAGGCAGGAACCAGCAGACGCTCCAACCTTGACGTGTGAGAAGACACTAACCCTCTTGTTCGCCGACGATACACTCCTGTTATCTAAATCACTGGGAGAACTCCAGAAACTTCTGAATAGGTTTGGCCTTTTATGTAAAGCCCAGGGGTTGACAATTAACACTAATAAAACTAAATTGATGTCAATCAACCCCTCTAAACGCTTCAGAAATGACATCACCCTCAACGACTCCCCTCTGGACTGTGTTGATTCTTTTGATTACTTGGGAATCCGCGTCTCTAAGAACATGAGGTGGGGTCCCCATTTAGCCAAAATGCTCCTGAACCACAAGCGGATGTCCGGTGCTATTGCTAGGGAACAACGCAAGTCTGTGAGTAGGCCAGTTGCCCCGGCCCTTGCGGTCTATGACGGCAAGGTGCTCCCTTCGGCGCTGTACGGGGCCGAACTCTGGGGCTTGGAGAACGTTATTGAGCTCACCAAATCCGAAAACAAGTTCCTGAGAGACCTTATTTCCCTTCCTTTATCCACCCCACTGAAACCCTTATTATACGACATGGGAAAACGTTCTATACAGGACATTGCCCGTTTGCGTCCCCTGTTATTTTGGGCGCGCATAAGAAGGACTCCCGAGCTTTCCAATTATGCGGTCGCCCTTGATGAATTGGCACTAGCTGATTCTGGGAATCGAATTAAATGGCTAGTCGACCTCCGCCAGCTCTTATCCACCTTAGGGTTCAAAGAGGCATGGGCTACCCAGGTCCCACCCATAAAACAAGACCTGAAAAGAACTTACTGGGACTGGGTGCAGGCACAAGAGCTTTTGAACCCCAAACTAGGAAAACTGACTGAGGGGTTCTTTGATCACAAAATTACTTGTGTTTTGGAACCTTATCTAGATTTTATTCAGGTCTCCAGGGATGGGTCCCTGTACATCAAGCTGAGACTTGGGACTCTCCCTATTAATAGTGTGACAGCGCTCTGGAAGCGGCCAAATTCAACATCCGTGCCCTGTCCTGGTTGTGGCTATCCCAATGAGTCCATTGTCCACCTTCTCTTTGTCTGTCCGGCCTATAGAAGGGCCAGAGTCAAATGGCTTAAACCAGTTTGCAAAATGTTGGGTCCAATGAATCACCATGGCCAAGTTTCTGGGCATAACCTGGCTAACACGGAGAAAGATCGCAGAAAAGAAGTGATAGACCCAGGCAACCCAGAAGCTCTTGGCTGGAAAATCAACAAAACATGTGGCCCAACAAGTAAATCCTACAGTGCACCAGCCTTATTGTTCCGAAGCGGTATCGCTAGCATGAAATACTGGCCCACCCTCTCTTGGCTCTTTCTTTTTTCCCTTTTGTAGCATGCCTCCGAATGAAATTGTTATGCTTTGGATATTTCATCATAGCTTGGGAAAAAATGCTTTTTTTATTATTCTTGTTTTTAATGTTGTCATCTGAATTTATGGAGTTTTAATGTTTGATATTGTTTATTTATAACATGCGATGTAATTCAATGCTGTATGTCTTTTTTATCACTGGAATTTTTTTTACTCTGTAAATGCTTTTATGATATTTTTATATCGAATAAAGCTTATAAAAAAAATATCTCCCTTATATATAAAAAAAAATAAGGTAGGCAATGAGAAAGGAAAGAACCATATAAAAAATCTCTATCTTGCAAAATCTAATAATTTAACTGGTAACAATCTTGAGCGACTAGAATCTTTAACTCTAGAAGTCATTAAAAGAAAATGTAGAATCAGTGGCACTTTGTGCTACATAATCTGATGTGGAAGGCATCTCCAGGTTGGTATTTGATTCAGTATTGATTTTAATAATATCAGGACACTTGGCAACACGTCTGACATTCCACAACTTACCATCTTGAGTGATAACACTATTTCTGAAGATTTTGGTAATCTTTATGGGTTTACTAAATTTGCTCATACCCTTGCCAATAAAACCTGGTTTCTTAATTCTCACATAGTCTCCAACCTATAAATCATGCTCCTTAGTAATCCACTTCTTATCAAACCATACTATGTTCTTGGTTTGTTTTCCTTTAACCCTATCTCAAGTATTATGTAGAGTATGCTCATTCCTGATATTATCCTCACATTTCTCTTTAAACCACCATGGACATATATTTAAGGCAGGATCCCTGCCCTTCAACAGATGTAAAGGACTAACTTCTGTAATGGTATGTGTGGTAATTCTATACGTCCATAATCTTTCTCTCAATAAATTCCTCCAATCAGCTCTCTGTTTGACAACATCAGAAATCTAACCCTTCAAAACCCGGTTAAAACATTCCACTTGGCCTTTTTAATGTGGCGCATAAAGGGCTGTGGTAACGTGTTTTATGTTAAGATATATGAGGTGTTCTTCCATCTCTGTAGAAGTCAGTTGTAACCCATTGTCTATCACTAGGATTAAAGACACCCCTCCATTGCAAACATTCCTTTAAAAAACTCCAAAACCCTATCAGTGGTAGAGACTTAAACAAACTTGACTTCTGGCCATTTTGAATGGTAATCGACTAAAACTAATGCATACCGTGAGTCAGGTGGAAGATTCATAAATGGACCTGAAATATCCAAAGCTAATTTCTTCCAAGGATCTTCTGCCCACTCCGTGTTCTTAAGGGGAGGCACATTGAGTTTAAGCATTTTTTCACTGGCAATATATATATCACATTCTCTTACTGTGCGATCCACCATGCAATCCATCCCTGGCCACCAAAAGTAAGATCTTACTAACCGCTTCATGGCAGACATCCCTGGATGAGAATTGGGAGCCAATTTGAGAATCAAATCACGTACACGAAAGGGTGGTACACATTTGCCATTTTTGAAAAAAAGATCTCTTTCTGCCACACTAAACATGGGTATAAGTTCTTCACTGATATCATTTTTCTTGTGTAAATCTCTTCCTTTTCCCATTCAAAGTGAAAACTCCTTGTAAATCCTTAAATACCGATCTTTGGGTTCAGGAACACAACGCTCCTGTGCTGCAGCTTCCTATTGAGTGAAGTGTTCCTCCCCTTGTCGCCAATTATTAAAAGTATCAAATCCAGGTTAAATCCAGGTTAAATTAAGATTTTAATGTAAATTACAGCACAGAAACATTGAGAGTTCTGATCATCTTAAAGACTCAGTGCAACTAACCTTTCAGATACAAACAGTTCTTAACAAGAACTATAAGTAGAATCAGAATGTGAAACATACCATAACATGTTATGCAGGTTACAGGGAAAAGATGGAATGTAACATGGTCACATCTGGAATCTTAACAGAATTGCTCCGGCACCTAACTTGTTACTCAATCGTAGTGATCCTCCTGATGTTTTGCCTAGGTTAAGAAAGAGTGTGTGTGTTGGTAAGCTTTCAACTAAATGACTTTGTTTTACATTAACGCTTTGCGTTATAGTTTTCATGGTTTCTTTTCTCTTCTTTTTGTCTCTCTCCTCTCTTTTACCTTGCTCTCTTTCCACCCTCAACTCTCACTCCTTTCTTTATTTTCTACTGTAAGGGGGAAGATGTGTAATGATATTACCTGAGTGCCAATATTCTTTATGCATCATCACATTCTCCCCATCAAGAATGTTCTGTGTGTCATCGTGATCTTTGTTCTAGAGTTTTGGTTAGCTTGAATTTACACTTGATTCCTGGGAGTCGGTTGCTGTCAGTTCTATGTGGGTAGGACATACATTTATATCTACTGAATTCTGCTCACTGAATAAACCATCTCTTCAACCTTTTACCGGTGTACCATTGTTATAACAATGGGCAATCCTTCCAGGTTGGTTGAGGTAGAGGCATTCCCTGTCCCACGAGCACTTTGAAGGTGGTTGCCTCGATCACACACAAAGGAACCTGGCACTTGTCTTTTGTCACCCCAGATATCTTGGACTTATGACATAGGAAGGGAATAACTATCCATAACCATATTTGGGGTAGTATACTGAAGACCCTCGACTTCAAAGACTGGCAACAGATATAAATATTAGACCCACAGAATAACTCTTATGTACACTCCTGGATTTGTGGATATTACAGAAAAAGGACTAATTTGAACTCCTCTGCTGCTTGCTTCCCAGAAAACAGTTCTGCTTCTTCAGGAATTCTATGATCCCCAGAGGGCTGCCCTGCTTCTTGAGGACTGCCCTTCTCTGTGAAAAGAAGAACTGGACCATTTACTTTATTTTATTTATTTATTTGCGTGTTTGTAAAGCGCTTGAATAAACTCGCGGAGGAGTATCTCCGCGCTGAGAGACAACAGAAGCAAAATCGGGACCGTATAATCGTACAGGGCCAAAGACTCACAAAGTAGCAGATCATTAGATTCTTATTAACTTATCTGGTTAGACCTGAAACAAAAAAGTTTTCAATTGTTTTCTGAAAACAAAATGGTCAGGACACTGTCTTGATTGGAGAGGGAGGCTGTTCCACAGAGTAGGACCAACCACTGACAGGGCCTTGCCACCAATTCTAGTCCTGCTAACCCTAGGTATCCTTAGCAGCAACTGCTCACTTGACCTAAGGGAGCGTGTGGGAACATATGGGACAAATTTATTAGCTAAATAGGCAGGGCCTAGATCATGTAGTCCTTTATGTACAATACAGCAAGTCTTGAATTTCACTCTTTGACGGATGGATAACCAGTGAAGTTTCTGCAACAGAGATTTAGATGAGGATCTGGGGGGAGTATTTAGGACTAGCCTAGATGCAGTGTTTTGTACCATTTGCAGTCGGTCCAACACCTCTTCGTTTGCAGACACCAGAAGACCATTACAGTAATCAAGTCGGCTGATCACTAGAGCCTGAATCAGAGTCTTTCTAATGGAGTCCGGAAGGAGCGGGAATATCCTACGGAGGAGCCCTATCACATGAAAACAGGACCCCACCGTATTATTTCCATGTTGTTTCATAGTCAACTCCGGCTCCAGACGTACCCCAAGGTTCTTGATTACTAGGTTTGGTTCGGGGACTGGTCCTAAATCTAAAGGCCACCAGTCAGGGGACCATAATATCTTGGCCTCACCGAAAAGCATCACCTCAGTCTTACCAACGTTACACTGAAGGAAGTTGGAAGACATCCACTGGGATACTGCTTTCATCCCCTTCGGAGAAAGATTGTATAACCTCCGGGGTCAGTGATTTAAAAGGAAAAAGCAGCTGAGTATCATCAGCATAAGACACTAGACAGAAACCAAAGGCTCTAGTTATATCTGCCAAGGGTGCCACATAGGTGTTAAAAAGAGTTGGGCTCAAACATGAGCCTTGTGGCACCCCTTTGGTGATCTTAACCTCATCCGACCGAAATTCACCCATGGTGACACTTTGGGTGCGGTCAGAGAGAAAGCTCTTTATCCAGTCCAGTGCCTTGCCCCCCAATCCCTTCACAGTCAGGCGTTCGATCAAGATCTTATGAGAGATAGTATCGAACGCTGCCGATAAATCTAGTAGCACCAGGACAACGGAAATACCTCTGTCCTGGCACATACGAAGATCGTCCGTTATCGACAGCAGGGCCGTTTCGGTACTAAATTTCGGCCTAAAGCCAGACTGTGAAGGATCAAGGTTTCCCGATAGTTCCAAGAAGTTTGACAAATGCTTGTTAGTATGCTTTTCAATGATTTTACCCAAAAATGGTAGCAGGGAGATGGGTCTGAGATTGGACAAGTTAGTCCAAGGGATGGCGGTGTTCTTCCGGATAGGTCTAACTAGAGCCTTTTTCCACTCCCGTGGGACATGTCCTGTTTTCAACGAGAGGTTCACCAGGCTCTGAATATCTAGACCAAGCACTTTCCCCACCTCTCCCATTGATCTTGCTGGTAATAGATCAGAAGGGCTCCCACTTTTGATGTTATTGATCAACATCTCTACCTCTGGCAGAGTGATATTCGGAAAGTTAAGAAACAAATCAGAGTTGGCCGCAACTGCTAGACCCGATGTATTAATGTCAAGATTATTATTTCTAGATGGAATAGAAGCCTAAATTTTTTCATAGATAGCATCAATCTTATCGGTGAAAAAACTTGAGATATCGTCACATAGCTGTTGGGATGACATATCCGCACTTTCACATGCTACTGGTTTTAGAAAGGTGTTTATGATTTGATATAACACTTTCGGGTCGTTACCTGCCGCCTCCAATTGTGAGGTAACATGGCTCTTCCGTGTAGCTCGAATGACTTTATGGTAAGTGCTTATTGCCATCTGATAATTAATTTTATCCATCTCCAGGTGCGACTTTCTCCAAACTTTCTCGAATTTCCTGGCAGTACGCTTAAGGCACCGCAGCTCTTCTGAAAACCAGACTTCCTGTTTTCTTGCAGGACGACTTTTAAATATTTTGAGTGGGGCGATCTGCTCTACTGCAGAACGGGTGGCTGAATCATATTTAAGTAGGGCAGAATCAATGTCTTCGGTGAGTAAAATTTCCGGAGCAACATACACCTTTTTAAAGGTTACATCAGATATTTTATGCCATTGCCTTCGGCGCGTCGGAATTTGTGCAGGACGGTTAGAAGGGATGTCAATTTTAGGCATTTAAAACTCTAAAATAAAATGATCTGTCCAAATCGTTTGTTTGGGTGCATAACACTTTATGTCCGGGAAGTTGGAGAGAATCAGATCTAAAGTGTGCCCCGCCAAATGTGTAGGCCCACTGTTACACTGTTTCAGTCCCAGCAAAGAGACATCCATCAAGAAAGATTGTGCCTCCATATTGTCTTTTATCTCGCGATGGATGTTAAAGTCTCCAAGCAGTATAAAATCTTTTACTGCATCAACATACGGGGCAAGTGCTTCCACCAACATACTAGAGACTTTTTTTATGGGGCCTGGAGGACGGTAGACTAATGCTCCCTTCCTGCTATATTTGGCTGACGTGTCAATGTTGAAGACCTTCATTTCAAAAGCATAATTGCACCACTGGTCTAAAACAGAAACAGAAATACTGCTTTTATGCACGATCGCTATACCCCCACCTACTTTCTTCGGTCGATCTAATCTAACAATTTTATACCCTTCTGGGATCCCAAGAGTGATGGCTGGGATAGAGTGGGGTTTAAGCCATGTCTCTGTGAGGAAGCACAGATCAGGTTCATGTGTAGAAATAAGGTCCCAAACCTCGATGTAATGTTTGGGAAGAGACCTTATGTTACACAGCAAGTTCTTCCCGCCCTGAATAGTTTCAGTGGTCATGTGTGTAGCATGATGTTGAATTTGGTCAATCGTTCTAGAACATGGATTACATACTGCCTGAAAATGGCATTGCCTGCATGAAAACGGTCCTTCGGGAGGGGAATGTTCTTTTAACCCACAGTCTAGCTGTGGATATGTTCTTAAACACATCAGAGCCTGAGAGGTATAGCTCACCCTAGATTTAATAGGGTCACTTACTTCAGAAGATGTTAATGCCATGGTCCCTGGTCCCGTCCAGTCACGGACGGGCACAGACGGGCTTCTCTCTGGCTTGTCTCAGGCGCGTCCTCTGGCGCTCCCCTGCACGCGACCGCTGCGCGCTCAGGGCGACGAGAGGGCTAAGTAGCCCCTCCTTGTGGGAGACTAGACCGCTACCAGATCGACCTAGCGGAAGTGTAGAAAATGTCAGGCTCTTACCTGTCCGCCCTCCGCTCTACGGCACTAATTGCCGAGTCGGACCGAGGCGGGCAGGCTATAGCATTGAGCACAGACTTCCTCAAGTGCAAGTGAGTTTTAATCACCCCCAATACACCTAAGCAGCGTGTAAAATTATTAAAAGTATATGGCAAAGTTCAAACGTTTTAAAAAGATGCGAGTAGCGTGATTATTACATTTTAAATTTCAGAAACATTAGCTGGTCATTCCGTTATAGCTGACCTGATAAAGCAATCTGGCGTCAAAACGGTTCGGGGAGACACTGCCACTGTCCTCCCTAGCCGCGGTCAGCGCGCAGCTCCTCACTGCCTAAGTAGCCCCTCCTTGTGGGAGACTAGACCGCTACCAGATCGACCTAGCGGAAGTGTAGAAAATGTCAGGCTCTTACCTGTCCGCCCTCCGCTCTACGGCACTAATTGCCGAGTCGGACCGAGGCGGGCAGGCTATAGCATTGAGCACAGACTTCCTCAAGTGCAAGTGAGTTTTAATCACCCCCAATACACCTAAGCAGCGTGTAAAATTATTAAAAGTATATGGCAAAGTTCAAACGTTTTAAAAAGATGCGAGTAGCGTGATTATTACATTTTAAATTTCAGAAACATGAGCTGGTCATTCAGTTATAGCTGACCTGATAAAGCAAAATGGCGTCAAAACGGTTCGGGGAGACACTGCCACTGTCCTCCCTAGCCGCGGTCAGCGCGCAGCTCCTCGCTGCCTAAGTAGCCCCTCCTTGTGGGAGACTAGACCGCTACCAGATCGACCTAGCGGAAGTGTAGAAAATGTCAGGCTCTTACCTGTCCGCCCTCTGCTCTACGGCACTAATTGCCGAGTCGGACCGAGGCGGGCATGCTATAGCATTGAGCACAGACTTCCTCAAGTGCAAGTGAGTTTTAATCACCCCCAATACACCTAAGCAGCGTGTAAAATTATTAAAAGTATATGGCAAAGTTCAAACGTTTTAAAAAGATGCGAGTAGCGTGATTATTACATTTTAAATTTCAGAAACATGAGCTGGTTATTCCGTTATAGCTGACCTGATAAAGCAATCTGGCATCAAAACGGTTCGGGGAGACACTGCCACTGTCCTCCCTTTAACCCATGATTTCCAGATGTGACTCCAAGTGCTTATTGACTGGCCTACTGTGTGAGATAAAGGGACATACCAAGCTCCTGGGGCCTTGAACCGTGCACCTGGCCCCTGCTGAAGTGAGTCAGTATCCCCCAAGTGGTGCCCCTTCAGGTCCTGGAACCTTGGTTGTGGTGTTTGTGCTATTTCTTCAAAAACCTGGGAATTAGACATTTTTTTTCCAAAACTTGTGTTTAGAACTGACAGAAGGCCTGGGGCCTACCTGCCGGTAGATCGATCCAAGCTGCACCGTGGTCAGCCTGATTTTGTTTTAGCGCCTACCCTGCCCTTCTCCACTGCAGAAGATCCTGTTCAGCTGCACCTCCCAGCAAAGATATCCTCCTCATGGAGCCCGTTCCGGCTACTGCATACAATTTCGTCATGCTGGAGGTTTTCAACTTCCAAAAAAGTGACACAGTCTGAAGGTAAAAAATTCCGCCATGACCTCACTTTAGCGACTTCCTTGACAATGATAATTTCTTCTTGGACAACGCCTGCTGCCTTGCTATACTGAACCCTACTACCTTCTCAGGAACGTTTTTTCAGGGTTTTTTACAAGGTACAAAGGTAAGTCTCATGACCAGATCCCCACGGTTGATGGTTTGATCCTTTAGGCACTATTTTACACTAAAAACTTTCAATTTATAACTCCAGTTTACTGATCAGATGTAAATTGTTAAGGTGTCATTTTTTAAATTAAAATTGACTCTATTTTTCTTAATCGGGTTGGGATTTTTTATGTTTTTAAATTATTACTGTTTGTATACTGCATAAATATTTGACATATTGCCTCTAAGTTAAGCCTGAATGATTTTGTGCCAAGCTATCACAGAGTTAAGCACAAGATAATTTGGGGACTTTTGTGGTTCACCCTGACAAGGATTGGGATTGTTGCCTGAGTTAAACTTCCACACCCCTCAACCAATAACCCAGTTTCTTACAGGTTTTAACTTGAATCTTCTGATATAAGTGACCCATTATGTCGACTTCCACCTGTTCCCAAGTTGATGAGTGGAGTGCTTGAAGGAACTACTGGAATGTAAAAATTCATCAGTTTCTCCCAGAGAAACACACAGTCAACCGGTCAAAGGCTGCTCAGAAGTCAACAAATGAACAACTTATGGTACCAACCTGCTATATTGACTTCTGAGTTAATGTCCAAAGGGCTAGAAAATGGTCAAAGAATGAGTGAACCTCGCTAAATCCCCTGTGCTCCAAGGAAATACGTTTTTATCAACAACCAAAGAGTTAGGAAACATAAGATTAATATAACAATGCAGAAATGTTCTGCTTTCTGAGACCCAACAAAAAAAGTTAGACATTCTTCTTGCATCCACAAATCAATGTTAGGTTTTAATGTAATTGCTGGAAGATTATCAGCACCTGCTGCATGGCTGAACTTAATTGACAGAACAGCAGTTTTCATTCAATTAAACATTAATAACTCAATTATTTTAGAATCAGGTATTAAGTAGGGCACTCATTTTGGAAGCTGAAAAGGTTCAATAGGTGCATACGCAGGATTCATCTGGAAACACACATACCAAGGGACAATAAAAATGTAGTCAACCGTTTCATACCAATTGGCAGACTAATTTTGGGTTACCAGTTTCTAATCGTTCAAATAAGTATCACCAATTAGAGTTTCAACAATTCCTTTTTTCTCCCTAATTAAACAACTTTGTTGAAGTTTAAATTAGTTTACCTTCCCTTATAATAACTGAATCGTTAACCCTTTTTGCTCTAATCTTTTTTAGATTACTTTTCAAAAGTTGGTGAATCTTATCATACAATTTATTTATGTTGGTTTAAGAAGTACAGATGCTGTTTCCTAGGCTTTTAAACTAGACTTAAAAGAGACTCATACCTAAGTCACTGCATAGCACAAACATAGCAGTGCGGATTATTGTTACTCCATTAAAAATTCCCCACATTGGCCTATGATCCTGAAACTGTGTTAAATGTATTGGTGATCAACAAGAATTCTTATTGTTAGATAATAAGGCTATTCCATCAATAAGGGAAGGACACATGTAATCAGAGGTAAGGGTCTCATTACGAGTTTAAAGCCTTACTGGCGGTATCTGTTGAGCGTGGAGAGCTCAGTGGTCTTACCACAGTATTATGTGTTAGGCGGATTGCCTTTGCGAAGACCTCAGTTGAACCATCGAGACTGCCTGCAGATCAATGACCACCGCAGGACAGGACAGGGCTGCAGCACTGCCGCACGTATTACGAGTTGCCTTTTTCATGATCTGACAATGGCAATCTGACCATCTGTTTCAAAGTGGTGGTGCTGAAGTATTTGGGATGCATACTTATCCCCTTCTTGTTCTTTCAGGCAGATTCCAACGTGGATCCCTTTCTTCAGGCCCCCCTCGAGGAATACGACCCGTTTGTGACAATATACAGGTGAGTCCTTTTCGTATCATTTACCCATTGCCGGGACTGTCCACCTACGGACCGAACCCCGGAAATGGGTAGATTGTATTTTTCCACATGTATAATGCATATTTGTGCATCCGACACATATGCAATTCAAATGCACATACAGGAATTGATATAGATTTCCACAGCTGTACCACCGGCCCCATGGTCAACTTTTAATACATCTATGGACCACCAGCGCCATGGGCTCCTGATAGGGGTTGACACGGTTCTCCAGCAGTGAGACCGCCAAACTCTTATTAAGGCCCTTAATGTAAATTCACCTATAGAGGAAAGTGATTCCTGCCTTCGTAAGTATTTTGAACTGATTGAAGAAGCATAAACTAAGAGAAGAAACAAAATGTAATCAATTGGGCATTTCTCCAAACCAAATTAAAATGTCTGTTCAACTTGATTGTCTAGAGCACTTCAATCATTCAAATAAACCATATAAGTGATGTATTTTTCAAACAAATAAAACAATTCTCAACAGTATTTATTGCAACAGGATGTGTTTACATACTTGTTAGTATTATTTATTGAAGCAAATAATATGCATAGACAACATTTATTCGGGCACCGAATATTACTGAAGGGGCGTGTAGTATAAATGCAATATACTCCTAATGCATACATTGGTGAACTCAGATATTAGGCTAGCTCATGATTATTGCTCAGTGCCTTTGCCACTACTACTGACATCAAGCATGAGATGCTGATGGGGTGAGTTGCATTGACAATGCAGTTGTTATGTTATGTTATGTTATTGCTTATTTGTATAGCGCCTATCACCGCCGGTCTCTAAGCGCTTAGAAACAGAACAACACAACACACTGTTAAACCAAGTCCCTCAGGCTGCCCATCGACTATGCTGGAGTCATCGCCCTTTTAATTAGATGGGTTTTTAATTTCTTTCTGAAGGGCAGTAACTGAGATTCTTCCTTCAAAGTTGTCGGAAGTGCATTCAACAACTGTGGGAGAAGAACAGACAGGGTTCTGCCTCCTCTGGTTTTTAGCTTGAATCTGGGTTGAATCACATTAGAGGTCTTCCCTGAGCGCAGAGGTCTACCGGGAACGTATCTCATGAGACGTTGTTTTATGTACTCTGGTGCTTTACCAAAGAGAGCCTTGTGGGCCACACAGAGACATTTGAATTGTACTCTATACATGACCGGTAGCCAGTGCAACTTTTGGAGCAGGGGGGTGGCGTGAGAGTTTCTAGACAGGGAGTGGATCAGCCTTGCGGCATCATTCTGTACTACCTGCAGCTTCCTCAACAGCTTCTGTGGCAAGCTGAGGTATAGTGCATTGCCGTAATCAAGTCTTGAAATGACTGTGGCAGATACAATCGATTGCAGGGTAGAGGCTGATAAGATGGGTACCAATTTCCGCAATTGCCTCAGTACACCCGTGCAAGAGCCAACCACGGCTGTGACTTGGGGAGCCATCAAGAGGTCTGCATCAATCCTCAGACCCAGACTTTTTACCACCCTACCAGGAGGGGGAGTGGAACCTAGCTCTGGGGGCCAGTATAGGTCACTTCAGGGGTTCCCTAGGTTACTGAGGACCAGCACCTCTGTTTTTTCGGCATTCACTTTCAACAGATTATGGGTCATCCAGTTGACCGTGAAGCTAAGCAGATTCCTCACTGATTCCTGGGCTTCAATGGTGTCTTCCAGCTGAACCAGTAGCTGGGTATCATCTGCGTAGTTAAAAACTTCGCAGTTCTGGCTCATAAGCTCCTCAACCAGCGGCTGCAGGTAGCTATTAAACAGCAGGGGGGATAGCGCTGACCCCTGGGGCACACCCCATGTTACATCACTAATCCCCGATAGCTGATCACCCAGCTGTACCCTTTGAGTACGACCTGATAGAAAAGACTCCAGCCACTTTAGCACTTGGCCTGTGATCCCTAGCTTCCCGATACGGTCCAGCAGGATGGTGTGGCTGACCGTGTCGAAAGCCGCCGACAGATCTAGGAGAATCAGGGCGCACGGCTGTTTATTGTCTGCCCTGACTCTCAGCTCGTCGGTGACCGCGGCCATTACTAGTTCCGTACTGTGTTGGGATCGGAACCCTGCTTGCCTGACGTGAAGGAGATGGTGTTCCTCCAGATAGCCGGCCAAAGTGCCTAGGACGTGCTTCTCCAAGAGCTTACTCAGGAAAGGAAGCTGCGAGATGGGCCTATAATTTTTCAAGGCCTTCGGGTCAGTGCCAACTTTTTTTAATAGTGGGGAGACCCTAGCTTCCTTCAACTGGACAGGAAGATACCCTGTTTCCAGTGAGTTATTAAGTAAACTCAACACCTGGGGCTGGATGCCTGGCAATGCCATTTTAAAAATTCTTGGGGGGCATGGGTCTATAGTGGAGCCAGATTTAGTCTGTCCAACAAGTTCCTCAAGGCGCGTGTCGTCGATAGGAGGAAAGATGCTTAACATCATGGGCGGCACCTGAGCCCCTAGCGTGGGCAAAGTGGGAGTGACTGAGCGTGCGTTGATATCAGTGATGATATCCTGTACTTACTGGAGGAAAAAAGTTTGGAATGAGTCACAGTCTGGCTGATCATTCATAGAGATTATCCCTTTCTGTTGCGTGAGCTCTCTTAGGATCACAAAGGTTTCTCGCTGTAAATTAGTTGCTTCTCTAAGTCTTCCCTCGTAGAAGGCTGACTTTCTCTCCAGAATGTCTGCCTTATATTTCGCCAGCAGAGTTTTAAAAGTTTCTGCCTCCGTTTGATCGTAATTAAATCTCCACCTTCTCTCAGCCTTCCGGAGAGCTTGCTTTTTCTCTTTCAATGAGGCGTCGAACCATGGTGCTCCCTTCTCTTTGGATCTGGTCCTCTCTATCTGCTCAGGAGCCAGTTGATCAAGAGCGGCGAGCAGCCAGGACATAAGCGCGGTGGCATCTTTATCTAAATTTATGCCACTCAGTGTGGGAGGGGCGGCTGAGGACAGGGCGGCTATTAAAGAGTCAGCCTCAACCTTATTCCAGAGCCGGACTTTCCTCCGTGCCTGATTAAATGCAGCCCGAACGGGGTCACCCGGAACCCAGCATCTGATCATAGAATGGTCCGACCAGATGCAGGGGCTGACCTCGGTAATGGCAGTATTAGGCATAGAAGACCATACCAGGTCTAGCATGTGGCCCCTCACGTGGGTGGGGCCCACCACGAGCTGTTGGAGGTTTAGCGCTGAAAGATTAGGTTCAAACTCCAACTCGGTGGGGTCTCTAGGTAGCTTGTCCCAGTGGTAGTTAAAATCCCCTAGCACCAGCAGGGATTTGTAACGCGAGACCAAATCCGTCAGCAGTTCAAAGAAACTGTCATTGAAATCCGGTGAGCTCTGCGGTGGACGATAAGCTACCAGTATTACAAAGCAGGAGGATTTAAGTGAAATTTTGATCCCCAACAACTCTGCTCCGGCGCAGTTTTCCGCTATGATCTGTTTCTCTGTCAGGCTCTTTTTAAACAGCCACACCCCCACCCCTACAGTCATTTGGGCGATTATGCCATACGGCATCGTACTCACGAGGTAGGGCAGCTAGAATGTCTGGCATAGATGCTGTGCCAAGCCAAGTCTCTGAGAGGGCGAGAATGTCAATTTCACCATCCACTAATAAGGAAAAGACATCTAGAAGATGTTTTTGCAGTGAGCGTGTGTTTAAAGTGGCGATATTCAGACCATGTGCCAGACAGGAATAGGAGGAGGGGTTAGACCGGGAGCTAGCAATTTTAGTTCGCAACAGAGCATTAGACAGTAAAACAGCCCGCGTTACCTCATCAAGACGAATGGTGTCAGTTTGTAATGCCCGGAGGGTTTCATGCGAATATGTGCGTATTTGGGCAGAATGTCTGGCCCCTAGGCCCGTCCTGGCCCGCCTCTGGCGCGCCTCCTGCGTGCTTGCATAGTAATGAACTTAAGTAGTATGTGGCTGTGGGCACTAGCAAAGACTAGACCGCTAACCCACAGAGCGTGGTGTCAGCGTCTCCACCCAAAATGGCGGCCGGGCGGCGAGGGGATCACCAAAGTGGTGAGAAATGCTTCCTTACAGTCCGAAAGTGCAAATAGTGCGAGGCTGGGGGGGGGCGAGGGGTCACACAATCAAAATTAAGAGCACATATATAATTTTAGAACAGTAATTCACAAAATTCCTAGCTGGCAAAAATACGATTAAAATACAATTAAAAAGGTGCTAATCTCCAGCAATGTGCAAGGCAGTGTGGTTGTGCAAGGTATCAGCAGCAAAGTGTTCTGAATCTAGGTTGGTCAAGCTACAACATATAAATGAGGTCACAAAGGGTAATGCACATTCTATGTGCATGGTCCTCTAATTATTCTCCATTTTTTGTTTGCTGAGAGCTATTCCTGAATGAAATCCCTTCTTATTATTGCAGGGAAATCCTTCACTTTTGCTGACTTTCCACTTTTTGTTCTAGGAGCATATTGTGCTTGATATGTGCAGTCGATATGGCTTGCTAAACAGTCTTTCCAACCGCCCTCCACCCCTCCCATTCCTATAAACTACGATGTGATTTTCCATTACATTTTCTCCCTAGCATTCTCAGCTGCAGAGCATTTGTGTCTTTGTGAAACAATATAAAACCTTATTTCTGATGAGTTTTTTTGTTAGACATATCCTATCCAAAACAAATGTGCAGCATATAAGCAACCAGGGCTCACACAAATACTGGTAATGACATTAATTTGTTGTTATATTTATAACAGTTATGTAATATTACATGCCCTCCACAAGATAAAGTGCATTCCAAAAGACGTAAATAGTTGTGTCGATAGTCAGCTCAGTAACCTCAAACCTTTGTGAGCCTATGCCTCTCAACTGGTATCTCACAGAACTGGGCAAACAAAACTAAAGACTGGAGAAAGGAATCTTCTATAGGATGTCAGGAAAAATACATTTATTTGCATATATTACAGGACCGCCTTTTTCATTTGAAGAAGGAAAGCAGGTGACCCACTGGAGGCAGGAGATAGCTCGAAAAACCACAGCCAAGGACCCTCTGGTTTAGATTTTTGGTTCAGGTGACTCAAGGATAGGTTTTTTGCGACAGACTCCAGTCCAGGGTTGAAACTGTTTTAAGTAACTGAAATAGTTTTTGGGTGGTATTGATTACCAAATACTAATTGGTGTACATTTTAAAATACCATGCATGACTCACTATACAGAAAGAAACTACGTAAATTTGAAGAAATTAAATACTCCCGTTTCTGCTGCCACAATCTACAATATCTCCTTGTTTCATGGCTGAATACTGGAAAGAGTTGTTGGAACTGAATATTTATTTTCTGTGGAACTGAAATCAGCGTTTTAGGAATCCCCTCCTCCCTTCAAATGTGTAAAGTGCCTTGGGATCTGAAGAGACATTCCACAAGATGTAAGTTAATTTTTTAATTAAGGTAGATATGCTATCAATATTTTATAATAATTTGAAACGCAGAGAAATGTAATTCCGTGAGGACTGGCATAATGAGAAAATATTACATGAAAAGGCCTGAGCAGCTTCATATTTGCATTTCTTTCAATCTTTAGCCTAGTGCAGAATTGCCTGCCAGATACCTGAAACAGTGAACCCTTTATAAATACAGTTTCTAGGCTTGCCCTACCAAAGAACTTTCACCTGAAGACTAAAACTCTAATAGAAAAAAACTTTCAAGAGATCAACCTGCAACCTCTGCTTGGCCCCGTGCAGGTACAATTCAGTGACCTAGGCACAGTGAGATGTCTTGTTCCCAATCAATGTAATGAAATACATTTGTTTATTTATCTCTATATTGTATTTCCCATACCATGATGTTGGAAACGTTTTGAAATACTTAATGGGTAGTTATATATTACAGTCTAATATTAAAATGAAGTATTTCTGGTGTCACCAGAACCAGAGATAGCTATCAGAAAATGTATCAGAACCCCAAGATATATGTACAACTATATCCATACTAATATTATAAAGAGAGAGCCCAATCCTTTGAGGCGGGTAATCTCAGTAACCACAGCTCCAATCACAACACCCAATACAGCGTTGGAAAGAGCAGTTGCATCAGAAGGACATAGGCTATGCAGATGGATAAAAAAAAATATTTAAAAAATTGCAAAAAACTACATCATCCAGAAGGCCGAGGGCCAAAATAACATCAAACAGGAAATGATGTAATAATGTGACTCACAATATTGAGACTGAGAGCCTGGAGCCAAATTGATCGTGAACAAGGGATATACTATCCCGAAACGCGTAGATTTGTGCCTGCCTGCTTGAGAAATCCATGCTGTGAGGATTAAATAAAAAAGCACATAAGTGAAGACAAACGCGAGTTTGTCCCGTTTTTCTCTCAGCTGGGGGAATTGGTTGTGGATTTAAATGCGGCGTGGTTCTGCCGCGGGGTTTTACGAACCGGCAAGAGAGCGCTGCAAATTCTGGCGAAAAGGAACCGAGGGGTATCAATATATATATATATATATATATATATATATATATATATATTTATCCATATCCATACTAATAATATAAAGAGAGAGCCCAAAGCTTTGAGGCGGGTTATCTCAGTAACCACAGCACCAATCACAACACCCAATACAGCGTTGGAAAGGGCAGTTGCAGCAGAAGGACATAGGCTATGCAGACAGCCACTATATACATTTAAAAGGTAAAAGAACCGTGCCAGCAAAGTAGTCCCTTGTGGGAGTGTCTGCGTTCTGCTGTGGGCGTGTGCTGGAGGCATGACAAACGCTGGGGGCGTGTGGTACGTTCCGCCCTTCATGCCATGGGAGTCGTGATTGTGCTGCATCAAGGGGCACGGTGGGGGCCTGACATGCTGGGGCTGTGACAAACGTTGTGGGCGTGTGTCCGCGCTGTGGTCGTGTGTCCGCCTTTCATGCCATGTGAATCGCCAATTACGCAATTGCGCCACATCAAGGGGCACCCTGGGGGCGTGACAAACACTGGGGGCGTGTGCTACGTTCCGCACTTCATGCCATCTGGGTCGTACATTAATCAGAACGTCTGCTGTGCCCGTGTGCTGGGGGTGTCACAAAGGCTTTCACCTCGAAGTGTGGTAAGTAACCATTCGCAAGACTCCCTTGGGGGACTGCCCGTTGTCTCACACATCTGGGGGTGCCGAATGCAGTGTGTGCCTTGGCCTGGGTGCATCTGAAAGGGCCAAACACAGTGTGTGGCTTGGCCTGGGTGTGTCTAAATAGCACTCGGGCCGAAGAGCGTCGGTGTGGGTCATAAAAAACATAAGAACAGCGGGAAACAATCATTCAAGACTGACACAATTCTAATTGTTAGACGGTCGCCGCTGACCCTCAAGCGGGGGCACATGCGACTGAGCGTGTCTGCAGGGACAATTACTGAAGCCTCTAATGCGCGCTGTTACTGAACTATCACATTAAACCAAATTACACACGCCTGCTAACATCAGCCAGGGCTGTAGCTGGGCTCAGGCGGCGGATCACTACACTAATTACATGCACCTGCTAACATGAACCAGGGCTGCAGCTGGGCCTCAAGCGGGGGGACACGTGCCTGCTAACATCAACCAGGGCTGCAACTGGGCCTCAAGCGGGGGGAACACGCGAATGACCGTATCTGAGTACACACATTACACACATTCTATTTCATACCCGGACAACGTCGGGACGGGCTGCTAGTGAATGTATATATGTGTAACTATATGTATGTATGTATGTATGTATGTATATATATATATATATATTCACTGAAAAAAACATAGGTTTCAGGCAAGTTATAGTTAGAAATTAGCATTTAAAAAACTTTAGAAATTCACTGAAAATACCATAGGTTTTAGGGAAAGTTATACTTAGCTGGACATTTCACTCATACAAAACCATATAAATTCCCCATTTACAGTTAGTTCAGCTAACTATAAATCGCGCCCCCGCAATGCACAGCTGTTGACATTACATATTACATCACTCATGACATGGTCAGTGACATCACTGTTGACATCACTGATGACTCCTCAAATGACATCACTGATGACATCACTGATGACATCATCCATGTGATAAATTGATGCATCTTCTCACATCCTAATATAACCTTTCATACTCCCACTCTAAATTACAGACTGCCATTCTCAAAACCATAGACACTCCAACACCATGCAACTCTGTGGCACTTACTGGACGTACCTGGTGGGTTAGTTGGCCCCCAGGGACCCTCAGGATTGAAGGGGACTTAATTGCTCAACTTAAAACGCGCCCCCGGGACTTGGCCCACCCGGGGCTAATTAATAACGAAGCACTGGTACCCACGCTTCTTTTTTTTAATTTTTGCGGCCGGATCCGCGGATGTTTATTTTTTCTCTTTTCTTGTGCCTCGGTTCAGGCTGTAGCTGTGTCCAAAGTTTCCTATGGGAATTAACATGGAGAAAACACATTTTGGGACCCCCCTTTTTTCTCGGCCCCTTCTTGCCGAATCACCCCGAAACTTTCAAGATAGGGGGGGATGGAGCACCCCACTACTTTTGAAGATTCGTGAAGATTCGTCAACCAGCACAAAAGTTATTGGGAAAAGAAAAAATGCTTTTTGAATAGAAAGAAGGTCCTAACTATAACTATCTACTGGCCACCGCCAGTAGGTAAATTATATATATATATATATAAATGGTATCTTCCTGGACCTGCAATATACAGACTGTGGCAGATACTCACCTGTGGTGTGGCGACTCCTTTACAGGCAACCTTCGTTTGGTATGTTTGGCGGCCTGCCTGAGCCACGGAGAAGCCCCGGTGTTCTCAGTAGCACTCCAGCAGCTACATGAATCACCGCCGCTGCATATGGGACAGGGAGCCGGTTTTGTGCAGAGAAAACGTGCCAGAGATGGTTCTTTTCCGCGCACCACTAACCCACTGTGGTAACACTGTTTTGAATTGAGACACAGCAAGGTTAGCTCACTGGAGCAAGAGTCAGCACTACGACGTCCTGCAGGCCACGGGCGTGGCCACGCCCATTGGGGCGGGACTGTGTTCATCTGATAAGAAGCGCTAAGAAATGCAACAGCTGTGTTTATATTTTCAGAGCCTTTAAAAAAGTGTTATAGACACGAAACGCATCAGGCGCTGTCTGGATTTATTGAGTGCTCTGCGGCATGGTATCTTCCTGGACCTGCAATAAACAGTCTGTGGCAGATACTCACCTTTGGTGTGGCGACTCCTTTACAGGCAACCTTCGTTTGGTTCTTTTCCGCGCACCACTTACCCACTGTGGTAACACTGTTTTGAATTGAGACACAGCAAGTTTAGCTCACTGGAGCAAGAATCAGCATTACGACGTCCAGCATACCACGGTAACACTCCGAATGCTATGACGAGCACCGACAGGAGAGTAACGGACACTTCAAACGCTGGCTGCTGGTACAATGTAAAGTGCTTTATTCTTTTATCAGTGCAATTCGTAAGACGCGTTTCGGCGATCCCAGTCACTTTGCTCACAGAAACGCCATTGTGATTTACAAAAGGTATTTAAAACCCACACAGAAAGTCATGTGATGTGCCGACACCCAACTAATAATGAACATAGAAAAAATCCTATTTAAAGTTCACTATAGGGCACTGGCTAAGTACAAAGCTGAGCATATTGTGAGTGTGGCAGCAGTAATAAAGTAAATAATGGTGCAAATACTCTGCGACTCAATTCAATATCGTCTACATAACATATTATTAATATAAATATATAAATAACAGTATAAATACTCAAAATCATTACAATAAATATATATATATACATATATGTTTCATGCCTTGGTAGCATTTCATCAGGGACTAATGGCAGTGGGTTATCAGCCATCGTACTTCTTTAATAAAATCTTTTCGCAGTTCTAAAATGCCATTAGTCCCTGATGAAATGCTACCAAGGCATGAAACGCGTCGAACAATTTGGACAATTTCAGTGGCAGCAGTTTGCTTTCCTGGTGTCGGCAACTTTTGAATACGTATTGGATATATACCTACCTGTTGTGGGCTCTTCCATTGTGGGCGAATTGTTTGGTGAAGTTGTAGCAGCCGAGCCTAGGCCGCGGAAGGAGCCCCGCTGTCCCAGAACAGACCTGCAGTCGTGCAAGAGGTGCGACGGCAAAAAGGCACAGGAGCCAAATTTGAAAGTTACAAGATGCCGAACTAGCACAGTGACTGGATGCCACAACCCACTTGGGAAAAGATTTTATTAAAGAACTACGATGGCTGATAACCCACTGGGGTAAGAAACTAAACACCGCAAATACCAGAATGTCACGGGCGCGGCGACGCCCCAAGAGGCGGGAACTAATTGTTAATCAGGTGTTTAAAAATGCTTCAGCCGTCTTGCAGTTCTAAAATGCCATTAGTCCCTGATGAAATGCTACCAAGGCATGAAACGCGTCGGACAATTTGGCCAATTTCAGTGGCAGCAGTTTGCTTTCCTAGTGTCGGTAACTTTTGAATAAACGTATTGGAGATATACCTACCTGTTGTGGGCTCTTCCATTGTGGGAGAATTGTTTGGTGAAGTTGTAGCGGCCGAGCCTAGGCCGCGGAAGGAGCCCCGCTGTCCCAGAACAGACCTACAGTTGTGAAAGAGGTGCGACGGCAAAAAGGAACAGGAGCCAAATTTGAAAGTTACAAGATGCCGAACTAGCACAGTGACTGGATGCCGCAACCCACTTGGGAAAAGATTTTATTAAAGAACTACGATGGCTGATAACCCACTGGGGTAAAAAACTAAACATCGCAAATACCAGAATGTCACGGGCACGGCGACGCCCCAAGAGGCGGGAACTAATTGTTCATCAGGTGTTTAAAAATGCTTTAGCCGTCTTGCAGTTCTAAAATGCCATTAGTCCCTGATGAAATGCTACCAAGGCATGAAACGCGTCGGACAATTTGGACAATTTCAGTGGCAGCAGTTTGCTTTCCTGGTGTCGACAACTTTTGAATAAACGTATTGGAGATATGCCTACCTGTTGTGGGCTCTTCCATTGTGGGCGAATTGTTTGGTGAATATATCTATATATATATATATATCCAAAGAGCAGTTGCCTGCAGATGAAGGAGCCCACAGAGATGTTAAAAATCAGCCTTCTTTATTCATGGGGTGAAAACACAGCACAGCAAAAGGAAACTGTTCATGGGGTGGGCTCTCATTAGGAATGACACCTTGGCGATTTGTAAGGCACCTGTGAGTCATAAGTCCCACCCACAGGGCATCGCCACCGGGTGGCTTTCTGGTTCTTGTGGTGCCCCAGTCCAATTTCAGTGAGTTGCCAAGTCTGTCATCCTTCATAATTAGACACCAAGTGGGTTGCGGAAACAGGGCTCCTGCAGTCTGTGTTCATAACTTCCCCCATAGGCAACATCTCTCCCAAAGCCGACTCGAAATTAACCGTTTCAGCAGGGCTGCACAGCGTGCAGCAGGGCTCACAACGCGGCTCAGGCGGTGCCGCAAACAATCCAAAGAGCACTGCAGATGAAGGAGCCCACAGAGATGTTAAAAATCAGCCTTCTTTATTCATGGGGTGAAAACACAGCACAGCAAAAGGAAACTGTTGCCAGCAAATGATGTCCTTTCCGAAGCGTTTCGTGCTATCCACACTTCTTCATGGCATGGGCTTTCATTAGGAATGACACCATGGCGATTTGTAAGGCACCTATGAGTCATAAGTCCCGCCCACAGGGCGTCGCCGTCACGTGGCTTTCTGGTTCTTGTGGTGCCCCAGTCCAACTTCAGTGAGTTGCCAAGTCTGTCATCCTTCATCATTAGACACCAAGTGGGTTGCGGAAACAGGGCTCCTGCAGTCCGTGTTCATAACTTCCCCCATAGGCAACATCTCTCCCAAAGTCGACTCGAAATTAACCGTTTCAGCAGGGCTGCACATCGTGCAGCAGGGCTCACAACGCGGCTCAGGCGGTGCCACAAACAATCCAAAGAGCAGTTGCCTGCAGATGAAGGAGCGCACAGAGATGTTAAAAATCAGCCTTCTTTATTCATGGGGTGAAAACACAGCACAGCAAAAGGAAACTGTTGCCAGCAAATGAAGTCCTTTCCAACGCGTTTCGTGCTATCCGCACTTCTTCATGGGATGGGCTTTCATTAGGAATGACACCGTGGCGATTTGTAAGGCACCTGTGAGTCATAAGTCCCGCCCACAGGGCGTCGCCGCCGCGTGGCTTTCTGATTCGTGTGGTGCCCCAGTCCAACTTCAGTGAGTTGCCAAGTCTGTCATCCTTCATAATTAAACACCAAGTGGGTTGCGGAAACAGGGCTCATGCAGTCCGTGTTCATAGCTTCCCCCATAGGCAACATCTCTCCCAAAGCCGACTCGAAAATATCCATTTCAGCAGGGCTGCACAGCGTGCAGCAGGGCTCACAACGCGGCTCAGGCGTTGCCGCAAACAATCCAAAGAGCAGTTGCCTGCAGATGAAGGAGCCCACAGAGATGTTAAAAATCAGCCTTCTTTATTCATGGGGTGAAAACACAGCACAGCAAAAGGAAACTGTTGCCAGCAAATGAAGTCCTCTCCGATGCATTTCTTGCTATCCGCACTTCTTCATCGGATGGGCTTTCATTAGGAATGACACCTTGGCGATTTGTAAGGCACCTGTGAGTCATAAGTCCCGCCCACAGGGCGTCGCCGCCGCGTGGCTTTCTGGTTCTTGTGGTTCCCCAGTCCAACTTCAGTGAGTTGCCAAGTCTGTCATCCTTCATAATTAGACACCAAGTGGGATGCGGAAACAGGGCTCCTGCAGTCCGTGTTCATAACTTCCCCCATAGGCAACATCTCTCCCAAAGCCGACTCGAAATTAACCGTTTCAGCACGGCTGCACAGCGTGCAGCAGGGCTCACAACGCGGCTCAGGCGGTGCCGCAAACAATCCAAAGAGAAGTTGCCTGCAGATGAAGGAGCCCACAGAGATGTTAAAAATCAGTCTTCTTTATTCATGGGGTGAAAACACAGCACAGCAAAAGGAAACTGTTGCCAGCAAATGAAGTCCTTTTCGACGCGTTTCGTGCTATCCGCACTTCTTCATGGGATGGGCTTTTCATTAGGAATGACACCTTGGCGATTTGTAAGGCACCTGTGAGTCATAAGTCCCGCCCACAGGGCGTTGCCGCTGCGTGGCTTTCTCGTTTCTGTGGTGCCCCAGTCCAACTTCAGTGAGTTGCCAACTCTGTCATCCTTCATAATTAGTCACCAAGTGGGTTGCAGAAACAGGGCTCCTGCAGTCCGTGTTCATAACTTCCCCCATAGGCAACATCTCTCCCAAAGCCGACTCGAAATTAACCGTTTCAGCAGGGCTGCACAGCGTGCAGCAGGGCTCACAACGCGGCTCAGGTGGTGCCGCAAACAATCCAAAGAGCAGTTGCCTGCAGATGAAGGAGCCCACAGAGATGTTAAAAATCAGCTTTCTTTATTCATGGGGTGAAAACACAGCACAGCAAAAGGAAACTGTTGCCAGCAAATGAAGTCCTTTCCGACGCGTTTTGTGCTATCCGCACTTCTTCATCGGATGGGCTTTCATTAGGAATGACACCTTGGTGATTTGTAAGGCACCTGTGAGTCATAAGGACCGCCCACAGAGCGTCGCCGCCGCGTGGTTTTCTGGTTCTTGTGGTGCCCCAGTCCAACTTCAGTGAGTTGCCAAGTCTGTCATCCTTCATAATTAGACACCAAGTGGGTTGCGGAAACAGGGCTCCTGCAGTCCGTGTTCATAACTTCCCCCATAGGCAGCATCTCTCCCAAAGCCGACTCGAAATGAACCGTTTCAGCAGGGCTGCACAGTGTGCAGCGGGGCTCACAACGCGGCTCAGGCGGTGCCGCAAACAATCCAAAGAGCAGTTGCCTGCAGATGAAGGAGCCCACAGGACTCGTTCTCTCCCAATCACTCTCCTGCGCTCCAGCCGGACTTGCCGAGAAACGGGAAACGGACACCCATGAGTTTCGTGGTTAAACAGGTCTTAGTTTTATTTCACCACCACCGTCAGACACGTTTCGAATACAAAGTATCCTTGTTCACTGGCGGAAACGCAGTCCGCTTTCAATTTTTATACTGTGTTTTTTTGTGTTAGTGATACTTCCACCCCGTCACGTGATACAAAGAACATGGAAAAAACACTTCACTTTTTGCCAAATAATGTGGTTAATGTGCACGAATGGACACATTAAAATACATCTCTGAAAATGTTGCAAAAGACATCTAGTATATTTGTAATTAATAAAGTGCTTAAATGTAACCCATGTTATTAAAAATGGGTAAGTGATATCATGAATGGCTCAAACTACTATGTCAGATTGGTTAAACATTAAAACCAATAATATTATAAATATATAAATATACTTAAATAAATATGATAATATCACCATGAATAACTATTTCTTGTATATAATACGATAACATTCATGTCAAAACGCCATTATTCACTCAGTTCATTTTTATACCATAAGTAAACTGTATCCTGGAATAAATTCCTCTTAGTCTAATTGGCGTATTTCCCAATAGATATCCTTATAGATGTGCAACTGATGCAGAGAGTTGGCAGCAAGTGTATGCCAAATGTCTAGTTACCACATAAAATGTTTGCTTGTAAAGTGCATTGCAAACAGTACCATGAATTGTGCAAAATGTGCAAATAGTGTAAGTATGTGCTATAGGGTTTTAAAAGATATACACATCAAACAGATAATGTGTATATTAAAATGTGAAGTTAAAAACAACAGAGTCTTGGGAAATCGGGAAAAATTCAAATTTAAAATTTTTAAATTTACAGCAGATAAAATGAAAGGTTGTCGACTCAATGCAAGCCTCAGTTCATACGACATATGTATTGTGATTGTGCAGGGTCAGTATTTGCAAAAAAAAAAAAAATTATATATATATATATATATATATATATATATATATATATATATATATATATATATCTCGAGCAAAACTCTTTGACTCCGTAATTCCTTTCACAGGTTACAATGAAGAGCACGGACCACAGCAGTTGCAATACCTTCAGTTTATTTCCGTTCATAGGTACAAGGCAGATGGGGCAGCCATGACGCGTTTCGTCCCTAGCTTGGGACTTGATCACATGACGCCAAACCACCTATAACATTCATTTAAATAGCAATCCACTTTTTGTACTTTTTGTACTTTTTTAATGTTTTTGAAAAAAAATTCTCATTTAAACAAGCAAATGAGGTCTTTTATTTGTGCAAAACCCACACCTTTTAAAGTGACAGTAACAGTGCTCGCTATTCTCCAGTGATTTGTATCTGCCATATACAAACAAAAAGTCAACCATTCAATCATATGTGGATGTATGTGAAGACATGTATTTAACTTGGAGGGAATTGTAAAAACATGAACCCTTATTGTTTAGCCAATTATAACAAAAATATGTAGGCATAAATGCTTTGGCACATCGACACTGTGTGTACCCTTAGTGGCTTTGTGTTCGCCTGGTAACAGTTCAATTCACCTATTCAAATGTAAAGATAAATAAATACATTTTAATATCTTAAATAAATAAATAAATAGGTAAATATAACCATATCAATATGCTAAAATCGTACAAATGTCTAAATACATAGGCACTTAGAGGACTGAATAAGAGTCAGTTAAATACTGAATACCTCCTACAATTCTTTGTGACAATTCATGTTTTGGAATTACAATAAAGACCAAACCATTACTTTATTTCTATGACTGAACTAGATGTCTGCGTTGTCTAATTTGGGTTCTTTATATTTAATTTAATCACTCCTCCAATACATTGATGGTCAAAATAACACCCCCAATGGTATCTGATGGCATTACTTTAAAACACAACTGGATTGGACTATACAAAATAAGTGTATGTGACTACATCTATAAAAAAAACTTTTGTTTTTAAGCAAAAGTAAAAAAGTGCAAAAATATGAAATATAGAAATCTAAGATGGTTAAAAAGAGCGAATTTTAAAAGAACTAGTGGGAGGCTGCCATGTTAAAAAAAATATATATACAAAAAATCTTATCTAAACAGTACTAAATATCACAGTGTAGTATCCCAATTGACCCATATGGTCAATACAGTTTAAGGGGGTAACCTGGAAATTCACGATGTAAGTGTCAGTACAGCTTGTTGGGTGAGATTATCATAATTTCAAATTACATCAGTAATATTGCCATTAATGGAGTTTAAACATCCCTCATGTTTTATAGGCTAGCATGGAGTTCCTCAGAGCTGTTGAAGCCATTCGGATGTTTACTGTCGAGGCTCAGTATGTAGTGCATTTCCAGAAATCTAAGACTCCTCTCTCTGTTGCCACCATGTTTTTTTCTTGGAACAGAGTCAATGAGGAAATATTTAATGTCTTTGGGATTGCCATCATGATATTCATGGAAATGCCTGGCCACCGGGTATGACTGATCGTGGTTTTTAATGGCTCTAATGTGTTGGAGTACCCTCTTGTGTCCTGGTAAGATGGTACTACCTATGTATCGCAGTCCACACGGGCACTCCAACACATAGACCACATGGGCAGTTTTACAGTTAAGTGCTTTTGTAATTTGCCTATTTGGCCCTTCAAATGGTGTTGGGAATTCAGTTGTATACACACCATGCTGACAGGCTTTGCACACCTTGCACTTATAAAACCCCTTCCTTTGTGCAAGCCAAGAGCCCTTGGTTTGCGGTCCACCTGGGTCATTTTCTATGAGGGCATCTTTCATTGATGCCCCCCTCCTGTATGTTATCATTGGGTTTTTGGGAACGGTCATACCAATAATTGGATCCTGTTTATCAAAATGCCAATTTCTTTTGATAATTTTTCTCACCGCGAGATGTTCCTTGTTATAGTCCAAAATGAATCTGAACACGTTAGGGATTTCATTTTGGGTACTCTGGGTCTTGTCTGCCCCAAATAGCTGGTTCCTATCCACCCAGTTGCATTTGTTGAGGGCCTTCTTAAGACATTGTTTAGTATAACCATGTTCCTTGAATCTTGCAATGAACTCGCCCTGCGCTATTTGTAGTGTATCTTTGTTGCTACAAATTCTTTTTATGCGCAGTACCTCGCCATAGGGAATGCTTTGCACAAGGTGATTGGGGTGGGCACTGCTGGCGTGCAAGATAGCATTGCCAGCCGTGGGTTTACAATGAAGTCTAGTTACTAGCTTCCCCTGGTCAATATAAATGTCCACATCCATGAACGTAACCGTGGAACGACTCATGGTGGTAGTGAAATGTAGATTTAGATCATTCTGATTCAGTGATTCAATAAAATCATTTGCATCACTTTCACTGCCATCCCAAACTAGAAAGAGGTTGTCTATATACCTCCACCAAATTTTAACATGTCTGTTAAATATGTCCGAGTGTTTTGCCATGAGGACCTGCTCCTCCCACCAACCCATGTGTAAACACGCGTACCTGGGGAAGAAGCTGGCCCCCATGGTTACACCTCTCAACTGTTGGTACATCACATCCTGAAACAAAAATATATTGTTGTTAAGACATAGTTCAACCATACTAACAAGCATTTTGCTATGTTCCTCATAATGTGGCCCTTTCCTTGCTAGAAAGTATTTCAAGGCCCGTAACCCATCACTGTGCTTAATAGACGTGTATAGTGATGTTACATCCAAGGCAATCAATAAATATTCGTCATTCCATACAAAGTCCTTAATTTTGGATAGAAAATCCCCCGTGTCTTTGATATATGAGGGCAGGTTTGAAACAAATTCCTGCAGGAAAACATCCACATAAATAGAAGTGTTTTCAAAGATGCTATTCTTGGCCGAAATAATTGGCCTACCTGGTGGATTTACTGAATCTTTATGCACCTTGGGTATGAAATATAAGATTGGAATAGTTGGACTTTGATTCCACAAATACTTAAATTGTTAACATGCCCTTCTTTCGCCAGGCCATAAGTTTCATTCGGAATGCAGCATGTATGGTATTCCATGTCACTTTGTTACATTTGCCATAGCATAGTTCATCACTGAGTTGTTTCATTCCTTCCTCTAAATAGTCTTTTCTCCTCCACAAGACAACATTACCGCCTTTGTCGGCATTGCGCACTACAATTTCCTTGTTGTTTTTAATTTTTGTCATCAATTGATAATATTGTAGTGCTTTTTTGTTCTTGTTATGTTTATTTTCCAATTTCTCTGGCCTATTCCTACATTGTATATAAAACCTTCACCACCTTGTATATATTGTACACTTCTTGAGCACTGAGCACCTGTGTCACATGATCACTCTTTATGTAAATATTTACTTTATGTTGACAGCCTCCGATTATTGTAACTGTGATTATCTATGAATGAATTAATTCTGATAAACAAAAACAGTACAAAGTATCCAGATTTCTGTTTCAATTCTTTATTAAATAAGTGTTCTACTTTCCATGTGGTTCTGGTTTAGCCTGCGTGATTCAGGCATTCGTGATTTAGGAGGTAGTTGTTTAATCATACAACCTTCCCAGCAGTATGGCGGTATGATTAAACAATTACCTTCTATCTCACGAATGCCTGAATCACACAGGCTAAACCACGACCAAAGCAAAACCACTGCGTTTTTACCATGACTTAAGAAACAACAAAAATTATACCTTTAACATATGAAACTAAGCAAGCACTACATATCAAACACTGCAAGATGTAACCACAATAAATATGAAAAAAGCACTCAAAAATAATTGCATTTAAAGACCAATTTCCTTGCAAAGTCTTTTTAACAGTCTTGATATTCAGCATCTGATGAACATTTCAAAGACATGTCGAAGAACTTACAGAGTGAAAATAATTTATATATTTTTTTATTAACACCTAGGCCTTTAAAAAGGTACCTGAGTATTAAATTACTTTTGCACCCATTACCCCTATATTCCAAACATCCCGCCCCATTGCAATAATTACATTAACTATTTCATCATTATTTAATAAATTAAATAATGCTTATATTGATCAAAACATTTTTAACAAAGCACAATATATAATATGTAAATTTAACTTACCCAAAAAATTGTGGTTCAATCAGGTCATTGTAAAGTCTTGGTAGTTATAAATGCATTAGTGGTTAAGGAACTTGTGATTCAGGTTCAGGTCATTGTTTAGGAATCGTGGTTCAGGTCCCTCATTGTAAAAGATTAGTTGCAAAGGCTGTTTCCTGTTGGAAAGCAAATTACATTTGTAGTCCAATAGATTGTTTAAAGAAAGATACAATTCAAAAAACCTATCAGTCTCCTTGATTTACCAACCGGCAATTCCTACTATTCTCAGCTGCTTTAAGATTTGGTTGTTACTTTCTTATTCTCCTCAATTACTCTTTCTGAAATAAACTATAAGGAATGAGGGACATATCAAAAACATATATTTAAGAATATATATAAGAATATAGATACGAAGGAGGCAGAGGTGAAAGAAACAACAGAGGGCATAATCGAGAATATAGAACCTAAAATACTCAATCAGATTGTTATTTAGTTGTTAAAAAGATTTTTCTAAAAAGGAATTTTCCATGACTTAAATCAATTAGATGTTCTTATTCTCCCAGATGTATATATAATTCAACATCAAGATTGTGTCCAAATGGAAATTCCGTTCCAAGTGCTATGATTAATCGTGATTCTGAAAGTCTTAAATTTAAAGTTCTGTAACCTCCTCTTTTCTTCACTCTTATGATGTTCCGAGAAGTGAATTGCAATCAGATAGGAAAAATCATGATTCTTTATTGCACATAGATGTTGGAGGATTCTCAGCTTTAATTTATTAATCAAGCTCCCTCCATACTGCTTCCCACAGGGACATCCCAACACGTATACTGCAAATTTATATTCACAAGTACTGTGTTCCATGATCTTTTCAAATTTTCTAGTTCGAAGATTGTAGGATTGTGTGTTTTAGTCTTGTTCACATCCACAACATTTGGAAAATTTCTAGAATCCTGGTATACTTAACCAAGAGGAAGTTGATGGTTTCTTTGTAGTAAGATGGCTTTTTGTGAGTATATCCCCTAAAGAGGCAGCTTTCTTGTAAGTTATACTTGGTTGTTTTGTGAGTAATGTCTTCAAAGTTTCATCCAACATGAGAATTCTTCAATTTCGCTGCAGGATTGCTCTCAATTCTTTATTTTCTTTATCAAAATCCATGATCAAATGAGTTTTATCTTCTTTTTCTTTTTTCACACTTCCTGCATGAGTTGTTAGTAGTTCCTCTCTTGGCCGTTGCTTAACTGTTTCCTTTCCAGTTGTTAACACTTCGAAGAAGTAACCTCTTGCAAGAAACTGATTGCTGATTTTTTCTAGCTGTTTCTCCATATCTGTTGTTTCCGAACAATTCCTTTTGGCCCTTAGCATTTCACCACACTGTATGCTCCAAATTAATTTTATGGGATGTCCACTATTGGCATGGAGAATTCTATTGCTTGAAGTTGGTTTCTGATGCATCTTTGTGCAGAGTTTCCAGTTCTTTACAAAAACTTCCACATCTAGGAAGGTGACACATTTTTTACTGATAGTGAATATAATGAACAAGTCATATTTATTGTTGCAAGAGTGTATGTAATTCTCAAATTTAATGAGTCTCCCTCCCATATGACAAAGAGATTATCAATAAATCTTGTCCACAATATGATGTTTTGGTTGTCTTCCTTCCATTCAACTTCAGCCTCCCAGAATCCCATCAGGAGATTAGTGTAAGTAGGAGAAAAAGCGGTCTCCTGTTTTTGAAAAGAAAAGTAGTAAGAGTTAAACAAAATGTTAGCATGTCTAATAACATCTCTGAATGTTCTGAAAACGAATAGATCTTGCTTTCAGGAAATGCTTTACGGCCCATATTCCATCCTCATGTAGGATTTACATATTTAGTGATGTCACATCAAAAGTTGCCCTCACATAATTTTCTCTCCATGGGATATCGTTAATCTTCTTAAGAAAATCCATCATATCATGTAGGTAAGATGGTAAGGAAGCAACATATTCCATTTAAAAAAGTAAATGAATTTTGAAGTTTTCTCCAAGAGGGAACCAATCAACCTAACTATCAGTCTACCTCGTGATTTAGTTAATGACGTAGGTACTTTTGGTAGAATGTATATGGTTGGAACAATGGGATGCTCAACTTTCAAAAACATTAAATTCTGAATCGTTCCATTTCTGTAATTTATGATAGAACTCTTGGGCAATGTTTTCCATAGGATTACTTTTGAGTTTTTTTATAATGATCTTCATTTTCTAGTTATCTATTAGCTTTTATCAGATAGTCCACATAATCCTGAACAACAATGTTACCACCTTAATCTGACGCCTTGATGACTATGTAAAAGTCTTATTTTAGTTTTCTCATTGCTTTTATATTTTCCTTGAGTCAGGTTCATTGATTTTTTATGTTTTAATTGTGAAGTTTTTTCGATTATTTGGTTTATATCTTGTATCATAATCTCTTGCAAGAGGTTGATTTTTTTCCCTGGTGTTAATTGTGGGCAGAAGGTGATTGCATTTTTAATCCACTATCTCCTTCCTTCCATGATACAAGACCCATATCATGACAAAAATGTTTGTCTGATTCTGGAAGTTGTCTCACCTCTTTAGTATCCCTTTCTGGTCCTTTCTCAAGGGATATAAGATTTTAGAGATGGTATATCATTTAAATGTATCGTTGATGTCTCTATAGTAGTTATAGATTTCCTCCACTGACCAATGGGTTGCTCTCAAAATGTTGTGTCAACTTAAGTTTTCAGCAAAATTTGTACAAGTCAATATGTAGATTGGGTAGATTGATGTCATTGTCCGGGCAGAAAGAGAGTCCTTTATTCAGCAATTTTATTTGATTCAGGCTGAGAATTTTGGAGATGTTAATCACCAGGTTTTATTAATTTTGCTATTTCTTTCCACTTCCTTGTTTGGGTTTTCCTTCATGTTCTACTTCTTCTGTTTTTGCCTTGCCCTCTCTCTGGAACAGTTCCTCTTCCCCTTCCTTCTTGTCACGTAGTCATTTAGACTAGTCGCAACACCCCGGAAAATACAAATTGTAAATGTTGGAATCCTCACCTGCTGAGCTTATGTCTGAACTATAAAATGCTCCCGATGTTTCATAACCAGTACATTTGTCCATTGCAACTCTATTTCTGAAAGCATCAAACTTCCTAGCAAATGTATACATTTGTCCACTAATATAGTTTATATGATCCCTATTAAATGTATTCCCTTTTCTTTTCTCTACTTAAATTTCCTGCTTGTTAATCTTTTTCTTCATTGCTTTCAGCACTTCCTTGATTTCTTCATTTGCAGTGTGTTTCTCAAGTTCTTGTTCAAAACCTTAATTTTCACAATTACTTTTTCCAGTTTTCTTTCAGCGTGTATATTGAAGGTTTTCATGAGTTTGAAAGAACATTCATTTGTATTAGTTTGCCATTACGTAATTAAATCTTCATCTAGATCAGTTAGGGTTGCCATTATTAGGATCCTAATTCTCTTGACACTCTCTTCTATTCAACATACTTTAGGAGCGTGGTCATTTCCCACCATTTATTAACATCAACTATTTGGCTACGCTCCAATTCTCTAATAATGGTAGTCACTGTTCGCCTTCTTCCTTGTCCATGTACATCTTTGGTACTTATACTTGTTGAAGATTTTGGTCATCATTTAGCAATTCACATGCTCTCTGCTGCCATATTGTCAGTCTGTGAAAACCCTTTTATTGTACAAAGGTGCATATATATATAAAATAAAATAAAGAAATGCACACACACTGGAGTGACCACTATTTTTTGGTTATCCAATACAAATAAGAATATGTACACACAAATGAAGCTATTGTTTGAACAACACTATCTTCTTGTTTAATGGCAACTTATATAAACAGACCCTCGCTGCTGCCATGGTACTTTCTTTCACTCCTTTCGCTTTTTCAAACTTGTTCCTCGGAGCAAGGGAAGAAGAGATCAGTAAGGACAGCAACAACACTGAGAATTTCAAAAGGGTGGTTCTATGGCTCCGATACATGGATGACTTGTTTTTAATTTGGAAGGGTACTGAAAAGGAAGCAGTTGATTTCATCATGTAGAATTCTTGGATGTCAGGGTAGCTATCACCAGCAATGAAATACACGCCAGCTTATTCAGAAAAGCTACTGCTGGCAATAGACTTCTTCATTCCATGTGTAGTAACCCTGACACTCTTAAATGGAGCATCCCATGTGTTGAACTTCTCAGAGCCAGAGGCAACTGTATCTCTACTGAAACTTTCATTACGGAACAATCCACCATGCTATATAGATTCAATGAAAGAGGGTATACGAGCTGAGTTCTCAGAAGGGCAGTAAGAAAAGTGATCAAAGTGGACAGGATAAACACCCTGCAGAACCCATGCAGTGACACTACCACCAAAGAGGGAGAAGATGTGACCAGGGTCATACTCACTTTTAATGGAATTCCTAAGGCCATACATAAAATCTTTGGTCGATAACTGGGACATTTTGACTAATGATCCAGTGATTGGCAATACCTTTCCTGACAGATCGAAAATCACATACCGGAAGGGACGCAGTCATGGAGACATATTAGTACGAAGTGACATTACGAACATAGAACACACCAATGGACACAATCTGGAGGGTTTATTTCCATGTGGCGACTGCAAGGCCTGCCGGAATAGCTGCATGGTAAAGGAATATTCAAACCCAGGTACGAATACCAATAGGATGACACAAAAATTCCTTACTTGCAGCACTTCCTTTGTAGTGTACATCCTTAAATGTCCTTGCAATCTCAGATATGTTGGTAGCACGGCTCTTAGGGCCAAGAAGAGGGTTCTTGGATACATGAGGGGCATCACCGACAAAAACTAACATTATCACATAGCAAGACATTTTGAAACACATAATTTCTCTGACTGCTCCAAACTCAGGTATTTTGCGATTGAACAAATATTCCTGGATGTCAGAGGCGGCAATAGGGAACTCAAACTAAGAGGGAATCCATACACATTGTAGACCTGGGTACCAGATACCCAGGTGGACACAACATTGATGAAGAAAAGGGTATTCATCTGCATGATGACTAATCATACTTCTCTGTACAAGAGAGACATCACTTACTGTTTGCTAATCATTGCATTGTTTTTAATTCTTTACATATCTTGTGTCCATAGGTGCATCTCCCTTTGTTCCCACAATGTTTTTCTGATATATATACATCTCTATATATATCTTTACCCATTGTCCTTCAGTTCTCTGACACCTGATTGTATGCAGATGGTTTGTCTCATATCTGTTATCTTGCCTGTCTTTGCTACTTACAAACATCAATAATATTGATTCATGTTGTTGCTTGTATCTGTCTGTCTTCACAGGAGGAAAGGAAGGGACCCATCCGACGCAGCCAGATTCTTTGTTTGGGCTTCTACCCTTTTCGTCATGAAGCATACATCTGGTTTTCTTCGCTATCACAGATAAGAACCTTCTAGCACATTAAGTTTTTGTTTTTAGAAATGTTGCTCTTTTCATGTCTTTAAGAGGTTTTGCATTTTTTAAGTTCACACCAGCACATTGGGGATGGATTCCACACTCACAACCTTGGTTAACCTGTGGATGCAAGACACTATGTTGATACAACCTGAGGGTAGACACCCAGTACCCAGACAGACTGGTAACCCACTTGGGGCTTACACACATCTGACATTTGGTATATACAGTCCTGATACTGTGCTCAAGGGACGTGAGATCACTATGAGCTAGTACGTATACATAACCCATCCCAACACTTGACTAGTGGGGCGATTGCATATACCATGCTATTCTGTATAGTTTACATTATGATCTAATTATATTAGGATTTGTCACTGGACAAGCTACAACATGCATGAGTTTGATTACTTTTCAATACACCGTGGATTGCCACCAATGTATTCCAAGATGGCAACCACTGTGTAATTCATATGTGTTTACTTTTTAGTCCTTTCACTATGTTCACCACATGTGCACAGTCCTACCACTCTGTTTTGTCTATGTATTGACGCTTTTTCTTAACCTCATTGTGTGATCAAGACCGCTGGTCGGTCAAAACGTGTTACAATAGATTTATGATGTAATAAATCTTTTTAGCATCCCCCTCTTGGCCTGCGAGGACTCTACATTGGTGCGTTGGAGATAGCGATTTGGCGGCTGACTCCGACGATGAGCACACCATCGCTCATGGGTAACAGCCTTTCCGGCAGGAACACCTATCTTTTGGATAAATGTATTATATATAAAAAAAACACTGGTGGTCACCAGTAGGTAGTTATAGTTAGGACCTAGTTTCCAATGGAAAAGCATTTTTTGACTTGGCTATAACTTTGTAGTCATTTGAAAAATTGTCATGAAATTTGCCCAAAAAGTGTCAAAGTGGGTACTATTGTTATGGAAAGTTTGGGGGTGATCTGTGCAGTGAGACTGAGAATCTGGGGCATGAAATAAGGTTGCATTTATAACGTTAATTCCTATAGGAATGTCTGGCCAAACCTACAGCCTGAAATGCTGAAAGGACATACACCACATTTGGAAGGGAGGTAAATGTCAGTTCAAAGAAGTGCCTTTTGCTTATTTGGTGTAAATCCATTGAGAAATGTAATTTAAAAATTATAGTGGTATTTTGATGAATTGCGAATGCACTTGCTAATGGGAATGCTTTGATTGGCTGTACGCAACCTAAACAGAAAGTTGCGACCTCCATTTTATCTGTCGGGAACAGTTCCCGGGGCTGAACATTTCTGAAAAAGCTAAAATACGGGGTCAGAGTAGGAGTACTCTAACCTCCTGTTTGAAAAACGGGGGTGTTAGTGACACAAGTTATGTGTCCAAAATTGATTTTTTAAATTGTGCACAAAATTTGCAACAACGCAGCAACCACCAGTGTGGCCCATTGTACCATTGCAGGGACATCGCCACTATCAATGTTGTTGTCAATATTAGTGAAAATATAAACAAATATATTAGTGAATCATTAGTATGCATTGGTATAGAAATATTGAGATTTTGATAAAAGTTTTTATAGAGGTATTTATATAGTGAGTTACCTACTGTGATGTTTAGAATTAATTATGTAGTTATAATTGTTTAATGTTGTGGTGGCTATTGAATTCCTGATTTTTCTTTCCTCTTTTGCGACGTAACGCCGGGTTTGTGGCAATCAACGTCATCAAGGTCTGCGGTCTTACTACGAAAATAGGTTTTAGAGATGACTGTTCTAGAAATACACTAGAAAAAAATGAGTTTGAACTGTACAGTAATAAACCCCCAGTCTCTAAAATGCTGTAATATGTGTGCATATAGGTGTTTTCACAACATGGAAATGGTGCAATCGTTGCAGTTAACGGCAACGTGAGACATCCCGAATAACCGCAAAAATGGAAAATAGGTCTGAAAGATGCGTTTTAAAGAAACTTAGTACAAAAATATGAGTTTATATGTGGTTTGAAAGAAGTATGTATATAGTAATATGTGTAGGGCAATGTTAAGAATGGATATTTTTACACATTATTTTTGGTTGTCATTGAATGTCTGCTTTTGTTTTCCACTTGCAACCTTAAGATATGTTAAGTACAGACCCTTAATCTGAATTGAGACCCCTGAGCAACACAACAATCAATCAAAGAGGCGAGTCCAAAAATAAGTCTTGTTCCTTTGTGAGATTTCTTTGTTTCTTTAATCCTTCTTCTCTACAGGACAAATTAGTCAATCTTGGGATAAAGTGTACGTTCCAATCAATCCTGTAGCCAATTCTGTAGCCAACACGTGTTTCGTCATTGGTTGTTAAACCAAATTAACTTCATCAGGGCTAGAAAAACAATAAACTAAGCTCATTTGGTTCATTTGAGTGCTGATTGATCCAGTCCGACGCCTCGGATGGGTCAGTGAAAAAGGAGGCGATGCCATCAAAGATTATCTTGAGGCGCTCTGGAAGCAGCAATGAGTATTTATCCCCTGTCGGCGAAGATAGCATTTTACTTCCAAGAAGGACGATTGCTGGTGCAGCACAGTGCAAGTATGGTCGGGGAACATCATAATGTGGTCATTCTCCACTTGGAGAGGTCCTCTCAGTCTGTCAGCACACAGCTTGCATTCCTATCTTTGGAATAAATACATTTTGCCAGCACTAGTTGAGGAGGAGAGCCTGGAGGTGGGTGACATGCTGAAATGAGATGCACATTCTCAAGGGAGAAAAAGGACGTGAGGTCGCAGGCTAGGGTGAAGGATCAGATCCAGGCCTCCAGATGGGTGATGGGTCCTAGACCCTCAGTCCCCTCCGGAAGTCCCAAAATCCGGACGTTGCACCTCTGGGATCAGTCCTCCAAGTGGTCCACCCTGAATTCCAGCTGTGTTACACGGCTGCAGATATGGCATAGTGAAGCCTGGTGGTCCTCTGAGTGGTTGTAGAGCAGAGTGGATTTTCTCCCCTTCTGTAACCCTGTCTGCAAGCTTTCCGTGGTTAGCTCAGAGAAGGTTAAGTTCAATGGCCAGGGCTTGGAACCTGTCCTCACTGGTGACCTTGGACTGCTCCATAGCAGCCAGTACTCTGTCCAGCTTGTCAGACATGATAAGGGCCTCCATCATAGTGTCTTCTCCCCTTTGCGGGGTGCCGGAGACCAGAGAGAGTCGCCCCGCAGCGGCCAGAACCTGGGGCCCCGTGTTTGAGAGGAGTCTCCCAATAACTTATAGGGTGATAACACAATGCCAGCTATGGACTCCTCGCCAAGACCCTTGCAGCACGAAAGTCAACATTGTGCCCCTGCCTCAGAGCACGTTATGGAGTCAGTCAAGATAGGAAGTGAGAGATCCAAGATGCGGCGGAGGCCCTCTGCTGTCCCGTGTGCGGCACATAGGGGGACAATGTCAGCAGGCAGAGATCCTGCTCTCCACAGCTTTCACTGCCACGCAGGTTAATGGAGCTCAGGTACTGCCATTTTGTGAGCTGCCCGACAAGTTCAGACCAGTGTTCACTTCAGCCGCGCAGCCCCGACCTCCGGGTTTCAGCAAGGGAGGGGCGCAATGTGGCAATCTCCCCGCAGGTCCGCAGTGTGTCCATGTTGCACCACCGGCTCAGATCAACTTTGATGGTCGGGCCTGCTCATGGAGCTATAGGCAGGCACGTCCACTCTCTTGGCTGGCTTGGCCTTGTCCCCCTTTGTACAGGTACTCAATATGGACCGCCCTGAGGGAAATATTCCTTGACTTCCCAGATGTAGGAGGATTAATAGCAGAAAGCATGAAGCCTGGAGAGACCAATACTGACTTTCTAGACATAATCAGGGAAGGATGGGAACACGGGAAAGGACAGCCATGGACCAAAATGGACCCAGGTATCATTCTTCGCTATAACATCCTCAAAGAGGGACTGAACACTAAAATACAGAATAGATTGAATAACGTAGTAGGGCTAGACACCAAACCCTGGCTGGAGATACAGGCCGACATATTACGCTCTTCTAGAAAGAAACAGGAAAAGGACAGGAAGAAGCAGGAGAACGCTCAGAGAGACACCGCCAAGTTGGTCCAACACAAACTGAAAAATACCACACTTGAGGGGGCCATGTTGTCTGCAAGTGCATAAATGGCACCAGTGTTGAAGGTGTCTCCACTGCAAAACAGCAGAGGGTTAGAACTCAGCTATAACAGCAGAGGTCATGGAGGTTGACAGTAGCCGAACCTCAGAGAATATTACTATTGCCAAAGGACGGACCACATGGTGAACCAATGCCACTTAAAAGCATATCAAGAACAGAGATCGATAAATCCAGGCCAGTCTCTGCAAAATCCTGAAGCTCAAGGTAGCGCGAAGGCACCTCATATCCAGTCATAGGGAGATCAGACAGCCATTGCTCCATCGCAGCAGGGATCAGGTAGTTGGTCAAATACGTGGCTACAGCAGCAACAGACAGGGAAAATAGCCCAACAAGGCCTTGGGCCACAGCCAGGGCAGAGTGGGCTAACTGTCTGGAGAGGCAATGCCTTTACACAATTGCAAAATTCCCCTACACAGTAAACTCTCAAGGTGAAACAACCATTTCATGCACACTTCAAAATTCATTTAAATTAAAGACTAGTGAGACAACATTAGGAATTCAAGCCTTAACTTAGATTCGGGTAACTCAGGTCTGCTGTACATTTTGTCGACCAGGAATCCACACTAGAGTCTGCCATTCAGGTGCCTGTCGTAGCCTAGGCCCACTCTGCTGCTGATCCCCCATGGTTAGGTTGGCTGTCCATGCTCCACGGGAGGGCAGTCTGTTGAGGGGCAGAGCGGCTCCGTCCAAGTTATTAACAGCAGGCACCCAGGTTCCCTCACTGAAGTCCAGTTGGCACGGGTTCCAATAACCAGATCAAAGAGATCCCACTCTTGGGCCTCTGGCCAGGAACCAAAAGCCAGCAGCCTCCAGGCCAATAAAGGCCCCCTTTTAAGTTCCAAAACACAGCAGTGTTCCAGTATCGGTCCAGGTTTCCCGCACAATTGGAATTATAAAGACCCCATAATATCCTTAGCACACGTATAAATTCCAGCCGATTGCAGAGCACCGCGTAGTGCAGAGTTAGTAGGGAAGTTCACCCGAAAAATCAGTTGTCCCGTTCATTACCTATTTTGGGTGAAGTTCAATGAGTTTTGCCCTCACACTGGACTCACCATTTAACAGCATTCTGCTTCCTCCTTTCCTTCAAAGTTTTCCATCATCCAAAAACCTGGTTGTCGGTATACAATGATACATGTATGTACCAACACGAGCTTGAATCACTGTTGTCAAAATAACCCGATATGACCTCTTAATCAACCCAAGTCAGAAATACGTGGTCAGGCAAGCCTTGCAACCTTGGCCTGAGGCAATTTATTGACATATCACAGGTGGGGTGGCACATAGTCAACAGAACAAACATGCAAGCATGAAAAACCAAGACCAATCCCACAAATAGGCAGCAACACCACAAATGTCTGCGGAGATTGGCCCCAATAAAGCAGACATGACCGAAGGGGCATACATTCCCAAAACACCAACAATTTAGGTGTCACATTCAAGTTAGGAGCACTCAGCCAATCTCGACACGGCACACACAGGGATCATGCACTCCCCTTGCCAGACATCCGGACTCGTTACCCACTGGCCCTCATTGTGTCCACGCAAGGTCAAGACTCACCTGCATTTGTTATCAGGTGGGAGTAATTTATGAGTCTATGTCTAGGCCCATATTTCTTGTCCTAAAAAGTATCTATGAATTGTTTAATGCTAATCCAAGAAATGTATATAAAGGTGCTGAATTCGATTGTTCTTTGAGACAGTCTTCCGACCCTGAATCTGTAACTGTTCCCCCGGCTAAAGTGTTTGATTAAACAATTAACTAACTTGTCCTGTTTTGCCAAACACCTCTTGTCTTGTTTTTTCAAGGTAAATTCACATTTGAGCAACACTGTAAAAAGAATTCATTAAAATATGTCTAATAATAATTTTTTTTGTTTTTAAAAAGGTGGTAACTCTTACAAGATGCTTGTAGTAGTCGAGCACACAATCTCCTGTGTGCACTCTGAGGGGGGATATATTTACTTGTTGGCTCTCACAACCCTCTCACCAGATCGTACATTTAGGATTTAGTTACAAAACAGTGCTTCCTGTTATTCTGAACAAAGTAAAATATTACAGAAGTTAATTATGTTAGTGAAATGTGTTCATTTGCATATATAAAGCAATAGTATTTTTACAATTCCGCGAGACGCTCGCGGGAGTTGAATACATAATCCTTGTATGGACTCTGAGTGGGCTGTAATTCCTGTTCAGCTCTCGCAATCTACCCATGGGATTGTGCATTTGGAATTAAGTTAATAACAGTGGTTTCTTGTAATTCTGAACAAATTAAGACATTAGAGATGTGATTTGCTTGGAAAAACTGATTATGAATTCTTCCATTTTATATATAAAGCAATACCAATTTTACAATCTCGTGAGATGCTCGTGGGTTTCTCAGGAGAGGCCTGAGACAGAAACTAATCCCTAAGAAAGTATTGTGATTAGTTCATTTGGATGATTTTACTTAGAAGAAGAAGATTCCATCCTTTTTGCTTTATTTAGCTATTAGACATCGGTGAGAGTGGAAAGATTTGGCTTTCTCTTCTATCCTGTTTCCATTTGAGCAGAAAGATGTCCTCATCTGATTCAGATGAACAGTCATGGGCTTCTGCACCACCTCAGCCACCACAGCCACCCAAGATATCTTTGGTAAAGCAAGTCTTCGAAATAAGGGTAGGTGCCAAGAAGACATCTAAGAAGTACGTGACCTATAAACTTTGCAGCAAAGAGATCAGCCAGGGGAGCATAAATAAACAATATAGTATGAGTGCCACAGGAATGTGGAGACACCTTAGATCCATGCATCCACAAAGACTTTTGCAGGCAGAGTTGGCTTGTGATAGGGAGCTAGACTACTCTACGGGGGCTTCAACATCATTTGCTCCAGGAGATACTGTGCCTGCACAGTTTCTAAGTGCATAAGTAAATAAAAATGCTGCTTTTTTTAAATAAACTACTATTTTGCAATTAGTGAAAGTAGATAATTTTTTCATCAGAGGCAAGCAGTTCTGCCCAGGAGAAGCTTGCCAAGGGCACAAGTGCCCCCGGTCTGCCCAGGAGAAGCTTAAACAAGAGCACGAGTGCTCTACTAGGCAGTAGATTTTTAAAAAAATGTGTTTGTTTTTCTCCTTTTTGTTTTTTAGGAGATGCTCCTGTTTGTTCAACACTTCAAGTTGTGTTTTTGTCCTACCCTATTAAAAATATTAAAATACAAAAAAAGTTACAAATGTTTAAAAACACATTTTTTTTATAGTTGTTCAAAACTTAACAAAACAGTTTTTCTCAGAGCTACCCTATAGTGTCATGAACTACGTTATTTGTACTGTGTCTCCCTTTTTTTCCCCTTCACCATAGCTTTCGCAAAACCCTCGTGGGAGCTTGGCAGGCAATCCCATACACGCTTTCCGAAGCTCTCATGAACCTCTTGTGAGATTGGGCTTTTTATAATGGACTTTGCATTTACACTGAATATATCCTGATGTATTATGTATAATTTATATACACCAGAATAGTAACAGTTTGCGTAGTTCAATGAAATGCAATCTATTATCTAATTGTGGAGAAAAATAAATAACTTAAATTGATGAAAAAACCCACTTGCTTTATCTGCTTGAGACAAACGTTGGTATATAGCACACAGTGATACTAATTTATTTACTGGAAGTCAATTTATTATTATTAGAAAAAGTTCAATCACTACTGTTTTTACAAAACTGTGAGAGTTAAACAAGATCGTATACTTTTTTTTCAAGGAAGAATTTACACTTTCCTTTATTACAGTACTTGCCTTATAGTTCCAATCAATAGGGTGTAGGGAGAATATAGTCTCTCAAATGAGACCTTTTCACAGTATAACAACAGTGCACAGTAGGGTGTAAGGAGACACTCTCATCTCACTGACACGTCTCCATAGCTTAGAAACTCAATATAGTAAACTATGGAGAGAGACAGGCCTGTCCAGTAAGACCTGGAATGAAGGTAACCAGTGTGTAAAGTAGGTTGTAAGAAATACTGCCTCTCTACTCACATCGTTCCCCAGGCTCAGCAGTATGCATAGTAGGTTGGGCAATGTACACACCTCACATGTAAGACCTTACGGTTCCATTGTAAGTATAACAAGTACTGGCCTATCCACTGAGACCGCTACCCAGAAAAATAAACCTATATGGTAAGGTGTGGGAATGGATATACCTGTCCAGTCACAGCTCTCCCCAGGATGACAAACACATACAGTAGTATGTAGGGACACATTCTCCTCTCGATTAACACCTATTTCCAGAACAACATAAATGTGCAGTACGGTGTTAGCAAATATTATCCTCTTTACTGATACCTCTCCCTAGACCAACATAAATGTGCAGTGGTGTCTGTGAAAGTAGTAACCTGTCCACTAACACATATTACATGGGTGAGAGGTGTCTGTGGTAGGGTTTGTGAAAAAAGTATCTCTCTGCTCATGGCTGGTATACATAGTAGGCTGTTTCAGCAGAACGGCCCTGTTTCCTGACAGATCTCTCTTTCATGATAAGTCTGCATAGTGCATTGTGGAAAGAGATTGGCCCCTCTCCCGTGACCTGTTTCTTTTATGATGGGCGTGCAAATTATGTGTGAAAAGGGCTTTACGTCTCCGGTCACAGTTTATCCAAAGATGACAGATGTACAACTAAGGTGCAGGTATGAAATTACCTCTATGCTGAGATATCTGTCGTCCAAAACAACTAGAGAGACTATGATATGGTAAGACGCACTGCCCTGTCAGCTGAGATATCTGCCCAGAGTAACATATGTTAAAAGTAGACTGTGGTTAGAGACTATTCATCCTGAGCATTCCTCTCTTCACAGTGATGGATGTCCACAGTAGTGTATAAAATGGCGTATCCTCGCTGTTGAGAACTGCCAGTTAAAGTCAATATTGCAATACTATTATAAAATTAACATTAAAAATAACTGTTCAAAAAAGAAATTAAAAGTAAGTATGAACAGTTTTATTTAATAAAACAGTGTAAAAACAATACAAAACTACAACTAATTATATTAACAAACTATATCTACAACTATAATACAAAGTAAAAGACTATAGAAATACATAACTTTTTCTCTGACGCTCATCAGCAGGTGCTAATGTTTCCCCTCTTTTTCCTTTATTTTCTGGATTCTGATGTCGGAGCACGTCTTTTCCAGACTTTTAGCCAACTTAGCCTGCCAAAGAGTCTTTCCTATCCCACTATATCATAGCAGGCTAGGGGGCAATAAAGTCTCAGCAAAAGCAGCATATCTATAAATTACAGTTCAAAAAGCCTAGCCCGTGCAGAGTTGGCTTATGCTGCTGAACTGCACTTCCATATCCTTACAACCTGAAAACATTTTGCTTCATGAGGTAGTTATTGTTGAACAGCAGAATAAGCCTGCTTGTGTTAACAAGGTTCTCATTTGCTGCGTATGTATGAAGATAATTATTTCCTCAGAGACACGTTTCCATTTTACTTCTAAAGACAGACAAAAAAACAAAAAATATATATTTCCATTCTGATCAATGATTGATAACACTGATACATCACTATATTGTCTAAGCTTTACCACATTGTTCACCCACAATCACATATTTTCATCTAGTGCATCAGTTTGCATGTATTTCTTTCTCCTGAAATATTCCATAACCTCAAACAGTCTATTTTCACATTTTCACAATTAAATTATAACACGGCATGACATGGTATCTGCTTCCATAAGGGTTTACAAAGTAGTACATTCACCTTGACACACCTTATCTAACACTCTCTACAGTGTTTCATTCTAGAAATAGAAATATCACCACTAAAACATCTCATAGGGCTAAAATATGCACACAATGAGATTCATGAGAACAGCAGAGCTTGTATTATTACCTTTTTTTTGTGACTTAAGCTACAGAATTTTTATTTACTTAAAAGTATAGACAGTTGAAACACCTTATTATTAACCCTGGGTGTAGTTGGCGTAGTGGGACTATGCGGAAGTCCACGGAGTTGGGAACAAACTCAGTGGAACTCCGCTCCGCCACCCGCCTCCACCACCCTATTAACAATGAATTTGACTTTAATGAAAAGTGAAATAAAAACCGCTTACCTGTACTGTGCTGTCCGCGGGCTGCCCTCCTCTTCTTCCTTGCCATCTACTTGTGAAAACTGTGCATGCGCTCGCGCCCGCGCATTTCTTGTGAGTCTAATTCATTGTTAATGGGAGATGAAGGCGGGGCTGACCAACTCCGCTCGGCTCCACTGCGGAGTATACAGAGATTTTTTAACTCCGTGGAACATGGAGTAGGCAAATCTCCACACACTGTTCTCTGCACGTGGTTACTTATTTTTAACACAATATACAATCCTTGCTCACATCTCTCTACATGATGTGTACCTCTCAAAATCTATTTGAACAAATCTATATCTCCCCAAACAGCTTTTTACTCTGTAAACATGATGTAGAATATGTTTACCAACGTTAGTGCACTTACTGACACTTCACAACAAAGTTTATAAAATGTATTATTAAATACGTGAACTTGCATTTCTTTCTTCAATGCAGATGAACACACTAGTCTCTTTCAGATCCACATAAATTCACTTCTGCTAAGCATAACTCGAACAGACGTCCTTCTCCTCCAAAGCACCAAGGAGAAACTGAACTATTTTGCACTCAATCACATCACAGCATTTCTTCAACTATGTAATAAGAATGGTAGCTATTGGTTGAACTGTGGCTTATGAGTCTCCTGCAGATTCGTGAAACACCTAGTGGCAGGCCCAGTAATTTTCCATGCAGGTCTCATGAGTGTCTTCTGACATTGTAAAACACCTTGTTGCAGGCTCAGCAAATGTCCCTGTGGGTCTCTACTCTTGCAAGACTCTTGTTGGATCACAAACAAATTGCAGGGAAATAGTATATGGGATACACTGGCCTCTCCACTGAGAATCCTCTGTTGGATAACAGGTTTGCATAATAGTGTATGAGGAGGGACTATCCTCTGCTTTCAGACCTCTCTCTCAGATGAAGGGTGTGCATAGTAGGGTTTTGGGAGGGACTGGCCTCACCTTCCAGATCGCTCTTTCAAATGATGGGTATGTGTAGTAGGGTATGTGGGTGGATTAAACCATCCTTTGAAACCTCTGTCTCAGATGATGGGTGTGCTTAGTAGTGAGTGTAGGAGGACTGCCCTTTCCTCTCAGACCTCTCTCTGAGTTGACAGGTGTGTGTAATAGTGGGTAGAGAGGGTCTGTCCTTTCCTCTCAGACCTCTCTCTGAGAGGCCATGTTTGCATATTATTGTGTACATGGACTGGCCTCTCCTGTTAGACCTGTCTCTCAGATAACGGGTCTGCATGGTAGGGTGTGTGGATGTCTACCAACAACTCTTTCCAAGCCAATGATCATATATAGCAGGCATTGAGAAACACCATCTCCAGTAAGACTCATTCCTACAGTAACAAGTGTGCAAAGTAGAGTATATTCAAAGATTTCTACTCCTTCCTATCATTCTAGAACCTGTGAGAGTCTTGCGAGATTGTGACATTTTTTTAAAGAAAAAGAATTAACATTCTAATCATCACAGTGTTATCTCTTACACACTTCCTCTCACAAACACGCTCATCTACTCCTTATTCCTATTCACAATCCTGCAGGAGTTAATGAAAAGTAGTTAAATAAAATATACATTTATTTTCTTCATAGTACTTATCCCTTAGACACCTCTTCTCTAAATCTAGGGGTACAGCATGACTTTCTGCTGCCCCCTTATATAACGTTCTTACTTAATTTCCATAGCACCTCCAATTTTTCACAGTAAACTGTAATGTGGGCCATTTTATTTCTAGCATCCCAACAGCCAATACAAACTCTCGCAGGAGTCATGGTAGCCTCTCGCGTCCGGATAAGTGTGAAGGCTCATTTGAAAAACAGGCCTCTTAACCAATCACAGGGCACCATTTTCAATTTTGCACGCTCATGCTTGAGAAAGCACAGTCTGCGGACCAAGATCTAGCTTCCTGCTGTATTTGGTGTAATTCCCTGCCAAATGAAGTCTATGGAAAATGCATGCAGATTTTACATTTTGGGACCCCCTTTTTAGTTGGCCCCCACTTTATGGATCACCCTGCAACTTTCCAGAAAGGAGCTGAAGTAGATTAACCTTTTTTTGGAAAAGTTTTGTGATGATTCATCAAACAGGGCCAAAGTTATCAGCAAACCAAAAAAACGCTCCATCTATAGAAAAGCAGACCTAACTATAACTACCTAGTGGCAACAGCCAATAGGTAATATTTGTATGTGTAAATATATATATATATATATATATATATATATATATATATATATATATATATATATATATATATATATATATATATATATATATATATATATATATATATATATATATAAATTCTTCTCTTAAAGAACCATAGGTGACAGAGACGTTATAGTTAGGCTCAGATTTCAGTCATACAAAATCATAGAAATTTTGCAGTTACCAGAACTAACTATAACTTATCCCCCTCGCAATGGCATGGTCAGTGACATCACTGATGATATCTCAAATGATATCACTGATGACATAATTCACAGAACCACTCACACGTCTACTCAGCCACCATAAACCTCTTGTTCACCCACTCACACACCCACACAACCACTCACATATCCATAAAAGTACTTCCACACCCACTCACTCCTCCTTAGAGGCACTCACTTACTCGTACAGACACTCACACAGTCATTCGCTCACACTTACAGCCACACATGCAACCTGTCACTCACCTGTATATCCAGTCACTTGGCCACAGTTACTCACTCACACATCCACTCACTCATCCATAAAGCCTCTCAATACAGCCACTCCCTCACCTATATAAGCACTCCCACACTCACTCACACACCCACACAATTACTTATATACCCATTCACACATCCATTCAAGCACTCACAAATCTGCTCACTCACCCATACTGCCATTCACTGAGACACTCACTCTCCAATGCAGCCGCTCACTCGCCAACTCACTTAACCAAACACCCACTCAAACAGCAACTCACTCACCCATAAAGCCACTCACACTGCCACTCACCCATACAGCCACAGACACACCCACTCACTCACCAATACAGCTACTCACACAGTAACTCACTCACCTACACAGCTACTCACTCACAATACCCCAGGAAGTGGCTATTCCCGGGGTTTTATAAACCCTAGAAGGGGGTACAATGAACTCCTCCTTTATGTTTCACAGTCACAGACCCATTCAAAGGCTCAAGCAACCATTCACAGAACCACTGATAGACTCGTGCACCCCATCCCAGACCCACACAGACTTACGCACCTACTTCAGAAGCTATTTTGGAAATTACACCTACTGATACAAAGAAACATCAGGGAGTCATAGTACTACTCACAGATACTTCTACACTCCAAACCAAGACCAGATTGCTTTCCTCCACTCACTCTCTACTCACATGGCTGGCCTACTGATTGATAGTCTGCTGATAGAAGGCAATTTTAGCTGTGTTTTGGATGTGTTACTGGATGGCTCGACACTGCCACTGCAAAGGGACTGTGAGATTGGGTTGGCAATGATGGATGGTAGATGTATGGAGGACTCAACACGGGGATGAATAGGACTTCTCATATTTCTCCTATATTCATAACCTATACACCCGGATAGATAGATTTGCAAGTTCTCAGAGGCTTACCCAACATATTGCATACTCTTAGTACCTGGGACAAGCCCTTTCTGATCACAGCCTCGTTCTCCTGGATTTCAGCCACTGAGGGAATGCCCACCTGTCCCTACATGGCGGCTGAGTCCAGCCTCTCTTAAAGACACATGCTACCACAATTCTCTAGCGGAGGTGATCTCAGACTACATTGCTCAGAAATAGGGCTCCGCGTCAATGAGTATAGTGGACTGGGAGGCTTTCAAAGTGGTAGCTCGAGGTCTCTGCGTTAAGCAGATGGCTGGTACCCAGAGGGAGATCTGTAGAGAATTCCAAACACTTAATAAAGCCCTTGGCATTCAGTCAGGGACGCCGGAGGTGATCAAGGATGCAAGAGAACAGTACAATGCAACATTAGACAGAATGTGCAGTCATGGTTACAAACAATACATTAACAAGACAAAAGGAGGGAAAAGCGGGATGGCTGTTAGCATGGCTCTTTAGGCCTGTATCCTGGGGGGCCCATTCATGTATATCCAGCAGAGGGATGCCGATCTATATATTCGTTCATGCTATCAAAAACGAGGTCTTTGATTATTATAGAGGCTTGATGCTGCTCCTGTGACTCTCTTGTTGTTTGCCTTGGCCATTGAACCCCTTGCAGAGCTTTTTAGATGAGAAGGCTGGGGCTATGGCATCACAGTTGAAGGATAAGAACATATCACCTCTCTCTATGTGGATAATATCCTGCTTTCCCTGAGGGATGGAGTGCAAAGCATTGCGCATGCTCTGGAACTCTTGTGGAATTTTGAGGTGGTGTGAGGGCTGTGGATCAATAAAACCAAAACACAAATCTGCCCTGTCTCCCTGGGTGCGGCGCAGCCACAAGGCCTCCCCTCTGACCTGATGTGGTCACCCATCTCCTTTTGGTACCTGGGGATCCAGATTTTTCATCAATTGGAAGATCTCCAGGAGGCCAATTTAGGGAGTTCCCTCCGATGTGTAAGGACATGTGTCACCTTCTAGCGATCACTTAAGCTGCCCATAATGGCTAGGCTTTCAATCACTAAGATGTTCATGCTCCCAAGACTACCACACTTTTTTGCGAACTTACCACTGGGAGTGCCGGTCCCATGGTTTAAGCACCTGGATACTCTAGTACGTGAACTGATATGGAACAGTGACTGCCACAGGGTGTCCCTGACTGTCCTTCGGCACCCCCTGGAGTTAGGAGGTTTGGGTGTTCCAGACTTTGAACTCTATTTCTTTGGCTTCACGGCTCCAGTGAACTGTACTGTGGCTTGATGGAGCTAATCATGGTTAGCTGGAGTGATTGGCAAACATGGAGACCTTGTTGGACAAGCTGCTTTTCCCCTCCTTGGTCCCCCAGCACCCAGGGGTTCTACTCTCTGTGACATTGAAATGCTGGTGCAGATCCGTCTTAAAGACTGCGGCGACACGATTGTATGCACCAGCGCTACCTTTGGTTGGATTCCCTCACAGAGAGCCCCTCTTTTACTTTACTGCCAGCAAATGTCAACTTGAACAGTTGCTGGGCTGGTCACGAATGTTGACTGCTATTAAAATGGCACCCTGTTGCCATTAGACAAATTGATGGAACATTACAACTTGCCACCAGGCCAGTTCTTTATGTATGAAGAACTGAATCTAACGCTCCGGGACCTGTGGGCAGGGGACTGGGAAGAACCCATAACCCATGCCATACTGAAGCTTCTGGTCTCCATGATTACAGCTAGACACCTGGTGACCTGGTTTTATCGGTCTCCTGTGATAATGGTATTCGGTTCCTTAGTTGCTTTGTGGGGCAGATGGGAAACGATTTTAGAAAGTGAATTGTCAGACTTGGAGCGGCAGAGAATATTGGCCTCTCCAAAAAGATCTCCAGGAACACAAGGTTGAAATATCTCCAATTTAACTATATAAACATGACATATATGATACTGCACAAAATCCAGGTTGTATTTAGAGGCAAGCCCCGCCCCTGCTCCAAAAGCGGACACTTAGATGCTTATTTTGCACACATGGTGTGGTACTGCCCCAAACTGCAACCTTATTGGTAGGAAATACTTGCTGCCCTAGAGACCACACTTGGACGTTCCCCCCTTATTCCTTAGAGGTATGTGTTCTGGAGCTATTCCTGAGGCCAACCTTGGGAAAAGTTGTCACATAGTTTATAGATTTGACACTAGTGTTGGCTAAGAGGCGAATAGCTATGACCTGGAAATCAGCTGTGGGTCCCAGTGTCCAAACTTGGAGGGAGGATGTCACCCAATGGGCGAGGGCTGAGGAGAGGGCATTGGTCAGAAAAGATGCTAGAGCGGTACAGGCTCACCCTATTTCAGACTTGTGGACCAACGTGCAGGTAACATGGGAGCACCCAGAGAATGGTCCAGAGGTGGAACAAAGGAAGAACAACGACCCACTAGAGGATTAGGTGGTTGGTTCACCAGGGGACCAAAGAGACAAGACAGCTTCAGGATAACCTGGGAAACACCACTGGAACCCTGGACTTACTGTACTGCCCAGAAGAGGTGACGGGAGATAACTAGACCTACCTTACATATTATTACAATGTTTTTGAATCCCTGTTATATAATTGCCACTTCAATATTGCTCGAATATTGATCCATTGAACTGCTGCTGTGTCCACATGCCCCCCTTCGTAAAAGCAAGGGGTTATTTCACAAGATCAATAATGGTGTAGAATGATAGTAACATTCCTAATTGCACAGACTAGAGCAATAGATGATGATAATGAAAATATGCAATAACTTCTTACTTTGAAATACACCACTGTAACCTATTAAAATGAAAAATTGTCTTTAATGACAAAAAAGTTACTGCTGATACAAGCTGTGTAATGGAGTACAATCGGTTAAGAAGTATATATGCTCCTCATTTAGGCCAGTACCCTGTTTATGAGGAACAGTGAATCTGTCTGAAGTAGAAGATTACAAAATAGTGCTTAGATGCTGATCAAACTGAACAACACAAGGAGAATCTGCAAGGATCTAAGGATATAACAATGCTAAAAGATGGAGAAACTGTAGGATATCAGTTTGAAAACAGTTCAGGGGATCTACTGCTATGCAAATGTTTTTCCCATTCGACATCTCCATTTACCATATGTAGTAAACCAAATTAAACACACTAAAAATAAGATAATTTGTTCTGCACTATAAATGGTTTGCTCCAACTTCCCAGTACTCACTAACACAGCCCGTAAGCAACCCATGCTAATTTTTAGATACACATTTAGAGAGCCATAGAGACACTAAGAGTGTCAGTCATGAAGCAGCATATGTCCCTAAATTTCCAAAGACACACTCAAATAGGGACTGGGACACTAATTCATATATTTACTGCATCACTAACACTAACAACTCAATCATATAGGCAACTGCTTCTTCAAACATGTCACAGGCCTGCTTTTGCAGAACCTGTGTGTACAGCTTCAGCACTAGGCCAACATCACTTTAAAGAGTGCTTCCAAGACTTAAACTCCTCTTCTATCACATATAACTCACACTAAAGGTACACTTTGTGTAGGCCATAGGCAGTCAGGTATATGCTCAAAACCTAACACATATACGTTCAAATTTCACTGACAATTGCATTTACAGACTCCTAGGCCAAGTTATACATTGAGTCCGAGAGTCACATGCAACAGCACACCTATCTGTAAAAAAAGAAACTGCTAATACACCCAGCCACTCACTTATATTAGGTCTTAAGCATTCATTCAGATATAGAGATACATCAGATGTATCTAAGCCTACTAGGGGCAGTTCTGCACACACAGTTTCATATCTATATACTTACTTACACAATTTGAAAGCAGTCCATGTACCCTGTTAAATATAAATTTAGAGAGCCATAAAAACACTAAGGGGTCCATTAGGATGTCGGGCGGTGGCACCACCGCGGCGATGGCGGGGCGCAAAAACAGCTTTTTCCGCCCGCGAGCAGCGGAACTCACGTCCGCCACATTAGGATAGGTAAACACAGGTCATTTCCCGTCCGCCGCGGAGCGCCGCGCTCCGCCATCAAGGTGCGCTCGCCACCGCGGCGGCTGGAGCCAATCGAGACGCTCCGCCGCGGCCGATGACGTCCGCCCCGCTCGACAAATTAGGATGGCCCAAACAAGCAGACGCACGGCAGCGGAGACACCGCACAGCTGAAGCAGGCGGAAAGTCGACAGCGGAGCACGAACGCCGAGACCCGACATGAACCCCATGGACCCAGCCCTCCACATGCATCCGGTCATGTACCTGCTGCAACACTATCGCCAGATGGGCCGCCGCGGACGCCGTCGCAGGTACGCCACTACACATATGCACCACACATCTCACATGCCGACACAGTGCCCAAACAAAACACTGGCATCCTGCTGGGGGGCACAACACATTCACATGGGCACCCACACATCACCCACCTCACAACAAGGCACCCCACGGCATCCGGAACACACAACGTCCGTCAACCTGCAGCAACGTCACGGTCACGGACACGTCACCGCCGCGGTCAACACATGCGCACTACGCAGAAGGCAGGGCAACACCAAGGCATGGCCAGGTCCCAAACATCACGGTGACACACCACCCCGACCAACACTGCACCCCACCCGAGCTAGTCACAGGCCAGGTGCCTATCCCGTGCAACCCCATGCACACCAACAAGCACTGTAACAACAAGCACAATACACACACACTGCGACACACAACCAGGGACACAGGCACTGCAGGATTGGCTGACAACGAACACACAACACCAGTGCACTCCCCACAGCCCACACAATTGCATACAATCATCCACACAGGGCAAGACAAAACAAACAACAGGCATACAACTCCTGGCTGACACATGTGTGTCTCACACCATACAGGGGCACACATACATACACTACAAACTAACGCCCTTCACACTGCACACCTCTGCCACACCCAACACCACACATGCCATGTAAGCCATGCCACCAGGACTAAGGGCCAACACAAGACGACCATACACATACACGCCTGGGCACACAGAAAGGAAAACACACACACCTCATCACATCATAGACATCGACTAAACCACAGCACAGCTGCACACTCTGTGCTGCCAGTGTCCCCCAAGGTGACCTGTGAACAGTGTATGCATCAATAGCAATTCACCAACACGAAAACTGCATGGCCTGTAAAATAGCCATCACACAGTACAACATCAGCAGGGCCAGAATGGACTGAAGACCCTGTCCCCCCTGTCTAATAATCATATGGCCACATAGAGCCTTGCAATGGTGATTTACAAAATAGAGCATGGTACTCAGTCAAGCATATGCAAACAAGAAAAGAACTTTAATCAGTAAGGAGACAGAGAAAACACACCATAAGTAACTGTATTTATTCACATATTGCACAGATGTAGCTACACAACATTAGTAGACACCAGCAAGTCACAAAATCATGTACAAATGGCACAGACTATGCACTGGTCAAACACAATCGGGAAGTGCAGAGTCCTTGGCAGAGCAGAGTACATCAGAGCAACAGGCCCAGAGTCCTTGGCAGAGCAGGGCAGAGTACATCAGAGCAACAGGCCCAGAGTCCTTGGCAGAGCAGAGTACATCAGAGCAACAGGCCCAGAGTCCTTGGCAGAGCAGAGTACATCAGAGCAACAGGCCCAGAGTCCTTGGCAGAGCAGGGCAGAGTACATCAGAGCAACAGGCCCAGAGTCCTTGGCAGAGCAGAGTACATCAGAGCAACAGGCCCAGAGTCCTTGGCAGAGCAGAGCAGAGTACATCAGAGCAACAGGCCCAGAGTCCTTGGCAGAGCAGGGCAGAGTACATCAGAGCAACAGGCCCAGAGTCCTTGGCAGAGCAGGGCAGAGTACATCAGAGCAACAGGCCCAGAGTCCTTGGCAGAGCAGAGTACATCAGAGCAACAGGCCCAGAGTCCTTGGCAGAGCAGAGTACATCAGAGCAACAGGCCCAGAGTCCTTGGCAGAGCAGGGCAGAGTACGTCAGAACAACAGGCCCAGAGTCCTTGGCAGAGCAGAGTACATCAGAGCAACAGGCCCAGAGTCCTTGGCAGAGCAGAGCAGAGTACATTAGAGCAACAGGCCCAGAGTCCTTGGCAGAGCAGGGCAGAGTACATCAGAGCAACAGGCCCAGAGTCCTTGACAGAGCAGAGTACATCAGAGCAACAGGCCCAGAGTCCTTGGCAGAGCAGAGTACATCAGAGCAACAGGCCCAGAGTCCTTGGCAGAGCAGGGCAGAGTATGTCAGAGCAACAGGCCCAGAGTCCTTGGCAGAGCAGAGTACATCAGAGCAACAGGCCCAGAGTCCTTGGCAGAGCAGAGCAGAGTACATCAGAGCAACAGGCCCAGAGTCCTTGGCAGAGCAGGGCAGAGTACATCAGAGCAACAGGCCCAGAGTCCTTGGCAGAGCAGAGTACATCAGAGCAACAGGCCCAGAGTCCTTGGCAGAGCAGAGTACATCAGAGCAACAGGCCCAGAGTCCTTGGCAGAGCAGAGTACATCAGAGCAACAGGCCCAGAGTCCTTGGCAGAGCAGGGCAGAGTACATCAGAGCAACAGGCCCAGAGTCCTTGGCAGAGCAGAGTACATCAGAGCAACAGGCCCAGAGTCCTTGGCAGAGCAGGGCAGAGTACATCAGAGCAACAGGCCCAGAGTACTTGGCAGAGCAGGGTAGAGTACATCAGAGCAACAGGCCCAGGAACACACCCAGATCGCTAACAATGGTCTAGAGTAGCACACCTCTGTGTGGCACAGGCGTCTGAGGGTGTTGACAACTCACTCCTGGCTGTCATGTGGAGTGGGACCTGGCTGTGTGTCAGGGACTGCAGGTCCACTTGACTGGTGTGACAGAGGGACATGTGATGTGGCTATAACAGAGGGCCTGCAAGGTGGAGGGCTGTGCGGACCAGGTGGCACCGTGGCACGTGGAGGTGGAGTCATGCACGCCCTTGACACAGTGTGGGTGGGAGAGGTTGGAGGGGTGCCCTTCCACTTCTTCGGAATATGAATTTGCTTCCCTGTCATGGGGTTGATGGGAAGTGGCGTTGACACCACCGGCACACCCCCCAACTGTCCCACATCAGGGGCAGACACTGGCACTCCCTCTGGAGAAGTGCTTGATCCTGCAGTACGCTTGGGCTGGCTATGCCTCCGGACCACCTTACCCTCTCTGGAAGGTGTACCCCCCACAGTGACCACCTTCCCACTTACCCCAGGGGTGGTGTCTACAGTGCCCTCCTGTCCCTTCTTGCCAGGGATGTCCACAACACTGCCCTCCTCTACCTGAGTCACTGGCCTGGACACAACACTGCCCTCCTTTGCCACAATGACTGGGATGGTCACAACAGGGGTCTCCACTGCCACAATGACTGGGCTGGTCACAACAGGGCTTCCCTCCACCTGCCTCGATGTACTTTGTTCTGGGGTTGATGTGGTAGGTGGTTGTGTCCCTGTGCTTTCCCCAGGTGTAGCCAAGACATCCCACACATCCTCTGTGGGCATAGCTGAGTCAATTTCTGGTGATGCCTCTGCAGCATGTGAGCCTGGTGTCTGACACAATGCTCTTCTGGCCTTGCTCTTCTGTGACTTCACCTTGTCTGTGCATATTGGGGGGGCCCTGCTCTTCTTTGGGGATGGAGTCTGTGGACGGGATTGTTTGCTTTGGGTCTGACCTGTGCTCCTAGTGTTGTATCGTTTAGTTGATGTATGTCCCAAGTGCTCACTGTCATCTGATGTGGCCACGGACTGGGTGGACGTCACAGGCACCTGAGCTGCAAAGGGGGCATGTGCCTGTTGGAGGGTTGACGTCACTGTACCTGACAATGACAGGAGTGTACGATGTAGGCCACCCACGTCAGAGTGTATGCCCTCCATGAATGCCAGAACCTGGCCTAATTTGTTATCGTGTGCACTGAAGGCATTGAGCAGGGCGGTCTGGCCCACGCAAAGTTGCCGCAGGAGATCTACGCACTCTGCACTGAGGGCAGCAGGGGGGACAGGTGCAGGTGCAGCGGTGCCATGTGTGAATGTCACACGTCCCCTCTTAGTGACACGGATACGGGCAGCCCCAGAGGAAGTGGATGGGAGGGTGGTCAGTGGCCGCTGGTAGTCTGATGCAGCAGCAGACTTCCCATCACCTGTGGCTGCTAACAGGGACGCATCCCCCCTGCCCTCAGATGAAGTGGTACTCTGTGTCTCAGCCACAGATTCCTCATGCATACTCCTGTCACCCTCAGTAGCGCTGGTGTGGTCAGTGTCACTTGGCTCCGTCTCACTTTGCTCTGCTGCCGCTGTCGTGCTGGTCTCGCCACCACTTTCAGGATCATGTTCCGCCGTGGTGTCTTGCAAATCTGCATTAGTGACAGAAACATGGTTGTCTAAGTGTCATTGTCTGGTCACACGATATCAGATCAATGCAGCACATGAGAGGCCTAGAGCTACATGGTAACCACCACACCCTCCAATCACTGTGCAGCTACACACCATATAGACCACAACAGTGCCTGTCATGCGGACAAACAGGCAGGAGTGGACCAATGTCGATGACACACAGCACTACACCCTGCCCATGGATGGTGTTCCCCCAGCCCACATTGACCTGCCCCATGGACATGATGTAGCCACAACAAACATCACCACTTACAGACCAAAAGGGATCCAGAGGTGAATACACACACCTGTATTGTCTACACATGCCATATTGTCAAATAGGCCATTACAATCACCACGTGCCAATCTGGGTTCACATTGTCGTCAGATGTGTGGGCCACTACCATGAAGGTGCATGCTAAGTAGACAGACATGGTGTCACACTCATTAAGTGGACACAGCTGTACGGCAGAATAGGGACTACAGCCACCATCACAAAGAAGAGTGACCATGTGGACAACAAAATATCTGTCAAGGACAGAAAACTGCAGGCAGGAGCTGCACAGTACGGCCATGGTGGGCCAATGCCTCATACAGACACACATCACAGTTGCCACTCACATCACATATCACAGCATGGCAGCACACGCACATCACATGTGTCACCGCTGCCACAGGCACTCTACACATGCATCCACTCCCAGACAAACTCTCCCTCCCCGGATACTCACCATCTCTGTCTTGCTGCTGAAGCCCCTTCAGACGTGCATCCAGGTCTGGATAGGTCACTGCCAGTATGCGTCCCATCAGCGGAGTCATGGTGCGCCGTGCCACACGCCCTGTGCGTGGTACCATCCCCAAGGTCATCTCTGCCACTTGCTTAGCCAGCCGGCTGATGTCGTCCCACCTCTTGTGACAGTGTGTGTGTCGTCTGTTTGATACCCCCAGGGCTCGCACCTTTGCTGCTATGGCCCTCCAGACAGCCTTACGTTGGTGTACCTTGAGCTGCAGGAATGAGAGTAAAGAAGGCCAAATGAACATATACACAATGTCATATGTCAGCATCTATCAGTACAGCAGCCAGACACTGAATCGGGACTCACAGTGACCTCCCTCCAGAACTGGGGGTACCCTCACAAGGCCACTCTGCATGGCATAAACATTAGTGAATGCATGCACACATTGAGGTTCGTAGTCTCCATGATAATCACACTAAAGAATGATGCTTCAACACAAATGCATCGACAGCACTGTGTAATTCAGAAATAGTACAGGGCATTGATGGGGCATATCCACTAATCAGTGTGAAGCAACTGTAGCATGTAAGTTGGCTGATGGACAACGTTTGGCTGTGCAGCCACTGAACCTACTCTGTGGGGCACACTGACTATGACAACAGGGGCACCCTGAAATTACATCACAAGCGGACACTGTCCAGGCAGCTACAAGGCAAACAACCGTAGGTTATGTCTGCCCGAAAAAATAGCAAATCCCACTGACACATACAAGTATAGGCCTAGGACAGAGTCACACTGCAAAACACACACTCCCACCACCTGGAAACATCTTGTCTGTCAGTGTTTGTCTGCACCCCACATCAAAAAGCACATACTGCAGCATCATGAATACACGTCTGACACCACCCTGCCCTACTGCTCCCTTCATGTTGACTTACCACGACATTGGGGCCACCAAACAGGCGTGGGTACTGTGCCAGCACCTCGTTCACAAGGACGTCCAGCTCCTCACTCGTGAATGGACTGGCACGGATCTTATCTTTTCTTGACATCCCTGTGGATATGGCAGACCTGTGGCGGAAGTGAGTTGTGAGGTGTCCCAGGCAGCAGGCTCTGTGAGCAGCAGGAGGGTCCCAGGCAGCAGAAGGAGAGGGTCCCAGGCAGCAGCAGGTGAGGGTCCCAGGCAGCAGCAGGAGAGGGTCCCAGGCAGCAGCAGGAGAGGGTCCCAGGCAGCAGCAGGAGAGGGTGCCAGGCAGCAGCAGGAGAGGGTCCCAGGCAGCAGCAGGAGAGGGTCCCAGGCAGCAGCAGGAGAGGGTCCCAGGCAGCAGGCTCTGCGAGCAGTGGGGATGTGTGGCTCACTCCCACAGATTTATAGCCCCCTGGGGTAGTTAGGAAGCTAATAAGCTGCTACAATTGGTTGTCTGGGTCTGCCTTATTCAAAAGCATCCAATGACCGGCTCCGCGGCGGCGGAGCACAGCTTCCGCTATTTTCAAATATGCATCATGCCACAGCGACCACCCATGCCATTGGCTGTATGCAATGCGCCATGGCGGTGACGCACCGCAGGTGTCCGGGGTGCGCTACCGCGATGGTGCATCATTCAAAAGCATCCAATGACCGGCTCCGCGGCGGCGGAGCACAGCTTCCGCTATTTTCAAATATGCATCATGCCACAGCGACCACCCATGCCATTGGCTGTATGCAATGCGCCATGGCGGTGACGCACCGCGGGTGCCCGGTGGTAGGTACCGCGACTCAGGCGGCGGAGCATAGCCACCGGCATGTACACAAGTCCATGTGCCAATGGCTACCTTGGCTGGGTAGATGGTGGTGCTGGGGTCACACCGCTGGGGACCAGCGGTAGGTACCGCGACTCATGCGGCGGAGCATAGCCACCGGCATGTACACAAGTCCATGTGCCAATGGCTACCTTGGCTGGGTAGATGGTGGTACTGGGGTCACACCACTGGGGACCAGCGGTAGGTACCGCGACTCATGCGGCGGAGCATAGCCACCGGCATGTACACAAGTCCATGTGCCAATGGCTACCTTGGCTGGGTAGATGGTGGTGCTGGGGTCACACAGCTGGGGACCAGCGGTAGGTACCGCGACTCATGCGGCGGAGCATAGCCACTGGCATGTACACAAGTCCATGTGCCAATGGCTACCTTGGCTGGGTAGATGGTGGTGCTGGGGTCACACCGCTGGGGACCAGCGGTAGGTACCGCGACTCATGCGGCGGAGCATAGCCACCGGCATGTACACAAGTCCATGTGCCAATGGCTACCTTGGCTGGGTAGATGGTGGTGCTGGGGTCACACCGCCGGGGACCGGCGGTAGGTTCTGGCATTTTCGTACACATTGCTGTGTATGTCAATCCTGGACAATGTATAAGTACCCTGCAGCTACATGGTGTAGGGCACATCATTGTACACACAATGCCACACAGCCATTGCATCCACAGGAGGACACACGTTCAGTGTGAGCCACTTTAGCATGTGTTTGTGCCATTTTAGTAAGGGTTTTGATGTGTGATGATGATTGACAGACGTCAGGTGCTCTACATAGATGTCGTGAGGTTTAATGTGTTGTTGGTCATTGCAGACCTTGACCGGGCTGGTGGCACTGCATTGCATCGTACCTGACTTGTGGATTCACAACTGATCATGCACACAACCAGAAGTGTCCCTGCTACTGTGATCATTGTGTTAATGAATGTTGCGGAATGTACATGATGCATTGAGGTGTGGCAGGTACGGCAGATGGGTATGACAGACATGTTAAGTCACATTACATTTGTGGCTCTAGTAGCTCCATTTCTGCCCATGTCAAAAGTTCAATCATTATATCCACTTTCACATTACCCGATGTGTTACTGTCACTTGGGTATTGTCACTGGAGAGGCCTGCCCTCTGTGTGTAGCTATTGGCCAGCCATGTAACCAGATGTGCCATGCATCTCTCTGGCCCTTGTTGTTTTCCCATTACATCATTGATGCTTTGTGCTATGGCCATCTCATGATGCTTGTCATTGACCTATTCTTTATAATCCTAAACTAGGAGGAGGCCAAATCTCCTACGTCAGTTGATTGTGCTTGAGGACATGGAGAATGAGGCAATCATCAGGAAATTCAGGCTGGACAGACCGACATTGAAGATCGTGTGTGATCTATTGGAGCCCCACCTGCAGCCTCGCCGTCACTATCCTACGGCATTCACACCAACCTACAAGGTAATGGCAGCACTACACTTCTTTGCGACTGGTTCCTTCCAAGAGACCGTGGCTAACGCTGGGGGGATGTCGCAGCCCATGTTCAGCATGGTGCTGAGGGATGTACTTGAGGCCATGATGATATATCGCAATCGCTACATACATTTCCCCAGGGGACGTGAATTGGCTGCCGTTAAGGGGGACTTCTATCCACTTGGGCGCATCCCACATGTAGTCGGTGCCATAGATTGCACCCATGTGGCTCTGGTGGCACCGCAGGCGACGGAGCACATTTATCGGAACCGCAAACACTACCACTCCATGAATGTGCAGGTGGTGTGCCTTGCGGACATGACAATATCACATGTGTGTGCAAAGTATCCCGGTTCGGCCCATGACTCTTTCATTATGAGGAACAGCATGGTGCCACGGATGATGGAGAATCTGCATCCCGAACGTGCCTGGATTGTGGGTGAGTTACACTACTGCATTCACGTGCTATGTGTCACTGGCTTTACTGTGGCCGTACAACATTGCTATGGGTGTTTTCCATTCACAGGGGACTCTGCATATCCCAGTAGGCCATGGCTGTTGAGCCCACTCCGGAATCCCCAGACACCAGCAGACATCCGGTACAATGAGGCCCATGGCAGGACACGACGGGTAATTGAACGGACTTTTGGCCTGCTGAAGTCAAGGTTCCGGTGCCTTGACAGGACTGGAGGCGCACTCGCATACTCGCCTGGGAAGGTGTGCAAGATCGTTGTGGCATGCTGTATGCTACACAACCTGGCCATCCACAAGGGGGTCCCCCTGCTCCTGGACGATGGTGAGGAACCAAGGCCACAACCTGCTCAGGGACCTGAATCCAGTGATGAGGACAGTGGAGAGGAGGAAGGAGTTGACCTACGCCAGCAGCTAATCCAACGCTACTTCACTTGAAGGTGTGTGACAAGTTACAACGTCTACATAGTCTAGTGTGGTAGCTCTTGTTGTGAATGGATATGCGCAGATGTTCCCAATAGCCACATGTTCTGTCACCTATGTATGGTATTGTTGTAATGGACGTTACGTACGGAGATGTTTTCTGGACTGTATTTGTGCATATCAGCTAGACAATGTGTAGTGTACCTGTGATAAATTGGATATTTGTGGAGCAGTGATCTGTGTGTGTTGGCATGATGACACCAGTGACTGTAGTTCTGTTGTGTCTCCCTAGGTGCTCCAGAGTGTTCCTGCCCTGCATACTGTACATCATGTTTACACATCATGGACATTATCATCAATGTAAATACTGCACTAAAGAATTCAATACACCAAATCTGGAGTGTCAGGTATTTTATTTACGGGGTGGACATGTGAATTGTGCGGGAATATTTACAGGAAGGTGGTGAATGAGCAGTGAGTTGACAGTCATGGTCGCAGAGATGCAAGAGTAGACACCACATGGATGTGGTGACCCAGTCCAACAGACAGGTGCCATTGCCAAGGCTATGTGGGGAAAGACAGTCCAAACAGTGAATGCAGTTGGGGAGAGGGTTGTCTTCACGGCTGGCTCCGTGACTGGCGTGTGGCAGGTGCTTTGCTTCCAGAGACTCCCAGGCTCTTCTTCGGACGCCCCCTAGATCTTTTTGGCGGTGGGGGGCCTGCTGAATGGCCAGCGGCGTCAGAGGACTCGCCCCTCTCTGTTGGCACAGGGGAGGATGGTGGACTGTCATCCTGCTGCACAACAGGAGGGGACGGCGGTGATGGTTGGGACACAGGCCTGTCCCTCTGCAACGCCACTTGCTGGCCCATGAGGTCCACCATCTGTCCCAGGCGGTTATCGATGGACCTCATCAGCAGGATGAGCTCCCTTAATAGTTCATCCGACCGGCCACTTTGTCCCTGGACCTCTTGGTAGGCATCCACAACTCAGGTGAAGTGGTCCAGGGATGGTGTCCACTCCTCCCGAGGTCTGGTGTTGACCCTGGCCCTCCCGCCTGCTCTGCTGCCACGGACCTCTTCCCTCTCCACTGGTGCGCCACGCACTGGCTCCCTGCCCTCCACAGTTGTTGGTGTGGGCTGGTCATCCCTAGGGACAGGGAGGGTGCTGCAGGTGGTACTGGTGGTAGTGGTGGTGTTGGTGGCAGTGGCTGCGGTGGTGGTTGCGGTGGAGGCAGAGGCCGTGACAGCAGGGGTCTGCTGCGTTGTTGTTGCAGCAGAGGTGGTGGTGGGGAGGATGAGGGCCTGGGACCTCTGGCTCTGTGGAACACCAGATGGGCCGGCCTGGAGCTCATCATCCAAACTGTCCTGGGAGTCTGCATCTGTGAGTCCATGTGCCGGAGGTGGAGACTGGCTCTGCTGGTCATTGGTGTTGTCCCCAGCAGTGAGTTCTTCATCACCTGTGGAGTAGATGGGGAGTGGTCAGTGTTTGTGTCATCTGCGTATCATCAGCTGTCTGTACACTAGTGCAATTTGCTGTCATCAGTTGTACAAATCATGGCAACACCGTGTTACATTACATAGTGCTGAGTTACATCATGGAGTCATAAAGGTTGATTGTCTATGCATTGCGTACAATAGTTATTTGATTTCTACACACACACACTTCATGAAGATATACGGTAGTTACATACCTGTAAGGTGAGTGTGCAGGGTGCAATGGCTGACACTTGCTCCTGGCTGGGGGAGGCCTCCATGCTGCTGGGCTGTGGGACAGGGAGGCATGCTGGGAGTAGTGAGACAGGCCTCCCTCCCTCCCTCACACCCACAAACAGCCTCCAAGTGAAGATGGCTACCTACCTGTAAGTTTGTTTGTTAAACAGTGCAATGGCTGACACATGCTCCTGGCTGGGGAGGCCTCCATGCTGCTGGGCTGTGGGACAGGGGGCATGCTGGGAGTAGTGACACAGGCCTCCCTCCCTCACACCCACAAACAGCCTCCAAGTGAAGATGGCTACCTACCTGTAAGTTTGTTTGTTAAACAGTGCAATGGCTGACACTTGCTCCTGGCTGGGGAGGCCTCCATGCTGCTGGACTGTGGGACAGGGGGGCATGCTGGGAGTAGTGAGACAGGCCTCCCTCCCTCCCTCACACCCACACACAGCCTCCAAGTGAAGATGGCTACCAACCTGTAAGTTTGTTTGTTAAACAGTGCAATGGCTGACACGTGCTCCTGGCTGGGGAGGCCTCCATGCTGCTGGGCTGTGGGACAGGGTGGCATGCTGGGAGTAGTGAGACAGGCCTCCCTCCCTCCCTCACACCCACACACAGCCTCCAAGTGAAGATGGCTACCAACCTGTAAGTTTGTTTGTTAAACAGTGCAATGGCTGACACGTGCTCCTGGCGGGGGAGGCCTCCATGCTGCTGGGCTGTGGGACAGGGGGGCATGCTGGGAGTAGTGAGACAGGCCTCGCTCCCTCCCTCACACCCACACACAGCCTCCAAGTGAAGATGGCTACCAACCCGTAAGTTTGTTTGTTAAACAGTGCAATGGCTGACACTTGCTCCTGGCTGGGGAGGCCTCCATGCTGCTGGGCTGTGGGACAGGGGGGCATGCTGGGAGTAGTGAGACAGGCCTCCCTCCCTCCCTCCCTCACACCCACAAACAGCCTCCAAGTGAAGATGGCTACCAACCTGTAAGTTTGTTTGTTAAACAGTGCAATGGCTGACACTTGCTCCTGGCTGGGGAGGCCTCCATGCTGCTGGGCTGTGGGACAGGGGGGAATGTTGTACTGACATTCCGGCCCCATACAGGCCTCCTCAGCAGAAGGGCTGGCTACATGTTGGTTAGGGATGGACAGTGTATTGGTGGTTGGGTATTGCAAGGAGGTAAATCTCAATGTGGTGTTACACATTTGTCGGTACTTACCAGCCTCCGCTCCCCCGGCTACTCCTGTGAAACTCTCAGCTAGCAGGATAGCAAGCACCTTCTCCTCCCATGGTGTGAATGTCTTCAGTGGGATGGAAGGGCCACTGCCAGTCGCGTTTGCCAGCGTCCAGTTCTTGCTCCTCCTCTCCTTGACAACCCTCTTGAGATCATGCCACCGCTTCATGATCTCCTTCTTGGATCTTGGGGTGGCCCCAACTGCATTCACCCTTTGGACTATCCTTTCCCACATTTGTGTCCTGGTGGCTAATGGTGTCTGTTGGACTAGGTTACCAAATAGTTGTGGTTCTACTCTCACAATCTCGTTGACCATGACTGTCAACTCACTCTCTGTGAATTTTGGCATTTTTTGTGATGTCATGGTGTGGGGGGGTTGAGGTGTTTGTGGGTGCAGGGGTGTATGGGTGCAGGGGTGTGGTGATGAGGTGTGTTTTTGTGTGCTGGGGGTTTGATTGTGATGGTGTGATGGTGGTGTTGATGGTGGTGGTCGGTGGGTGGGTGTGGTGTGCGATTTTGCCTCTCCTCTCAGATGTAGTGTGCGGCCTTCTGTTCAGGAAAGATGCAAAGGATTGTGGTGAGTGGAGGGGGTGGCTTTGTACTCAGCTGTGTGGGTGTGTCCAATTGGATTGTGGTTGTCAGGTGTGTTGTGGGTGTGGTTATGTTGTTTTGTATATTTGTTTGACATTTCTGTATCTGTGTGTGTGTGTTGTATCTATTGGGGGCAGGGCTACTTTGTTTATGCAGCATTTGGCATCACTGCGGTGCTTTGACATCGACCGCCATGTATTTCATGTTCGTCCGCTGCGGTGAGTTTGCTGGTGCTTGGCCGCCATTTCTCCCATGCAATCCTGCCTTCGACCGCGGCAGTCGGTGCCTGCGGTTCCGCCCGCGACACCCTCGGGGATATCGTAATTTCCCGTGCGGTGTCTCCGCTGTCCCTGTGGCCGGTTTTGTATTTTCCGCTGCTTTTCCGACCGCCGCGGTCGGAGTTTTGTCATCACCGCACACGCCGGGGGGTTTAATTTTCACCGCTACCGCCGCGGTCGGTCTGTACTGGCGGTCGATCCTAATTTGTCTGCCGGTTGAACCGCCTCCATGGCGGGCGGTTGTTTTCCGCCTCCATGGCGGGCGGGGTGGTTTTCCGCCCGCTATCCTAATGGGGCCCTAAGAGTGATAGTGGTAAAGCAATATACCTCTTTAAATATCGAAAGAAACACCCATGCAGGCACAAATGCCGCCACTCACTCACCTATGCAACCACTCATAAAGTCATTCAATCACCAATACACTACTCGTGCACTCTTTCACTCACACATACACCACTCATGCACCTACCTATATATATGCACTCATGCACTCACTCACTCATCCATATATAAACTCAATCAATCACCCATATACCACTGATGTACTCATTCACTCACCGATACATGCAGTCATGAACGAACTCACCTATACACGCACTCATACACTCAATCAATAACCCATACACCATTTATGCACTCACTTACTCACCCATACACTACTCATGCACTCTTTGACTCACCCATATATTCACTCATTCACTCACCCATACAGACACTCATATATTCACTAACTCACTCATACTTCACTCAGGCACTGAGTTACCCACCCATACACCACTCATTCACTCAGTCAATTACCAATACAGTAGTCATGAACTCACTGACTCAACCATGTACACAGTGATGCACTCATTTTCTAATGCATATATGAAGTATTTCTTATATATACACACAGACATGCAATTTATCTTTTTTTTTAAGTATGAAAGGTGGTTCTAACAAGAACCTTTTTAGTAGAACTATTTTTGTGATTTTCTAAACTTTTTGTATGTTTTTGTATTTTTAGTCAAACAAAATGGCAACATGGGTTAGAAAAACGTACAACAAGCAGCACAACAATAGTGAAAATACTATGATAAATGACATTATAGTTTATCATTTGTGTTGCTTGGCAGCTTGAACGATGGCTTCAATGCACTGCTCTACAGAATTGATGGTCATAGTGCTCTACAGGCAGAACATGCCCATTGATTTTAATTCACAGTCGATGTCAGGACCACGCCTTTGCACTTCTTCTGGGACTCTCTGTCCTGGAAGAGGTGTTGCAGATGAGGATGTGGAGATTCTTGCACCGTCTCTCTGTTTCTTTGCGCTCTTCAATTGGGTTGAATGATATGTTTTGAGATAGTACCTCAGGACTATTTCATATTAGAGACATTTTACTAGTTTTGCCACCATCTTGGACTCTCCTGATGGTATGAAGAAAGAACTCTTATGGAATGCTGGTCTTCTTTGGTGGAGGCTCTGTATTATTAACATAATCCTTTTCTATCTATCGCTCCTGCTGCTCTGTCTGCTGTATTACATTATCTTCCTAGCTAAGTCCTATTGCCATTTTGCTTTTAAAAAATAGCAAATAACCAAATGTTCACAAAGTGCTGCAGAGAAAAAATAGGCACCCCTTCAGAATAGTGGTGTAGTGAATAGTAGATTCAAGAATGATAAATGGGTGGCCACTTCCTAGAAAGATAGCTGAAAACTGTCTTGTCTAATGATATCTCTTTCTTCTCTGAACATGCAATATATATGCGTGGATAACATCATTGTAAATTTCAACATTGACGTGCAAACAGGAAATGCAACATCAAATTGGTTTTCTTTGAAAATGAGTACAGACACTGAAGTTTAAATAGCACTGCAATAAATGGTTATTGTCAAACATTATTTAAAATATCTCTTTATATGTGTTTTACACTTTTTGAAAAACATGCAGCGTTCGTGACTTTTCTGTGTGAATGGAAAATGCGCATCAGCAGTTTGCAATAATGCCAGCACATTCTAAACAGCGTTGCAGCAAATACAGGATGATAAGACGTAGAACTTACTAATTAGGCAGTGAAAAGTACTCGAGTTGGGTAGAGGTGTTTTAGATAATGGGGGAATCTTCTTGGATAAATACGCAAGGCAGGGTTTATTCTGGCACGATGCTCATTTCACAGAAATGAATCCTCAATGGGGAGCACTTACAGATATAAACAAAGTAGGTGCCCACGCTGAAGCTCTATTTCTGTAAAGTACCAATCATAATAACTTTCTGCGCATAGCCAAGGCAAAGCAAGTGTGTTGACTATGCATTTCCACAAAAATCTTAAGTGTAACCTGTGATGCAAGTGTTTGCATTGTTGCTTTTCTCGAGCACAAAGTCTCAAGTAGTGTCTGTGAGAAAGGGGTTCCTTAATGTTATCGGCTGCTGAGACCAGAGATTGTGTACTAAACTTTTAAAAACTGGAAGTATGTGGGCTTGCCTATAAGCCCCGCCCATTTGACCCTGCCTCATATAAATTAACGGTATGCACCATCTTCCTGACATTTTCCCAGGATGATGGACAGCTTACTAAAATGCCCCCACATGGCTTTCATGCAGAATGTTGATGGGATGTTGATTTCTAGGAATATGATTATATCTCTACCAAACAAAGAATCACTTACTTTTATAAAGTGCAAATCATCCATGTGTGTTTTCTCGGAATTTCCACCTTGTAAAGTTACTTGATGAAGACACTCGAGTACCAATCATATTGACCAATTTACACACACACAAGGTTGCAAGGTCACTAAAGACATTTCCTCAGAGTCCTTTATGAAGTTGTAGTGTAGGAGATGAGCTATACATTTACCAAATTACATAACACTTACTTCTGTAAAGTGCCAATCATCCAAGTATGTTTTCTCTGAAGTTCCACTTTGTAAAGTTATCTGTTGAAGACGGTCAAGCAACAACCAACTTGGCAAAGTTACAGACAGAAAAGGTCACTGGAGACATTTCCTCAGTGTTCTTTACACAGCTGTAGTGTAGGAGATGCACTATACCTTTACCCAACAGAGTAGCATTAAAAAGTACTCCAGTTGGGAAGAGGTGTTGCAGAAAATGGTGGCCTCTTCTTGGATAAATGCACAGAGCAGGATTAATTCTGGCATGATGCTAATTTCAGGAAATTAGACCTTAACAGGCTACAGTTAGGAAATTAAATTTACAAAACATAGACATTTACTCAAAAAATCAAAGGTTATAGGGACGTTATAGTTTGGAAATAGAATTTAAAAAACCTTAGAAATTCATTGAAAAAGCCAAAGTTTACAGCGATGCAATATTTAGGAAATAGCATTTAAAAAACCTTGTAAATTCACTGAAGAAAACAATGGTTACATAGATCTTATAGTTAGGAAATAGAATTTTAAAAACCTTAAAAATTCACTGAAAAAAACAAAGGGTACATGGACATTATAGTTAGGAAATAGCATTTAAAACATTTTAGAAATGTACTGAAAAAAGCAAAGGTTACAGGGACGTTTTAGTTAGGTTCAGATTTCACTTTTACAAAACCGGTGTAATTCAGCAGTTATAGTTACCTGAGCTAACTATAAGTTATGCCCCTGCATTTCACTGCTTATGACCTCACATATTACATCATTCATATATATTCACACTGTTTTCGACATATGTCATTCCCAATGTAAAATAATCTTGGATGGTACAGCCTTTTTCTCCCTTTACATTTACATCCTCATGTGATTAACCTATGATTGCTTTCAAATAGTGGCTTAAGGGATTTAAAGTTTTTACCATTGCTTTAATACCAAAAGATACTTTTAATTTCTATAGGTACTATTTAGATAATTAGTGTCCTTTAGTGGGTTATACACTCTCTTTGCATTTATGGTATCATACGGAAAACTCTCTCTTCATATTTATAATATGGTTAATGTGTCGATCTTTGTAATGTGCGCCATGTGGCTTGTAAATAATACTCATTAGCAATAATTTTCTCATTATAAGAGTGTCAATTCATCTGTAATCTTTACAAGTCCATTATATCCTCTAGTGCATATGATCTTTTTATGCAGACTTGCATCTATTTTTTCATATATATGCAGTGTTCTTCCATGATTCACTTGAGGTGACTATTCTAGTGAACATTCATTTCTGCTTCTAAAAGATGTCCTCTAAGGTACATTTCTATTTTTATTATCATCTCGTATTCAAGTTGTCTTAATCTTTTATTATGGTAACCTCCTCTCTCATTATTCTGAATCTGTTCAATTTGAGCCTCTCTTTGTGTTCTTTCTAATAATGTCCCACCAATGGATAATTAAAATGTTTGCTTTAAATAACTAGTATGTCCTAACATTTTTAACAATTGTTTTTTAATTGACATGTTGTACTCCCAATGTAGTGAATGTTTTATTGACATAGCACTCCATATGTGTGTTCCCACAAGTTATTTCATGCATTTGTACTTATGATTGTAAAGTGACTCTTTACAACAATATATTTAATTGTTTCAGCATTTGTGTAAGTGTTATATGGTCATGCTCCTATTTTTTCATTAAGATTGTCATCATTCCTCAATATCACCCTATTTTGCTGTAACACCCTTCTAACTTGTGCTGCTTGTGTGTTGCATGCTCTTATGTATCCTATGTTGTTACTGAGAACTCGTTTATTTTGCTTTTTCTTGTTGCTCATCAGTAGTTTCAATCTTTACAGTTCATTGAATTGTGTCCACTATATGTGTGGAATAATCTCTTTCTGCAAATCTTTTAATAGTTTCATCTGCTTGTTTCCTATCTTCTACTTCCTCATAAAAGTTCTACAAAGAGAAATCCATCCGGATAGAGAAGTCAATGTTCATTTACATCCCTTCAATCGTAGAAGCTAGGGGAATCAAATCTAAAACAAACAATTTCTGGAATGGTAGTAATTAGAAATAACATGAGTGTTGAAGTGTTTAGGAAAACCACATGATACTAATGAATGTTTAACATGTTGCAGCTATCAATCACTATGATGAATTTAATCAGAGCTTTGGTCCATGCATCAAATAATGAAAGTAGCTTTTATAGCAAAGTATATATAATAGCTGAGAGAGGTATTTGCAGTTGCTGTATCATCTTTCATTATTTAAAAGCTCCACCACTGTAATTCTCAAGCTAGGTTTAGGAACCCAATCCATAGCTCACACAACAGCAATGCAAACTAAAGCTCTCCCCCCAAATGGAATGCTCATGACCTCCAGCTTAGTGAAATAGATGCAATTGCAAATGTTGTAAGTAATTTTACAGATGGGATTACATATCACATTACCATAACACTTTGGCAAAGAAAACTATGAAATGTGTATTATTATTAAGGCACATCATCAGCATATCAAATATTATGTTCGGATTTTGCAGCATTTGTAATAGCCATTCTTTCAGAAAATATTCATTGGGTTTTATTTCCTCTTCTAGTGTATATAACCAGGTAACATCCATTCTTTTATAAGTTTATTGACTTTAATTCCACAAGATAATCTGCATTTCTTTCAAGAAATCTACAATAAATTTCACATACCATGTTAACCTTTCACAAATGGAAATAAAACAAATTGGTTTGGACATGTGTTGTTGTTTAATTACATTTCACTTTTAACCATTGTTTTGTTGACATAAATATTGTAAGGTGTTGTCACTGGGTAGGGTTTTGGAATATTAGGAAGTATGGCGCTATGTCTAGTACGTAAAAGGTGTCAAGTGGTTTGGGTGAATACAGTGCTGCCAGGTCAGGGGAATTACCCTTAAACCCCTGTATATGTGTGGTTGGGAGCCTACACAAATGAAGAGAAACCAAGTCCTGGGCACACGTTCTTGGGGTAATGTTCTTGGTTAGCAAAGTATTGCAAACTGAGAGAATGACTGGTGTGGTCGACACGGGTATATTTCTTAGGTTTCTTTTATTCCTTATTGAAAAAGCACACAACCAGCCAACACGTGTTTCGTCACCAATGGAGCATATCCCGTGACTTCTTTAGGGCTGGTGAGGATACAAAATTGGTTGTGTAAAATTACATGTACAGGAGTTTGCATGGATAGGACTTGGCAAAGAACGTGGAGAGAGAGTTGAGACACCAAACTATCAGTGGATACCCTACAAAAACGGTGTGCAAAAACCAAACAGCCTAGTGGGATGAAAGCAAACATGAGTGACCTCACAACATACATGAGAGAGCCTAGTGGGGCATAAAGTAAGAAAAGGGAGCACATCACTCCTACTACACATTGACGGCGCGAGCTAGGCAAACGGTTAAAAGGTGATTGAGTGAAGAGATTTATGTAAAAAACATTCCCAAGGTGAACATGGACTAAGCATTACAAAAAAAACATTAAGACAGTAAACAGTGTGATTCATTAAGCTATAGGATGAATATTTGAACGACAATGAGTAAAAACCGATGAAATGAAAAATAAGCCCCATGTGGGGAAAACAAAACATGTTATGCATAGGAAAAGCAGCACTTAGCAATTAAATTATACAAATAAGTCTCTACATTAGACACAGGGCACAAGATAGTCAAAAGGTACAGTTAAAGAAGGAAGATTAAGCAACAATTCCAATGTAAAGACAAACGTCGTCATCATGCACTACAAGTGCCGCACAGAGCTTAAACATTAACCAGGGCTGGTTACCAAACTTAAAACGGCAAGGCGCAAAAGTTTCACAGCGAAAGGCGCAGAAGTAAGGGAGAAGATAAAAAGGAAGGCTACCTGCAACTGAAGATGTGTAAGGTCTGTAATGCCTGAAAAAAGAAAAAGGAAATAGGGAGGTAGATAAAGGACAATATAAAGTGTGCTGGCAACCGTGTGAAGAGCGACAAAATGAAAAGGAACAATTCTCACCGTTCTGCCGGTGAGAATTTTGACCCGGCTGGTAAGTAGTAAATACAAAGTAAAGCGTGATGAAGGTAAAAGTGGAGGGATAAACCTAAAAACTGAATACAATAAAAGCAGTGTTGGATAAAAAAAGAAATACAGAAAGATGGTAAAAAAAAGTTTTAAGAAAAAGGACCGGGTATGGCATCGTACCTAAATGCCGGTGATCCCCAGGAGTCCAGTGCCTGTGAGCGTGGAAGAGGAAGGTAAACCACTCTAACCATCGACCTATAAGGGTGAATCAGGTACAAGTATGTACGGGCCTCACCAGGGTAAAAGAGGCTCCAAAGCCAAGAAAACTAATGGCCAAGAGGGATCACTGACATAATATCGAGGGACATACTATTGAGTTGAAAAAATATCGTTGACAAAATATCGACAGACAGAATATCGAGTTTGTATCTACAAACAGGTAAGTACAAAAATATCGACTACAAAATATCGTTTACAAAAATATAGTTAATTAAAATATCCACTCTATTAAAAACAGTGTTAAATTAAATTAATATTACAAATTAATTACTAAAATATACTTAAAAATACTTAAATTACCTTATAATATTTAAATAATTAATGAAAGTTATAACAAAATTTTTTACAATCATATTTGTTAAAACATATATATAGAGTAACATAATATAATTAAATAATAATCAATATTATTACCGTAGGATAGCGTAAGTGTAAAAATTACTATTCCCACTCCAGAGAGTGCAACAGTAGGGAAAGCGTTGGATAGCGTAGGGGTTAAAATTACTATTCCCACTCCAGTGAGTGCAACAGTAGGGAAAGCGTTGGATAGCGTAGGGGTAAAAATTACTATTCGCACTCCAAAGAGTGCAACAGTAGGGAAAGCGTTGGATAGCGTAGGGGTAATCATTACTATTCCCACTCCAGTGAGTGCAACAGTAGGGAAAGCGTTGGATAGCATAGGGGTAAAAATTACTATTCCCACTCCAGTGGGTGCAACAGTAGGGAAAGCGTTCAATAGCGTAGAGGTAAAAATTACTATTCCCACTCCAGTGGGTGCAACAGTAGAGAAAGCGTTGGATAGCGTAGAGGTAAAAATCACTATTCCCACTCCAGTGGGTGCAACAGTAGGGAAAGCGTTGGATAGCGTAGAGGTAAAAATTACTATTCCCACTCCACTGGGTGCAACAGTAGGGAAAGCGTTGGATAGCGAAGGGTAAAACTTACTATTCCCACTCCAGTGGGTGTAACAGTAGGGAAAGCGTTGGATAGCGTAGAGGTAAAAATTACTATTCCCACTCCAGTGGGTGCAACAGTAGGGAAAGCGTTGGATAGCATAGGGGTTAAAATTACTATTCCCACTTCAGTGGGTGCAACAGTAGGGAAAGCGTTGGATGGCGTAGAGGTAAAAATTACTATTCCCACTCCCGTGGGTGCAACAGTAGGGAAACGTTGGATAGCGTAGGGGTTAAAATTACTATTCCTACTCCAGTGAGTGCAACAGTAGGGAAAGCGTTGGATAGTGTAGAGGTAAAAATTACTATTCCCACGCCAGTGGGTGCAACAGTAGGGAAAGCATTGGATAGCGTAGGGGTAAAAATTACTATTCCCACTCCAGTGAGTGCAACAGTAGGGAAAGCGTTGGATAGCGTAGGGGTAAAAATTACTATTCACACTCCAAAGAGTGCAACAGTAGGGAAAGCGTTGGATAGCATAGGGGTTAAAATTACTATTCCCACTCCAGTGAGTGGAACAGTAGGGAACGTGTTGGATAGCGTAGGGGTAAAAATTGCTATTCCCACTCCAGTGGGTGTAACAGTAGGGAAAGCGTTGGATAGCGTAGAGGTAAAAATACTATTCCCACTCCAGTGGGTGCAACAGTAGGGAAAGCGTTGGATAGCATAGGGGTTAAAATTACTATTCCCACTCCAGTGGGTGCAACAGTAGGGAAAGCGTTGGATGGCGTAGAGGTAAAAATTACTATTCCCACTCCAGTGGGTGCAACAGTAGGGAAAACGTTGGATAGCGTAGGGGTTAAAATTACTATTCCTACTCCAGTGAGTGCAACAGTAGGGAAAGCGTTGGATAGCGTAGAGGTAAAAATTACTATTCCCATGCCAGTGGGTGCAACAGTAGGGAAAGCATTGGATAGCGTAGGGGTAAAAATGACTATTTCCACTCCAGTGAGTGCAACAGTAGGGAAAGCGTTGGATAGCGTAGGGGTAAAAATGACTATTCACACTCCAAAGAGTGCAACAGTAGGGAAAGTGTTGGATAGCGTAGGGGTTAAAATTACTATTCCCACTCCAGTGAGTGGAACAGTAGGGAAAGTGTTGGATAGCGTAGGGGTAAAAATTACTATTCCCACTCCAAAGAGTGCAACAGTAGGGAAAGCGTTGGATAGCGTAGGGGTAAAAATTACTATTCCCACTCCAAAGAGTGCAACAGTAGGAAAAGCGTTGGATAGCGTAGGGGTTAAAATTACTATTCCCACTCCAAAGAGTGCAACAGTAGGGAAAGCATTGGATAGCGTAGGGGTAAAAATTACTATTCCCACTCCAAAGAGGGCAACAGTAGGGAAAGCGTTGGATAGCGTAGGGGTTAAAATTACTATTCCCACTCCAGAGTGTGCAACAGTAGGGAAATTAAATACTTCATATATTATTTTAAAAAATATAAATTAATATCTATAACAAATTATTTTAAAGTAATTACCAATTTATTTTAATATAACAATTAATCAATTAAAATTACAAATTAAAATTAATTATTATTATTTGTTACCTATTAATCCAAATTAATTACAAATTAAAATGTATTTAATTAACAATTAAAAATTAGTTATCTATTATTTCAAATTAAATACAATTAAATAAATTGAATTATTTAATTAATTATAAATAAATTACTTCCCACCCTATTCCCCTATAAACCCAGAACCCACTACTGAAAATAAATAAGTAAAATTAACATAATTAGCAATTAATCAATTAAATACAATTAATTGCCAATTAAAATTTAATTAATTACCCATAAAATTTTAATTAACAATTAATTCTAAAAGAATTCCAATAAATTTTGTAACCTATTTAATTAATTTTAATTAAATTACTTCCCACCCAATTCCCCGATAAACCCACAACCCGCTACGGAAAATAAATTAGTAAAATTAACATAATTAGCAATTATTCAATTAATTAAAATTAATTGCCAATTAAAATTTAATTATTTACCAAATATAAAATAATTAACAATGAATTAAAAAATAATACCAATAAATTAATTTACATATTTAATTAATTATAATTAAATTACTTCCCACCCTATTCCCCTATAAACCCACAACCCGCTACAGAATTTAATTACGCAAAAAATAAAAAAACAAATGTCATTATTTAAAATTAATTATAACATAAATACACAATTTTTACACATATAATAACATAAAAAACATTATAAAAAAAGATACTATTAAAAATTAGATATTTTTAATTGCCTATATTATATACTTCGATATTTTAACTGTCTATATTTTTAACATTCGATATTACATTACTTACCTTAAAAATGATATTTTTGATGTCTATATTCTGTCCAGTCGATATTTTGTCCAGTCTATATTTTGAACTCGATATTATGTCCAGTCGATATTTTGGAGTCGATAATATGTCTGTTTACCGCCACGAGCTGTTGCCATAATCATTCCTGAAACAAGTGCGCTGCAAGCCGTCTCAACACTGGTTCCGTCTCTGTTCTGAGTGTGTGGAAAGAGCAGAAACCGGAAATTTATTTGAAGTGAAAATAAATCATAAATATTGTAAGGTCATAAGCATTACTATTACTATGGTTCTCATGGCTTTTTTTTCCTCACCTGTGTTTCGTTTGGTCAGCAGTGGGAGCTTCGAACTGTGAGCACGCTGGAGCTGCTCTTCCCGCAATCTTCTTTGTTAACTACTCGCGGTACCCGCTCCGCGGGTCCCGCTTCGCCTTGGTGCTTTGCCAGCGCTGCTGGAAGTGCACTGTGACTGTGTGGACTTCCTACAACTGAGCCTCTGTGGTGTGGTGTGTGCAGGGCTGCGAGCGTGGTCAGGCGTGGACTTCAAGTCCCAGGAGCGCCTGACACTCGGCATCACCAGCAGCTGACCCGCTCTCCCTGCTGGCTCCTCCCCCGCCTCAGCGCGGCTAAATTCAGCTCGTCAGTTTCTCTGGCTGTTTCCTCACCTGTGTTTCGTTTGGTCAGCAGTGGGAGCTTCGAACTGTGAGCACGCTGGAGCTGCTCTTCCCGCAATCTTCTTTGTTAACTACTCGCGGTACCCGCTCCGCGGGTCCCGCTTCGCCTTGGTGCTTTGCCAGCGCTGCTGGAAGTGCACTGTGACTGTGTGGACTTCCTACAACTGAGCCTCTGTGGTGTGGTGTGTGCAGGGCTGCGAGCGTGGTCAGGCGTGGACTTCAAGTCCCAGGAGCGCCTGACACTCGGCATCACCAGCAGCTGACCCGCTCTCCCTGCTGGCTCCTCCCCCGCCTCAGCGCGGCTAAATTCAGCTCGTCAGTTTCTCTGGCTGTTTCCTCACCTGTGTTTCGTTTGGTCAGCAGTGGGAGCTTCGAACTGTGAGCACGCTGGAGCTGCTCTTCCCGCAATCTTCTTTGTTAACTACTCGCGGTACCCGCTCCGCGGGTCCCGCTTCGCCTTGGTGCTTTGCCAGCGCTGCTGGAAGTGCACTGTGACTGTGTGGACTTCCTACAACTGAGCCTCTGTGGTGTGGTGTGTGCAGGGCTGCGAGCGTGGTCAGGCGTGGACTTCAAGTCCCAGGAGCGCCTGACACTCGGCATCACCAGCAGCTGACCCGCTCTCCCTGCTGGCTCCTCCCCCGCCTCAGCGCGGCTAAATTCAGCTCGTCAGTTTCTCTGGCTGTTTCCTCACCTGTGTTTCGTTTGGTCAGCAGTGGGAGCTTCGAACTGTGAGCACGCTGGAGCTGCTCTTCCCGCAATCTTCTTTGTTAACTACTCGCGGTACCCGCTCCGCGGGTCCCGCTTCGCCTTGGTGCTTTGCCAGCGCTGCTGGAAGTGCACTGTGACTGTGTGGACTTCCTACAACTGAGCCTCTGTGGTGTGGTGTGTGCAGGGCTGCGAGCGTGGTCAGGCGTGGACTTCAAGTCCCAGGAGCGCCTGACACTCGGCATCACCAGCAGCTGACCCGCTCTCCCTGCTGGCTCCTCCCCCGCCTCAGCGCGGCTATAATCCTCCTTAGTAACACCGCAACGCGGGAGCGCGCGGGAGCGCGCCGGGAGAAGCCCGGGACAAGGGCGGGACCGTCTGAGGCCGTCAGAGGCCAAAGGAGGCTGGGCTGGGCCCCCTCCCTTGGTTTTCTAGCATCAATTTGAGCTGTTCTTATCATTCATAGGCTTGTATTGTATTTTAATGATTTTGTTTATTTGGCTTTATACCTTACAATCGTTATTATTTTAATTTTTCTCCCTTTCTTAATTTAGCCTCATGACGGCCAAAAAACTACGCTCTGGACGATTGATTGTGGGGAGATCTGGATCTAAAACTAAATCAAACCCCCTACGAAACAAAATAGCGTCTACTATGCAATTGAAGGGTCAATGCCAGCTTTTTAATTTATGGGACAAAGGGAAAGACAAACCTACTGAGCTACAGTCTATGAATGAAATTCCAGGTTCCAATGACGTGGTCCCTGTTAACGGGGTTATTGATGTCTCCTCTAGTTTAAGCTTGGCGGTCAGTCATTCTCTGCCAATTCTAGTTAGTCCTGATGAACTAAGGGGCTCACCGTCGACATTAAATAATGTACATCTGAATCAGAATGCTCACCTTAATTCTTCGGGCAATATGCCCTCAAAATCTGATGACATTGCTCCTTCCCAAGTTACATTAAGGGATGTCCCTAAAGTTTCAATGAATACAGATTTTTTACCACCTACGTTAGTTACATCCCCTGTATTAGGGAATGAATTCACTCTGCCTGATATTGATTTAACAGCTCATAGGGCGCGGATGGGATTGTTGCAGGGGAACTCTAAAGGTGTGCCTTTAGAGGAAGTAATATCGATTTCAAGTACTGGTCCCCTAAGTAGCACACCCTCTAATAAATTAGATTTCTCCCTTCCACAATTAAATCTTACATCCTGTTCAGGTCCAATGTTGAACAATTTAGCTGAGGGCTCTCCAAATATTAACGGGAGGCTAATTTCTAACTCTTTGTCCTCTTTGGAATCAATTTTGTCTTCGATTCTAAGATTACTTGAAAAGTTTGTGGGAGGTTCGGAATGTATTTTTGATACTGTAACGCAGATTTTGCAAGTTCTCTTGTTAAGCAAAAATGAGTTAGTGTCAGATCCTCCTATTTCAGTGGCTTCTCTGTTGATGCCCCAGAAAATAAGCGCTCCTTTCACTTCTGCAGTTTTGGATTTAGCGCCTTCTTCTCCCTTGATAGAAGGTCAAAAGGAAAGTCAGCCCATAGTACTTTCAGCTATTCCCAAACCCTCCAAAGTGGTTTCGGCTGGTGCTAATTGTATAGCCCCACTTAGTGATAAGATAGAGATAATAGCAACTTCCCCTCTTATTTCTAAATCCGAATTGCCTTCCCTCTTTCCGATATTTTCCTTGCCATCAAATAAGGAAGAGGAGATCCCTAAAGTAAAAACGGGATTGATGGGAAATATGAGTCCCCAGAAACATAAAAAGAATAGAATGAAGAAGAGGAAACCTATCCGTAGGTTTGCCAAAAAAAGACAGAGGAAACTTCTCTTTGATAAAAATGTGGATTTAAGTGTAGATGATTCTCCGCAGGTGGAGCAGTCTCTCACCCCTAAGGTAGAAATTAGGGTTGTATCGCCCAAAGAAGACGCCCCCCCCTTTGGTCTAGGTCCTATAAATTTAACTAACCCTTTCCTTCCCAAGGTTTTCCTCCCTCCCGCTAATCCTTTTTCTTATTGTAAGGTTAATTCAGGTTCTTGCCAGGTTATCTCTAAGGTTACCTCTCCATTTGTTGTTCCGCCCCCGTCTTCTTTAAATCCTACGGCAACACCCTTTCAGGCTCCACCCTTAACGACAGTTGTCCTCCCAAAAGAAAAAACATATGTGGATACGTTATATCTTGATTTTTCTCCCCTTTTTGAACCAGATTTAATTTTGAATAGATCTGCCCTTTTGACCTGTTTTAAAGAGATCGAAAGCTTGAAATTAATCCAAACCTCCGATTTAGATCTTGTACTTCTCCTCAATCCTTACGTGGGGAAACCTTTAAGATCAACAAGGGTGAAATTCTATTCTAAGGTTGTGGTAAATCTTGTTCTTCAATGGGCTGAGGATCTACAAATTAGAGGGATAGATGTGATGCCACATTTTGGGGAAAAATGTATTTTAAATACTGCCGCTAATGCTTCATTATCGCTTTCCTCCAATTCGGGTGTGCGATTGTCGAATTGGTCTAATCTTAGATCGGAGAACCTAAAAGTTTGTGTGGCTAGGAATGAAAGGCTAGTTTCCTACAAAAACCCTCCTCTTAAGCCTCTTAAGCAGACAGTGAAGGATGATCAATCTAAGTGGAGTTGGCTACCTGGAGTCCTTGCGAGTAAATCTGCTCCCCGTTCCATTCAGGATTCTAATTTTTAACAGGGAGCTGAAATTTATCTCATGGAACACTGCCGGATTCAAAGATTATAAGGAGAAATTGGGTTTCCTTCATTCTCAAAAGGCAGATATAATCTGTTTGCAAGAAACCTGGGTGGATGGAAGTTTCGTTTTGGATAAAGACTATTTTGTTTTGGATTTCAACGCAACCAGCACTAGAAGAGGCCATGCTAAGGGAGGGTTAGCATGCTTATTATCTAATAGATTGCAATGGAACTATTCACACTATCTGGATCCAGGAAAACTGTTTCAAGCAATAACTCTAAAAGATGTATTTGAGGATTGCCCTAATAGATTGCTGATTGTGGTAAACATTTATATTCCCCCCAATTGTTGTTTTAATACTGGTTTAAAAACTCTATTTACTTTTTTAACTAAAGTCTTGGAGTTCTCACCAACTCCGCATGTGTTAATGTTTGGGGACCTAAATTGTAATATATCTAACTGCGGGTTGGAGTTGTTTAGAAATGTCGCATTGGAAGAATCTCTGAATATACCTTCAGCCCAGTTCCCCCCCAAAATTAAAACCAACAAAAGAGGTAAACTTATTTTAGATGGTTTACTTAAAGCGGATTGTTTAATTGTAAATGGGAGGCTTCCATCTGATATCCCGGCAGCTTTTACTCGTAAATCTAATAAGGGAAAATCTATTATTGATTTTATCATGATAGATTATGCCGGTTTTCACCTATTGAAGGATATGAAGGTCATTGAATCGAATCTTAGTGACCATAATGCATTGACGCTTTCTGTCTCCATTAGTCTTCAGAGAGTGGTTCCGTGGAGTCTGGATATACATTCTGTGAATTTTGATTCCAGCTCAGGGAAATGTTTTTGGAACCCTTGTATTGTTGAAAACCTAGCGCCTCTTTTGTATTTTACCGTTGAGAATCTACCTCTCTGGGAAGGGAGAGTGCTGTTATGTTTTATTAATTTTTTAGATTCCGTAACTGCTTGTGCAAAAAAGAAATCAGGTGTGAAACAGTCCCTTGTAGCCCCTCACCCTCTACGGGCTATAAACAGAGAAATAAATAAAGTTGTAAGGGGACAATTTTTATGTTTTACCCAAGAAGCTAAATGTAAGTTGTCTATTCTAAAAAGAAGGAGAGTCAGGCTTAAGGCCCGTTTAAAACGTTCTAAGGAAGATGCCCTCTGGATTCAACTGAGGGAAGCTTCTTATAATCGCCAAACCAAGACCTTTTGGTCCTTAATTGGCAAAGGATGTGGTACTAGAGCCAGTCCTACGCCCATTGCCATTGAGGAACAGGTGTGGGTTCACTATATCGAGAAGTTGTACAGTAATAATAATTCTTATGAGTTTAATGTTGAATCCGATAATGTTTCATTTAAATTGGACTGTCCAACAGTAAAGGAAATTGAATGTGCCATTAAGAATATGCGTTCCTCTGGTGCGATGGGTCCTGACAAAATCCCAATTTCAGTATTAAAAAACCAGAGTGAACTTTGGAGTAAAATACTCTTTCCAGTGTTTAAATTCTGCTTTTTTAGCGGAACAGTCCCCCCCTCCTGGAAAGGAAGCATCATTGTCCCTTTATATAAAAAAGGGGCAAGAGATCAACCACAAAATTATCGTCAAATTGCCTTGCTTGACGCCATTGGTAAGGTGTTTGCAAAATGTGTGCTTTCTTTAATTAACGATTGGGTATCTGAACATAAAATCCTTCCCTTGGAGCAAACTGGTTTCAGACAAAATCATGGAACTTTAGATAACCTGACTGCATTACAAGTTATCAATGAAAAATATGTGAAAGTTCGGGGTGGTCAGGTGTATGGCGCTTTTATTGATTTCTCCACCGCTTTTGATAAAGTTGACAGAAATTTGCTGTGGAGAAAGTTATTTAACCTAGGTATGCCTGCATCACTTATTAAGTTAATTTGCGCCCTGTACTCTGACACTTGGTGCAGAGTATTACTTGGAGGTGATCGCGGCGTATCGAGATTAATTCCAACATCTAATGGGTTGAAGCAAGGTTGCCTTTTGGCTCCGTTGCTATTTTCCTTATATACTGTTGATTTACCCATCGCTCTTTCGGCTTCCGCCGGTATTGCCCCGTCCTTGGGGGGTATTCCAATTGCATGCCTTATGTATGCAGACGACATCCTAATTTTGGATCTCACCCCAAAGGGCTTAAATAATCGGTTGCATGCACTTTCTGAATATGCTGAAAGTCATTTTTTATCTATAAATACGGCAAAAAGCAAGGTGATTTGTTTCTCTGGTAGAAAGAAGCCTAAATGTTTTAACTTTTCATGGGTTGTGGGGGGGGAAAAACTAGAATGTGTGAATTCTTATACCTTTTTAGGTAAAATTGTCACTCATAATTTAAGTGACAAACCACACATAGACAATAACTCTCGGAAGGCTATTTCTCAGGGAAAGAGCTTAGTTTCCCTGTATAAAGCCACAGGTAGAAGGCATTTTTCTATTCTTTTAGATGTTTTCAGAGCGAAAGTTCCAGCCTCCCTGTTATATGGAATTGAGTTAGTTGATCCAAAAAAATGGAGTTTTTTAAACTCTGCGGAAGGAAAAACTCTACGGAGTTTAATGTCTGTAGGCACAGCAAATTCGACTGCTTCCTTGAGACAGGAATTGGGATTACGTAGCAGCAGGGTACAAGGTCTGGCTAGTATCATACGCTGGGTAGTAGCGTTATCTAAAGGTGAACCCAATACCTTAAGAAACCTCATAAAAAATGAATTATTAGGATCTTTTAATGACTTCTCATCGATTGTAAAAAACTTCAGATTTGCTGTGTTACAATTGAAATTAGATGAGGAGACTCTATTTCTATTGTCCCCTCATCAATTAAAAACTGTTTTGAAGTCAGCTTCTTGGGAATTGGGGTTTTGCCTTGATAGAGACTTTTGTCTAGCGAAAAAAGGTTGTACGCCTGTTATTGAATCTTATACCTTGCGGAAAGCTCAACCGTATATGTACTGGAACATCTCCCATGGCGTGAGACGCCTGGTGTACTTATTAAGACACAATTTGCTTCCGCTAAAAGTTCTACATGCCAGTTGGTTTGGTTGTTCGGCACGCTGTGATCTTTGCCAATTGTATGATCAGGATCTAGATCACGTCATGTTCGTTTGCCCTACACTGATGCCCTGCAGGCGTAGATGGTTAAGACCAATTTGCTTACAACTTAACATATTTTCAGCATCTTTGTTTAAGGCAGCCTTGATTAACCCACCTAATGAAATGTTTGCTTTTAAACTGTACAACTTTTTTAAATGTTTTTTGGACCTGTATTAAGTTATCTCATGTGTTTGTGATGGAAACCTTTTTTACACATTTGTTGCTTTGTATGTATATGCTGTTTTATGTGGACCTCATAAAGAGTTCCTTATCATAATAAATAAACTTTGAAACTTCATGGCTTTTATGTGAGATATTGATTGTGCTCCTATCTAAAGATTGAAAATGTCAGAGTTTTTTTTGTTTTTAATTCTTAGGCATATCTCCACAGCTGGTTGTGGCCAGTCAAACCTCTGCAGGATATGACCTTCAACATTGTGCTAGAGGATTGGTTGTAGGCCAGGCATAATCCTTAAGTAAAGTTTTGCTTTTGTGTCAAATTTGCTTTCATTGTCTTCAGCTGTTTTTTTTGGGCATTAACGAGCAAAGAATTTGGTGAGAAATAAAATGGGAAAGGGAACATTTGGGACCCACTTTTTCTTGGCTCCATCTTGACTGATCTGCATGAGTCAACTTATTCAGCAATTATAACATGCAAACACATATAGTAAGACATGATAAAACAGTACAAATTCATAAAAAGTCCTAAGAAAAGAAATAAAATCAAGGTGCAAATAAAGATGCATGTCACGTGTTGCATCATATTCCATAAAAACCCTAAAAATACCTTAAGTGTAGTGCTACGCGACAATAATATAAAAGTATCTTGGCTGCAAGGATAGCGAAGCTACAGTGGATCTAGAACCAATGCGCACAGGGGCTCATCACTATTTAGGCTGCCCAAGTGATTTCCTTATTTCAAGCACCAACTTCAGAAAGATATCTAGAGTAAGAGCGATCTCCTCTGAGCCCAGGGATTGTGAAATATGCAAAGTTTTACTGCAAGGTCACAAATAGTACTTGATTAATAGAGGTTTTAAAATCAAAGGTCTATAATAAGAATAAAAGGCACAAAAAAATGTAACATGTAGAATGCTCTGTGCGGACTTCTGATCACATAGGTAAGGCAAGAGTTTGTGCGTTCAGTCATTGAGGTAAATTAACCAGTCTATGAAACAGATTAAAACAAAACCTAAGCATAATAAAGTGCTGGTAGTGCAAAACATTGTAGAACAGGAATGATTGAATGTACCAAGCCCCTCCATAAGGGATACAATGATATCCAATAGACACTGCAGTACTACAGTGTGTGTGAGCCATAATGACAGCATCATCAGCATACAGTTGGGCTGGTATAGGACATTTTCCGATCTGGGGCGTGTTTCCACATCTTAATTCTTACTCCCTCCCCAAGTAATTGATATAGAGGGAGAATGGAAAAGACACAAGGACACACACTTGCCTGATGCCCCAGTGCACCCCAAACGTCTCAGAGCACTCACCCCCTGCCTGAACCTTACAGCAGCACTTGATTTTCCTGATGGTATTGATATAGTGTCTGTCAATGCCCAGGCCTTTCATGATGTCCCTCAGTTTAGAGTGGGGCACACGGTCAAAGGCACTGGACAGATTCATAAAGCCCAGATGCAGCTCACTGCACTTTGTGAATGTATACGTACGGCACTGATTCACCATCTCCATCCCCTCAGGAACCCATACTGGATATCCGAGAGAGTACCACTCTCCAATACCCAGGCCTCCAGGTGAGAGGAAGGAGTGGAACACATGCACCTAGCACCTTCACAGTGGAGTCCTGGAGAGAGATTGGGCTATAACAACTGGGGTCCTCTTGGTTGCCTTTCTTGAAAATTGGAACGATAAGCGAGTTGGACCAGGAGGAAATCTTGGTGGAGCAACTCACTGCTCTAAGGACATTGGCTACCAAGGGAGCCCACAGGTCCAAATTGCTCTTGAAGACTACGGGCTTTTCTGTTAAGGCTAGCCACTCTCACCTTTTCCAGTGATGGACAATACTTGGGGAGGAAACACTCCTCTGCTGGAGTGGAGGAGGTGCTGTCATTGCCTAACCCATTGATAGTGGAGTAAACCTCCTCCAAAAAAGGTGGTCCATTTGTGGCCAGATGTGGCAGAGTCAATCAGAGGTTTGTCATTATCTTTAGGGAATGGTTGATGTATAATGGAACATAGGGCCTTCTGATCGGATCATTCCTAAGGCATGCTTCCTGGAGCTCTTCCCAGGCTTTAAGTCAGAGGGCATTTCTTGTTGCTGCTATCGCTCTTTTGTAGGACTTCCTTCTGCAAGCGACTTCAGAAGCAGGCATAGGTAGCTTGTGGAGCTAGACAGTTAATTATCTATGCGACTCGGTTCATGCAGTGTCAAACCAACCCCCTTGTCTTATCTGGGCCCAGGTGTAACTCCCTACTTAAAGCTACTGACACTGCTTCTGAGAGGGTAATGGCACCTTGATACTGACATCATCAGCCTCAGTATCTAAACAGACTTTGAGCAAGGTGCAATTGTCCTTGACCGATTGGATGTAAAGGTTTTGAGGTTGACAAAATCCCACTTAATGCGAGTGCCCCTTCTGTTGTGTGCGGAGATGCCACATTCTAGTAGAAACAACTGTCTCCTGCCAGCTACTAATATCTATAGCGAAGCTTTGGGGGAAATGGTCGCTCAAGGCAAGATTGTATACTGGCTGCTAAGTTGGCAGATAAAAAGATGAAATCAATTCTAGAGCCCACACACTTACCCACAAAGGTCAGAGGGAAGAAACCATTCAGAGTACTATGTTCGTTCACAAAACAAATGTTGAATTTCATCATTAGATGATTAATGTTATTGCCAAATGCAGCATGAGAACAAATAAATAAAGAGTTAACTTCGCAGTCCGTTAGGCCACACACTTTTTTATACGCAAGGGGACATAGATGAGCATTGACATTGTGCCCCGTATCACTTCCACCTTTGGAGTTAAGGGAGTTCAACCCTTGATCTCTTTTTGACAGAATACAGGCACTGTCTGCTGGAATGTTGTGATAAAAGTTAACAATCTGATCTGCATGTCTTATGCCAAGAATAACACAAGGTGGGTATATTGTTTTTTTTTTAAATTCAATGTGCAGATTCATTAAGCTGTGCCAATGTTAATAGGAAAAAACAAATATTTTCTATAGAAATCTAACCATAACTAGACTGGTGCTATTGTCAACAGTGCAACATTTATATGTATATATTGACCCAAATGAAACATGGTTGTAGTGCTAGCATTCCTAAAGTATGCCCAAAGTAATCCAACCTCCCAGTTAGATAAATGAAACAATGCTCAACAGAGCAATTATATTTTATAATTCCTTTGTTCTAAAGATGATAGAATATGTAGCACAGCTACTAACACTAAACAGGTTTCAGACCGCTATTTTATATACCGTTCCAAAAATGCACGATCTCCTCCCTAAAAGATTGAGGGATATGTAGTCTTTAGCAAATACTTTTCCTTGCAATCTATGGAACAAAATTCCACTGCAATGTGGCACTTCAAATCCTATAAACCAACATCTTACACCTGTACATTGGCATTCATGAACCTCCAGTTGACTTCTTATTAATAAATTGTTGTCACAAATGGACTAACCATTGTTTTTCAACAACATTGTTGGTGTTTCAATTGTGTATGTTTCTCTGCATCTAAATTAAAATTACTTGGATGCATAGTATTTAACTGTAAAATGAGGTGAGATTCTAGCACTCTTAATCTCAACCACATTTTTATTTCCCAGCAATCTGTAGTACCATAATTTGAGTAAATCAACTTTTCCTTCAGGTTTCTCTCTATAATACCTTGCTATTAAATACATAAATCTTTATTCATTATAGCTCTCAGGTATTTCATAACAAATGTCTTTAATTTTATTTTTGTACTACAGAGATACAACACATTACAGGGATATTTTAGTGCATAAACAACATATTAAATGACATGATTTGTTTTTTCCTTTTTTATATCGCTTCTTTCGATGGCGTACTTCTTTGGTATTTATTCATATTTGCATTGTTTGCATTTCATGAATATCTAGCACCCTCCTTTATTATTCTTCAGGTACAAAATAGCACCTTATTTATGTGATCTCACCAACATATTTTTCAATGAGTGAGAGCTCTTTCATTTATGTTTCAATGTGATTTCACTTAAATCTTTGTTAGTGTGCTCACTTGCACCATCTCTATTACATTTCCTGCACTCCTTTATTAGTAAATCCTTTTCTGGTATCTCACTTGCATTCTTTAGTACGTGCCCTGGATACTTTCTTTGTTTGAATCTATCAATAAATATTTCTGCTTATCTCAGATATTCAATGTCTGTCGTACAATTCTTTTTGATCCTAAATAATTCCCTGTAGGGGATATGCCATTTCAATTATGTATGGTGAAAGCTTTGTGCATGCAACAAAGTGTTTGTAGCTGGGTTTTCTTTCTATGGAAGGTTGTTTGAATCATATGATCACTTATATGTACTTCAGTATCCACAAATACAACTCTACTGGTACATATTTCATGTATAAATATCAGATTCAGATTATTTACACTTAGGATATTGTAGTATTCATTGAACGCTGCCTCATGTCCATGTCAAATAATAAAAAGGGTATATGCTTGATGTAGTCACAAGATCGTTTCCACTTATTGTCCACACTTTTCGTTCCATGCTCCTTCTTCTGCAAGCCGATTAAAACCATCTTAATATCCACCTGATGGAAGTTGTAAAACTGCGGGGATGGCTGGAAAATTCAATTTCAGGAAGTATCATGGAACTGAAACTGCGCTGTTCTTAGCCAAGGATTGGATTAGGCGCTTAACGGACAAAGGACAAGGCATGGCATTGATACTCTTTGATCTATCCCCGGTGTTTGATACTACCTTGCCCTTGCTGCTGATTGGGCGCCTTCAAGACATGGGTATCACATATCAATCCCTGGCCTTTTTGTCTACTTTCCTTAGGGATCACTTGTAGAGGGTGATGTTACAACAGTGCATCTCCCTGCCATGTGGAGTGCCATGTGGAGTGCTGCAGGGCTCATCACTAAGCCCTTTGCTCTTTATCCTCCATGTGTCACCAGTTGCGGATATAATTCGGGCTTTCGGGATGCAAGAGTTATTATAGGCCGATGATACACAGATTATTGTGTGATTTCCCAAGAACTCGGCCACCGTGGCAGAAAGCTTCTCTCAATGCATGTCAGCAGTTGCAGACTGGATGGGATGGAACTCTCTGAAATTAACTGGTAATAAAACCGAGATGCTGCTCTTTGGCCCTTGCGCATTGAGCTGGACTAGTAAGTGGTGGTCCTACACCTTAGGCAAATGTTCAATCCCAGTGGAGAAGGCCAAAAATCTTGGAGTTTTCTTAGCACTGAGGCCAATTGCACTGTGGCAACCTGTTTCTGGATCAAACGGCTGCTCAGGAAACATTTTCCTCTTATCTCTCAGCCTACACAAAAGCAGGTTGCCCTGCTTATGTCCAGATTGGACTACTGCAATTTGTTCTACCCGGACTCCAACATTTGCACTCATCACAAACTCCAAGCAGCACAGAATGCACTTGCTAGAATAACTCTTGACATTCCCAAATGTCATCCCAAATGCAAAAATTGCGGTTGGAAAGGGCCAGTTCTGCGAATCTGCCCATTTGCGATCGCAAAAAGCAATGATGCATGTGCCCCATAGTCAGCATTTGCTGTCAATGTTTTTTCAATACATACGGTTGTTCTCTGTGAGGGCTAAAGACAAAAAAATGGCAGATGCAGTTTATATGATATAAAAAATTGATCTTTCAGAAAAAAGTAGGGTTCAAGTTACCTGGCAGAGTGTGTCTATAAAGTCCTTACAAATTCCCTTGCTCACCTCTAAGTTGGCCTAGATTCCACCATTCTTCAACCTCCCTTTACTTAACCCTCTCGTATTCCAACAACAACAGCCCCAACCTTCACATCCAAAGGTTGCTTACCAAATCTGCTAGATAGTGCAGACTCAACCACCAGTTCCGACAAATGTGTCAATGCACCCTGCAAGTGTAAGCAGCTTTAACCTTTTTTTTCTAGGATAACAATTACCCTCACTCCCTGAAAGAGATTGTAATGTTATAGTTCTTTAACTCATCAGCCTAACTGGACCACCAGTCCTTAATCACACTCAAGCTGACTCTGTCCACAACCTCCACTGCCCTACATAATGAACCACATATGTTTAACCGCCTCTGCATGGTCCCAGCACTCATACTGCCTGCTGGAGGACAATTACTCTGTCATTTACAGTGAATGGAGGAAGTCATTTCTGCCAGGATAGACCTAAGATCACTAACCTCTCTGCAGAGTGATTCACTTATTTGATTTTGACTGACATCTCTTCTTCCCCAGACTCTCTTGTGTACTCACTTTCTTCCTGAGACATAAATTATTATTATTTTTTTTATTATTTTTTTTATTTAAAGAGTTTTATATAGCGCTGGCTAGACCCGAAGGTATCAGAGCGCTTTACAAGAGAATCAACAAAGTAATAGAAAAAGATCAGCAATTACACAATACATCAAAAAATAGTGGTCGAGGGGGCAGGGGAGGTGAGAAGGGAGGATAAGGGAAGAGACAACAAGGAGAGACGAAAGGAAGTCTGTCTAAAGCCCGACTTGGTGGGTGACGACCTAGGAGGGAATCCACGGCCCATCTCCCCTATAGCTAAACCAGGTAGATCCATCGGGCATCAGACAGAATAGTTCAGTCTCGATACATTGAGAGAAAAGAGAAGGAGAGACATAAATAGAGGGAGGTGAGAGAGGGAGGATAAGGGAAGAGACAACAAGGAGAGACGAAAGGAAGTCTGTTTAAAGCCCGACTGGGTAGGTGACGACCAAAGAGGGAATCCACGGCCCATCTCCCCTATAGCTAAACCAGGTAGCTCCATCAGCCATCAGACAGAATAGTTCAGTCTCGATACATTGAGAGAAAAGAGAAGGAGAGACACAAATAGAGGGAGGATGTGGGAGGAGACGACAGGAGAGACGAAAGGAGGTGCAACAATGTGTTTCAACAATATAACAGAAAAAGATCAACAATTACACATTATATCAAACAATCAGTAAAACAATAGGAGAGGAGAGAAAGGAGAGAGAGAAGTAGTGGGGGGTAGGGGAGGTGAGAAAGTGAGGATAAGGGAAGAGACAACAGTAGGGACGAAAGGAAGTCTGTCTAAAGATCAACTGGTAGGTGACGACAAAAGGAGGTAATCCACGGCCCATCTCCCCTATAGGTAAACCAGGTAGCTCCATTGGGCATCAGACAGAATAGGTCAGTCTCAATACATTGAGAGAGGAGAGAAGGAGAGAAATAAAAAGAGGGAGGAAGCGAGAGGAGACGACAAGAGAAATGAAAGGAAGTCTGTCAAAAGACCAACTGGGTAGTTGACGTCCAGGGAGTGAATCCCCAGCCTGTCTCCCCTATAGCTAAACCAGGTAGCTCCAACGGGTGTCAGACAAAATAGCTAGATCTCAAATGACGAGGGAAAAATTCACAGATAGAACGTGGGGGGCTAAAGGGCCCGGACAGGTGAGGGCAAAGGTCAGAAGCAGGAAAGTGGAGAAGAGTAGAGCGGGGAAGGGTAGAGGGTAGAGGGAGATAAGGCATTTCTTATAGATGCCCTTGTTTTCAAAGTGTTATTTCTGGCTTCCCAGACAAGTAGGAACCCTTATATTTGTTTCTTCACACAGTACTGTATAGGGGTCCATTGCATTATTTCTACAGAAGTGACCGGCCAATCTCTTGTAATGCCTCTATCCTTCAGACTACAACCAAGAGTGCATTGATTTATGTGATGTTTCGTTTCAGCCCTGCCAGCCACCTATTCTACTTCTCACACAAAAGAAAGTTCTTAGGTGGATCAGTTGTTTGAAGTTTACAGAGACAACATCTTCCCATCCCTAGCTCCAGTATCAGGAGGATATGTGAACTTCCTCTTTCTTGTGTGAAAAATTAAGAAGGACCTTATAACCTGTGCTAAAATTGATTCCCTGGAGGAAGAGTCTGGCCTTGAGAAAGTTAGCCAGCCCTTGAAACACTCAGTACATGGCTATTTCCTAAACTCTTTTTAAATACTGTGTGGGGACCCCAGTAGTCCCAGAGTAGACACCCACTGTGCTCCTATAATAAAGGTGAAGTGGCTAATGATGCTGAGAGTACAAAGAACTGATTACCCGCACCTGGCAAGAGATGTGTCACGGAGCGTGCAGGGTAACAAACAGCGGTAGGCCCTCACTGAAGGATGTTCATTGATCACAGCACTACTTTTGGCATTCTGACTACAATCAACAGAGAGCAGAGCCAGGAGGTGCTGGGGCAGTACAAGGAACTAGTAGTAGGCTACCTCTGGGGTGGGCAGATTGTGCTTTGACCTCCAAACAACATGCATGCCGCAGCAAGAAGGGTTCCTACTGGAATAATCTGACAACAGTCTGATGGCGCTTTTTCAAGACCTGCCTTGAGAATACCTCTACCAACAGGGACATTTCTCAATTTTTCACCGTAACAGAAATGATGCATAATTAAACATTTATCAAAAGCTGTTAAATATAGCGGATTGCTATCTTGAATTGGGCTGCAAGACGAGCTCTCCTCTCTATGCTTCTATATTTGGCAGTATATGGACCCCCTATCTGTGAATCAGACTCCAGCACTCTCTGCAGATATTTGTGTACAATTTTGCCTATCATTGGAGTTCTCGCGATCAAGGGTCATCCTTGCTGTTGGACTTGCTTTGCTCATTGTCTACTGTTGACTTGCTATCTCTACCAGTTTATCCTTTCCTAGATTTCGAAGAGCAAATCATCCCAGCACTTACCATTTTCTGAGTCGTTAATAAGTGTACGAGGAAAACTAATGCAAACCATTGTGTTAGGCAAATCAATTATCCTGGTTGCACTCATGACAGAACAAAAAGACACCATACAAGCGGTGTAACAATCATCTATTGAAACATTGAAAGAATAAGAAAAGCATTAATGCAGAAATGTCAACATTTAAATCTAAGCTTGACTTAACAGATAAAACCGTAAAGTTTTATCTAACACTAACTTCTAATGTGGGCTGCCAAGATTATCTAACATACATTTCCAACCTTACGCATCGTTTCGTATTAGTCAGATTCAGACTGGGAATCGCCCCCCATTTAGTGGACTTCCCCAACATCAAAATGTGCCCTCTGGCCATGACCCCTTGCCCATGTGATGGACAGAGCAAGCAGAGCACTGTGCACTTTATGCTGTTTTGTGGTTTTTAGTCGGGTCGTAGGAATTATTATTTAAAACCACTTTTACTGACCCATAAGACGGCAGTAGGTGAAACAATATCTGTCTTCTTGGCAAGCTGAAAAGTGAAGAAGGTGATGCGAATACATGACTTTTTATGAGCTACATCACCTGTCTGATTAAGACAGACTTTCCAGTGCCCTTGGAATTTGAGAGAGCCCACAAGATGGAACAACGACACCCAGGTGCCTTGGACTGACCAGGGCCAATAATAATATGCCTCCTTCATCAATCAATCAATCAATCAATCAAGCATTTATATAGCGCACTACTCACCCGGAGGGTCTCAAGGCGCTTGGGGAAGGGGTGTCCGCTACTGCTCGAACAGCCAGGTCTTGAGCTGCTTTCTGAAGGCGAGGTGGTCTTGGGTCAGGCGGAGGTGGGTCAGGAGGGAGTTCCAGGTCTTGGCGGCCAGGTAGGAGAAGGACCTTCCTCCTGTGGTGGCTCTTCGGATGCGGGGGACGGCGGCGAGGGCGTGGTTGGTCGATCGAAGCTGGCGTGTGGGAGTGTAGAAGTTGAGGCGGCTGTTGAGGTATCTTGGGCCTTGGTTGTGTAGGGCCTTGTGTGCGTGGGTGAGGAGACGGAAGGTGATTCTTTTGTTGACCGGGAGCCAGTGCAGGTCTCTCAGGTGTCCGGAGATGTGGCTGTGTTGGGGGATGTCGAGGATGAGTCTTGCTGAGGCGTTCTGGATCCGCTGGAGTCTCCTCTGGAGTTTAGCGGTGGTTCCGGAGTAGAGGGAGTTGCCGTAGTCCAGTCGGCTGGTGACGAGGGCTTGGGTGACCGTCTTCCTGGTCTCGGTGGGGATCCACCGGAAGATCTTCCGTAGCATGCGCAGGATGTTGAAGCACGCCGAGGAGACGGCGTTGACTTGTCTGGTCATGGAGAGGCAGGAGTCCAGGATGAAGCCCAGGTTGCGTGCATGGTCTGTGGGTTTGGGTGCGCTGCCCAGGGCGGTGGGCCACCAGGAGTCGTCCCAGGCGGAGGGTGAAGAGCCCAGGATGAGGACTTCCGTCTTGTCTGATTCCGGTTTCAGGCGGCTGTTCATCATCCACTCGGCTACGTCTGTCATCCCTTCGTGTAGGTTGGCTTTGGCGGTGGCGGGGTCGTTGGTGAGGGAGAGGATCAGCTGGGTGTCGTCGGCGTAAGAGATGATGTTGAGGTTGTGTTGGCGTGCGATGGTCGCGAGGAAGCTCATGTAGACGTTGAAGAGGGTGGGGCTGAGCGAGGAGCCTTGAGGAACGCCACAGATGACTCCGGTGGCTTCTGATCTGAACGGGGGGAGGCGGACTCTCTGTGTCCTTCCGGCGAGGAAGGAGATGATCCATTCAAGTGCCTTCTCTTGGATTCCAACGTTGCTGAGGCGCTGCACTAGGGTGCGGTGGCAGACAGTGTCGAAGGCCGCGGAGAGGTCCAGGAGGATGAGGGCCGCAGTTTCCCCGTAGTCGAGCAGGGCTCGGATGTCATCGGTGGCTGCGATGAAGGCGGTCTCGGTGCTGTGGTTGGCCCGGAAGCCGGACTGCGAGAGGTCGAGGGATCCGTTCGTCTCGAGGAAGGCGGCCAGCTGCTTGTTGACGGTCTTCTCAATGACTTTGGCCGGGAACGGGAGGAGCGAGATGGGGCGGTAGTTTTTGAGATCGGTGGGGTCCGCTGATGGTTTCTTCAGTAGAGCGCTGAGTTCAGCGTGCTTCCAGCTCTCTGGGAAGGTAGCGGTGTCGAAGGAGGTGTTGATGATGTCCCGCAGGTGGGGTGCGATGACAGCGTCGGCCTTGTTGAAGACGTGGTGAGGGCAGGGGTCGGTTGGGGATCCGGAGTGGATGGAGTTCATCGTGCGGATGGTGTCTTCGGTGGTGATCGGGGTCCAGGCGCGGAGGGTGGCAGTGTGGGTCATTGGTGCGGTCATAGGGTGCGTCGGTTGTGTGTTGAAGCTGTTGTGTATGTCTGCGATCTTGTTGTGGAAGTAGGAGGCGAGGGAGTTGCAGAGATCTTGCGATGGGGTGATGTCGTTGTTTCCGGCGTTGGGATTGGAGAGCTCTTTGACGATGTTGAAGAGTTCCTTGCTATTGTGTGCGTTGTTGTCCAGTCGTTCCTTGAATGCGGTTTTCTTGGTGGTCTGGATCAGTTGGTGGTGTTTTCGGGTTGCGAGCTTGAGGGTGGTCATGTTGTCTGGTGTAGGGTCTCTGCGCCAGGCTCGCTCGAGGGTACGGCAGTTCTTCTTGGAGCTCTTGAGTTCGTCGGTGAACCAGGGTGCTTTCTTACTGCCGGGCTTGCTGGGCGGGGTCCTTAGTGGGGCGAGGTCGTCTGCGCAGTTGCTGATCCACTTCATGAGGTTGTTGGCGGCATGGCTGGGGTCCGCAGAGCTGGCGGGGGGGTCTTGGCTCAGGGCTGCGGCGAGCTGTTCGGCTGTGATCTTGTTCCAGTTTCTGCGTGCGACCTGTTGCTGGTGGTGGTGGATCGTGTTCTTTTTGAAGCTGAAGTGTACGCAGCTGTGGTCCATCCAGTGGAGTCCGGTGGCGTGGCTGAAGGTGATGTGCTTGCTTGATGAGAAGATGGGGTCGAGTGTGTGTCCGGCGTAGTGGGTGGGGGAGGTCACCAGCTGCTTGAGACCGAGGTTGTTGAGGTTGTCCAGCAGGGTGGTGGTGTTGCGGTCGTTGTTGTTCTCCAGGTGAAAGTTGAGGTCCCCGAGGAGGATGTAGTCAGCGGAGGGGAGGGCGTACGGGCTTATGAAGTCGGCGATGTCTTCGCTGAATTGTGTGCGTGGTCCCGGGGGTCTGTAGATGAGGGTGCCTCTGAGGGTGGTCTTGGGGTCGGTGTGGATCTGGAAGTGCAGGTGTTCGGCGGCAGTGAGGGTGTCGTCGGTGTTGGTCGTGATGCGGATGGAGTTCTTGTGGACGATGGCGATGCCTCCTCCAGTCTGGTTGATGCGGTCCCTCCGGGTGATCTTGTATCCGTCCGGGATGGCGATGGCGATGTCGGGCGCTGAGGAGGCGTTCATCCAGGTTTCCGTGAGGAAGGCGACGTCTGGGGATGTGGTGTCTATCAGGTTCCAGAGTAGGACGGCGTGTCTGTGGACGGAGCGAGTGTTGAGCAGGATGCACTGCAGGTGGTTGCTGCTGGAGCTCGGTTTGGCGGGTGCTGGTGCAGTGCAGGTCCGGATGCAGGCGAATTTGCAGGAGTGGCAGCTGAAGGGTCCGGTAGCAGCCGGGGATCCTGCCGGCGTTGAGTGCGTTGAGTTCGGGTGCGTTGTAAGTCCGCCGGGTGGGGTGGCCTCTGTGGGGGCCAGGGGGTCTGGCGCTGGGCGCGGTCCAGGCGTGGACGGGCACAGACGGGCTTACCTTAGGCGCACCTTCGGCGCTCATTCGGTGCTCCCGCTGCGCGTGGTCGCTCAGGGGGCGTCATAAGTAAGGAGCCGGGAGGGCGGGTCAGCTGGGTGGCGGGAGCGGGGCGGCCAATGGGCAGGAGGGGGGCGGAGTCGCCGGAGGTCTGTGGCGGGAAGGAGGTCCGCGGACGGCTCAGCAGCGGCTGGGTCATCCGGCTGAGAGAGAACAGCACACAGGTAGGGGGAGGGCAGCAAATGGGGGGGGAAGGATTAACACAGAAGGCAAAATGAAGGCAGCAGATGGGGGAAAGGATTAACACAGAAGGCAAAACGAAGGCAGCAGAGCACAGGCAGTCAGCGGGCAGGAGCAGCGGTGTGTGGGGGCGACCTCGCCTGGAGCAGGCTCAGCGGTCGCTTCATCATGCCCAGACTAACCCCTTGGTTGGCACAGCAAAATGGCTACCAATAAAGGAGAAACTATGGCTTTCTCTGCTGACTTTTTATATGACACCCACAACATTTGAATCAAATTCCTCTCCCTCCCACCCATTCTAAAGTGGAAGGGTATCTGTCATGGTCTCCTAGAGCCAGATACAATGATATTGCCCATCATTGGCAAGATCCAGGAATTCTAAGGCCCCTAACTCCTAGAGGACTTCCTTGATAGTCTTGACCAAACTCCCAGGAATACAATGCTACCTCGGCAAAGGGAAGATCTTGAACAATCAAGCCCAACTCAAGATACACCTCACCCATCCCATGATGATATTAATCTGGAGCAACAATCAAAAGACAAACATCAATCTCTTAAAGGTCATACTTCAAGAGATAGGGACAAGTCAATGTCCCCGTTCAAACCCTCAGTAACTATGATTGCTCACTATTATGATTATGTTCACCATTGCAGTCACCCCTCAACTTGGGACCCAAAGAACTGCTCATGGTCACTTATTACCCCAATCTCCTACTTCATACCCAAAAGCAAAGGGAATAGGGCACAGTGTAGACAGGGATTGTTCAACTTTATAAAAGTTTTCCAAGATACAACAGGAAAGAAACACCATACAACTTCAATCAATTAACACATTTGTAAAACGCACTACTCACCCGTGAGGGTCTGAAGGCACTGGGGGGGGGAGAGCTGCTACTGCTCGAACAGCCAGGTATTGAGTAGCCTCCTGAAGGTCAGTAGGTCCTGGGTCTGCCGTAGGAGGATTCCAGGTCTTGGCGGCGAGGTAGGAGAATGATCTTCCGCCGGTGGTTGCTCTTTGGATGCGGGGGATGATGGTGAGGGCGAGGTCAGCGGAGCAGAAATGGCGGTTCGGGGTGTAGAAGGTGAGTCATCTGTTGAGGTATGCCGGTCCGGTGTAGTGGAGGGCTTGTGTGCATGGGTGAGGAGCTTGACTGGGAGCCAGTGCAGGTCTCTCAGGTGGGATGAGATGTGGCTGTGGCGAGAGATGTCGAGGATGAGGCATACAGAGGCGTTCTGTATGCGTTGCAGTCATTTCAGGAGTTTGGCCACGTGGAGGGCGTTTCCATAGTCCAGCCTGCTGCTGAAGAGGGCCTGGGTGACCGTTCTTCTTGTTTCAATGGGGATCTAGCTGTAGATATTGCGGAGCACGTGTAGGGTGTTGAAGGAGGAGGACGAGACGGCGTTGACCTGCTTGGTCATGGAGAGTGTTGAGTCGATGATGACCCCCAGGTTGCGTGCGTGGTCGGTGGGTGTTGGTGCTGCTCCCAGTGTGGTTGGCCACCAGGAGTGGTCCCAGGTTGATGGGGTGGAGCCGAGTATGAGGACCTCCATCTTGTCCGAGTTCAGCTTCAGTTGGCTCTTCCTCATCGACTTGGCGACAGCCTTCATTCCTTCGCGGAGGTAGGCTTTAGCTGTGAGGGTGTCCTTGGTGAGGGACAGGATCAGCTGGGTGTTGTCAGCATAAGAGATGAAGTTGAGGTTGTGCAGTCGGGCAACGTGGGTGAGCGGCGCCATGTGGATGGGGAGGCGGATGCTCTCGGTTCTGCCAGAGAGGAAGGAGGTGGTCCATTCCAGAGCTTTGTCTTGGATCCCTGCGTATTGGAGGCGTGTGCGTAGGGTGCGGTGGCAGACTGTGTTAAAGGCGGCGGAGAGATCCAGGAGGATGAGGGCCGCGGTTACACCATTGTCCAGCAGGGTCCTGATGTCATCAGTGGCGGCGTTAGGGCAGTTTCGGTACTGTGGTTGCTGCGGAACCCGGGCTGGGATGGGTCCAGGATGCAGTCCTACTCAAGGTAGCGGGTCAGTTGTCTGTTGACGATGTTCTCAATGACCTTCACCGGGAACAGGAGCAGGGAGATGGTCCGGAAGTTCTTGAGGTCTCTCTTGGGGTGCTTGAGTAAGGCATTGATCTCTGCATGCTTCCACCTCTCCGGGAAGGTCTTGAAGGAGAAGTTGATGACTTTGCAGAGATGGGGTGCGATGGTGGCACTAGCTTTGTTGAAGATGTGGTGCGGGCACGGGTCTGATGGAGAGCCGGAGTGGATGGTGTTCATGATTTTGATGGTTTCGTCGTCTTTCACGTTGGTGCAGGTGTGCATGGGACCGATGCAGATGGTGGTGGGGGGGTCCGAGGTGTCGTTGGCTGTCAAGGCGGTCAGGTTGTTGAAGCTGTCATGGATGTCTGCAATCTTGCGGTGGAAGAAGGTGGCAAGGGAATCGCACAGGTCTTGTGATGGTGGGATGTCATTGGCGTTGGAGCTGGGGTTGGAGAGTTCCTTCACGATATTGAAGAGCTCTTTGCTGTTATGTGCGTTGTTGTCGAGGAGGTCCTTGAAGGAGGCCCTTTTGGCGGTTCTGATGAGGTGATGGTGTCTGCGGGTGGCGTTCTTGTGGGCATCATGGCTGTCCCGTGTCTGTTCGCAGTGCCATTTCTTCTCTAGTTTCCGGGAGGTTTGCTTGGAGTCCTGGAGGTCCGCAGTGAGCCAGCTGGCTTTCTTGTCGGTGTGTCTGTAGGAGGGTTTCTTGATCGAAGTGAGAGTGTTGGTGCAGTCATCGATCCATCACCTGAGGTCACGGACAGGGGTGTCGGTGTTAGCAGGGTCGCGGGTGGGCTCCAGGCGAGGGTGGACATCGGTGACTTTGTTCCAGCTGCAGCTGGGGATCTGTTGAGGGCTGTGGTGCATGGTGGGTTTCCGGAAGGTGAAGTGGATGCAGCGATGGTCAGTCCAGTGGAGTTCGGTGGTGTGACTGAAAGAGACATGGGAGCTTGCGGAGAAGATGGGGTCGAGCATGTGGCTGCGGAGTGGGTAGGCGTGTGACGAGCTGTCTGAGTCAGAGGTTGGTGAAGTTGTCGATCAGGGTGGTGGAGTTGGTGTCGTTGGTGTTCTCGAGGTGGAAGTTCAGGTCTCCGAGCGGGATGTAGTCTGTGGAGGCCACAGCATGCGTGCTGACGAAGTCGGCGATGGAGTCACTGAACTGAGGCTGGGGTCCTGGGGGTCTGTAGATGAGCGTTCCTCTGAGGGTGGTGTTGGGTTCCATTTGGATCTGGAAGTGCAGATGTTCAGCGGTGCTGAGGGTGTCGTTGGTGCCGGTCGACATCCTGAGGGTGTTCTTGTGGACGATGGCTATTCCACCTCCTAATCCGTTGGTGCGGTCCCTGCGGGTGATCTTGTAGCCGTGGGGGATGGCTATGGCGATGTCAGGCGCAGAGGAGGCATTCATCCAAGTCTCCATCAGGAATGCGACATCCAGGGTGGATGTGACGATGAGGTCCCAGAGTTCGATGGTGTGTTTGCGTGCGAAGCGGGTGTTGAGTAGGTTGCATCTGAGGTGGTTGCCTCCTTTCTTGGCGGGTGGTTTGGTGGCTCAGAGGCTGGTGAAGCTGCAGTTCCGGCAGGAGAAGGGTCCTTGCGTGAGCTACGGGGCAGCCAGTAAGAAGGTGTGTGATCGCCCAGTGTTGAGTGCATGGAGGGTGCTTGCATCGTAGTGGCGTCAGTCGTCGTGGCAGTCGCGGGGACCAGAGGCTCAGGCACTGGGCGCGATCCAGGCACGGACAGGCGCTGACGGGTTTGCCTTAGGCGTGCCCGCTGCGCGCGGCCGCGCAGCGTCCGCCATAAGAAGGGGAGGTGGGAGGGAGGAGCAGCTGGGAGGGGGAGCGGGACAAATGGGCGTGTGGGGGCGGGCCACAGGGGATGCAGCGGTGGGAAGGGAGAGCGGAGATGGGCGGAAAAATGCAGGCACAATACACGCTAAAAAAGAAATTACACTGGCAACGAAGGTACAGAAGAAAAAAACAGAAGGCAGACAGTAAAAAGGGGCACAGGGGCATAATGAAATTACACTGGCAATGAAGGTACAGAGGAAAAAACAGAAGGTAGACCTGTACTACACCTCGGGTGGATCCCTTATGCGGCCCGTTTTCGTGTGGTTGCGGATGTTTCACCTTGTCCGCCCCCATACGCAGGAGCTGCCGGGATGCCCCTCGTGCGCCCACTGCCTAGTATTTGTGTATGGAATCTTAATGCTAGGTCGCTTGTTAAGCACCATCTTGACATTTTCGATCTGCTAGATGGGGAGTTGCCTGATCTATTCTGTGTGACAGAGACCTGGTTGCAGGATGTTGACACGGCCATTGTCAATCTGGCCTTCCCGCCGGAATACTCGGTATTCACCTTGAACCGTACGTCAAGAGGCGGGGGAATAGCTCTCGCGGTCAAATCCTGCTATTCCTGCACGTGGCATGGGCAAAAAATCCCGGGCTGCGAAAGCGCTCTGTTTAAAGTTGCCATTACATCTAACTTCACCCTGTCGGGACTTCTGATATATCGGCCCCCGGGGAGTGAAGTGGCCTTTAGAGCAGCGCTACCGGACGCCATTAGTGAATTGGCTACGGGGTGCTCCAATTTCTCCATCATTGGAGACTTAAATTTGCATTTTGACAAATCCATCAGTCCCTCAGTAGCCAGTTTTCTGGCAGACCTTGAGGCGCTCCAGCTGCATCAGCTGGTGATACAGCCCACCCATTCAGGGGGTCATACCCTTGATCCGTTTTTCACTAATCTTACGGAAGCCTGCGTCACCAGCTACACACCTCTGGCTTGGACTGATCATTATTTGATACAGATCCACTGCCCTATTGCGGCTATTCAATCTAAGCCAGTGGTGTGCTCGGTTCCAAGACGACGCTGGAACAAACTTAAGCTGGATGAGTTTTTCCACCTCCTATCGGCTGACCCGTTTGACATCTTGGGATCGCCTGATCAGGTCTACGATAGGTTCTGCAATTGGGTCTCCAGGGCCTTGGACACCCTTATCCCTTTGGTAACCTGTAAAACTGGAGCTGGTAAAGCCAGCCCCTGGTACGACGACTCACTGCGGGCTCTGAAGGTCTCTTGTAGGCGCGCAGAGCGGGCGTGGCGTAAAGCCTATAACAGCACGAAGAAAGTTCTATATCTGTCGACCGTGAAGGTGTACCATCGGGCGGTATGTAGAACTCGTGCCGCATTTTATGCTGCACAATTTAGGAATAGCTCGAACCCGTCTAAAGCTATTTTCAAGGTATTGAAAGACCTTACTGCCAAAAAAGTCACTACGTCACACCTGAGCTCCGTTGAGCACTGTGAAAAATTGGCAGAGTTTTTCCTGGAAAAGGTGAATGCCATCTATCGGGCCTTTCCTTTAGTTACTCCCTCGGCTAATCCATCTTCTGAGCCGTTACCATCTGAGGGATTACATGCCTTACCTATGTTAACATCTGATAGCCTAGACACATTGGCTCGCAGAGTGAAGTCTGGGTCCCCAGAGGATCCACTCTGCCCTGAGGTGTTCAAGGACCTAGCGTCACATGATATCTCACCGCTATGTTCCCTGATCAATTTGTCGCTTACATCTGGCAAAGTCCCACAGAAGTGGAAGCGAGCCATGGTTCGGCCTATTCTTAAGAAACCTAGCCTGGACGGGAGCAAGCCGGAGAGCTATCGGCCGATTTCACTCCTGCCGTGGCCGGCTAAGGTTATGGAGGCGCACGTAAATGCTGTCCTCTCGGAACATCTCTGCCGCGCAGATATCCTCGACGCTACGCAGAATGGGTTTAGGGCTGGTCACAGCACGGAGACGGCTCTGCTTTATATGGTGGAGCATCTTCGCTCCGTGCTTGACGCGGGACAAACGGCAGCGCTTGTGCTATTAGATCTAAGCGCTGCCTTTGACACCGTCTCGCATCCCATCCTTCTGCTGCGCCTAGAGGAGGCTGGTGTCACCGGCATCGCTCTCGAGTGGTTCCGGTCGTTTTTAACCAACCGGGCCTTTAGCGTGACCGTCCCACCTTATCAGTCCAAATTCCATCCGTTAAACCTGGGGGTCCCCCAAGGCTCCTCGCTGAGCCCTACGTTGTTTAATCTGTACGTAAGGCCGCTAGCTGAGGTTGTCAAACAACAGGGTATGACCATGGTGTCATATGCCGATGACACCCAGCTAGCGGTCACGATCAGCGGGGATGCCGAAGTTGATGCCCCCAGGTTTCAACAAGGGCTGCGGGCGGTCGCCAGCTGGATGACGTCCAACTGTCTCCAGCTGAACGCTAGTAAGACCGAGGTCATGGTTTTTGGCAGACAGCCGGAACTGTGGGGAGAGAGATGGTGGCCGGGGGATTTGGGACCTGCTCCCATCCCAGTCGCCGAGCTTAAGAACCTCGGGGTCTGGCTGGACCCCTCCCTCTCGTTTGTGTGTCACACCAAACGCACGGCCGCATGTTGCTTTGGCATCCTGCGCGGGCTCCGTCCTGTGCTTAAGTTCTTCGACGCTCCTACCAGGCAACTCATGATCCAAGCTACTGTCATCTCTAGGCTGGATTATGCGAGTTCCTTGTTGGCCGGGTTGAATCAGGCTGAGATCAGGCGTTTACAGAGGATTCAGAACGCCGCAGCTAGAGCGGTGGTAGGCCTCCCAAGATTCTGTCCTACTTTCAGTACCCTGCGGTCACTGCATTGGCTCCCGGTGGCCCAGCGGATCCAGTTTAAGGTCCTCTGCGTCGCCTATAAGATTCTGAAGGGGTCCCCAGCAACGATCCTCTTGGTCCTTATGGCCAACTACATTCCAGCGCGACCCTTAAGATCTGCTGACCTTGAACTGGCCGTGGTGCCGCGCTTCAAGCGGAGTAGGGCTGGTGGACGCTCGTTTCGAGTGCGCGCAGCTGTCCTCTGGAACTCTTTGCCCCCAGCGATTCGCGCTATGAGCGATTTGCTTTCCTTTCGTCGTGCGGTGAAAACCTTTTTATTTCCTTAGTGTGTATACATATGTCTGTTCTTTTGTTTAGTTGTGTTGTGCAGCTGCCTTGTCGGGCGCCAGGACGCTCTTTAGCTGGAGCATCTGTGCGCCAAATAAAAACGCATAACATAACATAACATAACATAACAGACAGTCAATCATAAGGGGGCACAGGGGGCACACAGAGACTTACGGTTTCCCACTGCCCACCAGGGATGAGGCGCAGGTGGTAGCCTGTGGGTGGAGGAGGGCCTCAAACTCGCAGCAGCAGCGAGAATAGGGAGCAAGGTACACGGGAACAACAGGTGGTGCTGTGCGGCGTGGGGATCAAACTGCTTGTGTCAGTGGACTCTGCCGTTCACCTGCATCTGTTCATTCTCCCAAATAGGAATCTTTCTGATTAGTACTAGTCACTCCATACTCATAACATGCCAAAAAGCCCTACCACACTTCAGACTACACTTTGCAGTCATCAGTTTCACATACCATCTGAACATGGTGACTCATGTGACCAAATACCTATCTGTATAGGGCCCGCTATGTAAATTCTGGGTTTCATCAGCATAACAAAATCCTGTCATTTTTATATACTGGAAACTCACATGTCCGTAGCTGAAACAGACAGGTAATAAAATGACTGGGTGAGGAAGGTGATTTGCAGCATCTTGTCCAGGCCCCTCCTCGACACCTGAAGTTTCTTCATCCTTGCCATGCAGGAAAGAAAGAGTATCTATACCCATGCATACATGTTTCAGGAACTGTCCACAGGACCTGAAATGACCATAGGGCCGCTATTTGTTTACACAACTGACATTCCAAAATCAAACTTGTGTTGTGGACTCTATTTATGCATTAATGGGGGAGAAAAGAGACTTCTCCAAAGTCAATAGAATATTGAGGAGAACTGGAGAGCAAGCAGTAACAACTGAAGGAGATTGGAACCCTTCACCAGACCCCATACTAGATCGATCTGGCCACATAGATTCATGACATGATGTTGATAGAGGTATCTTACAAGATCTAGCTGCCGATCATCAGTTTATAGATCTATGGAGACTTATTTGTCGAACAGACAGAGAATACACCTTCTTTCCTTGCCCTCCCTCATAAAGTGTAATCATAAATTTACTATTTTTGGTGAGTTGAGTGCCTTCCCAAAGTTACAAACAGCATGATCAGAGTACAGTGTGTTTCAGCCCATGCACCCATTTCTATCTACATAGATCTACAACTACAAACTGTTAGGTACATCAGGAAAAAAACAGAAAGTGATAGGTTATTTACAAGAATATATAGACAACAACAAGAGTTCAAAATCCACCCCAGGAGATTCGCTGGGTGGCAGGTAAAACCTATGTTAGGGGTTTAATGATATTAGCTCCAGCAATGGTTAAAAAAACAGTCATTTATGGAAAATCACTTTGGAAGGTGAAGTTGGAAATCTGAGTCACATCTTCTGCCATGATCCCACGATTGTGAATCGTTGTCTTCTCACTTCCAAAAAGCTGAGCTCAACTCGCTGCTTACGGGAGCTGCAAAAAAAGCCATCCAGAGCATTAATGTGTGACCATGATTGTAGAGAGAACGCAGGCAGACTACTTGACTTCCAACTGAAACAAAGGACAGGAAAATCCACCATACTGGAGCTTTATGGAAGAGATGACAGACTGATCAGAGTCTCCAGTGACATGGTGTCGGAATTTACCTCAGAAGAACCATGAGAAGCTGTGCAAGAATTTTTCAAGTACCTCCCGAATCAATTGGTCAAAGAGTGAGGCACTGCCTATGTCACATTTCACAACGACAAACAGTCTGAAAGTCTTGTTGTTTAGATGGATGCCAGTGAGAATGAAATACCTTGGCATTCTTATTAATTGCAACCTCCATTCCATAGTGACTGATAACATCAAGGTCCTCATCGATCAAATGCAGTTGTACTTTGTGAAATGGCAGCATTTACAAATTACTCTTTGGGGAGTCCAAATGATAAAAATGGGGGTACCACCTAATTTCAACTACTTCTTAGGTAAGCGTCAAATCAAATTGACTCCGAGATCAGATGATGCATATGGCAAGGGGAGACTCTGCAGCAAAATTACATGCTAACATTAAAGCTGGAGGACTATGCCTACCAAGCTTTGAACTTTATCATATGACTATATATTTCTCATAGCTTAGTCACTATTTTCAGCCACCCCTTAAAGCCCCTGACTGGATTTTTCTGGAAACACACACCCAGAGAACATCAGAAAGCATCTTGCTGCTGCATGTGAAACATACTCAAGTCTCATCATGTGCTGACCCCATCCTTCTGGGTTCATTGAAGATCTGAAAATCAAGCCCTAAATACCTGAAATAAAATGACTTTCTACATTCTTCGGAGTCTATTTGGAACAATACAGGATTCACATTAGAAGGTGCACCGATTGACCGACCGCAATGGTCTAGGAAGAGTACCTTAACACTGGGTCACTTAATACACAATGAAATATTTATAACATTTCTTGATCTTCAACTCGAATTTCACCTAGAATCGACTCAATTTCTATATTACCAGCAATTGGAGACTATTATACTTTAAAAGCTAGGTGGATGTCAACAGGATCTAGGTGACTCAAAGCAGCACATTTATTTGGCCAAGTGGGGGACCTATTAAAGATTATCTCTGGCCTCTATATACCCGCAGCAATCACGTGCACTCGAACACAAGCTGGTTTATCGCTACAAGCATTGTAAGCCCTACTTTTAAGAATCCTTGGATGAGACAGACTCACATGACACCCTGCATTCACTTGACAAAAGCCTAGAAGCTAGATTTGAATTTAGCACTTTTAAGATTTTTCACAAGTGGCATTGGTCACCCTTCAAGCACCATAGACCAAATGTGGCTGCCACTGCGCAATGCTGGAGGTGCGGCCATGCCAAAGTAAATTCAAAGTCGCCTTCTTAGGGAATTCCTGACTATTCAGTCCTACTAGAATGAGGTGTCAGATGTTCCTTAAGGCACTACCAACCTACAACTCCAGCCATCACTTGATCTGAAACTTCTACATACTAACATCAAAGGTATCTCTAACCACCAAAAATGGTGGCTTGACTTTTGTTTGGATGTGGCCACGATATGCATAATTAAAAATTGGAAGAAAGCAACATCGTCAACAGTGAGGGATTGGTAGACTGCCATAGTGGACACTGCATCACATGGCAGGGTAATTTATAATTTAAATGATCAGCTGCATTAGTTCAACAGTATCTGGGGAATATTTCTTCAATGGCTCCTACTGTCTAGATACCCTACCACCGGAGAGACAATCAGACTTCCCATCCAGTCCCTAGCGCATTGTTTATAGTCCTATCAAGTCTTTGAAAACATATATTGGTATCCTGTTCAAAGAGGTGGCACGGAACTCTCTAGGACAGGTTTTGTCTGCTTTCTGCTGAATATCTGTATACGGACATTGGCTAGGTCCCTGTACCATACTATCTGCCTGTAAGATATTCAGTTCCTCTTGCACTGTTTTTCACTCCATAAGCTCATGACAGATGTTGACTTGTTGTCATAATTTAGTAATTTCATGTAGACATGTCATCCTTTGCCATGCCTGCCCACAAGCCACCTGATCAATTCAGTCCTGTGACCCGAGTTGGATACCTATTTAGAGGTCCTACACTTGTTCTGCGAACTTGCCTGTATGCTTAGTATGGTTATAGTATTTGCATCTTAGCAAGTGTTCTGTAACTGACATTGTTTATTATAAAACTCAATAAACATAAAGAAAAAATTACTTTCCTAAATTAGCGAGTGCTCTACAGGCATCTCACAAAGGGATTTACCTCTATTGAGATATTCTGATGCCCGGGGGCTGGCATTTCAGGCTTAAACTCAAGGATACTTATTTCTCAATTCTGATCTCTATGGGGCACCATCAGTCCATGACTTTAGAGTGGAAAGTGGATACTGCCAGTTTCACTGCCTCCCTTTCAAACTGTTCTCAGACTCTGGCTGCAAAGGGTTCCACCTAATAATTATCTAGATGATATCCTTCTAATGCATGGGTGCCCAGTGAAGCTCATCTAGCACTACAAAATGTCTGTCTCCCACCTATACAACCTCGGGTTCCTAGTAAATTCTCACATTTGTATTCTTGCACAGGTTACGCATTTCATGTACTCTCTAGCTTACGTTCAAGTAAAGTGCCTTTATGTGGAGGAATGTGAATCTGGCCTTTCAAGGAAACTCTCTTCCCACTCAAGAGCCTTATCAAGAGGATTGCCAATCCAACTGAGTGTGATATTCCCACCCTCCTTTTACTACAGGTTCATATATCTCTGAGAAATATGCCTGCTCAGTTGGGGCCTCCTATACAAAAGAGGGAGAGTAGAGGAAAGATTGGGAGACAATTGAAGTATGAATTGGGCAACTACAGAGAGATAGAGGAACGTAGTATAAGTGTGCACTCATAATGCAGTTTTAAGGTAACCTGCAATGGTGTTTAGCATGGAATGCCAAAGCAGTTTTTGTCATTGTGGATATCTTCGGATAGTGTTAAATAAACACATTCTGGTTGGGTAACTTCTGGCTTCTAGTGACTAAATACTGTATCCACGTGCATTTAAGTCAGTTAATTCAATATAGGGATCTTTATGAGTGGACCTATTCATCTTTCACATCAACCTTGAACCTCAAACAATCATATGTTGGTGTCTTCACTAGACACATGGGCACCTAAAACAATGTTAGCTGACTGGTCTCTCCTCTGTGCATGTTTTCCTCCTTTCTGCTGGTACTTTTCCACATGAGAAGTTACAAGACCTGACTCAATGTTGTCCTACCATATTGGTCCTAATTGTCTTGGGTCCATCTCTCCTGGAAATGCCCTACTCTTTCTGTACGTGATTCTGACTTCATTCTCTGTAATCTGTACGGCCTTTCTACAGTTGGTCCTTCTGGGCAAGCTCAAGCTGTTGCCATGGCTAGACTCCGGGCCTCCAAAAAATGCTTATGGCATCATGGATTAGTCCTGAGCCCCTGGAACCAAATATGCCTATAAATTTGCAGAGAAGCTAGGTTTGCTAGACAGGGGGATGTTCGAACTTTGGGGCTACCATATTTCTATCCCCAAAGACAGAGTTTTCTACCAACTGGCCACAATTATAGGAGACCCCCTGTTAGGAGACATCCCACAGCGTTGACATCACATCCCCAGTCACTCCCATTTCTCTTCAATCACTTTGGCCCCCTCTCTGATCTTGAGGCAGTAGACTGACTTCATACATCATTTAGGCTGACCAATTCCGTTGAGAACTGTGGGTATGTGTTACCGACACCATGTCTGGAGGTCATATTGCCTATCAATAATGTTGAGGAATGTTCGGGAGTATTGGAAACTGAAGAAGCTATTGTTTTAGCATCAAAGGTCCTGAAGGAGGAAATGATGGTGGGGATATCTCTGGATAAACACAAAAGTACAGAGAGTAGGCCGGGAATAGGGAGTGATTTGGTATCTACGGAAGCTCCAGTTCCTTTGTTTCCCAATGTTGCCCCCTCTTTAGAAACACTTAACATACTGTCTTGGAATATTGCCGGGGTTAAGGGTCGTATGCTCTCTAAAGACTGGCTGGAGTTCATGGACACATTTGATATCATCCTCTTACAGGAAACATGGGCACTAGACCCAGTCTACAGGTTGGGCTATGTCAATTTTTTCAAACCAGCAATCAAGGGTGGTAAGGGGCGAGCTTCCGGGGGTCTGTTGATCTGGGTGAAGCAGTCACTCGGATATTATCCCAATGAGATACATGTAGTGAACTCGGACCTTTTGATAATCAAATTAAGCAAGGCAGGCCAACGAGACCTGGTTGTATTTAACATATATGCTCGAGGCTTACCTGGCGGTCGCTGCCCCCCCTTGCTAGATGTTTTGGACCATAAACTTGCTGATTTGGGCAGTGGAAATGTCACCATTTTAGCAGGTGATTTAAACTGTACTTTTGAGCCACTTTATGATATAGGGGACAATTGGGGAACAGCAGAGGATGCAGCTTGGGACATTCCTGATCTATTATCCACTAAAATTGTTAATGCGAGCGAGGCAGCAGTAAGCTGGACGGCTCTTTGCTTAACCTGTGGATTTCGGGCCACAAACGGACGTACCAAATCAGACCTAAGTGCCAATTTTACTTTTGATAATGGTCAAAGGAAAAGCAGGATTGACTATTTTCTGCTAAAGTTGGAATATTGGCAGCTGTTGGTGGACATGGAAGTGGTATCCCGTCCTGAAAGTGATCACAACCCCCTGGCACTTAAATTAGAGTTACCAGGAATGAAGAGACTGGAGGGTCTTGGTTCCTCACAGACAGGGGATGTGTATTTGACTAACGATCGGAAAAGGTTAAAATGGGCTAGGTTTGTGAATGATGAGCTACTACAGGAAAATGTTAATACTGTGGTCTTAAAAACGATTGATGAAATAATGCTATATGACCTGCCGGAGGGTAGCCCTGAAAATACTAACATTAACATGATCATTGATCTTCATGAACACTGTTTTGACCTTCTTAAGACCCTACTTTCTCTCCCATGTCAGAAGGGATCTACCAAATCATTTGTCCCCCGGCAGAAATGGTACAATAAAAAGTGTAGGGAGGCCCATGGTAATGTTATTAAGGCAGTTAAATCCCGGAATATGGATGTAGTTAAAGCGGCTAGGTCACAATATAAGAAATCACAGTGGGAAGCCAAACGGGAGTGGGAGGATACGTATTGGTCGGATCTCCTGGATGTTTCTACCCTGAATGACCCGACTAAATTTTTGAATTTAGTAAAATGGGGGAAGGAACTAGATTCACGTACCCCCTCAAACCATGTGCCTCCCGAGGCTTGGGTGACTTTCTATGCGGCACAATTTAGTATTGGGAATATTAATCCCCCTTGCACATTGGGCAAGGTGCTTTTGCCATTCACCTGCGCGGAGAAACTTAATTTCTCCGAAGAGGAGGTAGAACTAGCACTCGGACTTGTGGGACACCCCCGCGCCGCACGGCCACCAGCTGCTGCGTGTGCCCCATTGCCTTGCCCTCTGCCTCGCTGCCTGCCTCGCTGCCGGCTGACCCTGCTGTCGTTTGTTTTGTTTTGTTTTGTTCTCCATTTGTGCTTGTTTTTTAGTAGTTTTTGCCCGTGTTAGCGTTTTTTGATTTTCATTTGTGCTTGTTTTTTAGTAGTTTTTGCCCGTGTTAGCGTTTTTTGACTTTCATTTGTGCCTGTTTTTGTCAGCTTGTGCCCGTATTAGCGTTCTCCTTCTTGTTTCCCGCCTTCCTCGCCGCCCCCCGCTTCCCGCCACCACCGCTGACCCCGCCCCTTTTTTCCTTCTGTTCCCTCCCCGCTCCCGCCTCCCAGCTGCTCCGCCCACCCGCGCACTTGGCCTTATATGGCGACCGTGCGACACAGGTGAGTGTGACCCACTTGTGGGACACCCCCGCGCCGCACGGCCACCAGCTGCTGCGTGTGCCCCATTGCCTTGCCCTCTGCCTCGCTGCCTGCCTCGCTGCCGGCTGACCCTGCTGTTGTTTGTTTTGTTTTGTTTTGTTCTCCATTTGTGCTTGTTTTTTAGTAGTTTTTGCCCGTGTTAGCGTTTTTTGATTTTCATTTGTGCTTGTTTTTTAGTAGTTTTTGCCCGTGTTAGCGTTTTTTGACTTTCATTTGTGCCTGTTTTTGTCAGCTTGTGCCCGTATTAGCGTTCTCCTTCTTGTTTCCCGCCTTCCTCGCCGCCCCCCGCTTCCCGCCACCACCGCTGACCCCGCCCCTTTTTTCCTTCTGTTCCCTCCCCGCTCCCGCCTCCCAGCTGCTCCGCCCACCCGCGCACTTGGCCTTATATGGCGACCGTGCGACACAGGTGAGTGTGACCCACTTGTGGGACACCCCCGCGCCGCACGGCCACCAGCTGCTGCGTGTGCCCCATTGCCTTGCCCTCTGCCTCGCTGCCTGCCTCGCTGCCGGCTGACCCTGCTGTCGTTTGTTTTGTTTTGTTTTGTTCTCCATTTGTGCTTGTTTTTTAGTAGTTTTTGCCCGTGTTAGCGTTTTTTGATTTTCATTTGTGCTTGTTTTTTAGTAGTTTTTGCCCGTGTTAGCGTTTTTTGACTTTCATTTGTGCCTGTTTTTGTCAGCTTGTGCCCGTATTAGCGTTCTCCTTCTTGTTTCCCGCCTTCCTCGCCGCCCCCCGCTTCCCGCCACCACCGCTGACCCCGCCCCTTTTTTCCTTCTGTTCCCTCCCCGCTCCCGCCTCCCAGCTGCTCCGCCCACCCGCGCACTTCGCCTTATATGGCGACCGTGCGAACGCGCAGCGGGCGCGCCGATTGTGCGCCGAAGGCGCGCCAAAGGTAAGCCCGTCTGCGCCCGTCCGCGACCGGATCGCGACCAGCGCCAGGACCCCTGGCCCACGAAGACCCCGACCGACCCGCCTGACGTACACCGCCGCCACCCTCATCGCACTCAACACCGGCCGACTCCCAGATTGCCACCAAGCCTCACCACGACGCTCCCACGGACCTTTCAGCTGCCACGCCTGCAAATTCTCCTGCACCCGGACCTGCCGCACACCTGCACCCGCCAAGTCGAACACCAGCAGCACCCACCTCAAGTGCATCCTGCTCAACACCCGCTCCGTCCACAGACACGCCATCGAACTCTGGAACCTCCTCAACACCACTGCCCCTGACGTCGCCTTCCTCACGGAGACCTGGATGAACGCCTCCTCAGCGCCCGACATCGCCATCGCTATCCCAGAAGGCTACAAGATCGTCCGGAGGGACCGCAACGCCAACCAGATGGGAGGAGGCATCGCCATCATCCACAGGAACACCATCCGGCTCACGACCAGCACCGACAACACCCTGACCACCGCCGAACACCTGCATTTGCAGATCCACACCGACCCGAACACCACCCTCAGAGGCACCCTGATCTACCGACCCCCGGGACCACGCACACAATTCAGCGAGGACATCGCCGACTTCGTCAGCCCGCACGCCCTCCCCTCCACCGACTACATCCTCCTGGGGGACCTCAACTTCCACCTGGAGAACAACAACGACCGCAACACCAGCTCCCTGCTCGACAACCTCGCCAATCTTGGACTCAAGCAGCTGGTGTCCACCCCCACCCACCTCGCCGGACACACACTCGACGCAGTCTTCTCCTCCAGCCCAGACATCGACTTCAGCCACGCCACAGAGCTTCAATGGACGGACCACAGCTGCGTCCACTTCACCTTCAAGAGAACGACGACCCACCACCACCAGCAACAGACCGCCCGCAGAAGCTGGAACAAGATCACAGCAGACCAGCTCGCCACCTCCCTGAGCCAGCACCCTCCTGCCAGCTCAACGAACCCCAGCCAGGCTGCCGACAACCTCACGAAGTGGATCAGCATCTGCGCGGACGAGCTCGCCCCGCTAAGGACCCCGCCCAGCAGACCCCGCAGCAAGAAAGCCCCATGGTCCACCGACGAACTCAAGAGCTCCAAGAAGAACTGCCGAGCCCTCGAGAAAGTCTGGAGAAGGGAACCTACACCGAACAACAGGACCACCTTCAAGCTGGCCACCCGGAAGCACCACCAGCTGATCCGCGCCGCCAAGAAAACTGCATTCAAGGACCGACTGGACAACAACGCACACAACTGCAAGGAACTCTTCAACATCGTGAAAGAGCTATCCAACCCCAGCGCAGGAAACAACGACATCACCCCATCGCAAGACCTCTGCAACTCCCTCGCTTCATACTTCCACAACAAGATCGCGGACATACACAACAGCTTCAGCAACCCACCAACGCACACCAGGACCGAACAACCACCCCCCACCGCCACCCTCCACGCCTGGACCCCGATCAGCACCGAAGACACCATCCAAACGATGAACTCCATCCACTCCGGATCACCGACTGACCCCTGCCCTCACTACGTCTTCAACAAGGCCGACGCTGTCATCGCACCCCACCTGCGAGACATCATCAACACATCCTTCGACACCGCCACCTTCCCTGAGAGCTGGAAGCACGCCGAACTCAGCACTCTACTCAAGAAACCCACAGCGGACCCCACCGAACTCAAGAATTACCGCCCCATCTCGCTCCTCCCGTTTCCAGCCAAAGTCATCGAGAAGACCGTCAACAAGCAGATGGCCGCCTTCCTCGAGATGAATGGATCCCTCGACCCCTCACAGTCCGGCTTCCGAGCCAATCACAGCACCGAGACCGCCCTCATCGCCGCCACCGATGACATCCGAGCCCTGATGGACAACGGAGAAACAGCGGCCCTCATCCTCCTAGACCTCTCCGCGGCATTCGACACTGTCTGCCACCGCACCCTAGTACAGCGCCTCAGCAACGTCGGAATCCAGGACAAGGCGCTGGAATGGATCATCTCCTTCCTCGACGGAAGAACACAGAGAGTCCGCCTCCCACCGTACAAGTCAGAGGCATCCGAAGTCATCTGCGGCGTCCCTCAAGGATCCTCTCTGAGCCCCACCCTCTTCAACGTCTACATGAGCCCCCTCGCGGCCATCGCACGCCAACACAACGTCAGCATAATCTCCTACGCCGACGACACCCAGCTGATCCTCTCCCTGACCAACGACCCAGCCGCCGCCAGAGCCGACCTGCACGAAGGGATGAAAGAGGTAGCCGAGTGGATGACGACCAGCCGCCTGAAACTGAACTCCGACAAGACGGAGGTCCTCATCCTGGGCTCTTCACCCTCCGCCTGGGACGACTCCTGGTGGCCTCCCGCCCTGGGCACCGCACCCAAACCAACAGACCATGCACGCAACCTGGGCTTCATCCTAGACTCCTCCCTCTCCATGACCAGGCAAGTCAACAACGTCTCCTCGGCGTGCTTCAACATCCTACGCATGCTACGGAAGATCTTCTGGTGGATCCCCACCGAGACCAGGAAAACCGTCACCCAGGCCCTCGTCACTAGCCGACTGGACTACGGCAACGCCCTCTACGCCGGTACCACCGCCAAGCTCCAGAAGAGACTCCAGCGGATCCAGAACGCCTCTGCCCGACTCATCCTCGACATCCCACGAACCAGCCACATCTCCGGACACCTGAGAGACCTTCACTGGCTCCCCGTCAACAAAAGAATCACCTTCCGCCTCCTCACCCACGCACACAAAGCCCTACACGACCAAGGCCCGAGCTACCTCAACAGCCGAATCAACTTCTACGCTCCCAAACGCCACCTCCGATCAGCCAACCACGCCCTCGCCGCCGTCCCCCGCATCCGAAGAGCGACTACAGGAGGAAGGTCCTTCTCCTACCTGGCCGCCAAAACCTGGAACTCCCTCCCGACCGACCTGCGCCTGACCCAAGACCACCTCTCCTTCAGGAAGAAGCTGAAGACCTGGCTGTTCGAGCAGTAGCGGCACCCCCCCTCCCCCAGCGCCTTGAGACCCTACGGGTATGTAGTGCGCTCTATAAATGCCATTGATTGATTGATTGATTGACTGACGCAGCGGGGGAAAGCACCAGGGATGGATCTCATCCCTGCTGACTTGCTAAAATGTAAGCCTGCCCTCTGGGTGCCCTATATAACTAAGATTGCCAATGCAATTGCCAAAGGTGCCAGAATTCCCAAGTCGTGGAAGGGGCGGAGATACTCCCAATACATAAAAAAGGGGACAGGTCTAACCCGGGTAATTATCATCCGATTAGTCTCATAGACTCCATCCAAAAAATTATTGCACGCATGGTTCTGGGCAGGGTCCAAGGATGGATGGAAATAGAGGACATATTATCTCCCATGCAGGCGGGCTTCAGATCGGGAACCAGCACCATCGACCAGGTGTTCAGATTTTGTCTGATCTACTGGAAGGTGGTCCTGCTTGGCAATGGTACCATCTTTGCAGCGTTCATCGTTCTGAAGTCCGCCTTCGATCTAGTGCCGAGGGACAAACTATGGGGTGTCCTGAGGGAACGAGGAATACCCATGGAGCTACTTGACCTAATAGTTAGAATGCATGAAGACAACTATGCAAGGGTTAGGTGGGGTGGTCAGGGCCAAGTGACGGAATCGTTTCCAGTAACCCGTAGCGTTCGCCAGGGGTGTGTCCTGGCACCTACCCTTTTCATTTTATTTATGGATCAGGTAGTTAAATTCTTTGCAGACACTCCTACCGATGCCCCTATGTTGGCAGGGACAAGGTTCCCAATGCTCATCTTCGCTGATGACACCTTACTCCTCTCAAGAACACGTAGCGGACGTTGGACCGCTTTGAGGAGTTTTGTGTCATTAGCGACCTTAAGGTAAATGTGGATAAGACCAAGTTTATGGTCCTAACTAGGAACCATCTAGTCCGGAGCTCCGTAAGCATGAGTGGAGTAAATCTGGAACAAGTTGAGACTATGACATACCTGGGGGTTACCTTGGATCGTTGTTTGAAATGGAAAGACCAAGTTGGTGCTCAGCAGCTTAAGCTCGCCCGACTTGCTGGCTGTCTATTGAAGGAACAAAAGAAATCAATAACAAAACGGGTCATCCCAGCTCTTAAGATCTACGACACTAAAATAAATTCAGCAGTCTTATATGGTGCTGATCTTTGGGGATACATGGATCTCTCCAATCTTTTTAAAACTCAGTGTAAGTTTTTACGAAATTTGATTGGACTACCGCAATCAACCCCTTCCATTCCCCTTTGTTTAGATCTGGGGTGCCTTCCTATCGATGAGATGGCCAGATTCAGGCTGGTGGCCTTTTGGAGGCGTATTTGGACCTCTCAGGATCTTGCTCTTTTTGCGAAGGAATTGGCAGAAGTAAGGTCAATTGGGGGTTCTGGGAGAATTCCCTGGCTCCAAATGGTAAAAAAGATCTTAGTGGACATGGGGTTGGAACACTTATGGACATTTCCCAGTACAAGTGCCTTTCCTTCCAAACAGGAATTTAAGGCACTCTACTGGGCTTCACTTCGCAGAACACGTGTCCTTGCTTCCAGCTCCACTAGTCTTACCGGAAGGTTTCTGACCTTCAAGTTGGATCCCTCCCGGGAGCTATACTGGGATGTAATTACCAAACCACTAGACAAGAAACTCTACCACCAGTTCCGGGTGGGAGCCTTGCCATTAAACACTTTTACAAACAAGTGGACCAATGGTGCTACTGAATTTTGCCGATGGTGCCCATGCCATAAGGAAACCGAGGGACATTTCCTGTTCGTCTGTCCTGTCTACTCTGCTCCGCGAACCAAATGGTTAAAACCCCTGTTTCAGCACCTTCCACTTAGAAAGTCGGCAGAGGCCGTTATGGTTCTTAGATCCAACACCTCAGAGGTGATTGTGGTGAGCCTAGCTAAATTCCTAGGTTGGGTTTGGATTATTAGGTTAAAAAGAAGATAAACTCCCAAGCAGATCTTCCGATATTCTCACTTTACGATCAACTGCTTCCACCACCCCCCCTTAGCACAGGATATTACATAATATATCTTGTTTTAGGAATGGTTTCGCTAAATTTTAAATCCTATTGCCTATAAATTTTTGGTATCTGAGAGATTTTTATATGTCTTGGACAGGTTTGTCTTCATATTTCTAGTTGTTTAATAACATTTTAACTTTAACTTGTTTCGTTCTGCTTTGCTTCAATTTAACTTATTTTGTCTAGTAGTTTTTTCTGTAGCTTTGTACTAGGTTGATATTGTCTTCTCTTGTCTTAAATTTATAAGAATTTGAGAAATGTATATCGTCAATATAACCATATAATATGAAAGACTTCTTTTAATATGTTACAATGTGTCTTTTATGATTTGTTATAAATCGAAATAAAGACTATAAAACCTGAGTGAGTGCCTATAAATTAACTTGGTGATTATATTGTTTACCCATGTATACTTCATATTGCATCTTGAAAATGCTAAAAGCCTATCTTATAATAACGGTAATGTTTACTGCTCTGACGTTATGTTCTGTGGAGGACCTGGCTTGGCTGTTTGAGTTAGACTGTGGCCATGAGGAACAGGGTAAAGACTGATTTGCATATGGCTGGATTCAAACTGAAGTGACATGGTGAGCAAAAGAGCGATGGGTTGGAGTGCTATCCCGAGCTAGTGCGAGTGATTAAACTTAGTGCAATCAGCCTTCCATCACCGTTTGTGTGTTTGTTGTGTTGTGGGTCCCTATTTGGAATTTCTTGTTCCTTGCTTAATATCCTTTGATTTGCCATACCATGCCATGCCATGATAGAGTTCTGCCTCAAACTGCACACCCTCATTACTTCCTTATCTGAAATGTTAAAGTTGTTCTACCATATTGGGCATGGCCACACCTTCGATTCCCTATCTCTCAAGGGGAAATCCCACTAACTTGTTTATTTGTCTATCATGTACCAATAGGCTTCAGAGACCATGAGCTAAGCTAGTATATATATATATATTTTTTTCTTTTTTTTTCTTTATTTAGTCTTTTTGTCCTCATCTCACCTTAGATCAAGGCAGATTTTTACAAGCCTCCTACGTTGGACTTGGGCTCCCTTCGGCTCACTGCATAGATCTATGCCCCCGGGGCTTCCTCACATGATTGAGACCTGGTGTTATCATTGGACTAGGATTCGACCACCATAGATCTACCAATTTATCAGGTGCAGACGGCATCCCCAAACTAAGAGGGGCGACCAGATGTTTTGAAGTGCTCCTGTCCTGTCTCCCTGGTCTAAGCGTGCAATATTCAGTGTGGATTTTACCCAGTTTTCTCTGTTAGGTGGGGTCGGGTCTTTCCATCTTAAGCAAACCTCCCTCCTGGCAATAACAATAAGATATAGCAATAGTCCCAGGTCTGACTGTGACAACACCTCTCTTGTACAATCATTTGAGCCAAAAATCACCAGACTGACATCCATTCCCAGATCTAAACCAAAAATATCTATCAAGGTTTCCTCCACGTTCTTCTAAAATGCGCTTAATTCTCTACATTCAAAGAACATATGCACGTCATCCGCTTTATCGCTCTTACATCTGGGACATTGTGGAATCGAGACTGGGGTAAACTTAGCAGTTCTAGCCGGTGTATAATAATGCCTATTAAGAACAAAAAAGTGGTTCTTTTTTAGCCTAGCTGTCTTTATAACTCTATAGAGGAGTTTTAGGGAGGATTCAAATCGATCTTCTGCGGGGAAGGCCTGGGGGAGGGAGTTTCACACCGATGATTGAGACGGGATCTCGCCATCCTCTGCTTCAAGCAGTCTTGCATACCAAAGGGATACTTCTTTTTTTCTTGGTTGCGAATCTAAAAAAAGCTGCTCAAGATCCCAGTTCCCTTTCATTTCACCCACTTCGGCCTCGTACCATGATCTCAACTGAAGGTACTTAAACCTTGAAAAGGTGGAGGAGCCAATCTTTACTAGTAACAGTTCCCATGGGAGTAAACCATCTAGATCTACAAGGTCCGACCATCTCCACAGACCAGCCTTCCTTATGGGGGTCGCTAAGCTGTCATTCAGGCAATCTGGGGTCCCTGGCGAGTCCCATATTGGAGCGAGATCAGAAAAATACCCTATACCCCAAATTCGCCCTTGAGGTGTACACGTTTAAAGAATCAGGGAGCCCCAAATTTATACAGGAACCCTCCTTGCCCATCATCCCCTTCTGCTGATACCATTTCCTTCAAAAGCCTACCCCAGTTAGTCTCCATTGGTGTTGTTAACAACATCCTGATGCCCTTAAACTGAAATGCCTTTAGATACCAGTTAATATCATGTAAGGCCAAGCCGGCCTTTAAAAGCTTTCTTCTTAGTTTCTTCCAGGAAATGCTTCCAATTTTACCCTGGATTTTGCTCATGATTCCCTGTGGAAAAGACAGAGGAATTGTATTAAACAGATAAGTCAGTTTAGGGAGGACCACCATCTTTACTAGGTTTACCCTTCCGTAGATAGTCAAAGGGAGGTTTTTCCACCTAGCAAAGAGATAGTCTATATCTTTTCTTATTTTGACCGAATTTAGGAGGGGGATTTTCTTCAGATCCTTAACTATTTTAATGCCATGATATCTGAACTCCCTACTTTCTGAGCCTCCCCTGTAGGACGTGTTCCAACACATAATTTCGGTTTTGGCCGAGTTAGCAAGGTATCCCGACACTGAGCCAAACTCCTGTAATAAAATTTCAATCCGGGGGATGGCAATGTTGGGGTCACTGGTGTAAATAATAACATCATCCGCGTAAAGTCCAATTTTGCACTGATAACCTTGTGATTTAAATGGTCTAATACCATTATCCAACCTAAACAATTGCGCCAAAGGTTCAATATATATGTTGAATAAGAGCGGGGAGAGGGGACATCCCAGCCTTGTTCCTCTCTGTATTTCAAAACTGGGAATCAGAGAACAATTTAATAAGATTTTCACAGAAGCCCCAGCGTAGCATTTTTTTAGGGTCTGTACAGGTTAAGCATTTGTGAACACATACAGTAATTCAGGGACACACCACCAAAGGATACCACACTAGGTTTATCAAAAATAATTATACTTTATATAAGGCTTAGCACAAGCTCCAATAACGGCAGTGAAAATGACCACAATGCAATTTATAAAATAAGCGTTCTTAAAAAGTGTATGTTCTTGTTCTGTGCATTTCGCACACTCTTGTCTGACCCTCACGAGGTTAAAACAATGTCTAATAGGACTGAACAGGCGCTGCGGACTTTCCGGTCCAAGGCGTACGCACAGGGGGTGCGAGTCGTGTTGACAGTACCATTAGATGTGAGGCGTCCGGCTCGGACAAGGCGTGGAGGACGCGACGGCGGACTCGGAGCATTGTCGGCCCCTCTGCGCTGTGATCTCAGCTGGTCGCAGCGTCTCTGTGCGAGGCGTAGTGCGGGGGCCAAGGGGAGGCGAGGCGGACAGTCCAGGTCCGGAAGCGGTTACGATGAGATGCGGCATTCGAGTCGTACCTTCACCAGCGGGGCGGCCTTTTGCGAAGGGAGCAGCGCGGCACGAGGCAGCCGGTACGTGTCTTCAGGTGCGGTGCTGCTGGGGGATCTCACCAGTGCGTTGCAAGGCGGCCGGTACGCTGCAAGCATACGGGCCGTACTCAGCCTTGCGGTGCGCTCCGATCCCTCAGTCCAGCGGCAGGAGGCAGCAAACAGTGCGGCTCACAAGGGGAGGGGGAAGCGGTGTGCAGGCGGCCCTCAGCTGACGGTGCCAGCTACGGCTCGTATTTGAGAGCGGAGTCACACGGTGCGGGGCGGCCGGGCACAGGCTTCAAAACGGGCAGGATTTACGAGTCGCACTGAGTTTGCGGCTCCAGCGGCAGGGCAAATCTTGGCAATGTCCAGCACGCTGTGAAGGCAGGAGGGGTCCAATAGTCCTGGGACTCCGTTCAGGGGGCAAGCTCACCCACAAGCCCTGGAGATCTGTTTCAAAGCACAAGTTGATAACAGTCTCTCCAGTCTTTTCCTCTCGTCTCGCAGCAAGGCAACCACTGCAGGCCAATTCCCCAGGTCAGGGACAGTACTCCTACTTGCAGCTTTCCCAGTTCCTTCTCATCGGGCAGAGGTTCTTCTTCGTTCAGCAGGATCTAATTTCTTAGGAGCAGGGCTCCCATATTTATACTATAAACCTTTTGTTCTTTCAGGCCAGGGGGCCATTGCCTAGTTCAGTCCAGTTCTTGAGCACTTTGTGGACATACTTCTGACTTCTTCTTTCAGGGTGCAGGGCAGAGACATCAGACGCTCCACAGGAGGTGGAGCCAGCATTGTGGTGGCAGAGCACAGCCCTATTCAGAGTCAAGGGACACTCCTCCCACCCATCTTGGATGGAAATCTCCCTATTCACCACTGGGCTGTGCCAGACTGTCTCCTGGAATTTCCCCAGCCCTGTCACACACAAACCCAGACAAGGAATACACAACTCAGCAGAGGCAGGCTTAAATGGTTAGGCAAGCAAATACCTGCTTTCTAAAAGTGGTATTTGCAAACACAGAATATTAAAATAAACTTTACTAAAAGATGAATTTCATTATTCTGAGTTCAGGCATACTAAACTCGAATTTCTACCATGTTCCCTGAGTCTGTTAGGATCATAGGATGTAACAATTCTAACAGCCCATTATGGCCTATGAGAACAGGTAGCCTTGCAATAGTGAAAAACGAAAATGGCTGTAATTCACTATTAGGACATGCCACATCCATCAGGGCTTGTCCTACCTTATGCTTACAATGCACCCTGCCCTTGGGCCTACCATAGGGGTGACTAATATGAAGGTAAGGGAAGGTTTGGGGACTGGCAAGTAGGTGCACTTTCCCAGTCAGCATGACAGTACCAGACTGCACGCAGGTTCTCAAATGGCAGACCTTAGACACATTTTACAAGGCTGCTTCTGTGGGTGGCACAGCCAGGGCTGCAGGCCCACTAGCAGCATTTGGATTTACAAGCCCTGGGCACTCCTGGTGCACTTTACTGGGGTCTGACAGTAAACCCAATAAGCCAATCATGGAATCCAATCAATGTATACATTTTATACAGGGATCACTTGCACTGTGGCACTGATTGGCAGTGGCACAGTGCTCTGAGCATCCAACACCAGCAAAACACATAAGGCAACAGCAATAAAAAAAAATGGAAGGGAGACCCACGCCAATGGTGCCAGGTCTAACACGTGTCCCCTCCAGCTGAAATGTACCCTACCCCAGGGAGTTCTCATCACTAAGGCAGAAAAATTTGGACAGACCATCAGCATTGGTGTGATCTGTGCCAGGGCAATGTTCCACAGTGAAATCCATACCCTGTAGGGAAATGGACCACTTCAACAGCTTTGGATTCTCACCCCTCATTTGCATCAACCATCTGAGGGGCCTGTGGTCTGTCTGAACCCGGAAGTGAGTCCCAAACAGGTAGGGTCTTAGCTTCTTCAGTGCCCAGACCACAGCAAAAGCCTCACGCTCAATTGCACTCCACCTCTGTTCCTGTGGAAGTAACCTCCTACTGATGAAGGCTACAGGTTGATCAAAGCCCTCCTCAGTCATCTGTGAGAGAACTGCCCCTACACCATCCTCTGAAGCGTCTGTCTGCACAAGGAACTCTTTGGAGAAGTTGGGGGCCAGGAGCGCGGGAGCCGTGCACATGGCAGTTTTCAGGGTCTCAAAAGCTTTTTGTCAGTCCAAATCACTTTCTTTGGCTGCTTCCTGGAGGTCAGCTCTGTCAAGGGTGCAGCAATGTTGCCATACCCCTTAGCAAACCTCCTGTAATACCCGGTGAGTCCTAGGAAGGCCCTCACCTCTGTCTGGGATTTGGGGGGTTCCCAAGCCAGGATGGTTTCAATCTTTGGCTGAAGGGGCGCCACCTGGGCGCTCCCAACTTGGTGTCCCAGGTACACTACAGAACCCTGCCCGATCTGGCACTTGCTGGCCTTGATCGTGAGGCCTGCCTTGGGCAGTGCCATCAACACTTTCCAGAGGTTGCACAGATGTTCTTCCCATGTGACACTGAACACTGCGATGTCATCCAGGTAGGCGGCACCGAACACATCCAGCCCAACAAACACTTGGTTGACCAACCTCTGAAAGGTGGCAGGGGCATTCTTCATCTCAAATGGCATTACCCGGAACTGGAAATGCCCATCGGGTTTGGAGAATGCTGACCTCTCTTTGGCCCCATCAGTCAAGGCGATCTGCCAGTACCCAGACATCAACGCAAACGTGCTGAGGTACCGGGCATACCCTAACCGATCAATGAGCTCATCAGCTCTGGTAATAGGGTGCGCGTTAGTCTTGGTGACTGAATTGAGTCCTCTGTAGTCCACAGAGAACCGGAGTTCAGGTGTGGCACCCGGCGCTGCAACCAACGGGAACAAGACCACTGGGCTGGCCCAAGGACTGCTAGAGGACTCAATCACCCCAAGGGCAAGCATGTTTGAGACTTCCTCTTTGATGCAAGCCCTGACCCTGTCAGTCACCCTGTAAGCCTTGTGCTTCATAAGTAAACTCCTTTATCCACATCATGGACACACCAATCTGTGACACTAGGAACCAGGGAGAACAGATCAGAAAACTGTCCCAGCAGCTGGCGGCAGTCATTCTTTTGCTCAGGGGTCAGGGTGGGGAAGAGGTTAACTCCATCCACTGACCCATCTTGCTCTGTGGCTACCAGGAGGTCAGGAAGAGGCTCAGTCTCCTCCTCCTTTCCATCATCTGTTGCCAAGAGCATGCCCACTTCGGACCTCTCCAAGAGGAGCTTAAGGCGGTTGACATGCAGGACCCTCAAGGGGTTCCTGGGAGACTGCAAGTCCACCAAATAGGTGACAGGACTCTTGAGCCCCACAACCTCAAAGGGCCCGGTCTACTTGTCCTGGAGTGCACAAGGCTCCACGGAGGCCAAGACCCACACCTTTTGTCCCGGCTGAAGCTCTACCAGAGTGGCATTCTGGTCGTACCACCGCTTCATTTCCTCCTGGCTGGCTTCCAGATTTGCCTCAGCAAGTTGCCTGAAACGCCTGGTCTGGTTCCTGAAGGCCAGCATGTAGCTATATACATTCTGGGGAGGTTTCCTGGGAGATTGCTCCCACCCTTCTTTGACAAGACTTAGAGGTCCTCTTACTGGATGGCCATACAGGAAATCAAAGGGGCTGAACCCTAGAGACTTCTGTGGCACCTCACGGTAAGCAAAGAGAAGGCATGGTAAGAGGACGTCCCACTAACACCTCATGGGTTCTTATAGACCCATAATCATGCCCTTCAGGGTACGGTTGAATCTCTCAACCAACCCATTTCCTTGGAGGTGGTAAGGTGTGGTGAATTTGTAGGTTACACTACACTCTTGCCAAAGGGATTTCATATACTTGGATATGAAATTGGTACCCCGGTCAGACACCACCTCTAGAGGGAATCCCACTCTGGGGAAAACTCCCATCAGTGCACGTCCCACCACATGGGCCGTCACTGTCCTCAGAGGGATGGCTTCCGGGTACCGGGTGGCATGGTCCACCAGGACCAGGATAAACCTGTTGCCCATGGCTGTCCTGGGGTCCAGTGGTCCCACAATGTCAATCCCCACTCGCTGGAATGGGGTACTGACTACAGGGAAGGGTTGGAGAGGAGCCTTCTGCTTCCTCCCACTCTTTCCACGTGCCTGGCAAGTCTGACAGGTCCTGCAAGGAACATCTGAGCTCTTGCGCATTTGGGGCCAATAAAAGTGGGTGACAAGCCTTTCAAAGGTCTTGTCCTGCCCCAAATGTCCGCCAATGGCACATCGTGAGCCAGCCCCAGTAGGAAGGCTCTGAAGCTCTGGGGTACCACCAGTGCATGGGCTGACCCAGGCTCAGCAACCTTAGGCTCTGAATATAGGAGGTCATTCTCCCAATAGGTGAAATGTGTTCCAGACTGATCACCGTTGGCCTGGTCTGCAGCCTGCTGCCGCAGACCTATGAGAGAAGGACATTCTTTCTGCGCCCTGCAGAATTCCTCCCTGGAGGGACCCCCTTCCTGCTGCCAATGGGTCAGCTCAGGCAGGTCCCCCAGTTCAGCTATCTGTTCCCCTGTAGGTTCCAGGGCATCCCCCTCAAGGTCTGCTTCCTCCTGGACCGTGGGAACAACAGGGGCCGGTTTCCCGCACCTCCTGCGCCTTCTCTCTAAGGCTGGTTCCTGGGCCTCTCCCTCAGGCTCCAGGACCTCTTGAACAGCCCTACTGGCTGCCATTGACCGGGTGGTCATGCACGTCCAGTCAGGCAGACCCACCATCCTCAGGTGAGTACTCTTCTCTACCTTCTCCCAAGGTGAACTCTCCAAGTCGTTCCCCAACAAACTGTCTACAGGCATGGCAGTTCCCACAGCTACCTGAGGAGTACCAGACACCCCCTCCACTCAAAGGGAACCTGAGCCATTGGACACTGACTCCCAGTGTTGTTGGCGTTCACGACTCGGCAGAATGCATGTGGGACAACCTGCTCTTGAGACACCAGGTGATGCTTGACAGCTGTCACACTGGCTCCTGTATCTCTAAGAGCCCCCACCTTCTTGCCATTGATGGTCACCCACTGCCCATATTTCTTAGTGTTGTTGGACAGTTGGTTTTCCTGGACCATATCACAGTCTCCTAATGAGACAAGGGACATCTCTGCAGGACCTTCCCCCCTGTGGACAACCCATTCCTCACCCAGGGCTACACTAGCCATCTGCCAAGGGGCTGCACTCGGGGTGCAAGTTTACCAAACTGGCGACACTTTGGATCATTGGCAAAATGACCCAGCTCACCACACTTGTAACACTTGGGGGGCCCTCTTTGAACGGGGGTACCTGTCGGGGCCCTGGGTGGTTTCTGGGATGGGGAGGCTGAGAACCTTTCCCTTGGTTCCCTTGGGGATTACTTTTAGACCTTCTTTGGAACTCCCTCTGTTTTCCCTTGTCCCCCCCACTCTACTGCTAGGGACCCTGCCCACCCTTGGCGGAGTCTCCAACTTGACCCTTATGGACCCTGGTGCTGACCCAGCTGTCTGCCTCCTCAGCAAGCTTCCTAGGGTTAGTCAGCTTGCTATCAAACAGGTGCTGGCATAGCTCAGGAAAGCAATTACTAGACAAGTGCTCCCATGCAATTAAATCAAAGACACCTTGAAAATCATTCACTTTGCTACCCTTCACCCAAACATCCAGTGCTCTGCAGAAAAAAGTTACATACTCCACATACGTACTATTAGGAATCTTTGCACATCCACTGAACCTCTGTCTTTACAATTCAGGAGTTAACCTACACCTGGTCATCAAAGCATCATTCATGTGGGGGTAAGAGTTATGAACCTCAGAGGTCAAATCTAGCAGTGTGTCCCGCCCCTTATTAAGGAACCGCCCCCACAAACCCACTCCCTAATCTTTCTCAGGGACCTAGTGGGAAGACATGGCTACCTCATAGGCCTTGAACCACTGCCCTATGTCATCATTCTTAAAAAACTCTTTTACCACTTCTTTAGGTATGTACACCCTGGATTTTACCTACACCAGCGTTGTGCTGCCACCAGAGGGAGGACGTTCCAAACTTTTAGCTTTCCGCTCCATCTCCCTCAATTTAATTTCATGCTCCATTTGAATTCTTCTCTCTTCCAGAGCCAGCTTTTTGCTTTCCAGCTCCAGTTGCCCATTCAATTTAAGTTTTGCCAACTCCATTTAATGTGCTTGGGTTTCCTTCCTGTCTGCCACCTCCTCTGGCGACAGGACTCTACCAAAATCAATGATGCTTCCTGCGGGTTCAACTTCCACCACATTCTCAGGTGCCCTTGACTCCATCCAGGCCTTCAGTGCCCTGTGGTAGTCTGGCTTGTTTCTACATCCAGCTAGGGGAACTTTGAACTTTAGGCAGAAGCCCCTCAGCTGGGCCTTGGTGTAGTTGTCTAGTCTCTCTTCTTCCCAATCTACTTCTTCAATTCCATCAGAGACTACAGATGCTGCCTTTCCTATGCTGTTTGGACCAGGCATGATTTTTCAAAAATGGAGATCTCTTTGCAAACAAAAATCAAAAAAGTATGTGGCTGCGTTATGGTCTGAACTCACTACGTGGTGTTCACCAATCACTGTATATGAATCACATATGCAAATTCAGAATCCTCACCGCTGACCAACAATGTTAGATTTGGGGGTCTCTGGTTGGCACAGGTAAGTACTTGTGACAAGCAGGGACCCTCTCCTCTAGTCAGCACAAGGGGATCACCCTCTAAAATAACCCCTGCTCACCCTCTAAGTAGTGTGGCGCAAGCAGACAAGGCTTATCTCAGAAGCGTGTATAGGTTAAGCATTTGTGAACACATACAGTAATTAAGGGACACACCACAAAAGGATACCAAACTAGGTTTATCAAAAATAATTATACTTTATATAAGGCTTAGCCCAAGATCCAATAATGACAGTGAAAATGTCCACAATACTATTTAGTAAAATAAGAGTTCTTAAAAAGCGTATCTTCTTGTTCCCTGCGCTTCGCGCACTCTTGTCCGACCCTCACAAGGGTAAAAAAATGTCTAATAGGACTGAACAGGCTCTGCGGACTTTCCGGTCCGAGGCGTACGCACAGGGGGTGCGAGGCGTGTTGACAGTACCTTTAGATGTGAGGCGTCCGGCTGGGACGAGGCGTGGAGGACGCGACGGCAGACTCGGAGCGTTGTCGGCCCCGCTGTGCTGTGATCCCGGCTGGTCGCGGCGTCTCTGTGCGAGGCGTAGAGCCGGAGCCAAGGGGAGGCAAGGCGGACGGTCCGGGTCTGGAAGCGGTCACGATGCGATGCGGCGTTCGAGTCGTACCTTCACCAGCGGGGTGGCCTTTGCGATGGGAGCAGCACGGCACGAGACGACCGGTACGTGTCAAACGTACGGGCCGTACTCTTCAGGTGCGGTGCTGCCGGGGGATCTCACCAGCGCGTTGCAAGGCGGCCGGTACATGGCAAGCGTACGGGCCGTACTCAGCCTTGCGGTGCGCCCCGATCCCTCAGTCCAGCGACAGGAGGCAGCGAACAGTGCATCTCACAGGGGGAGGGGGAAGCGGTGTGCGGGCGGCCCTCAGCTGACGGTGCGAGCTATGGCTCGTATTTGAGAGCGGAGTCGCACGGTGTGTTGCAGCCGGGCACGGGCTTCATAGCGGGCAGGATTTACGAGTCGCGCTGAGATCGCGGCTCCAGCGGCACGGCAAATCTTGGCAATGTCCAGCGCGCTGTGAAGGCAGGAGGAATCCAATTGTCCTGGGACTCCGTTCAGGGGGCAAGCTCACCCACAAGCCCTTGGAGATCTGTTTCGAAGCACAAGTTGATAAAAGTCTCATCAGTCTTTTCCTCTCCTCTCACAGCAAGGCAACCACTGCACGCCAATCCCCCATGTCAGGGACAGTACTCCTCCTTGCAGCTTTCCCAGTTCCTTCTTGTCGGGCAGAGGTTCTTCTTTGTTCAGCAGGATCTAATTTCTTGGGAGCAGGGCTCCTATATTTATACTATAAATCTTTTGTTCTTTCAGGCCAGGGGGCCTTTGCCTAGTTCAGTCCAGTTCTTGAGCACTTTGTGGACATGCTTCTGACTACTTCTTTCAGGGTGCAGGGCAGAGACATCAGACGCTCCACAGGAGGTAGAGCCATCATTGTGATGGCAGAGCACAGCCCTATTCAGGGTCAAGGGGCACTCCTCCCACCCATCTTGGATGTAATCTTCCTATTCACCACCTGGCTGCCCAGCCTGTCTCCTGGAATTCCCCAGCCCTGTCACTCACAGAAACCAGACAGCAGATACACATCAGAGCAGAGGCGGGCTTAAATGGTTAGGCAAGCAAATACCAATGTTCTAAAAGTGGTATTTGCAAAAAAAGAATATTAAAATAAACTTTACTAAAAGATGTATTTCATTATTCTGAGTTCAGGCACACTAAACTCTAAATTTCTACCATGTTCCCTGAGTCTGTTAGGATCATAGGATGTAACAATTCTAACAGCCCATTCTGGTCTAGGAGAACAGGTAGCCTTGTAATAGTGAAAAACGAAAATGGCTGTAATTCACTATTAGGACATGCCACATCCATCGGGGCTTGTCCTACCTTATGCTTACAATGCACCCTGCCCTTGGGCCTACCATAGGGGTGAATAATATGAAGGTATGGGACGATTTGGGGACTGGCAAGTAGGTGCACTAGCCCAGTCAGCATGACAGTACCAGACTGCACGCAGGTTCTGCAATGGCAGACCTTAGACACATTTTACAAGGCTGCTTCTGTGGGTGACACAACCAGTGCTGCAGGCCCACTAGCAGCATTTGGATTTACAAGCCCTGGGCACTCCTGGTGCACTTTACTGGGGTCTGACAGTAAACCCAATAAGCCAATCATGGAATACAATCAATGTATACATTTTATACAGGGAGCACTTGCACTGTGATGCTGATTGGCAGTGGCACAGTTCTCTGAGCAGCTAACACCAGCAAAGCACATGAGGCAACAGCAACAAAAAAAAATGGAACGGAGACCCACGCCAATTGTGCCAGGTCTAACAGAACGTATCCACTATGATAAATAAGACCTTTCGAAGATTTCTGAACAGGAAATAGATCATAACGTGGATTTCAGTGTTTACGTAGCCAAAATCAGCTTATTCCAGTATCTATGGTATTTTCCATTTTTCTGGGGTCAAGAATTTATTGCACCAAGTAATTTTAGAGTGTTGTAAACTTATGACAAATAGTAACGGAGATCCATCCCTGTACAAATTGTTGTTTGTGTAGAAATCATAAAAATATGGGGCACTTGTAATGGAGACCATAGTGTTTTCCTTTGCATACATCTTGGTTTTAGCATATACTTTAATCGTTTTAACTTTTTTGGTGTATTTTGGAATATTTAGCTCTTAACTTGGCATCCACTGAGGTAACTATGTGGACTGGTCTACCAATTGTTAGAGTGACAGAATGTACCACGGTGACTGAGTGAAGTGTATTTCATTAAGCCCGGAGCACTTGCCACTCTTCAGTTGGCAGGACAAGTTCTGCTTTCATTCAATAGTCATTCTTCTTTATTGCGCCTACTCACCTGTCGGCTTGGAAGAGTTGAATGTAATCTCTTCCTGTTCCCTATGCCTCATGGTGGGTAGTTTTCTCTAAACAAGGATGTCTCATGTTTATCTCATCTTTTTTCTATATTTCTAAATTCCTTCATTCAGGGATGGTGCAAGGTATACTGTTACTATGTGACTGCACCATTTGCGTCCCCACTTTCGCTCTTCCAAATAGACTTTGCAAAGATATGTGGAAGGGAAAAACTATGTGGGACAATGTCGAGGTTATTCCAACCCTCTTTAGTCTATTTTTTTCAGGATTACGTTTTTCATACATACAATACATATAAAGACCATTATTAACAAAAGACAAATAAATTTACTTAACCCGATTCCATTACATTTTTCTGTACTGTTTTGCACTCTATATTGTCGGTTTTGACATAAGGAGAATTTGATAAACGTTTGACTAGTCTTTCCTGTCTTTTGTTCAACATTTAGACATAGGCCTTTTTCTGTCATTGAGACATACTCCACTGGTGTCTGATTGGGATAGTGAGACTCTGTATCAGAACTTTGGTACATTCCAAGGGCCATATTATCAAGCAAGGGCGATACATTATCGCCGCTTTTATCGGCAGGAAACTGCGGCTAAAGCGGCGAAAATGGGCTTGATAATATGCCCTTGTGAATTCCCATAGAAGCCGAGGTTCTGGTGTTAACCTGGGCTTCTATGGGAATTCACAAGGGCATATTATCAAGCCCATTATTGCCGGTTTAACGGAAATTTCCTGCCGATAAAAGAGACGATAATGTAACGCCCATGCTTGATAATATGGCTCCCGGTTCTCCTGGTTTCTGGATCTTGTATGAGTACTGGTGGGTGAGGGACTGCGCACGAGCTAAGGTGGTAGTCAAACATACATTGCAGGGGCAAAGGATTAGAAATGAGCAAAGCAGGGTGAGCTCCTATAAGGCAGACAATTACTATTTCCTCCACCTAGCCCATTCTTATAGCTTTGGGGGCCTGGAATTGTCCAAATTGTTTTTTTTTTGTAGAAGTTGTGTTGTTACTATCATTGGCAACATGGCTGATTATATGATTCCAGGAAAAGAAGAGCTCCAAAACATATGATATCTATTTGCCAATGGAGAGCAGAAATGGTTAGAAACAGGGAGGAGAAGTGCCAATGAAAGCAACTGCATGGCTCGGAAACATATATATTAAACCTCAAATAAACATGTTTATCGATTGTTTGAATTAAATAATGTTATAAGCTGTAACTGGTTAGTGAAATGCCAAACGTACTAAAAATTGGCATGTTTTGCTATTTCTAGCCACACCTCTGACTCCGCCCACTAATCCAATCCTCTGTTTATTCCCGCCCGTGATTCTCCGCCCACAGTTCCCCAACTTTTTTTTTCCCCACTTCGACCACTGGTACAGGAGCATCCAATGAAAGTGACACATGGCCCCCACCACCCTCCTCTGTGTACCTTGTCTCAATTAGAGTGCAGAAAAGGACAGAGAAGGCAGACCAGCACCTCCGTAGGCAACACCGTTTTAATGTCCCTCGCGTCAGCAGAAATAGCGCGGGCATTGGTGTCAGACTAAAGCTGGACCCCTCTGAATTCACTCAAGGAGGCAGCAATGCTCTCAAGTGCCAGAAAGAAAATCCCTTTAACACTCTTGGCAGGTAATTTGAAAGAAAATCTATTGTTATATTTTTTAAACGCTCCGCTGTGAAGAGAGGCTATGGAATGCCATTGGTAAATAAATTATAAGATGCATATTTCTTTCAATCCAATTCTAAAAAAAAATAAGGTTCCATGAAGCAACACCAAAAATGAAGATACTTTTATAAAAAGGACATAATTTAGTAAGAATGATAAAGAATACATTTACCAAAGCACAGTTGTATTTCATAACACGACCTAGAACTTTAAGTGCAGAAATGTAATCTATTTCTAAGCATGCAACAGAATCCACTTCCTTTTCAGGAGACTCAGAGACAAAGATGCTGTAGGCATCTATAGAGAAGAGGAGTGAGAGTCTGGAAGTGGGTTGAATGGGGTATGTGTAATGGGGATGAAGAGATGTGTATCGAAAGCAGGGTCCATAGACCAGGGTGAACAGGGGATGCCCCTTATAGAAGGCAATGCCAATTAGAAGAAGGCTTATTTAGGTGTAGGCAAGCGAAAATTGAATGAGGGAGTTTAGTGAAAGTGGGGTTGAAGGATTGTGGATGAAATAAGATTATGGGGGCGTTGGAACATAAAGTGGCTTTGGAGAACAGGTTGTTCAATTGTATTCTCGTTTGTCCTGTGCAGTTTCTGATTTTTTTCACTCGCTGTGCTGTGCAATCATTTACGCTTTTGGTGGGTTCTCCACATTTTCTGCACTGAGGCTCCTCAGTTGTGCTGTGATGCTGAGGGGCTACTTCCCTCTCGATCTGGGTTTAGTGGGACTGGCACTGGAGACAGTATGATTGTTGGTGGAAAGACAGGTCTTTTTCGCTGTTTTCTACTGGCCTCCCCTGTGTAAAGTTTCTACGAGTCTTTGGTTTTTTTTCTAAAAGCTCCTTGCGCTGTCGGTGCATCACGTTTTTTTGATGCACTTGCGGTACAGTGTGCTGGTCCCTATTTACAAGGCCACGAAAAAAAAAACACCCAGCGTAACTTTTCATGTCCTTGTAAATACGGGGCCCTTTTCACCGATCAATTTACTTGAAAGGGGTGTGCCACGGGTGTTGCTCTGGGTGTTCCCACGCAACACCCATGGATTCTGCCGCATTCTCAGACTTGCACAGTTTCGTAAACCTGGGAATGCGTCAGAATCCTACACCTCCCCACGTGAGGAGTAAGGAGGCTCAACAAGGAGATATACTTTTATTTCTCCTTGTTTTTCCTCTTTCTATGCACCATCCAATGTTGTTATTTTGTGCAGGTAGGTATCCCTTCCTGTACAACAACAATTATCCCTGCAACTTAGGCACCCTTGCACCATGGTGCCAGGATGCCTGCATTGGTGCATGACAGCCAATTGTGTGCCAGTGCAGAGAAACACAGGGGTGCATTGTATTGTTGTAAATACAATGCATCCTTGTGCTTTTAAAATAATACAGCTCAGTGCAGCAAAATGGCTAGCAGCACATTGCATCATTTTTTTGTAAATGAGCCCCTGGGGATGTACATGTGAGGGTTCAGTGTGAGGGCTGTGTACACACTTATTATAGAGGACGCTGGGATTCATTTTTGAGATGGTGAAGGTATTTGTGTGTGGATGCCTATGTCAAGCTTTCATTGCAATCCATATGCTCTCCGTTCCCATTTTGATCTCCCTGTCCTATTTTCTGCTGTAAGGCATTACAGTGTTGCAGGGCGTAGTAGCGTCAAGGCCACTTTACTATAAAGCTTGCCGCAGTGAACCTATCAAAATACTTCCAGCTTTCCCACTATTCCAGACAGTTCTAAATCTGTAAGAGAAATGGCACACTGTATAAGACCTAATTAACAATACACCTGAACCAGTTGGAACAAGCTCAGGGGAGACTCCTGCTATCCAAGCCATTTGTGTGAGCTGATCCTTCAGAGCCATACAGTCTTGAATATGAACATTGCTGGAAAGCTAATTGATCATCTCTGACTATTTGTACTGCTCCCCTTGACCAGTAGGATGTTCCAAAATATATCTTCCTTTCAAGGAGCACCAATACACTAATGTGTAGAGAGGCTTGTTGTTCTTGTGCTGCAGGGACAGCACTTTGATAGTGACTGCTCTTCTTCACAAAGCTGGAAAAGGCTTGATCGCTAAACTCAAGAAGAGCTGCTGGGCTGCCTTGCACAAAAGGACTATTGCTTGTAAACATAAGAAGTAGAGTCCACCCTTGTTAGTAGAAATATTGGCTTGCCAAACAGCCAGAGCAGAGAAAAGGTAAGACTACCTGGAAGTGTTGTAGTTGCACTGATCCAACTGTAGATCACAAGCCCCGCCCCCTTCAGGTGTTTTAGGACATTGTCAAACTCCATCTGCCTGCATCATGTGGGAGGAGTCATCATCAGCAGTGTCATTTGGTGGATCTGACCCCCATACTGCATGGAATCCCATGTCCACCCTAGAGTTGTCTTCATGGAGACTTGAGGACCCCCTCTTCACTCTCCCTGCCCTAGCTGTGTCAGAGAGCTAGCTTGAGGATGGCCCTCTACTGCAGGACCCCTTGCGCACATCTGAAATGTTTGTGCGGCGCTGTAGATTCACACATTTCAAAACCCCAATCTTTGTATCCAGCTTTGTATTGGCAGGAGCAACATTAAGTCCATGGCAATCGTCCCTTGGGCAGCACTGACACCATAACATTATGAATGTTACCAGTAGTTCAAAAGATACCTGCTCTTTAAGATATATTTTGTGCTCTATGGGTATACTGTTGTAGAGACACCAGAACCTGCTGAGGTCACAGCACTATAGCCTTTGCGCTAATAGGCATCCATGGATTGTGCCTATGAACTCGACAGCAGACACTGGGGGGGGAAGATTATCATACCTTCATACAGTGCAGCACGCCACTTTGCTGTGGTGCACTGTGTGAAAGGGCAGGAATGCGCCATATTTAACATTATACAGCAACTTCCTGTCCTTTCATTGCACCAGCGCACTTTTGGCTGCCTTGCACCAAAGCTGGCACCTTTGCGCCATGGTGCCAGGGTGCATGCTTTGAAGGCAGGATTGGTTTGTGCAAAAAGGGGCACCATCCTGCACAAAAACAATCATAGGAGGCATTTTCCTCTTTCACAGCACACATCGGAGGAAACAACAAGGAGAAATAAAGATTTTTCTCTTTGCTGCGCCTCCCCTGGGGAGGCAAAGCATTTTGATAGATTCCCAGGTTTACCAGTGCTGGTAAGTCTGGTAATGCACCAAGATCCAAGGGTGAATGCATGGGAACACCCACGCTCCACCCTTGGAATACCTCCCTGGGGCAGAAAGCAAGGCAGCGGGCCAGATTCATCAACCCATGCAGGGCCACATAACGTGGGCATGCGTAGCTTGATAAATCTTACTTTAATGTTGCATCGCCGTTGCGCAACTCTTGCATGGCGCAAGGAACACATTTTTAAATCTGCACCTGGATGTTTCCATATTCAGTGCCTTTGCGACTGTTCAGTTACTCAGATTTGGGAGGGGGCTTCGGGCCATTTTGGGAGGGTTTGTGGGCATCTCTTTTGCCCTCAGAGGTTTTGTAGCAAGTACATGGAATCCTCATAAAAACACTAGAACCTTGAAATGGAGCACACATCACAACACAGGAAACTATGAAATACAGTCTCATTTTAAAGCATTTACCCAATTAGTAGCTAACAGGTAGACTCTATCTAGTGTGAGGCCCAGTATGTGCATTACACTTTTGACTGAAAAAGCCCAAGCTCGCGAGCATACTGTGGGAACTGTCTCCCATGAAGGAAATGGTCATTGATGTGATCTTTGGCACCGTTAAAGTTTACAACAGTTAAATAGTTTGTGATTTTGGTTTAATGTTGGTGTGGCTTATTCATTTTCTTCCTGCAAATTATTCAACAGACATTTATATTGTGATGTGATGTGATGTGAGTAAACGTAATTTGCAAGGGAAACATTTGATGGTGTCCGTTGTGCTACTGCTTCACATTTTTCAAAATAATGCTTGCCCTTTTGCTGCCCTGTGCTTTGAGGTTTACCGGTTCCATGAAGCCTGAGTAGGAAACATGCACTTTCTTTACACATCCATCATGCACCTTCCGTTCAAACACCTTCTTTCATTGGAGAGAACTGCACAACATATAGAAGCCGATGGATTGTATTTCTGTAACTAGTGCAGGAATTCATTGGCAGGATGCCAGAGTAGTGGTCATGCAACGTGTGCTGAGAATGCTGCCATTTCGGGATACTTGAACGTGTACAAATTCACAATAAAATGTCGTAAAAAGCATTTACAAAATGAATTTTTGCAGCTGCAGCAAAACATCAGAAGGAATATAGTTAGTAGAACTCGATTGATTCTGGCTGCAAAAATCATTAAATGCTTTTAGCTTGCTCCAGCTAAAATGCAAGTGGGCAATAATTAATTTCACCATGCTCAGCGGGAAGAGCCGCCCACATCTCTCTCAAACCTCCTTGATTGTCAGGATCTGGCTAAAGTATTCGACCTCCTCAAGCGTCGTGCGAGATACAGGCACGAAGGGTAGAAATAAAGTGAAGCGCCAGGGATATCTTTGCACTTTGCTGTCTCGCTTCCTGTTATTACCATTTCATTAAGACCATTTATGTGCAACCTTTATCAGTCCCAGCTACAGCACTCCGGCTGACGACACTTCAGTGCCATAAAATGAAAGGTTCCCGCGACTCACGCAGACAGAACTAAGCACGGCCAAGAAGTATAATTCTGCAAAAACGTTCTTTAAAAGTTGAACATTTCAAATATAGTTATAGAGCTGTGTTCATTTTCTCGAGCCACGAGAGAGTTCGTGGGAGCGCACTCAAAAGCGTCAGCAATATAAAACGCTTACCACGGTATGTATTCACACTTCATATTTCAAGGAATGGGAGGACACTTCGGCAAATGATTGCACAGACAAAAAGTAGGAGACAGTCTCGGAAATAAATCAGTGAAATTGCCCTTAGAGTCTTGACATTCACTTCTTCTTGTCAGCAAACCAATAAACTTGTCAAAAAGTAAAATGAATCCTGGTAATTTTGAGGACTCTGTTTTAAAAAATCTGTGGTTAGACATGGAAAGGAAAGGATCCTCGGTGGTGAGGCGTGGCCCCCCTTTGGTGCCGCGTCATGAAGACGCGGCCGGGGGCGCCTCACCACCGATAGGTGCAGGCCCACTGTTGACACGGAAGCAGAAAAATGCTTCCAGGTCAAGGGGAGGGGCCAGGGGAGGCGGGACAGCGTGAGCTGGTCAGCCCCCAAAGTTGCTAAAAGAATAAAAGGCCTGGAGAGTGCGGGAGGCGCCCTCTTGCCCCCGCGCTCTCCACGCCCGCTACGTGCCCCTCAGCGAGGGGCTGAATAATTTGTGTTTCTTTTTATTACAGTTTTTTGCGCCTTATCGTAACGGGACAAGCGGTTGCAGATCTTGGGCACAGCGGAGCGGTTGCAGTGTCGGGCGTGTCGGAGCGGTCGAAGGGCGAGGAGGTCGGCGAGCACAACAGGCAGAGGCGGTAATCCGCGAGAACGGTGAGATAGTCCGGGTTCATCCAGGCGGGGGCGTATCGGGCCGAGGCCCACCGACAAACGGTAAGGGGCCGAGCACAGTGCTGTGGCGCGGGCCCCGTTTTTGTGATTGCCAAAACATCGCTGAGCATTGGGGCATTTCTCTCCTTCTTAGCGCTTACCTGCCGGACCTGGACCTTCGCAGCTGGCGTGGTTATTTTGGAACTTTGAGCGCCTTCTCCCCTGCACAGCGCTATTTCTTGCCAGACCCGCTTCGCGGGTCCCGCTTCGCGGCACTTGCTCTCTGTGGGTGTTGAGGAGTGCAATACTTTGGACACTGTTGCTGTGGGCGTTGGCTGAAGCAGGGCTGCGAGCGAGGCGGTGCACGGACTCTGGCTCCCAGGAGTCCCTCCTGCTCACCCGAGTCACCTGGGACGCTCTCCCTGTTCGCCACGCCCACCCCCTTTTACTCCCCTATAAACTCAGTACGTCTCTCCGCTGCGCGGGAGCGTCCTGGGAGAAGCCCGGGACAAGGGCGGGACCGTCTGTGGCCGTCCCTTTGATTTTTAATCGTAATCTATTTCGGCCATCCTTGAAGTTGCTTGTCACTGTCGTAAGAGTGCTCTTGCATTGTTTTGTGTTTTATATTGCTTTATTTTAAATCTAAACAAATATGACGGCAAAGAAACTCCGCTCTGGGCGAGTAATAGTGGGGAGGTCTGGCTCTAAGCTCTAAGACAAAATCGAACCCCCTGAGGAATAAAATTAATTCCTCCATGCAATTGAAAGGGCAATGTCAGCTATTTAGCTTATGGGAAAGGGGAAAGGAAAAAATTGTGTTGGATGCCTCAAACTCTGAGGGTAATGTGTTTGAGACAGTTCCCTCCCTTGTTAAGGATAATATCAATTTGATTGAAGTTCCCGTCTTGCTCCATCATGTAAACCACCTGCCCGAGACAGTGGAGGGCCTGCCTCCCGCTTTATCAGCCTCGCTGAGGCAAATGGAAATTCCCCCTGTGGTCTCTGATTGTCTTACTTTGAATACCTCTAATGTCACCTTAAAAACGGTTGTTTCTATATTGCCTAATTTCACTCATCCAACTACAGAGAAGTCAACGATTACTCCCGATTTATTCTCTACTCCGGTAATTTTGGTGGATGACTTTACTTTACCAGACATTGACTTAGTGTCCCAAAAAAAGCATTCGGAATCCATTTCTGCCGACTTTATGGTTAAAACAAATTCTAATGAAGTTCCCTTAACTTCCAACCGTCACCCTCATAACAGTACCCCCTCAAATAAATCAGATTTTACTCTAGCCCAGTTAAACCTTACTTCATGCTTGGGCACCAATTTGAATAATATTCCTGCGAGCCCCCCCATTGTTGATGATAATTTGATTTCCAAATCTTTGTTTTCATTTGAGTTTTTGTTATCATCAATTTTACGTTTACTAGAAAAATTTGTTGGTGGGTCTGATTGTGTTTTGGATACGGTAACCCATATTTTAAGAGTGCTCTTACACAACCAAGGTGGGCCAATCTCTGAGAATCCTCTTGAGCCAGACCAAATTTTGATACATCCGAGTGAAGCTAAAAAACCATCCAATGAAATGGTGACCTTAGATCCTGCCCAAATGGATCATCATCCGATTTCTGAAGGTCGTATTGTAAATACGCTCACGACCATCCCAGTAGTGCCTAGTTCCGATAATGTAGCTTCTGCTGGGGGTAATTGTATCGCTATCCTTGATGAAGAGATAGTATTTTCTGCTATCCCTATTGATACGCAAAATTTAGAAGCACCTCCCGTATTTCCTATATTTAATACTCACATAAAAAAAGATGAGGAGGCCTGCATTGATCTCCCAATTAATGAGGAAAAAGCAGTGACTATTAAGCATAAAAAGAATAGATTAAAAAAAAGGAAACCTGCCCGAAGGTTCTCTAAAAAAAGGCAGAGGAAGCTTGTTTTTGAAAATAATTTGGAGGCCCCGTTAGAAAATTCTGGCCCAAATGAATCGTATTTTAATCAGTCCGATGTTATAATTGTTCCTCCCACAGAGGTTGATTCGAATGTTATTATTGATTCTGCAGTACCGAATAACCAACTTCGTCCTATAGAACCGCTACTGTCTGTAAAGGTTCCTTCTTCTTCTCTTAACCCTTTAGCTAGGCCATTTTTGGATTCGCCCTTAATTGTTCCCCCCGCTTGCGTGCCCATACGGGAGAAAGAAAATGTATATACTGTTTTTTTAGATTTTATTCCTCTTTTTGATACTGACCTTGTTTTAAACAGATCGGCTCTGCTTAAATGCTTCCGTGAGATTGAAAGCTTAAAACTAATTCAAACCGCGGACTTGGATTCAGTACTTTTGTTGAGTTCCACCCTAGGGAAAATTGCAAGGGTTAAATTCCATTCTAAATTAGTTTTGAACCATATATTACATTGGGCAGAGGAATTGCAAATTAGAGGGATAGATGTATCTCCTCACTTTATGAAAGAACTGAGTGACAATTTATTTTCTAACCTCCAAACAACTTATGGTGTTAATTCAAATTCCTCTGTTTGGTCCTCAGCCAAAACCAAGGATTTAAAAATATGGGTATCAAAAAACGAACGCCAAGTTCTGTATAAAAATCCCTCTCCTCCCAAATAAGTTTTGCCGGAAGATAACTACAAATGGAGTTGGTTGCCTGGCGTTCTTTCCAGTAAATCTTCCCCTTTTTCTAAACCACATCCAAGTTTTTAACAAAGATTTGAAAATAATCTCCTGGAATATTGCAGGCCTTAAGAACAGCCAGGAAAAATTGTCATCCTTATTTTGCTTAGAAGCCGACATAATTTGTCTGCAGGAAACTTGGGTCGATGGAAAATTAATGTTGGAAAAAGATTATTTGGTTTTTGATGGTAGTGCTGTCCCTTCGAGGAGAGGTCATGCGAAGGGTGGAATAGCCTGCTTACTCTCTAATAAAATTAATTGGAATTTCTCTTATTATTTAGAGCCTAATAAACTGTTTCAGGCACTAACTTTGAAAAATATGTTTTTAGACTGTCCTAATAAATTGCTTATTTTAATTAACATCTACATTCCCCCCGACACTCAATTTAATGAGGGTTTAAAGTCGTTTTTTTTGCTTATTTGGCCAAACTTATGGATGTTTCTCCCGTCCCATATATATTGTTACTAGGGGACTTCAATTGTAAGATCTCCAATTGTGGCCTTGATTTATTTAGAAATAAACTTAGGGAAGAATCTCTCCAAATCCCCCAAGCTCAGTTCCCAATGAATATCAAAACCAACAAAAGAGGAAAAATATTCTTGGAAGGTCTTTCTAAGGTGGATTGTCTAATAATAAACGGTAGACTCCCCTCTGATACTCCTGCAGCGTTCACACATAAATCAATAAATGGAGAGTAAATCATTGATTATGTAGTAACAGATTGTTCCTTCTTTCCTCTTATGAAGGATGTTGTGGTTGTTAACTCTGATTTAAGCGACCATAAGGTATTGATTATTACAGCTGCTCTTAGGCCTCCTCCGTCTGACCCCTGGCACTTAGATACTGATTTGGTGAACTTTGGTGACAGTTCAGGGAGATGTTACTGGAACTCCCGGGCTTGCGACGGGTTGTTGAGTATTTTAATCTCTACCATTGAGAATTTGTCCCAATGGGATGGGAGGGAAATACCAAGTTTTGTAGATTTTCTATATTTGATAACCACAACATCAAGGAAAATCCCTTCCACTAAAAAATCAATAGTATTTCCAGAATCACTTCGGAAATTAAATACTGAAATAAATAAATTGATAAGGGGTCAATATTTATCATTTAATCAGGAAAGACATCACTTACTAACTTTATTAAAAAGAAGGAGATCGAGGTTGAAGGCTAGATTGAAAAGAGACAAGGAGGACTCCCTATGGATTAAACTCCGGGAGTCCTCTTTCAAGGGTCAAGCCAGATTATTTTGGTCCCTGATAGGCAAAGGATGTGGCACTAGATCTTGTCCGAAGCCAATTGCCATTGATGAGCAGATCTGGGTCCATTATATTGAGCTTTTATACAGCAGTAATGACCTACATCGGAACAATATCATTAATTTTGCGTCCATTAACCCATTTGACCCTCCGTCCGAAAAAGACATTGAATTTGCCATTAAGGGTATGCGCTCTTCTGGCGCAATGGGGCCGGATGACGTTCCCATCTCTGTCTTAAAACAGCAGAGTAAATTATGGAGTAAAATTCTTCATCCAGTGTTTAGGTCTTGTTTTTCTAGCGGCTCTGTACCTTCATCTTGGAAAGGGAGCATTCTGGTTCCGTTATTCAAAAAAGGGGACAGAGTTCTTCCTCAATATTACCGTCAAATCGCCTTACTAGATGCCATCGGCAAGGTCTTTGCAAAATGTCTCCTTAAGCTAATCAACGATTGGGTGTCTAGGGCCTCAATTTTGCCTTTTGAACAAACAGGCTTTAGACAAAAGCATGGCACCTTAGATAATTTGACTGCACTCCAGGTTATATTGGAGAAATACGTTAAAGTTCGTGGAGGGCAAGTTTTTGGAGCTTTCATGGACTTCTCCACAGCTTTTGATAAAGTAGACAGAACATTACTGTGGAGAAAGTTATTTGACTTAGGGATGCCTCCCTTTCTTATTAAATTAGTTCACGCCCTGCACTCTGATACCTGGTGCAGAGTGCTGTTGGGTGGGGAAAGAGGATTATCCAGAATTATTCCCACAGCGAACGGGTTAAAGCAGGGTTGCCTATTGGCTCCTCTGCTATTCTCCCTTTATATAGCTGATTTACCCCAGGTTCTCTCTGCAAGTACAGGTATCGCTCCAATCCTAGGGGGTTCCCCAATTGTGTGTCTGATGTATGCTGATGACATTTTGATCCTTGACCTAACGCCTATTGGGCTGAATAATCGTCTGCATGCCCTACATAAGTTTGCAGAACAACAATATTTATTGATAAATACTGCCAAGAGTAAAGTGATGTGTATGTCTGGTAGGAAGAGACCTAAATTTGTGAATTTTTCCTGGACAGTGGGGGGCCAAAAATTGGAAACTGTGAAATCCTATACCTTTCTTGGTAAAATTGTCATGAGCAATTTAAGTGAAAAAGCTCATATAGCCAATAACATCCGGAAAGCTATTGTTCAGGGCAAGAGCTTGATATCCTTATATAAGGCCACAGGCAGAAAGCACTTCTTGATTCTGCTGGAAGTATATCGAGCTAAAATCCCAGCCTCCCTACTCTATGCTATAGAGTTAACTGATATAAAAAGCTGGAGTTTCTTAAACTCCTCGGAAGGGAAAATTTTGCGTAGCCTTTTATCTGTCAATACAGCCAGTTCTACAGCTGCTCTTAGACAGGAATTCGGCTTACGTAGTAGCTGGGTCCAAGGTCTAGCGGGGATTGTGCGCTGGGTTTTCAGCCTAGCAACGCGTGAACCAGACACGTTAAGACATTTAATAAAAAATGAGTTATTGGGTCACCTTAATGATTATTCATTAATTATCAAAAATTTTAGATATGCGGTGAGTCAATTACAATTAGATAAAGCTGTTTTATTTTCTTTATCAAAAGAGGGGGGTGAGAGTGCACTCCTATTCATCCAATTTCAATCCTCTGTATTTTTTCATTTCATCCATTTGCGTGCAAGCCCGGTTATCCGTGATCTGCCCAAACACGTGTTTGTAGAAATATCAAAGAAATGAAGCGAACAGACGCCTCACTCCAGGTGCACTGCGTTACTTACTTTTATCAAAAAAGTGTCATACATTTTTCCTTTTTTTCCCAAAGTTTTATTCACATTTGGTCCTTTACTTTTCAAAACATCTTTGTAGTTTACTCCAATCACATGAGAGTCACTTATACACATTTTCCTTAATGTTTGCGAAATGCCAATCCAGGCCTTAATTCGAAGCACGGAGTGTGCGTAAGTCATCCTCAAAGGTCAGTCTATGTTTACCCAATGCATTTCGAGCCGTGCCAGGCTCTTCATCAGGGGTTATCTACAAATTAAAACATGCCTGTTAGACTGTGGTCGACCAAAACCTAGAACATGGTTACAAATGTTTCTATAAAATACTTCCCATCAAAAGAGACTTGCCCAGTACATAACGTCTGCCCTCTGAATTCATTATTATCCACTGTCTTGGAACACTCTCTCCCCAACTGACACAGTGCCACATGTACCTATATCTATGTTCAAACGGTCTCATTATATGCGCAATTAATTCCTCCACAAAACCCCTTCTGCTGTATGTTAACCCTCCCGTCTAAATTCTTTTTCTGAACGGACACATACCTTAACAAACGGACCTGCCGATAGTTTTCCCTCGTGTTAATGATCCTTCTAGTGATACGCTCTTCACTCCACTTAGATACCTTCATCTAGTCTCCACCCCTCTGCTATCTAACCAATCGACACTGTTGTTCTGTAAGCTACTCGTAGATTTGATCCCTTTTAGGTAAACACCCAGTCACTGACTTTCACTAGCCGCTTTCTACCGATTAAAGACTTGCGCGCTGATCGTTTTTTTAACACTTTTTTCTCCCTCCGACTAACGCAACAACCCTGTCTGTGCCTAATCTTACTTGTGTATCTACCCACTCTTCACTATCGTCACCTCAATATTTGTACAAGCATGTCTTTTCAGGAAAAAATCAACCCTCCCTAGTACTCAATCCTACCAGTCCCATAATGCATCATATACCCGTGCCTCCCGTACTTCACTCTAATATCTATACTTAATTTTTCTGTGTCCAAAACATTTACTTTGTTCCAATGCATTCACATGAATTCACCGCCCACCCTTAGTTGCCATTATTGACAGTTATTAACTGGTGCATTAAAGCGCTTTTAACGTGAGCATCCTCCAACATCATCCGTTAGTCGATGAATGTTTCAAACAGTCCTCCATCTTGTTTCTCAAAAAGTAGTTCATGTCAATCCCTTTGGGGAACAGTTCTTTCTTAGTCTCTCATGTGATTCTCTCATTTTTTTAAATTTACATCAGCTTCATCCGTGGGTGCAACTCTTCGATAGGCAGAAAGTACTACTTCATCAAAAGAGGGGGGTGAGAGTGCACTCCTATTCATCCAATTTCAATCCTCTGTATTTTTTCATTTCATCCATTTGCGTGCAAGCCCGGTTATCCGTGATCTGCCCAAACACGTGTTTGTAGAAATATCAAAGAAATGAAGCGAACAGACGCCTCACTCCAGGTGCACTGCGTTACTTACTTTTATCAAAAAAGTGTCATACATTTTTCCTTTTTTTCCCAAAGTTTTATTCACATTTGGTCCTTTACTTTTCAAAACATCTTTGTAGTTTACTCCAATCACATGAGAGTCACTTATACACATTTTCCTTAATGTTTGCGAAATGCCAATCCAGGCCTTAATTCGAAGCACGGAGTGTGCGTAAGTCATCCTCAAAGGTCAGTCTATGTTTACCCAATGCATTTCGAGCCGTGCCAGGCTCTTCATCAGGGGTTATCTACAAATTAAAACATGCCTGTTAGACTGTGGTCGACCAAAACCTAGAACATGGTTACAAATGTTTCTATAAAATACTTCCCATCAAAAGGGACTTGCCCAGTACATAACGTCTGCCCTCTGAATTCATTATTATCCACTGTCTTGGAACACTCTCTCCCCAACTGACACAGTGCCACATGTACCTATATCTATGTTCAAACGGTCTCATTATATGCGCAATTAATTCCTCCACAAAACCCCTTCTGCTGTATGTTAACCCTCCCGTCTAAATTCTTTTTCTGAACGGACACATACCTTAACAAACGGACCTGCCGATAGTTTTCCCTCGTGTTAATGATCCTTCTAGTGATACGCTCTTCACTCCACTTAGATACCTTCATCTAGTCTCCACCCCTCTGCTATCTAACCAATCGACACTGTTGTTCTGTAAGCTACTCGTAGATTTGATCCCTTTTAGGTAAACACCCAGTCACTGACTTTCACTAGCCGCTTTCTACCGATTAAAGACTTGCGCGCTGATCGTTTTTTTAACACTTTTTTCTCCCTCCGACTAACGCAACAACCCTGTCTGTGCCTAATCTTACTTGTGTATCTACCCACTCTTCACTATCGTCACCTCAATATTTGTACAAGCATGTCTTTTCAGGAAAAAATCAACCCTCCCTAGTACTCAATCCTACCAGTCCCATAATGCATCATATACCCGTGCCTCCCGTACTTCACTCTAATATCTATACTTAATTTTTCTGTGTCCAAAACATTTACTTTGTTCCAATGCATTCACATGAATTCACCGCCCACCCTTAGTTGCCATTATTGACAGTTATTAACTGGTGCATTAAAGCGCTTTTAACGTGAGCATCCTCCAACATCATCCGTTAGTCGATGAATGTTTCAAACAGTCCTCCATCTTGTTTCTCAAAAAGTAGTTCATGTCAATCCCTTTGGGGAACAGTTCTTTCTTAGTCTCTCATGTGATTCTCTCATTTTTTTAAATTTACATCAGCTTCATCCGTGGGTGCAACTCTTCGATAGGCAGAAAGTACTACTTCATCAAAAGAGGGGGGTGAGAGTGCACTCCTATTCATCCAATTTCAATCCTCTGTATTTTTTCATTTCATCCATTTGCGTGCAAGCCCGGTTATCCGTGATCTGCCCAAACACGTGTTTGTAGAAATATCAAAGAAATGAAGCGAACAGACGCCTCACTCCAGGTGCACTGCGTTACTTACTTTTATCAAAAAAGTGTCATACATTTTTCCTTTTTTCCCCAAAGTTTTATTCACATTTGGTCCTTTACTTTTCAAAACATCTTTGTAGTTTACTCCAATCACATGAGAGTCACTTATACACATTTTCCTTAATGTTTGCGAAATGCCAATCCAGGCCTTAATTCGAAGCACGGAGTGTGCGTAAGTCATCCTCAAAGGTCAGTCTATGTTTACCCAATGCATTTCGAGCCGTGCCAGGCTCTTCATCAGGGGTTATCTACAAATTAAAACATGCCTGTTAGACTGTGGTCGACCAAAACCTAGAACATGGTTACAAATGTTTCTATAAAATACTTCCCATCAAAAGAGACTTGCCCAGTACATAACGTCTGCCCTCTGAATTCATTATTATCCACTGTCTTGGAACACTCTCTCCCCAACTGACACAGTGCCACATGTACCTATATCTATGTTCAAACGGTCTCATTATATGCGCAATTAATTCCTCCACAAAACCCCTTCTGCTGTATGTTAACCCTCCCGTCTAAATTCTTTTTCTGAACGGACACATACCTTAACAAACGGACCTGCCGATAGTTTTCCCTCGTGTTAATGATCCTTCTAGTGATACGCTCTTCACTCCACTTAGATACCTTCATCTAGTCTCCACCCCTCTGCTATCTAACCAATCGACACTGTTGTTCTGTAAGCTACTCGTAGATTTGATCCCTTTTAGGTAAACATTAGTTAGCATGTCTTTTCAGGAAAAAATCAACCCTCCCTAGTAGTGTTTTGGACACAGAAAAATTAAGTATAGATATTAGAGTGAAGTACGGGAGGCACGGGTATATGATGCATTATGGGACTGGTAGGATTGAGTACTAGGGAGGGTTGATTTTTTCCTGAAAAGACATGCTTGTACAAATATTGAGGTGACGATAGTGAAGAGTGGGTAGATACACAAGTAAGATTAGGCACAGACAGGGTTGTTGCGTTAGTCGGAGGGAGAAAAAAGTGTTAAAAAAACGATCAGCGCGCAAGTCTTTAATCGGTAGAAAGCGGCTAGTGAAAGTCAGTGACTGGGTGTTTACCTAAAAGGGATCAAATCTACGAGTAGCTTACAGAACAACAGTGTCGATTGGTTAGATAGCAGAGGGGTGGAGACTAGATGAAGGTATCTAAGTGGAGTGAAGAGCGTATCACTAGAAGGATCATTAACACGAGGGAAAACTATCGGCAGGTCCGTTTGTTAAGGTATGTGTCCGTTCAGAAAAAGAATTTAGACGGGAGGGTTAACATACAGCAGAAGGGGTTTTGTGGAGGAATTAATTGCGCATATAATGCGACCGTTTGAACATAGATATAGGTACATGTGGCACTGTGTCAGTTGGGGAGAGAGTGTTCCAAGACAGTGGATAATAATGAATTCAGAGGGCAGACGTTATGTACTGGGCAAGTCTCTTTTGATGGGAAGTATTTTATAGAAACATTTGTAACCATGTTCTAGGTTTTGGTCGACCACAGTCTAACAGGCATGTTTTAATTTGTAGATAACCCCTGATGAAGAGCCTGGCACGGCTCGAAATGCATTGGGTAAACATAGACTGACCTTTGAGGATGACTTACGCACACTCCGTGCTTCGAATTAAGGCCTGGATTGGCATTTCGCAAACATTAAGGAAAATGTGTATAAGTGACTCTCATGTGATTGGAGTAAACTACAAAGATGTTTTGAAAAGTAAAGGACCAAATGTGAATAAAACTTTGGGAAAAAAAGGAAAAATGTATGACACTTTTTTGATAAAAGTAAGTAACGCAGTGCACCTGGAGTGAGGCGTCTGTTCGCTTCATTTCTTTGTTATTTTCTTTATCGCCATACCAGTTAAAATCCCTTTTGAAAACTACTTCTTGGGAACTAGGGTTTAGACTGGATAGAGAGCTCCGTATTTTGAAAAAGGGCATTAATCCAGCTATTGATTCTTGTCTGGTGAGGAAAGCACAATCTTATGTTCATTGGAATATTCCTCATGGTGTCAGGCGTTTTATGTTTTTAGTAAGACAGGATTTACTTCCTTTGAAAGCGCTCCTATCCAGATGGAATGGCTCTTCAGCCGTTTGTGACCTATGTCACGTGAAAACTCAAGACTTACTGCATGTTATTTTTGTTTGCCCAGCTCTAATGTCGTTCAGGCGTAAATGGCTAAGACCTATCTGTCTGCAATTGAACATCTTATCTGCCTCTGATTTTATTTTTGCCATGAATAATCTCCCTAATGAAATGTTCTGTTTCAAATTATACAATTTTTTTAAATGTTTTTTGAATCTGTATTAGGTGGTATTATTAGTGATTTTGATTAATTCTGTATATTTGATGTCATTAATGTTTTTTCTTTTTTATGTATTCTTCTTTTTTATTTTTTACATGATTTATTTGTATGTATACTATGTTTACTTTTTATGTGGACCTCACAAGAGTTCCGTAATCATAAATAAATAAACTGAAATTGTGTGGCGTGGGCCCCGTTTCTGGTCTTGGGCATTTCGGGCATTAAAATAAGGTTACCCCCTCCCTCCCACATACTTTATTGCAAAAGGGGGGCTATTGGGGCAGAAACATTGCGGTAATAGGTCATTGACATTGCTGAGCCACTGCACGACAAGTTAGGGTCCACAAGCAAAGCAGGGTCGGCCCTGGTTAGTAATTGGATGGGAGACCAAATCTGATCGACTCTCAGTGGTTCCAGTGATTGAATTAGGGGGTTATTCCACGCTCAGCAGTCCGAGAAGGGTGGTTAGTACACGGATGGGAGACCAGTTTCAACGCTCCCTGTTAGTTTGTCCTGCACAGCGCTAAGGGTTTAACATTCTACGCTCAGCTAGGGTTTATTGCAATACTTTAATTCCCGGGGCGCTAGTGGATTAGGACAGGGCAAGTTAATATTCCATTGGCCTTGTAACAGTGTGCAAGACAAAGGCGTATGTTTCACAGCTACAAGGTTCATTGTCGCAAGGAGCCATTACTGTGTTTTTAACTTTACTTTTTCATCGTAGGCCGGCATTCGGGGGGCACTGCTGACGGAGCTGCCGGAGAGGGACACGGGGGACATCGTGATCCGAGGACTCGGGCAGGCCTGCATTTCACTGCTTCTGTTGGGCCGCCAGGCTAGAGTGCGCTCGCCCAAGCACCCAGGCTAGCTGGTGTGTTGCGGTCACAGTTGCGTGGTGCTTATGGCCAGCCTGAGAGCCTCCTACTTGGATACAGGTACAAGGCACATCGTGCCCATAGGTGTGACATTGGTTTCAGTGTAGGTTGTTTGCCAACACAAAAGAGAGAAATGTCTAGTGTACGCGGCGCGAAGCGCTTCCACATGGAGCTCATGTTTCAGGGCATGATGCGCAGAATGTCAGCTATGGACAGAAAATTGGGAAAGGTGGATCAGTTGGGGAGGAACGTGGCTGAGATAAATCAGAGGTTAGATAGTCAAGCAGGGCCATCAGGGAGACCTAAACGGGTAATAGTGCCTCCTCAACCCAGGGGGGAACTGGATGCGGGGCCCAAGAGGGGCAGAGCCAAGAGGAGTTATGGTCGGGCTCCCAAGCCACGGGTGGTAGGGGGGTCACCGGTGGCAGTCCCCGATAGAGTGCCCACACCTCCTGCAGCACGCATCATTATTCCGCCAGCCCCGGCAAGTGTGCTGGTGGCAACGGCTCCGGCCACACCACTGACACCCCCTAATTTTTTTTTTTTGTGTAAGACGTTTATTAGAGATTGGTAAAGTTACACAGTGTCACGCCAACAACCCGGGGGCTGGCCGCTATTAGAATGAGTTGTATCATGAGCAAAGTGGCAAACCGCTCTATGTACAATGCAGCATCCTTATGTATGGCGGTGCTCAGCTTGTCGCAAACATATGTAACAGTAGCGAAGCAACTTGTCTTACATTTTTGGGGTCAATAGACATATAGCGTGCCATCGAAGGAGAAGTAGTAGCAAGGCAACAGTGCATGTATACAGGCATTGTGGTGTAGAAATCCATCAGTGCGGATCAGTCGAGATCTACAGACCCTTTTCTCTCCCCCCCCTAACAACAACAACAAAACCAACTCAGGTGCAGAGGCAGAGTATCAAACGGGCATATCGGTACTAGTGTGGAAGGATCTGTGCATCCGGGCAAGACGCCATATTGCGGATGTGCAGACAGCAGCAGGGAACACATCGGACAGGCAGTACACAACTGTTTGGGGGAGGAGGGGGGGGCAGACACACACAAGGGATCACCTGGCTAGGGGAGGGATACTGCAAAATATGGAGATACATCGGCATAAAGGCTCAATCAGGGCAACGTCAGTCTCAACTTACACCCATGGAGTACAGTCATATACAGGTCGCACCCCAACACGAGGTCCGAAGTACAGTACCAGAGATGTTCAACCCATATCATCAGAGACCTCTCCTGCAGGCGAGTGCCCAGAGGCGGGGGGAATCTGCACGCTCTCGCGACCACTGCATGAATGGCTCCCATATGTCCTTAGGCCTGGAAGCGGTGGGCATCGTCTCCCAGTAGTGCTCAAGCTGTGCGTTTCCATATGTTACATCCCGTACCCACGCAGCAAATGTAGGCAATACCCCACGACCCCAGTGCACCGCCACCTGTCTCTTGGCATAGAGGGGCAAGAGCGCATGTAATTTCCTATGTCTGGGTAAAGTGTCCTGAACATATCCCAGCAGACCCAGAAGCGGGGATGGCTCGTCAGTTCTGTGCAGGATTTGATTAATGGCAGCGAAAATTCTGACACCCCCTAATTTAATGCCAGCGGCGGTCCCGGCGGTGATTACAGAGGTACCAGCAGGGAACCCGGTGGGGCAGGTGCCCCCTGAGCTGGCGGCACAGATAGCGGCAGTACTCCCCTGGCTGGGATTTGGGGGGGGTATTACCTTCATCGGCGATCCCTCCGCAGAAGCACAAAAAATGGTCGAAAAAATCCTGATGGCCAGAAGTAGCGGTGGCGGGCCAAACGTACCGTTTTCTCCTCAAATAGGAGCAGGCAGTGATGCAGGGACAGACAAGAGTGTTGAACCAACGCGAGTTGCAGAAAATGGTAAGGAGGTAGCTTTGCCAGTGCTAGGGGAAGGGACAATATTCTCCAGGAGGGAAAGCCTAGCCCAACATGTTTCACAAATGGTGAAGGAGTTGATTTGGGCGGGAAAATATGTGAATATATTTTCATTGCTGGTTGATAACAGGGAGATGGAGTATGCCAAGTCACAGAAGGAATGGATGTTGCCTAGTGAATGGCGGGCACAATTTACTAAGTTCAGGATGGAAGAGACACAAATTAATTGGGTTAGAACCTTTTCTGTATTCATGGCAATCACGGCTGAACGTTCCCCCAACTTGCAGGCAGAGATGGCTTGTTACCAGAGTAGAATTACAATGTTCAGTGACAAGCATGGAGGAGATGGGTGGAAGGAGTATGACATAACCTTCAGGAAAGCTAAAGAGTTTGACCACTCATTATCCTGGGATAAGGTTGATTCCATTTCTTGGTATGGTCAGTTCTCAGGCGGGCAGACAGCGGGTGCAGGGACAAGCTGGGGCAAAGTTTATCCCTCCAAACCCCAATAGCCCTTTTGGCGAGCGCAGGGGAATGACGCGGTCGGGAGGGCCAGAGGTGGTGGGGATCAAAAAGGCGTGTGTTGGGACTTTAACAGACGTACATGCACCAGGGCAGCGGGCATTTGTAAGTTCAAACACGCATGTTACATATGTGGTCACTCTTCCCACCCATAAACAGCATGCCGCTCAAAAGGTAACACCTCTGGAAACAGGGGAAGAAGGAAACAGGAATAGGGGGATAGGCTTGAGGGTCGCTCACTCACCCATTGACGAGCTGGCTACGATTCCTTGGCTGAACAGGTACCCAGACCATGCTGCGGCAAGACTGCTGCAAGAAGGTTTCTCTCATGGCTTCCGGATCCCAGTGGTGGGATATACCGGGACGCCCAATTGTAGGAATCAACTATCTGCAAGGCACAACCCGGTTGTGGTGGCGACAAAAATTGAGAAAGAGCTGCGCCTAGGTAGGATAGCGGGCCCCTTTCATGAAATCCCGGTAACTAATTTTGTTTGCTCCCCCCTCGGGGTGGTTCCAAAGAAAGAGAAGGGCGAGTACAGACTCATCCACAACCTTTCAACACCTTAGGGCACATCATTATATGACGCTATTGATGAAGGCATTTGTAGTGTGAAGTATGCGTCTTTTGACCAGGCAGTGGGTATGTTAAGATCACTTGGGCCTGGAGCATTGATGGATAAATCAGACATCAAATCCCCCTTTCGGCTGCTGCCAGTACACCCCCTAGATCAACACTTGCTAGGTTTTTCCTTCCAAGGCAAATTCTATATGGATAGGTGCATGCCCATGGGTTGCTCAGTTTAATGTGCGTACTTTGAGACATTCAGTTCTTTCCTTTAATGGGTTTGGAGGCAGACAACGGGGCACCATCAGGTCATGCACTATCTGGATGACTTTCTTTTTCTGGGCGCAGCGGGTTCACAGGAGTGTGCATGGGCATTGCAGGAATTTTGCGTGCTCATGCGGGCTTTTGGCGTCCTGCTGGCACCTGGAAAAATGGTGGGGCCAACAAAATGCTTCGAATTTTTAGGCATTGAACTGGACTCAGTGGAGGGTTGTTTCAGGTTGCCCATGGAAAAGATCACTAGATTTAGAACAGCCCTCCAACAATGTTTGGCTAAAGAGAAAGCGACGCTACAACAACTGCGATACAAAAGGGGGTGGTGATGGACGGAGCATCTGAACCAATCAAACACTCACACCCAGTCAACAGATCTGGGTTTACTCAATCACCTTTCTTTAGCCCACTCTGCCACCCTAGTTCAGACATGGCCATATGCAAATCAGTCTGACCCTGTGCCTCATGGGAACAGTCCAGCCCGAACTGCCAACCCATGCCTTCCCTGGACCGGAAACAAGCTTCCTAGGTAAGGGTGGGCGTAGTTCGCGAAGTAGCGCTACGCGAAACTACGCGAAGTGCACTTCGCACTACGCGAACTTCACGCAGCACTACGCGAGCTGCGTAGTAGCATGTTCGCACTGTGCAAGATGCGTTTTCAATGATTGCACAGTGCAGACAAGCATCCGGCACTGTGCAAGCATTGAAAATGGCATCTTGCACAGTGCGAGCTGTAGTTTTCTGCTGCTCGAGTAGATTATTACTCGAGCGGCAGCTTTCTCAACGCGAACAGGTAGTTTCTCATTGAGAGCGGTCGCGAGCATGCGCAACCACTCACAATGAGAAACCTGACCTCCTCGCGTTGAGAATCTCGCTGGGATGTCATTTTGCTTGCTCGCGGTCACGAACATGACGTTCAGGACCGCGAACAAGCAAAAAATGACCGCTGCACTACGCTACGCAGCACTACGCATGTTCGCACTGTGCTACATGCTGCTCGCGTAGTGCGAAGTTGCGAAAACTTCGCAAACTCCGCGAGCGTAGCGTAGTGCTTCGCCCAGGGTTATTCCTAGGACTGGTTTCTGGCATTACAGCCGTCTTCAGCCAGGCTTGCTTGAATCCAGTGGCAAAGTGAGCAAGGGACTCACGTCTGAGCATACCCTGCCAACTTATGGCGAACAAAGCGATACAAAAGGGGGTGGTGATGGACGGAGCATCTGAACCAATCAAACACTCACATCCAGTCAACAGATCTGGGTTTAATCCATCACCGTTCTTTAGCCCACTCTGCCACCCCAGTTCAGACATGGCCATATGCAAATCAGTCTGATCCTGTGCCTCATGGGAACAGTCCAGCCCGAACTGCCAAGCCATGCCTTCCCTGGACCGGAAACAAGCTTCCTAGGACCGGTTTCTGGCATTACAGCAGTCTTCAGCCAGGCTTGCTGGAATCCAGTGGCAAAGTGAGCAAGGGACTCACGTCTGAGCATACCCTGCCATCTTATGGCGAACAAAGCGATACAAAAGGGGGTGGTGATGGACGGAGCATCTGGACCAATCAAACACTCACACCCAGTCACCAGATCTGGGTTTAATCCATCACCGTTCTTTAGCCCACTGTGCCACCCCAGTTTAGACATGGCCTTATGCAAATCAGTCTGACCTTGTGCCTCATGGGAACAGTACTGCCCGAACTGCCAAGCCATGCCTTCCCTGGACCGGAAACAAGCTTCCTAGGAACGGATTATGGCATTACAGCCGTCTTCAGCAGGCTTGCTTGAATCCAGTGGCAAAGTGAGCAAGGGACTCACGTCTGAGCATACCCTGCCAACTTATGGTGAACAAACCGATTTTGTATCGCTTTGTTCGCACTAAGTTGGCAGGGTATGCTCAGACGTGAGTCCCTTGGCCACTGGATTCAAGATAGCCTGGCTGATGAGGATTATGAATCCGAAACCGGTCCCAGGATGCTTGTTTCCGGTCCAGGGAAGACATGCCTTGGCAGTTCGGGCTGGACGGTTCCCATGAGATACAGGGTCAGACTGATTTGCATATGGCCATGTCTGAACTGGGTTGGCTTAGTGAGCTAAAGAATGGTGATGGATTAAACCCAGATCAGTTGACTGGGGGTGAGTGTTTGATTTGCTCAAACGCTCAGTCCATCATCCCCTTTTGTATCGCTTTGTTCGCCCTAAATTGGCATGGTAAGCTCAGACGTGACTCCCTTGCTCACTTGGCCACTGGATTCAAGATAGCCTGGCTGACGAGGATTATGAATCCGAAACTGGTCCCAGGATGCTTGTTTACTGTCCAGGGAAGACATGGCTTGGCAGTTCGGGCTGGACTGTTCCCATGAGGCACAGGGTCAGACTGATTTGCATATGGCCATGTCTGAACTGGGGTGGCTTAGTGAGCTAAAGAATGGTGATGGATTAAACCCAGATCAGTTGACTGGGGGTGAGTGTTTGATTTTCTCAAATACTCAGTCCATCATCCCCTTTTGTATCGCTTTGTTAGCCCTAAGTTGGCAGGGTATGCTCAGACGTGAGTCCCTTGCTCACTTGGCCACTGGATTTAAGGTAGCCTGGCTGATGAGGATTATGAATCCAAAACCGGTCCCAGGATGCTTGTTTCCGGTCCTGGAAAGACATGGCTTGGCAGTTCGGGCTGGACTGTTCCCATGAGGCACAGGGTCAGACTGATTTGCATATGGCCATGTCTGAACTGGGGCAGGCTTAGTGAGCAAAAGAATGGTGATGGATTAAACCCAGGTCAGTTGACTGGGGGTGAGTGTTTGATTTGCTCAAACGCTCAGTCCATCATCCCCTTTTGTATCGCTACAACAACTGCAGCAGGTAGTAGGGCAGTTCAATTTCGCACTGAGGGTGATACCTATGGCAGCCCTTTTTCCCGCTCAATCGCGCAGGCCATGAAGGCCGTGCGAGAAAAACACCATCGCACTAGACTGTCAGTTGAGGTTCGTCAGCACATGCGGATATGGATGGCATTTCTAGAGGATTTTCAAAGGCAGAGTAGTGTGGTGCGGCCCCCCCCCACTTCCTCGGCGGAGTTAGGTCTTAGGACCGACGCTGCAGGCAGTGTGGGATTTGGTGCCATACTTGGAAATAAGTGGGTGGCGCAACAGTGGCCGGCTTGGTGGGAAGAGGGCGGTTTGACAGCAAACATCGGATTTTTGGAACTGTTTCCAATATGGGTTGCATTAATGGTCTGGCCTGACAACCTGCGCAATCAATCTGCGATCTTCTGGTCAGACAACATGACTGTGGTTGAATGTATCAATCAACAGGCTGCTCGGTGTAAGTTTATACTCCGCCTCATGAAGGAGATTGTGTTGAGATGTTTGAAATTAAATGTGCAGTTTAGGGCCAAACACGTCCCCGGAGTTTTGAATAACGCAGCGGACGCACTCTCTCGCTTTAAGATGCAGGTATTCAGGGAACATCTACCATCTGCAGAGGCTACATCGGCACACTTCCCAACAACACTTTGGCAAATTGGTACCCTAAATTACAGGACCTCGTGGCAGCCAGCTTAGCGCCCAGGACCAGGACGGCATACGAAGGGGCGTTTATGTCTTATTGCGGTTTTTTGGGGCAGGACTGGGAGGATAAATGGGATCAAGAGGTCTATTTTATCTGGTACATGGACACATTGCACAAAGAGGGGCGCTCAGCAGCGACAACTAGCAGACAGAAGGCAGCCGTCTCTTTCTTTGCGCAGCTAAAGGGTGCCAGAGATCCCACAAACAGTTTCATAGTGCGGAAGGCATTGAGGGGGTGGCGGCGCCTACAAGCGAGTACCGCTGACTACAGACAACCAATAGGTTTGGAGCGGATGGCAACATCATTGGATGCCTTGTCTGACACTTGTAGCTCCTCAGGGGAGGCACTCCTATTTAAAGCTGCGTTTTCGTTGCCTTTTTATGGGGCATTAAGGGTAAGCGAACTGGTGGCTAACAACAAATTAGACACGTTAGGTGGTCTCCGGCTTGACAACACAAGGATAAGGGGCGAGACAATGTGCGCAACCATAAGGAAATCAAAAACTGATCAGGAGGCCCGGGGGGATAGCCTGGTACTACACCGGGCACGGACTAACCCTTTCTGCCCGGTGTCTCATGTAGAAGCATTCATCAAGCAACGAGCCAGCACGGCAGTAGGAACATTGTTGATTCATGCAGACGGTACCCCATTGACCAGGTTTCAGTTCAAAAGAGTTTTGGCAATGGCAATCAGCAAGGCGGGCTTAAATCCTAGGGATTTTCGCACACACTCATTCAGAATAGGAGCGGCCACTGAAGCAACAGCCAGAGGGTTGCATGCCAGCAGTGTGAGGAGGATTGGGAGATGGTCTTCCAACCGCTATAAATGTTATGTGCGGCTGCACATGTTGTAGGGTACAATTAAATCACCCTGACACCTGCCTTGTTGTTCTGTTTATGTTTTAGTTGTCGAGCCTGTGACGCAGAGCGGAAACTGATACTGGGTCATCAACAGCATCCTTCAACAACACAGCGAACACAAGAAGACAGGAAAAGGACACATGTAGTTTGGGTTGTTGGTCATTCATATGTCAAACGTGCTAAACCAGTTTTTCTTTCAGGCAATGTAGAGGGCGGAGCAGAGGGATTTCAGGGTCTCCTTTCATGGTAGGGGGGGCTCTGCCTTAATCAGCTTAGGGGGTTCCTTTCAGAGTTACTTGTCAAACACACCCCGCCCTCCTCAGTGGTTATCCTACACCTGGGTGGAAATGACTTGGTAAAACTGGGCAGGAGGGTCTTGTTGGAAGAGATTATCTCAGTAGCAGGTTGGCTGGCGAATTTGTGCCTGGATTGCACCATAGTGTGGTTCCAGTTGATACCTAGGCTGCAGTGGAGGGGGGGTGGACTCTGTGAGGGCGTTGAATCACTCGGTAAAGAGGATCAACAACAAGATGGAGAAACTGTTCCGAACACCTCAACTGCAGAGTATTCCACATGGGTGCATCTGGGGGGACCAATTTTACTTGCAGGATGGGGTCCACTTGACTGAGGCAGGCAATTAGTTACTAACAAGGAATATTTTAGTATGGTTAGAGGGTTTCGCGAGGTAGGTATGAACTTTCAGTGTAGGAGTTTGTTTTTGGGGGGGCCAGATTGTCGGTCAACTATGCTGGCCTGTGGCGGTAAGGTCATGATTGGTGAGCAGCAATTTAAGGTCCTTAGGGGGCGTCACCATTCTTGAATGGGGTCGCCCAGGGGGAGGGGCCAATGGTCTCTCCTAGAACTTCAGGGGCAGGATATCCGCTTGGTTGGAAGGGTGCGGGGGAGGGAGTCATGCTTTCCTTGGGCTGTTAGCCACCCCGCATGTACACTATGACGTCATAAAATGGCGCAGAGTGAAAGGGTGCTCCTTTTGGCTTAATGGAGTTCACAGAGCGTACGGGGTAACCAGGAGAGGGACGTACTCTCCCGGTAACCGGGCCCTGTCGCGCATGCGCCCTCAGACATGAGGGTGTAGCTGGATAATAAGGATCTGACACCGGTTAGCGACCTTGCCGTAGGCCCAAAAATGTTAGGATGCAAAATTCATACGTAGGATGTTAGATTCGGTTAAGAAACACGCTGTATTAGACATCTGTTAAGGTTAGCTCATACCTGTCTACATTGCTGTAAATCTAATGTCAGAATTTTGCATATCAATGATTGTGTAAATAATGTTTTATTTAAACCATTTTTTTTGTTTTCATATTTTAATAAATACGTCCGGGGGGTCGCGAGACCCCTGCCTTCCAAAGAAAACTCTTTGCATGTATAATTACTTTAAAGGTTGATGTGGTGGTGCACAGGACAGGGAGGGGGTGGCTGGTAGTCCCAGACCATAAGGAAAGGGGGGGCGCTCGGCCCCCTCGCACGTATCGCTGGGCCCGGCTTCCCCCTCCCCGTATCCTCGGTGGTGAGGCGTGGCCCCCCTTTGGTGCCGCGTCATGATGACGCGGCCGGGGGTGCCTCACCACCGATAGGTGCAGGCCCACTGTTGACCCGGAAGCAGAAAAGTGCTTCCGGGTCAAGGGGAGGGGCCAAGGGAGGCGGGACAACGTGAGCTGGTCACCCCCCAAGGTTGTTAAAAGAATAAAAGGCCTGGAGAGCGCAGGAGGCGCCGTGCTCTCCACGCCCGCTACATGCCCCTCAGCGAGGGGCTGAATAATTTGTCCACCCACCAGCCCTCGAAGCGGAGTTTCAATTGGTACATTGGTCATATTATCGTAAATAATGCTAGGACATTGTGAATATTGTGTGGTGTAATTTTCCTTAGGCCTTTTTCCCTTTTACAGGCGGTAGTATTACAATGTGAACAATTGTGTGCATTGAAGTGCTTAATTTGTTTGTTTTTTCCTTAGGCCTTTTTTCCCTTTCACAGGTCACATATTTGTCGTATTTATTGTATTCCTTGGTCAGGCGGTAAGGTCATGATCGGTGAGCAGCAATTTAAGGTCCTTAGGGGGCGTCACCATTCTCGAATGGGTCGCCCAGCGGGAGGGGCCAATGGTCTCTCCTAGAACTTCAGGGGCAGGATATCCGCTTGGTTGGAAGGGTGCGGGGGAGGGAGTCACGCTTTCCTTGGGCTGTTAGCCACCCCGCACGTACACTATGACGTCATCAAATGGCGCAGAGTGAAAGGGCCCTCCTTTTGGTTTAATGGAGTTCACGGAGCGTACGGGGTAACCAGGAGAGGGACTTACTCTCCCGGTAACCGGGCCCTGTCGCGCATGCGCACTCAGACGTGAGGGCGTAGCTGGATAATAAGGATCTGACATCGGTTAGCAACCTTGCCGTAGGCCCAAAAATGTTAGGATGCAAAATTCATATGTAGGATGTTAGATTTGGTTAGGAAACACGCTGTATTAGACATCTGTTAAGGTTAGCCCTTTCATACTTGTCTACATTGCTGTAAATCTAATGTCAGAATTTTGCATATCAATGATTGTGTAAATAATGTTTTATTTCAACCATTTTTATTTGTTTTCATATTTAAATAAGTACGGCCGGGGGGTCGCGAGACCCCCTGCCTTCCAAAGAAAACTCTTTGCATGTCTAATTACTTTAAAGGTTGATGTGGTGGTGCACAGGACAGGGAGGTGTTGGCCGGTAGTCCCAGACCATATGCAGCTCCCCACTCCTCCTTTTTCCCCTCATCCCTAAGACGCGTGCAGGTGTTTTCTCCATTAGAGCTCAGGGGCTGCGCCCCTGTGAAATTCCTACACATGTACATAAAAAACATATTAAATAGATCGATTTATTTAGAGATATGATCGTATCTCTAAACAAATCGATGTATTGAAGTCTGGGATGTCTGTTTCAGACTTCCTGCCCAGCCTCGCTCGGAAGCAGGAGACGGAAGACAGTCAGTAAATCAACTTTCTGAACTGTGATGCACGAAGCAGGGCTTTTTGTTTTAAAGCCCTTCATTGTCATTGTGGTATATGGCTGTATGCACTCTGTAGGCCAGTGACACAATCAGCCTCATGGTTTCGTGCGTTATAGACTTCATCCTCACGTGATTTCAGATGTCCATAATTCAATGGCATAGATCCCGCCCTTTCGTCATATTTGAGAGTGGATGCAAGCACGTCTGATCTGGTGCCTTGTTCTCAGTAATGGTAAGCATTTGCATGTTAATGTTGTGTTATGTACATTGTGCTGAGACCCCTCCTCATGCTAACCTCCCCCACTGTGACAACCCAAGCCCTCGCTGCAGATGGCTGGCTTCATTATCAGTGGAGCTGCTGTATTTGTTCCCCCGCAAAATGGGTCCAAATAACGAGCAGGGTTCTTTTTCCCTTGCAAAGTTGATCAAATATCTGAGTCAAGCAAGGTGTGAAACAAGTGCTTACAGTGGACAGTTCTCTGATGTATGACATTAAAACTGGTGCTGTCGTCATGCCCTTCAGTTAACACTGATGTTAATAACATGGATTGACTTGCTAATAATGAAAGTTAAAAACGTTAAGGGAATACATTCCAACGATTTCGTTCTCCTCTTATTTCACATGCTTTACTTAATCTTGCATTCCCCAACAGTTAGCTATTTTATAATGTTGTTGTTTATCTGTATTTTTGTCTGTGCATACTTTGAGCCATGCCAGGTCTTTATGAGGGGCTTTGATTGAGCACGCTGGCACTAAAGCTGAAGCCAAACAAAGTGCCTGTGAGTGGGTTGGCCTCTCTGCAGAGCACCCAGAACAATATTTATGTATTCCACTAGCAACTGAAATTCTACGGAAATGTGTGTGAAGGGGGTACCAAATTGCCAGAATATTTGCACGGCAAAAGTAAGATAACTGAAAGTGCTTACATTTGATGAATGCAGTGCATGTTTTGGGGCGGTGAAGTGAAAGATATGCGAGGAAGTGCATTCAGTGAAGAGTGAAAAGAGGATTTTGAAAAGGAAAGAGAGATGGATGAAGATGTGCAGATGGACAAGATATGCAGACAAAAAGAGGATACATTTCTAACATAAAGCACACATATCTGAAGGCCAAAACTCCTTCCGCAGGCCTCAATGCTATTTAATTCACAGACTCGCAGTTTCAGAATTGTAACATTTCTAATGTTAATTATTTATAACAAATCATTGTTGTTACTCTTTTATCTTAAACAGCTAACACTCATTGACAAAGCCAATCATACTAACAGGTTTTATGTGAATGTCAGTTGTTGTGTCATTTATCTGGATACAATTACATCTCAGAGAGAAACCAAAATACCGGACATGTGGCACACTATGGGAATCACAGAAACTTATTTTACAGAGCCCCCACATTTTTTTATCTCATTTAAAGACTTGTCTGCACATATTTCTATATGACTGGTTGCAGCCAGCAGCTGTGGGTGCTTCTCAAATTGTCGTTAGAGCATATTTTTCAAATGTTAATGCTGCTTGCGGTGCAAGACACTGGTCAAGCATAAATTTTAAAGTGCTAATGTTGTCATGCCGTACAATTTACACATTACAGTAACTGTTCAACATATTACTGCAGTAAGAAATGGGGCAGTTTTGTAATGTGTTTAATATTTCAAGACTATCGTTCCCACTGCTTTATAAGCCATGCTTTATCACTACATTCATTTGCTATAAAATGCACCCTTTTCAAATCTTTTTTTCATTTCTTTCTCAGGAGAGGGACTCTTCCTGGACCCCCGGTTTGTCCATTGAACTTGTTCACATCGCTCGCTATATAAAAGTAATACCCAATGTTTACGCCGCACCACTTTCAAATGTCACCAGCCGCCACTGCCGTGTTCTAGGGTGAACACATTTTGAAAAGCAACTACTGGAACATTCCGCTAGCAAAGAAGTAGGACTATACTTTTGTACCCACTGGGCACAAAATGACAATTAGGACTGTGTAGTGTGCTGGGGTGCGCAGCCGCAGCCCATAAAAGAGACACACACTGACACATGTTAGCTAGCTGCATGGTCTTGTAACTGACCACACCCATTTTTCACGGGCTTCTTATTGAACTTCTGACACGTATGTCGAACTGCATCAACTGGTATAACGCCCTAGGGGATTACTCCTGTTACCCCCTCCTTCGAGCTTCCCACTTGGTGTTGCTGTGGGTAATACAACACTACATTCCTCCTTTAACATGGAGATAAAAACCAGATAATAAACTTGCCAAAACAACGCAGCCAAGTCAAACAAAGGGCGGGACCTACATTAGAGTTTCAAGGATGACACACAAAACTTAAGCCAGGACTGGTGTGGGCTGCGTCAATCAAAAAAAATCGGTATACCACTGGGATGGTCCTGGGTTAGGCCTTAGATGATTCCACCCTCGACTACACCTGGCAGATTACTCGAGAGTGGATCTAGCTAGATGTAGTTTGGCTTAGTTCACTGAATATGTTGGCAGGGTTGGTTTGACTCGGTAAAGGTGTGAGTGCTTGAGGTGAAGACACCCCCTGAGGTCCATTGACGCCTCCAGGGTTTTGGTCACTTTCATCTTCGCTGTTGGTTCTGCCATTTGCCGATGTGACCTCCATATGAACTTCTTCCCAGGAGTCGAACATAGGAGACTGCGGTGTTCTCATGAATTTAGATAAGTACCAGGTGATGCTTTCCACCCATCTTTGGGAAGTAACCATCGTGCCTTTGATTACGGTGACAGTCCAGGGAGTGATCTCAGATAGTAGGCGGAACTTGCCACCGAGTGGTGATCTCTTACTAGAACCGTTTCCCCTACTTTGAGAGTACTTACTTTGGCTCACTGTCTCCGTGATTACAAAAAAGGGTAAACCCAGAATCACTGGGATCTGGGTACTAATTAGTATGCAAAAGAGGGATCCCAGTGTCAATAGAGATATTTAAATTCAGATAGGGAGAAAAACATTAAAACATAACACTTTATAGTAGAGCTTCAAAGAGACAAAAGGAAAAATTTCATTTCAACCAATGTTATTTAATCACATTGGAGAAGGTGCTTAATTACATGTATGACTTTACATGAGAACATCTCATAAATACTTGCATAAGCTGTGCCCAAGTGAGGAAGGGGGAAAAAGTGCAAGGTAGTTAGTGATGGGTAGGGTATTTGAGGTAGTTGCAATGAATCACAGGCAATTCTAGTATTTAGAACACATAAAGTCACAGTTAATAGATCACTGTTGAATGGATGACGGCAGATTTTCTAAAGTCGACGTTTCGACCCCTTGTCCGTAGGTGTTTGTACCCTTACTGTTGGGGTCTTCATCAGGACCAGTGTAGTGTGAGGGGGGAGGTGAGCACCTAAAAATAAAAGGTCGGTTTTTAAAAACCAAACTTGGAGGCGGAAAAGTTAAAACAAAGTCCCAAGATGCTGGGCAGAACTATTTAATTATTACCATGAGTGCAGCGGCGGGGAGGGGCAACTCTCACAGTCCAACTGTTGGGAGAAGGGTGGGCTCCAAGGCTCTGCAACAATTATTTGGTCGGTAGAAAGGAGGAGTCACTTAATGAATAAAGGTGACTGTTAGCCGAGGGCAGATGTGTATAGTAGAACAAGATCATGTTAGGCCCTGTTGCACTTACTATTAGTGCGGCTGGATAACGCAAAGCAGCAATGGCGATGTGTAGGTCTGTCTTAAATTGAACCTTCGAATCTTCTTAGATAGGGATAAGTATTCGATGCCGGACTGATTCCGGTGAAATGCCCAGAATTAATCTGAAGAGGAGCAAACAACCAGTCGAAGATTAACCTGTGTATCAAAACTAAGAGGGTTGCAACATATGCATAGACACTAAGTGAAACATCCAACAGAATATCGGTGACGTCAAAGGTGAAAGACAAATCATAATCAGCATGTCGGCACGTTTAAAAGGGGGTAGGAATGCCAGCCTGTGCTTTTAAGGTCATAGGGATGTCAAATTACGTGGATATTAAAGTAATGAGAGACGGGAGAGTGAACCCTCATGGTATGGCTATCCATTGAGTTGGGATTGAAATCAATTGGGTACAGTAGAATACAATCTACAACAGATACACGTAAATAACCCTCGGGGAGCCAAGAAATTAAGCAAGTGGCAGCACGATTACAGTCAATCAGGGTCCACTGGCAGGGACTGGATGGGAGCAACTAGATGAAATCTGTTGGGTTAAATACAGCCGGATATAAAAGTGACAAACAGACAGTAATCTGCATGTCTACGCGCTTTAATGGACTAGAACTGACACCCTGTGCTTGTCAAAATATCAAAGGGAACTCAAAATACATGAGTATTCAAGTAATGAGAGCAGAGGAAAAACACTGGTCAGAGGCAAAATGGCATCGGGGTGAGTGGTCGCTGAAGATTCACTCCGTCGATCCTGAACCTGTGTGATGATACTATGCTTAGCTCAGCCTAGCCTAGCCCAGCCGTTCCTACATTATGAGAAAGATCGTATGGAGAAGTTGTGCCTACAGTCTACAGACAGCCTATAGTTTATAACTCGAGGATTTTCAAGCTGCAACTTCAACCTACAGCCTGCAACCTGTGGTCTACTAGGAGGAAGTGAGGTGAGGTGAAGTGAGGTGGGGTGAGGTGCACTGCAAGCATCGAGGGGCGCAGTCCTCATTTCTTATCACCGCTTATCGCCGCTTATCGCCGCCACTTAAAACAGCCACTGAACTTAACTTAAACTGCCACCCACCACCCTCCACCACCCTCCATCACTGCCACGTCCGCTGTCATCAACGCGCAAGCGTTTAAAAAAAAAAAGAAACTCACCCGGCAGACAAGCTCACCGTATCTGCACTGTATCAGCAGAGCGACGGTATGAAGCCCGGCGCTAGTTCATTGGGTGCAGCAAAAAGACTGTAAAGACTGTAAAAGATACCGATACTGACTCGGAGAACTCATTAAGTGGTTCAAACTACATAACCACTAAAGCTCTGTGTTTAAGCATTTAAGTTTGGAGGGTTATTGCCCTACGAATAGCCATGAGGATCAGCCCTGGTTGTGACCGGTTTGGGGCTCAAGCTTGCCTCGGCCTAGTAAAGATGGGCTCAGCTTGGCTTTATTGATGTGGCTGTATCAACAGAGATTACGCTGTTTCTAGTGATTGAGATCTTAGTAAAATCTCAGTAAAAGCCTCGTAAAATCGTAGACATCAGAGCGTCAGCACTGCTCTCAAAAGAAACTTTGTAGCATAGTAACGCAGTAAACGCTGTAAACACTGCAAAACACCAAACACTGCAAACAATGTGACATCGCTACATCATATCACAAGACCGCAACAGTGCAACGTTATTAGAGCTGTATTTGAAAAGAACTACCTAATTGCTGACTCACACTCTGCCCTGCTCTGTTCACCAAACACTATACCACGGCTGCATGCTCTTTACTACTGTCAAGGCCTGTCAAGGTCTGCCAAAAGCCTTGATCTCTATCAATCACTCGATCTAGAAACTCAGCATATCCATAAAAACCCCTGCCGCTCAGCTGCTCGTTGGCCTTGTCTTAGATACTAAGTACTGAGTCTGACGACCTGCCACGCTACTCGGTTGTCGGTTGTGAGGGTAAGACTGGAACTCTTTGCCTGCCAACCTGCCAGCCGGGAGAGGTTTCTCAGCCAGGGGGCTTCCGGGGGTGGGGGGAGGGGGGGGGGGTGTGAGCAGGCTTGGCACATTCCACCCCCAAAAAAAAAAACGAATCTTGCAGGAACGGTCGGCAATGAGAGCAGGATCTCAGTGGAAAACCCGAAAAAGTTTGATGCGAAATTTGAGCACATTTACGAGGAGACTGTTAGTGGAAGCCACGATCAAAATCTATCTTTCTTGGGTTGCATATGCTACTAACATTTCTACTAACATCTCTGGCATCCTGCAGGAAGAGGGTCTGACAAAGGCCAGAAGTGTTGCCAAAGGCTGTAACCTCGGACTCAAGTCACATGCACATGCACAAGCGCGTTAACACCTGGAACAGCAGGAGACAGCGCTAAAGGCAATAAGGGTGGCCAAGTCAGAAAAGCTAGCAATATCACACGCCACAACTGCACCAACCGGGCAGAGTGAAGGACAAGAGCAGAGACAAGAAATGGAAGATGTGGGAGCAGGAGGGGAGGCACAGAATGAGCAGAACTTACCTCAGCCTCTACAAACCCCCTAAGACACACAAGACACACAAGGTACCCAATGCATCCAAGAAACTGAGTTCAACGAGAGCGCACAAGGCCCACAAGATATGCATAGCGCACAGAGAGTAAAGAGCACACAAAGACGACCTGAGACCAGGGGAGCTAAAGCTAAGGAAATAAAAGATCAAGATCAAGATAAAGATAAAGAAAAAGATATAGAAAAGGAGAAGGTTAAAAAAAGGGTGCAGATAAAGATAAAGATAAAGACAAAGTTAAAGATAAAGACAAAGACAAAAGCATGAGAAGCAATGAGAAAAATGAAGATAATGAAAAAACCAAAAAGGATAAGAATAAAGATAAAGGCGCGGAAAAGCACATGGAAAAGGAGAAAGTGAAAGGGAAGGGCAAGGAGAAGGATATTGCAGACACAGATGAGGTGGAACTAATGGCTAAAAAGGCAAAGCGATTACAAACCATCCAAAATCTGAAAGCAAATGCCAAAACCACTGGTCAGATAGCAGCATCCCAGCCTAGTATTTCTAATATTTTTAGCCCACTACCCAAGGAAGGGGTGAACAAAGCTGCAAACCGACGGGAAATTGTGCAGGACCAAAAGGCCCAGGGTGGGGAAGACAGTGGATCTAGACAGGCTGAACCAGATGCTGAATTAGAGGCTGAACCGGTTATGGGGGAAAGGACTGCTCGGGTCCCTGATCTTGGAACTCAGACTGTAGACCTCAAACTGGGGAAAATAAGGGCAAGCGCAGCTAAAATCACAACGGCAAATAGTGAGCTTAGGTCAAACGACCCAAATGCTTCAACTCAAAAACATGGACTCGATTGGAATCCTCCTACAACACAAAACTCCTCCCTTGAAAAAATGCTACAATCGGAAACTGAAATACACTCAGAGGAATCAAATGCAGATATATATGAAACTGGCATCTCCACCTCCAGCGGGGCAAGCGACGCAAGCAAAGGCTAAGACCCAGTTGCATCAACCCCGGAAGTATCAGACTCTACAGATGAAAGGAAACTGGGTGAACCTGGGCAAGGCACCACCCCAGACAAAAAAACTGGAGAAAAGGAGAATAAGGAATAAAAGACTAAACAAATCAACATATGAAGAAACCACAGATCAAGGAAGCAACTAGGAGCAAATCAGAAATACACGAAAAAGCTCAACTCCAAAAAAGCTAAATGAAACAGACCTCAATCAGTATACGGTGAAGGAATCTAATGGGAGCGGCTTCTCAGCAACATGGAAACACAAGCGGAACTGGAAAGGCTGCAGAGCCATCTTTGAAAGAAGTACTAAGCTCCATTAAGAACTTCCACAGAGATGTCAAAATGGACCCCCAAAGGAACCATGCCGCCATCCAAAAGTTACAAGGAGCTATCAAAAAAGTGGGCAGCACCTGCTTAGAGATATCAGAAAGGATGGTGTCAGTAGAAACATGCACTGACCATCTGGAGAAGGACCTCTCCAATCATCAAAGCCAGGAAAAAGAGCAAGAAGGAATCATAAAGGACTTAATGCTAAAGGTCGAGGACCAAGAAAATAGAGCTAGAAGAAATAACTTGTGCTTTCTGGGAATCCCTGAAGGCGCAGAGGGTAACTACCCAAGGGGCTATATGACCAATCTCCTTAAATCAGCCCTCCCTGAAATACAATCCTGGGAAATAGATAGAGAAATACAGCGCGCCCACCGCTTTCCCCTAACCCTGCCTAAACAATCACAAAATCCACCTAAATATCCAAGGGCAATGCTGGTGTACTTTGGGAACTTTCTCCTACGGGAAGCTATCTATGACCTTGCCCGGCCTACAAGCAAGAGGGAACACAATGGCTTCATATTATTTGTAGACCAGACTTTGCCCATGCTACTGTGGAACGAAGGTGGAGAATGAGACAGCTATTTACCCCCTTCGAGCAAATTGGCGCAACAGTTTTTTTACCAAACCCAGCTCGACTGAAAATAGTCTTTAAGGGAATAACTTGCAGGTTCACAAGTGAAATTCAGGCTGAAGCTTATCTGAAAGAAATCACAGAGACTGCAAAAAGAAAAAAACGATAAACACCAAGAACAGTTAAAATCACCACTACGATGGGGACCTGACTATAAGCATCATACATGAACAGTAAGGGGCTATAGACTGAAAAAGGGAAAAGGGGGGGAATGCTAAGGAATACTAATGAAATATGATGTAATATATGATTATGTTTGTAACTATAGAGAAACATTTACTCACATAGAGGACCCACTCCCTATTTGCTATTGTAGTCACACAGGGTCAGGGACGGGGAGCACACTGAGGCGTACTGACCACACGGACGCCCACACCTGGATCTCTTCGGACCCAGGACGCCTCAATGGGTGGTAAGGGGGGCAAGGCACAGGTGGGGGATGGTGGGAGGGGGAGGAAGGGGGGAAGAGTGGGGAAGGGGGGACAGTCAGACAAGCGCCCAATGCTAGTACAGATATTAATGTAGATCAGCTTAGGCAAGAACATCCATGCATATGGAAGTGCCACAGACAGATAATAAGTAAATGGGCCATAGTAGTACTCAAAGACGATGGGAAAGACCATCTAAAAACCAAAGTATGACGCCATTAAAAATTGTATCAGTAAATATATGTGGATTAAATGATATAAGAAAGTGGCAAAATGTATCTATATGGTTACAATCAATGGGGGCGAATATAGTTTGTCTGCAGGAAACCCATATTGAGGCCTCACACACACATATGTTAAAATCTTTGGGGTTTAAGCTGGTGTGCGCAATGACCCAAGGGGCTCGGGTAAGGGGGGTGGCAATCCTGGCCAAGGGTCAAGATCATATATTCACAAGAAATAAAACAGATAAAAGCGGGCGATGGGCAATAATAGAGTGCCAAGATATGCAGGGGACGAAAATGATGATCTGCCCCATCTATGGTAGGAATAGTGATGACCCCTCTATTTTTAACAAAATCTCTAACGAACTTGCACATTGGCCACTACCGGTGGTGATTTGTGGAGATTTCAGTATAAATCTCCCCTGCGATTGGTCCATGAAGGATATTTGGATCTATAACAGTCGTAAACCCAAGGTGTTTAAGGCAATAAAACAACTTTGTAGCGTACACGGGCTTATAGACGGATGGCAAAATTCTCATCTTAACGATCCGGGCTATACCTTTTTCTCTAACCCGCATCGCACACATGCCAGAATAGACTTCTTTTTTCTGTCCAACTCACTAAAATCCCAAAGCAAAATCATTAAATTGCCCAGAGTCTTTTCAGACCATAACCCCTTAGTGTGCACAGTGGATATGGGTCAAAGCCCAGCTGCGCCTAGAACATGGCCTTTGAAAAATCCCTACTACTTGACCCGAGGTATTGTACACACAAGCAGGAATGGATTCCTAATTTTTTACAAGATAATCTCGGTAGTGCCACAATCAATGTGGTATGGGATGCACTAAAGGCTGGGATCCATGGGGAAACACTGCAATACTCTTTAAAGGCAAACAATATAGCCCAAAAAAAGGGACCTACAGGAAGAACTTAGACAGGCTGAAGAAGTATTAATACTGGCTACCAAGGGGCACGGTGAGGCTGAAGTGATCGAGAGGAAACAGAATCAAGTGGCTATCGCTAGGGCAGCTATTATGGATATTAAGCGGTAAAGCGGTAAAGAAATCCACTGCAAATCAAGAGATGGTCTATGAGGTGAATGAACTAGTTGGCCACCAATTAGCAGTCCGTATGTGCCAACAGGTGTCTCTCAATATGATACATGAGATAGTAGACCCAAAAAAAGGCTCAGTTACTGACCCAGAATCAATTAGGGAAGCCTTTTTTCAATTTTATAGCACTCTCTATAAGGATGAGGGGGGAGACAATGCAAAAAAAAAACAAGGAGTATTTAGAAAATGGCAGCTCGTCTAGGTTTTGTGAACTGGATCAAGCCATGCTGGAAGAAAATTCCAACATAGAGGAGATAGTTACTATAATTAAAAACTTACCAAAGGGTAAAGCAACAGGGTTAGACAGCTTACCTTCAGAATTTTTGTTAACCTTTATAGATGAATTGAATGAAATATTATTAAAGTTGTTTGGATATATCTTTAAAGGGGGACACCCACCTAAGTCTTGGTCTTGGGCAAAAATAATAATATTTCCCCCCAAAAAAAAACCTCCGGAGCAATCAGGGTCTTACAGACCCATTACTCTTATAAACGCAGACTCAAAAATATACTCGAAATTGCTCGCAAATCGTATAGCTCCCATTATCCACAAGGTCATTGCTAATTATCAACACGGCTTTGTGCCAGGAAGATCAACAGTTGATCAATATGGAACTAGCAGTCGCATACCTCAACACCCGGTCTCTTGTCAGTCACCAACACGACATATACCACCTCCTGGACTCAGATCGTCTCGACATCTTGTTTCTAACTGAGACCTGGTTGAATGAGGACTCCTCCCCTGACATCTTGGCAGCTATCCCTTCGGGGTATTACATTCTCCAAGCCAATCGACCAGCTGGCAAATCCGGAGGTGGTGTAGCCGTTATTATCAAACTCTCTATCAGATTCACTTCCCTCTCCCTACTCACTATCCCCCAGGCTGATTGCCTGGCTATCAGGCTCGAATCCTCGGTGTCCCCTCTTACCTGTGTCCTGGTATACCGCCCCCCTCAACCCATGCCCAATTTCCCCCCCCTCTTCAGTGATTTACTCTCTCAACTCACACTTAACAATTCCAAACTCCTGGTCTTAGGAGACTTCAACTACTGGCCGTCTGACCCACACGAAAGCCCTCATTCTTTGGCTTTCACTGATCTATTAAGCGGCCTCAGTGGCCGTCAACATATCCATACAGCTACCCATTCCAAAGGCCACACCCTAGATCAGGTCTGGACTTACAATCTTGAAATCAAATCACTCACAATCCTTCCTTGCCACTGGTCGAACCATTTCTTAATCTCTTTCCTCCTTCTGGTCCCCTCACCGCCCCCCCGTAGTCGAGGCCCTAGCCTTCTGGCCCGCAACTGGAATAAAGCAAATCTCGATCTTTTTCTCTCCTCCCTAACATCTTCGGCTCCGCTCGGCCTAGGTCCTCTAGACTCCCAGGAAGCCGCGCTCGTCGATTGGCTGAAATCTGCCAGCGGCAAAGCCGCCCCCCTGAAGTCAATCCGAACTAAACGCCCCCACGGCGCACATCGCTGGTTTTCCGACAGCCTCAAAACCCTAAAACTGGGACTTCGCCAAGCCGAGCGTCGCTGGCGCCGAAACTACGACCCCTTAGAAAAAGCCCATTTCCTAAAATTATCTGGAGAATACAAACATGCAATCTCTGCTGCAAAAACTGCCTACTTCTCCACAAAAATTCTCAACTCCGCACAAAAATCTAAAGACATCTTTGCTATTGTGGAGGAACTCTCACACCCGGATAGGGTGACCATCAAACCCCTCCCCTCTCAGGTACTCTGCGATTCCCTTAACCATTTTTTTACAGATAAAATCTGTAAAATCAAAAACAGTATCTCCTCCGGGGCCCCAGCAATGTCCCTCCCAGAGGCCGCTCCCTTTTTCAACTCTTGCTCCCTGACCCAGCTTCCTCCCATACCTGAAGAGAACTTTCTCCCCCTGCTCAATAAAGTCTCATCTGGCTCCCCCACAGACTGCTGCCCTCCAGCAATTCTCCGGACCGCTTTTTTGATCTGCCCTGGCCCTCCATTGGCCCTCCTGAATAATTCTCTCCTGCTCGGCGTGGTCCCCAGCCAGTTCAAGAACGCTGAAGTGGTCCCCATATTAAAAAAAACCAATGCCGACCCCAGGGTCTTGGGCAACTTCCGTCCCATTTCCCTTCTACCTTACCTGAGCAAGGTACTTGAGACGCATGTGACCAGCATCCTCAGCTCCTTCATCGAGGACTCCAATTTCCTAGACTCCCAGCAAGCTGGGTTTAGACCTGCCCATTCGACAGAGGCGGTTATCCTCTCTGTTATGGAGGAACTCCGTAGAGGCGCTGACTCCAACATCAGTCAAGCCCTGGTGCTCTTAGACCTATCAGCAGCCTTTGACACGGTCGATCATACCATCTTAGTAGACCGTGTCAAAGAGGCAGGCATCAGCGGGATGGCCCTTAACTGGGTTTGTTCCTTCCTTGCGGATCGTCATCAATCAGTCCGTCTCCCCCAGTTTACGGCAAACCGGACGAGGGTCACCTGCGGTGTGCCGCAGGGTTCATCCCTGTCACCCCTTCTTTTTAACCTTTACCTCACCCCCTTGATCCGCTCCCTCCGCGGTAGGAATGCCACTGCATTTAACTATGCAGATGACATACAGCTCGTTTTCAATCTCGACTCCTCGGACGAAGCGGCTCAAGATTTCCAGGCCACCCTTTGCCATATCAGTAATTGGATGAGCACTCACCACCTTAAACTCAACCCTGACAAGACGGAGCTTGTTCTTGTCGGAGGCCCATCCAATCCCTGGAATTCCACCTTCTGGCCCCTTTCCCTTGGCCCTCCCCCCCACCCTGCTGACAAAGTGAAAAGTCTTGGGGTCTACATCTCCCAAGACCTCTCAATGAAGCACCAGGTCAGTGCCACTGTGTCCTCCTGTTTTTTCAGCTCCGGAAGATCCGGAAAATAGCTCATTTTTTGACCACTGAAGCCCTCATCTTGGCACTGCTGGCTTTAGTCATCTCTCGGATCGACTACGCCAATGCCCTATACGTTGGCATCCCACAATACCAAACTAACAGATTGCAGCTGATTCAGAATCAGGCAGCTCGCCTTATCTACCACCAACCAAAACATCACCACGTCCGTCCGCTCCTCAAGGCCCTCCACTGGCTTTCCGTTTCGGAGCGCTGCAAATTCAAACTTGGCTGTCTGACTCATAAGTCTCTGGCCGGCATCGGTCCCTCCTTTATTTCCTCCCTCTTGCATCCTTATACCCCCCCCAGGAACCTCCGTTTGTCTCATCTTGCGCTCCTTCAGACACCCCGTTTCAGGCGCAAAAAACACGGAGGTCTCAGATTCTCCTTTTTGGCACCTTCATTCTGGAATTCCTTGCCGCTGGAACTGAGACTTTCTTCCTCTCATCTACATTTCAGGTCTCTCCTAAAAACCCACCTCTTCCATAGCGTTTACTTATAAATTCTTCCCTCCCCGCCTTTTGCCTCTTAACGAATAAAGTGAATAGCGCCAAGAAACCGTCCGGTGAATGCCGCGCTTTATAAGTAATTTTTACATTATATTTTTACATTACATGTGCATAGAGTGATCACGTTATTTGATCAGTCAAGGATTACAGGAGACCCTACGGCTTTGGTACTCGTAGACGCCGAGAAAGCCTTTGATAGGGTCTCCTGGCAGTTCTTGTGGTCTTAACAACAAAAGAACCGGGGGTCTATAACGGAGCTTCAAGTACTCCGAGCTGCTGCAAAACTCCTACATAAGTGAGTTAGGCGCTAATAGAGCTACATAAGTCTCTATATCAGAATGTGTGCCAGGACAAACCTGTCGAAGGACCTACTGAGATTGTTGGTAAGACCCGTACAGAGATGTGTTGGATTCCCATCAAATAGGTATGTAGATCAAGTGTTCTAATTTGGTCATCCAAAAATGGGGTGGTATGTCTCTTGATCAATGAGACCCATCCATCGCCCTTACTCAATTGGGTCGCACCATCAATCGCTAAGGTACCCATGAACAAATGATAAAGATGAGATCGAGTGCAGTGCAAAAATCAAAAGATGTGTTAGTTAAAAACAAGGGGTAAAAGGATCAATAGGCAAAAAACTCTAATGTAATTTGTCCTTTCACTCAAACAAACAAGAACAATGCAGAGGAAGCAGTCTAAACATATAACTGCATTTACAAGGCCAACATGTTTCAGCCGGTAGGGACAAGATCCCATGGCTTTCTTCAGGGCCAGAGTTCTAAGCATTAGCTACTGCATACATAAAGTGAACGTAACGACAATCTGTAAAGGATATACATAAATAGTCCAAAATCGTGTTCCTCTGTACCAAACAGTGCCTCTTACATCTGAATAGTACAGGGAGTGTACCTCACCTCTCCTGGAACCCAGCTCAGGAAAAAGGAGGCCCCGCTCTGTCCGGCGTTATCTCATCGCAGGACCCGAGCTTGGTGGAAGGTCTTTAAATTTCCCTCAGACCCTTCTTCAATTGTTTGAGTTCTTGTGGTCTGCCATGACCCGGGTTGGTGTTCCCTTGGGCTATATACAGGCCACACAACAACTATACGTTAACCCGGCGGCTATGATACTGGTCAACGGCAGCCTTACTAAGGAATTTAGCACAACCAGGGGAACTAGACAGGGCTGCCCATGCTCTCCCCGGCTCTTTGCTCTTTATCTTGACCCATTTATACAGAGGCTGGAAAAAAACTGAGAGATAGAACCAATTATATCACGAGTTCTTTCTACCAAAACACTTGCCTACGCAGATGATATTGCGATTGTTACCCCTAATCCAGAAACAACTATGGCTGCTATTACAAGCGAGGCAATAGAATTCGGTAAAATCTCAGGATATGCCCTCAACCAGGGAAAAATGCAAATTGTGATTAATGAAAGAACTGAATTTAAAGACCCTCGAGTAAAGAATAATGCAACCTACCTGGGGATTTCGATCACTTCTAAACTAGAAGGCTTGGTGGAAATTAATGTAAACCCGATATTGAAGACTATGCAAAAAGATCTCCACAAGTTAGATAACCTACATCTATCTTTGATAGGTAGAGTTAACGCCCTGAAGATGGTTTTCTTCCCAAAACTTCTCTACTTATTTAGAGCCATTTGCTTAGAATTTCCCGATCACTGTCTAAAATCTATGGAATGCACTTTCTCTAGATTCATCTGGGCTCATACCCAACCCCGACGTGCTTATAAACTCCTTACCCTTCCTAAGGAACGGGGTTGGACTCGCCCTTCCAAATTTGAGAGCTTATTACTGGGCTGTTGTATTACTCAATAGCCAGGAACTACTGCAAATTGATAAGGATGAGGAGAGACTTCGGGAAGGCCAGCCAACTATTTATGAATTAATGATAGGAGAACAAAGTACGGGGTATTCCTGGCGCCATCTGTATGATAGTTATAATAAAAGAGTGAAATTTAAAACTTTATTAAATGAATACAAGATCACTAAAATGATCAGGAAAATTATGGACATTGGGCGCGTCTCCTATTATACACTCTTTAAAGATAACCTTGATCTGCCGGAAATATTTCGAGACACTTGTATTAAGAAATGGGAAGCAGCTGTCACTTCCGCGCAGCTGACGCAAGGTGACCGAAGGTGCGCCAAAGGTAAGCCCGTCTGCTCCCGTCCGAGGCAGGATGGGGCTAAGGACAAGGCCCCTTCCCTGTGCCCCTACAGGTGTGACAAGATCAAACCAGTTCATCTACTCCTCCGTGGCACTCCAACTAATCCGTAGGAGGGCTTCCTTATCTGAGGGGGCATTGCCAAACCGCTCCACCAAGTTTTCGATGAAGCTAGAAGGGCCAGTAGCGTGCCGCTGCTGTTCCTTTCAAAGCGACGTTACATCAAACCCTCTTAAACCCATCCACCTTCCCAGATCTTTCAAGAAGGAGCAGCATACTTCTATGCTATGTAACGTTAGATCCCTTCCCAAACAGCAATTTGAAATTTGGGATATGTTAAACTCTCACTCCCCAGAGATCTGTTTTATGACTGAAACGTGGCTGAACGACACCAACCTCCCATCTGTCAAGATTGCGATCCCGGAAAACTATAAATTTATGCATCTTGACAGGAAGGGTAAAATAGGAGGGGGCATAGCCATTGCCTATAAACAGCACCTTAATACATCATGGGCTCACTCATATCAGGACGAGATGATAGAGATTGGCATTTTCAAAGCAAATTTCTCAGCCTCAGAGTGTTGGACGAGCACTTTAGTCTATAGACCACCTGGCCGAAAAATGCATTCTCGGACACACTCACAGATCTGATAGCTACATACGCCCTGGCAACAACTAAGTTTATAGTACTTGGGGATTTTAATTACCATGGGGAACAAACCTCCCTCCCAGAGGTTAACAAATTGTTCTTAGATATGGAACATATGGGCCTTTATCAAAGAATATCTGGCCCTACACATAATGGTGGCCATACTCTAGACCTCGTCTTCACTAATATCGAGGATTTTAGATGTGACCATCCGCAGCCTTTGGTATGGTTGGACCACCGGATGATCAAGTTCACCTCCCCCCTGCCTACTCAGGCCCCCTCTGGTCTGCCTAACGCCATGGGCCCCAAGGCATATAGGCAATGGGACAAACTTACCCCTCAGGCCTTTGAGATGGCTTATCGGTTAGCAGAAGGATCAGAAGACCTGGATGTTGAGAATAGACTCTCAGAACTCAACAAGGGGATGAAGGAGGCACTGGACATCACTATCCCTCTGAAACATAACCCTAGTCCCACTCCCAGCCGAATGTCGGCTAAATGGTTTACTTCAGACTTGAGACAGGAAAAGTCGGCATGCAAAAAACTTGAAAGGCAATGGAGACATAATAAAACAGAGCAAACAAAACACCAATACAAAGCCGCTCTCGCCACTTATCATCGGAACCTTAAGGCGGCTCGGTGCGCGACCATTGCAAACCAAATTGAACAGTCCAAAAATTCGGCCAAGGCCCTTTTCGACATAGTAAAAGAGTTCGTAGAACCCACGGTATGTAAATTACCCGCTATTGAGACGAAGGACCTATGTGACTCACTGGCCGAGTTCTTTCATGAAAAGATTAAAAAGATCTTTGCTAACTTTCCCACAGACATCCAGGCTAGCCCCCCAGTTCTAGACAACTTTGAGGATGACCCTGTTAGCCCTAGTTGTTCCTTGAATATTTTGATTTCATTACTTTAGTAGAGACCCAAAGGGCGTTAACTTCTGCCAAATCAGGGTCCCCAACGCATTTATGCCCACCTAAAATCATGCCACATTCTAGCCCCTACTGTACAAAAAATGTTCAACCTTTCCATTAGCGAGGGGGTGATCCCTGCCATGTGGAAGGAGGCCTTTGTGCGCCCTAATTTGAAGAAACCTACGGCCGACCCGGCTGAACTGGCTAATTATCGCCCCATCTCCCTTCTCCCTCTGTTGGGTAAACTACTGGAAGGCCTGATTAACAGCCAACTGAATAGATACCTGGAATCGAATAACATCTTGGATTCCTCTCAGTCAGGCTTCCGCCGAGGATTTAGCACAGAGACGGCTCTCCTATCTGTGACCGAATCCTTGAGAATAAACATGGACAGGGGTGGTTCAGCCATTTTGATTTTGCTTGACCTCTCCGCGGCCTTTGATACCATCTCTCATTCTAGGCTCGCGGAGAGGCTAAGCGCCTGCGGCATTCGGGGGCTGGCCTACAAATGGCTTTGGAACTTTTTGGCAGATCGTTTTCAAACGATCATACTGGGTTCACACCAATCTAAAAGAACCTCATTGGATATGGGCGTCCCCCAGGGCTCCTGCCTTAGCCCCAAGCTTTTTAATATCTATATGGCTCCGTTGGCTAAGGTGGTAGAAGCCCTGGGGTTTGAAATAATATCGTACGCCGACGATACCCAGCTGCTTTTTAACATCGGCCAATATCCCGAAGCTGACAGAATCCGCTGTGCTAAAGGGATTTCGGCAATCGCCCAGTGGATTACTTCCAACTGTTTACAACTTAACCCTAGCAAGACGGAAGTCATGCTTTTCGGGAAGGCTGAAGCGGTTTGGACAAATGAGTGGTGGCCGTTACAACTGGGCCCCCCTCCCATTCCAAAGCCATGCGTAAACAATCTGGGCATAAAACTAAATCAGTCCCTGTCTATGCATGATCAGGTGGCCGCAATATCAGGGGCATGTTACTACAGAACGAGGCTACTGCGAAATATCTTGCCTTTTATCCCCACGGAACATCGGAGAACCATAACTCAAGCTTTAGTCATGAGCCGTATGGATTATGGCAATGCTTTGTTGGCTGAGGTGGGAGCCACAGCCCTGAAAAAATTGCAGGTCATTCAGAACACGGCAGCAAGGCTGGTCCTGAATATGCCGGCAGGCACCCCCTCTCGACCACTGCTACGTCACCTGCATTGACTGCCGATCAAACAAAGGGCGTTCTTCAAGATCTGTTGCCTCACTTTTGGCGCGTTGCAGGGTCATGGCCCCCAGTATATCCAAGACAGACTAGTTAGATACACTCCATCTCGCCTATTAAGATCTCGCCCATTGCAGCTACTTCAGGTTTCCCGTATTAGACGACAGCGATCAGGAGGCATGGCATTCTCGTACATCACCCCTAAATACTGGAACAGTCTCCCCCAATCGCTACGAGAAACCCCTTCATATCTTAGTTTCCGGAAACACCTAAAAGCATTTCTATTTTAACAAGCTCCTGCTTCCTGACAAACTCTGCCAATGAGGTGGCCTAGAGTAAAGCGCCGAGATGCCCCCCGGTGATTTGTGCGCTATAAAAGAAAGAATAACATAACATAACATAACAGCTGGAATAACACACTTTGGCAACCTGGGATGTTCCACTGGGCTTCTCTCATTCGAAGAACTCAGAGGGAAATTCCTAATTGACAGCCGGGACTTTTTTAAATATCTGCAAATTCGAGACTACATCAATAGAAGAAATTTGGGAGGGATTATTGCCAAAAAATTTGAATTATTTGAAAAACTGTCCTCCGCCAAGATAAACTCTATTAGTGAAATATATACTCTTTTAAACACTATCTTCCCTGATGATTTATGAAAAATTGCCCAAAAGTGGCATGATAAAATCGGTATACCCCCTGAAGAATTTACTAGAACCTATGACATGTCACAATCATGCCTTATGTCTACCAAATTGCAGGCGCAATTTTACAAAACATGCTTTATGCTATATTATACTCCTAATAAAATTGCTAAGTGGGGTTCGGGTAAAGGAACTAGATGCCAGATCTTCAATGCGGACTGCGTACATATATTTGCCACCTGTGACGGTCTAACGCAATTGAAACAAGGGATTTGAGAGTTTTGTCTCCAGTGTGCTGAAAAAACCTATCAAGCTAACAGAAGAAATGATCCTTTTAGGGGCCACAAATCCCAATCAGAGAGAGCAAGGAGCTGAATTTTTGTTTATTACTATGGCCGTCCTAAGGATCTGTATTGCATCAGCATGGTTAGATGAGCTAGCACCATCATTTCAACAATGGCTTGCAAGGTTATTGGCCACCTATAGACTTGAAATTGCTATCTATAAGGGGAAGGGCAGAAGGAAATGTAACCAAGGGTTGAAAATATAGGCCAGCTGCTGGAATGGTGCCAATCACAAAGTAACGATCTATGAAATACAACAATTAACTTTATTTGACACTTGCCGTTTTATAATGTAGAAATGGTTGAAACATCGACTTAATGGATGAATTAGGTCATTGTATAAATCTGCCTGACCAAGGGGGGGGGGAGAATGTGCAAAAAATGTAAATATGCATGTTTATTTATGTATTATGACAAAATCAAATAAATATATATTTTTTTAAAAGAGAGCAGAGGAAAAACCATGTTGTTTTGGCTACCCGTTGGGTTAGAGTTGACATCTATTGGATTGAATGAAATAAGTCACACTACAATCTTCACCGGAGACCGGGAATAAACCTCGGGGGAGCCACGGAAACATGCAAGAGGCTGCGCGATTAAAAAAGAAGAACCAGAACGCAATGGATGGGACTAAATTCGGGGCAACTGACTGGGCGCTGTTAGTTTAAAGACAAGAGGGCATATATGTAAATTACGTGAAAAAGAGACACTGCCATCTGGATTTTACTGATTCGGGCTATGTCAACAAAACGCACGCAGAAACCCGACCAAAAGCCACCGGTTAAATGGGGCTTTGCAGAAAATTACAATGTGGGGCCGGGGCGCCATCGTGTGTCTTTGTGATGAATAGAATACCAGTATTCAATCTGGCTTACCTGGAGTTTAACGGAGTAGCGTCCACTGAGGCAGCCGTTCTGGCGAGGGCTGCTGACTGATGAAAGAAAACAGTAACGCTTCTAGCGTGCACGCTCGGGGATCGGCGTGACGTGGGGGCATGGTCTTACGACGAAGAAAGACTTAAGAGGTTTGGGTAAGGCGTTAGCTGGGGCTGGGCATGAGCGATGTCTCAAAATGCGGGATGCATTATGTAATGCGTGAATACGAATGAATACGTATTACTGATGTCAAAAAGGTGCATTGGGAATTACATTTAAAATACACAGACAAATTCCGGAACAGTAAAGAGAGTCGAATGACAGACTTCAAAGAATTGGGTGGTGCCTAAGCGAAGAATGCGCATGATCTTTATATGTCAAAATACAAAGTGATATGCGAATTCAAACTCTAATTTCTAGTATTGCAAAACCGTGTGATACATGTAAAGAGTAATCTAAATGGTAGTCATTAGGACGTAGCAGGTGTAAAGTTGAAATAACATATTTACAGTCAGTGACAGATATTGCATTAGAAATGACACATATTTTACACAAATGAAAACCATGAGTCTCAGTTACAGAGTAGGGTCAACAGGCTTACCTCTCGTATATGCAGAAGCTTAACACATTTAGAACATATGCGCACAGAGGGACGAGTTATGGCATGATTTAAATAACAAGGTCGTCATTAGTGACAGAGTGTGCAAGGGGTCGGAGTACATATTTAACATTGGAGATAGAATTAGAAAACTCCTATCAACAAGGGCAGATACTGGACGCAATTGTGCAACAATGTTCAAAACTGTTGGAGAAATCACAATTATTACATGGTACAAATGGAAAAAGGACTCAATACTGTAGGCCCAAACATGCCAACTGTGCATTGCTAGTATCTTGCTCGTTGAGCCCCTTGGTGATCGAATCAAATTGTAGCATCTATTTTGACTCCCTTACATTAAGAATGGAGCCTATATCACCCGCCTCTAGGCCCTAGCTCAGCTTTTTCAAGGACCAGCCATCTCATTTGGTCTGGGGATTGTGATTGATTGACAAAATTATCCACTAGCGGTGCTCCCTGTAATTGGTAACGTATTCTACTCTGGTGTTGGAGTATCCTTGCCTTGACTTTCTGTTGGGTTTAGCCCACATACAGCAGGTCGCAGGGGCAGAGGATTCCATAGATAACGTTCATAGAGTTTGTGAATCCTTTAAGGTCTAGTCTTTGTTCATTGTGGATGACACTTTTTGTCTGAAGTGTGGTGGCGCATGCCTTGCATTGCCCACAACGGTGGTGGCCCATGACAGGCGGCAGGTTCCACATAGATTGTATTGTGGGATTCTGGTCTGTGGCTGGAAAAGAGTTCACAACATGGTCTTTAATACTTTTTGCTTTGTGGAAGGCATGCATAGGTGGCACTGGTTGGTTAATGTCCTCAGCCACCAATGTCCAGTGGCGGTTAATCACTTTTTTAATTTCATTGCTTTTGGTTGAAAAAGTGGTCACGCAGATTATTCTCTGTTTAGCCGGGTCTGGTCTATTGCGTGGAGTCAAAAGCTCCTCCCGAGGGCTGAACCACGCAATTTTCTGTGCCCTTTTAACCATTCTTCTTGGATAACCACGGACCATAAGTCTGGCGCTTAACTTAAGATGTCAGGTTCCTTCTGGTAATCAGTTTTTTGGGAGCAGTTTATCTTAATTCGTAAAAACTGTCCCACCGGGAGGTTATCTTGAAGGGCCCTGGGATGATGACTGCTGTATCTTAGCAACAAATTCCTCTCCATCGGTTTGCGGTATAGTTTAGTGTACAGTTTATTGTTTTCATGACAGATCTTGATGTCCAGGAAGGCAATTTCACGCGGATCTGACTGCTTTGTGAATTTAATTCGCTGTCACACTGATTAAGCCAGTTGTAGAAGGTGTCCAGCTCAGTTTCAGTACCTCTCCATATTAAAAGGATGTCATCTATATAATGTCTCCATAGCTCTATGTTCTGATGGTATGGGTTATTGGAGAAAATGAAAGATTGCTCAAGATGATCCATATAAATATTGGCCAGGTCCGCCACAAAGGCAGCCCCCATGGCCACACCCATAGTCTGGAAGTAGTAGTGGCCCTGGAATATGAAGAAATTCTTTTTCATTGCTATGGTGAGTAAGTTGATGATAAATTTAAGATAAGTGGTTATGATCTTCAAAGCGGGGTCTTAAGGGATACTGGTATAGAGAGAGACCACATCACAGGTAACTAGTAACTGGGTTGCAGAGTTGAATGGACGGTCATCAATTAAGGCTAGAACTTGCATAGTATCCCACAAGTATGCCACCGTGTTCTCCGCAATGGGCTTCAGGAAGTAGTCGATGTACTGACAGAGCAGTTCGAGGAGGGAGCCGCAGCCGGACACTATCGGCCTTCCGGGTGGATTGGTCAAGTCCTTGTGAATATTGGGTAACGTGTATATTGTAGGTACACGAGGGTGCAGCTGGTTCAGATATTGAAACTCAAGTTCACTCAGGAAACCCTGATCAAGGGCCTCCGACGTGATGGTTAAGATTTCCTTGGCCAGATCTTTTGATGGATCAGTTCTTAATTGCAAATACAACAGTTGATGGACAGAATGCAGAACAATGTCATACATTCACCCCATTACAGAGATCTGGGACTAAATCCATCGTTTTTTTGCACTCCACACCACCCCAGTTCAGACATGGCCATTTGCAAATCAGCCTTGACCCTGTGCCTCATGGGAACAGGCCAGCCCGAAATGCAAAGCCATGTCTTTCCTGGACCGAAATCAAGCATCCCAGGACCGGTTTCTGGCTATCATCCGTCTTCAGCCAGGATAGCTTGACTCCAGTGGTGTGGCGAGCATGGGAGTCACGTCTGAGCATACCCATCCCACTCGGAGTGACACATGCAAAAACAACTGTTGATGGACAGAATGCAGAACAATGTCATACATTCACCCCAGTACAGAGATCTGGGCCTAAATCCATAGTTTTTTTGCACTCCACACGACCCCAGTTCAGACATAGCCATATGCTAATCAGCCTTGACCCCGTGCCTCAGTTCTTAATTGCAAAAAACACAGTTGATGGACAGAATGTAGAACAATGTCATACATTCACCCCAGTACAAGGATCTGGGCCTAAATCCATCGTTTTTTTGCACTCCACACCACCCTGGGTTAGACACTGGGACACTGGCTATATGCAAATCAGCTCTGACCCTGTGCCTCATGGGAACAGTCCAGTCCGAACTACCAATCCATGTCTTTCCCAGACCGGATTCAAGCATCCAAGGACCGGTTTCTGGCTATCAGCCTTCATTCAGCCTGGATAGCTTGTCTCCAGTGGTGTGGAGAGCCTGGGACTCACGTCTGAGCATACCCAGCCCACTCGGGGTGAAAATTGCAAAAAACACAGTTGATGGACAGAATGTAGAACAATGTCATACATTCACCCCAGTACAAGGATCTGGGCCTAAATCCATCGTTTTCATGCACTCCACACCACCCTGGGTTAGACACTGGCTATATGAAAATCAGCTCTGACCCTGTGCCTCATGGGAACAGTCCAGTCCGAACTACCAAGCCATGTCTTTCCCAGACCGGAATCAAGCATCCAAGGACCGGTTTCTGGCTATCAGCCTTCATTCAGCCTGGATAGCTTGACTCCAGTGGTGTGGAGAGCCTGGGACTCACGTCTAAGCATACCCAGCCCACTCGGGGTGAAAATCGCAAAAAACACAGTTGATGGACAGAATGTAGTACAATGTTATACATTCACCCAGTACAAGGATCTGGGCCTAAATCCATCGTTTTTTTGCACTCCACACCACCCTGGGTTAGACACTGGCTATATGCAAATCCGCTCTGACCCTGTGCCTCATGGGAACAGTCCAGTCCGAACTACCAAGCCATGTCTTTCCCAGACCGGAATCAAGCATCCAAGGACCGGTTTCTGGCTATCAGCCTTCATTCAGAATGGATAGCTTGACTCCAGTGGTGTGGAGAGCCTGGGACTCACGTCTAAGCATACCCAGCCCACTCGGGGTGAAAATTGCAAAAAACACAGTTGATGGACAGAATGTAGAACAATGTCATACATCTGTCATACATTCACCCCAGTACAAGGATCTGGGCCTAAAGCTTTTTAATATCTATATATCTATATTATTCTCTGTTTAGCCGGGTCTGGTCTATTGCGTGGAGTCAAAAGCTCCTCCCGAGGGCTGAACCACGCCATTTTCTGTGCCCTTTTAACCATTCTTCTTGGATAACCACGGACCATAAGTCTAGCGCTTAAGATGTCAGGTTCCTTCTGGTAATCAGTTTTTTGGGAGCAGTTTATCTTAATTCGTAAAAACTGTCCCACCGGGAGGTTATCCTGAAGGGCCCTGGGATGATGACTGCTGTATCTTAGCAACAAATTCCTCTCCATCGGTTTGCGGTATAGTTTAGTGTACAGTTTATTGTTTTCATGACAGATCTTGATGTCCAGGAAGGCAATTTCACGCGGATCTGACTGCTTTGTGAATTTAATTCGCTGTCACACTGATTAAGCCAGTTGTAGAAGGTGTCCAGCTCAGTTTCAGTACCTCTCCATATTAAAAGGATGTAATCTATATAATGTCTCCATAGCTCTATGTTCTGATGGTATGGGTTATTGGAGAAAATGAAAGATTGCTCAAGATGATCCATATAAATATTGGCCAGGTCCGGCACAAAGGCAGCCCCCATGGCCACACCCTTAGTCTGGAAGTAGTAGTGGCCCTGGAATATGAAGAAATTCTTTTTCATTGCTATGGTGAGTAAGTTGATGATAAATTTAAGATAAGTGGTTATGATCTTCAAAGCGGGGTCTTAAGGGATACTGGTATAGAGAGAGACCACATCACAGGTAACTAGTAACTGGGTTGCAGAGTTGAATGGACGGTCATCAATTAAGGCTAGAACTTGCATAGTATCCCACAAGTTTGCCACCGTGTTCTCCGCAATGGGCTTCAGGAAGTAGTCGATGTACTGACAGAGCAGTTCGAGGAGGGAGCCGCAGCCGGACACTATCGGCCTTCCGGGTGGATTGGTCAAGTCCTTGTGAATATTGGGTAACGTGTATATTGTAGGTACACGAGGGTGCAGCTGGTTCAGATATTGAAACTCAAGTTCACTCAGGAAACCCTGATCAAGGGCCTCCGACGTGATGGTTAAGATTTCCTTGGCCAGATCTTTTGATGGATCAGTTCTTAATTGCAAATACAACAGTTGATGGACAGAATGCAGAACAATGTCATACATTCACCCCATTACAGAGATCTGGGACTAAATCCATCGTTTTTTTGCACTCCACACCACCCCAGTTCAGACATGGCCATTTGCAAATCAGCCTTGACCCTGTGCCTCATGGGAACAGGCCAGCCCGAAATGCAAAGCCATGTCTTTCCTGGACCGAAATCAAGCATCCCAGGACCGGTTTCTGGCTATCAGCCGTCTTCAGCCAGGATAGCTTGACTCCAGTGGTGTGGCGAGCATGGGAGTCACGTCTGAGCATACCCATCCCACTCGGAGTGACACATGCAAAAACAACTGTTGATGGACAGAATGCAGAACAATGTCATACATTCACCCCAGTACAGAGATCTGGGCCTAAATCCATCGTTTTTTTGCACTCCACACGACCCCAGTTCAGACATGGCCATATGCAAATCAGCCTTGACCCCGTGCCTCAGTTCTTAATTGCAAAAAACACAGTTGATGGACAGAATGTAGAACAATGTCATACATTCACCCCAGTACAAGGATCTGGGCCTAAATCCATCGTTTTTTTGCACTCCACACCACCCTGGGTTAGACACTGGGACACTGGCTATATGCAAATCAGCTCTGACCCTGTGCCTCATGGGAACAGTCCAGTACGAACTACCAAGCCATGTCTTTCCCAGACCGGAATCAAGCATCCAAGGACCGGTTTCTGGCTATCAGCCTTCATTCAGCCTGGATAGCTTGACTCCAGTGGTGTGGAGAGCCTGGGACTCACGTCTGAGCATACCCAGCCCACTCGGGGTGAAAATTGAAAAAAAACACATTTGATGGACAGAATGTAGAACAATGTCATACATTCACCCCAGTAAAAGGATCTGGGCCTAAATCCATCGTTTTCTTGCACTCCACACCACCCTGGGTTAGACACTGGCTATATGCAAATCAGCTCTGACCCTGTGCCTCATGGGAACAGTCCAGTCCGAACTACCAATCCATGTCTTTCCCAGACCGGATTCAAGCATCCAAGGACCGGTTTCTGGCTATCAGCCTTCATTCAGCCTGGATAGCTTGTCTCCAGTGGTGTGGAGAGCCTGGGACTCACGTCTGAGCATACCCAGCCCACTCGGGGTGAAAATTGCAAAAAACACAGTTGATGGACAGAATGTAGAACAATGTCATACATTCACCCCAGTACAAGGATCTGGGCTTAAATCCATCCTTTTTATGCACTCCACACCACCCTGGGTTAGACACTGGCTATATGCAAATCAGCTCTGACCCTGTGCCTCATGGGAACAGTCCAGTCCGAACTACCAAGCCATGTCTTTCCCAGACCGGAATCAAGCATCCAAGGACCGGTTTCTGGCTATCAGCCTTCATTCAGCCTGGATAGCTTGACTCCAGTGGTGTGGAGAGCCTGGGACTCACGTCTAAGCATACCCAGCCCACTCGGGGTGAAAATTGCAAAAAACACAGTTGATGGACAGAATGTAGAACAATGTCATACATTCACCCCAGTACAAGGATCTGGGCCTAAATCCATCGTTTTTTTGCACTCCACACCACCCTGGGTTAGACACTGGCTATATGCAAATCAGCTCTGACCCTGTGCCTCATGGGAACAGTCCAGTCCGAACTACCAAGCCATGTCTTTCCCAGACCGGAATCAAGCATCCAAGGACCGGTTTCTGGCTATCAGCCTTCATTCAGCCAGTTCTTAATTGGACATAGCTAATGCCATCTTGTAGCTGTCTCTGAATTTACAACTTGTAAGCCAATGTGTCCTGGACCACTATTGCGCCGCCTTTGTCTGCTGATTTTATCATAATCTCTTTGTTGTTCCTGAGGCTGGTGAGTGCTGCCTTTTCTGACTTGCTGGTGTTCTGGACGGTATGTTTATATGTTTTTAGTGTCTTCATGACATCTCTGGCCACGATTTTTTCAAAGGCTAATATCGTGTTCGACATGGCGTAGCTTGGAGGAAAGAAAGTTTATGGGACCCTGAGGCCGGTCAGTGATTTTTTTGGGGGGGGTTTCACTATTCCTGAAAAAATATTTGAGGCGAATTTTTCTAAAAAAAGGCAAAGAGTTCAGTTTTGATGTTGAAAACATTTGGCTGATTGGTAGGTACAAATGTTAATCCTTTTGATAGCACCTTTGTTTGGTCCTCATTTAAGTGGTATGATGAGATGTTCACCACTGGATTATGGTTTATAGTCTGCATTGTGGTGTCTTCTGAGGGACCTACCACCTGTAAACCTTCCTGCATGTTGAAATTTCACCATAACTCTCGGGTTGGAAATGCACTCGCTTGGGTCCTGCATCTTGTCCCCTCCGGTAGTTCAATTGTTGGCCCCTTGGTGGGCCCCTCTGCCAGTTGGCCCCTCTCCCTCTGGGCGTCCTCCATTGGCCTTCATCTAAAAAAGGCTGGTATACCGGATGTTGGTACCAGGTATTGTGGTATCCATAGCTTGTACCGGGGGTCTGTTGACCTGTATCACTGTCTGAACTTACTGAGGAGTCTGAAAAAGTGGTGAAATTCCTTCTGCCTCTTCCGGTGTATCTTCCTTGAGTATCCTGCTTATAGTAATCTTCCTGCATGTATGGGTATGTGTTCTTTTTATCATAGAAGTGTATGTCTTTAGCTAATTTGTCTAATTTCTTGTTTTGAGTTGTGGTCTCAAAATCCTTCAAACTTTTTCCTAAGTTTTCAATCGCCTCCTTGACATTTACAAGGGCCGTGTCACCAGCAATCTCCTGTCGCAATGTTGCGATCTCCCTGGTCAAAGATTGTACTTGATCTGCCGCTGTCTCGACTCCCAATACCATCCAATGGCGGGATGCGTTGTTTGCCACAAAACTAAACCCTTCTTTAAATTTCGGGACGTCTATAAAAATTGCTGGCTCATTTTTGATCTGAAGACCTCCAGGGATGATGTTTGCCTGTAAATAATTGGTAAGTAGGTGTCCATGCAACCGGGTTCTAATGAAGCAAAAGGTACCAAAGACCATGTTGGGAACTTTTTTCTAGCCACAGACCAGAATCCACGATACAATCTATGTAGAACCTAACGCCTGTCATGGGCCACCACCGTTGTGGGCAATGCAAGGCATGCGCCACCACACTTCAGACAAAAAGTTTCATCCACAATGAGCAAAGACTAGACCTTAAAGGATTCACAAACTGTAACTCTACGAACGTTACCTATGGAATCCTCTGCCCTTGCGACCTGCTATATGCGGGCCAAACCCAACAGAAAGTCAAGGCAAGGATACTCCAACACCAGAGTAAAATACGTTGCCAAGTACAGGGAGCACCCCTAGTGGGTCATTTTGTCAATCAATCACATTCCCCAGACCAAATGAGATGGCTGGTCCTTGAAAAAGCTGAGCTAGGCCCTAGAGGCGGAGATATAGGCTCCATTCTTAATGTAAGGGAGTCAAAATGGATGCTAACATTTGATTCGATCACCAAGGGGCTCAACAAGCAAGATACTAGCAATGCACAGTTGGCATGTTTGGGCCTACGGTATTGAGTCCTTTTTCCATTTGTACCATGTAATAATTGTGATTTCTCCAACAGTTCTGAAAATCATTGCGCAATTGCGTCCAGTATCTGCACTTGTTGATAGGAGTTTTCTATTTCTATCCCCAATGTTAAATATGTATTCCGACCCCTTGCACACTCTGTCACTAATGATGACCTTGTTATTTAAATCATGCCGTAACTCGTCCCTCTGTGCGCATATGTTATAATTGTGTTAAACTTCTGCAAATACGAGAGGTAAGCCTGTTGACCCTACTCTGTAACTGAGACTCATGGTTTTCATTTGTGTAAAATATATGTCATTTCTAATGCAATTTCTGCCACTGACTATAATTATGTTATTTCAACTTTACACCTGCTCTGTCCTAATGACTACCATTTAGATTACTCTGTACATATATCACACAGTTTTGCAATACTAGAAATTAGTTTTTGAATTCCGCATATCACTTTGTATTTTGACATATAATGATCATGCGCATTCTTCGCTTAGGCACCACCCAATTCTTTGTAGTCTGTCATTCGACTCGCTTTGCTGTTCCGGAATTTTCTGTGTAGTTTAAATGTAATTCCCAATGCACCTTTTTGACATCAGTAATACGTATCCATTCGTATTCAAGCATTACATAATGCATCCCGCATTGAGACATTGCTTATGCGCAACCCCAGCTAACGCCTTACCCAAACCTCTTAAGTCTTTTTTCGTCGTAAGACCACGCCCCCACGTCACGCCGATCCCCGAGCGTGCTCGCTAGAAGCGTTACTGTGTTCTTTCATTAGTCAGCAGCCCTCGCCAGAACGGCTGCCTCGGTGGACACTACTCCGTTAAACTCCAGGAAAGCCGGCTTGAATGCTGGTAATCTATTCATCACAAAGAAACACGAGGGCTCCCCAGCCCCACATTATAATTTTCTGCAAACCCCATTTAACGGGAGGCTTTTGGTCGGCTTTCTGCGTGCGTTTTGTTGACATAGCCCGATTTAGTAAAATCCAGATGGCAGTGTCTCTTTTTCACGTAATTTACATTTATGCCCGCTTGTCTTTAAACTAACTGGTACAAAAGGGGGTGGTGATGGACGGAGCATCTGAAGCAATCAAAAACTCACACCCAGTCAACAGATCTGGGTTTATTCCATCACCGTTCTTTAGCCCACTCTGCCACCCCAGTTCAGACATGGCCATATGCAAATCAGTCTGACCCTGTGCCGCATGGGAACAGTCCAGCCTAAACTGCCAAGCCATGCCTTCCCTGGACCGGAAACAAGCTTCCGAGGACCGGTTTCTGGCATTTCAGCCGTCTTCAGCCCAGCTTGCTTGAATCCAGTGGCAAAGTGAGCAAGGGACTCATGTCTGAGCATACCCTGCCAACTTATGGCGAACGTAGTGGTACAAAAGGGGGTGGTGATGGACGGAGCATCTGAACCAATCAAACACTCACACCCATTCAACATATCTGGGTTTAATCCATCACCGTTCTTTAGCCCACTCTGCCACCCCAGTTCAGACATGGCCATATGCAAATCAGTCTGACCCTGTGCCTCATGGAAACAGTCCAGCCAGATTTGCCAAGCCATGCCTTCCCTGGGCCGGAAACAAGCTTCCGAGGGCCGGTTTCTGGCATTTCAGCCATCTTCAGCCCGGCTTGCTTGAATCAAGTGGCAAAGTGAGCAAGGGACTCACGTCTGAGCATACCCTGCCAACTTATGGGGTACAAAGTGGTACAAAAGGGGGTGGTGATGGACGGAGCATCTGAACCAATCAAACACTCACACCCAGTCAACAGATCTGGGTTTAATCCATCACCGTTCTTTAGCCCACTCTGCCCCCCAGTTAAGACATGGCCATTTTCAAATCAGTCTGACCCTGTGCCTCATGGGAATAGTCCAGCCCGAACTCCCAATCCATGCATTCCCTGGACCGGAAACAAGCTTCCGAGGACCGGTTTCTGGCATTTCAGCCAACTTCAGCCCGGCTTGCTTGAATCCAGTGGCAAAGTGGGCAAGGGACTCACGTCTGAGCATACCCTGCCAACTTATGGTGAACAATGTGGTACAAAATGGGGTGGTGCTGGACGGAGCATCTGAACAAATCCAACACTCACACCCAGTCAACAGATCTGGGTTTAATCCATCACCGTTCTTTAGCCCACTCTGCCACCCCAGTTCAGACATGGCCATATGCAAATCAGTCTGACCCTGTGCTTCATGGTAACAGTCCAGCCAGAACTGCCAAGCCATGCCTTTCCTGGACCGGAAACAAACTTCCGAGGACCGGTTCCTGGCATTTCAGCCGTCTTCAGCCCGGCTTGCTTGAATCCAGTGGCAAAGTGAGCAAGGAACTCACGTCTGAGCATACCATGCCAACTTATGGTGAACAAAGTGGTACAAAAGGGGGTGGTGTTGGACGGAGCATCTGAACCAATCAAACACTCACACCCAGTCAACAGATCTGGGTTTAATCCATCACTGTTCTTTAGCCCATGCCATGCCTTCCCTGGACCGGAAACAAGCTTCAGAGGACCGGTTTCTGGCATTTCACCCCCTTTTTGTACCACTTTGTTCGCCATAAGTTTGCCATAAGTTGGCAGGGTATGCTCAGACGTGAGTCCCTTGCTCACTTTGCCACTGGATTCAAGCAAGCCGGGCTGAAGACAGCTGAAATGCCAGAAACTGGTCCTCGGAAGCTTGTTTCCGGACCAGGGAAGGCATGGCTTGGTAGTTTGGGCTGGACTGTTCCATGAGGCATAGGGTCAGACTGATTTGCATATGGCCATGTCTGAACTGGGGTGGCAGAGTGGGCTAAAGAACGGTGGTGGATTAAACCCAGATCTGTTGACTGGGTGTGAGTGTTTGATTGGTTCAGATGCTCCGTCCATCACCACCCCTTTTTGTACCACTTTGTTCGCCATAAGTTGGCAGGGTATGCTCAGACGTGAGTCCCTTGCTCACTTCGCCACTGGATTCAATCAAGCCCGGCTGAAGACGGCTGAAATGCCAGAAACCGGTCCTCGGAAGCTTGTTTCTGATCCAGGGAAGGCATGGCTTGGCAGTTCGGGCTAGACTGTTCCTGTGAGGCACAGGGTCAGACTGATTTGCATATGGCCATGTCTGAACTGGGGTGGCAGAGTGGGCTAAAGAACAGTGATGGATTAAACCCAGATCTGTTGACTGGGTGTGAGTGTTTGATTGGTTCAGATGCTCGGTCCATCACCATCCCTTTTTGTACCACTTTGTTCGCCATAAGTTGGCAGGGTATGCTCAGACGCGAGTCCCTTGCTCACTTTGCCACTGGATTCAAGCAAGCCGGGCTGAAGACGGCTGAAATGCCAGAAACCGGTCCTCGGAAGCTTGTTTCCGGTCCAGGGAAGGCATGGCTTGGCAGTTCGGGCTGGACTGTTCCCATGAGGCACAGGGTCAGACTGATTTTCATATGGCCATGTCTGAACTGGGGTGGCAGAGTGGGCTAAAGAACGGTGATGGATTAAACCCAGATCTGTTGACTGGGTGTGTTTGATTGGTTCAGATGCTCCGTCCATCACCACCCCTTTTTGTACCACTTTGTCTTTAAACTAACAGCGCCCAGTGAGTTGCCCCAAATTTAGTCCCAGTCATTGTGTCCTGGTTCTTCTTTTTAAATCGCGCAGCCACGTGCATGTTTCCGTGTCTCCCCCGAGGTTTATTCCCGGTCTCCGGTGAAGATTGTAGCCAACGCATTGTGTGACTTTGAATCCAATAGATGTCAACTCTAACCCAACAGGTAGCCAAAACAACAAGGTTTTTCCTCTGCTCTCATTACTTGAATACTCATGTATTTTGAGTTCCCTTTGATATTTTGACAAGCACAGGGTGTCAGTTCTACTCCATTAAAGCACGCTGACATGCAGATTACTGTCTGTTTGTCACTTTTATATCCGGCTGTATTTAAACCAACAGCTTTCACCTAGTTGCTCCCATCCAGTGGACCCTGATTGACTGTAATCGCACTGCCACTTGCTTAATTTCTTTGCTCCCCAAGGGTTATTTACGTGTATCTGTTGTAGAATATATTCTACTGTGCCCAATTGATTTCAACCCCAACTCAATGGATAGCCATACCATGAGGGATCACTCTCCCCTCTCTCATTACTTTAATATCCACTTAATTTGAGATCCCTATGACCTTAAAAGCACAGGCTGGGATTCCTACCCCCTTTTAAACGTGCCGACATGCTGAATATGATTTGTCTGTCACCTTTGACGTCACCGATATTCTGTTGGATGTTTCACTTAGTGTCTATGCACATGTTGCACCCTTCTGAGTTTTGATACACAGGTTAATCTTCGACTGGTTATTTGCTCCTCTTCAGAGTAATTCTGGGCATTTCACCGGAATCAGTCCGGCATCGAATACTTACCCCTATCTAAGAAGATTCGAAGGTTCAATTTAAGGACCTACACATCGCCATTTCTATTTTGCGTTATCCATTCCAGCCGCACTAATAGTAAGTGCAACAGGGCCTAACATGATCTTGTTCTACTGTACACATCTGCCCTCGGCTATCAGTCACCTTTATTCAAAAGGTGACGCCTCCTTTCTACCGACCAAATAATTGTTGCAGAGCCTTGGAGCCCACCCTTCTCCCAACAGTTGGACTGTGAGAGTTGCCCCTCCCCGCCGCTGCACTCATGGTAATATTTAAATAGTTCTGCCAAGCATCTTGGAACTTTGTTTTAACTTTTCCACCTCCAAGTTTGTTTTTTAAACACCGCCCTTTCTTTTTAGGTGCTCACCTCCCCCCTCACACAACACTAGTCCTGATGAAGACCCCAACAGTAAGGGTACAAACACCTACGGACTAGGGGTCGAAACGTCGACTTTAGAAAATCTGCCATCATCTGTTCAACAGTGATCTATTAACTGTGACTTTATGTGTTTTAAATGGCATAATGTTTCTAATATTTAGAGGTTACATATATGGTATATAATCATTTTTTATACCAGAATTGCCTGTGATTCATTGTCACTACCTCAAATACCCTACCCATCACTAACTACCTTGCACTTTTTCCCCCCTGCCTCACTTGGGCACCGCTTATGCAAGTATTTATGAGATGTTCTCATGTAAAGTCATACATGTAATTAAGCACCTTCTCCAATGTGATTAAATAACACTGGTTGAAATGAAATTTTTCCTTTTGTCTCTTTGAAGCTCTACTATTAAGTGTTATGTTTTAATGTTTTTCTCCCTATGTGAATTAAAATATCTCTATTGAAACTGAGATCCTTCTTTTGCATACACTGTCTCCGTGAGGCATAGACATTGCTGTGAGCTCTTCTGGAGTCAGAGTGGTTCGGGGGATTTGGTTGGTTAGCCCATACTGAATGATGGGGGAATCATGTCAATTAATGTCCTTCCAAAGCACAGCTTGCTTTTGGCAACGCCCTTTGTGGAGTGGGGAATGAGTCTGTATTATTGCACAACGTTTCATAGAGCTCACTTGATGTTAGTGTTCTCTGCCACTGCAATTTGGATTACTTTTTTCAGGGTCCTCTTCAGGCCCTCTACCTCCCTAACGGCCAGAAGCCATTGGGGTGTGATGAAACAGTGTATCCTGTTCCTGGAGCGCAGATACTCTGCCCATTCAAGGCTGCTAAAGGGGGAGCTGTGTCTGCACGTATTTCTGCAAATAGGCCATGGGTGATAATTATCTTTTCAATTTTTGAGATGAACTCAGATGTTGAGGTGGTTGAGAAAATGTTGCCCTCAGGGTATTGGGAGAAGTTGTCTACAACAAGAAGCATGTGAGAGCTGTTGGGGAGTCTTTCAAAGTCTGCACTAACCTGTTGCCATGGGGCAACTGGGCCTTCTTCCATGATGACTGGTGCTGGAAGATTGGGCTGACTGGTGGCTTGGCAGGCTGGGCAATTCCGTACAACCTATCCTACCTGCTGGTCGAGGCCAGGAAACCAGACCTTACTGCTCAGCCTGTTTTTTTCTTGATGATGCCTTGGTGCGCTCTGTGTGCCAGGAAGAAAGCTTTTTGTCTTTGGCTTTCTGGAGGCACTAGGCACCAGCCTCTCAAAAGGAAGCCTTCATATGTGACAGGGAGTTCTTGGTGGATTTTGTGCAGCACTGTGAGTATTGATTTTGCTTTAGTAGTGCACTTATGGGCGAGTACTGAGGAGGATGCCAGTCACCTGACAGGGTGGCTTTGATGACAATCTGCAGACAATCATCATGCTTTGTGGCTTCTACCACCTTCAAGAGGATCATGGGAAGAAGTTTGGAGTGCTCTACCGCGAGGCAAACATATTATTTGGTCTCAAGTGCTTATGAAGTCAGGGTGACTGGACAAGCATGGCGGGATAGGATGTCTGCTGGGTTGCGGGTGCCCGGCCGGTACTCCACTGTGGAATTGAATTCCTGCAGCTGCAGGATCCTCTTGTTGATCCTTGGAAGGGGGGTTGAAGAGGATCCACTGAATAGGGGGATCATTGGTTTGTGATCGGTGAAGATGGTGAACGGGTGTACATATAAATATATGTAGAAGTGTCGGCAGCCCCACAGAATAGTTATTCCTTATAGTTCAATTTGGGAGTATTGTTGCTTTGTTACTGTAAGCGTTTGGCTGGTGGAAGTGACTAGTGCCCACTCACCGCACTCTTGCCTCTGGGCTAGCATGGCTCATGGGGCTAGCATCCATGACTAGCTGGGGCTCAAAATATATCACTGTCATGTGGCTGATAACACTGCTTTGTTCTGCGTGAAGACTTCTTCTTGTTCTTCTCTCCACACCTAAAGGCCGCAGGGTTTGGCGAGTTCTCCGAGGGGGGAAGTTCTGCATGGAGCATCCGCAGTACATCACCATGCCAAGGAAACTGCAGATGCTGGACACGAAGGAGAAAAGTAGTGTGATCTGGATGTCCTTTACTTTGTCTGGGTCAGAGCCAATTCCTCTGTTGGAGAACCGGTACCCAAAGATGCTTGTATCATTGCTTATAAATTCACATTTCTCCCTGTGGAGGGTTATGCCATGCTCCTTAAGTCGGATGAAGACAGATTTGAGGAGAGTGAGGTGTTTATTGAGTGAGTGTTGGGGCAGTACTAGGATATCATCACTCCCATTCAGCATGCCTGGGAGACCATGCAGCACATTTTTGATTATGTTTTGAAATACTTCAGCTGGCTTGAGATTCCGACGTTCAGCACATTGAACCTCTAGAGGCCAGCATGCATGGAGAAGGTGGTGATTGGGCGGAAATTGAGGTGCAGAGGTATCTGATGGTAAGCAGACCGGAGGTCCATTTTAGAAAACTACATTAACACTGACAGTTCTCCTTTGATCTCATCAATGGTAGGGGTTACATGATTTTCCCATTTGATCATTGTTTGGGTACACTCATGTTGACGTGGATTCATACGGCTTCAGATTGCTTAGGTTTTTGTTGCCGCTACAATGGTAGAGACCAACGGGGTTGACCCTCTCACATGTTCAATGATGCCAGCCTTTTCTAAGAGTTTCAGTTCTTTCTCTACCTTGGGGTGGAGGTGGAAGGTGATTTTTCGGTGTCGAAGTGCCACTGGAGTGACAGATTTATCGATATGCAGGCAGATGTCTGGGCCTACAAGGCAGCTTACACTGTCGAAGAGGGAAGCAAAGTCTAGTAAGAGTTGGTCTAGGTCATGGGCATGCACGCTGATGGCAAACTGTACTAGGATTATTTCCTGTGCAGTCTGGCAGCTTTGGAGGAATCCAGAACCTTCATGGAATACATATACTTTTGCCTTCCGGCACAAGGAGTATTGAGTGAGGTCTGTTTGGAACATTCCTTTTAGCCGCAGTGCTGAGCAATTGCCGAATGCGTATACCTGTACTCTTGTGTGGCATAGGGCCAGATCGTTGGAGGGGCCATGGTATACATCAGCACGGGCTTTGGAGAGTTCTCTGGAGCACCCCATGGTCAGGCTATCTCTCATGGACATATTGGGTTCTTGAAGGATCAATTCTTGAAGTTTGGAGGAGGCATACCCTTGGATGAACTGGGCCTTCACCTCATCATCTTCATCTGGAGGCTTGCACATGCTAGCAAGTACCTTCAGGCAGCTGTAGAACATGTTGACAGACTCATCATGCCATTGCCGTGGTTATCAGAGAAGGAACCACTCATAATCAGGGTTGGCGTATGGCTCGATGTGTGCCATGACATTGTTCTTCAGGGTGATGTAGTTGCACAGGGGCCTTGCCTCAGAGGTACTCTTTGAGATCTTGTGGATGTCTGCACTGCAGAGATGGAGAAGCAAAGCCCGCTTCCGGTCAGCAACTTCAAAATAGGTCCCAAGCCATTCCACTCATGCTTTCCAGTGTGCAGCTTGTGTTGGTGGGGGTCTTGTGATCATGAAGGGCTCCAGGCCCAAGGTGGAGGACATCATGAGGTGATATGAGGTGGCTAGATGGTTGTGTAATGAGAGTGGTAGAGGCAGAAGTCTCTGGGAAGGAAGTAGTAGTTGGGTGCTTGCACTTGCCGTGCCCTTGTATGTTTTGGGTGCTCAGCAGTGTATGTAGCTGAACGGGGAGACCCAGGGCGAGTTAGGATCCTACCTTGGGAATGGTGGCAGGTACTGGAGGTAAGGATGGATTGGCTGGTGATGGCAAATGGACTGGGTATTTGCGGGCCCAAGGGGCAGAGCAAAGGGGTATGCCAGCTTCGGTTTGCCCAACAAATCACTACTTGTCAGCCTAGGAAGTGTTCTAGTGAGTTGGGTCAAGTAAAGGATGCTACAGATTTCCCCTCGTGGCGGTGCATTTAAAAGGTCTCAGAAACATCATATTGGGCAACTAGCCTGCTCATAACTGCTGGGCCGGGCCCGCTTCTGGGCTTGCAGAGGCCGCTGACCTTATGGTAGGCCAGAGACAGGTCAAGCTGGAGGGTTATGCCAATTCACACTTCAAAGTGCTTGGAGCAGGCGTGAGATCAGCTGGGAGCTAGGTGGGCCGGAGGCGCTGATGATATTTCTCACTGCGGTGCACACGAAGTGGGCGGGAGGTGCCGGCCGGCAGCCTCACTAAGTCGAAGTGGGCGGGAGGTGCCGGCCGGCAGCCTCACTAAGTCGATGTAGGAAGGCATGACCTAGTTGGCAAGCACATAGGGAGATGAGTGCAGCGGCCGCCAAAGTAGTGTCGGCCACTGTGCAAGGCTGGGAATAACTCTTTGATGCAAGGGAGACAGTGGGCTACCAGGGAGAACAGGAGAGATGTCGGCACACATGGGGGTGAGTTCAGGTCACATGTACGTTAGACTGCACCAACTGTGATTACGCCCATGGAGTTTACTCCAGTTTCCCCCTCTCTCAGGCTTTCCACTTGGTGTTGCCACGGGTGATGCAACACTACAGACTGTAGGCTCTGATTATGCTTCTCTATTTTTGCTGCAGTGAAACACTGCAGCCAATAAAAACTTTACACAACATCAAAACTACATTTCCCACTCCATCTTCAACTTCGTCATGAGTATATTACCTAATCAGGTACCGCATGGTCCCTTAAGTACAAGAGTAGAAAAGCACCCTCCACTTTCTTTGCTTCTTATCAGCCAAATGAAGTACCACTGATTTGTCTTCTACTGACTGAAATGTATCTGCTTTCCAGTTTTATTGTGCAGCATTCACCATTGTTGACCCCATCTGTTTAGTGCTACCAGTTGTTGTTGCACAACATTCTTACAGATGAGTGTTTGGTTTGTTTCAGCAGGCTCTTTGTGTTTAGGTTTTAAACACGGTTGCCTCGCGACCTTCGCTCACTGATTGTGGAGTGGGACCGGGGGAGTGAGACAGTACTCAGAGGGCTGTAACCCACAAGCGCATTCTTCTTTGATTAACAGTCATGGACATGCATGCACGTTTGTACACCTGTGGTGCTCAAACAATTTGGGCCACACCCCGGCCCGCAGCAGCAGTATTCAGGCAGCACACAGCATTGTGCACTACAAATTGTTTCACTCCCTGTGGATGACACAGCTTTGGAGAAGTTTGGGGTTGTATAAATAATTGATCAAGGCTTTGACTTAGGAGCTTTCAGGCCAGCCCCCTCCACTCTTTCCCAGTTTTACTTGGTATATCATTCCTGCTTATTGGGATTGCTACCCCCTATACCATTTCGGTTGGACACCAGTTTACAGTTGACAAGCAAGGCAAAATATCAACCCTTTGAGAAAGGGAATTACAGGGAATATTATGAAGACCCCTCAGATGTTTACTTTGCGAAGGAGCTTATGGAATCCCTTAATCATTTGGTTTAGGAATCTTTGAATAGAGGCCTTGTACTGGCTTTGAAACCTTTCACAAGCCCTCCGAATAGGTATGTTTAACAAAAAGTGGGAATGGAATATAATACCACTTTCCTTGATCTAAGAACTAATTCTTTATGCAGATTGATCCCAAAACTTACAGATCCGGCCTCCCCTGAGGCAGGCCCTGTTGCTGAGTGTTTATTGTGTGAGGACTCCTTCCTTAAGGACCTCAGTTGCTTTGTTCAGACTTTCATCATCTTGGACAAGCCTCAACCTTCATTGAAAAAGGTCTTCCAGTCGATCAACTCAATAAATGGACTTTCTACGGTTTCGAGTGAACTTGGTCAAAGCAAAGCTCACCGCCCGACTCATCTTGGACATCCCCTGACGCAGCCACATCTCCGGCCACCTGAGGGACCTGCACTGGCTCCCCGTCAGCAAAAGGATCACGTTCAGGCTCCTTACCCACGCACACAAGTCTCTCCACGACCTGGGCCCCAAGTACCTCAATGACCGCCTGACCTTCTACACACCCACCCGCCAGCTACGCTCTACAAGCCTCGCCCTCGCCGCCGTACCACGCATCCGAAGAGCCACCGCGGGAGGAAGATCCTTCTCCTACCTGGCAGCCAAGACATGGAACTCCCTTCCCATCCACCTCCGGCTGACACAGGACCATCTCACCTTCAGGAAACAACTCAAGACCTGGCTGTTCGAGCAGTAGCGGACCCCCTCCCCCAAGCGCCTTTAGACCCTTCCGGGTGAGTAGCGCGCTATACAAATGCTATGATTGATTGATTGATAGTGAAGCCCATCAAGAAAGAATTAAGTTAGCTTTGTCCAGACAGACTGTGTCCTTGAGGTCCCTTACTAAAATTGTTAGGCTATTGGCTTCCTCCATTCAGGCAATTTTTCCAATGTTGAAAATGTTGCGGAAATGCATCTCCTATGCAAAGTTGGTCCCTCAGACAGTGAAAGACAGGACCAAGCTTTCCTGGTGGATAGATTTGAAATGGCAGGGCCATCTTTGGGTGCCTGCCAGAGATAGTGATATAGTTGAATGCCAGCAAGTTGGGGAGGTCCAGTTTCCGCCGATGGCCATTGGTCTGAGTCAGAATTACGCATTCAAAGAAATTGATTGGCGCTCCTGGCAGGCTTCTTTGCCATCAGAACACTCTGTATCAAAATAAACTGTTGTATCCTCTTGTGGATGGACAATATCACTATGGTTCAAAATATGAGCAGACTCGAAAGGATGAGATCTGGGTTGTTAGGGGAAAAGGCAAAGAGTTTGGGCATTTCTCTCTACAACACCAGATATCGGTGATGGCAGAATGCATTGCAGGCCAGAAGAATGTGGTCACCAATTGGAACCCAAGGTTTTTGAACAACAACAGAGACAAGAGATTATGTCTCCAGCTTTTCAGAATGTTAGATCACATTTGGGGCCCATGTTTGCATTTTGACTTAATACTCAGACCTGTATGTTCTTCAGTTGGAGACCGGATCCGATGGCCCAAGCAACCAATATCTTTCTCCAGGACTGGGCAGGGAGACTGAATTATGCTGTTTCCCCATTTGTGATGATTCTGAGAGTGTTGTCTCAAGTACGTTAACAGAGGGTAGAATTTATTCTGCTGACTCCGATTTGGAGGGCACAACCTAGGTGTGCGGTCATGTTGGTCCAGTTTCGGCCGATGGCCATTGGTCAGAAACAGAATTACTCATTCATAGAAATTACCTGGAGCTCCTGGCAGACTCCTTTGTCATCAGAACACTCTGTATCAAGCTGAACTGTTGTATCCTCTTGTGGATGGACAATGTCACTATGGTTCAATATATGAGCAGACTCAGAAGGATGAGATCTGGGTTGTTACAGGAGACAGCCAAAGATTTTGGGTACTTGTGTCTACAACACGAGATATCGATCATGGCGAATGTATTGCCGGCCAGAGGAATGTGGTCGCCAATTGGAACTCAAGGTTTTTTAACAACTACAGTGACTAAAGATTAGCTTTTCAGCTTTTCAGAATGTAGGATCACATTTGGGGCCCATGTTTGCATTTTGACTGAATGCTGAGACATGTATGTTCTTTATGGCCCAACCAACCAATATCTTGCTCCAGGACTAGGCAGGGAGAATGAATTATGCCTTTCCCTCATTTGAGATGATTCAGAGAGATTTTTCTCAGGTTTGTTAACAGAGGGTGGAATTTATTCTGGTGACTCTGATTTGGAGGGCACAACCTAGGTGTGCGGTCATGTTGGACTTCTCTTGCAATTTCCCAATTAGACTCCCATTCTTCCAAGATCGTTTGAGGGTTCTGCTGGGTCTTCCTCATCCCTTGATCCTGTTAAGATAACTCTCCCTATGGCCCGGGGGTTTCAGGAGATGCTGCAAAGTGCCAGGTATTTCGCCAATGGATAAGTTCTGCATCCAGAGTCTTGTTTGCCAATGCACATAAAATATTTTCTTCAGCCTTGAGGAGATGGGTTAGTTGGTGCAATGAATGGGTGTGGATCCCCTGGAGACTATTTGAGTATATTGTCAATGTTGGTAAACCTCTTGCTAGAACTGGCAGAGAACAGACTGGCTTACAAGTCGGTAAACAATTTCCATTCTGTGAACACCCTCTGGTTTGCACATTTTATATTTTAAATATTAGATATGTGCACCCCGAGACCTAAATATACTGTTTCATGGGATGTCAACATAGTTGTGTAGTTTTTAGAGAGCTGGATGTATAATGAGGATTTATCAAGGAAGCAGTTGTCTGCCAAATTGACAATTTGTTTTCTCTGATTTGATGCAGGAGAGTATCAGATGTTGAGTACTGAATTTAAAAGGTACACTATTTTCTCCAACTAGAGTTTTACAGTTTGAAACCATACTAAGACAAATTCAGGCTGTATTTCTTACATTTGTTCCTGAAAATCCTAAGTTGAGTGATGTCAGATGTTTAAAGGTTTATGTGGAATGTTCTAGGGATCCAGAACAGGATGGTTCTGGGCAAGTGCTCATTGCCTTGCAAAATACCTGTCTCATATTGGCCTGTCTCATCAGCCACTCTGGTCACATGGGTTCGATGGATATTATCAGATTTCGAAGTGTTGCATTTTGAAACTCATTCAACTAGAGGGGCTATGGCCTCTAAAGCCTATTCTTTGGGTTTTTGTTTGGAAGATATCATGAAGGCTGGGGATTCACTGGTAGACTCTACTTTTAATACCAACTTACCATAAACCAATTGTCGTTGTTATTTCTGTTGTTTTAGGAGTGCTTTAAATAAGCATAATCAGAGCCTCCATTTCTGGCATGCAATAAAAAAATTCTAGCTGTTGCATCAAGAATTTCCAATTCTATTAAGGACACGTCGACAAGGAGTATCCCACCCAGTTGTTACCTTTTTGATTCCTGCTTTAAGGCTACGTACTATTTGATGTTTTGTCTACTGGACCCTCCCCTCATATCGTGTTTTATCATATGGGTCGCAGCTGTGGTTACTTCTGTGTTTCCTTTTCCATTCCAGTTAAAAAACAGGAGCAAAACTGAATGATGTTCAAATGCTGGACACTTATTGGTTAGAGCATTGTTCATCTGCGGCTTGGGTTTCCTCTTAGAAGTTGTTTGCAGTGAGAATATTGACTGTTCTTTTGGTGTTACATTTACAAAGAAAGTGCTGGGTACTTGGTTACTCTCGGACTTTACAGACCATATGGGATCTAATTATTTAATGTGATTGTTGGACCTGTCCCTTTTTGCAGGGTCACCTCCAGGGTTTTGCTTTCAATTGCTGAACCTGTAGTTGTTGGCATTAGCACTCTGTACATGTTTTCCCTGGTAACTAGTGGTATATTGTGTGTGCTCTCTCCATACTACTTGGTACAATTGGCATATACCTGATTGGTACATTTAATTTATTTGTACGTCTCTAGTAAATGGTACTACATATATCCAGAGCCAATAAATGAAACGCTACTAATGGGCAACAGCACACCTTGCACCACTAAAGAAGCTTTTCAAAACATTTCTCAGGCCTACCACTGCAGCCTGTAGTGCAGTTTTAAATTGATACTTCGACTTGGCTAAATACACATTTCACCAGGTCTAAACTTTCCTTTACAATCCTTATCAGTCACCACTAAAGTAGACCCAAAGGGTCATAAGGCATGGTCCATTGCATTTAATCAATAGTACTTACATTTCAATATCCTGGCAGGGAAAAACTCCCAAAGACATTTTTCACTGTTGTAAAGCCTATCTGACCATTAACTAATACTGGGTTACTTTATTACATTTAATAATTGTTAAGTCTAAATTAGGAACAGGTAGATAGGTATGCTGTTTACACTCAAATTAATTATAATTTAAAACCATCTTCAATGGTGCAGTCAGGTTTTAAGTCACAATTCTGAATATGGCACTTTTAGAAAGTTCTGCAGACACACAAAATCTAGCTGAGCGTTTGTAATGCTGTCAATTGTTTGATTTCAGCCCATCTCCTTTCTCTGGCATTACCTTAAGTATTTCAGCCCAACAACAGAATGAGTCTGACAAATTGACTAAACCTCGTAAGATGCTCATCCGTACTGAGCTCCATGGTTTTTCTCCTACATAAACACCTCAAAGCAGGCACTATATCCTGGGATCTACAAGTCAAAAATATTCCAGTCATCGTCATGGATGACCCGGAGTATAAAAAGGGCTTCAGTTTCATCAGTACAAAATGTAGCCGTGATTTAATGGTCCATACAATCGAAACAGCCCAGAGGATCTGCAAACAGCTACCAGACAAAGTTGAAAAACTAGTACAAGCGATTAAAGATGATTATACAGTTACAGAAGCAAAAACCTTACTTGAAAAAATTGACAAAGAATTGACAACGTTTAAAGACAACACCAATAATTTCAAATCCTCACATTTTGAGAAGGACAAGAAAATCTTTAACATTGAGGTCGTGTACCCTTACCTCAAAGAGGGCTTCTACACAAGGGCCCAATCTAGAAGAGCACTATCTGAATACAGAGGAAGATCAAAAAATAGGTTCCTTTCATTTTCTGAAACCTCTTCTTCAGAATCAATGGGAGATTCAGACCCTGACGAGGGCTCATCCAATAGAAACCAACAAAGGCAGAATGCTTTTTTAGAAAAGGGCCAAGAAAAAAACAAGTTGTGCTTCAAAACACAGACATGGGAAATGTGGGCCAGGTGCCAATTTTACAAATCGTAACCCCCATCTCCTATTGTGAATGTATCCAACAAACAATTGACTAAGGATGAAATCTCAGTCCTTTAATTAGGCCTCAAATTTGTCCCTAAACGGAAACCAGATGCGACTCGATTGAAAACTGAAGTTGTGGAACTCTTTCGTAAAATCAGACTAAACGTTTTTTTCCACAATAAGGACAGCACAACCACTAAAGAAATTTCTGGCCTGGCAAATAAGTCTAAGTTTTTTCCTCCTGCCCACACCATTCCAAAACAAATAACAGCTTTCGAACAGGTGGTGTTATCTACAATTCAACAACTTGAGAAGAAACAGTCTTTCAAGCAGAGTAATTTAACAACACAACAACACAAGGCCTTGGAAGATCTAAAGAAAGAGAACTCAATTGTGATCAAGCCAGACGATAAAGGGGGAGCATTAGTCCTGTGGCCAAAAGAGATGTACCTTAAGGAAGGGTGCAAACAGGTACGGAACAATGTTTGGTACACATATGTTAAAGATGACCCCACACGAGAAATACAGGAAGCCATCAAGCCTATTCTCACACATGGGTTGCAAATGGGAGTACTAGGTCCTAAGGAACATGAGTTCCTGAATAAAAAATACCCAAGGACACTGGTGATGTATTTTTTTACCAAAAATCCACAAACAACTAATGGATCCACCAGGAAGACCCATTGTATCGGGGTGCAACTCATTGCTGGAACCTATCCCCAAATATGTGGATACCTTTTTAAAACCTTTTTTCAGCAAGCCCCTTCTTAAGGGAATTCATTAACAAGATTGAGGGTCACCAATTTAATTCCATCAAACAGTGGCTCGTTTCGTTCAACGGTGTGTTGTTGTACACACAGATTCTTCAGGATGAGGCTCTTGAAGCAGTAGAGGTATATCTGGAAACCAGTGAAAGATCACACCAGGTACCCACTGAATTAATTCTGCAACTCGCATCGCTGGCATTAAAGAAAAATAATTTAAATTTGAAGAAAAATTCTACATTCAAACGAAGGGGACATCAATGAGATTCCCCTTCGCTTCGGATATGGCAGTACTTTTTAAGGCCCGGTTTGAAGAAAAATTCATTTATAATGATGACTAGGGATGGGCGGATTCCACGGATCCACGATCTGCGGATTTAGCGGATTTGCGTATTGTTGATCCACAAAATCCGCGGATCTGCGGATTTTTTTTTTTTCGATTGCGCTCGTGAAAGTCAAGGATGCAAAGGCCTCTATCCAGCATCACAGCTGATTTTCGACGGTAGATTTGGGAAGAAAGCACACCTGCCCAGCCTCGACAATGCTCAAGATTGTTTTTGGGCTGATGAATGCGTCACTGAATTTGAGCTTCAACTGTCCATCATAGTGGGTAAATGGCGGGAAGACGGTTCACACCGCAAGTGTGTGGGCGGGGCCAAACGGGTGGGGATTCCATGCGAGCACACATGCCTCTGGTGTGTATAAAAGGTCAGAGACCGATCAGAGCAGCAAATGAAGAGAAAGAAGCTCCTGGTCACAGGAACAGCCAGGGGATTGCGCTCGTGAAAGTCAAGGATGCAAAGGCCTCTATCCAGCATCACAGCTGATTTTCGACGGTAGATTTGGGAAGAAAGCACACCTGCCCAGCCTCGACAATGCTCACGATTTTTTTGGGCTGATGAATGCGTCACTGAATTTGAGCTTCACCTAGGGCACATGCTTTATTGCTATCTGTAAGTGCTTCCTGTTGAGGTTTAATTTTTGTGACAGGACCATCGTGCCAGAATGAACCCTGCCCTATCCTGTAACTATTTTAGGATGGCGCCGGCAAGCTGCCAGCGCCATCCTGAAATAGTTACTAAGTTAGCTTCAACAGCAAGCACTAATAGATAAAATAAAGGAGGTGCTCGAGCACCAGATTTAATTTATCTACTTGTGCTTCCTGTTGAAGCTAACTTAGTAACTATTTTAGGATGGCGCTGGCAGTTTGCCGGCGCCATCCTAAAATAGTTACAACTTCTTCAAGCGTGAAGGCTTGAACTTTTGCCCCCCGGATCCGCCGCTCGCGGATTTGCGGATTTTTGGTAAATTTGCGGGAGTCCGCGGATCGCGAATTTACCGAAAATCCGCAAAATCCGCGAGCGGAACGGATTTTGCGTCCATGCCTAATGATGACTCCTTTCTGCAACATCTCACAAAATAGTATCATTATATCGACAACATCTGGTGCCTTTGGGATGGCCCTGACTAGATGTTAATGCAATTTTTTGATTGGCTCAACACAAGACACTCAGATATCAAATTCACTGTGACCAATAGCAATACTTCTCTAACATTCCTTGATGTGGAGGTGAGACCCATAGATGATGATCTAAGGACCACTCTACACCGTAAACCAAAAGACAGGAACATGATCCTTCCCTACAAAAGCTCACAACCTAGGAACCTCAGGGATCATTTGCCGTATGGCCAGCTACTAAGGATCAGACTCAACTGTTCACGCAAGGAAGACTTTGAAGTCTACGCAGTGGTTCTATGTGACCAAATGAGGGATAGAGGCTGTTAGAATTAAAATTCCACAGTCTCATACCGCATTCAGCATGTTGTATTAGGTTAGCAATGTGTGATTAAAGCACGTGTAATTGTGCTCACGTTATGCAACCCGCTGAGTTACCCTGGTAGTATGCAAGCTTTTGTTAGCCAGTGTGACTCCATTTTGTATTTTGTAATCCATTTTAGACTGTCCCTGCTGAGCCGTGTTAGCCTTAGAATTCAGAATGCAAAAGACACACAATTGATGGACGGAATGCAGAACAAATCAAAACATTCACCCCCAGTCAAGAGATCTGGATTAAATCAATCATTCTTTTACTCACCATGACACCCCAGTTTAGACCTGGCCATATGCAAATCAGTCTTGACCCTGTGCCTTATGGGAACAGTCCAGCCCAAACTGCCAAACCAGGTCCTCCCTGGACTGGAAACAAGCATCCTAGGACCGGTTTCGGAGTTTCACCCCTCTTTAGCCAGGATAGCGTGATTCCAGTGGCACTGTGAGTAACGGGTATGCTCAGGTGTGAGTTCCCTGCTCTCCATGCCACTGGAGTCAAGCTATCCTGGCTGATGAGGGCTGAAAGCCCAAAACTGTTCCTAGGATGCTTGTTTTCAGTCCAGGGAGGACCTGGCCTGGCAGTCCGGGCTGGACTGTTCCCATTGGGCGCAGGGTCAAGACCGATTTGCACATGGCTGGGTCCAAACTGGAATGGCATGTTGAGCAAAAAAACGATGGATTTAGGCCTAGATGTCTGTACTGGGGTGAATGTATGACATGGTTCTGCATTCGGTCCACCAATTGTTCTTTTTGTATTTGTCACCCCGAGTGGGACGGGTATGCTCAAACGTGAGTCCCTTGCTCTCCATGCCACTGGTGTCAAACTATCCTAGCTGATGAGGGCTGAAAGCCTGAAACCGGTCCTAAGATGCTTGTTTCCAGTCCAGAGAGGACCTGGCCTGGCAGTTTGGGCTGGACTGTTCTCATTGGGTGCAGGGTCAAGACTGATTTGCATATGGCTGGGTCCAAACTGGAATGGCATGGTGAGCAAAATAACGATGGATTTAGGCCCAGATCTCTGTACTGGGGCGAATGTATGACATTGTTCTGCATTCTGTCCATCAATTGTTCTTTTTGCATTAGAATTCAGAATAGCCTCCCTCAGCAGAATACTGTATTATATTATATTTCCTGACTCTGTCCAAGGTGGCAGCTCGACTTGCTAACAAGACAATTATTCTGCTTTGCATTCCATTGTATACATGTAGTTCTGCTCCCACGTTATGAAATGCTGAGACTCGGCACAATGGCCTTGGGATACTGATAGCATGCCCGTCTGGCAGGTGTTGGCTCATCTCTCAATACCTTCTTTGTTCGTGTCCAGCTTAGACCGGTGCTTTTCCACCAGAGGCATTGCTGAAGCCTCCTGAAGGGTTTATCTTCTATTAGCGAATGTTGGGGAGTCAGTCCCCTCAGCAACATCTTATGGTGATGGTCTGACTGGGCTCTTCTGCAGAGAATACCAATAAAGTTTTCATTCTCTACTGTCTGACTGACTCTTCATTTGGGAAGGCATAGCAGATGGTCATAAGTACCAGCGTGGCCCTAGAGGACCCCATCCTTCAGTTGGTGCCCAAACAGGGCCCCTGCAAAAGGGTCCTCTCCCTGTGATCGGTTTCATAGGGGCCGCGGGTGGTGTCTGGTTGGTCAGGGGGATCGGGCCCAACATCCAAAAGACCAAGCTTGGTTCTCGCAGCTGCCCGCCCTTCTGATCGGGCAGATCCTTGGGTAGTGGCCGTTGGCTGGGGTCCTGAAAAGGAAAAACCTTGGATCTGACCATTTGGTCTGAAGAGTCGGCAGTGGAGAATAACTTACTGGACCTGTGTGCACCAGGTGAGTGATTTACCTCTTGGGAAAATGGCACCATTCATGAACGACACGAGCCTACGGGCTGTGTCCTAGTACAGCCTCTGACTGGCTTGGTTGAACAATACAAGCCAATGGGCTGTGTGTCTTGGTGCAGTCTGTGGACTGACTTGTCGTGGACTTGGTGGGTCTGCGGGCCCATGAGGGACACAGAGCGCTTGTGAGCAGTCTACCGGCCCAACTGGAAATTGGCCTTTTTGTGAAAAGGTCCGGGACTGTTCGCAGGTCATCTGCCACACCAACTGATAGTTGGATCTGCTCTTGAAAAGGTCTGTGGCTAGGGGCCTGCACTCTTGGATTGGTACAGTCTTTGGACTCTCTTGGGTGCAGTTTGCAAACTGCTTTGCTTGGATGGCACCGGCCTGGAGGCGGTGCCTTGGAGCAGTCTTCGTACTGTCTTGGACAACACCAGCTGACGATCTGTGTCTTGGTTCGGTCTTTTGGGCCATCTTGGTTCATATTTGGTGGGTTTACAGACCCTTGGAAAAGACAGAGTGCCTGTGAACAGTCTGCCAGGCCAGCTGGAAATTTGGCTCACGCTCGAAAAGGACTGGGACTGTTCGCAGACAATCTGCCAGGCAAATTGAAAATTGGCGTACGTTCAAAAGGTCTGGGGTTCAAGCCTGTCTTCTTGAACTTGGTGCAGTCTCTGGACTGTCATTTTGAACTTGGTACAGTCTCTGGGCTGTCTGCCTGTCTTGGTGCAGTTTTTGTGGTTTGAATGTGTTGTTTGGGTTCTATGAGGTGTGTGGATCGACGTCGGTGATGGTGCTTGTGCAATGTTTGTTTGAGTGAGAAGCGACTGTGCTTTCTGGACGGTGCTCTTGATTCACTAACGATATTAGTTCCTCTATTCTATTTGTATTACAATTGTGAGTGTGGTTTGTCCGTTAGAGACAGCTTATGTGTCTTATGTTAAGATGCCTTGTTTCAGTAAGTTTGGATGTTTCGAATGCGGGTGCTGTTCCAAAGATGCGCTGTTGGAAAAGAGCCAGCCCGCCCCTCTGGAGGGTACCCTGAATTTTGACATATATGTCAAACACGGTATTGGACCTATTATGTTTAGCACATTGTGGCATAAGTATACGAGGGAAAATACTGAGCTGCAGTGGCTGCCTAATGGTACATTCGATGAACACAAAATTCATTTCCTGCAGGATAAATTGTTTGCTAAACAGAGTAGACCGTCCATATTTGACACTTTGAGGGTGTGGCAAAAGGAAGAAAAGCAGCAGCGCTCGAGAGCAGAGAAAGAGGCTACAAGGAAAGAGACACAAACGATTACACAGAAGGCAGTAGGCTATGATGGGGAAAAGATAGAGAAAGGCATAGAGCACAAAGACAGAAAGTTTCAACTGCAGACTGATAAAAGGTATATTGTGAGGGAGGAGTGAGAGGATGTAGGTGAAGAGCTTCTGGACTCCCATCCACCGCCAACCTATGCCCCACAGCGGATCTACCCCGCGGTTCCCAACGCCCGAGCTGTGGCCCCTCGGACGGCTCCCTCTGATATTCCCGCCACCCTTGCGTCAGTTTCTGTCCCACTTGCTTCTCTTGCATTCCCGCCGGTAACAGGAATTAGCACTGCCACTTTCCTGTGCTGTCCTTTCCCTCTCCTGTCTTGCCCTCTAGTTCCGCCTCATCCACTACCCTTCCCCTTACACCCTCCACTCTAACGCCCTTTGTGATGGTACCTGTTTCGGCATCTACTATTCTTTCTGTGAGTGCAATGCCCCAAACACCGCTGCATACTGAGAAGCCTGTGCGCGTACTCTCTGACACCAATTGGGTGGTATTGCAGGATTGCATTAATAAAGTGTTGGTGCGCTCTGCTATAGGCACTGAGGAGAAATAAATGGTTGTGAACCGGCAAGCTCATTGGGCTCCGTACCCGATTTATACTGTAGGGGATGTGTGGAGTATGAGGAAAGATTATGAGCCGTTCATACAGCAACATGCCCTTAAACACATGTCGGCCACTCTGATACAATTGTGGGAGCAGTTTTTTCAGTGTGCTGCACCTCAGATTATCTATGACTTACAAGACCGCGTATATGTTGCAGACGGTATGCAGAAAAAATATCGATATTTAAATATCAATATACAATTATATTGAAGTTTAAATATCGATGGGACAAAATATAGAAGGTAAGTAATATCGATAAATTAAATATCGATATTAGTGATATCGAAGTATTAAATATCGATGTCAGTAATATCGATGTTAATAATTTCGATGTTACCAATATCGATTTTTAATTTATTTTTGTATATATTATTATGTATTTATTATGTAATTAATTTATTTTTATGTTATTTAATTAAATTTTGTATTTTAGTGCTGTAGCGGGTTGTGGTTTTATAGGGGAATAGGGTGGGAAGTAATTTAATTATGTTAAATTAATTATTAATTAGTAGGAATTATAAATTAATATTTATTAATTGGTAATTATTTTTCATTAATTGGTAATTAATTTTAATTAATTGATTAGTTGATAAATATGTTCTGTAGCGGGTTGTGGGTTTATAGGGGAATAGGGTGGGAAGTAATTTAATTATGTTACATTAATTATTAATTAATAGGAATTATAAATTAATATTTATTAATTGGTAATTATTTTTAATTAATTGGTAATCGATTTTAATTAATTGATTAATTGATAAATATGTTCTGTAGTGGGTTGTGGGTTTATAGGGGAATAGGGTGGGAAGTAATTTAAATGTGTTACATTAATTATTAATTATTAGGAATTATAAATTAAAGGAATTATAAATTAATATTTATTAATTGGTAATTATTTTTAAATAATTGCTAAATATTTTTAAATAATTGATTAATTGATAATTATGTTTTGTAGTGGGTTGTGGGTTTATAGGGGAATAGGGTGGGAAGTAATTTAGTTAAGTAATAATGTTCTTTAATTAATAGTTTGGTTAATTATCTAATTGTTAATTAAATATTAATTGTTAATTAAATATTATGAAATGGTATTTTTAACAGTTTTTTTAATTACATATATTTTGTTCACATGTTTTTAATAATTATGTATTGGTATTTGTAAATGGTTTATATTTATTTAATAGTTAATATTTTTATTATTTAAAATAAAACATTTATTTATAAGTATGTTATTTTTGCCCCTACGCTATCCAACATTTTCCCTAATGTTGCACTCTCTGGAGTGGGAATAGTAATTTTTATCCCTATGCTATCCAACACTTTCCCTACTGTTGCGCTCTCTGGAGTTGGAATAGTAATTGTTACCCCTACGCTATCCAACTCTTTCCTTACTGTTGCACTCTCTGGAGTGGGAATAGTAATTGTTACCCCTACGCTATCCAACTCTTTCCCTACTGTTGCACTCTCTGGAGTGGGAATAGTAATTTTTACCCCTACGCTATCCAACTTTTTCCCTACTGTTGCACTCTCTGGAGTGGGAATAGTAATTTTTACAACTACGCTATCCAACACTTTCCCTACTGTTGCACTCTTTGGAGTTGGAATAGTAATTTTTACCCCTACGCTATCCAACACTTTCCCTACTGTTGCACTATCCGGAGTGGGAATAGTAATTTTTACCCCTACTCTATCCAACACTTTCCCTACTGTTGCACTCTTGGAGTGGGAATAGTAATTTTTATCTCTATGCTATCCAACACTTTCCCTACTGTTGCGTTCTCTGGAGTGGGAATAGTAATTTTTACCTCTACGCTGTCCAACACTTTCCCTACTGTTGCACTCTCTGGAGTGGAAATAGTAATTTTAACCCTCCCACTATCCAACACTTTCCCTACTGTTGCGCTCTCTGGAGTGGGAATGGTAATTTTTACCTCTACGCTATCCAACACTTTCCCTACTGTTGCACTCTCTGGAGTGGCAATAGTAAATTTTACCCCTACGCTATCCAACGCTTTCCCTACTGTTGCACCCACTGGAGTGGGAATAGTAATTTTTATCCCTGCGCTATCCAACGCTTTCCCTACTGTTGCACTCACTGGAGTGGGAATAGTAATTTTTACCCCTACGCTATCCAACACTTTCCCTACTGTTGCACTCACTGGAGTGGGAATAGTAATTTTAACCCCTACGCTATCCAATGCTTTCCCTACTGTTGCACTGTCTGGAGTGGGAATAGTAATTTTTACCTCTACGCTATCCAACACTTTCCCTACTGTTGCGCTCTTTGGAGCTGGAATAGTAATTTTTACCCCTACGCTATCCAACACTTTCCCTGCTGTTGCACTCTCTGGAGTGGGAATAGTAATTTTTACCTCTACGCTATCCAACACTTTCCCTACTGTTGCGCTCTTTGGAGCTGGAATAGTAATTTTTACCCCTACGCTATCCAACACTTTCCCTGCTGTTGCACTCTCTGGAGTGGGAATAGTAATTTTTACCCGTACGCTATCCAAAATTTACTTAATTTTTTTAATTAGTTTTACATTATTAATATTTGTTATTTATATTATTAATTTATGTATATAAATGTATTTGTAATTTATTATATTTTAATTGATTTATAAGTTATTAAAATAAATATTTTAGAGTTCAAATTAATTAAGTATAAAATTATTATATTTTTATTATTATTAGTTTTTATTACATCATTTATTAATTTTAAATATTATAATATATTTTTAACTATGTTTATTATATTTATAAGTATTATTTTGTTAATATTACATTTTATTTACATTAAAAAAAAACGATATTTTCAAAAAAACGATATTTTTGACATCTATATATTATTTTTGATATTTTTGTACTTACCTTTTTAGAGATAGGATCCCGATATTATTGTCCTCGATATTTTTGTTGTGATATTTTTGTACCTCGATATTTTTGTGGTCGATATTATGTCATAGATTCGTTGCAGACATGGAACCCGAATGACGTTCTTAGTAATTTGTCCACCTTAGTGGGTTATCGAGGCAGATTAGTCCAGAAGGTTCAATCGCCAGGGGTTCAACATCACATGAGGGAAGTCCATCCTAGTTACCATCCCGAAATACCAGAATTGCGCGACTCTACAAATAATGTAATAAGACAGCGAGTTGATGCTCGGTTTCAAGAGCAATGGATCTATACACCTTGGAAAAGGAGTGAGATCCTTTCCCTAAAGAGTCATTTACCAGACCCGAGAATGAATCCAACTGCGTACTATAAGGAATTGACAGAAGCTGCCTCCTCCATAGTGATGACTTTAGCTGACATAGAGTTATTCTTTGGCTTGTTGGTACTGGTAGATATATGGAGATAAGTCCATACACAGGATCATGCACTGGAACTGGGTGGTACATGGGAAGAGATAAGAGCATGGGATAAGGAGCACAAGCCCGGGGAGAAGCCCAAGGTGGAGCTACTGACCCTGCCTGGATGTATTATTGCCTACATGCACTCACTTATTCCACCAATGAAAGTGGACTGGGATAATTGACTGCATGTTGTCAGAAGAAGGATGAGAGAGTGTTGGATTTCTTTAACAGATTTGAAGGGGTGTTCCTAGATTTGAGTGGTCAAGATCTGTCGCAGGAGGGTGGTCTTTGTTTGTGAATAGGTACAGGACTGATTTACACCCTGAGATTGCTGCTCGGCTGCAGACCTCAGAGAGTACCTGGACCACATCTTCCCCATTAGTCATCTTGAGTATGGCTCAGTATTATAAGCATAGAGAGAATGAGAATAAAGAAAGGGTGGAGAAGAAGACAAAAGATTTGAAAATGAGAGTGTTGATGCAGCAGGTTGCAAGAGGAGGTGGCAGAGGACGTGGTTCGGGCCAGGTCCGCCGGGCCCTAGGTCCACTAGGGGTGGTACGTCAGGTCACCCGTGGGGCTCAACCAATGTGTCTACTGCAAAAAGGAGGGACATTGGCGGAATGAGTGTCCGGAATTGTCGCAGAGAGGTGGGGCTCCTGGAGGTAGAGGTTCTGGAGGAAGAGACCGTGGAGGGGGAGGCCGAGGTGAGACTCAGTTCGAGAACATAACAAACAATAGCCAGAGCGGGAATTATTTTGATGACCCCCGAAGCCGACAATATTCTCATGATGACTATGACATGGATGAAGTGACAGGGTTTTCTCACAGTTAGGACAGCCAGGGGCTGGACAAGGGACCAATTCCGGTGCCTGCAGATCAGGGTGGACCATCCGTTACTGCAGATTTACAAGGCACCACTGAGAAATTCCTAGTCAATACAAGAGCTATGAATAGCTCTGTTTCCCGTTCACTGGTCTCAGGGGCAGCTGTGTCTGGCTAAAATAATATTTCGGTAGGTTTCTCAGGTGTGTGGGCCATTAGCCTCATTTCTAAGCCTCTTGCTCTGAAAATTTGGTCCTTTTACAGTCGATTCACCTTTCCTACTGACATCGAATTGTGTAGAGAATTTACTTGGATTGGACATGTTAAAAAGGCTGCATGCGACAATATACTGCTCTCGGATGGTGTTCAAATGACTGTAGGCCTGCAGGTTGCCCATGCCAACCAATGCTTTGCAAAAGACAACCCCCTCTCTTTGGAGTTCCATGATGTACCAGACTAGTCTTAGGGCTACTGGAGATACCGATGTTGTGTTGCTTCAGATACCCCCATCTAGGTAAAAGACAATGCCAGGTTGCCCAGAACACTCTAGTATAAGATATCCCAGGCAGAAGGAAAGCCTTTATTGCTAATAATTCAGGATTTGATTAAGTCTGGGGTAGTTTAGGAGAGAGCAGTAAATGTGTGCAATAGCCCCATCCTTCCTATTTTTAAAAAGGCCCCTTTGGAATGTCCAGACGCTACTCCTGACCTTTACCGTCTTGTTATAGATTTGCGAGAGGTAAATAAAATTATGGTTCCCCAGTAGACTGTGGTGCCTGACATAAAAACGATTTTGACTATGATTCCCTCGACTGCTAAATTTTTCTTAGTCTTTGACTTAAAAAATGCTTTCTTCAGAATTCCCATCCATCCCGATATCCGTCATCTTTTCGGATTTGCGATAGCCGGTCAGAGTTTTACTTTTTACTTTTACTCATTTGTATGTTGCAGCAAATCATCCTCAGAGGGATCTCTTGGCGCCTGAGAGAGGGACACCAAATAGGCAGTAAAGTCTAAAATAGCCAGGTTTTCAGTAGCTTCATGCGAAAGTAGAGCAGGCACGCATCTCATCCGGGAGCCTATTCCAGTAATGAGGGGCAAGATAAGAAATGCCGACCACCTAACTTGACTTTTCTGATCCCCTGAGTGCAGAGTAGAGAGCGATTGCTGGATTTGTATTCTGTCGTGCTCCACAAGACTATACGGAAAGCCCTAGCATTTACAGCCATGCTTTAAAAGCACAATTGGATGCATTGGAATTCCCATCTGGTAATGTGTTGCTATAATACGTTTATGACCTTCTGATGGCCTCAGACACTGAGCAGGGCTGTAAGGAGGCCATGGTTATAATACTGCACCATTTGGCACATCATAGGGACACAAAGTGTCCCTATCGAAGTTTCAGTCTTGTCGACCGGAGGTCATCTATTTAGGCCGCCTACTGTCGAAGGAGGGTCGCAGACTAACACCAGAACACATAGCTGCCATAACTAACATGCCTGTCCCTAAGACCCAATGGGAGGGACGCGCGTTCCTGGGGATAAGTTTGTATTGTCGGTAATGATCCCTAACTTCTCCTTACTAACGAAACCCCTTCTTTACCTCACCACCAAAGATGTGCATGAGCCGTTGCCTTGGACACCTGAGGGCTTGCAAATTGAGTGAGGGACTGGCTGTTAACATCTCAGGATGCCTTTGGAGGTGGCACATGATTTTGGGCGCCTTTGGGCAGAGAGGGGGTTCCTGACATCTCATGGGCAGAAAATACAAGACGGACCCCTAATACTCAGATTGTTGTCAGCACTGACACTCCCTGACAAATTGGCTATAATAAAATGCAGGCAGTGCACATAAAGCTGTTGTGGACAATGCGGGGAGGAGGAATGCATTCGCGGACCAGACAGCTAGGTCAAAGATGAGTAAAATGTTTGTGGCAGGTCCTGCTAGATGGGTTCCATACAATGGAATGTTTGAAAACACTGTGGAAAGTGTAAGGGAAATACAAAGAGAGGCGACTGCAGACGAATTGGCAGTGTGGGAGGAGAGAACAGTGCCTTTAGACGAGGATGGGTGTTGGACCAATTCGTCAGACAAACTAAGGTGGTTGTTGCCAAATGTATACATTTTTCCTGTAATCACTATTGCCCATGGCCCGGCGCACATTAGTTCCAAGGGCATTTGTAAACTGTTAGACCCAGTATGGTAGAATGAGAATATCCCTAAAGTTGCAACACACTTGGTGAGACACTGTATCATTTGTCTCAAGCACAATCCTGGAAAAGGCACCCCTATACCTGCAGGTAACTTCGCACCACCTTCATTGCCTTTCGAGGTTCTCCAGATGGATTTTATCGAAATGGAACAAGTGAATAACCTAAAGTATGTACTAGTGGTATGTTTGTACATTCAGTAAGTGGATTGAGGCCTACTCAACTAAAGATAATATGGCTCTAGCAACAGCAAAGGCACTCCTAAAGTAATACTTCCCACGCTACGGATTGCCACGTGTGATCTGAAGTGACAATAGGATCCACTACAATGCGAAGGTCATTGATTTGCTGTGTAAAAATTACGCAAAAGTTTCATGCAGCAAATCTTCCTCTATCAGCTGACCTTGTTGAAAAATACAATGGCATTCTCAAACTGAAACTAGCAAAAATACATGAAAGCACAGGATTGCAAATGCCAGATGCGCTGCCCATAGCACTAATGTCGGCAAGGGTGACTGCACATTCTAGGACTGATTTATCGCCTTACGAAGTAGTCTTCGGGTACCCTGCTAATGTATGGGTGTCCCGAGACCTAAGCAATTTTTTGAAAATGAATACCCTCTTTTGGTTAACTATTTGTATGCCTTGTCTAAAGATCTGCGTTCTGTCCACCAACAGATATCTGCCGCCTTACAATCATTGCCAGAGGGTCCTGGACACCAGATTTAGCCTGGAGACTTCGTACAGATTTGTCAATTCCAGCACAAATCCTGCTTAGAGGCGAGGTGGAGAGGCCTCACCCAGGTGCTCCTGGCCACTCGGACAGCGGTAAAAGTGGATGGCCAGAAGCACTGGGTGCATGCTTCTCACATAAAGAGGGTGCCTCTCCCGCTTCCATACGATTCCTGGGTGAAGGACACAATCGCTGACCAGGAGGGGCAGCTGGGTGCCTGCTGTGTTCCCTTTTCTGATACCCTGCTGAAAGGGGCGCGGACCGACTAGGAGAGCGCCGAAACCTTATCCTAGGCAGCTCCCCCCCCCTGAGCTAGGGCTGCCCCGGATACCCTATCTCCTGGAGCACATACACCTGAGTCTTGATCCCGAACAGAATGTGAGATCTTACCTTTGTTTGCTGATGAGGAGGTGCCTGGGTGCACAAGGTATAATTTGTGGCCCCGACGGAAGGACAGTGCACCAGCAGGGCATCGCAGGAGTTAGGGAAAGACTTGAGTTTCGGGCAAAGGTGCTGTACCTCTGGTGTCTGTTTTAGTTTAGAGTGAATAACACTGGTGAACTGCCCTGGATATTGGACAGGATCTTTGAAGGTATTTGCCCTGCCCTAGAGGGAGGTTTCCCTATCCTGAAAGAAGAAGGTTTGTTTTAGTAAGGTCCGTAATTGTTCTCGGTCAAATTGCCCTAGTGCAGCTCAACCATGGGAGACAACGTTTGATGAGCGAAAGGAGCCTGCCTGTGAGGCTCTTGAAGGGCAGAGGAAAGAATATTCCTCTGGCTGGTTGTATAGTGGCTCTACTTTCCCCAGGACTTTTCCCATAATGTATCCCTTTGGCCGCCCAATACCTGATGAGGAGCAGCCTCTTGCTGTTCCACGTCCCACTCCGCATGGCCCTGTTTGGTCCTCTTGGCCTGCAAAGACTAAAGTGATATTCGTAATAATTATTTTGCTTGCTGTTACTTCTTAAAAGAGAAATATCCTGTACATGCTTGGATAGATACTACCCCAACTCCCCCTGAACATGTCATTGGCACTTTGGCACCCCACAAAGAAGAGCACCGGAAGTTATATTAAGATAATGTTTTCATTCAGACGCTGCATCAAACACATGCTGTTTATAATACAACAAATTGTTGGGTATGTAGGCTGTTGCCGCCAGTTACGCATAAAAGTGAAAGACTGCTCCCTGTGCCTCTGTCCTACATTGATGGCTATAGGGGTTGGTGTGTTCTGCTTAGTTTGGTTAGTTCATTCTGCCATTCTGCCACCCTGGGTCTCAAGAGAAACAGCTCTAATTCCATGTCAATTAATGTATATCCTCAGCATAGATTTCCGTATGGTACTTCCTCAGGGGATGGGCGATCTGATCGAGTATTTTTGACTTCCTGTCTGGCAGCAGTGGATAAGGGTAGAAAGCTCAAAAAGACAGAGATAGAAAGAGATAGATTCTTGCAGTTCAATGTATCAGAATATTACCAATCTTTCCAAGCCCGTAATGTCACAGAGTACAAGCCTAACCCTCTGAAGGTTGCCGATGTGCTGGCTCTCTTTTGTGTCCAGGGAATGGGGACAGTGGGCGTGGGAAATAGCAGATGCAACACCACTTCCACATTGAGAATGCCAAAATGCCCACCATTGATTCCACCCCGCAATGTTTATTTCATTTGTGGTGACCGTGGTTATGTGTGGTTACCTGAGGGATGGTCTGGGAGATGTTACCTTTCCTAACTTCTTCCTGCAGTCTATCTGGCTTCTCCTAACTATCACAGAATACATCATCTGGAGCACAGGGATGTCTCAGTTTTCCGAGCTAAGAGAGTTGGTGATCCAGATGACATTGACCAGACAGATACCTCCCTGCAGGACTTTACTGATATAATGAAGGGTCTCATACCTTTCTGGGCAACATTTGTTGCCTTGCAAGAGTAGTTGAGGGAGTCATTAATACTACTGCGGGTACACTGACCAACATTACAGTTGAGCTCCAGGCTACGAGACTTGTCTGGCTTCAGAATAGAATGGTTTTAGATGTTATTTTAGCAGATAGGGGTGAAGCCTGTCATGTCATAGGCAGTAGTTGTTGTGTATACATACCAGATAGCACCCCAACTGAATATTACGCCATACCGAAACTGCACAAACTTGCCTCAGAAATACATGAGGACAATGGTTCATGGTCTCTCACAAGATGGCTCTGGGGTCTGTTAATGTCCTGGGGTTGGAAGATTCTGCTTGTCTTGATAGGTATTGCAGGTATAATATTTACCTGTTGCCTGTGCATTCACTGTCTCCCCATGTGTTGCACTTACTGTGTTACTAAGCATACACCAACTCCTAGACTTTCTGGTCACAATAATAAAGCCTCCAACATGATGTTGCAAGACGTTCAGTCAATTATGCTTATTGATGATGGCCTGTTTGATTAATTAAATGCTTGCCTTGTTACTACCTAGCTCTGATTGATAGATGATTATATACTGTCCCCTCCCCACTAGAATTGTAAAGACCCTGCCGGATAGCAATAAAGGAGTTAGCCACACATGCTAAAAGAAGGGTCTGTTAGAATTAAAATTCCCCGTTCTCATACCACATTCAGCATGTTGTATTAGGTTAGCAATGTGTGACTAAAGCACGTGTAATTGTGGTCACATTATGCAACCTGCTGAGTTACCCCGGTAGTATGCAAGCTTTTGTTAGCCAGTGTGACTGCATTTTGCATTTCGTAATCCTTGTTAGACTGTCCCTGCTCAGCCCGTCTTAGGCCTTAGAATTCAATATAGTCTGCCTCAGCAGAATACTGTTTTTCGTTATATTTCCTGACTATGTCCAAGGCTGCAGCTCGACTTGCAATAAGACAATTATTCTGGTTTGCATTCCATTATATACATGTAGTTCTGCTCCCACATTAGGGATGCTGAGACTCGGCACAGTGGCCTTGGGCTACTGAAAGCATGCCCGTCTGGCAGGTGTTGGCTCATCTCTCTGTACCTCTTTTGTTCATGTCTGGCTCAGAACGGTACTTTTCCACCAGAGGCGTGGCTGAAGCCTTCTGAAGGATTTATCTTCTATTAGCGAATGTTGGGGAGTCAGTCCTCTCAACAACATCTTATGGTGATGGTCTAACTGGGCTCCTCTGCAGAGAATAACAATAAATGCGTATGTTTTCATTCTCTACTGTCTGACAGACTCTTCATTTAGGAAGGCATAGCAGGTGGTCATAAGTACCCGCGTGGCCCTAGAGGACCCCGTCCTTCAAGGCTACCCAAAAAAACTGCTAAAGCAAGCGATGCATAGAGTTTGGTTCACACCAAGAGAATGTCTTCTATCTGAGAAAATTAAGGAACCAATAGAAAAATTGGTGTGTGTCCACTTTTGGGCCACACACAAACAAATTCCATCAAATAATTCTAAAAAACTGGCACCAGTTACAGAACCTGGGATATCCCTTTGAACTGCCGGTATGTGCCATTAAGAAGGATACAAGCATTGGACAGCAACTGGTGAGGGCTGACTGTACATCAGCGACTAAAAAGAAGGACCTTCGCTCTCAGTGCAACCTTAAACCAATTGAAGGCCATCACAAGTGTGGCAATTGTGTATCTTGTGAATCCACCATTGAAGGATCAACATTTGAATGTAACATTAAATGGGTTCACAAGTCCTTCTCAAATTGCAAAACGAAATACGATGTTTATGCAATCTCTTGCCCTTGTGGCAAAATCTATATTGGAAAAACCAACCAAGAGGTTAGGCTACAAATTGTTCAGCATTGTTTCTGAATTAGAACCAAGGTGGTGAATACTCCGATGGTCAGTCACTTCATACTGCCCAATCATAGTGAAAAAGATATAAGTTGGACCGTACTGTTGTGAAACTGACGCCGAGAAGTGGAGATGTTGAAACGACATTACTGCAAAAGGAAACCTACCTAATATTAAAGTTTAATAGTGCCATATCAGGCCTAAATGAAATATCTGAAATATCGAGAACATGACCTTAAATAATCACCAATAATAAAAACATAATCCATTCTATTCAAAATTATGACAGGACACGTTCAACTGGGTGTACTACCGATCCCAGAATCCATTAGGAGAATGTTCGGGACTAATGATGAGCCATGTCCTGGCAAACCGGAAGTCTCATGCCGGTGATTAGCCATCTGACATCCAGGCGAGAACAGCTGAGCAGACAGATCTCCGCGCTGCATGCAGAAGGTGCTTGGATTAAATTAATGGTTGCACGAATGTCTTCAATAGTAAATCGGAACTCCTGCAACACTGCCTCTTTGTCAAAATCTAATAAATCCCAGGGCATTAACTCTTAAATAACTACCACATGCATTTGTCGTTTCAGGAAAACTGCCAGGCTCATTCAAGTTTGAACGTTCCTTGCGTCCTCATTAAAATATTAGCCTCGTATGTGACAAGAAAAACTCTCCCTCCCTTTCTATTAGTACTGGGCAGACAGAACCCTGCGCTGCACGCAGAAGTTGCATGGATTAAAGGAACGGATGCACAAATTATTCAAAAGTAAGTCAGAACACCTGCAGCACTGCCTTTTTGTGAAAATCACAATCTAATAAATTGCAGGGCAGGAACTCTTAAATAACTATACCACACGTTTGTCGTTTCAGGAATACTGACATGCATCTTCAAGTTTGAATGTTCCTTGCATCTCCATTACAAGATTAACCTCGCATGTGACACGAACAACTCTCCCTTTGTATTAGTCCTGGAAATTCACAGTCGGTTGTACAACCAAAATGGTCCTTTAAGTAAGTTAAACAGCTGTCTAATGCTGTTTTTAACAGTTTCCTCTACAAAAGATTTGTTTTTAACTCTGCATACTCATTCATGTTTCAGGCCATCTGGTCAGCAACAAGAGTGACTCAGGTTTAACACATCAACGGAGAATCCACTAGTAAATCCAGCTAACAGGTACTGACCCCTTTTTCTAAGAGCCTAATGAAATAGTCAGACAAGAAGGGCAGATCTAAGATATGAATTTTCCTTTCTTTTCTCTTTATTGATTTTCTAGAGCCTTTCCAGCCTTAGCCCTGAGGAGAATCCCTTTTAATTAAGTGGGATTTGAAACGCGTCAGCACACTTTACCACCAGGGGAATCGTTTCTCTTACAAATAAGATTAACAACGATGGGGAATATTGTGCCTCAAGTGTATAAACCCTTTGTTGTCCTCAATGTTTTGTCTCCGATGGTTTGTAACCCCAGCATGTTTCACTAACATTGTGATGAAATTAAATGTGGGTTACCTTGTTGATTCTGGACTGGATAACACTTGTATTTAATTTTTCTTTGAAAATGTTTTTAATTTTCTTTGTTAGTCTGTTTTGATTTTATGTAATTTTGAAGTGTAACTCAAATCTGTCTTGTGAAGTCAAAAAATTAGTCTTTATAAAATCCACCTAAATATTTAAATGATGTAGACCAAGACATTCATAGATTTTGGTCTGAGTCTGTTAAAATATTTGACAGCCTCGCAAACGGTCAGCTAGATATTGTGTGTTTGCAGTATTTACTGGCCCAATCTAGCTAAGTCTAATGGGCCAACCCCTCTTTATAGCCAACTTTTAGAACGTTGGCATTTTCTTGTCCCAACCATTTGTGCCTTTTGCAATTGTCCTGGCTCACATTACATGCTGTTGAGGTTTTTATATTGCTTCCAGACAGTAATGCAAAGGGGATTCAGATGCGGACTGGATGGGCAATTCTGGCAAGATGGTTCAGGAGGGGTCGTACCCAGTCCCACTTGCACTTCAAAGGGCATTGCCTCCTCCACCAACAAAGGAACCTAGCACTAGTCCTGCCCTACCTTTTGTCAACCCAGACAGTCTGGAGTCTTGATAGGGGAAGAACTTTCCAGAACCAGATCCGGGAGTAGGACAGGGAGTCCCCCCCCAAACAAAGTCTGGCTCCAGGTATAAATATTGACCTTCCAGAACCAGTACACTCCTGTACCCGTTAAAGTTACATAAGAACGACTCCAAAGCTGCCAGGGGACTGTCCTGCTGCTTGAAGAACTGCCTTGCTGTTTGAGAAGGAAGACTGGAATTGCTTGCCTATATTCAAAGGCTACCCAGAGTGACTCCAAGAGTCAGTTGGCTGACCTCCTGTATGAGTTACAGGGACACAACAAGCTTCAGAGGCATCCCTGCAAACTACAACATGCAACACAACTTACATGGCCCTGCAACTGGACCTGCCTGTGTTGGCATCTGATGGAGTTAATCCTGATTCCCAAGAGGTGCCTCTCTAGGTCTTGGTCCCTTAGCTGGCATCGGAATGTACTCCTCCTAACAGAATAGGTGAAAATTATTTAGTTTAGGCTCCTTGCGACCAAGACTCTGCCACCTGTGCTTTTTGCGGCCAGTGCCCACCAGCAAAGATTGGCAATGCAAGACTTGCACTTTGTGCTAAAACAACAACCCGTGACGACCACCACAGTGTAGCTACAGCAATGATCATCCATGACTTTTGACTTCTCTAGGCGCTATCGTGATGACTGTCTAAACATCGTAACTACTCTTTGTGCTACAGAGATGACCATCTGAGAAGCTCAGTCTCCTCCTTGCATCCTCCTCCAAAACAAACAGCACTCTTTACACCGTATTTAGAAGATAACTTTTTCAGCAGGAATAACTAGGTCCCTGTACTCGACCCACACTCCACTGCCGATGGGCCTGAACTTGTAATTTTCCACCTGGTATAGCTCGACCAAATGCCTGAAAGTAACACCTTATGCTTTTTAGCTGCTATTTTCAATGTAAACATTTTATATTTAATCACTGTTTCCACTGGTTGGATTTTTATTGTTCTGGTATTATGTTATTTATTAACATTTACTCCATTTCCCTACATTGGTTTGGGATTTGTTTTGTGTTGTGTATTCACTGTGTTATTGTTTGTGTGCTGTAGACATTTTACACATTGCCGTAAAGTTAAGCCTGACTTTCTTTTTGCAAAGCAACCAGGAGGTTAAGCACAGGTTAATTTATTGACTTTTGTGGTTCACCTTGGCAAGAATTGTGGTTGTTGCCTGAGTGGTGCTTCCACACCCCATCTCAACCAATAACCCAAGTTCTTGCAGTACCCATGAGAAGGTTGCCATGCTCATGGGAAATGTAGTTTTGATGAGTCTAGATTATTCATTGGCTGCTCAATTTAATTGCCGTAAAGATTGAAAAGCCTCTGTGTCCTTAACAGAATCAAAACATAAATCACTTTCTGATGAGATCTGTTAACTAATTCAGCACTGGAACACATGAAAACCTTCTTTCCTCTGTTAAATTTGCTAAGGTGATGATGAAAAATGTGAGACTGTCCCAGAAAATCTGGGACACCTGCTGTTAGAACTGGCTATTTCTGGTAGGCTAAGGCTGACGCCAAAGCCAGGCAGAAACCACCATTCTAGTCAGGGCAAGGGAGTCACACGCCAAGATAACCCCTGCTCAGCCCCTTGGTAGCTTGGCACGAGCAGTAAGGCTAAACTCGGAGGCAATGTGTAAAGCATTTGCGCCAGCGCACAACAGCAACAACATCCTAGGCACACCACAAAAGGGACTCCACACAAGGTTATATAAAAATAACTTCTGTATTGTCAAAACCACATCAGATAGAAATCACACATGTACATTGTGCCAACTGGCACGGGCAATATTCACAAGGGATTATGTACAGGACAGGGCCACATGGGCCACTGTCAGAATCAACACTTTTAGAAATAGAATAAGTATAGCACAAAATAACAGTTATAAATCACATCCAGTAACTACTGGGAACAGGTAAGTACCACCTACGCAACCCTAAACACCTTAGGAGAATGTCACGCAGGGAACCAGGACCTCACTAGGACCACCTGTATTAGAAAGAACAACCACCTAAGAATAAAATACATTTAGGGGTATAAACAAGAACACATTACCCATGATGCCTGAAACACATTCAGAGGAGTAGTAAAGGAAAACACATGATGCCTAAAAACATTCAGAGGTGTAAGACAAGGGAAACACATGATGCATAAACCTACACATTCAGCGGTGTTCAGAACAAAGCACATGATGCAATAAAATACATTCAGAGGTACAGCGCAAGAAGACACATGATGCCTAAAACATTCAGAGGTGCAGCGCAGGGAAAGAAAGACACATGATGCATAAAAACATTCAGAGGTGTAAAATCAAGGAAGACACATGATGCATTAAAAACATTCAGAGGTGCCCCAACCCAACTCAATAGCGCAAAAACACACAGTAGACAATTACCATCCTAAACATAGCAGGTAACCACATTGCGCAAAACGTATATACCAGCCCCATCCAATAAAGGGCCTACAGAGCCCTGTGTCCAGAATGTCAGGGCGCGCTGCCATGCAGGGCCAGTCATGGGTGCGCCAACGGCGCAAAACCTAAACGTTGCAGGTGCCCACTACTTGCTGGGCACCTGGGAACCACACAAGACCTAAACGGTGCAGCTGCCCACTAATTGCTGGGTAGCTGTGAATCAACAAAAACTGCACCAGGGGCTGTCACTAGCCCCTAGAATAAGTCTGTGCCAACTGCTGAGCCACACAGGCTCTGAAGACACTCGTGTCCACAAACGTTGAAGCCACACAGGCTCTTAAACAAATATGGCCCATGGGGCCCTCGAGGCTCTGAACAGATCCCTCGCAGGCAGGAGGGGGCGGGCACCGGCAATGTGCCCCGACGCCCCCTCTAACTAATATGGCCCTCGGGCCTCGCTGGGTTCGTAAATGAAATATGCCCCCTAGAGCCTCCGTGGCTCTAAACACAAAGTGGCCCGAGCCTCGCTGGGCTCGTAAATGAAATATGCCCCCTAGAGCCTCCGTGGCTCTAAACACAAAATGGCCCTCGAGCCTCGCTGGGCTCTTTACCACCAAGAATGCCCGGCACGTTGGAGTCCCCGCTCGGGACTCAGAAACAGCCTCCACAGGCTCTGCACACCGGAGGGGAGGGGCGGGCACCGGCAATGTGCCCCGCAGCCCCCCCCCTCCTTCGGCTTACACTCACCGGCTCTCTGGGCAGCGCGGGGCTCCTCTTTGGTCCCGGAGCCCCGCCGGTACCTCCAGCCGCCTCTTCTCTGGGTGCGGGGCTCTCCCAGACTCACCGGAGCCCCGCGCCATCTCTGCCGCACTTCTCCTTCTCTCCTCGCCTCGCGGCTGCCATCCCTCGGCACCCGGGCTGCGGGGGCGGGACTTCCGGCCGGTCGCGCTAGGATTGGCCGGCCGGCCAACCACTTCCGGGTCGCTGCGGGCAGTGCAGCGGCCCCGCTTAGGCAGGCAGGCGGGGAATCACTTCACCGAGGGGTGGGCTCCCTCGATAATAAATATAAAAATAAAAGCGCTATTAAGCACGTGGGGCAAAGTACAGCGCTCCTAGCGCTGTAAGCACAAATAAAGTGCTCTCAAGCGCTTGGGGGCAATAAAGCGCTCCAAAGCGCTAGAAATATAGGCAGAGCGCTCCCAGGCGCTCAGGGGGAAGCACAGCGCTTCCAGGTGCTAGAAATACAAATCCAGCGCTCTCTGCAGGAAAATGCAGCTTCTCCATGCTGCAAAGGTCCCAGAGATTCCCAGGGGGCAAAGCAAAGTTCCCCCCATCAGCCCAGGCAAGGCAGAGGGGTCCCCCAGGAGTCCTCCAGGCATACAGGGGCTGGGCAGGACCCATGGATTCCCCTGGGCCCAAGCAGCAGCACGCACCTGGCAGATTCAAGTCCAAAAACAAGAACATTTTGGAAGGGGACACAGCCCCTTCTTATACACAGAAAAGTCTTTGAAGTCTTTTTGCAGGCAGTGTGAGAACCAGCTAGAACTGGTTATAGGGAAGTCCTTTCAGTATCAGGGACAGAGGTGACAGTCGCCCAGCGGGGAGGTGGAGCCAGCATTGTGGCAGGCAGGCACAGCCTCATTCACTATCAGGTGCTATCTCCTCCCACTTCCTTGGCAGCAGATGCTGCCTTTCATCCACGGGCTGACTCAGACAACCTCCTGGGGGCTCTGCAGCCCCTGTCACCCAACCAGACCGTCAATCCACAAGCAGGCCCAGGCACTCCTGGGCCAGGCTCACCAGCCAATCACACGCCAGGCACAAATTACACAAATATGCCAACTTCTCAAAGTGGCACTTCTAGACTAGACACAACCATGCCGCATACACCATTACGCAGCATTCAATCTCACGAGTTCGCACATATCAAACTCGACCCTGCACTCCCCACACATCAGGAACTACCATGGGCATACATATTCCCCATTCATTCCTATGGGAGGGCAGGTCACTCACCACACATACACAGAGAGCACACACACTTTACACTGTACCACAGTGAAAAAGTGCGCAGAGGCCTAAAATCACCAACACCAGGTCACAGAAACAGGCTAGGAAAAAGCAAAAAGTCTCGGGGTGAACCTGCCACAAGGGCCAGGTCCAACACCTGCTCAGCCTAACCTGTTCTTATCCTCCCTTTCCACACTCTTACTCACCATTCTTGTGAGATGTTCTCCATTCTCTAGTCAGCCAATCATTCCTGACTCACCTTCCTCAACACGATATCACCTGTTGTGGCTTTTGAATTTGTACACACCCACTGGTATCCATCTAACCTACTTTAAAACTGTCTTAATCACCGCCTAATTAATAAGGCTTTTTCACACCTACCCATACACCCCCATCTCTATCCCCAGCTCTCTTCTCCTCCAAACTGTCATGGTCGCTAGTCTCTAACAGAATCACAAACTATGTCAACATAAAAATCTATGGACTTCATCACCAAAACCTATAACATTCACTTTTGAAACTTAACAGCCGCCACCCATCAAAGTCTTTGGGACTGCACATCATCTTTCTGGACCTTTCAATTGTCATCCAATAAACCAATCTTGAGTAGTTTAGAAATCAAATAAATTGCATTGTGTTTTCTTTCCTATTATCACCAATGCAACTCTATGAGCAAAAATCAACTATTGTAACACCTTACATGCAGGTATTTAAAAATAGTGCATTCAATATTTTCAAGAAGCTATTCAAAACTCAACTCAGAAGGGTCCCCAATTCTAAGCTAGCGCTGTGATTTCTTGCACATCTTCATTTTTTACCGATACTACTTTTCTACCCAGCCAAATGATCCTGTTGGGTGCCCCGTTGCTCAAATAGTTGATGTTCATGATTCTGCACATGTGTATTCAAGGGGTTTGTTATTGGTCCATGTCTGATTTTTAATCTAGAAGTAGTAAATGACAACAGGAGTATAACCCATCAACCATGTTGAGATCTGGGTACGTAAGAGAAAACTAGTGACAATGTCTCAACCTGATTCAATAAAAAAGGCAAATACGTATGTACATGGCATTACCTAAAGGAAAAAAGGAGACTCCTGGTAGTTTGTTTAAATGTGCTCATGGTATCATATATTTGAAAACGCAGTTCATACAAAACAGTTATATCCACACTGGGAGCATAAAATTCAAAGGCAACCCTAAGAGACTTGGTGCACGTTGTGCTTGTGACATAAAGGTGACCGCGCATGTGACAAGTGAGAAAAACAGCGAGAGGTGCAGGGTGACAAAGTGATAAAGGATATATGTACAAAACAATTGGTTCAACATGAAAGGTTATTTACAGTGTTTCATCATGGTTTAAAACAATTTTGTGAACCAATATTGAATATGCGCTGTGAGTTGCGCTGGTAAATTGGTCGACGGCATTTTGATCCTATTTATTCAGGATCATCTTCAGGACTGGGTTGCCAATTTAAAGGTCCTGTAAGGGGGAGGAAAATGAGAGATGAGGGAGTGTCCTGGGGGGGTGCAATGACTGATGAGAACGTGAGGTAGGAGGGATTCTGCCTACCTGAGGGTCGAGAGGCACAGTGGACAAATTGGTTCAGAGGTCGGTTAAGGAATGATAGGGTCCTTGGGCATGGCGCGGCTTTGAGGAGCGAGTGCGTGTAGCCTAGAAAGGGGTACTAGTGTCCTGGGGAAGAGGAAACCAGGATTAACTCACAGACATGAAGGTAGTTGCAAGCAATTGCGTAGGTGAGACAGTTAACTCACCCAATGGCCTCCCAGTCTGGTACTGAAGAAGGCGAGAAGAAGAGTCAGGTCCCCAATCCACAGCGCCGGTCACAAAGAATAAGAAACCTGGGGGTGCATAAAGGGCCTGTAAGTAAATAGGGAGTACAGGGCTGGAAGAGGGGGCGTCAAGTTCAGCAGAGGCCTTGGTCCATAGGGGCTCACCGTGATTCGAATTGGTTGGCGTAGTGGAGTATATCCAGGTGTAAGATGTGGTGCGAGTAGCTCCAGAACGCCACGTACGTGTGTGGTTTTCACTGGTGTCTCGAGTGGCTGGGATTAACGACCTGGTTAAATGAATGATGCATTTACTGAAACCGAGCGTCAGCATGTCATGTGACCACAGCCTGGCCAAGCGTTGTTAAGGGTGAGAGGGATGTCGTCAAGGACGCTCAGCTCTAATGAGCTGCGTGTAGGAAAGACGTGCCGGGGAGGGAAAGGGAAGAGCTACTGCGAGCGCAATGTATACTGGTTTGTGGGTGCTGATAATTTTGAGTTATACATTGAAGTGCAGCAGAGAGAACCAATTTAATAAATAATAAATGCATTATCAGTCGGCATGACAAAATAACATTATATTCGAATCGATTACCAGACTGAAACATTGGTGTGAATACTACACCGAGTCATGAAAAATTGAAAGCAGTACAATATACAATTTCAACAATGTTTGACTGAGAAGTAGTACTCAGAGGAGCTGTGCACGGGAGGGAGAGGCTGCTTGGCAGAGCGATGTATCCTAGTCTATGGATATGGATGTAAAGCAGTTAATCTGGTTATGTGTAATGAGGTGGCATAAAACCAATGACATCAAATTATTTAAGCGTCTCTGATATCAAAGACCAAGCCCCTGCATTGTCGTGGGATCGGAATAAACTAAATGCAATACACTATACAGTTTTGACAAAAGGGATGCTGTGATTAGATGGGCATAGTCAATTGGGCCACAAGGATACAGAAGATATTCCAGGGGATTTGTAGTGGTGACTATGGACCAGGATAGTTTTAATAGTTAAGAGGATAACGTCTGGGAGTGTAAGGAGCTGTCTACTCTTGTTAGGACATTGTGCACAGGTAGAACAAGGTATGGTGACGACTAGGTAAATGCAAGGGCACTTGTGGATGGTCTATCTAAACGGTCACATTAGTACAGTACTTTTCCATTCATCAATGGTGTTCAGACCTTGGTTCACTGAATTATAGGATATGATGATCCTGAATAAATCGGATCAAAGCGCCGTCGACCAATTTACCAGCGCAACTCACGGCACATATTCAACATTGCTTCACAAAATTGCTTTAAACCATGAGCAAACACTGTAAATAACCTTTCATGTTGAACCAATTGTTTTGTACATATATCTTTTATCACTTTGTCACCATGCACTTCTCGCTTTTTCTCTCATTTGTCACTTGCGCTGTCACCTTCATGTCATGAGCACAACGTGCACCAAGTCTCTTAGGGTAGACTTTGCATTTTATGCTCACAGTGCTGATATAACTGTTTTGTATGAACTGCATTTTCAAATATATGATGCCATGAGCACATTTAAAGAAACTACCACGAGTCTCCCTTTTCCTTCAGGTAATGTTGTGTACATACATGTGTATTTGCCTTTTTTATTGAATCCAGTTGAGACATTGTTGCTAGTTTTCTCCTGCATTGTATCTAGAGCACATCTCTTAAAAGCATTCATCTTCTGCCTAAAGCCATAACACAGGGATACACTGCGACAACTACATTGACATTTTTACCTTTTTTGCTTCAATTGATACTTCCACATTCTATAGCAGCATAGTCCTCCTACACCTCCTTTTCTGGTCTGTTCCCACTCGGTCCAACCACTCAAGAATGTTCCCTACTTTATTGACCCTCCTTGTATAACCTTGCATGATCAAATCAAATTGTACCTAATCCAGTGGAGTGCTCTCTACTAATTTCTCATTTTAAGACTGACTTTTGTCTAGTGGCTAACCCTTTCCCACTTTACTCACACCGTGTCTGCGTAAACCCTTAGCCAGCCTTTCTTCTTCCTTATCCAACACCGTCCCAGCACTCTAACACCATACTGTACACATGCAGATTTTGATTACTGTCTTAGTAAGCACTCCTCTGCTGCAATGCCCTTCTGCTTACCTGAGCTGAATACCTTAATAACAGTGCTAAAAGGGCAGCTGTGCATATTGTCATTTATCTCCACACAGGGAGATCTCCAGAGTACACATTACAAAGGGCCCATTTGCTGATCAGCTGTAGAGCTATTTATAGTCTAATTAAGCAGTGAAAGCCCATACGAAAATAAACAAAGATACAGGCATCATCAATAAACGAAACAACATAAGGCCGGGGTAACTGGATCTCTTTACCTAAAGCACTGTAGAATTCACTGTACTTCACCTTGGGAGGCAGTTTAATGTGTGCTGCTACTGGTGTGGCATTTATTGTGCTACAGATAAGACTATAATCGAATTAGCAAAGTGCTTTAAGCTAAATATGTATAAACACATTACAAAGAGTGAAATTATTTATTTTTCTTCGTAAACTATTTTCTGTTTCTACCTTTCACATTTTACAGTTTGCAGACATTCCTTTAATTTTAGCTCTAGCCAGGTGTGATGACAGTAACATCCCAAATAATACTTTTACTAAACTGCTTGATCTTAGTTGTTTCTGTTTTCAATGAACAAATTCTTTAACGCCTGTTGATCACATTCATATCCTGAAAGTTAGATTTTCATTTAACAACTCTGTGCAGTCTGGAACTCGGCATCTGAGTTCATGTGGGTTTGAACTAGCACATCTGGAAACATATTTTTTGTCAATCGTCTATAGTGCAAAACTAGGAGCACTTTACGTGAGCACCAAAAACTGTGAGCTTTTTTAGGTCTCACCTAAAATAGTGCATACACTGTTGATTGCAATATCTTTTGTTTTCATGGGCACGGAGTACACCCAGTACTTACCAGTGGTTTACTTCATCTTCACTCTCATTTACTTGCTGTCAGCTGCCTTAGATTTTCTTCCTCTTTGTGCATTTGTCACTCCACTGGAGCATGGATGCATTACTTGTGTCATTCCACCTATACTTTTTTTAGGTACCCCTTTTTCCTTTAGGTTTAAGCACTCTACCAGAGTGTATATTTTTTAGCTGGCTCCCTTGTGTTGTCTTCCCCTTCCCACTGCCTGTGTTGTTGCTTGCCCCTCCTACTGTCTGTGTAGTTGTTTGCCCCCCCACACCCTCCTCGCTGTCTGTGTGGTTGTTTGCTCCCTGCAGCCCTCCTCCCACTGTCTGTGTTGTTGCTTGTCCCTGCTGCTGTAGTTTTTGTGTGCCTCCATCCACTGTCTATGTTGCTGCTTGCTGTCTCCCACCCTCTTCCCCATCTGTGTTGCTGGGTGCCCCTTCCACCATCTGTATGGTTGCTTGCTGTCCACTGTCTGTATAGTTGTTTCCCCCGTTGTCCGTGTTTTTGCTTGCCCCCACTTACTGTGTGCGTTGTCACTTGCTGGCACCCACTGTCCATGTTGTTTCTTGTCACCTTCCCACTGTCTGTGGTGTTGCTTGCCCCCTCACACTGTCCATGTTTTTACCTGGTTTCTCACACTGTCTGTATTGCCCCCACCTGCCATTACAAAAAAAGCACTGGCCATGTCATAGCACTTTTTTAACTATCATCATGCGCCTCCTTTCCTCTCATTGTCAATGCCTGGACTTCACACAACTACCATAACGACAAAAGAAACTCTAGACAATTCTGGTCACGTCAGAGCAATTTTTTTTCTCCCACACCATTTGTCTTGCATGCTCTCCCTCCAGCCGTGATGCTACCAACCAGCAATAAAAAAAACAAAAATATTTCTAAATGCAGTCAGCACTGGTGGCATCATATCACTTTGTGTTCAACTTTCAGCCTTGCTGAACCGCATCCACACTGCTGTGCAACCTGGCTAGAAATGTTGACAAAGCAAATACCTCTCATAGATTAGACCCATTAGCCTTGTCAATGCTTGTTTTTCTAGGCACAGAGACATTAAGGGATTTTCCAGAAACACAGGTTGTTGAGACAAGGCTCAGACCTGCTTTCCTAGTTCCAAGGTGGGCAGCTCTAGTTGCAAGGCCACATCTGTGGTTTATTAAAGAAAATCCCAAGTTGAAGTACTATGACTTCTGACACCACCTAATCGGGACACTTCTGGAACGGAGAAAATTCTACCAGGAAGAAGGAGTTCTGTGCTGCCAGGAGTGGCTGCCACGTTGCTGAATTGCTTTGCTGTGTTGGCCTGCTGCCTGCTGGTTATTGCCTGAGAATGAAAAGGACTGGACCTGCATCTCGAAGTCTACCGTAAATATCCTTCAGCGACAACCAGTTCATTCCTTATATCTGGTTCGGTTGATTCAGTTTTCACATCCGACCTCTATTTCCTACATGTGAGGATGTTGGATTGGCTATCAATCAATGCCAGGCATCGCTTAAAAAAATCCCACAGAGGCCTAAGGCGTGAAGATATTACAAATTTTTGTTTGGACCTTTCATATAGCATACATTTAATATTCTTTTTTAAGATTTTCAGGAACTGAAGAAATATACCATTTAGTAAATATACCTTCATGAACTAAAGAACTATATCAAGTTTGTCCACCTTTTGACCGAACTATTAGCTTTTGTTATCTATTTTCAGTATCATTTTAGACCATTTTTCCCCATCACGCCAGTTTTGAGTCGTTACAGGTCCCGCTATTAATTTGGTCATGATGATGTATTAGGTCTCGCCTGAGCCAGCGCATGCGCTGTCCTGGTGGGACATTTAGTGAGCGGGCTTTCAAAAGTCCGAGGTGACATAGAGTGTGCGGTTACGCGCACAATGACGTGCAGAGGCGCCATCTGGCTTTCCGCTCTCGTCATGGTGGCCGCACACTGCACACCACTCGCCAGCCTGTTTTCACTTTTCCCATCGGCAGTAGGTGCGCGCGTCCCGCCTGTGTTACTGTCTCATCAACGTGCGTATGTCTTCACTCATTCAGGAGCATTCAGTGATAGGCGTGGCATGAGATCACTTTTATCTGTGACGTGTAAGATGATGTCATGGATAATCTTTTTATTTCTATTTGAAACTCATTGTCCTTGAAGCACCGGAACCGTGCCAATAACAAAGATCTTTTCGACTGCTGCAGCTACAGTAGCCTGTCTTAGCGAGATGTCAGTAGCCCTTATTCGGATTAGGTTCTCTTACCTAACATGGCCGCCGGTTGTTCCAAATGTTAGTGTGTGACCTAGTGTTTTGAGACGCGTAGCCCGCCAGAGTCGCCTGCTGCTAGGGCCTGTTGGTATCATAGGACTGGTGTTGGAAGAAAGGACGAGTGGGCGACTCATCTTCCCTTTTTAATTGAAAAAATAAGATAACTTGAAATTCATCAGTGTAATCTGTTAGTAACTATTGGAGATACCACTGCAATGCAATTGTTTTTTATTTTGGGAACGTAATTTGTTGCTTTGTCTACTAATTCATCTCTTTGTAGAGAAAGCGTCAATATTTTTCAGCTTCTGGTATTCTTCGCTCTCTAAGGATAGCTTTTCAGACAGCTATAGAGGTTTGTGTTTTTTCCTCTAAAAAAATGGATACACTACATACCTTGAGATGCTTTCTGTCAGCGGGCTTCGTCCATTGGTCCGTTAACGACCAAAGCATGAGGCATGGTTCTGTCGACTTTACCCATTGGCTCAGACGTTAGTCATTTTAAATCCGTGTGTTTTTTTTATTATTATACTGTAAAAGTTGAACAGACTAATTTGTCTAAATAAAGTATTTTTTTAACTGAAAGACGCACAAGTATCAGTTTAAATTACAAGTGAGCTAATTCGCATACAACTGCCCGGGTGCCTAAATTGTGTCTGTTTACCAAGTTGTCTATGTTTCTCTCCCCGTCCTTTCATCTCCTTTACCCAGCTCTTCTACTTCCTTTCCTGTCCCCTTCCCTTCTTGTGACCTCCACCAGGTCTATTCCCTGCATGGGTGTCTGAGTGTATATGTGGGTCGGTGGGTGGGGTGTTTGATTCCCTGCAAGGATGTGTGAGTAGGTTTCAGTGAGTGTATGGGTTCATTAGTACTTGTGTGGGGGGGCTGTATAGGTTCATGAGTGCATCTGAGAGCGGCTGTATAGGTGTGTGAGTGTGTGTATTGTGTCGGTGAGTGAGTAGATGTTTCAGTGGTATATGTATGAGTAACTACATACGTGAAAGGCAGTATATGTGAGTGTTGAGGTATAAAAGTACTATGTGTGAGATTGACTGTGAGAGTGGCTGTATGGACAAGTATGTGCTTATGTGAATGATTGTATAAAAGAGTAACTATGTGTTAGTATCGGTAGGAATAAGTGAGGTGGTGTGTGTGTATAACTGTATATGATAGTATATATCAGTGGCTGTACAGATGAGTGATTGTGTGAATGAGTAACTGTATGGGTTAGTGAGTGGATGTGAGTGTAGACCTATGAATCAGTAAGTGGGTATGTACCAACTAGTATTGGTGTGTCTATGGTATTGAGATTGGTAGCCTGTATTTTATAGTGGGTGTATGAAAGGTTATATTAGGGTGTGACGAGGTGCATCCGAGAATAGGTGGATCATGTCATCAGTGATGTCATCAGTAATGTCATTTGAGAAGTCATCAGTGATGTCAACAGTGATGTCACTGACCATGTCATGAGTGATGTAATATGTGACATCATCAGCAGTCCATTGCAGGGGCGGCGAGTTATAGTTAGCTCAGCTGCCTATAACGGCTGAATTTCTCTGGTTTTGTACGAGTGAAATGTCAGCCTAACTCTAACGCCCCTTAAACCTCTGTTTTTCAGTGAAAAAATATATATACATATATATCCAAAACAAACAGGTTACCCCACATGGAAGAGCCTCAACAGGTAAGTTGAATTCCAGAAATTTTATTAACGAAGGCTGCACACAGGGAAAGGCAAGAACGTCATCTCAAATGCATTGCCAGTAGCGTTTCGAGTCCTCTTTGACCCTTAATCATTGGCGTTCACACGTGACAACAGGACTGGCATCTGCAACTGTATTATTTTCTGAAAGCGCCCCGGCCTAAATTTTTTATTAAAAACATCTCACAAATATGTATTGAATCAAAAAGACTTTAATTTATGTTAACAATGACAGAGTGAAATGTCAGCCTAACTCTAACACCCCTGAAACCTCTGTTTTTCAGTGAAAAAATATATATACATATATATCCAAAACAAACAGGTTACCCCACATGGAAGAGCCTCAACAGGTAAGTTGTATTCCAGAAATTTTATTAACGAAGGCTGCACACAGGGAAAGGCAAGAACGTCATCTCAAATGCATTGCCAGAAGCGTTTCGAGTCCTCTTTGACCCTTAATCATTGGCGTTCACACGTGACAACAGGACTGGCATCTGCAACTGTATTATTTTCTGAAAGCGCCCCGGCCTACATTTTTTATTAAAAACATCTCACAAATATGTATTGAATCAAAAAGACTTTAATTTATGTTAACTGTGACAGATTTGAAAGATGTCTTACTCCTTCATAAATGTGCATGTAAACCTGTCTGTTTTTTGGAGAAAAAAAAATCCTAGGCATACATTTTTGGAAAAAGGAGACAGATACGTGTACACACTGGTGACAGAGTAACACATATCCAAAACGTATTATAAATGTCCTTTGTTATGTCCAGATGATAAATCAATGATGAACAAAAATAGGATACTTAAAGGGACTTTAGCAGATGGAATGTTTTGTTACATATATGTTGGAGTATCCCTTATGGAAAACACAAAAGCCGGCGCAACGCATGACTCACTATGACATTTTAGGAATGTATCAATGTTTGATGTATTTCACATTGGAATTTTGAATTTGAATTTTTAATTGAGTCAAAAATTGTATATGAATCAGTGTATGAAACATTTACTATGAAATTGTACCAATCTTTGCCTAAAGTGAAAACCAGCATATTTTTTGAATACTTTCACAATAGTAAAACAAACTGGAGATAACTGAAGATTTGTTTAGCCAAATGTAATAATATTTGTGCTCTGTACTAAAGTGGATTGGAAATGTATCAAGCCCTATGTATTTACTTGTGCTGCACGAGTCATTTGTAAATCCCCCAAAAAGTTTATTCTTTTCTTCAACAGCATAAGTATATACATAGGGTGTTATACATTAATAAGCAACCTAACATTTTAACATTTGAAATATACTTAAGTTACTTGAAGTGTTACCATTGTGAAATGCCCAAAGAAACAGGCTTTCAGTTCATACAAATATTGGTACAATATTGCAGTAATTAGTGACACACATTGATTCACATGTTAAGGTTTATGAATGAGAATATTTCAGTGTTTTTGCCTTGTGCACTCACTGTACAAAGGTATTTTTCCTTATGCCATTTTTTTTTTACTGAAGTTCACTATTTTAAACAACAAATGCGACCCATTAAGAGGTGTTAAACAGTTCCTGGAGATGTTTGAAAATGGTGAAGAGAAAAGAGCAAAAATAATATAGGAGCAATAATGAGAACTTATAAAACAGTAACCAAATAGTTTCTAAAGATGTTCACTACATGCATGAGATAGTGATAAACCTAATCCAAAGTGTGAAAGTCTTGATGCAGGTGACATATGAAAATTTGGAAAATAGTTTGACAGAAAACTTCATGATCATTCCTATTTACACAGACACAAAAAACTGTTGTACATGTCTTTTCAGCATCTTCAAGAGTAGGTGAAGTGGAAATTGGCCACAAAGGCGGAGAAGCAGTTGGCCATTGTGTTTCAGGTGGCAAGCCTCGAATAGGATGGACACAGTGGTATAGAGGGTTAGGGAACTGGAACAGAGACCATCATCTCATCATCATGTTTGGCGGCCTCCACAGGTGACCAGTCTCTAGCGGTGGCCAACCCCACAGAAACTGTAGCAACCACATCCTTGTCCACCACCCAGAAACCCATCTCCACCTTCCCTCTTGCCCCCTCCAGTTGGCCAATCCAATCCCCTATAATGGGCTGGGGTCTCATTCGTCACATACATTTCACCCCTTGACACTGTCACCCCAGCTGTGCTGAGTGAGGAGGCTATTGACTTCTCACTGAGCATCTCTGTAGGCCAGACTGCACTCCTGAATTGGCATCCAGGCCCTTAGTAACCAAATGTAACAAATGGTAGCATATCTGGAAGCCAGTCATAGTTTAATGCCTGGTCTGCAGAGATTGTTTGCAAGCCAAGCCTCCTCACTGACTGCAGCCTTCCAGCCAGCTCAGCCTTCTGCCCCAACAAAGGTCCCTCCATCATCCCAATTCTAAAATATCACCCCTATTCCAAGCACATTCACTTCTTTGCTGACAGTCACTCCAACAGACTCAAGCAGCACAATCACACGCATGAACACAAACACATAAGGAAATACATATAACATACAAACACAATTGGGAGTACACCCACAACCACCACCACACCTACACCCACCACAACCACCATCACACCTACAACCACCACCATAACCACCACAATACCAACAACCCCCACCACAACCACCACAGCCACCACCACACCCACTACCATATCCTCCAGCATACTAACAAACACCACAGCCACACCAACCACCTCAAAAGGGCAGTCATCCATCACAAGAACACCTACATACAAAACAACACCACCAACTCCGTATGCACACACTCACCAGAATACAGATGCTAGCCAAACTACACACATCCAAATATACACAACATACACCAGACCCACATGCATCTGCATAGCATATATATACACACACCACACCCATACCAACGACCTCAACAGCACAGTCACACAAACCAGCATTCTCACACACATGTACACCTACACTAAAAACAACGACCATCAAACACAAATGCAAACACTCGCCCAAACACCAAGCACCTGCCAAACCACACTCATCCAAACATACACAACACACTACAAAACATACAATCATACCATAACCACATCAACCACCTCAACAGTTCACTCATCCAACCCAACACACTCCCACACAAGCACACCTACACTCAAAACAACACCCACCAAACACAAACTTACACACTCACCCGAACCCCAAACACCTGCCAAAAACACACATCCACACCTACACAACATACACCAGACCCACATGCACCTTCAAAACATACAGACGCATGCACATCACCAACTTCCTCTACATCACAAATCTAATCCTCTCCTACCCTCCTACCCGTACTCCTCCTCCTGATTTTACATTTTACCTGCCCCATACCCCTGTCAAACCTAAATGCACCCCTTCCAAGAAAATTGTTTGCGGTACCTGCTCCGTGCCTTCTAGATGCTCCTTCCTGAGGAGGTCACCCATTGGCAGTCTGTTTAGGGAGCAAGTTCTGTGCGACAATCCCACAGGCTTTTGCTGGTTATCGTGTTTTTCCTCCCATTATGATTTTCTTAAGAAGTATCTCATTTATTAATAAAAAAAAACTTAGGGGCATATTTACAGTGAAGTGATGGAGTGCGGCGTTCCTGGCTTAACGCCGCACTCCACCACTTTAGAAACTCAGGGCTGCACCATATTTACAAAAATATGGTGCCGCCCAGTGTTCCCCCCCTTCGCTGATGCTAAATTTAGCTGCCTAGGGCCAAAGCAGGCACCCTTGCATGACAGTGCAAGGGTGCCTGTGTTGAGGAGAAGATTGTTTAAGTACAATCTTAAAATGCGGTTAAGTTGCAAAACTGCATTTTTTTAAATTATTGTTTATGTGCAGGAATTTCCCCCTTCCTGCACATAAACAATCATCATCGGCAATTTGTTGTTTCTATGTATGCTGCACAAGCCAGAACACATGGAAACAGCAAAAATGAGGAGAAATAAAGCATTTCTGTTCGATTCTCCTGTTTAAGGCCAAAATTATACCCTGGGTATAATTTTGGAGCTGCCTCCTTTTTACTCTATCCTTGTAAATAGGGGGCAGCATCAAAATCAATGGGTGTTGCAGTGGAATGCTCACGCAACACCCATTGGCCTCCCCTTTCACGCTAAATAAAGCATGAAAGGGTGCCTTGTAAATAAGGTGAGGCCCCTATTGCCATCACAACCTCACTGTAAGTGAGGTTGTGGTGGTCATCGGGGCTTGTAAATATGGCCCTTAATTTGTACAAAATTTTTCTTGACATTATCATACATTTATGTAATTGATTATTAGTAATGTTATTTACATTTCAGACAGTAAAGACAAAAACTTTTTTAAATGTCAAATTTGTACAGTGCAAATATTAGTGAGAACATATATTTTTATGGACATAGAAATTGTGGTGCAAGCATTCATTGTGATAGTGGACACTTATACCATAAAATAAGACTTTCCAAAATATTTTTTTAAGTGTAAATACAGGTGTGTTTATTTTAACTAGCTTGAAGTGATTAAAATAAACACATATACATTCTACCTAAAAATATTTATAGTGAATTGAAATTTATTTATATCGAGTAAATGCACTAGACAAGGAGAAATAATATCTTAGCTGTTTGCAAGTTTAGGCCTAACATTGATTTTGCATTTATTGAAAAACAAATGTTTTGCCATGACTAGTGCAATTTCTACATTTTAATAGATTTAAAATATTGCAATAAGGTGTAATGCATATGTATATGATTTGATAGTTTACGGAATAAAAAAAATACAGATGTAGGGATACATTTCTATTTTTTCTTTAATGTCTATTTTCATTTAAATGTACCTTATCATGAATGCAGCTTGCACCAAATTTAACGTAAAAATATACAGGTGTATTTTTTTTACAATTCTTAAATGACAAGATTACATACATATGCTTTGCACAGTAGTAAAACATTGCTTCTACGAGAGATTAGAACATGCACAAGTCCATGGCTATTGTGAACAGATAATTCAAATGAAAACAAGAAAAAAATGGCTTACCTTCGATTACTGCAATAACAGAGTTTATTCGCTTTGCTGTCAAGTAGCAGCAGCAAAGGGAAGACTTGGGCGATCAGGTTCATGCCAAAATCTAAAGTAGGAAAGGTGAGTTTCTCCCTTATATCCCTTCGAAACCACCAACTCAGTTGTGGAGGTTTCCCTTCCAGACTTACCTCAGCGGGAAGGCACTTCGTGATTGGCTCGGTGTAAATCTAGGCTGGACTCCCTCAGACAGTTGCTCTTGCCAATGGCGCCGGCGATGCGGGTGGGAAAATCTGGTGGAGACAGAGGTAGTCGGCAGAGTGGGCTGGAGGTGAATCTGACAGAGAAACAAATGATGGTGGGACCATGTCTGTCAAGATCTAAATTTGGCCCTATGTCTGGTTATAATGGCAAGTATGCCACGGGATATAGTTATGCCATAGTGCTGTGGTTCCCAAACTGTGCGCCGCGGCGCCCTGGTGCGCCGTTATCAGGAGCCAGGGGTGCCGCGCACGATGTGGGAAAGGAAGTGTGAAAGTCGCACTAAGAATGTGCCACTTTCGCCCCCCCGTCTCCGTGATGAATAGGTTGCTCTGCCCCTAGTCTCTGCCTTTCTGAAGCAGAGCATCACGGCGGCGGGGGGTGCACAAACAGTGCACACAGGACTCAGCTACAGACATAGCTGTGAGGCCCGCCTGCCAATGAAGATCCAGGCACTTCTTACTCAAAGGCAAAAGATGATGCCCATAATCCCGCATTTTGGCGCCTGGCAGTTCTAACCATTAAAAAGACAATCAATTCTTTCAGCTGCTGATGAGCTGTGAAAGAGATGCTGGTCAGTGGCAGAAAGGAAGGAGTTGCAGCACAGGAGGGGGTCATGCTCCGTGTGGAGTCATGAGCACCTTCGGTTATTTAGATGCAAATAGCATTGAAAGAGTAAATGGAACAAATTTTTTCATTTTTTTCCCCCTCAATTTTTATATAGAGCAAACCCAACCCAAACATATTGGAGTGCTTTACATGAGCACCAATGACATTTCATAAGGACATGTTCCTTTTTTAGATACGGAGAGATTACGTGATTTGCCCAGGATCACAGGATGTTGAGCCAAAACCAGAATCAAACCTGATTCCTCAGTTCCAAAGTGGGTAGCTCTGACCTCAAGCTCCATCTTCTCCCCTCCTCTACCCATGCTCAGGACTTGTTCATGGAGAACACTCTTAAGATCTATGTCATACAACTGTGGTTCCCAAAGTGTGTGCCGCGGCACCCTGGTGCGCCGTGAAGGGAAGCCAGAGACGCCTCGCCGCTGTGCAGGATGTGTGTCTGAAAAAAATATATAATTATCCTCAAAATGTAGTGAAACTGCGAGCTGCCAAATTTGGAGCTGGGGAACCGGGTTCGACCCTCGACGTCAGCTCAGAATCCTGTGTCATTCTGGGCAAATCACTTAATCTCCCAGCGCCTACAAAAACAGAATACATGAATGTATCCTTGTGTAACGTGACTGGTGCTCTTCGGGTCGAGTTTGCGCTATATAAATCTGCAGCAAAAAAAAAAATCACGCAGACCAAAACACAGAAAAAGGGTAACATTTTTCAACTGTCAAATGACAGTCACGAACGTTTCTATTATGACGGCTTTTTCAAATTCATGTGCAACGTTGTACCAAGTCCATAATCAGGCAGAAAAATCACATTATTGATGACATATATTTTGGATTCTTTAAATGGTGGAATAATTTAATGATTGGGAGAGAGAGAGGGTGTTCGTGCGCTGCTTAATAAACCTGTGGCGGTATCCCAGTGTTCTCTCTGGGAGCACAGATACGCATAAAATTACTGTCTTTAACCTCCATTGGGTGGGTGGGTGCAGGATCAGGGTCCTGGTGGAGAGCATTGGGTGGGTGGGTGCAGGGTCAGGGGCCTGGTGGAGAGCGTTGGGTGGGTGGGTGCAAGGTCAGGTCCTTGTGGAGAGCATTGGGTGGGTGAGTCAGGGGCCTGGTGCAGAGCATTGGGTGGGTGGGTGCAGGGTGAGAGGCCTGGTCAGGAGCGTTGGGTGGGTGGGTGCAGGGTCAGGGATCTGGTGGAGAGTGTTGAGTGGGTGGGTGCGGGGTCAGGGGCCTGGTGGAGAGCGTTGGGCGGGTGGGTGCAGGGTGGGGGGCCTGGCGGAGAGCGTAGGGTAGGTGCAGGGTCAGGGGCCTGGTGGAGAGCGTTGGGTGGGTGGGTGTGGGGTCAGGGGCCTGGTGGAGAGCGTTAGGTGGGTGGGTGCAGGGTGGGGGGCCTGGTGGAGAGTGTTGGGTGGCTGCAGGGTCAGGGGCCTGGTGGAGAGCGTTGGGTGGGTGGGTGCGGGGTCAGGGGCCTGGTGGAGAGCGTTGGGTGGGTGGGTGCAGGGTGGGGGGCCTGGTAGAGAGCATTGGGTGGGTGCAGGTTCAGGGGCCTGGTGGAGAGCATTGGGTGCGTGCAGGGTGAGAGGTCTGGTGTAGAGCGTTGGGTGGGTGCAGGGTCAGGGGTCTGGTGGAGAGCGTTGGGTGGGTGGGTGCAGGGTCAGGGGCCTGGTGGAGAGCGTTGGGTGGGTGGGTGCAGGGTGGGGGGCCTGGTGGAGAGCGTAGGGTGGGTGCAGGGTCAGGGGCCTGGTGGAGAGCGTTGGGTGGGTAAGTGCAGGGTGGGGGGCCTGGTGGAGAGCGTAGGGTGGGTGTAGGGTCAGGGGCCTGGTGGAGAGCATTGGGTGGGTGGGTGCGAGTCAGGGGTCTGGTGTAGAGCATTGGGTGGGTGGGTGCAGGGTGGGGGGCCTGGTGGAGAGCATTGGGTGGGTGCAGAGTCAGGGACCTGGTGGAGAGCGTTGGGTGGGTGGGTGCAGGGTCAGGGATCTGGTGGAGAGTGTTGAGTGGGTGGGTGCGGGGTCAGGGGCCTGGTGGAGAGCGTTGGGCGGGTGGGTGCAGGGTGGGGGGCCTGGCGGAGAGCGTAGGGTAGGTGCAGGGTCAGGGGCCTGGTGGACAGTGTTGGGTGGGTGGGTGTGGGGTCAGGGGCCTGGTGGAGAGCGTTAGGTGGGTGGGTGCAGGGTGGGGGGCCTGGTGGAGAGTGTTGGGTGGCTGCAGGGTCAGGGGCCTGGTGGAGAGCATTGGGTGGGTGGGTGCGGGGTCAGGGGCCTGGTGGAGAGCGTTGGGTGGGTGGGTGCAGGGTGGGGGGCCTGGTAGAGAGCATTGGGTGGGTGCAGGGTGAGAGGTCTGGTGTAGAGCGTTGGGTGGGTGCAGGGTCAGGGGTCTGGTGGAGAGCGTTGGGTGGGTGGGTGCAGGGTCAGGGGCCTGGTGGAGAGCGTTGGGTGGGTGGGTGCAGGGTGGGGGGCCTGGTGGAGAGCGTAGGGTGGGTGCAGGGTCAGGGGCCTGGTGGAGAGCGTTGGGTGGGTAAGTGCAGGGTGGGGGGCCTGGTGGAGAGCTTAGGGTGGTTGCAGGGTCAGGGGCCTGGTGCAGAGCAGTGGGTGGGTGGGTGCGAGTCAGGGGCCTGGTGTAGAGCATTGGGTGGGTGGGTGCAGGGTGGGGGGCCTGGTGGAGAGCATTGGGTGGGTGCAGGGTCAGGGACCTGGTGGAGAGCGTTGGGTGGGTGGGTGCGGGGTCAGGGGCCTGGTGGAAAGCGTTGGGCGGGTGGGTGCAGGGTGGGGGGCCTGGTGGAGAGCATTGGGTGGGTGCAGGGTGAGAGGTCTGGTGGAGAGCGTTGGGTGGGTGGGTGCAGGGCGGGGGCCTGGTGGAGAGTGTTGGGTGGGTGGGTGTGGGGTCAGGGGCCTGGTGGAGAGCGTTGGGTGGGTGGGTGCAGGGTGGGGGGCCTGGTGGAGAGCGTTGGGTGGGTGCAGGTTCAGGGGCCTGGTGGAGAGCATTGGGTGCGTGCAGGGTGAGAGGCCTGGTGGAGAGCGTTGGGTGGGCGCCTTATGCCCTGATCCAGCCGCACTCTGCCAGCTTCTGTCTTTGCCTCACTCCTTGTTGAGGGGTCGTCACTCATGACTGCTGCCTATTGGAGAGTGTGAGGGGAGAAGGGTGCAAGGCAGAGGGGCGAAGGGTGCAAGGCAGAGGGGAGAAGGGTGCAAGGCAGAGGTGAGAAGGGTGCAAGGCAGAGGGGAGAAGGGTGCAAGGCAGAGAGGAGAAGGGTGCAAGGCAGAGGGGAGAAGGGTGCAAGTAGAGGGGAGAAGGGTGCAAGGCAGAGAGGAGAAGGGTGCAAGGTAGAGAAGGGTGCAAGGAGGAGGGGAGAATGGTGCATGGCAGAGGGGAGAAGGGTGCAACGGGGAGGGGGAGAATGGTGCAAGAGAGGGGAGAAGGGTGCAAGGAAGAGAAGGGTGCAAGGAAGAGAGAAGAAGGATGCAAGGCAAAGGGCAGAAGGGTGCAAGGCAGAGGGGAGAAGGGTGCAAGGCAGAGGGGAGAAGGGTGCAAGGCAGAGGGGAGAAAGGTGCAAGGCAGAGGGGAGAAGGGTGCCAGCCAGAGAGGAGAATGGTGCAAGGCAGAGAAAAGAAGGGTGCAAGGCAGAGAGGAGAAGGGTGCAAGGCAGAGGGGAGAAGGGTGCAAGGCAGGGGGGAGAAGGGTGCAAGGCAGAGGGGAGAAGGGTGCAAGGCAGAGAGGAGAAGGGTGCAAGGCAGAGGGGAGAAGGGTGCAAGGCAGAGGGGAGAAGGGTGCAAGGCAGAGGGGAAAAGGGTGCAAGGCAGAGGGCAGATGGGTGCAAGGCAGAGGGGAGAAGGGTGCTAGGCAGAAAGGAGAAGGGTGCAAGGCAGAGGGGAGAAGGGTGCAAGGCAGAGGGGAGAAGGGTGCAAGGCAGAGGGGAGAAGGGTGCAAGGTAGAGAGGAGAAGGGTGCAAGGCAGAGAGGAGAAGGGTACAAGGCAGTGGGGAGAATGGTGCAAGGCAGAGGGGAGAAGGGTGCAAGGCAGAGGGGAGAAGGGTGCCAGCCAGAGAGGAGAAGGGTGCAAGGCAGAGAAAAGAATGGTGCAAGGCAGAGACGAGAAGGGTACAAGTCAGTGGGGAGAATGGTGCAGGCAGAGGGGAGAATAGTGCAAGGCAGAGGGGAGAATGGTGCAAGGCAGAGGTGAGAAGGGCGCAAGGCAGAGGGGAGAAGGGTGCAAGGCAGAGGGGAGAAGGGTGCAAGGCAGAGGGGAGAAGGGTGCAAGGCAGAGGGGAGAAGGGTGCAAGGCAGAGGGGAGAAGGGTGCAAGGCAGAGAGGAGAAGGGTGCAAGGCAGAGGGGAGAAGGGTGCAAGGCAGAGGGGAGAAGGGTGCAAGGCAGAGGGGAGAAGGGTGCCAGCCAGAGAGGAGAAGGGTGCAAGGCAGAGAAAAGAATGGTGCAAGGCAGAGACGAGAAGGGTACAAGTCAGTGGGGAGAATGGTGCAGGCAGAGGGGAGAATGGTGCAAGGCAGAGGGGAGAATGGTGCAAGGCAGAGGTGAGAAGGGCGCAAGGCAGAGGGGAGAAGGGTGCAAGGCAGAGGGGAGAAGGGTGCAAGGCAGAGGGGAGAAGGGTGCAAGGCAGAGGGGAGAAGGGTGCAAGGCAGAGGGGAGAAGGGTGCAAGGCAGAGAGGAGAAGGGTGCAAGGCAGAGGGGAGAAGGGTGCAAGGCAGAGGGGAGAAGGGTGCAAGGCAGAGGGGAGAAGGGTGCAAGGCAGAGGGGAGAAGGGTGCAAGGCAGAGGGGAGAATGGTGCAAGGCAGAGGGGAGAAGGGTGCAAGGCAGAGGGGAGAAGGGTGCAAGGCAGAGGGGAGAATGGTGCAAGGCAGAGGGGAGGGTGCAAGGCAGAGGAGAGAATGGCGCAAGGTAGAAAAGGGTGCAAGGCTGAGGTGAAGTGGGGTACAAGGGGAAGGGGGAGAAGGGTGCAAGGTGGAGGGGGAGAAGGGTGTAAGGCAGAGGGGGAAAGGGTGCAAGAGGGATGGTGATGAAGTTAAAAAGGTGCCCCCTCCCCCGAAAACCTTTCTGCAGATACCCATGATCAGAGCCCACCTCACGTAAACTTCTTGTAACGCCACAGAGCTCCTTCAGCCTTTCTCTAACCTGGTTACTTTAATGGGAGTGCTTTATACTACTCTATATATGCATTGAGATGTACTTTATAAGATCTTTGTGATTGCAAATAAAGTTTTATGACAGTGATGGCTACTCTCTGAATCCTTCATCACGTCTAGGATTGATTCTTCATGTAGACCAGTAGTTCCCAAAGGGTGAGCCGCGGCACCCAGGTGCGCGGGTAAAAAAATGGTGGGGAGCCACGGCCAACTGCCAATTAGGTCAAGGGGGGTGCCACAGGTCAAAAAAGTTTGGGAACCACTGCCATAGTGTATAACTAAGTTGTAGTATTCTCATGTTCTACTACCTTTTGACTTTTGCAGTGTGCTATTTGATAATTAAGCATGTTCCTTAGGGCAGTAGGCATGTATGAATATATTAATGTGCAGCATTATAAATAATTCACCTTCATGAATGATATTGAGTATTGACACGTTTATTGTGCTATGAAAAAGTAAATAAATAAATAACACAGACCTCCCGGGATTTCCTTTAAGAACAAAATACTGTACTAAACGAAATGTTTTCTTTATCTTAATGTGATCACAGACATCATGGTCTACTGACTCCAGCAGGCCACCAACCTTGTGAAGGCATACAATCATAGTAAATACAAATTTGCAAGTTACTTCATTAATATACATGAGATAAGTTAAATTGTGTCCCACTCCAAATGGGAATTTTGCAAACGTATTTATTAGTACATAAGACACTTTGCAAAATTCCACACTGTTCACAAAAATACAGGTTGCAATATGTAACCAGCATTTTGCGACTATTGTTTTGTTCACCAGGCCACTGTTCCTTTATGTACTGTAATTGTATGTCGCCTTTTCAAGTATATTGTTGATGCACAGATAAGACCCATGTTAATATGTGTGTTCATTGTATAAACAGGAAAAGAGGCAAGAGAAATATGAAAAGCAGTAATGACTTTGCACTGAAGTGATGACAAAAAGGAAAAAACTCCAGTAATCTTGCCAGTTCAGTTAAATGATTTTGTGAATGCCCCTTGCAGGGCACCACCTCAAAGCTCTGTTTTAAAGAAGTTCACAGAGATTCGGAGGAGCGCAGGGTTGAACGTCAGAATACTTTAGTCAAAAATACCATCTGGAATAAATACTGTGCCCTAAATATCTCTGAACAAATACCAGGTGTAACATCCATTAACTCTGTATGGGGAAATAATTTTGTAAATGATATTGAGGGCACAATATGCATGTCAGACAATATTTTGACAACGATTCTCTGGTTCCAGGTTGTTTTCAAGCATTGTGTGTGTGTGTGGGGGTGGGGGGACGAGGGGGTTTACAGACAGCATTTGCAGGAAATGGAAGTTGACATCACGGGGAATGCAGGGGAAGGTGAGAGCCATCGCTGGGTAGCTTTTAGAAGCCGGGAATAGGCTGATGGTGCAATTGTGTTGTTTTGTCTTGTAAGTGCATTTCAATTGTGCTTCATACCGTGAGGAAGAACTAAAGTGTGTGTTTGTCTTGTAAACTATTTTAGTGACCTTTTGGTGTCATACATGCAGTCCTGGGTTGTGCTAATTTTCATATTTTGTTCCGGCACCGATGTGTGTACTTGACGTTAAATGAAAGACATGCTGCTTATGCAATAATTTCTTTTTCATGGATGTATAGAAAGTGTCTGAGTGTAAATCGGTCAATTTAGGAGGGTTTTGGTGTAGTACATGGTGGTAAGAGACTGTAAGGTAAAGACTCTATGACACCCTTACATTTGGGTGTAGGGTAAAAGTGTGAGAAAGTATACGATTGTTTGTGCCTGCTGACAGCTACCATCTTTGCAGAGGTCGGTATCACAGTTTACTCCACATTGACTGGGCATATGAAGTGTCTAGACATGCACGGGCCATTCTTGAAAGGTGAAATCTTGTTTTAAATGATATATATGCCCTGGAGTTCACAAGTCCTGGAAGAGGAGAAACACACATGAATAGGCATTATGAAAACAGCAATATTACATGCTCCAAATAGTCCACCCTGAATTGGTAGAGTGCAATCTTTAGGAATGGGCGTTTTTTTCAATCAGCCATAGGGTAGGCTCATACAGATCCACCATTGAGCAACAGAGGAAATTGAAATTTTATGACCAACCACAATATATGTCTGAGGAGTACACCAAGCAGTGACAGGGAGCAACATATAGGATTGCTTGCTGTACGTGAGGAGTTCACCCATTAGTTACATTGAATAACCCTAAGTGCTTTATGCAATGACCATAGTATATGCTCAGAGGTGTCCACACAGGAATGGCAGAGAAGCATCCCATAGGAGTATTGGGCAACCTGCATAGCTATTTGATCTGTAAAGTCCGCTCAAGAATTGCAGAGGGAACAGACATAGTGTCTGAAGAAAACTCACAAGAACAGCATAGAGTATTCAAGGAATCCATAGACACCACACATTCTGTAAGTCCACCCAGGAGAGGTGATAGCACAACCCATCAGTGTGAATGGTGTTAAAAAAACATTGAAAGGTAGAATTATGTGGTTATGTAGAAGAAAGGTCTTTAGATGATAGCATAGGATAGGAAGCAACATGGCAGGGTTCAAGAAAAAGTTCAGTAAGAGTTAAGTGAAGAAGGATTATGGTCCAGGTTATACCTGTGCCTAGCAGTCCCAAAGAAGGAAGGTCCTTATAACCGCTCTGTTCCCTGCCTGGACACTGTTGTAGAAAGAGTTGAGGGGAGAGGCTTAGGAGCAAGGCCAGGGTTCTAAGACCTGGACATCTGCCTAGAACGTCTTAAATAGTTCGGCTTCATCATAGCCCAAGCCAAAAGGCTGTGCAAGGGCTTGCTGGGACTAAAATAAATGGGGGTCAGGGCAACCATAACACAATTAGAGGCAAATGGAGACTTAAGGAGTACACACATGGTTCAGAGTAACAAAACAAACATCAGGCAAGTACTTACATGAACACATTACACCCGTTCAAATCAAGCACTTGACATAATATACCATAAGAAATGCAGGCGCAACTACAACATGTTTTACCAGTCATAAAAATCAGAAAACCAACCTCTCCTGACTCGCTCCCACCAAAGGCCACTGTGCTTGAAGGACCTCTGCATACACCAACTCTATAAACCAAGATAACTTAGCCATGTTGTATATATTATAATGTTCCATCAGAAAAGTGGAAGCCAGCCGAACATTTGACTGGAGGTGGGTGACTGGCCTAGAAGCATTGTACAGCTTGGATTCATCAGTCCTCAGGGTAGAGGGCAGGGCAAGGTTCTACAGAGACTTTTAAAGGCATTGGTCGTGGGGTGCCCTATGTGGGTCCTGAAGCAAAAACAACTGGGAAATTCAAAGGTCTTTTTGGTCAATAAATACTGTTGTCAGAAAATATCAAACCAAACACATGGAGTAGAATATTACCCTTCCATGAAGTCTTTCAGTGCTTTATCAGTGGTAGTAAGCTCCATATAAATAACCACACCATATTATAACAGTTTTTAATACTGCGTGTTTTTTGATTTGCCTAAAAAAGAAAACAATTGACACTGAATAGGAAAAAAGTTACAGCCTGTGCCCTTTACAATTCAGTTCATAATGGAGGGACTCTAATTCCTGACCGGTCTTTATTTTATATTTTTTGTCATTTTAATATCACTCTTCTAAAAAAAGTTATCTTCTTTTTAAATCGTAGTATGTGTTCTATATATCTAGCTCACTTTTTGGGCAATATACATGTTAGCAGTTGTTTTTAAAGTATGAAACTAACAGATTAAAACATTAGAGAATGTATACCTTCCTTTTGATATGGGTAAATGTGGGTGTATTTTCAGTCTAATGCTTAAATCATGGAACATGGAATATAATTCATTTAGTGGTTTAACTTCTAATTTTCTCTCTGTTTTATCTTGTTCAAACAATCTGTTTCATTAGTCTTAGCATATCCAAATTGAAATGTGACTTAACAACAACCTAGTCCTATCCTTAATACGTGTTCACTACAACATAGGAACCTGCACAGAGGAAAGTACAGAAAATATGTACATACTTTTTTGACTGCTTTATTTTTGAACTGTCTCCACCATGGGTTACAATATCTTAATTTAATGCTATTCATTTAGCTGATAATGTTTGTTGTTGCTATTCACGGTTTTCACCAGACGATGCCCAAATACTATGATTTTACCATGCGGTATTAAGAAATATTTGCAAATATAAACAGACCAAACAGGGTTGTGAATAGATAACACCTACAAAAACATAATATTTTTTAAAACAAATGTAGCGCATAATTTCCGGAGGCCATAGGGTCAAATATAGAACTAATAGTCGGCGCTGAATCAATAGTACATACACTACTTTAACCAAATAAACGCTGGGCAATCCCTCTTAGTAAAACCTGAACTGTGCTATAAATGTGTTGCTGAATATGAAAGAGTATTCGAATTCTTGCAGGCATCCAGGATAGGGAAAGTGCTAAATTACCTTGTTTGGGTTTAAAACCGATTACATGTAAGAAGGTTACTCAAAGCTGCAGTAGCATTTGTTAGTGCTGATTATTTTTGGACAAAAATATAAATCGTAATTTTCTCTCGGGTGTAGTCTTGCATTCCGTGGTAGACCCTGAATGTGGGGCAATAGACTGAGCGAGCGAGAAGAGCCGATTAAGTAGGTGGTTTTCCAGCTAAAGAATGCGCTTTCCTTTTGAGGTGTGCATGTGTTTATAAGAAAATTGGAGGACAGCACTCCCATGTGGGAATTCGCCTGTCAACTTCGAGACAGTTATCAGGGCTACAGTGCCTAAGGTAGCTGCTCAGATATTCATACTCACTAACGAGTGCTTGGCAGCTTTCCGGAGAAGAAATACAGTGTGCGGCAAAATGAAGCACTGGCTTTCGATTAATAAAAAAAGCGCCTTAAAATACTGACTGCCTAATACTGTGAGAATAGTTGGCTGGTGCGTGGTTGGGAACTGTTTTTGCTAATTTCACCTGAGGATTGAATAATTACCAAATACAAATGGGGTATGCGTGACTCATAAGACCACTGTAAGTTTGTAAGCACAAGGCAAAAATACACAAGCTATTAGTGCTTAATTTGTAAAAAAAAACACAAAAAAACTTCAGTGGTTCAAAGTTTTTCTTGGGGTTCAGCCATCGGCACTGCCGCCAGCCGAAGAAGCTGAATACAAGTCTGTGTAGTTTTGATCCAAGGTTACGTCTTTTTCTTCCACTACCCAACATTCCCAGTCTCTTTATCTCACTCTTGTAGGACCGTTCTCATGGTTGCTTTCTCCCTGTGTCATTGTTTTCCTAGTTTTTCTTCCTCTTCTTTATCCGTTTTTTGCCTTTCCTTATGTTGCTCTAGGTTAAAGTCTTGAGGCGAATAATAAGTCCTGAGCCCCAAGGATCAGTGCCAGGGTTCACCACCAGCAACTCCCAGAACAAGTTAAACAGTGTATTTTATGCAACGGGATTTGCTAGTAAAATTAGGCAGACATGTTCAATGCAACCGAGTATCTAGAAGCAGACCTGGAAACTGTACATGTAGTTTGGGTTATTGACTTTTGCAATTGAAGATGATTAGGTTCCTCACAAGCAGAGATGTCAACCAAATTCTGACCACATACACATATATAGACCTGTATACCTCATGTGCAAGCATTGCAAATTGTGTTTGCTGAAGTTCCCCGGTGTCAGCTTGAAAATAAATTTGTATGGGTGCTTGTATCAAATTGTTTGTGCTTAATCTTACTTTACAAGTTGTTGAAATGGCTTCCTAAACTTTGGTGGGTTGTGTAATAGTCCCTGGGCAGTTGGAATAATTGCAGTTGTTTTCTTTGACTTCCAATTGTTTCTTCTTGGCTTGAAGTGCCACTGAAATTTCAGGGTGGTTAGAGTCCATCCTTGGCTTACATTTGAAAGCTGTTAGGAAAGCAGTTCTGTAGTTGTTGTTCATCCAGCCATATAGGATGGGATTAGCAAATGCAGAACACATAGCGATGACATGAAAGAGCGTGTAGATAAGTTTGTACTCATTCAGGTCCAGAACTTTACTGTCAATGTCACTGGCAAGCTGAAAAGCATAAAAAGGCAGCCAACTGACAGCAAAGACCACCACCACTGCCACTAACATTTTGGTTGTTTTCTTTCGGCGATGATGGTAGTTATCGTTTCCCCCACCAGGGCTAACATGATTCCTAAGCTTGGTCCATATCCTGATGTAGGCATATGAAATAATTGCCAGGGGCAGGATGTACTGAATTAGCAGCATGGAGATACTGTACATTGTGCCATAACTTACTAGCCCTACTGGCCACCTTTCAGAGCAAGCCTGAATTTTGAAATCTGATGAGATCTCAATCACTGAATATTCCCGGAAAATGGCAAGTGGGCTGGCCAGAATTGCACTAAAAGTCCATGTAATGACAATGATGATGAAACTGATTTTCTTGGAGATTTTGCTTTCCAGGTGGTAGACAATACATCTGTGTCTGTCCAAAGCGATGACCATGAGGGTTACTGTGGATACGTGGACCGCAAGACCTTGGGCGTAGGTGACTAGATGGCATAATACAGTACCAAACTTCCATTCACCCAGTAGGGTGTACACTAATGTGAATGGAAGACATAGGGTATTCACCATCAAATCGGCTACAGCCAGATTAGCTATGAAAAAGTTGGTGACTGTGCGCATTGTTTTAAATTTGATGACTACATAAATGACGAGTGAGTTTCCAATGACTCCTAAAAGGATAATTGAGCTGTAAGCAATAATGAGGACGGTCTGCACACCAACCAATTTAGTACTGTCAATGAGCTCCGGTTTGTACACTTCATTCAATGATGTAGTGGGCCCGGGTACATTGAACCATGTGCTCTGTTCAGTTTTAGTTTCTTCTGTCCTGTTTTCAACGTATCCCACGTTCACTCCGACAAGACCCATGCTGATGGTCGTCTTTTCTGCTTATTTCGTGAGAAGTACCTGAAAATACAAAAAAGGCAGAGTCATATCCTTAGTACATTCAAAAGAACAGAATATAAAAGGATAGCACGTACTGTATCAAATCAAATTAAATGTTACTGTAAAAGTAAACGTCTAGGCTTTTCCACAGTATGGAAAACAAGCAAAATAACCGGTCTATAAAGTGCACACATTTAGTACAAAATTACTTGGGTCAATTTTGTTGGTGGATGCTCTAATACGTCTCTACTGGTCCAAGGCAAATCATTATGGACTTTCTGTATTTTTGTGTGAAATACAAATATATTTAGTGTTTGACATTTTTGGTATCCTATTTTCGCTTTGAAATGTTTTTTTTTCGTGAAAAGCGATTCACGAACCAGAATTGTGTTAGTGTCCTATATGTAACTGCATATGTCAAGCATACTTTCGAAAATAGATGGTAGGCCAATGACACAACACGGCCCTGAGCAGTGCAACTAAATAATTCAACAAGTCGCCAGCCGCCGCTCTAGGGAGAACAGAATCCTATTGTCATATTATCGTTGCTTTCAATAAACAATGTCAGGGGCATATCGTCATGGACGCTTGGGGTGATCACTTCTCAATATATTTTCAGAGTCGCTTAACCTGTGTGATAAATCGGGTGTGATAGTCGCAAGTTGGAGTCGGGTCCTGGCCTTTTTTTCCGATTTTAAACCAGTGCTTTGTGTCAGCAGGCCTACGTGACACTGACACAGGCCAACACCCAACTGTGACAGCGGTGGGTGTCCCACACACCGCAGCAGGCCTGAAGTCGTCTGTGACTTCTCTGCACTCAGAATTGACTCATAATAGCAACAGCTCGACTATTCTGTCAACTTCAAATGTACTGTTGTGTGATTCGGGTGTTGAGTGTCAGCATGGTGGTACTCGGGGCCTACGTCCCTCCTGCTATCTGAGTCTCATATAAAGATAAGTGGACAAGCTCGATGCACCATCTTTCCTGCAGACCAATGCTGACTTGTGAAGGCGGATTGAACATGGGACAGATAGTCCTCTAGTCAGCAAGATGCCAGTGGGAACCATTCATCAAGCAAAGCTGCCTCCACCTCACCCTCACCCTCAACAGTCCCAATCCATCAACCTCTGCCACCTGAGACAAAGTCAGATACCAGCCTCTGCCTAAATAAGTAAGGCTGCTACAGCTTACCATGGTCACTCTTTCATGCTCTACACACAAATGTTACATGGTCTGTGCCATATTGTATGCAGCAACAGACAGGCACTTATGGACAGGCAGGCTAGGCATAGGAACCATCGTGAAACTCCCTGCTTCCCCACTTCACCCCGTTTCATACTGCCTTCTGCCATGGCCAGTGTAATACAGCCGAGCCACCTCCATCACTTGCTGCACAGGGACCCTGGTACTGAGGAGTCGGCCGGCTCAATCCCCTGAGATACGGGCACTGCTTTCACTTCTCTCATGGTGGGGGACCCTGATTAGGAGGAGTTGGAGGGTCTATTTAGTGAGGCTCAATATCCGGCTGTTCGCTGCCTCCTCGTCACAGTGTAACACTGACTAGACCCGGTTCATTGTTGGTCATTGGTTGTGCTCTAAGCAGGGAGGCTGCACTGATCGCAGGAATAGGTGTTGACACGCCACCCCTCAAGTACTTTGTCTCTGCATTTTTCGAGCTGCACTTCCTGATTTAATCCATTGATAGCCATTTGCCCTCCCAGAACTCAGCCATTTTGTGCCCACCCCCAGAAACAGAGCCAGAAGCATGAGAAATAGAAGAGGCACTTGCTGCTCTTCTGTCTCCAATCATTCATGATTACAGATACAGAGCTAAAAACATTAGAAATAGAAGAGGCACTCGCTGCTCGTCTTCGACCTGAATCTCTCCTGAGGGTCATTGAAATAGAAAAAGAGGAATAATATATCCTCCTCGAGTGACGGTCATCTTGGATAGGTCAGCCACTTTCTAAACCCTATCCACTAGAATACATTACTCTCCTTACAATGTCTTTCCGTCTACTGTTCATGTTAATTGATTTATCATGCTCTCTAGCAGTGGTTGCCTAGCCTAATAGCTCATAATTGAGTGAGCTTTATTTTGGAAAGTGATTATGAGGACTGAGAGCACTTAGAGGTGGACATTGCCCCAGAGCTTCTCCCCCTTGACCCTTACATCTACCCTCTTGCCTGAATCATTGCCTGCTCCCCTAAATGCTCAGTGGTGGACACTGCCTGCTTTATTATACTACTGCATAGTCACCATGTCCTCGCCACACACTGGCACACCTTAGTAGGTACACAGAACACAAAGATCTCTGCACTCATTATCACCTTTTTCCATGAGCCTATCTGTCTATATTTTATGTCTCTCAATCACAGCTGTTAGAAGCATGGATATGGAGCCAAATCAAAAAATGCATCCAAAAACTTCAAATACAGATTCCTAAAAGCGCACCCAGAAACCCTTATTTCGGATCCCTATTTCTCATAAAATAGGGTGCGACAATAAGTGATCTCATCTTCTTTACAAAAATACATGCTCAATGAAGGTTGGTATTTTACTCACTTCTCCAAATCATCACATCCAAAAACACTCCTCATGGACTTAGACTTATGGTAGCCCCCTCACCTACCTCTGGAATAGAAGCAACCACTTCCCTTTACAACAATGGGACTATCCTTATACAATCATCTGACCACAACCTGGTCATCTTTGACAACATTTTCCCCATCATAAAAACACAATGTCTAGTAATGAAACCTCACCCTCCCAAGGTCCTCCTATTTCCTCGGACAACCCCCAAGATCCACAAAATGTGTCCTCTCACAACCTCGACATCTCGGATAACCCTACCCCTTCCCTTCTTTGCTCCTCCATAGGGACTTGCAAACTACATAGCAGCTCTTCTATGACATTATGTTGGTTAGAATCCAGCTCTCCCCATTTTCAAACTAGTCACCATGATCACCACTCTTCTAGAGCCCTTATGGCATACCATCACCCGTTTTACACTGATGACCCCCATGCACATCATTGCGGACATTACTATATTGCCCAAGATTCTCCCCATAGTTATACCAGTGTCACACCCATATTCTGATCTCCCTAACCAGGCCAGCAATGTGACTTGTAAGACCCTTTAGAATCCAGACTGGATGAGATTTCATTTGCCTTCCAACAACTCAAGGCTGCTGTCCAAAGCCTTTCACACCTCACCACCGAGTAATCTGATAATCAGAAGTTAAGTCGGCCTCCAAACACTAAGTGCCTCAACAACACACATCCCTCTATATTATATCCCTTTTACTCTCTTATGACCCATCATATGCTGTTAACCCAGATAATTTGTGCCAAATCAAAGCAATCCACTCTGCCCCATTCAGACAAGCAAGGGTAAACTGTAGATCCTTAAATAAGAACAACCTCACTCGAGCCCCCACCACTATTCCTTCCTCAGATGTTCCCAAACCATAGCTTAAATGCATGCTTCTTAACTGTAGATGAGCAGTACGACATGCTGCAGACATTGTTGCCCTCATCCTTGCTCATGATCCAGAGATTTTAGTGCTGACGGAAACCTGGGTCAACAATTCTTCTGCACCAATTGTCGAAGTACTAGTGCCCCCTAGCTACGATATCATTAGGCTAGATAGATCTGGTGGAAAAGGTGGAGGCATCACATGTATACATCGTAACAATCTGATTCCTTGTTGTCATGCTAATACCTGTACTCCAAGGTCTCATGTAACAACAGGCAAGCATGCAAATTCCATGCGCTCTACCACCCTCCACAAGACCATCTCCCTTTCACAGAACAAGTCATGGAAATCATCTCAAAGAACGCTGAGTGTCACGGCACCCAGATCTTCTTAGGAGACTTTACCCTTCATTGGAATGACACAAATGACTTGTCAATCAATTGCCTCAATCCTTTGTTATATTCCATATAGGTACCCTATTAGAGGGTCAGGTAACATCATAACCCTTCACCTATATTCTTCCCTACATTACATACATAACGGTCCTTAGGGACTGACCTTTTACCTAGATACGACCCTGCACACAGAACGCAGGATTTTCCCTGGTAAAAGCCTCATACATTATGCATGAGGACTCTTGGAAGCACAGCTGGACTGCCATCTCATGAATAATATCTATGTACAAATTCATTCCCGGCGTCATCCTAAGTCCGACAAAGTAATACAGCATGGTAGAATCCCCGGGGAGACCTATGGGTATATATACCTAACACCTTGCTAAGAGAGGCAGAGTAGACCAGGACTTCCTGGCTGACAGACTGACCAAAGACACTGAAGTTCCTGCATGCAGATACTCCAGCTCGCAGTGGCCTCAACATCCCGTGCGGGTTGTCCAACCAGAGACCAGGACGGGGTCCCACAGTCTCTCAATCCAGGTAATGGGGTTTACTTTATCCTAGAGGGATTCTTGGCTTAACACCTACACACATGCTAGGTACACTAAGGTACATCTAGTTAGGGAGGCATCGTGGGAGTACGCACCTTTTATTATCTTGTATTTTATATACTCTTATGTATTCATGATTATTACCAGATGGCAGAACTCTATCATCCTTTTACTTTTATGGTGCGTCTAATCATTTATATCTGTTACTGTCTAGTGGTTGTTACAGCTCATCTATTTTACACTAGAAGAACGACTGCTCAATAAATGCTTGTTGAAAAACCTCCACGCCATTTACTCTGTGTATCTCTCTGAAAGTAAGTGAGCACGAGTGACTGAGCGTAAAGTAGTACACTGTTTCCACGGTCCTGAGGGATCAGGGATGTCATGTTCGATGGTTGCCAAGAACTATTCTCTCCTTGGCAAGAGGAGATTCTAGTGGCACTGTGAGCTAGCCGATACAAAATACCCAACAGACCCGGTGGGGGTGTTTAGAGTCAGTCTGACACCAATCCTTCAGTGTATGACATCCGAATGCGCAGATCCTGTATAGGTTTTATAGGAACTACACATCACCTTCTCAGTAGACCTCAACCTCACTCAAATATGTGATAGCCCTTCTCACATCAAGGGAGCTACCTTGGATCTAGTCATCAGTAAGATGGACTCTGTTCATCTTGAATCTATTCCCCCTTGTGACTGCACAGATGACCATTTATTATTTATTTATTTAAAGGTTTTATATAGCGCTGGCTAGACCCGGAGGTATCAGAGCGCTTTACATGAGCATCAGATTATAGTTACAGGTTACATCGTTACAAAGGTTACACAGTTATTAGAGCATGGCAACATAGATACTTGTAAAGTCAAGATAAACAATAAGCACAAATACGAAAAGGGGAAAAGCAAGCAAGGGGAAAGATTCAGGGGAGGGGGAAGGAGCTGGGGAAGTAGACAGGTAATGAAGGCGGGAAAGAGGAGGGGAGGGTGAAGGACATCGCATGGAAAGAGGAGGAGAAGGGCGACGGGGACACAAACCGGTAGACGAGTCAAGGCAATGTTCAAAGACCAGTAAGCTGTGATCCCAGGGGAAGTGGTATCACTTCCCTATCTCTGTTGCGGGAGGCTCTCTTTACGCAGTGGACTCTCTCAGAGGGGTCTCTGAGACTCCAAGGCCTACATACTGGATCCTTCCCGAAAAAGGGGAGAGGGAGTGCTTTGGCAAGGGGTGCCATACCATACCTCAGCTGTGAGTGGCTTCCTTGGCGCTGTGGACTCTCTCAGCGGGTACGCTGAGACTCCAGAGTATAAATATTGGATCTTTCCTCAACAAGGGGAGAAGGAGTGCTTAGTCAAAGGGCACAAAGGACAAGGGGGCTAGGCAGACTAGCAGGCAAGGTGAGAGATTCAGGGGAGAGAGGATAGGAGCTAGGAGCTAGGGAGGAAGACAAAGGGAGAAAGAGTACTAAATGGGAACAAATTTAATTAATGAGTTATTATATAGTGCTGGCTACACCCGATGTAATCAGAGCGCTTTACATGAGGGACAATAATGTTGTAAATTACATCAGTTAAAAGTTACATAAGTATCAAGAACAGCATTTAAAAAACATAGGGGACAAGGTGAATGGAGCAGGAAGGGTAAGGGGATAGGGTAAAGGGGTAGGAGGAAGACAGAATGCAGAGACGAGAGGAAAATAGTTGCAAAAGATGCCAGAAAAAACTTTTTAGGAGCATAGAAGAAAAGGAAAATGGGGTGAGGAATGGAAAGGGGGTGAGGGCAAAAGGGGTAGTATATAGATACAGCGGAGAGACGAAGGTAAAGTTTGTCCAAGGTCCGGCTGGGTAGGTGACGGCCGAGGGGGCATCCTCAGCCCATCTCCTCTTCAGCTATAAGGTAGGTCCACCGGGCATCGGTCAAATGGCTAGGTCTCAACAGAAAAACATTAAAGGGGAAGAGGGCGAGAAGAAGGGAGCGCAGAGGGGGAAGGGGGTGGGGTGAAAGGGTAGGAGGGGGAAACAACAGAGAGACGAAGGAAAGTCTGTCCAAAATCCGGCTGGGTGGGTGACGGCCGAGGGGGAATCCACAACCCATCTCCTCTTCAGCTGACAGGTAGCTCCACTGGACATTGGATAAATAGCAGGGTCTCTACGATCGAGGGAAGGTTCAGAGCACATGTCCAGGAGGGAGAGCAGGATTAAGGTCAGGTGAGGGATGTGGTTAAGCTCAGGACACTGACCAGTTCTATTGTCCGGGAGCGTTAGAGCATCGTGGAGAGACCAACTGAGGCTGCCAACTTGATGTCAGACAGGGGCGTTGAGATCTTGGTGTTAAGTTCAGTCTGTCCCCAAGCACCCAGCGGCCATAAGCCCCTCCCGGGCGATTCAGCCATCTCCACTCAAGCCTCATACATGCGGTTGGTCTCCTTCCTCATCACAGAATCTGTGAGAACCAATAAAGCTTAGCTAAAGAAACCAGACACTGGAAAAGAAGTCAGAAACATTAACTTGTGTGATCTGATGTCCCCCAGTGATAACATCCTGCCCCCTCCTCTGGAAATGTCTGATGTCTGCAACCCCACAGACCACTATAATTGCTCCATGACTAACATCTTAGACTCAATTGCACCTCTACAGCTAAAATGAATGTCCTCCAAAATCTCCAAACCTTGGTATAATGGTAGTCTGTATACTGAAAGGAGTAATTCAAGACTGGTGGAAAGTTTCTGGAGATCCTCTCCCTCCCTAGAACATCTTACTCAGCTGAGATCTCTGAGAAATATATATAACAAATGCACCAGATGCTCTAACAGTGGTTACTCCAGAAAACAACTATAGCCAGCCAAAAACAGACCAAAAAGGTTTGTTGAAGTTATTATGCTTCAAGCAAACAGCCATCCTAACCCTCCCTCAATGGAACTCCGTTTGCAGCTGAATAGTGAGGAATTTGTCGCCTTCTTCCGTGAAAAGACAACAAATATTGAATTGGAATACAGTCAGCTTTGGAGAATCTATCTACCACCTACCCTCCCTCTGGGTTTGGGTGCCCCCAACGGCTCTGGTTCTCCCACCGAAAGGCAATGCTTCCTGGAGCCTATTCAAAACCTTGGACGGAAGCACCATTCGCAAAACTCTGGCTGCACTGAAACCATTCAACCAATTCAGTCATCCTTTGCATTCAAACTTCTTCAATGAAATCAGATCATCCATACTCCCTCATTGGAAGAAGATAGTTAATGCCTCTCTGCTTCAAGGTTCAATTCCGGATTGCCTAAAGTCGGGGCAGGTCACACCTATCCTTAAAAAATCGACTGCAGATCATACTAACATTCACAATTTTCATCCAATTTCCAAATTCCTACTCTGGCAAAGCTCCTCGAGAAATGCATCCACACCCAGCTATGCTGCTACATTAAACAATTGCGACTGCTAGACCAATTCCAATCCAGCTTCCTTCAGGGTCATAGCATGCAATCCCCTCTCACTCACATTGTTGAATATGTGCTACGAATGCTGGACCAAAATTAATCATGCCTTTTGATCGTCCTCGACCTATCAGCTTTTGATGCTGTCAAACATGACACCCTTATTGATCTACTGGAGCATAGGAATGAGCTATCAGGGACTGTGCTAAATTGGTTCTCCTCAATCCCACACAATAGAACCCAAAGAATCACGGTAAATCAGTCTCTGTCTAACCCCTCACTGCTGACTCTGGGGTTGCCACAGGGTCCACACTCTCACCCACTCTCTTCAACCTGTTTATGGAGCCTCTAACAGAAATTCTGAAGTTGTCTAACATCCACTATCACATGTATGCCGATAACACTCAACTGTACCTGAAAGTGTTCTCCCCAGAGGACATCATGTCCCTCAACTCAGCACTTCAGAAAATGCAAAGTTGGCTAACACCCAATCACCAGATATTAAATGCTCTCAAAACAGAATTCCTCCTTATCACCCCAGCCAAACAGTCTCCAGAAATAGAAGAATGGATGCATCAACTAACAGCTCTTAAATGCACTCCAAATATGATTGACTCCACAAGCTCTCTGGGAATAATGCTAGATAAGCATCCGAACATGCAGAAGCACATTAGTGGTCTCACCAACGGAGCAAACTTCCAATTGAGCATCCTAAGGTAAATAAAACTGTTCCTACCCCACAATGACTTCAAGACTGCGTTGCAAGACCAGATGATCTCTAAACTGGATTATAGAAGTGCAACCCTCTGTGGCCTTCCCGGATTGAAGGTAGCGCCACTTAGGGCCTCTCTCAACTCCGCTGCAAGGCTCGTTATAGTCTCAAAACGTTGTCATCCCGTATGGAGCAAAGATACATCTGAACATTGCATGCATGACCCACAAAGCTTTAAATTTCAACACCTCAATATATTTTGAACAAAAACCTGAGCTCTCTGGGGGCTCCAGATCCTCTAGGGGCTACAGCACTTTACCACTCAAGCCACAGAATTTCCATGAAAAGAAAACCTACAATCAAGCATTCTTGAGTATTGTACCAAGAATTTAGAATTCCCGGTCACCTGAAATAAGACTGACTAATTCCACGGCTTTCTTCAAAAGGGAAGTTAAAGCGATAGTGCTGAAGAAATTTCTGGGCTAGATCCACAGCCTCCAGGCACCCTAGGACTCGCTTGTTTATACTTGTCTTCATTGAACTGTTATGATTGTTTCTTGTCCAGTTGGTCTATTGTTACCACTTCCTTTACCTCCGTAACTACCAATCTGTAAAGCGCTCTGATACCCCATGTGGTATTGTTCGCGCTGTATAAAACTTTTAAAATAAGTAAAATAAATAAATAGGGGATACAAAAAAGCACATTTTGAGACAGGAAATCCATATACACAGAGCCAGATTTATCATAGTGTTCAATTGCCCTTGCGTCACACATGCTGTCGTAGGGGCACACAATACTAAAGTGTGATTTACCAAGCAAAGCATGGCCACCTTGCGTGACCCTGCACTGCTAGGTAAATCTGGAGTATTAAAAGGCAGCGCAAGTCTCTGCCTTGCGTTACTCTGAGAAGTCGCCCCAGGGGTAGAGCATGGGTGTTCCCATGCATCCACCCATGGAATTTGCACATTCCCAGAATTACCATGACTGGTAAATCTGGGAATGAACCAAAACACTACGCCTTCCCAGGGGAGGTGGAATGAGGAGAAATATTTGTATTTCTCTGCATTGTTTTCTCTTTCTAAGTGTGCTGCATTCTGCAACTCACTTAGAAAGACGGAAAAGCCTCAGAGGATTGTGTTCCTTCCTGCACAAAAATAATCCTGCCTGCAACAGAGGCACCCATGCACCATAGCACAAGGGTGCCTGTGCTGGCACTAGGCAGATGATTGTGCACCAGCGAAGGTAGAGAGCAGGAATGAGCCCTATCTTGGTAAATATGGCTCATTCCTGGCCCATCGCACAGCGCAGTTTAGCAAGTTGACTTGCTGCTTTGCGTGAAAGATTGATAAACCTGGCCCTCAGTGTGCAAGAACACTCCTAGGCATTCAGAAACACAAGACCTCCAACTCCAGGATACAGACACACAGAGGTGCTTGGTGAAATAAAAAAAATATAGATCCTCTTTGCTGAATCTCAAATGAATGAAGGGTTACACCGCCAGACCAGAAATGGAACCTGTATGCTGAGAGATACCACCCCCTTTTGTACCGCTTTTGGCCGCCATAAGTGTGGCAGGGTATGCTCAGACGTAAGTCCCTTGCTCACTTTGCCACTGGATTCAAGCAAGCCGGGCTGAAGACGGCTGGAATGCCAGAAACCGGTCCTCGGAAGCTTGTTTCCGGTCCAGGGAAGACATGGCTTGGCAGTTCGGGCTGGACTGTCCCCATGAGGCACAGGGGCAGACTGATTTGCATATAGCCATGTCTGAACTGGGGTGGCAGAGTGGGCTAAAGAACGGCGATGGATTAAATCCAGATCTTTTGACTGGGTGTGAGTGTTTGATTGATTCAGATGCTCCGTCCATCACCACCCCCTTTTGTACCGCTTTTGGCGGCCATAAGTGTGGCATGGTATGCTCAGACCTGAGTCCCTTGCTCACTTTGCCACTGGATTCAAGCAAGCCGGGCTGAAGACGGCTGGAATGCCAGAAACCCGTCCTCAGAAGCTTGTTTCCGGTCCAGGGAAGACATGGCTTGGCAGTTCGGGCTGGACTGTTCCCATGAGGCACAGGGTCAGACTGATTTGCATATAGCCATGTCTGAACTGGGGTGGCAGAGTGGGCTAAAGAACGGTGATGGATTAAATCCAGATCTTTTGACTGGGTGTGAGTGTTTGATTGATTCAGATGCTCCGTCCATCACCACCCCCTTTTGTACCGCTTTTGGCGGCCATAAGTGTGGCAGGGTATGCTCAGACCTGAGTCCCTTGCTCACTTTGCCACTGGAATCAAGCAAGCCGGGCTGAAGACGGCTGGAATGCCAGAAACCCGTCCTCAGAAGCTTGTTTCCGGTCCAGGGAAGACATGGCTTGGCAGTTCGGGCTGGACTGTTCCCATGAGGCACAGGGTCAGACTGATTTGCATATAGCCATGTCTGAACTGGGGTGGCAGAGTGGGCTAAAGAACGGTGATGGATTAAATCCAGATCTTTTGACTGGGTGTGAGTGTTTGATTGATTGAGATGCTCCGTCCATCACCCCCCCCTTTTGTACCGAGAGAAACACTGGGGCATAATGGGACAGACATATCTACGAGCCCCACGTATATGCAGGGATAAAGCCACAAGGTGAGGGATAACAGAGAACCTTTTAAGCAGTGACAAACAGGAGCATTCTGGGGGAGAGGATGGAGCCCACAAGTGCAGCGTCATAGATGGGTGCAAGGTTGGAAATAGGAAATAATTCAGAAGAAAAAGGTACATTATGTATCAAACAGTGACATAGTACACATGCAAGACAGATAATTTGATAACATCCTAATGTATTATATGCATCAATTACATACAATAAGACTTCATCTTTTGATGGAATTCTGATGACAGACAAAAAAGTTCAAACTCATATTCTCACTTACTACAAAATAGACCACAAAAGATCGAGTGATACTTTATCAGAGAATACTACCAAATTCATTTGTACCTACATTGATTAAAAGCTCATCAAAAATACACTGTATGTTAAAAAATACTATTATTGTTACCAGACCTTTATAAACCATTTATGAAACTTACCAAGAAAATTAATTTCACGGAGCTCCGTGTGGTCTTAATGAAAAGAATAAGACCGAGTGCCATTAAATACTCAAAATTCTACCCCCCAGTCACCAGTATCAATAAGTTAAATAAACATTGTTGAGATCAAAAATCATTTAATAAATGAAAATATCAGGCCATACTCGTTGTAAGAAACCCTGTTTACAGTGTCATATGAACACACCAAGAGATGAAACATTATTGCTGAATGCGACCAATGTAAATGCATCTGATTATCATCAGGCACCATTTTGTTTCTCAATTTATACTGCCCTGAAAGCCCGCCAAATTTGTAACCGTGCACTCTATCCCAGGTGTATTATCCTATCTGGATGACGACCTTGAAGTATAGTGATAAGCTTTATTATACACACCTCAGCCACTGGCCCCAACACTTTCCACCACCCAGTGTCCTCATCTCAATCCCCCACTTTCCAATTCTCGAACAGAAGGCACAAAATACACTTCAGCCCAAAATACCACACTCTGATCAGTCCTGGTTCGGTGCACCTTAATCTTCCACCACTTGATACTTCAACACAGAGATTTAAAACACATCATCACCAGATGAACCCTGCACAATGCTGAGCCTTCTCAAGGTTGATCCCCACACAGATCTAAAAAAGCTTTTCAGTCCTGGGCTACACCCAACCCCATTCTATTTTACCAAAATAACACAAAACATACCTTGGACATCCTTTTCCTACCCCATTTACCTCCGTCCGATTCCCGCCTTCCACGGTGCTCAATGCCCAACTGGCCCCTACTCTGACATTGGTCTTAAATATGCTTCTTTTTCATATGATTGGCTTATGGCAATATCTAATTTTTATTTGTTACACAAATGGACTGTCATGCATGTTTTTGGGTACGAGTGTGCAAAGTTTTATTTTCACATTAAACTTTTGTGAAGTTTCAGATTTCTACCTTTTACAAATGTTGTGAGCCTTGTCTATAAGTAGCCCTTTAACCCCTCCAGCCTCCATACCCTACAGTCCATCTCCTGCCTATGTTGGTTAGAATCACTGCATTACTTGATGGGACAGTTCTGATTCACCTCCATAATACTACTAAGAAACACCCCATTATTGGACCATAGTTCCTAATTCACAAAAGTGTTAAGCAATTTACCTCTGTAGGTTTTCTCCAATACCTAGACAAAAATTCAGACTTCCATGTACTTACTGAGGATTCCACAACTTCTTATGAGAATATGCAACAGTCGCAGATTCTCAGGAATAGTTGGGGAATACATTTGTGTATTCTATGTTCCGTACATGTCTTACCATTATCTCTGCTTAAAAAGCATGCACTATTTAATCTTTTTTCTAGGGGAGAAGTCTTCTTTCTCTGGACAGACCCCTTTTAAGACCCCCTACCAATTTTGCAGGATACATACTTAGCACTGCCTTTGTGAAAAGTAAATTTAGGAGCATATATAGCATGGCAAAGTGCCTGCAAAGCGATGAGCAGTCTCACAACCTCTTGAGTGTTTGGGGTTTGGGCTTCCCATACTTGTGCAGGTGTTCCCACTCAGAAACAAACCAACCCAGTGCCTTGTGCCAAATTGGACAAAGCACCACTTCTTCTGCTTCCGTACACTCTATGAGCTTCGCTGTCCTGACTTTCTGACTTCTGGTTGTTCCTGCTTACTGTTTTGGTTTCCCGAGAAGTTGCCGAGGGTAGCACAGAAGGCAGCCAGACAGTTAGAGCCAGAACTGCTTGAATCTGCCAATCTGCCACTCACATCGAGCGAGCAAGGTCCAGTCTGTGTGAGTGTGGCAGCTGTACTCAGCCACCGCAGAGTGCGTGCCCTGGGATCCCTGCAGAGGTGGCCTGGCAAGAGACGGATGTGGCTTATGGGCCTCTCGGTGTGCCCAGCTTGCAACCTGTCACTGCCCCTGACAGGCCCACAAGCTGCCACCGCTGACCACTTCTTTGCCGTCCCACACGCCGCTGCACCTTACCCCACCTGCAAGGACTGAAAGTGAAGGTTAGCAGAGCACTGTGTTTGGGGACCGCCTGGAACTGGCTGGTGTGAGCAAATCTGATAAGGTTTACAACGGGGGCACAGGCCGGCACTGCTTAGTCGTCCCAGCTGTGCTGTGCCCAGGACCTCCTGTCTTGCTCTGTTCTAGTCAGTGCTTCCCATCCCTGTCTTTTCTAAGCTTTATGGCCTCCCCTTTGGTACCTTGTGCCCCCCTATTGTGTGGAGTGGGAGTACAGTAGGCCAGCAGAACTTGTCGAGGGGACAGGAAGACGGGAAAGTACTGAATCAAGCCCAAAAAAGAGAGTGCCACTGCACCCTTTGGATTGGGATTCACTTGAGGCAAATCACCTGCAACCACTGGCAGGTCCAGGCCTTAGTCTCAATTAGCACCAACACCAACCCGCACCAACCAGCAGCAACCAACACCTCCACAGGAAGCACCAGGAAACATCTGCGGGCATCAGCGTGCACCAGAGAGCAGCAAAACCCTTCCATTTGCAGAATAAGGTCAGGCAAATCCACTGGCATGAAATTTAGCAACAATATCTCAACCGGATTTAATGAGGAAGGCAGATACATGTGTATGTACATAACATTACAAAGAAGAAAAAAGGGGGAGACTCCTGGTAGTTTTTCAAAAGTGCTCATGGCATTAAATAATTAAACTTTCAAAAGGAATCCCCGTTTCCGATTCTGTCAAGTTGCACAGCCACATTTGTAAATTGAATCAAATGAATTAATGTTATATTAGCTTCTCTCTTATTTGTTAATCATTGTTTAAACTGTTTCAATTCGTTTCATCTCGTTTTATAGTCAATTCAATTTACTCAATGTTTAATGGACGATAAATGTTTCAAAAAAGCTTGGGGATCCCATTAGGTTTCCATATTCCATAATGTTTATTAAAATCGCCCAATGCATTTCGGAAAGTACATTTCCTTCTTCAGGGGCATCTACAAGTATAAGAACACATTTTAGTTGATATGTACAACTTTGTTAAGAACTTCGTCACCTTTAAAATCAAACGTCTTTCATTTTATAATCATAACCGGTATACCGAATCATTCAAACAATGATTACTTCCAGAGTTAGAAACATTTCTTTCTTCGTTTCATCATTGGTTTAAAACACTTTGTAACCCAGTAATCCTGACCCGCTATGTGCTACACATCGTTGTTTTTCTTATATACAAATTTGCGCTTACCATGGTGGATGGGTTCCCTAGATACTTAAAATCAACCGTTCCTTCGTGCTTTCACAGCGTGTAGAAACGCTTCTGATGCAAATGGAATTACTAATTTCAAAGCCCTTTTCTTGTCTTTTCAAAGGTAGTCCCGCCCATATTCGGTGTTACGAAGTGGTGATTCGTTGCATGTGTCTATCTCCCTAACTTGTGTAAACATTAACAAAGGACAGCGTAAATGTTTAGTCACTTTCACAACGTAACACTTCCATTCCCAGAATGCCGTGTAACGCATTCTTTGTGAAGTGCTCACACTAATCTGTCTTCATTTCCTTTTCGGCGACCTTGTTTCTAAATCAACGTCTAAATGAATGTCCAATTTTAAATTGCATCAGAAGCGTTTCTACACGCTGTGAAAGCATGAAGGAACGGTTGATTTGTAGTATCTAGGGAACCCATCCACCATGGTAAGCGCAAATTTGTATATAAGAAAAACAACGATGTGTAGCACATAGCGGGTCAGGATTACTGGGTTACAAAGTGCTTTAAACCAATGATGAAACGAAGAAAGAAATGTTTCTAACTGTGGAAGTAATCATTGTTTGAATGATTCGGGATACCGGTTATGATTATAAAATGAATGACGTTTGATTTTAAAGGTGATGAAGTATTTAACAAAGTTGTACATATCAACTAAAATGTGTTCTTATAATTGTAGATGCCCCTGAAGAAGGAAATGTACTTTCCGAAATGCATTGGGCGATTTTAATGAACATTATGGAATGTGGAAACCTAATGGGATCCCCGAGCTTTTTTGAAACATTTATCGTCCATTAAACATTGAGTAAAATGAATTGACTATAAAACGAGATGAAACGAATTGAAACAGTTTAAACAATGATTAAAAAATAAGAGAGAAGCTAATATAACATTGATTCATTTGATTCAATTTACAAATGTGGCTGTGCAACCTGCCAGAATCGGAAACGGGGATTCCTTTTGAAAGTTATTTCGACACAGCGCACCGAGACGAAGCGCAAAGCAGGTGAATGCACGCTGTTACAAACAAACAAGTCTAAAAGAAAACGAAATTGGGAGGACCAGGTGTGCATCTCTTTCCTTGAACTAATTATCAAATAATTAAAAACACAATTCATACAAAACAGTTATATCAGCACTGTGAGCATGAATTGCGAAGGCAACCCAAAGGACCTTGGTGCATGTTGTGTTTTTGTGATACAATGAGTGATGGTGCAAGTGACAAGTGACAAACACAGAAAAAGATGCAAGGTGACAAAGTGGTGAAAAATATGTACAAGGATCAATGGTTCAGCAAGAATGGTTTTTTACAGTGATCAAACAAGATTTTAAACTTTTTATGAACCAAAGTAGAATGTGCGCCGTAAGTTGCGCTGTTATTAATTAATTAATCTAATGACTGGAGGAGCGCTGGGATCAGGTACTGGCTGCCACATACGTGTGCGGTCTCAGATGGTATTTCGAGTGAATGTGGAAGATGGTCAGGATAAAATATGCTGAGTTCCTGGGGGCGGAGCGTCCCGTGTCATGTGACCGCAAAGGCGCATGGTGATGCCACAAGTAGGCAGGGTGTAGTTAAGCTAAGGACGCTTAGGTGTGGTGTTGTACGCGCAGGAAGGACTTGTAGGGGAGGGAGGATTAAGGAAAGGGCGAAAAGACTACTCTGCACTGCGGTTTATCCCTGCCTGAGGATGTATTGGAATTTGACTACAATGTGAAGGCCGAATTGCATGGCAAAGATTAATTAATCCTGGCAGAAAAAATAAATAATAAAAATATTTAAACGGCACATCAGTAAAGTCCTAAACGGGGGTGTAATGTAAATTAAATATAAAGCAATGTGCAAATTTACATGACAATAGTAAATAAGGCTGGAAAATCATAATTCACATATCAGAAGATAATTGGTATAATGTAATGTAAATCCGTATTTGTAAAGTGCGAACTACTCACCCATACGGGTCTCAAGGTGGTGGGGGCCATTGTGGAAATTAGGTGAGCTATTGCCCAGAGTCACATGGTGCTGAGCTGCCACCGGAGCCGGGGATCAAACCGTGAACCCTGTGCTCTGAAGTTAGCTGCCCTGGCCGCTGCACCACACCTCTCCACTAATGTAACATGTATCAGTAGATGAGAGACAAATCCGTTTAAGGAACGAAATCCAGTTGGATATTGGTAAAATACAATGTTGTATGGTATAACAACTGACCCGGTTTGGAACATAACATTGGCTAACTAGTCAGGGTATTTAGGGAGGGAAGTATGTTGTCTGGTTGGAGGGAAGCAGGGTACGTCTAAGGTCAAGGGTCGCTGATGACAGGTTAGATGCAAAAGTCAGTACTTGCAGGTCTAAGGTCAGGGTTATATTTGTACTGTACTGTTTCATTCATCAACGGTGTTGAGGCCCTGGTCTACTGAATTGCAGCATGTGGTCCATTTGCATTCACTCCTGTTTAGTAAGGTTTGGAGGTTACCACCCCTGAATGGTAGTAAAGTTTGATCGATCACCTGCCAGGTTATTTCTAGTTCATTGTGATTTTTTTCAAGGTAGTGTATCAGCAAAGTGACAGTCAGGACTTTGCAATGGGATGTTGCCTCCATTTCCGTTCCGCTGATCTGAGTTTGCGTCTCTCTTCAATTAAGGCTTCGCTGAACCATGGATTATTATCCTTTTCCCAAATTCTTTTGAGTTTTGGTGGGGCGGCTTGCTCGAAGACTTTGGTCATTACGGAGTTGTAGTGGGCTCTGAGGTCATTGACGTCTAACCCGATCCTAGGGGGAGTGAGATCCTTCTCACATTGAGAGGCCAGGCTGCTCCAATCGATATTTTTGGTGTAATAAACATATTAAACAGGGGATGATAACCACTCACTACAAGAGGGAGCAATGTCACCTTAGATAATTGGATAAAGCACATCACTGTGCTCCTCAAAGTTCAACTGAAATGCCCGATCAACAACTATCTTCAGGCAAGCAAATAATTGAGCAGTAGAATCCAGTGGAATAAAAGGTCAACGTTGCAAATACGCAACCACCTTCAATGCAAGGAGAATAGCAAATCTGATCTGGAAAAGTAGAGCTGACAGCGCTCCTGGCCCAAACAGTATATCGTAATATCTACCATGGTTCTGTCGGTTTCACAACCTGATTTCTTCAAGTTCCAATTAAATCACTTCACATTTCATTCCGTCATATAGCTAATCAGACCAGAGCTCCAACCATTTAAGCTCTATCAATGCAAATCCACAATATACAAAAGAGTTTTTTGATAAGGGTAAACATCCGTTTTTAATTCATCAATTAATTACTTATTGATACATACATACATACCCTACAGAAAGACACTTCATTTGAATTCATTTCATCAATAGTGTAATACAACGGCGCATTAGAGACAGAAAGTGATTAAAGTGTGACATAAAGTGCAAAAGTGACATTTAAAGTGTACTTAATAAACAGTGATCTGGGAGGGGAAAGGAAAAGCAAGCAAAAGTTTTTGGCCAGTTTCAACATTAATATATGATCACTCCTGTAGGTTATTTTAGTTGGATTGTTTTATAGCTGGAAGTCTTAAACTGGTCCAATCATTTAAAAAGCGTCGACGTTTCGACCCTCTGGACGCCTTAGTTGTGGGTCTAGGTCGGGTCTTCTTCAGGACATAGAATAGAGGTGTAGCGCCTGAAGGGTCAGAGAAATAAATTATCAATGTGGATTTGCAAATTAAGACTGAACGTGAGTGACAATTAATTACACGTACACTCACCACAAAAGATCTTTCTAAACTTGGACCTGGGATGCAGTCGTAGTAGTAGATTTAATCAAATCTGCAAAATCAATAAGCGTATGAAACTATTAGTATACATCGCCTTAAGAAGGGCTATTTTGGTTTCCTCAACGTTTAGAATAGAGATTTCAGATCGATAGCTTAATTGCACTTACCCAAGTGCTGTCTATAGTTATTCAGCAAGACAGATATTATAAGTCCGACAATATTGCGGAGGCTTAAATGAATTACGAGTCACCGCGTCACTTGTGCGACCTAAAAAGTAATGGGTAGGAATGATTAGCGTTTCATTAATGAAGCAAATAGTGTTGAGTACTGGGCGATATGGGGAACCCATTACGTGTCTTACCTAAAGAAACAGATTCAGTCCCTTTTTTGGAGCCTGGCAGTAAAGGTTCGCTCCAGTACAGATCTGTAATGGCAGCGAGTTCTGCACCAGTCCGCTCGTTCGCACGTAATGAAGCCAGACCTCGACAGACACTAAATTCATTAGGCGCGAGGACACATGATCACGTTCGCGTTGCCTCGTTGACAAGCAACCTCACGCTATGACGCTGCTACGCCTCGTTGCCAAGCAACCATACACTCTGGCGCTGCTACGCATCATCTTGAATGACAGAATAAGTGTGCGCCTCACTTTGTAATGTTTACTCGTAATATTCACGCTATTATTCCGTGAACAAAGTTGTGGAACTTCTGTGGAAGACGTAATTACTCCTAGTTTAGCGGAAACCCTGCTAAATTAAACCAGTTTGGAGCAATAAAAGGGGCTAGGATAATCGACTAGTCCCTCATATTTGCAAAAAGTGCATGTTCGTGCGTATCCTTGAACATAAATATGACACACATTTGACAAATCATTTCTAGGATCCTTTCCTGTACAAAAATTAGTTAAAAACATATTTACATAGTAAAATACATTATACATTGTACGGCATGTTTCAAACTGCAAAAAACTGACAACAGAATATACTCATGTGAAGTACCCAGACTGCAAATGACAGTTAGAACATGTCACAGTTACGCTCACTTTTACAGTTGCCCCATTTGTTTAGCTGTTTCCTCTCGCTCATTGAGCTCTTCCTGTACTGCAATGAGGGAGTGTATCAACCTACACACCTTATAGTTGAGTGACTTTGTGATGGACCCACCCCTAGGGCTAGGTGTCAATTTTTCCAATACCCTCCACCTGATGTCTTCTGGTGTATGGTTATGAGTGAGGAAAATGCTCTACCAACGGTGCACCCACTGTGTTACATCTGATTCTACTCATGTGTTGTGGGATCCTGGTTTTAACTTTTTTTTTGGTCTGTCCTACATAGGTCAGGGCACAAGGGCATGTAATAGCATAGATGGCCTGTGTACTGTTGCAGTTGGTAAATGAAGCGAGTTTGTAAGTTTTAGTACTGTGGGTAAAACTCGAGCCCTCCAGGCAATCGTCACATGCTCGACAACTACCACATTTGTGGTGTCCCGTTAGTGGTGGCAGATTTAGTAAGTTCCTCATATCTGGTTGTTTGGGGGATCCAAAAACGCCTTCACTACAGCATCTTTTATGTTCTTGTCCCTCTTGAAAGCAAACAAGGGTTGTTGTGTTGTTTGTAACTCCCCTTGTACAAGGTTCCAGTACTTCCTAATGATTTTCTGTATACCATTGCTCTTAGTGTTGAATGTCGTCACACATACGATCCCCTTTGACTCATCACGCTTTTCCTTTATCTCCAATAGTTCTTCTTTGGGATGGTACCATGCCCGTTCCTTGGCACGCTTCAGTAGACCTTTGGGATAACCTCTATTTCTCAGCCTATCTGTTAATTCATCTGCCTCATCAAAGAAATCTTTTATTTTCGAACAATTCCTCCTCAATCGAAGGTACTGACCGAAGGGCAAGTTGTCTCTTAGATTTCTCGGATGGTGGGAACCGTACATTAGTAGTGTTTTTCTTTCCATGGGCTTACGATATAGGTCACTATACAGTACACCATCCTCTGCCTGGAAAGTCAGGTCAAGAAAGTCAATAGATTCCCTGCTTTGAGCCATTGTGAACTGAATATCACTGCTTCTGCTGTTTAGCCAACGCCAGAATTCATCCAGCTCCTCTTCATTTCCTGACCAAATCATTAGCTCATCATCGATGTACCATATCCAAGCATCGATCTTCTCTAAAAAAGGGTTAGTCAGGTCATATAGATGTTCTTCCTCGAATCTATCCATAAACAGGTTCGCCAAGCTGGGAGCATATGTAGCGCCCATGGCCACGCCCTTGCATTGGTAATAGAATTGTCTTTTGAAGACGAAATAATTCTTCTTCATAGCTATTTCCAACAGCTTGATCAAAAATTCAGTCGGGATCCAATGTGGCCTCATTCTCTGATCAAGTACTCCAGAGCTATCACTACGAACGATTATCATAGATGTCCTCCTTCTACGCCGGTCCAGGACACTATTACTATAGCTGACCAGCTTCAAATATCTACGTCTACCCAAGCAAGTATAATATCTAATTACAACTCTCCCAAAAGACCAAACACTAGACAGATGTGAGGGAAGTTACAGGGAGCTATGCCAAAGAGGAAGCGGGGGGCTAATGAACTCGGAGAAGGAAGGAGGCCCAAAATCCCTAAACAAGCCAGTAACAGCAATGTATTATCAACGGATGTGAGAGATGTGTCCGTGATCCAATCTGGGTCATCTGGGCCTTCATTGCAGCCTGCACCGACTCTGTGTGCAACTAAATCTGCTGGTACAGTTACGGTATTGGAGGACCTTGTTCTTGATAAACTTGGCTCTTTATTAAAGTCCTCTCTCAAACCCCTCGAAGATAGGCTTCTACAAATTGAACTACGTTTAGCCAAGATTGAGGATGTGACATTGAACATTGTGGCGAATATCAGGCTACCTGAGTCGCGCCCGTGTATTGGTCAATAGAAGCCTGTACAGGGGGGGGGTGTCGAATGTTATGCCTCCATCCATAGCACCATCCTCTTCAGGGGGGAATATAGCAAAACCATCAGCTTCTGTGTTATTACCTGCTGTTACAACTATTGAGGATGTTGCTGGTAAATCTATTATTAAGTCTATTGTAACCCCTTTGGGCGTCCCTGATCCTGATACACTTAAGAAGCTGAGAGTTGACTTGCCCCCAGAATCAAGCCCGTACACCGTTGTTTTAACAGGGGTACCTGAGCTGAGCAACCCTAACAAGGAATCTTTCATGTCCTTAAGAAACAAGGCGGCGGATTGGCTGAATAGAAATAGACTACTCCCTTATAATGTCACTGGCGAATTTATTATGGTGCGTAGGGTGCCCTGGGTTGGGCATACGCCTAAAAACATACGAGGCGACTGTGTGCTCTAAAACTTCAGGGACCCTCGTATCGTGGGTCACTTCTGTAAAGGGGTATCTTCTAGTAATGGGTTGTCGATTCAACCTCTCCCTCTATCTCATTTTTATCCTCCATCTCGCAACTTAGACACGGAAGGGGACTGGTCTTTAGTAAGGCATCGGGGTAGAGGAAGGTGGGCTGGTGATTGGCATGAGCACCCATGTAGTTTTAGTCAAATACCTACATATAACAGGTACAGTGGACTAGAGATGGTTGACTGACTTTTTTTTCCTGGTGATATTCACCACAGAGTCTATGACAACGTGAGTAGAGTACCTCTTGAGAGAACGACTGAGGCCGGAAGTGTTCGAACATCATGTGCCCCCCTCTCAGTTGCAAGGGATAGTAACAAAGTTAATAATATCCGCTGTTCTGGAAGTATGGTGGAAGCTCAAGCTCCGCCCCCAGTAGAACCAAGAGCCTTGAATTTTAATGTATTTTTCTGGAACATTGCGGGGTTAGCTGGAAAAGTAAAGGATCCGACCTGTATGGTTTTTATAAGATCCTTTTTGGTGATATGTCTGCAAGAGACCTGGCTGATAGAGAGTGACATTTTTATAGAAGGCTATACAAGTTTTTTTGTACCAGCAGAGCCATCACGAAGTGGCAGAGCTAAAGGGGGACAGGCTGTGTATATTGATTTAGCACTGTCTTGCACTGTCAAAATAACACCTACTTGCAACACTGACATCCAAGTATTGACAGTTAAAAGAGGGAAGGAAATGTTATCCCTAATTAACTTCTACAATGCAGTAAACACAAAGGGGGACTGTAGACTTGTCGATCTGAGTAACTTTGTTAGGTCCCATTGTGAGAGCCTTTCCCATCGAATCCTCATTACTGGGGATTTTAATGTACGCCCTTGTTTGAACCCAAAGAACACTGAAATTGGTTCACTGGGCTGTCATAGGATGAGGGGCTTACATTTTGAGAAGTGAGACTAGAGATACTCTAGGGTCATCCCTTTGCGGGCACACATTTTGTTGTCTTCCCTTAAAAAAGACTTCCACTCTATTAATTGAATTGTTTGCGTGTGTTTTTTTTATTTCATTAGCACTTTGACTTGTTGCTTTCAAATATAGTTTCTTAGCGTTTAATACTTTTCAAACATTTTGTCCTTCAGGCAATGTCATTATTATATTTCCAATGCATTTCGGGCATTTGAGTCATGTCCTTCATCAGGGAATCGACACTGCAAAACGTAATAAGGTACCGTTATTGTGGAGTGAAACAATTTATGACATAAATGATATCATTGCAACATACCGTTTTAAAAAGTAAACTTTACAATATAAACAAAAATGAACAGAAATGTGGACATGGTTCTAATGATATTCTGTTAAGAGGTGTGCTGGTGGTGTACACACGGAGTGATCAAGGTAACGAAAACGGAGCATCACTTACATGCCTTTCTCTGTTTGCTGCTACGATCTGTGGAGAGTAAACAGTAATTGTAGTGATTCAGTGACGGGGTGGTTGTTGGGGGCTAGAACGTGGCGTTTGCAAATGCTGGTCTGACATCTATGGTACACTAACCTTGAAGGGAAGTTTAAACGAGCTCGGGGCCCTTCCTCGTCTTCCGTAGCGACGGCACGGGGGTAGCCGGTCGCGCTATGATATTTTGAATAGTTCCGGTCATGTGATAGGTCACGTGACAATTAACAAAGAAAAAAGACTATAGCGAGTCTAAGATCATCGGCGGGAGAATCAGTATCACCATTGGGTGAAAAGAACACACGCAAACAATTCAATTAATAGAGTGGAAGTCTTTTTTAAGGGAAGACAACAAAATGTGTGCCCGCAAAGGGATGACCCTAGAGTATCTCTAGTCTCACTTCTCAACTTATGTTCAAAACATCGCTGGACCCTCGACGTCACCTTTCGGAGCACCAGTAAACTCAACTAAACTAAACCCAATCATCGTGTAAATAATCTGCTGTGCATCTATCCAATTTCAATTACATTGGGCTTACATTTTGAACATACTTGCCGGGGTGATCTGCTGAACCAGCTTACAAATGAATTTGATTTAATCCCTGCCATGTCTCTGGTGGATGATTGTATTTTTCAATTAGTACCTACATATAAAGGCTACACAGGGGGTTCCTATATTGATCATATTCTTCTCTCTAGTGGCCTTTGTACATCTATACAAGGCTTTGAAATCATGGAGAATCAACACAGTGATCATAACCCAGTTTGTATTCTATTGGGTGGCAACCTTCTAAAATTATGGGAAAGAATACCAGATGGTGGTGTTCTCAAATGCACGGATGGAAGGCGACGCCTAAAGTGGGCTAAGGGGAACGCGGGCCAACTATATGATAAGATCAATTATTCTTGTGCAACCGAGTTCTCACTGTGTGTGTCCCAAGTATCCTCGCCCCCAGACATTCTTAAAGCTTTTGATGGTATTGTATCTAAAGTAGGTGAAATGCTAACTGTACCATCCACAGGTTCTGCTCGTAGTGATCCTAAATGGTTTGACCACTCCTGCTCCATGGCATGCCGTGAACTAAAGGCGGCACTGAAGATCAGCCCTAGGGATCCGATACAGATCAGGGCATCACGTCTTTTATATAAAAAAGCTCTGGCTAAGCGTAAGATAGAAGTGAAAGACGATATTTGGCAAGATTTGGTAGACCCCGTAATTCTTGGAAATAGCGATAAATTCTGGGGTATTATTAACAAACCTTTATTTGAGTCACCAGGTGATACATCAGTTGGTACTAACATTACGGAAGATGAGTGGGTATCACATTTTAGTACTATTTTCAGCAGTAGCACTTGTCAGTTGGAATCTATGAGAGGCGTACAAGGAGCAAACCCACCACGCTTTACCACGAGTGAGGTTGAGATGGGCTCACTGGTTAGAGGGGTTAGAGGGGTCACTGGTTAGAGGCGGCAGACCCGGAAGCAGAGAACGGCCCGGGACCAGGGTTCAATCCCCGACACGGCAGGGTCGTGAGCCAGGGTCAACGGACTCGATAATTCTCGCCTCAGTGCCTACTCTAACCAGGGATCACACTCGGCAACTCTGGGCATTAGCTTGCCTCATCTCTACAACGGCCCCCCACATTCGCCGGGGATGCCTGGTTTCACCTTGGAGATACCCAGTAGGGACCATCTCACAGGGATAGCCAGGACGGGTTCCCCAGCGGTCTACAGCGCCACGACGCCTCAGGGCAGCAGTGCGCTTTACAAGACACATACATCCATACATACATCACAGGGTTGTCTAGTAACAAGGCGCCAGGTCCCGATGGCCTGCCCCCAGACCTTTTTAAATCTACGGTGCCTCTTTGGGCGCCTGTCCTTACTGCTGTGCTTAATGCAGCCGCAGAACATGGGTGCCCAAAGTCGTGGGGGACCTCCACGATAGTGCCAGTTTTTAAGAAAGGGGACCGGAACAGCACCTCCTGTTATAGGCCAATATCTTTAATTGACTCTGTGGTTAAAGTAGTGGGTGGAGTAATTTTGAATAGATTAACAACATGGGCGAAGAGCATGAGATAATCTCCCCAATTCAATATGGCTTTCGGCCCGGCCACTCCACAATTGCACAGTGTCTTAACTTATATATGGTCTTAGGAAAGTATACCCGAGCGCGACAGGGCACCATCTATATGGCGTCCATGGACCTCTCCTCAGCTTTCGATTGTGTCAACAGGGGTAAGCTTTGGGAGGTCATGGGCAATATGGGCGTGGAGCAAAACCTGGTTAACTTTTTGGCGGACCTGCAACAGGATACTAGGGCCAATGTAAGGTATTCCCAGGACCTCAGGGTAACTAGGGACTTTGATGACCACAAGAGTGCTCCAAATTCTACAAGAAGCTTTTTATTGTTTTATGAAATCCCGTGACCTATCTATTAATAATACAAAATATTTTGTAATGCAGGTAGGGCAACGTAATAAGAAGCCGTTTTTGTTTCGGATTAATGAGGAGAAGATCCCTATAACAAAAACATTTTCATATTTGGGCGTCCTTTTTGATGACCAGCTGACTTGGGGCCCTTCAGTCCAGAAGAAAAGGGGGGAGATAACCCGGGCAAACGCAGCTATTTTTAATTTTGCCAGGAAAATGGGCAAACGCCCTATTGCCGCTCAGTTAAAGATCTATCAGGCAAATAGTGTGGCGATAGGCTGGTACGGTAGTAAACTCTGGGGGTAAGTGGCAGTTAATTACCTTGTGGTGGTAGAAAACAACTTCTTGAAACAGCTGTTGGGGGTCCCGAGGGGAACTTCCAATTTAATAGTGCATGAAGAATCTGGTATCCCCTTTCTAAGTGACACTATAGCACTACGTCCACTAATTTGCTGGCTAAAATGCTGGCTAAATGAAGACCTACCTCTAAATCATCTCCTCCTAAGAGAAGCTTTATCGTGGGATAATATGCTTAATATTCCTTGGTTAAAGTATTAGAAAGACTGTTTTTTTAGTATGGGACGACCAGAACTCTTTTTAAACCCAGAGTCCATTGGGCCTGCTGACGTAGAGTTTGTGAGGAAAACTTTTTCCCTTTCACAATATTTGTTTCGTGAAGAGGCGGAACTAAATAAATGTAGTGTCCGGAAATATGTCATCTTGAAAACCACTCCGCATATGGAGCCTTACTTATCCTGGCCAATGTCGGGCTTTGATCGCTATCTGTTAATTAGGTTCAGATTGGACTTCTTCCACCTAATGTTAGCTGTCCCAAAGGGCTGTCACCGAGGTCAAGTGCTACCAGCCTGCGGCTGCAACAATGAGTCTCCGCAGGATTTGTTACACTTTTTATTTATCTGTTCTTTATATGATCTACCTCGCAGGTTTTATCTTAAGCCCCTCCTTAAAAAATTGAACTTTACCCAGGTTAGACCCGCACTCTGTTATTTACAATTGCTAAACCCCGAAAGTACCTTATTTGTGATTGACTTTTTAAAATCAGCTTTAAAATTTAGAAATAGCATGGAGGGCTAACCGCTCAGTACTGCTCATCTTATTTTACTCACCCAACTGTAATTGTTACTTTTAAGATGAATTTTTAGATTATTCTTGTTATATTGTGTGTTTTTATCATTTATTGTGCTTTTATGGTTGTTTCTGTCTGAATAACCGAATAAAGATTTTTACTTACTTACTCTGATCAAGTGTCGCTCTTATAACCTCAGTAGCACTGTCCTGAGGGATGGATGTATATAGAGATGCTACATCTAACGTAACTAGTATTTGTTTACTGCTATCAAAGACTTATCCCTCAAGCAATTGAATAATGTGCATACTGTCACTTACATAAGACTTGGTAAGAGGTACCCACGGTTGCAAAAAATGATCAATAAACTGGTTTAGGGGCTCGAGTATTGAACCACAGCCCGAAACTATAGACCTTCCAGGCGGGTTTTGTAGCCTCTTGTGTACCTTTGGGAGGGTATAAATAGTTGGTATACTGGGCTCCAGTTGATTGAGAAAATCACGTTCATGTTGGCTCAGAAATCCTTCCTCCACTCCTTCCTGGGTGGTCATCTCTATCAATGTTTTAATCTCCTTCGTGGGATCTCTGGAGACCTTTATATAACTCTCCTGTACTTGTAGCTGTTGCTCAATTTCAGCAATGTAGTCCCGTGTGTTCTAGACCACTATCGCACCCCCCTTGTCTGCCGCCTTTATTACTATTGCATCATTTTTGGCCAAGTCGTTCAAAGTCATTTTCTCCTCCTTACTTATGTTGTATTTTATGTACTGTCTCTTTTCCATCAGTTCCGTTGTTTCTTCCAATACCACCTTCTCGAAGGCTAGTATCCTATCACTCATCATAAATGAGGCTTGTGTGAAGGTGGATGGTGGCCTAAAATTGGTTGCTGCCTGTGATGGAGTGAAGGTATTCTTGGTGAAGAAATACTTCAATCTGATTTTCCTGAAAAATCTTTGTAGTTCCAATCTCATTTGGACTGCGTCAGGTGCCCTTGTGGGTACATACAATAAACCTTTTGCCAAGACACCAAGTTCCGCCTCTGTCATTTCATATTCAGGTAAGGTTATGACAGGATCCAGATTAGACCCATCCGTTCTTGCAGGCAATGCACTGAGTCTCTCAGGCTCCATGGGCGCAGACCCAGATTCTATGACTAGGCAGTTATCCAGTGTCTGCAATGTGGTCAAGGTAGGGATAAGCATGTTTGAGTGTTGAGGTTCTAAGGGTAGGGCAGTAGGGATGTTGATGGCATCACCCTCAATGCTGTTGGTGGTGTCACCCTCCATGTTCATAACTACCACCTGTAAGTCTGCCTCCTGGTTGAAATCTCCCCGTGGGTTTCTGGTTGGTAAAATCTGACTCAGGAATTGCCCCGCGTGTATCTCCCTCCTCCCCATCTCCTGGGCCTGTCCCAGTTCTCTTGTCTCATACCGCCTCTGTTGCCCCTGGGGTGGCCCTCCCCTAAAAAAGGACGAGGACTTTGATGTTCTGCCCCACTTGTGGAGGGTCTGTCACTACCTGAATCTGTTTTGCTATCCACAGAGGAGCCCGAAAAGGTATTGAACCTTCGTGGGCCCTGTCTGCTTCTGTTTGTATAGAATCCCTGACTATCTTGGAGATAATAATCATCCGCGAGATAAGGGTATGTCTGTTTTTTATAGTAATTTCTTACGTCCTTGGTCAATTTATCCAACTTTCTGCCCAATGTCACTGTGTTAAAGTCACCCAAGGTTTTTTCGGCATGCTCCAACGCCTCTTTGGCGTTCGTGAGTGCTGAATCCCCCAATATCTCGTTTTTCAGATCCGCAATTTCCTGCGTTAATTTCTTTACGTACTCTATTGCGGTCTCCACCCCAAGCACCATCCAGTGCCTGGAGCATGTATTAGCCACTTAACTGAAACCCTCACGGAACTTCGGGACCTCTATAAAAATAGCCGGCTCATTTCGCACTCGGAGGCCCTTAGGTATTATATTTGCCTCCAAGTATTTCGTTAAGAAATGCCCGTGTAGGCGGGATCTAATTAATTTCTTCTCTAACCTTTCTAGCTTTACAAGTTTGGCATTCAAGCTTGCATCTGTTGACACTCTTTCGCCCCCCAAAAGGAAGCCTGATGCACCCTGATCCTGAATTAGTCTAGCAATATATTCATCGGTGTAAGATAAGGTTTCCTTATCGGACATATTCAAATACACCACAATGTTTCAATAACTCAAAATATTACAATAGTTAGTTCGCTTCACAAAACAATACAACATTAAATGAGAGTAAGACCCTCGCAGATATGTACCTGCACTTAACAATGTAAATCACCTTGGGGTGACCCAGTATCCCTCAGAACCTGGGCAATATAATGTAATATCTACAATGGTTCTGTCGGGTTCACAACCTGATTTCTTCAAGTTCTAATTAAATCACTTCACATTTCATTCCGTCATATTTCAATTTCAGCAATGTAGTCCCGTGTGTTCTGGACCACTATCGCATCCCCCTTGTCTGCCGCCTTTATGACTATTGCATCATTTTTGGCCAAGTCGTTCAAAGCCATTTTCTCCTCCTTACTTATGTTGTATTTTATGTACTGTCTATTTTCCATCAGTTCCGTTGTTTCTTCCAATACCACCTTCTCGAAGGCTAGTATCCCATCACTCATCATAAATGAGGCTGGTGTGAAGGTAGATGGTGGTCTAAAATTGGTTGCTGCCTGTGATGGAGTGAAGGTATTCTTGGTGAAGAAATACTTCTTTCTGATTTTCCTGAAAAATCTTTGTAGTTCCAATCTCATTTGGAATGCGTCAAGTGCCCTTGTGGATGCATACGATAAACCTTTTGCCAAGACACCAAGTTCCACCTCCGTCATTTCATATTCAGATAAGTTTATGACAGGATCCAGACTAGACCCATCCGTTCTTGCAGGCAATGCACTGAGTCTCTCATGCTCCATGGGCGCAGAACCAGATTCTATGACTAGGCAGTTATTTAGTTTGTATGTATTTATCAATGAGTAATTAATTGATGAATTAAAAACGGATGTTTACCCTTATCAAAAAACCTCTTTTGTATATTGTGGATTTGCATTGATAGAGCTCAAATGGTTGGAGCTCTGGTCTGATTAGCTATATAACGGAATGAAATGTGAAGTGATTTAATTAGAACTTGAAGAAATCAGGTTGTGAACCCAACAGAACCATTGTAGATATTACATTATATTGCCCAGGTTCTGAGGGATACTGGGTCACCCCATGGTTATTTACACCAAACAGTATATCAGCATCTGATTATAAACAAGACATGGAGTACTGATCTGGCGCACTGGAAAATCTGTCTCTAAACACTGCATTATCACCAAAACTACACCAATGTCTTGGCAGGGCTTGATCTTACACCCTATTTATGAAAAGGGCTCAGTGTCGCTCCCCAATAGCTACTGATATATATCGCACTACTTGACATTGAGGCCAAATATTTTGTGTCACTTTTACTGGAGGATCAGGAAGTATGGGCAGTTACAAATAATATACTGCTGTTTAATCAAACTGGTTTTAGTCTACTCTCTGGCAACACTCAGAGCCTCATAGCCTGAAGGATGCTTGCACTTAAACAAATAATAAAGAAGGAACAGCTTTATTGCTGTTTTATTGGTTACAACAGGCATTCGATCATGTCAAAAGCCACCTTTTATGGTCAAAATTAAAAGCCTAGAGAATTTCAGAACCTCTTCTTCGAGGCCTATTTTGCTACTCACTCTCATACTGGGGCTAGGGTTAAACTGGGCTATAACACCACAGTCTCAGACAAAATAAACATCAAACATGGCATCCAGCAGGGGTGCGTATTAGGCCCGACTTTTTTCAATCTATTTATGTGCGACCTAGTACCAGCACTAAAATCAGTAATTAACCATGCACCAAAATTGGCGAAACAGCATAGCCCGTCACTTCTTTATGCAAACGATGTTGTCCTCATAAGTTTAACTGCGATTGGGCTCCAAAGACTTTTAAATGCTCTAAACGCCCACTGTAGTGCAAATGACATCAAGTATGAAAAAACAAACATTGTGATCTGTGGCAGGAAAAGGATAAAATGGGGCTACTTAACCCCTTGCACGCTGCCGCGATTCTGCGCCTGTGCGGCACAATCGCGAGTGGGTGGGTTTATGACGGCCCCCAGCCGTCATCAGCACACGAGCGCCGTAGTGCATGACGGATGGGGGCTGTCATCAGCATGCAAGGGATTAATAACCATCGTCTGACTATTTCGAATACATACAAATATTTGGGGTGCTGACTGGATGACAAGGGAGGCCATTTACTACATTTAAATTATTTAAAACCGAAATTGGCCTCATTACAACAAAATGCTGTTCGAATGATCTTCAAAATCACAAAACATTTTACAGTTGAACCATTGTTGAAAATAGTCGCTGTTAAACTCACTCCTACTGAGGCATATGTGTTAAAAGACTTCCCAGGGAAACTGGGCACTTTTTTGAACATCGCAGTATTTAGATCATTGTTAAAACTCCCGCATAACATCTCCCCCGCTAAAATCAGGTTGGAGATTTCAATGAGTGACCAACTTCTCATACAAAAAGCCCGCCTCATAAGTTATATGCATTCAGCATGAACAGCAAAACAATGATCTTTACAATACCTCATACGGCTTGAATCCACTAATACAAATAGTTTTCCCCATCAAACCTCTGGTCTAGTGCCCTTTCTGATGCATCAGGCTTTAAGGCCTTTGAAAAATGAAAACACTCTAGTCCTCAGCAGCTACGATCAGAGAGGCCTTCAAAAATACATTACGGAGCCATTTTCATCTCATCTTTAAACAACATTCTGTCAACTTTGGATGAGCTGCTTTACATCTCTTGATCTACTACCCCATTGGTATGTCAGCCACTCACTAAATTTGTGCCATCTATGTGGCCTGCTCCAAGAATCGTTAGCCCATCTGCTCTGCATTTGTCCTGCAATCCTTGAGAAACACAGAAGATTCCTGAGGTTTCTGCTGATTAAAGAAGGGGCAAGAACTTTTCCAGAAGCTGTAAATAACCTCTTGAACAATGCTCAGCCCCAAGTTAACTCCAAACTTATAACATTTGAGGATATGGTAGACAAACAACTGAGGAACAATAATGGGTTGAAAGTCTCTAGTTCAGCAGAGCCTGCAAGACAAAAAACATGATGAGAAGGTGTGTCCTGACGCACATCAAAGGACAGAGAGAGAGCAAAAGAGAGAGAGAGAGAGAAGAGAGGGGAGGGAGAGAGAGAGAGAGAGTGAGCGGGAGAGAGAGAGAGAGTGAGAAGAAGAGAGGGGAAGAGCGGGAGAGAGAGGAAGAGAGGGGAGAGAGAGAGAAGAAAAGAGGGGAAGAGAGAGAGAGGGAAGAAGAGAGGGGGAGTGAGAGAGAGAGAGGGGAGAGAGAGAGAAGAGAGGGGAGAGAGAGAGAGAGAAAAGAAGAGAGGGGGAGAAAGAGAAGAAGAGAGGGAGAGTGCACCCTGCGCACCCAGGCCACACTGCTCACCTGCTGCCACTGGGGTGTCTCCAACCACTTGCCGGTATGTATAGCAGTACACCAGGTCACACATCGGAGTCAGAGCTGTCATCTGAAACTGAGTCCAGATACATGACTGGTACAGTACACACACTTGCACAAGACAACGTCGCCCGCCCGCCTATGCACACCCAGGCAGAGGCATCCCAGCCCCTCCCGCCACCCATCAGAGCATACCTGCTCATGCACACCTGGGCCTCACTGCTCAACTTCTGCCACCGGCGTGTAGACAGCAGTTCCCACCATGTGCCCCTGCAAGCCACAAGCCTGGGGCCGATGGACATGGCACCCTCCACACCATTCATCCACACTGTGCAGGTCATCAGGTCTCACGTCTGGTGCTGGTTCTTGATTACACCATGGCAGAGGACATACCAGGGCACCCGGCAACATCGCAGCCTGCACAGCAGCTCAGCCCAATGGGTGCCACTAACTCTGTGATCCCAGAAGCGACAGCACATGGCGGTAGGCTCGTGCAGCCCGCCGGCTCGGCCTACACTGTGGTCCAGCAAGGCACACAAATCCTGAGCAGTCCGGACCGCTGGGATGGGCCATCATCGCAGGCTGCACACCCGCTCAGCATCTTAAGGTGCCAATGATTCAGTGCACCCAAGGTCACCTACCCGTGGCGGGGTGCCTGTGCTGTCCACAATGCAGTGGGTGCCACAAACTCTTTTCAACCCCAGCCAAAGCCACGTGGTGATAGGCCTGTGGCGGCCTCAAGGCCTCAGGTCCGTCATACAGTCACCACCGGCAGAGGGGTATGTGACATCGTCAGCCCCTTATATATGCAGGGTCACATGGCCTGTAATGCCTGTGCCGGATGGGTGTGGTGTGCGTGCAAACCTGCCCTCAGGAGTGGCTGTGATATGCTGACAACTAGACCAGTGACCTGCCCACCAACAGCGAGTATGCTTGCAACGAGTAGCAATGAGGCCCCCCTTGGAGCATAAGTGGAGTGTTCTGCCCTGGCACACGCTGAACCAGCGCAGGGCCTGCAACAATGACTCTGGGGCTCTGGGCATGGTTCAGTCCATGTCCGGACAAGAAAGTGGCTGATGCGTGTGTCCCTGTTGTGGTGTCCACGGGACCCGTAACACAAATTGCTATGTAGCACCCTCTGACTGGCATCCCAAAGGATGAGCATCATTGACGCAAGGGAAATGACTGACCCTACATTCATTCACACATACATACATGAATGATGAAAGACATGACACAGCAGTGCGTCACTGGATGTTTATTGCACATCCAGTGCCGTTCTGCAGCTGGAGTGGGACAGGGCAATGCCGAACAAACTACACAAAATGGGCCCGTGGAGGGCCTGCCAGAGTCCATCTGGGGATGACAAGTACTGCGGAAGAGGAGGGGTGCAGTCTGCAGTCTGGTCGCTGTGTGATTGGCCATCAAACAGGATGTGGCAGTCCATGTCGTAGTCCAAGGTGAGTGCATCTGTGTGAATCTTGGGTCAGTGGAAGGTCATGAAGCCATGTGCTGGATCAAGCAGAAACAGGCAGGTGGCGGAAATGAATGCTACTGAGTCCTTCTAATCATAGGCACATCTATGTCCTCGTCCCCGGATGTGTGCTATGCCCCACCTGGGGGTGTTGCTGTACCGGCTGCGGCACTGTGTGCCATGGACACATCAGGGGCCAGAGGTGGATTGTCGGCCGCACTGTGTGCCACTGACACAGGGGGTGGAAGTGGTTTGTCGGCCGCACTGTGTGCCACTGACACAACAAGTGCCGGAGTGGAAAGGCCTGCCGCACTGGGAGGCAGAGACACACCAGAGGGCGGAGATGTGGATGGTGTTGAGGCAGCAGCATTCATCATCGTCACGCCTTGTGGCAGCAATGCCATGATGAGGATCTGCAAGGCATGGTACATCCAGTGCCGTTCTGCAGCTGGAGTGGGACAGGGCAATGCCGAACACACTACACAAAATGGGCCCGTGGAGGGCCTGCCAGAGTCCATCTGGGGATGACAAGTACTGCGGAAGAGGAGGGGTGCAGTCTGCAATCTGGTCGCTGTGTGATTGGCCATCAAACAGGATGTGGCAGTCCATGTCGTAGTCCAAGGTGAGTGCATCTGTGTGAATCTTGGGTCAGTGGAAGGTCATGAAGCCATGTGCTGGATCAAGCAGAAACAGGCAGGTGGCAGAAATGAATGCTACTGAATCCTTCTAATCATAGGCACATCTATGTCCTCGTCCCCGGATGTGTGCTATGCCCCACCTGGGGGTGTTGCTGTACCGGCTGCGGCACTGTGTGCCATGGACACATCAGGGGCCAGAGGTGGATTGTCGGCCGCACTGTGTGCCACTGACACATCAGGGGGCGGAAGTGGTTTGTCGGCCGCACTGTGTGCCACTGACACAACAAGTGCCGGAGTGGAAAGGCCTGCCGCACTGGGAGGCAGAGACACACCAGAGGGCAGAGATGTGGATGATGTTGAGGCAGCAGCATTCATCATTGTCACGCCTTGTGGCAGCAATGCCATGATGAGGATCTGCAAGGCATGGTACATCCCAGTTACATTCCGGTGATGTGCAGTGGTGGCTGCCATCCTTTCCACCTCCGTCCACACCATGTCCTCCATGAGCCTCCGCATGTGTGCCTGCTCACAGCTGGTTTCGCTGGAACCACTCTGAGCAGACAGGTGTTTTTCTCTCCGCGTCATGACTCCAGCGATGTCAGTCAGGGCTCTTTGGAGACCATGGAGCAGGCCTACACACCCAAGGATGGCGTCAAGTTTGTTTGCCATGGTGCCGAAGCCCAACCGCACCTGCTCTGCGGTCTCCCTCTGGCACTCCAGCACACATCGCGTGGAAGGCCATGTGTTGTTCCTGGGGGTCTTGGGGGAGTGCTGGGGCTGTGGGTGCCTCCTGCTGGATACTTTGGGTAGTGGGTGGGGTCTCCTCAATGTAGCTGGGCTGCCCTGATCCTGGATGTGAGTGGCGGATGAGGTCAATGATGTCTTGGATGGTTTGGGTATCGATGCTGGTTTTGTCCTCCTTGTCATCAGTGAAGAATGGCTGGGACTGCTCTGCAGGAGGTGTTGACGGTGCCCCTGCGATATGAAGGGTAGATGGTGTATAACAATGTGTCCACATGTATGTAGCCGCATGGTACATGTTGACATTCAGACAGCATGGCATTGTACATTGCGACAGTCTGCAGATCTGGGCGAGGACCCAGCGTCATTTTGGGAGTGCACTGTGCTCTACTTCATTGTGCATGCGTGCCAATGTGCCCATCTCCACCGGTCCCCCCAGTACCTGGTGGTCACTCACCCTGTTGCTGTTGTGTTGTGTTCTTTCGAGCAGTGTCCGATCCCCCGACTCCAGCCACAGTCTCCACCCTGATTGTCGACACCAGCTCCTCCATATCATCCAGCTCGAGCTGTGGCACTGGGCCCCCACCTCCAGTCTGCATTGCTGCCTTCTGGTTGGCAGAGAGTGTCTCCTTGGTCCTCTGCTTGATGTCATTCCATCGCCTCTTGACCTCGTCAATAGTCCTCTTGTGCTCACCGACGGCATTCACCTTGTCCACGATGTCCCGCCATATTCTATTTTTGGTGCCCAATGACACGTTGGAGGTGAGGAACAATTGTTGATGGTGTTCCAATCACCTCTGTGACTATGTTCCTGTTTGCCTGTGGACTGAACTTTATCTTCCTCTTCTACTTGTCCTTGTCCTTCCCTGTCCCCGAGGTCCCGGGCTGGTCGTCCGGGGTGCCTGTGGGGTTGCGCTCGTCCACTGCGACTGCTCCGGCTGCCTCCATGGTGCCTGGGTGTTGGTCAGTTTGTGTTTTGGTGTTTTTTCTACTTTTATGGTGATTTGTCCTGCCTACCAGGTGTGTGTTGCAGGCCTGGCGCAGCTTATCGCTGATTTCCTCATTGCGCTTTGGCCCATCGCAGGTTTTTTGGTGTTGTAGCTTGTGTTTTTGTCTCCATCGAGGTGGCTGTATTGCGGACATTTTCCTCGCGTTGTGATTTCCACGTTGCCACAGGGTTCTTTTCCCGCGATAGGCTACAATGTTGAAAGATGTGTTACGCTACTCTTGCGGTAGTTATCACACGTTCTTGTGAATATACCCCTTGAAGTTAACAGATTTAATGGCCCACAGTAAAGGTCCCACCATGAAAATCTTTCATTGTCCGCTAATGAACAAAATGTCCAAAATGTATACCGCTTTATCAAGTATCTGTACTGAGCATTATAATACGGTATTAATATTCTCACTCTCAAAGTGTTGATAACTTATTTTTAAAGAGTAAAGATATATTTTTGATAACATATGTTTATACTTTCCTTTTATCAACACGGCTAAATATGTGCATTATGCTGCTGATCTTTTTCTGATGTACTTTTTACCTGCACTCGGCACTTTAATGGACTTCTATAAACATGAATAAAATTGTGTATTATGCTGCTGATATTCTTTTAATGTACTTTTAACCTGCACCTCGCAATTTAATGGACTTTATTGCCTAAATAAAGTATTTCTTCTTCCATGCACTCAGAAACCACACTCGCACTCCTCTGAGATCTGGTACTCCATTGGTGCAAAATTAAGTCATAGTAAATTGCATTTCAAGTAATTTTATTAATTCAAAATGTGAATATACATGAGTAAATGCAGCTGTTTGTGCACCTAGGTAAGTATGTGGTGCACATGTAACTTTTGAATTGGGCATTTAGGATCCGATTCACAAACAGTAGTCCTACATTTATTCCTGTATTTTTCCTCCCAAACTTGTAATTCATTTCCCACTTCCTTGGTATTCACAAATGATTCCATGGTATCATGAGAGTTACAGTTTACACATGTGTAATTGTATAGAGTACTCGCTCACACGCTTAAATTTAAAACAGTGGCGGCTGGTGACATTTGATAGTGGTGAGGTGTAAAACTATTGCCGTACTGCACTATGGCGAACGAGCGTAGCGAGCATGAACAACTTCCACTGAGTGGAAAGCCCCCCAAGTGGTCGCACACATGATGTCCAAATCCGGCGCATGTATACACAGCCTTATAGTAAACACACAGCTATTACCCATATAACACATACACACTTTTCCAATATGCCAACTATGGCACGTCTCGTTTTCGCAAGAGGCAGGCCATGTTTCACGGACCCATACAGACCGACCCTTGGACCATGGACCTTTCACACTGACCTTACCTACTTCCACACATTCTATATCTTTCACACAATCCAGGTCTCTCTGAAATGCACACTATGTCAAGAGCACACCACACACGTTTTCATGATTTCCCCCAAATAAGTACGATAGGTCGCTCAGCTCTACGTCGTAGAACTTGTGTGCCTCTCACATACCTCATAAGTCTTCACATAATACCCACTGCCTCGAGATGTACCTTACAGACATTATGTGTCTTTTACACACCAATGTATGTCAACCAAATCCCATGTGCCCCTCCAGCCACCAGGCACACATCACAGGCCACATAACTCGCTCATTTTCTAATGTCTCACTCATATCCCCCACAGCCACATATACTTTCCAATTAACTATACATTCATAAGACGACCCACACCAGGCACCTGAGACTCCTAGATCCCTTCAACCACCGTCTCCCCATGTGCCACAGGCCGCCAACGAAAAACATTGATGGTGCTCCTAAAAATGGCCATTCTACAAGACGGTCAGCTTAACGCTGTGGCACAATGGCAAGCTATAAGTGGCGTACTAGAGGCACAAGCTCCAGTACACAATCCTACATGTAGTCAACTTTGCAGGGGTAAGATGTGTAATATGTTCGTTACTATAAAGTGCAGTTGTTACGCATATTAGATAGGCCGATTTATTGCTTGCGCAGCACCAGGTTTCACTTGGTGTTACGATGTGCACAAAACCAGACCACTTTATTTGAGTAAATCTGGTTTTGTACCAGACATACATCTTTTCGTTTGTTCTACCCCAAACACAGCTCATTTACAAAAATGATCAGTTGTTTGTTGCAAAGCAGGCTAGGCACTGCGCCAGGGTCAACTTTTGATGCAAAGTGGGGCGTGGCTAAACGCCGATCATGGCGGACGTGTAGTTTTTAAGCTCCGTCCGTAGCCCACGATACTTGCTGCACATCCTTATCCCTGACCACACCACTCACCCGGATTCCACCCCAGGACCCTCCGCAGCGGCCAGTGGGGCGGCGGCGACCGACATCTACCTTCCGGCGCTGCCCGGGATTGAGCGCGAGGGAGTTGGCTGGCTGGGCCTGCGCCGAGGGGTAAAGCCGCGGTCCCGATTTCCGGCGCGCCCGGACTCACGGCGGCGGACCAGCGAGACGCTGCTGGACTCTCTGAGGTGCCTGCCGGCACGAAAAGCGGCTGCTCGACGGAGTCCCTGTCCCTGCTTTCGCTGTCCTGGGACTCCCCCTTGGAACCACCGGGGGGGGGGGCGCCCTGACTGCTGAGCCCGGCCCACTCTGCCAGCCGAACCGGGTTGTTGCACCGACGCGACCCCGCCGCGGTGGGGCCCGCGCGCTGCTGGGGTCCGACACACTGCGCGACGGCCATCTGGCATCGGGAGGCGCCGAGAAGCCCTGGGACCTGCCGTGTGTGCCCGCAGGCGGACAGCGACTGCACGACGGGGCCCGGCTCCACACCCCCGGTAGGGGACGCCATCTTGCTTTGCCCCCCGGGGCGCCGGACCACCACCCAGCACACGGCAGGACGGGCTGCCGAGTGCGGCGCACGAGGGCACGTACAATGTTCAACGGCGGAGGGACACTGCGGGGCACCCAGTAAGTCTACAAGCAAGAAATAGCGGACCCAGGAACTATCCTGCGCTGTGTGGTGGGTCACTGCGCCCTGTAACACCACTGTGGGGACTGCTGAGCAAAACTGCGGAGGGCCCTTCATGCTGCATTGCCCTCCAGCGTATTAATCCTGATTGAGCTGACTCACGCCACCCCAATTGTCCCACTGTGCCGCAGTCGATCACCGACGCTGCACGCCTGCACCCACCTAGAGCGCTATACTCGTTGCGGGCCCGGCAGGCTCCTTACCTCTGCACAGGCACCTACAACATTGGTATCCCATCTCCTCGCCGACTACCTGCTGCCAGGATTGCCAGACCCCTCGACCTTTGCACACTGACACGTGGTGAGGACTGCTTCGAGTGTGTGCGCCCAGCGCAGCAGCGCCCTGCACACCAGATCTATGGGGAGGCACAGGGGCAGGGCCCAGGACCAGGGCGCTTCGACGGATATGCAGTCCACCGGTTCGGAGGACCCACTGGCCTCCTCAAACGCAGATGTTATCCCGCCGACCGGGAAGGGATCGCAAGACGCCAAACTGGACCTTATCCTAAACGAAATCAGGGCTACAAGGGAAGCGCTTGAATCACGAATGGACACCATGGCGACGGGCCTCTCCCTGCTCCTAGCTGATCACAACAAGCTTGCAGAGAGGGTATCGGAACAGAAGATAGCACTTAATGACCTGATACCCCAGCAGACGGAACACTCTACAAAGATCGAGGGCATGGAAAAACAGCTCAAACAACTCTGGGACAAGGTGGACGATGCGGAAGGGCGAGCCCGGCGCAACAATGTCCGCATTTTGGGCATTCCGGAACGCAGCGAGGGGAGGAACCCTACCCAATTCGTATAAGACTGGCTTAAACAGATGGTGGGCCCGGAAGACCTGACGCCCCTATACAGTGTGCAACGGGCACACAGGATGCCATCTAAACAGCCTCAACCGGGAGCGCCACCGCGTCCATTGATTGCTCGCCTCCTCAACCTCAAAGATAGGGACACAGTCCTGCGTGCTGCCAGGGAGAAAGCTCCGATCCGTTATGAGGACAAGACTGTGTCGGTGTACCCAGACTTTACACCGACGGTACAAAGAGCCAGGTCCACCTTTCTGGGAGTTAAACGCAAGCTTCGAGAGCGGGAGTTGAAGTATGCCCTCCTGTTTCCCGCCCGACTCAAGATTCTACATGGCAACAAATCGCACTTCTTCGACACACCGGAAGAAGCGGAGGAATGGATGGAGGTAACGCTAACACCGACCACCTCGCAGGGCCCATTCGCTGAGGGTGGGAGCAGCGGTCGACGTCATCGACCGAACCGACAACGCACTACTGCTGCCACTGGCCCAGCCCCCCAAGATAAGGACCCCTCGACTGGACAGGCCGCGGCGACCACTTTGGAAGGGAACCTGAAGGTGGTGCAACTAACGGAGGAGGCGCTGGCTGCTCACGACGCGGACACGGCGGGGGACATCGCCAGCATGTCGGGCACCCGCACTGAGGTTTCGGGATCGGCGGACAGCCTGCAGCTCTTCCCCAAGATCACGGCGCAAATGGCTGCGGAATTCTGACACCGACGCCTTGAACACTGCCTGGGTGGTAATGTATGAACTGTATGCCTGGCATGACTGGCCACGATCAGGTGGGTGGCCTAAAGGGTTAACATCTGCTTAGGGCTTGCTATGTCACCACGGCCTAGCACTGATCGGCATTGCATTGACTATACCCCCCATCGTATGAACATGGTTTTGTTTGACTTTTACCCACGTTGGGTACCGAGGTTTGGACCCCGGGTCTGTTTATCTGGGGACCTCATTGTTCAGGGGTTAACCGTTTACTTGGCACTCTCCCAATACCGCAGGATACAATTGCTCACCGACGAGCACATCACTGACACAGTACACGATCAGTCATGGGGCCACTTAATGTTTACACTGTGTGCACCTGGAACGTGAGGGGCATGGGCTCTGTCCATAAAAGACATAGAATACTGGCACAACTCAACCGAAGAGGGACCATGATAGCTTGCCTTCAAGAGACTCATTTGAACACTGCTGAGGCCTCAAAACTGTCCAAGAAATGGAAGGGCCAGCTCTTCGCCACGTCCTACTCTGCATTTTCGAGGGGGGCGGCTGTCTGGCTCTGCAACTCTGTACCTTTTCAACCTATGGAGCAGAGAATTGATAAGGAAGGGAGATATGTCTTGGTGAGGGGTATGCTGGATGGGACTGCTGTTGTACTCGGATGTGTCTATGCGCCCAACTCAGGGCAGTCAGACTTCCTAACCAGTCTTAATGATGTGTTAGTGGATTGGGCGGGATATCACTGGATTGTTGGGGGGGATTTTAACGCTGTGCTAGATGTTACGTTAAACAGATCACATCCACCACTACACGCCGCAGACAGTAGGAAACAGGCGGCTGCGCTGACGCAATGGGCCGAAGGGTGGGACCTGACGGACGCTTGGCGCAATAAACACCCCTCTGACAAGGAGTATACTTTCTTTTCCCCGCCCCACCAGCTGCACACCAGAATTGACCGGGTGTTTTGCTCCCGCCCTCTGTTGGGGGCAATCCTCACGGCACAGCATATGGGAAAGACGCTTTCAGACCACAACCCTGTAGAACTGACGATACAATGGGGTAAAGTGCTGAAGCCGATCCCGACGTGGCGTTTACCTGTTGAATTGCTAGAGGACGCTGTTTTCAAGACATCAATTGCGTCCGCCATAGAGACCTATTTTGGTACAAATGCTAATACAGCTAGCTCTAGACACATTGAGTGGGATGCGTTTAAAGCGTACATACGGGGAGAGGCGATGGCCATCCGGGTGGGTATGAAAAGGGAAGTGATTGATGGACTCAAGGACATAGAGGGTAAATTGGCCATGCTAGAGCGGGAGGCGGCGGGCACAAACGTACCCTTTACACCACTACAAGAAGCACATATTAGACACGCTGAGCTGCTAGAGGACTTACGCTTACTGGACTACCGAGAACACACTGCCAGACAACACACGCAAGCTGATAGGTCGGGATCATTGTTAGCTCGCATCATCCGGGATGCCCCGACACACCTCCCCGTATTGGAAATAGTGGACCAGGGGGGTACGCTGACCTCGACTCAATTAGGAGTTAACATTGCGTTTAAGGAATACTACACTACGCTGTATGGCTGGCATCAGCCTGTATCACAAGTAGCATTGGAGAACTTCATGGAAGGATTGGATCTCCCCCAACTGACAGCTAGGCAGAGCGACGACTTGAAACGTCCTATAACAGCAGCAGAGATTAGACAGGCAATACGTGCCCTCCCGAGAAATAAAACCCCTGGGACGGACGGCTTGCCCGTAGAATTTTATGGGGCATATACTGACATACTTGCTCCACGGCTTTTGACTATTTACCAAGAGGCGCTGCGGACTGCCACTCTCCCCCAGACTTCCCTACAGGCGTTGATAACTTCTCTCCCGAAACCGGGTAGGGACGGTATGCAACTGGCTAATTACAGGCCTTTGTCCCTACTTAACACCGACTACAAAATACTGAGCAAGATTTTGGCAACTAGATTAGCGCAATACGTCCCCCAGCTGATCCACCCCGATCAATGCGGGTTTGTGCCTGGTAGAAGTACTGCTATGAACCTTCGTAGGCTGGCCCAACTGATGCCACGAGACCAAGGTGACGTGAGCAGGGAGGGTTGTATTTCCCTAGACTTGAAGCAAGCCTTCGACTCCCTCAGATGGGACTTCATGTTTGCAGCATTTGCAAAGTTCGGGCTACCTCCGGAATATATTGCATGGATCCGATTGCTGTATACCCAACCCACGGCACGGGTGCGTACGTCCAGGTGTATCTCTGAACCCTTGGCTATCTACAGAGGCATCAGACAAGGGTGCCCGCTCTCTCCGCTCCTCTTTGTTCTGGCACTCGAGCCGCTCCTTTGTCGGCTGCGTAGGGAAGCACCTCACCGGGGCATTCAGAGAGGCGGGAAAACTCATGTGGTATCTGCGTATGCGGATGATATAATCCTATACCTCCGTGATGTCCACGGTGACCTGGACCCACTCCCCGCGCTTTTCGAGGACTTCCGGCTACTGTCGGGCCTGACGATTAGCGGGCCCAAGTCATATGGATATTGCTTTAATGCTACTGGTCCATCTACACCGCTGCTCTTCCCGCCATACACCTTCCAAATGGCGGAAACCACTATCCGCTATCTCGGAATTCAAATCTACAGAGGTGAGGAGGAGATGATAGACGGCAACCTGGGCAGAGCAATATGGGCACTGAGGGCGCAGGTACAGTTTTGGACATCGCTGCCTCTATCCGTGATGGGCAGGGTAGCGATCTCGAAGATGGTGGTGCTCCCCAGACTCATCTACTTCTTCACTAACCTACCGTTCCTAATACCGGCGCCGTTTTTCAAAACGCTTGACACACTCCTGACGGAGCTAATATGGTGATCAGGGCGGAGACGCGTAGGAATTGCCAAATTGCAGCTGACCACTGGGACAGGAGGACTGGGAGTACCAGACTTCCGGGCCTATAATTTCGCCTGCCAGCTACAATGGCTGGCATACTGGCTGGCAGGCCGAAACCTACATGAAATAGACATGACGGAAGAGGATCGATCCACTGGGAGGATCCATACTCTTCTCTTGCCCCATTCGGAACTTCCTAGGGACACCCCCCCTCTTCTCCGACTTGCAATAAGATATTGGCGGAGGGCGGTTAAGTACACAACCTCCGCGACTACGTACGCCCCCACAATCCCGTTACTGGGTATTCCACCGGAGTCCGGAATGCTCACGACGCAAAGACTAACTTCGTGGCACGACGCTGGGGTCATGCACGTTGGGGACTTGTTTGCAAATGGACACATGATGTCCTTTGAGGACTTCAGGGCTGCACACCTCATTCCAGGGGGTTCGTTCCTTTTATATGCTGGTTTACGTCACTTCGTGACAATGATGTGGACACACAACGGTGATGAGCCTCCCACTAACCCTCTGCTGTCAATGCAGTACGTAATGGGGACGGGAAGCCACCTGACTAGATGGCTGACTACTGGCATCAGAGCGGGAAGAGCGATGCCTCTGTTGCCCTTGAAGGCGAAATGGGAGGCCGACATTGGACGGCTGCTCGAAGATAGGGAATGGGAGCGTATTCTACAACACCCCAAGAGAGTGGCCAGAAACCCGAAGTTCAAATTTATCCAATTAATGATACTGCACAGGGCGTATCTCACACCTCGCCGTATACATGCTATGTTCCCTGACGCTTCGGACTCTTGCCCCCGGTGCGGTACAGATGATGCCTCACTGCTGCACATGCTCTGGGACTGCCCGAGATTGGGCTACTTCTGGACTACTGTGCGGGAGGAGCTCACTACCGCGGGTGCACCCCCCTTGCCATACACATCGGAACGTACACTACTGGGACTGGGCCCGGCGGCGCGCAAAAGGAGTGTGTCGACACGTTTTGCTGATTTGGCTATACTGTTAGCGAAACGCGCCATAACCATGCGATGGAAATCGCCTAAGCCACCAGACCCTGACATGTGGAAGTCTGAAGTTGTACGCTGGAGCAGGGCGGAAGGGGAGGCGTTACAACGTGAGGAACGAAGGGGCCATAGGAAAATATTGATTTCGCTGGACTAGTTTACACTACTGGGGGCTTTTGAGACAGCGGGAGAAGATGAGTCTACTGTCGTATCCCCCACAATCTGAATTATGACTTGTTTGTAATGCACAGCCAACTGCCGCGGACGTCCACGGTGCTACACGACACGATTGCATCGGGGCAACCCGTCATACTGACAATTGTGCCTATTGTTGACTGAAATGTCTACTGTATTGCTTCAAAGCTGCTTTATCTTCTATGGGAGTAGCCAACTACCAATGTACATACTTAATTTTCCACACGGAGCGATTAGGGGAGGGATGCCAGGGATGTGGGAGGGGAGTGAATAAGGGGGTTTGTTTGACTACCTATAGAAGCAACAAAAAAAGAAAATGTTTACGATGTCTGCCTTACTTATACCGCATAGTACCCATTATTGCACTATTACTTGTATGACGCCAATACCATGCTATGCTTTCACAATATGCAAATAAACATATTTAAAAAAAAAAAACTTTTGATGCAAAGTAGGATTGTATTTGAAAGTTGATGCTGATGCTGCATGTGCGCATTTGTGTAGTTTTGTGTCATGAGAGTGCCCTGCGCAAACCTCTAGTAAATCTGAACCCCAATCGTTCATTTTAAAACTATGCAATACATTACATCTCAGATTTTCAATGCTGCGCCTTGTGCTATGCATTAAATACACTCTATTTTCTTTTCAGAATGAAAAAGGGACATTTTATATTCGGCAAGCGCCTAAAATGTTCTGTTATAGGCTTTACTTGGCCAAGACTCTCGCTTAATTCCAGATGTTGCTATCGTTCAATCGCTACTTCTTGTAGATTGTTTTCCGTGTAGGTGCCTTGAAGGTGCTTAAATGTTGTGCTTGGTGCCTTATAAAAGCTCTATATTCACATACAACAATAACTCACTTAAATAGCTCATTCCTTCCTAATCACTGTCATTCCTTCTCGCGATCCATCTCACCCATTCACTCCTTCACTCACTGTGAAGGTGCTGACCCTTGCAAAACAAACAATGCAGCTAATTTTGGGCAGTGACCCACGCTGGAGAAACCCTAGGGCACCACCTATAGGCGGCGCCAAACTACAATTAGAGGCCCTAAAATGTTAATGCGGGGGGCGAAGAGGGTTCTCCAAAGACAAAATAAAAGGTTATTTGATCTTTAGTGTTGGAAAATCGTTGCACCCTTTCTACTAATAGAAATAATTCAAGGTATTGTTTAACGTTATTAACAGTCGCAGCTGGCCAGACGGGCGGGTGGGGGGAGAAGAGGTGGAAATGGGGTAGTCTTGGGGTGGGATGGGGGGAGGGTTTGTTTAATTAAAAAAAATTATAAAATAATTTAAAACTTATCTTACCGTCCTGCGCCGCTGTCACCTCAGCTTCTGGATGGGTCCACCCTCTGAGTCCCGACTCCCGCCTTCCTGCCTTTTCCGAATTGAATTCCTGCATCGTCATCAACCAGCAGGCAGCCTCCCTCCCTCCTGTCTGCCAATCACAATGCTGAAAAGGCAGCGTTGTGATTGGTGAGGCGCAGTGGAGCGCGTTCCACCTGGGCCATTTTCTTTGGGAAACATCCTTTACAACGAAACTTTTACAACGCACTACCATTACGACGCAACTTTTACAACGCAAACCATTACAACGCATAGCGCTAGGGGGCGCTCTAGGATAGGGAATGTATTTAATATACTATCCAACACCTTCCCTACTATCCACGGGGACTGGAGTTGGAATAGTAAATTAAATAAATCACTATCCAGCGCCTAAAAGCACTATGCGTTGTAATGGTATGCGATGTAAAAACCGCGTTGTAAAGGCATGCGATGTAAAAGTATGCGTTGTACCGTCATACATCCTTTTCTTTATGTAGGCTTCTGCACAGCAGCCTACATAAGGAAAAAGGGAGAGTAGGCGGTGTTGCTCGAGGGCAGGGGGGAGTGGCTTGTCCACTGTTGTTCATACTGACTGTTTGGGCGGCCTCAGGCTGCCCAAACAGTCAGTATGAACAACAGTGGGCAAGCCACTCCCCCGTGCCCTCGAGCAGGACCGCCCACTCCCAACCAGGCACTTCTGCTTTCTCGCCGTGCGAGAAGGCAGAAACATAAATGGTAGTTATTATCATTTATGTTTCTGCCTTCTGGCACTGCGAGAAAGCAGTGGGGCAACGCCCCCATGCCCCAATGGGGGTGCCGCCACTGATTTAAAACACATGCACTTTAAACTTTTTCCTCCCTAGTGAAACTCCTTCCGCCGCACTATGAACAATTATATGAATGTTGCTTCCGCATCTACACTCCAATATGCATGTTCCTGGCCTTGGCAGGACTAAATGTAGGTGCATATTCTGGGTGAATATTAAGTGCAAAACAATCAGACTACCCAGAAACCGGTAGGTTTAAAGGTGTTCACTTTCTTTTCCAGGCATTCCTACCCAGAGACACCCATTGCACATTCCCGTATGAGGATTTAATTCTACAATTATTTCATGTGAGTAAACTGAATTGTGAGTGTAAATCCATGTTTTGTGCAGTCAAACATGAATTTATCTTAGCAACTCAGCAGTTTGCATACTTAAGCTAAATGTAGGTGAGCAAATAAATGCCCCGACTGGAAATCAAAAGCAGCCGGAAGACCCGCATGTTTGCTGCAATTATCCGGAGATGATGGAGAAAGTCAAGGAGGCACCAGCAGCAGGCCCCTGCCCTAAGAATTAGCCTCCAAAAGCTCCTGCCATCCACGGAAATGCCCGGTGGAAAAAACAGCCACTGCAAAATATCTTTTTGAATTGCACCATGAGGTGCATATTTATCTAGTTTTTCCATCTCCCTTCCATCAAACAAGGGGGTTCAAGGGCAATGCAAAACCTAGATGAGATGTATCAAGCCACGCAAGGCCACAGTGTGTGACCCTGAGTGGATTGATGAATCTAGAGTAACACAAGGCAGCTCAATTCGCTGCCTTGCATTACTCTGCGGCAGGCAGGCATGCCATGGGTGGAGCGTGCGTGTTTGATAAGTATGGCCATGAGTGTTTAGATGCTCACTGCAGAAACGCTCTTAGAGGAACAACACATAGACATGATTAGGCTTTTTCTAAGCTGCTCCATTGTAGGGATGAACAAATTGCTGACTACAAGAATTTCAAATAATATGTACTAATTAAACACTAGGGACCATATTAGGAAGAAATGTTGTTCCTCCTTCCAGGCACAGAACAGATCTTGTGTTCTAATTTTTAATGAAATCCCTGTGTTTATAGCGCATGTTCTAACTGTAACTCTGCTGCAACTCATCTGCAGTAATATCTACAAAGAAAATACAGTTATTGGTACACTCATACATACATCTGCATCAGACTAACACATTTTTCACTTTGTATTTTATGAGTTCAAGAGTTCATCCTTGGTAAGAATTCAACTTTCTCCATTGATTCGGAATGATCAAATAGAGGTTCTAAGTTGGCCTGGGCGGAATTACGAAGATGTCAGTGTAATCAGGAGTTATTTTGGTAATTCTATGTTACTCTTTGAAGCAGAGTTAGTGATGAAGCGTGATTACGCCAGCTCAGGTAATTGAGAGTAATTTGGGGTAAACAAACCCTACCATCAGAGCACATTTTGTGAGCCATTGCTTGAATTGCTCTTTATGTTATATTACATTTAGCTCTATTTCTTTAGCGCAAAATGCATTTTTGTGTCCTTTCGGACACAGGGGTGCCTTTGTGCAAAAAAACTAGCATTAAATGCCAGAAGTACATGGGGAGGGGGATCCTAACCCAAGTGCACATTTAGTGAGTGCAAGTGGCTGCTTGCACTTGCTCTTTATGGTCTGTTGCATTTCTTAGCACAAAATGCATCCTCACATCCAAAACGGACAAATTACTTTTCTCGTGTAATTGTGTGTAATCTCACAGAACTTTTAGGTAATCCTTTGTGATTGCACTACATGGAATTATGCGAGTTATGCCCATCCGTAGTCCTATGGTCACCAACAAACACTGCAATATCCTACCAAAAATTAGATGACGTATCTACATAAGCTATATTACACTGAAAATGCTTTTCTTGGCATCAATGTATTTCCCAGGAAATGTTGAGGTTCCCCTGATTAATGTTCTTCAAGAAAGCTCCCTCAGTCTACACTGAAAAATATAAAAGTATTATAGATTACAAAATGCTGAATTGCTGTCTAATAACGATGTAACAGGTATTGCAGTCCATAAAAATACCAAATAGTAACAAGCATCATAAGCCATAATAATACCAAAGTAAAATGAAAACACAGCAGTTGGGGAGCAACCAACTAATATTAAACCTGCTGCACTTGATAAACACCAACTGACAAGGCAAGTCTGAATCAGTCAATCAAGATGATCTATTATTGGTTAGTAAAAATCCATAAAAGTTACAAAACTACAGTAAAAACATTTCATAACAACCAATACATACATAAAAACAACAAAAAGTGTACAACCTCACACAAAGAAATGATAAAAACACACAAACCATAAAAGATGCAGAGTATTAAAAATAGAACCAATAAAATCCGGAGCACAATAGCCTAAAAAGCATAATCAAAATAGCAATACAAGCATACAATATACTCCTGGTGTCCATCACCCCTTCATTTTTTGAGCCTAACAGCAGACTTTAAAAATCTGGCAATATTAACACAAACACATTCATTAGATAACAATGTAAGAAGATAAAAGGAGGTCTGGCCTGAATAAACGTCCTCCCTTTCAATAAAGGAAAAATGAATTGTCTTCAAGAAGCACAATAAAGATCACAAAATAAAAGATATCCTGCTCAGAAAAGTTATCACAGATACATGGATCTAGATTATCACCTTTATTCCAACTGATAGGGTCCATTAGAAACCAATGCAGTTGGTTCAGCCTACAGCAGGTCAAAAAAAAAAAGCGATGCCGAGGGTTATTAACAAAGGTAAGGTATGGTTCGACATGCCCAAAAGTGGAAATCCTAACATGTGTGGGAACAGAGCATTTTGCCAATTCTGTACACTCCCTGGAGGCCTGGACTCTAGCATAAACATATTTTTTCGCCCACAATAAATCCCCCCACTGATGTTCTCAGGGTGAGAACCCAAATTAAGGTGACCCAAACCCTGACAGATAGAACTAACATAATTCAGCAGTGGAATCGATTTGGAATGTACAATAGCATACAATCCCTCAAAATAATCCTACTAAGATTCAGATCAGTATTAGACCATATGAAATTCCATCTTAACAGAGTCTGTATCGCCAATAAATCTGAAATGTATCCCACCTCTAATTCTTCCTGCGCCACAAAAGAAACTGTGGATTGGGACACTGCTAGGAGACGTCTCAGAAATGTATTCTCAATTGTTTCAAGTCTAAGGTTTTTATGGCCCTAAATAACCCTCCCATATGAGGCCAAACAAAGCCCTTAGATTGATAGATCTGAATAAGAGCTTTTATTAGTTCTTTCCCCTTAATCCACCAACGTAATCAAACATTGAGGCCACTGACTTTGCAAAAAGTATTTCTTCTATTTTTTTTAAAAAGGCACCCATGAGCCCCTCTCATCGAAAAGAACCCTTAAATAAGGCAAGGCACTAACCATAGAGATGTCAGCCCCAGCCAAGTTGTCAGATCTCTGCCCCTTGACTCCCCTACCCACCACCATTATGTGTGACTTTTTAAAATTTGAGCATAAATCCAGCCCATCCATGAAAGTAACAGAGGTGTTTAGCATCCTTTGAAAGGCCGATCACGCTCCTAGTTAATAGGACCGCAAAATCGGCATACAAAAGAGCCGAAATGTAATAAGCACCTGCACGAGGAAGATCTGGGCTGACTGCACGAAGAGTCTCCCCAAGCTCATTTATACAAAGGGTAAATAAAACAGAGGCTAAGATGCTGCCCAGCTACACTCCACTGTAAACTTTAAAGAGGGATGCTGTCTTACCATCTTGATCAAATCTGATACTAGCCTTCAGGTCAGAGAGCAGGTCACACAAAAAGTGCACTACTATTTATCTAGACCCTTCTTTATCAAAATTGACCAACGTCTATTCCTATTAACCCTATAATAGGCCAAAGATAGGTCCATAAATGCCATATATAAACAGCCTTGTTTAGCCATAGTTCATTTATCAAAGACCAGTTGTAAATTTAGGCACTGGTCCAGGGTACTTCTACCTGCCCTAAAACAGTATTTCAGGTCACTCAGAGCCTGATTCTCCTCTGGGCACATGGATAACATTGAAAGAATGACTCGACCCATGATCTTACCTGTTGAATCTATTAAAGAAATAGAACGGTAACAACATGGATCATTTCTCATCCCTTTTCAAAATATTGCCACAATAATTGATTTGGCCCATGACTGAGAGATGTCATCTCTCACATCAGCATTCAACACTTTAGTCAAGAGTCTAGCCCAAATATCTGGATCAGTTTTAAAAAATTCTGCCAGAACCCCATCTGGGCCAGTTGCTTTATTGTTGGACATGCCTTACCTTCTCCTTCTTGGAAGACCAGGCTGCACGGACCTGCCAGCGGGTCCCAAGCATGACCCAACTCATTGTCCATCTGAAGCCCATAAATACCCTTAAAATGCTCAGAACAAGCTTCGGGCGAACAGTGACATGACAGATTATTATTGCTATTGTTAGCGGCCCAGAAAAAATAGGGATGATCTACAATTTCCCAAAAGTGGGCGCTTTTCTTCAGGACATCAAACTGGAGAAGTTGCCACCTCCTTTGTGTTACGGGGATTCTTTTTCAGGGCAAGCAGCAGATTCTGATGAGCTTAAGAGCATGCATGATCAAACCATCTAGAGGCGACAACTGGGAGTATTCTTGCTCAAGGAGAGTTAACTCCTTATGAATTCAATAATATTTACAAACGCACGCAGAATTCTCTCTGCCAAAGAGTAATCGGCCATAAATGTAGAAATATCAAATCCATAGGTTGAGCCTCAGTCGGGCTTAAGGTTTAGGGGAACCCCCTTGGACAATTTTAGTTGTCACGCCTGGTCAAATGGCCTAAGATTCCTCCCAGCGATACCCTTGCTGGGTCTCATGTTTTTCACCCAATCACGAGCCAAAGCTAGGCACATGGGATTATGATCACTAACTTGGCTTCACAACGCACCAAACTCTGCAACAACCTTAACTAAATTAGGAGAAAGTAAAATAAAATCAACAGTGGAACTGTGACCTCGCCCAGCCAATGTGGGAACAACAGTATACGTGGAGTTCCTGTTCCCAGTATAGTTTAAGAAATGGAGATTATTGTCGGCCATAATATTAGCCATGAGCTCCCAGGAACCTGTATGTTCAAAATGGAGATTCCCTCAGTGTTCAACTCCTTCCCCCTACAGCAAACCGCCTTCATAAATGAAGATTAAAATCACCCAACACAATTTCCCTGAGCGAGACACATTGTTTTTCCAAAAAATCGGCCAAAAATAAATTAAGTGCCCTCAAAGGCTCATACTGAATATCCTGAGAATAAGAGTTGTAAAAGTTTTTAACCAACAATGTTAAAGTAGGTGTAAACGTCAGAGTGACTGCAAGAAGGAATGGCAAGTCTGTGGAAACCTGAACCATATTGCAAGGAATGTCCAAATAAATCAGAGTAATAAGGCTACCCCTGGTTCTCCCACTGGGTGATGGTATTGCCAGTGAAAAAAAGAGCAATACCCATCTAGATAATAGATTGAATCCATGTCTCAAGTTTCTTGGAACCCTAGAATTAGAAACTCCTTTACAAAACGCAGTCATTTCGCATCTGATTGTTTGTTAACTAACCCTGTCACAATTCCAGTGAGCAATGTTTATATAGAAGTCGTTAGGGGGGATACCAGTGGTGGGTAACCCAGACTCCCTTAAATCCTGTGTCGGAGCAACAAGGACATAATCCTGCCCAAGTCAATCATTGCAACCTTGAGCGCTTTATGAGCTGAATCCATTCTGCAGTGTGTTAGGATCACCCTTCAGTGTACTGGTCTTTTGATAAATTAAAGGGTTCCCAGAGACCCTAACTCTGAGTGTAAAAAAAGCCCAGTAGGACAATTGGAATTTCAGCCATTGTAGCTCTACACTGAGTAGATACATGAAGAAACTGCTTCACCCAATGAGGTTGGTCAAAAAGAATACAGTGAAACTAAGACAACTAGGTACTGGGGCAGAATCGGGTGCGATGACTCTATGCAAAGCAGAGCACTTGCTTTTGGGTCTAACTCGGAATTTCGACAACCTAGTGCCTGATAGTTCAGAAACAGAGAGAGACCAACTACGGGCCACTGATTTTGAGCTCTGTTGTCTCAAAATCAATCAATATTCACTCAAAAATGCTTGCAATGTTTTTATGCCATTTACATTCAATTTCATTAACCTATCCTGCAAGAACATCTAATGGGCAGGGGCATAACTGGTTGAAAGTCTTAACACTTACCTTCCACCGCAACAATACATGAAATTAAGCCTTTCACTGGATCTCCGTGATTGATTTTTTGTTTTGTTTTTGTTTTTAAATTAGTATTATGTTGTTGAAACATAAATAATTCTTCGGTCTTGTTGCACACCTACACGAGCTAGATTTTCTGCCACACTCAGGCATATGTATTTGTGCAAATCCTGTATCGATATCTCATTGCAGCCTGAAGATATGCTTAAAAATGTGGAGATGTTTGATTTGTTTCAAAAGACACGCCCTATATTTTGTTGTATTTCTGAAATGGACAAACATAGATCCTGAAATGCTAATCAAGGAAGTATTTGCCATGAATGCCTGGAGCCTAAAACACCAAATAGATGTGAGTTTGCCTAGAGATGGTACACATGCAATCAATTAATATTAGCCCAGATCTCTAAATTATGCAGAAGATCTAAGGTTTATGGTGTACTGCTCATTGGATGAAATATATAATTTCAGGACTATATGGAAAGTATAAAACCTTATATTTTCTAATGCTGCTTGACTTGAAGAATTTAATTGAGCAAGCCAGACTTCCCTTGTCCTGGCTGGCTTGTAGAACACTCTGAACATGTAGTTTGTAGAAGTTTTGATATTTGTTTTCCAATACATGGTAATTCCCTCTCATTTCCCCCAGGCAGAAACATATGCCTGTCAAGGTTTAACCTTAAACTTGATTTTTCTATGTCACCTGAGCAGGTGGGCACCAAAAATAGGTTTTCTATGGGTTTGGGTTTCTATAGACGATGAACTGGGGGGAGTGCATCCTGGAAATTTCGAAATCAGCAGCAATCGAAATGCAGATTAAGTGTATCTGTGTCTTGGTCACGAATATCACTTCTGAACTGTATAGAAACATGCTACTAACATATCTTTTCCATTACAGCGCCCAAGGTTTTGATTACTGTGTGTCTGACGGTCCTCTTATTGATTGGCTGGCAGAGAGATCACACTCAGTATGACCTTTGTCAGATTTTTAGCATTGTTTCGAAGAAAATGGAAATTCTCTCAAGGCTCTCTCACTCAAGAACATAAACCTGCCTACACTTGACCACCAAATTTTGTTTCTCTGACTCGACTGAGTGTTGGGTTTGAAACACGTAGGGGTTTCCTATGAGTTCAGGGTGTCCATAGTTGAAAAACTGGGTGCAGTGCATTTTGGAAATTTGGAAGGCAGCTGAAAGCTAAATACCATCTTGGAGGGCCTATGTTTAAAATAAGAATCTTGTCTGTCTCCTTAATATTAGTTGTGCCCTGTTTGATATTTTTTTTAGGCTAAACAAATCCAGTGTCTGAATCTTTGCTGGGCCACAGACATCCAACCGCTTCGGAGCTGTATGAACTGAATCATAAAGTCGAGATTGGAAGGGAAGGGACTAGGAACAACACTAGTCCATCACCTTCCAATCACTGCCTGCAGGCTTGTTTCTGCTAAAGTCTGTAAAGTCTGTAAAGTTCATGCCGTGCAGAAAAGGGGGTGACTGCAAATAGAGGGGCACAATATGTGCCCCCCTGCAGGCAAACCATGGCCCTGAGGCAACAGGCCCCCTTTGTTTCCTCAGCGCCACAATTTTCATGGTGGCATCATCACTATGAAAACTGTGACAGTGAGGAAACTCTTAATATGCTTGGCGGTGCCGCAGCAGCACCACCAGCGTATTAGAGCTTCTCAATGCCTCAACCCCGCTGCGGGTGGGGTTGGCCCATGGGGGTCCCACCCCCATATTTTTAATACAGTCGGCGGACCAACACCACGGATTCGGCGGTGCAATGGCCTGCCGAACTCGTAATCAGGCCATTAATCTAGTTATTCACTGCTACTCTGTCACAGGAAGTGGAAAAACAAAAGTCCACCACTGTAATGTCACTAGTGGACAGACAATTGAGCATGGTGGTAGAGTTACAGCTTACAGTTGGTATCACCAGCAGCCTCCTTTCTTACCAAGGTTTCCCAAAGCTGCTAACCACCATCTCCACTGTAAACCTATTTCTCTGCTTATTGTTAATGACAGGGAATGTCAAGCATTACAAATACTACTACCAAAGAACCGGTGTTGGCATGGCTGAGATTATGGAGGCTGGAAGGAACAGAGGATGGTAGATGTGGTGACATGATTCCAGGTATTGGGTATTTTTTAATATTGAAGTACTATGGGTATGGCATTCAATGAACGGTGAGTTTGGTCACTTGATGCCAGATACTGTTTTTTAGGATGAGCATTCGAGACCTCTTGTATATACTTTAGTATATACTTACATGTGTTCATACTTTGTGGGCTCTGGAGATCAGCCCTAGGACTTGTCTGCTTTTGCTTAGTGATTTTTTTTTCTGTTCAACTGCCTTATCTATCTTAATAGAAAACGACCAGTAGAAGTCAGTAAAATACCAGAATTGCTTTCTGCTTGTTCAACTGCCTCTATTTAACTTTATTGATAGAAAATGAAGATCAGAGGTCAGTAAAATATCAGAATCACTTTAGCATTCTCTAGATTCCAGTTGATAGAAATTGTCTTCTACGAGCACCCGTAGACAATAATATTTGTTTCAAATCTTGTATTTTCAGTGATATGACCACGAAGGCCCTGATTTTATATTAAAAACATAGCTTTGGACTATAGCTTTCCCCGCTGAAAGGCAATGATTCTCTCCATGTGTTCAAATACCTGGCATGTCACGCAGTTTGGTGCTTACTTTCCCTCCATGTTAAAGAACAGTAGATGTTTCAGGACCCAGGCTAATGTGCTGCATAGCTCAATACATATAAGGCCCAAAAAGGCGAGACCGATTGCATTGCAAATGCTTGTTTTATTTTTGGAATGGGGTTAAAAGGGTTTCCTGAGTGTGGTGCTGGAGGATGCCAAGACACCAGGTGCATTTTTTTAAATGCTGGATTGTTTAAGGTGGGGGGTGTTTTGAGGGTGGTGTGGTTTTTTAAATACTGGGAAGGGTGGGAAGGTGGTACCTGGGAGAACCAAGTGTCATCATAGTTAACTTTAGCTTAATTCTTGTTCTCTGTTTACACTCCTCCATAGAAAAAAAAACCCATTATTTTTGCCTAACCATCTTTAATTATCTTCAGCTAGCCCCTAGTCTTCCTCTTTTGCTCCAATGTCTACCAGTTTTGATCCTACATTGGGATCTTGAGTTTAGTTGGACTAATTTCAAGATGGTACAGTGGCATTGCTTCAGAAATGTTGGATAATTTTAAGTGCATGGAGGAGAATCTCCTTATGCAACTGAGTTAATGGAATAGTTGGCAAAAATGACACCTGGAATGCTATACTCTGGTATTGTCCCTGGGGAATTCCGTTCCTCTTGCTTCATTTGAAAATCTGTGATTCAGTTTAGACCATGATATTACACTAGATTTACAGGTGGGGAAAAGGCCCTGCAACCAACTGCCCACTGTGCATGTCTAAAGGCTGTGCACAGTTGGAGATGGCCACCCATGGATGCTTAGGTGCAGGGAACTCTTGGATATTGTTCAAGATCCAAAAAGTGAAGTTAGAGTTAGACTTAGAGCTGGTTGTAATACCTCAATGTATCTTTACAAAAACTTGAAACATTTAACTAAAAACTACAGTTAAAGTGAAGTTATGGTTACAAATTCAACAAAGGAACAACTAAAATTCAAAAAATATGTTTAGAAGCACGATCTATATTCACACAACACCCAGGCAAACCATAAGTGTCACACCAAATGCAAAACTTACGACCTCACAATATTTACAGCAATAGATAACATCTAAAATCAAAATGTAATTAAACAACAACACATAATCAAACCAATTAATACTACTACTAATAATAATTATAATATACTTTATTTCGGTCAAGAGACTATGAAAATGCAATTCCAATAAGTACATTATAATAAATAGAGCATAATAAACGGGTATAAAATAAAAAAAACATTGTGATGAACAATGGTCAATGGGATGAGCCTTGTAGTGCACCCCAGGGAAAGCAATTACCACTAAGAACATAAACCTCCATGATAGCCTACAACTGTGCCATAACATGGTCCGTCATGTCGAGTACCCCTGCCTCCCCTATCTAGAAAGTATTGTCCCATTCATAATGTCCCTCAATGATAAATTAAATTCCCTGGTATGCTATTAAATAGTTAGAAAAAATAACATAAGAAGAAACAATCTCCATTTGTCAGGAAAGGAACAACACAGGCGTACTTCTGTCAACCCACTAGTGCTACAAAGTAGCTCCTAATCACAAGAAAGCTCTATAAAAATAATAAAAATAACTAAGTAAATTCTACAGAAACAATTTGTGAAATCCATAAAACTATTAAAAACGTCCCAAAATCCATAATGAGAATGAGCAGTACATTCCATGATGGACATTTTACTTAAAGCGGCACTAATTTTCTTGCCACCTTCTCCCAGGAAAAGGTTTTCAATATCTTGACTGTGCTTACACTAAAAGTATTCAAACCCCAGTTTGTGCAAAGCATCACTTATACATACATAGCATTCATTGTAAGGAATGATGGTTACAAGTTCAGAGGTGTTAAACGTTTTGTACGTATTGACCAAGCCCTCCCATAGAAAACGTGAGACTGCAAATGCTAAAAACTCAACTGTGTTGGTTTTCAATAATCGCAATGACTCCCAATAGTGTCTTACGCCCTTCAACTTACACCATGCAATCATCCATTTGTTCAGTAAGATACCGTATCTGGGACAAAAGAGCAGAAAGAGGGCCTCTGTTTCCTTTAACAAAAGGCAAAAGGGAAAATTCTCTAGGTCACATTCCATTTTGCACCATCTCGAGGTAAGGGATCTTAGGGTAGGGTCTAAACTGGATGTACACTAATTTCGAGAAAGTAAACAAAGTCCCTATAATCTAATGTCAGAGGGGGAATTATCTCACCATGGGCCACATGTCTACATCAGTATCCTATTTGATCTTGCACAATTGTCTATATGAGCAACACACCTGATCTAGCGTGAGGTACAAAACAAACAGTGAAAAGTAATAAAAAATTTCTCAGGACAATTTATTGACAATAGAAATATATTAAAAACATACAATTCAAGCTACTTATCGCTTTGATGAACACAATAACACTCCTTCCCCAGAGGTCACAATCTAAAATTGTATCACATAAATCAGTTTAAAAACTTTTAATTAAAAGGACAGTCAACGCAGCGTTTCGGTGACACCTTGATGTTTTCACCTTCTTCAGGACTAACAAAGTTTTCTAAAAATCTGCATGGCAAAAGAATACTTAGTATAGATGGTAAACTCGTCTACAGACTAGTCATGTAACACAATACAGTTATTATTTTTAACTCACACTTTTTTCGGTCTATTCTCTCCTAATACAGACACTTGTTCTGAGTAAGCCTTATGCACTACTATCTTTTCAACTGATGTCCCATTTCTGACACTTAGTCCCGTTATTCCATACAAAATGCTGTATCTTTTTAATATACACCACAGCTTTTTACATCCATAATCGTTAACTTGTTCTGTGATGTTCTCACTTTTACAGGATTGTCATAAGAACCAAATCACATCTACTTGAGATTATAACATGATTCAACTTCTCTCATATGCAATTCTATTTAGGAATAGCTATAAGTATGCTCTCAATTTCTAAATATTAATTTATTCTTTTCGCACCTTACTTGCTAAAATTCAACATGGACTAACTGGCTCAGTTACTAAATGTATTCTGTAACGTTGCCCCCAGAGTTGTTCATGGTATAAATATAAAAATATAAATATGTGCAGTACCTATTTCATAATGGATTATGTTTTGATGCCATAATCTGTGGTATTGTATGTCCATCAAGATGCCACAGGTATCAGAGCCTGTCGATAAGGAAAATTCGTTATTATTTCAAAAGTCCCTTATCCCAGTACAGCTAGTTCTATTAGTTTAATTTAAAAGTTATAAAGCCATAGGTGTGAGTCCTATTTCATACCTTTAGAACTATACAAATTGATCTGACCACCGTGTTGTATAAACATTTGGAGTTATCGTGTAAATGCAATAAAAATGCAGCTATAATTAGGCTTCTGCAGAAAAAACACAATAGAATCCAAATCACTAAATTCCCTCACACTCATTTCGCCCCTGCAGGACAAATCTTCTTCATATAGGATTCAAAACTTGGTGAACATTTATGAAGCAAAAATTGCCCTATTAGTGAACAATCCCTGGGCTCAACCCAAAATCTTGTCAGATCTCATTCCCAATAGATTTTATTTAGTAGCAGCTTATCACCTTTGGTGACTTAATCAGGAATAGCCCACATATTTCCTAGGTTGATCAACTTAAATCCCATAAAAGAGGTACAGTTTTAGTCCTATTGCACAGTGAGCTCGGGACTTTTGGCATCTACTGTAACAAAAAGAAAGGTGATGTAAGACGTTCTTGAACTTATCTCAGCCGCTGGCAATCACTTTAACCTTCACTCCTGACCATTGTTTGTCATCCACTGTACTATTTTAGACAGAAACCCCTCCTATACAAATCAGTCTCGGTCCTGCTCCAAAATGAACAGTCCATCCTGAATTGCCAGGCCATGCCTCTTCCAGGTGTGAACACATGTAACCTTAGACTGGCTTTGACCTACTTAGGTATGATCAGTGAGGAACACCTTCAGTCCAGTGACACAGTGAGTACGAGACCCACTTTTATGAGCATACCCGTCACACTTAGGGCATCTTGTGGCTCAAACCAGTCTTGAGTAGCTTGTGTCCTGGTAGAGAGATGATGTGGAGCTTAACATGCTAATGGAGGTGGACTTTCCAGGTTTTTCCTATTAAATGATGGGAACTGTCAAAGGAATGGCTGAGTGCCTCCTCGCCTTTCACCTGGGAGGCGCAAAACAGTGTTAGAAAGTGCTTCTTTTTGTGTGGTCACCTCAATTTGCTTGTACTGATGCAGCTGTTTTTTGAACTTTTCACAATATGGCACTGCTTTCCAGATCATGATCTATGTGGTCTGTCCCCTAAAGTATAGTAAAACTGTCTAATCCCCAATTGAATCAACATAATTCATGTTCGAGTACGATCACAGTATATAGTTCAGGAAAATACACAGTTGGCATACAGAGTTAAATATCATCTGTGAACTGCAGAACATATTGTGTCATCTGCTAGGCCGACAAGGAAAAAAAGGTTCATGACTACACGTGTAGTCTGGCTGTTGCACCTTCAAACCTACAGGTGAACCTTTCAAAATAATCCCTTCTTGATAGGAGGGAATCCTACTTTAAGTCACCTTTACGTAGGCCTTGTTGCTCACAACACAGGTACCTAGGGCTAGATGTACGACCATTGGAAAACGCCACACGCAATTTGTGCACGATTGCGAGTCGCAAATTGCGAGTCACAATTTCCAATGTACAACATTGTCTGAGACACTATTTGCAATTCTCATTGGGGTCACAAATTGCATGCCTCATGAATATTAATGAGGCACTCAAAATTTGCGACCCTATTGAGAAGGGCAGGCCCTTCCAGGTATGGTGGGCGGCCTGCTGGGCTCAGCAGACCTCCATGTCTGGGACTGCTTTTAAATAAAGCAGGTTTTAAAAAAAAAAAATGCAGCTAGTTTTCCTTAGAGGGAAAACTGGATGCATTTAAAAAAAAAAACAATGAAACGTTTTTATTTCATTTTATTAAGGGCGGATAGTGCTCACTGAACCTCTGCCTGCCCCTAAATAATATTTCCCTCTGTATTTGCAAAGGGGAAGCGGTCCCATGGGGACCCCTTCCCATTTGCAACTGCATTACCACCCTCGTGAAGAGGGCAGTAAATTGCGAGTGTTTCGCGACAGCAATTGCAGTCGCAAAACACTCATACATAGGGCTGCGAGTCGCAATTAGGAATGGACGCCCTTGGAACTCCTCTTCCTAATTGCGAGTCGCTAAACACTATATTGCGAGTTGCAATTTTTTGATAGGGATTGAGGCTGAAGATGAGATTCCAGATCTGAGTGTTTACCTAGTGACCAGTTGTTGACTAGTATGCATGTAAGCTAGTGTTGTGCCGCTGGAATGGGTTGAAGAGTGGTGTGAGTGGAGGTGGGTGGCGTGCTGGAGATCATGTTTAGACAGGAGCAGTGGCAGTGTGTGATGTTGAAGGGGCCTTTTCTAGCGTGTGGGTTGGCACAGAAGCAGCACTTGCTGCATCCAGGGTCGAGGGCAATAAGGCCATCTGTTGTGTAGCTTCAGGGGTTGGGGTCCAGGGTTCCTGGCATGGGGCACGGTCCAGACATGAATGGGTGCAGACAGACTAGCCTTTTTGGTGTGCCTTTAGCACACCCGCTGCGTGGCCACACTGCAGCTGCCATTAAGTAGGCCCAAGGAGGTGGGAGTGGTGCAGTGGCGGGCATGACAGAGAGGGAGGATGGCTGGAGCAGGCAAAGGCAAGAGCGGCCTTGGGTAGAAGCGAGACGACAAACTGCACAAACAAGCCCTGGGAGAGGCACAGAAAAGATCAGAGAGATACAAAACAGGAACTGGAAAAAGGCATAGAAATGCACAGAAACAGACGGAAAGACATAAAACAAGCACTGAGAAAAGCACAGAAACTGGCAGAGAGACAATAAAAAGCATGGAAAAGGCACAGAAACAAGCACAGAGGAGCAGAACTATTCAAAAGGAAGAGAGGAGAGAGCTGGGACCTGGTCATCTGCTCAATGGGGTCACATTGCCGCTTCAATCAAGTAGGACATGGGAAGTGAGAGGTGTGCCAGGGTGGGGGCATGGGAGATTGGGAGGTTGGCAGGAGCAGGAAAAGGCATGAGATGCCCTGGGCAGAAGCGAGCAGAAACACAGCACAAACAAGCACTGGGAGAGGCACAGAAATTAGCAGAGAGACACAAAACAAGCATTAGGAAAGGCACAGTAATGGGCTGATAGACCAGAACGATTCAAGAGGAAGAGAAAAGAGAGCTGAGGCCTGGGCACCTGCTCAATAGGGTCGCACTGTGGCCTCCCTTAAGTAGGCCCTGGGAGATGTGAGGGATGCGGGGTGGGGCATGGGAGAGTGGGAGGGTGGTGGGAGTGTAAAAAGGTAGGAGTGGCCTTGGGCAGAAGCAAATGGAAAATGGCACAAACAGAAAGGCACAGAAACTGACTGGGAGATACAATAGAAGCAACTTGTGAAAGGCACAGAAACAGGCAGAGAGACACAAAGCAAGCACTGGGAAAGGCACACAAGTGGAGAGAGACACAAAACAAGCACGGGGAAAGGCTCAGAAGCCAACACAGAGGCATAAAATGATTCATGGGGAAGAGAGGAGAGAGCTGGGGCTTGGCCACCAGCCCACCAGACACCTCTGCTCTACCTCCCTTTCATTCACTTTCACCCCGCATCCGCCTTTGCAGAAGTGGTGGACGCTCCTTCTCCTACATCACAGCAAAGACATTGAATGATCTCCCTCTACCCCTACGGATCTCCCCTCACTACCAGAGTTCCTGAAATCATTGAAGACCTGACTCTTCAACTTAACCTCTGGACCTCGCCAGTGCCTGAATACCCTTACGGGTGACACGCAGGGCACTAGAGGTTGACTCATTGCATGAGTGTAGCCAGCTTGGCACCAGCCCAGTAGAAGGGAGAACTGGTACCAAAACCAGTTTAGAGTGATTGAGAAGGAGGAGGCTACTCATGTTCCTAGACACCCCCAAGAGCAGAAGAGTTTTGTTATGTTAGATTTAACACTGAATAGTGCACTGTGGGATTGCAGTAAGGCAAAAAGGATGTGCAGCAAAATTGTAAAGGTTTGCCCTAGAGAACATTTTTCACATTGTTTAGGGAGTATCTCGGATTCACTCCCACATACAAGCTAGTCAATTCTATAAAAGTGTCATCTCATCCCTAGCTCATCAGAACACATCTAGACTTGCAGAAGAACAGAAGAGGACTAGACCTGCTGTCAGTGTCCTGTGTATAGACCTGAAGGGTTGGACATAAATCCAGCTGTACGATCAGTTGGCTGAACTTTTGGGTGGCTACAGGGAAGCAACAAGGTGCAAGAGGACTTTTCATGGAGGAACCTGCTGACTAGTATGATCTGGATGTGGGCCACCATACACCTCTGGGGGCTTCTGCTGGAGTGAGCCATGGCCCCTATGTCCCTGAGGTCCTGGGAATCTTAGAAGTGAACAAGAAGAACTTATTTCAGAAAGTGTGAAAAGATGGGATTTGGAATTTTTGGACTTCAAGACCTCATGAGCTTCAGTGGGACCCAGTGACTAAGATGAATTTATCAGGTACAGTTTCATGATTGCCTCATTTTAGGATTGTAAGGTTGCAAAAAGAGACTGAGTCCAAAAGTAGAAATCTTGGGGGCCAGGGCAGGAAAAATATCATTTTGATGGGAATACTTTGGGAGCTGCAAAATTAAAATGTTCCTACTCTGAGCTTTTCCAGCCCAAATCAAGAGACCGTACTCCACCAAAATCAACTTTATTGCAGGACCTCATCCAGTGGCTATCTGACTTTGAGAGGACTTCGCCAGATAGAGCCTTCAACCTTGCTCCATTAGACAATTTTAACTGCCATTCCAGAGACTAAGTCAGAAGGTAAATCTTTTAACTGGATGACGGGACAACCTGCTTGATGTAGCTTAACTCTGCTCCAACCCTGTTGTCCTAACATTGTGCCTAGATCCTGGTCAACTGTTATAGTGACTTCTGATTGGAGCTTTTTATTCTCATGGTGCATCTTTCCCAAAAACATTAATAAATGCATATTTCAGGGGGGGTGGCTTGGAGCCCACGGAAAAGGGTCGGCGCGGGATGTGAGCATTATTGCAGCTCTTCCCGAAACCTGCTTGGGTGCTGAAGTCACGCTCATGACCAAAATCATTTTCTTCTCTATGTGACGTTTTTCTTTTGCCACATAGCCTTTGTTCTGACTGACGGCTCTGCTCACCTCAAGGTGCCGTCCGCCATTTTCAATGTTCAGCTAGCAATTAATGGAATGCTTTCCCTCTGAGAAGAAGAGGGCTATTTTAGGTACGAACAATAATTTTCTTCTGTACAACTACTACTGATACTGAGGGCATCTTGCTTTGTTCTGCTCCTGTTTTTTGGATTTTCTTCTCCAATGTTTTTCCTCAAATTTTTTGTCTGATTGTTGGTCATTTCTTCATAATTACCAACTGTATGGGCATCCCTCTCACATTCTCCTCTAATATAATGCTGTAGTGTATGTATTTGCACTGAGGTGCTGGCTTTGGTGAGATTTGAGCTTTTATCAATTACCAACCCATATCTCAGTACGTGTATGGGACATTTGAAAAAAGCGAACTCCTCATTACCGTCTTCGGCTCATAAGTTCATTAAGAATTCCACCATTTTCTCTAAGTTGTCTGATATGGAGGAGTCTTTGGTCTCTTCACAAAAAGGTAGTCCTTCATCTGGCTCCAACGGAACCCTTGCTTTAGATAATACTGGGAAATCTACTAGAAAATGTCTGACAATAAATGCCCGCCTTCTCCTACAAAATCTCCTCCAGCTGTTTCCATGGAACTCTTATTGGAAGAAACACACGTCTTAAGACCATTTATGGAGGAAACCAATTCTAAACTGCAACATCTTACTGATAAATGGTACCAAATAGAGGAAAGACTTAACAAGACAGAGCAGAGCATTGCTTCCTTCGGTTCTGCCACCAACAAAATACATTCACTTCAATTCCAAGTCTCCTCTCTTCAACAACAGGTCGAGAACCTGGAAAACAGGAGTAGACGGAATAATCTCCACCTTTGTGGTTTGCCAAAAGGATCAGAGGTTCCTGATCCTATTACTTTTCTAAAATCCTTCCTTCCCAAACTTTTGAATATGCCGGAGAATACTCATCCTAATATTCAATGGGCCCATAGGCTAGGCCATCAGTCAGCAGCTATTTTCTCTGCACGTAAACCAAGAGGAGTAATTATATACTTTCTTGAATATACTGACCTACTTAAAGTCCTAGCAGCTAAGTCAATGAAACATATTTCTAGTTCAGGGTATCCTTTCTTTTCCTCCCAAGACTATGCTAAGTCTACTGCTGACAGAAGTAAAGACTTCCTTAACTTGAGACCAGATCTTCATTCACTTGGAGCTCGTTTTGGCTTATTTTACCCATGCCAGTTTAAAGTTAAATAAAAAAACAAGAGTACTACATAGGATGATTCTGTTAAACTGAAGAGATTCATCAATGCCGGCAAGATAGAAAATATGGACAGTGCAGGACCTTCGGTTTCCTTCATAATGCTCACTTATGTAATTCTCCTTTCTCTATGGATTGTTTCTTCACGGATGTATGACATTACAACGCATGCTTTTACATCGCATGCTTTTACAACGCGGTTTTTACAACGCATACCATTACAACGCATAATGCTTTTAGGCGCTGGATAGTGAATTGTTTAATTTACTATTCCAACTCCAGTCCCCGTGGATAGTAGGGAAGGTGTTGGATAGTACATTAAACACATTCCCTATCCTAGAGCGCCCCCCAGCACAATTCGTTGTAATGGTTTGCGTTGTAAAAGTTGCGTCGTAAAGGCACTGCGTGGTAAAAGTTGCGTTGTAAAGGATGTTTCCCTTTCTTCACTCTCATTGTATTATTGCTTTTTCTCCCTCGATTTATTTTCTGCTCTTTATTCTTTATCATTTATGCTTCACAGTTATTGAGTATGTACTTGTCATTTTACGGTCTATCTTTCTTATCTTCTTTGTTTGGTATGAATTTCTGATTTATTTATGTCTTGAAATTTGTTTATGTACTTAAAAATAATTTCTTAGAATGTCTGGATTTAAATTCTCGTATCAAAAGACAGCCTGTCTTAACCCATTTATCTCATATTGGTGCTAATATAGCCTTAATCCAAGAATCACATCTTACAGAACAAGTGTCCCTAAAATTGAAAAAGGGGTGGGCAGGTGAAGTATTCTTTTCTCCAGGGGATGGTAAAAGGAACAGGGTTATTACTTTATGCCATAAATCGCTGTGTGCTAAACTGATATCTCAGGAATCTGATAATGCAGGTAGATGGCTGTATACTAAATTATTAATCGGGAAGGTTCCAGTGTCTTCGTTAAATATTTATGCTCCTACTGTCAATGACTCCCATTTTTGGTCTGACCTGAATCAGGTTCCCATTAAATACTCGGATGAGAACTTTATTCTTGCTGGTAATCAAATAGTAGACCCATTTATCGATCATAATTCTATGGTTACCTTTATACCTTATAAAGTGCACAAACATTTTGTCCATACTGTTAAGCAATGGAAGTTAATAGCTGCATGGAGACTTTGAAATCCTACCTTGAGAGAATACACTCATTTATGTCCTGTGCATCAGACCCAATCAATCTCAAATTGACTACTTTTTTGTATCACACACTGTTGCACAATCTCTATACTTTGCGGATATTGGATCAATCCTAATAGCTGATCATGCCCCTATTTCCCTTTGAATGGATCTTCCTTTTTACTCTCGCACTCCTCGTAGATGGCGTTTTAACAATTCACTTCTTTTATATCCCAATTTCTACCCCTAATTTGAATGATTTTTTCATGAATATTTTCACCGTAATCAGACAGATGACTTGTTTTTTCAGGTTTTTTGGAATGCTTGCAAAGCAACAGCACGTGACTTTATTATCACATATGGCTCTAAAAAGTGGAAAGCATCTTGTGTTCATACCATTGACCTTCTAGCACAGATAAAGAAACTCGAACACTCCTTATATACATCTGTTAGACCTGGCACCATTGGCGTGGGTCTCCCTTCCATTTGTGCTGTTGCCTCATGTGTTTTTGCTGGTGTTAGATGCTTTGGGTACTGTGCCACTGCTATCCAGTGCCACAGTGCAAGTGCTCCCTATTGTAAATTGATGTATTAATCAATGGTTCCATGTTTGGCTATTTGGTTTACTTGTCAGACCCTAGTCTAGTGCACTGAGTGTGCCCAGGGCGTGTAAATCCAAATGCTGCTGGTGGGCCTGCAGCACTGGTTGTGCCACCCACAGAAGCAGCCTTCTAAAATGTGTTTAAGGTCTGCCATTGCAGAGCCTGTGAGCAGTCTGGTACTGTAACACTGACTGGGCAAGAGCACCCACTTGCCAGTCCAAAAACATTCCCTTTTCTTCATATCAGTCACCCCTATAGTAGGCCCAAGGGCAGGGTGCATTGTAAGTATAAGGTAGGACAAGCCCTGATGTGTGTGGCATGTTCTAATAGTGAAATACAGCCATTTTCATTTTTCACTATTGCAAGGCTACCTGTTCTTCATAGGCCAGAATGGGCTGTTAGATTATTACATGTTTATAATCCTAACTGTCTTAGAGAACATGGTAGAAATTCGAGTTTAGTATGCCTGAACTCAGAATGATAAAATACATCTTTTAGTGAAGTTGGTTTTAACATTCTGTGTTTGCAAAAAACACTTTTAGAAAGTAGGTATTTGCTTGTCTAACCATTCAAACCTGCCTCTGCTAGGTTGTGTATTCCTTTGTCTGATTATGCGAGTGACAGGGCTGGTGGATTCCAAGAGACAGGATGAGTCACCCAGTGGTGAATAGAGAGATCTGCATCTAGATGGGAGGGAGAAGTTGCACCTGAACCTTGAATAGGGCTGTGCCTGCCTTCAACAATGCTGGCTCCACCTTCTGGGGAGCGGCTGTTGTCTCTGCCCTGCACACTGAAAGAAGAGAAGGAGTCCTGTAAACAAAGTGCTCCGGGACTGTACTTGCCTTCCACAATGCTGTCTCCACCTCCTGTGGGGAGTCTGATGTGCCTGCCCTGCACTGTGAAAGGAAAGGAGAAGCCTGGTAAACAGAGTGCTTCAGAACTGGTTTCGACTGGGCAAAAGCCCCTCTCCCCTCAGAGAACAAAGGATTTTGGGGTATAAATATTGGGACCCTGATCCCATGAAATTAGATCACTTTTGGACTACAAGAAGAAACCTTTACTGAGGAGAGGAACCTGAAGAAACTGAGGAGAGACTATTCCCAAGCTGAAGTGCTGCTTGGGGGATTGGCCTGCAGTGGTTGCCTTACTGCCAAAGGAAGGAGAAAGGAAATTTGTGTACTTTGGTTTCAACTTGTGAAGGATCTCCAAGGGCCTGGAAAAGAGCTTGCCTCCTGCTGAAGTCTCAGGGACAACATACTTCACCCCCCCCAGCTCCCCAGAGTTCTTTGGAAGTGTCTGCTGCTGTTTTTGGGCCTTCTGAGGAACTACGTGTTGCAAGGAGCTGGAAGCGCAACTCAACGAGAAGAGGCGTATCGCCGTCGCTGTGCCTGCTATCACAACTCCGAAGGAGGGTGTCGCCGCTGGACCTGTCGCACTGAGGAAAATTGAATTTTGCCTTGTCATATGTGCCTACGTGTTCCCCATCCTATGATATAAGTACATGATCGATATGCATATATCCCCCTATGATCGATTAAAGACGCAATTATAGTTGTGTCCAACGTTAGTATGCCAGTTTCCAGTTCCTGTGAAAGCAACGAGTATTAGGCCTATGTTGCCCACGTTTTACATTATGCACGTTAATTCATTGAATTGTCCCCGTTTCTAGGCCTCAAAAGGGCCCGGACACCAGATTCAAGCTCCAGTCTCCTGAACCCACTCCGAGGAGCGATGCAGCCCCCACCTGCATCCCTGACCCTTCACTTACTTCCTGCCGCGCAGCGCGGTGCCCGGCCTGGCTCTGCCTGCCTGTCTGCCAAGAATATGTTATGCCTCTAGTTATCAGTTCAGCTCTCCGCCTTCACATTCCTAAGCTACTGAACCACATAAACAGCTTCAGCTATAGTCTAGTCTTTCTGTCTCCATGCAAGAGAATTACTGTATTAATATTCATAGAAGATTCATAGCACACGCAATACACGAAGAATATATGCATGCACCAGCCTTAGTGTCAAGTAGCCTTTGCCCTGATAACTTTTAGATTCTATCAACATGTACTCCAAACACCAGATACCAGATTTGCTTACATGTCGTCCTGACATCGCAGACTTTCGTCTCCTCATCTAGTGCAGAAGTCATAGCCCTCAGTTCTCCCCGGTAACACGTCATGGCCCGTTTTCGCGCACCACTAGGTTAAAGGTTCCAGCTGCTCAGGTAGCCCCCTCTATGTATCCACCCACTTTATGACACTTCTGTGACGTTTTCATCACATGTCTACGTGCACGCCCTGTGCACGCCTTCTTTTCACGCCCATGTGTTCTTATCGTACGCTTGTCACTAGTTACGCCTACTGTATGTAATGTAATTGTGATGTTTTACTATATATATCATGTACTGTTGATGAAACGTTGCAGCTGCCTTCCTTGCCATTCTATTTCAGGCTGTTCTGATCCTGTCCCTTCCCTTATGCCTGAATAAAGCCCGTTCGACTCAGATACATCGGATCTTGCCTCTTATTTATTGAGCTATCTGTTTTATTAATGTATTCAAAAATAGTACCGGTAATTAATTATTTATTTACCACATAATGGCGCCGGGGACGAGCCCCTTCCCCACGCGCCGGCGATGTAACGCAGGCCCCCTGAACCTTCTACAGCCGTGACGGAACTCTACCGTGCACGTGCAGATATTTCTGCTTCAAGTCTCCCTCAGGCCCACGGAGGAGACGGAGACTGCGGTCCGGCATCCAGACGAGGCGGTGTGGAATGCGGTTCGTCCCGACCAGAGCCCAAGCCGAGAGAGCAAGGTCCGAGGTATCCGGAGGCCCACCTGTAACCGAAGACAGAGGTCCGAAGCGCATGCGTAGTAACCAGACGTCGTAGCAGTCCAGTCCAGTCCGAGGCCTTCAGTTTCTGCTTCCCGGTGAGTACCGTTGCGGGGGAAGTATCTAGACAGGTTCATTAGTTTGTTCCTGGTCCGATGGGTTTGGGTACACAGATCCAGTCCGACGTGTCCATCTAGGTGGATACGGTATGACGTGTCTCTTTATGAGACCGGTATGTTCTGTACTGTTTTAACAGTGCATCCAGTAATTCTAGTAAGTCCGTTCTCGAGAAATTCAAGTGTTATGTTTTCAGTGTATCAGGTAGAATTCTGTTCGAACTGTTATTAATGTATTTCTATGTCGTGGTATGAGTGATTTGTTTGCCATTTCATTACTGTGATTATTGTGTATTGTGTTCGCAAGTATAATTCAGCCATGCCTCTGTTCTCGAAATTACGTCAGATCAGAACCAGAAAGGGGTTACTCGAAGAATCAGTTCCTGTCCCTCCTAGGGACAGTCCTGGACATTTTATGTATCACAAGCATGGTTTAAATGCCATATTATATCTAGACTTATGGGTGGATTACACCAAACATCTTGAAGAGAAATATAGATGGCCTGTATCAGGTACATGGGATGCCGAGTGCATCATACGAGTAGAAGAAGCATTATGGAAAAAGAAAGCCAGACAGTCCCAGAAAGATGCCATCGAGTTATGGCGCAAAGAATCTCATAGAAGAACCGAAAAAGAATTCAGAAAAGCAGAATTAAGTAGGGAATCCTCAGAAAAAGCCCAAGAAAGGGAATTAATTGAAGAAGGTGAACGAGTTAGAGCAGAACAGTCAGACAGGCGGAGAAATGCCCCTATTAAAGGTATGTATCCTCTTCTTGCCGAGGGCTTGCCGAAGGCAACCCCGGAAGCACCCTGTAATTTACCGCCACCATTGGTCCCGATTAAGCTACGTCATAAACCGACTGCAGCTGAAATTTTTCTTTCGTCCTACTTGGACGACACAGTCCCAGAATATGTAAATCGTATTCCGCCTGCTCACGCTCAGCATCCTGTAAATAATGTAATTCCTGTTCCTCCAGCCACTGGTCCCGGGGACTCTGTTAATGTGCCCGTGCCCCCGGACCAGCCCACATTAAATGTACCCGTTTTGCCAGTCACTCTGCCAACACGTACAGTATTAACTGACGATTCCAGTTCAGGAGCAGCGGGGGGAGGTGCTCCTATCACCCCGCCTCAAATAAGACGACTGATGCCGCGAGACGCAGCGTTACAGCGTACGCCAAAAGTGGCTACATACGCAGACCTCAAGAGACTTCTTACCGACTGTATATATGATCCAGTCCCAGGCGAAGATCACATGGTATTATATTCAGTACGTTTAAGACAGGTTGCCAACTTTTTGGTCACCCTGCCCGACATGAAGGATCATCTAGACAGAATATATCGTTTTGTCCGTACAGGAGAGAATCCAGGAAGTATTCACGAAGCTATGGCACACAGAAAAGCCGAGATTCAACATATGATTTTACAGTTCTTGATTAACTGTTTAATAAGAGAACAAGATTATCCTGATAAAGATCAAGACGAGATGAAAGGCCTAACTAGGTGGAGTGACAATATAGCCGAGGGAAAACACAAGACACTAGGTAGTATAGAAAGTATGTACAAGAAAATTTGTAAGGAAATTATAAGTATACACCAGAAGGAGGAAGCAAAAAGAGCAACCGAGAAAGAGAATGACTCTTCCAGTGAAGAGGTAGACAGCGAGAATCCCTCCAGAATAGCGTATGTAGGTAGAACTAGACTTTCCGACCGACATTCATGTCTAGATTACAAGAAAGTTTTTCCTCCTCCAGTACCAGAACAGTGTTCTCTTGAACAAGTATTCCAGGCCACCGACCAAATTCTGAAATCACGAATAGGTTATAGTGAGCCTAGTACCATGCATGAACAAGAACTAGCCCGATCAGCAGTACGATGGACTAGTGATTCCACCACGTTTCCAGATGAAATAGTGGCCCAAACGTTTCTGAAACTGCCCCCAGCCGAGCAGCGTCTGGTGGGTACGTATATGATCCAACACCTCATTACATTGTATGAGGGTCAGCATTCTGATCCAGGTCCTTTACATGATGTGCTGAACGAGTTACTCCAATACAGATGGAAAGGTCTAGGTACCGATTTAATTAGTGTCATACTAGAACAGCGCCACAAATACAGAACGTTCTTGAATCCACATTTTGTTCCTGTCCCACCTCCAGTAAGAAAATCATTCTACATAGACAGACAGAATCCGTTACGAGAAGTACATCCAGTTAAGGGAGAGGGGGGTGGTCTAGAACGAGTGTTTGTTTACACCCCTATCACGAAAATAGAACTTCTGGAAATGAAAAAGTTAATACCCTGTCACGATAAAGATCCAGCAGGGTTCCACCGTGAATTAAAGGACATGCTCCGTATGGGAGAATACACGTATCCCGATATCATTAAAATGTTAAAGGTCCTGTTGCCTGCGGGCATATATGAAAAACTTAAAGAAAAAGAATGGGAGGTGGGAGAGAAAAAGATAGATTGGACCGCATTAGAGACTGAAGATAACACACGAGTTCCAGGTACCGGTCTTGGGGATAAAGCTAAAGCATTGCCCGAGTTACTGATACAAGTTTTGCCAAGATTACTAGCCACGAAAAAGGAAGACTGGGATGCCATCTCAGCCTGTAAACAGAAACAAGACGAAGATACTAGTGATTTTTATTCTAGATTTGAGAAATGTTTCATTATTAATAGTGGTCTGAAAACAAGTAGTGAATCTTATCCACATCTTTTTGTTACCAAACTAGTCGAGAATTCAAGTCCACAAGTTAAAAATCGAGTACTGAAAGTCGAAAGTACCTGGCAGGCTAATACTCCGTCACAAATGCTCCAGATGCTCCAGTATCACCAGAACAGAATTAGGGAAGAGCAGGATCATGAAAGGAGGCGTATGAAAGACACGAAAATGAAAGTACTAGTTGCACAGTCCGTTCCGCAAGACAGTCAGAAGAGGGGTCCGAATCAAGCCAGTCACCCTGCAACTCCCGTTAAAGGGACATGCAATTACTGTAAACAGCCAGGTCATTATATAAACGAATGTGCAGTTCTGAAACATAACATAGCTACTGGTAAAACGAAAGAGAGACCACGTCCGCCTAGACAAGAACAAGTTTCACAGACTTCCCAGCCGCAGAATGCACAACAGACAGTTACAGTACCGCAGCCTATAGCTGCCACACAACACGTTACACAGCAGATGTACCAGTATGCACAGTCAGAGTATCCAGATTATCAGCCGTATTCATGAAACAGCCTAGAGAGGGAGGTTGGCTTGCCTCTCATCGAGATTCCTGTAGATCAAGAGGGTCCCTATGTACATAGTCAAGTATTAGGGAAAGACAGAAAGTTTCTGATTGATACAGGGGCAAGTAGGACTACCATCAGTCATGACGAGGTTCCAGGGGCTCCACTCTCAGGTTCTAGAAATGTTTCCCTTGGATTTTCAGGAAAGCCTATTGTTAATGAAATTTCGAAACCCGTTACTCTAGAAGTTGGTCCATTGTCCCGAACTACAGACTTGTTACTAACGAAATCCTGTCCAGAGAACTTACTTGGTATAAAGACTCTGAAAGAATTAGGAGCAGTTATATGCTGCTCCCCAGAAGGGGTGCGACTGTTTCTGCGAGATTTTAAAGGTCATTATGTATTACGTGATTTTGATCCACGATTATTGAATGTACCACAGCATTTATGGGCGCAAGGTCCAACTGATGTAGGTTGTATGCACATCACACCCCATCGTGTTACCCTGAAGAAAGGTGTTGTATTACCACGAATCCGACAGTACAAATTATCATCTAAGGCTGTAGCAGCCTTATCCAAAATTATTGACGAGCTCATTGCTCAAGGAGTAGTTGTAGAAACTGACTCCAATGTATGTAATTCTCCTATCATTCCGATTCTGAAACGTACTGATCCAAATGCACCTCCAGTTTATCGATTAGTGATTGACCTTCGAGAACTTAATAAATGTATCATACCCCAGTACCCAGTAGTCCCAGATATTTCTTCCCTATTGACAGCTATTGATTCCGAAGCTACGTTCTTCACTGTTATCGATCTCAAGAACGCATTCTTTAGTGTCCCCATTCATCCAGACAGCCAATTCCTTTTCGGTTTCTGTTTAAATGGAAGGAGCTATAAATTCACACGAGCTCCTCAAGGTTTCACAGAAAGTCCTAGTATTTACAGTCAAGCACTTAAAAGACAACTAGACAATATTCACATGCCAACTGACACTGCCCTGCTCCAGTATGTCGATGATCTACTGATCACAGCCCGTTCTGAACGTGACTGCGAACGTGCGTCACTTACAGTCTTGTATTTCCTGGCCGAGATGGGGCACAAGGTGTCCCCTTCTAAATTACAATTCTGTGTCCAGCAAGTGGTCTACCTAGGACACTTACTGTCCAAGAGGGGTAGGCAGTTGACACCTGATCGTATCCAGTTAATAGCCCATCTTCCACAGCCCAAGACTCAGAAGGAGGTACGAGCTTTTATCGGCCTCACTTCTTATTGCAGACAATGGATTCCTCAGTATGCATTTCTAGCTAAGCCACTGATACAGTTAACGACACAGGAGGCAGCCGTATCGACTGTCCTCCCTTGGACCCAGGAACACACACTTGTTTTCAATGAGTTAAAGAAAGCCTTATGCCAAGCACCTGTTCTAGCAACACCGAACTACAGTAAGCCTTTTACACTTTTTGTCACTGAACGTGATGGTACTGCATTATCTGTTCTCACACAAGATCAAGCAGGACAATACAAGCCCTGTGCTTATTTCTCTAGCACATTAGATCCAGTGGCCCAGGCGCTGCCTGCGTGCCTCAAGTCAGTTGCAGCCACAGCTCTAGCTATCAGACAAAGTGATTCCATAGTGTTAGGACATTCCCTGACAGTACAAGTTCCACACTCCGTGGAAGTTCTTTTAAACCGAACACAGACTCAGCACTTGACAATTGCACGTTTAACAGGTTATGAACTGACACTGTTTCAGCCACATATAGAAATCAGACGCTGCAACATTTTAAATCCAGCCACACTGTTACCGTCAGTTACCCCAAATCCTGCCACACATGACTGTGTGGAAGTTGTTAACACCATGACAAAACCAAGACAAGACTTGACAGACATTGCATTACCTAATCCCGACCTGACACTTTATGTGGATGGTTCATGTATGAGAACAAGTACAGGAGAACTAGTAGCCGCGTATGCAGTGACTACTGACACTGAAGTTATAGAAACACATCGTATTGACACCCTGTCTGCTCAAGCAGCAGAGCTCATCGCTCTGACCCAAGCCTGTATGCGAGCCAAGAACCTGAAAGTAAACATATACACAGATTCACGTTATGCATTCGGAGTCGTACACGACTTTGGAGTGCTCTGGCAAGAAAGAGGTTTTATGACTTCTCATGGAACCAAGATTCAGCATGGCCCCCTCATTCAAGCTCTGTTAGATGCAATACATTTACCGACAGCTATCGCTATCATGAAGTGCAAGGCACATACGAAAGTCACTGACATCATTTCCCAGGGTAACGACCTGGCAGATCGAACAGCCAAGCTTACAGCTCAGACTTCAGACATTCCAGTTAACACGACACCGACAGACATTCCCGATCAGACTACTTGTATGACAGTTAAGGACCCTACACAAGATGTACTAGATATACAGTTACATGCTACTCCCGATGAAATCAAGAAATGGTCCGAACAAGGAGGGGTCCAGACAGATCAAGGATGGTTGACGAAGGGAAAAGCCACATGGTTTCTCCCCGACTCTATGGTTCAAGTCATTATTAACACCGCACATAGTCCAGCACACTTAGGAGAAAAGGCCATGTTAGACAGTATTCAGAACCTTTGGTTTAACAAGCATTTACGAGCAGCAGCCAAACAGAAAGTGCGTACCTGCATGATTTGTTGTCAGTTCAATCCAGGTAAAGGTGTCCCGGTGGAACAAGGTGGATTCCATCCTCCTGACCACCCTTTTGAAGTCCTCCAGATGGATTATATTCAGATGGAGCGATGTCGAGGTTTCAAGTATGTCCTCGTAGTTGTATGCGCTTTGTCCAGGTGGACAGAAGCATATCCAGTCCCAGATTACACAGCTGCGACCACTGCCAGGCAGTTGGTTTGTGAGTTTTTCCCCTGCTATGGATTGCCTAGGGTCGTGTATTCAGATAACGGCCAGCCATTCTCATCCGAACTCATGAAACAAGTATCCCTTCTGTTAGGGTACCAGTGGAAGTTCCATTGTGTACGACATCCTGAAGCAGCCGGTCTCGTAGAGAGACATAATCAGACTCTGAAAATCCGCATTGCCAAAGTATGCGCAGAGAAAGGCGTAGATTGGATAGTAGCACTGCCAGTCGCCCTTTTCTATATGAGAATGGTCGCTCACTCCCGTTCAGGTCTGTCCCCTTTCGAGGTAATTTTCGGTCGTCCCCCAAACATGTGGGGTACACCTAGACCACGTACAATAACTGATGTTGACAGTAATATGCTGACAGATTACCTGGCCTCCTTGATGTCTGCACTACACTCTTGTCGTTCACAGGTTGCCGCTGCTTTTCCAGACAACACCGAAGTGAAACCGCATGAGGTCATACCAGGCGACCTCGTCCTCGTGAGAAATTTTGATCGTTCAAGTCCGCTGGAGCCCCGCTGGACGGAGCCCCGACTTGTGTTACTGACAACAAGGACCGCCGTGAAGATCGAAGGCAGGAAGGGGTGGTTGCACTCCAGTCATGTAAAGAGATTCCATGGACTTCGACCAAAGACTGTTTTCAAGGACTGCCCCGTTCTCAAGGACTGCCCAGACACTGAATCTAAACTTCCCCTGTTAGAGAAAACTCCGCAGCAGGAGTATAAAGATAAGCTTCGGTCTAGTAAGTCAACCAGTTTAATTGTCTAAGTCCCTCTCGGGTGAAACGGTTAGACAGGTTCCTGACATGTATGAGATAGACCCACACAGTGAGAGAGTTAGTCAAAACTCTAAGAGAATACGTTATCAAAAGAATCTTCGAAGTCGATGTATTATTACTCTATTTTTCATGCTATTTCTGAGTCTTATGGTTACCTGCATAAGTTATGCCTTACATTTATGTTTTCCTATTAATTCACATGTACATATGTTTTCTAATGTTACAGTAGAGCACACTTTTAGTGACCTGCCTCCTCACGAGTTATCCTATCGTCTTGCCATGCGCAATAATACGTTTATCCGAATGTTACACTATTCACACCAGACCAGCAATGCCACTAATTGTTGGGTGTGTGGTCGACTCCCCCCTTTCCAGACACCGAAGGGAGTTCTGCCACTCTTTCCCTATCCATTTTCACATAATGGTTCGTGTGGAGCATGGTCCACGTTAACGTCATCCTCAAATGATATGTTTCTCCTGAATCAGACATGTTTCCCAGACAAGGAAGGTCCTTCCCATAGAACAGGGTTAGATCTAGAAAATGAAGTATATGATCTAGGTAATTATTCCTCGAATTTCATGGTTTTGAATGTTCAGTCCGAGACTACTCCAGATTTGCCTGCTATTTCAGTTCTACCCGTTAAAGGTGAATTATGTGTCAGAAAGAATGGTTCCGCACATGTAGGTCATAGTGATTGTACTACTGTGGTCGAGTATAGTGACAGTGGGAAATCTATTTTCAAAGCCTCACGTCATTCTTATTTTGTATGTGGCCAGACCGCATATGTTCGTCTGCCCCTCAATTGGGATGGAACATGTTACATTGCCTTCCTACTGCCACCAGTTTTTAGAGCCCCATCTGATTATCACAGAAATACACATCTAGTACACGTTAGACATAGAAGGGAGATCGAGTCCCCAATTGTCGATCAAACTGAAACTGCTCTAGAACAATATCAAGATTTCAATAAAGGTTTCTTTTTCTTCATAGGTCCTGTCCAGAATAGTAAGTTAATACGTAGGCTAACCAGAACCCTTGAAGCAGTAGTGAATGAGACTACTTCTGCTCTAGGTAACTTAACTGAAGAGCAATCTGCTATGAGATTTGTCGTTCTCCAAAATCATCTCGTCCTTGACGTCATACTGGCCGATAGGGGAGGAGCTTGTAGAGTCATCGGATCTAGTTGCTGCATTTTCATTCCTAGTAACGCGCCGTCTGTTTATTCAGCTATAACCAGACTTCATAAAATTGCCCATCAGTTACACCAGAATCCAGGCACCTGGACATGGTCCGGTTGGCTCTGGAGTATAGTATCTGCCTGGGGATGGAAAGTATTGTCATTCCTGGGTATAGCAGTAATGATCATATTCAGTTGCTGCCTCTGTTTACAATGTGGCCCTGCGATTTGCGGCTTGTGCGCTACCTCTTGTATTCCTAGTCCTAAGTCCCCTTCCAAGACAATTCGAGACGAGCAAATGATGCTCTATGAACAGATAGATGGTATCATGAATATTGATGTTTCCTGATGGAAACGTAGGGCACAAGGAGGGAATGAGGAAAATTGAATTTTGCCTTGTCATATGTGCCTACGTGTTCCCCATCCTATGATATATGTACATGATCGATATGCATATATCCCCCTATGATCGATTAAAGACGCAATTATAGTTGTGTCCAACGTTAGTATGCCAGTTTCCAGTTCCTGTGAAAGCAACGAGTATTAGGCCTATGTTGCCCACGTTTTACATTATGCACGTTAATTCATTGAATTGTCCCCGTTTCTAGGCCTCAAAAGGGCCCGGACACCAGATTCAAGCTCCAGTCTCCTGAACCCACTCCGAGGAGCGATGCAGCCCCCACCTGCATCCCTGACCCTTCACTTACTTCCTGCCGCGCAGCGCGGTGCCCGGCCTGGCTCTGCCTGCCTGTCTGCCAAGAATATGTTATGCCTCTAGTTATCAGTTCAGCTCTCCGTCTTCACATTCCTAAGCTACTGAACCACATAAACAGCTTCAGCTATAGTCTAGTCTTTCTGTCTCCATGCAAGAGAATTACTGTATTAATATTCATAGAAGATTCATAGCACACGCAATACACGAAGAATATATGCATGCACCAGCCTTAGTGTCAAGTAGCCTTTGCCCTGATAACTTTTAGATTCTATCAACATGTACTCCAAACACCAGATACCAGATATGCTATAGGTACATGTCGTCCTGACATCGCAGACTTTCGTCTCCTCATCTAGTGCAGAAGTCATAGCCCCCAGTTCTCCCCGGTAACACGTCATGGCCCGTTTTCGCGCACCACTAGGTTAAAGGTTCCAGCTGCTCAGGTAGCCCCCTCTATGTATCCACCCACTTTATGACACTTCTGTGACGTTTTCATCACATGTCTACGTGCACGCCCTGTGCACGCCTTCTTTTCACGCCCATGTGTTCTTATCGTACGCTTGTCACTAGTTACGCCTACTGTATGTAATGTAATTGTGATGTTTTACTATATATATCATGTACTGTTGATGAAACATTGCAGCTGCCTTCCTTGCCATTCTATTTCAGGCTGTTCTGATCCTGTCCCTTCCCTTATGCCTGAATAAAGCCCGTTCGACTCAGATACATCGGACCTTGCCTCTTATTTATTGAGCTATCTGTTTTATTAATGTATTCAAAAATAGTACCGGTAATTAATTATTTATTTACCACAGCACTGCACCGCATCGGAGAGAAGAGTGCCGCAACGAAGAGGAAGCGTGTCGACGTCGCTGATGCTGCCATTGCAACTCCGAGGGAGGGTGTTGCCGCTGTAGCTGTCGCACTGCACCGCATCAGGAGAAGAATCTCGCTATGAGTTCGGAGCGTGTCGCCATCGCTGTGCCTGCCGTTACAACTCCGAAGGAGGGTGTCGCCGCTGGAACTGTCGCACTGCACCGCATCAAAGAAGAGCGCCTCACATCCCTGAGAAGCGCACCGCCGTCGGAGCTGCTGCCGTCGCATCGTCGATGTCGCCGCTGTAGTTGTCGCATCGAGCAGAAGCTTCACAGATTGTGGGAGAAGAGTGTCGCCGCTGGAGCTGTGGCCGTCGCATCGTCTGGGTGTCGCCGCTGCAGTCCATGCATCGAACCGATAACTTCTCGCATCCCCTAAATGCGTGCCACATCTAGAAGATCTTCACGTCTTTATTTCTTTGCACCTGAACTTTGCCGCATTTCCCTTGCTACGACATTGCTTGTTGTGGAAGCGCAATGCAACCTAAGGTACATTGATGCAAAGTGTCACATCTAAGAACTGAACTGAACTAAACTAAAATCTACCATCTTAAAGTAACAGTATTGTGTATTTTTGTTGTTTATGTTCTTGTGGTAACTCCATATAAAGTATACTTATTTTTGATATAAAACCGGTGTGGTGTCCATTTGTAGTGGTGTCACCGGGTTACTGTATGTGGTCATAAATGCTTAACACACAACCCCTCTGAGATAAAGCCTGTCTTCTCGTGCCAAGCTACCAAGGGGGTGAGCAGGGATTATTTTAGGAGTGTAATCCCCTTATCCTGACTAGAGGTGAGGGTCTCTATTTGTCACACGTATCTACCTGTGCCAACTAGTGACCCCCAAATCTAACACCATCTAAGTCAAAAGATTGTTTATCAGATCTTATTCACGCTAAACTCCAATTTAAAAAGGAGTCTATATATAATGCCACTTTTTGTTGTTGTTAAATTCTAGTGCAAATGTTTATGGAGGTCAGAATAAGGTGGGAAAATTATTAGCAAATTACCTTAAGGTCAAGAATAATTAATGTAATATTGAATCAATTATTGATGCAACTCTAACACCATAATATAAAGATTCAGAAATGTTGGATGAATGTGTTCAGTACTATGAATCTTTATATACACCTGATAACATGACTTCAGATTCAAACTTTTCCCAATATCCTTCAACTATTCACAGACCAATAGATAAATGTATTGATCTTTCATTGATGGAAACTGGTGTATCACAAACCAAAATACATACTGCGTGGCACACACTAAAAAAAAGAAAGCCTCTGGTCCTGATGGTTTTACTGTTGAACTTTATTCATATTTTGCTAAATTAATCTTTCCCAAATTACGAGATCTTATAACTTCTCTCTCTCTCTCCGGTACTTCCTCTGGCTCCTTTTTGGAAGCTTTAATTTGCCTCATCCCTAAGGAGTGTAAAGTTCCCCATTTTTGCAAAAGTTACAGGCCTATTTCGTTAGTCAACGTGGACTATAACATTTTCTCCAAAGCTTTAACCTTGCTTCTGGACTTCTACCTTCCTGACTAGCTTGGTAAAAAGCAATCAGGTTTTGTCAAAGGATGATATATCTCCGACACCACTTGTTTATTTTATGATATTCTCTCTAAATCTTCTCCTAAACCTGAATCTATTGCACCAATTGCTTTAGATGCAGAGAAAGCATTTGATCAGGTGTATTGGCCCATTCTCTTTCATAATCTCCATTGGTTTGGCCCAAAAGTTATCTCTCTCATCTCTCTTTTGAACACTGCCCCAAGAGCGGCTATCTGTGCTAATGGCCTTACCTCTTCTTATTTCACCTTAGGCAGGGTTGTTCTTCAAGGCTGTCCCCTTTTCTTTTTAATTTAGCACTAAAACCTTTTCTATCCAGGTTAAGTCAGAAACAAGCTATTCGTGGATTTCCCTTACTGGTTTGCAGATCAAATTTGCAGCCTTGGCTGATGATGTTTTAATGTTTCTTTCCCAATCCCTTTCTTCATTGACAGCTTTTTTGGAAGAAGTTACCTCCTATAGTGAGGTCTCTGGTTATAAACTGAATAATGAAAAATGTGAAATATTACCGCTGTCTAAATTTACTTTTAAAGAGGATTTCGCTATTTTCAACTTCATGTGGAATCCACGGGATGTTAAATATCTAGGTTTGTGGTTTGTCCCTTCTATCTCTGCTGCAGTTTCTTTAAATTTAGAGAAAGTAATAAAAACATTAACACCCTGACTAGTAGATGGCATGCTTTGAATTTTTCTTGGTGGTGTCGTTGGAACACTGTTAAAATGATGTTAAGCCCTATTATACTGTATCTAATCTCCCACTACCCATATCCCTTAAACACTTCGGAATTCTACCCTCATTTCGTTCCTCTAAAATCATAAAAATTCTCTCATATCATTGCTCAAATTGACTTGTCCAAAATCGGAGGGTATGGTAAAATTCCCAGATTTTCCTAAATATCATAAGGCATTGTCATTGCGTCGATTTTCTAGGTGGTTCTCCACTGCCCCATCGGTGGGTCCATTATGGGTTGTAGTGGAAGGGACTTTCCTCCTTCCCTTCTCTTTCCAAGAATATCTATTGTTCTTTCGCAAGCCACAATCTCTCTCCACACAATACTTCCACGGATATTGATACCTTTCTTAGTTCTACCATTTGGCATAATAAGGCTATATTGGTTAATAATAAACCCGTCTTTTGGAAGTCTTGTAAAAATAAGGGCTTAATTTGGGTACGCTAACCTTTTCAACACAATACTTTTAAAACTTTTTCTCAAGTTTGTCATCAATTTAATGTTCCCTCTTCATTTGAGAACAAAAAAAGATTATCACACTAAGCCCTTTCTAGCACATACGAATAATGTCAGCTTTCTCTTTCCTCAACAACCTCCCCTACTAACAACTGGTCCACCCTATTGCAAACTTCACCCAGAGCATCTACTATTTACTCCTATTTAATCTCTTCTGAATCTAATAGATGCAAAACAGGTGTAGACTTATCTTGGGAATCCGATTTAGAAGTTAATTGGTCAATCCCTCTAGGTACAAAAATTTAGACCAAAATCAAGAAATCTTCTGGAGTGGCAAGCACCACACAGTCCCTTTCCTTTATACATATTAGACTCTTACTGACTCCTGTACTGGCTACTTTGGATACATGTTGGACATGTTCTCTGGCACAGGCGGATGTGGAACATCTACTTCTTACCTGCCTTTCTGTGTTTGTGTTCTGTAAACAGATTTGGGCCCAGATTCATTTAATATTTCACACCACAGTTCCCTTTTCACTTTCTAACATTTTTCTAGGAAGTCTATCTGAAGCTTGGCACTCACTCTCATTCAACACACATATTTTGGATGCACAGCTGCATTTAAGCAGATCACTAAGAAGTGGAAGGATTCTTCTAAATGGTCTTTCCAGGCATTGTGGTATGCAGTCTGCTATATTCATAGATTGGAAACAAGTTATATTTCCTCCTTGACTTTAGCCCTGAAACGTCAGAGTTTGTGGTCTCCTGTTACACAGTTCTTAGATGATAATGCACAATGTTCCTTTGCATGTACACCAGCCTAACAAGAAGTCCTTCAACCCCCTGACTTTCCTTTCGTTCATATTTAAAATAATTAAGTATGATGCTTGCAGATATTGTTATATTTGTATATTTATATGTAATGCATTTGTTTTTCTTCTGCTTGTATAACCAAACCCTTTTTATTTCAGTCCGTTTATAGTTTTACTTTTCATTGACGAATTGTTCAGCTGAGTGTTATTCTTTGCATAATTATTTGTAATATTTTGCTCCATATCTTATGTGTTATTAGATTTTCAATAAAAATCACTTTTAAACTTTAAAAGAAAATGCATATCTCTGGTTCTCTTTATTGGGTTTTAATTGTATGGGTGTCATTTCTCTTATTTAATGTTTCTCTATTCATAGAAATTGGTTGTGGAATTTGTACTGTCTTGTGCTAGGACTTTCCGGGGGTTTTTTGTACTGCTTAATGCTTCACACACTTTTCCCGTACATTTTGCCTGTCTTCTCTGTGCCACAGCTTCCAGAATTTGAACCCATGTTTATTTATTGAACATGTGTATTGCACCTGACAGGATTTTTGACTTATTATTTGGTGAGGATTCCCTTTCCCCTTAACAAATAACCCATGTTCAAATACAGTATGTATGTATGTATTGTATGTATAGCGTGCACCTATCATGGGAAACAACCTTTACAACGCAACTTTTACAACGCACTACCATTACAACGAAACTTTTACAACGCAACATCCATTACAACGCATGCATTTACAACGCATGACACCACAACGCACACCACTACAACGCATGTCATTACAACTCAGTCATTACAATGCATACCATTACAACGCATAACATTACCATCCAACACTTACCCTACTGTTGCACCCCCTGGAGTTAGAATAGTAATTTTTACCCCTACACTATCCAACACTTACCCTACTGATGCACCCCCTGGAGCTAGAATAGTAATTTTAGCCCTACACTATCCAACACTTACCCTACTGTTGCACCCCCTGGAGTTAGAATAGTAAATTTTACCCCTACACTATCCAATACTTACCAAACATGCAATGTAATGTAATGCATTGTAATGGTATGCGTTGTAAAGGTAATATGCGTTGTAATGGAATGTGTTGTAAATGTAGTTTTTAAAATGTCGTTGTAATGGCATGCGTTGTAATGGAATGCGTTGTAATGGATGTTGCGTTGTAAAAAATGCGTTGTAAAGGTATGCGTTGTAAAAGTGTGCGTTGTAACGTCATACATCCCCTATCATGCCTGTTTATGCAAAGCTCATCTGGATCACTAGTCCCATGAAGAATTGTGAGGTCTGTTGAGCTACCTCTGAGTTCTCAGTTGCCCCACAGATTTCAGGTTTTTAAAACATGTGAGAGAATGTGGAATTACAGGGGTATCGGTTCCTGAATTACAAATAGCCAGACAATTCCCCAATACTCAGTCAAATCTCATGATGCAACCTGGAATCCTTACTACTTCCACACCCCAAGAATTAATTAATCATTAACTCTGGCACTGACACCCTGTATCTGAAGAGCTAGCAATGATGACCTAAATGTCATGCACAAACACAGGGGCAGATTTACAACCCCTTGCGCCACTTTTGCGTCACTTTTAACATGGGGGAAAGTGATGCAAAAGTGGCGCAAGGGGCTTGTAAATAAGCCCCAGAGTTGTTAAATTACTTTGAATCTATAAATAAGGCACCCAGTCGACTTTTCTATGTTGGCAAATGAATTATTCTGCATGTAATGGATATGGAAGCTGACCCATCTCCACAAAACAGAAGCCCAACTTTCTTCTATAGGTCAATTCATTTCAGGAACCTTGATGAGAGGCCAAGGAGAATGGACGCTCCATCAAGAGCTTCTGACTGACTCTTTTCAATTCAAAACTCTTTATTTCCGTAAAATACCATAAATGAGACACACAAATACAATAGTAATGTCAAACAGTAAGCACTACAATAAGATCTTAAAAATACATATCATAATCTAAAAAAGAATAGACAAATAAAAACAAGTTTTTCATGGTGGATACAGTAGACTTTGAAATCTTTGTTCCAATCAATCATTATTAGGGAGGGCAGAGAACCCCGCTCCACCAGCGGAGTGTGCGGAGATTTGCCTACTCCACACTTTGCTGAAAATGTGGAGTTTAGGCAAAAACATGACATCTGCTGCAGAGCGGAGTTAGCCAGCCCCCCCTTGAGAAAAATATTATTTTTTAAAGAAAAAAAGACACTTACCTCTACTGTGGAATCTCTGGGTTGCCCTCCTCCTCCTTTCCGTGGTCGCTCTTCCTCAAACGCCTACGTCGGACATAAGTCTTGAGAGAACTGCGCATGGGCACGCATGCGCAGTCCTACCAAGACTTACGTCTGACTTAGCGGTTTGCGGGAGAGAGACCACGGCGAGGAGGAGAAGTGCAGCCCGGAGATGCCACAGCAGAGGTAAGCGTTTTTGCTTTCCTAATTACTTTTTTAAATAATTTTTATTTGCGGGGGAGGCGGGGAGCGAGTGGAGTTCCACAGAGTTTTGTCCCAACTCCGTGGAACTCCACGTAGTGGTACTACAACAGCTCCACCCAGGGTTAATCATTATCAGTGATTGATAGAGAAAATACCAGATTAAATAATCTAGGAAACTCCTCCATGTTTCCTCCTGACATGCCACATACTCATTAAAAACCTGGAAACTGCAAACACGAGTGGGGGCCTCAAATCTGTTTGTAAAATTCTACATGCCTCCAGGTGTCTTGCAACTCCTAAGCGTCTACATATTGGAACTATTCACCTAGCCCTGGCCCTACTATAGGTCGAGCAAAAGAACCACATATGGGCTACAGTTTGCTTTTCACATCCATAAGATGGGCATCCCATTAGAACTAGGTCTGATGACTTCCCCTATTTTAAAGTGAAAGTACAAAGTGGCAAGGTACAATATGTGAAGGGTAGGCAAAGTTTCCTAGCCATGTTTGGCTCAATATCATCTAAAAAGGATTCTGTACAATAAAAATCCTTTATCATTATAAAAGCACCAGTTAAAGTACCCAATGTCGATGAAGTTAGGAGCTTATTTAGCATATAAGATCTAAACAATATTTTCAATTCCTTAGCTGAAATAGAGCAGCAACTGACCCCCAAGTCTTCCCATAAATTGGGTAAACCGAGTTAAAAAACATATTTCTAATATATCTAATCCATGGGAAATCAACAGCAGCAGGATATCTGAGGATTTCCTTAGGACCATTACAGTAAAATGTCAATTCAGAGGTAACTCATAGTCTTCTCCAGAATATTAGGGGTATAGCCACTGCCTTTACAATGATTGATCTAAGACAGGCGTCACACCTAAGGGAACTAAGGGGCATATTTACTAGGACGGCAATAAATAAACGCAAAGCGCACTTAGCGCTTGTTTATTTATCGCCGTCCATCGCAGGAATTTATCACCCTGGTAGCACGTTATTAACAACGCGTTACTCCAGGACGATAATAATCCAGAGAAATGGGCCAACATCACTGGAAAACCAGTGATGTTGCACCCAAGACAGAGATAGCCTTGGTCGTATCACCATAATCCACCTCCCATGTTAGCTATGCCTTAGTCAGGAATTTAACAGACATTAAATTCCTGCGTTAAGGCATAGTTAACAGGATTTAAAATATCGCTATCCCTCATTGATGATATCACGAAGCTGGGGTAGCAATATTTTCCCATGGTGTTTTGTTAGGCACGCCTCCTTTGCATCTCATTAGAGATGCAAAGCAAGGTTTGAACAAAACGGGAGCTGAAGCAAGGAAACACCCGCTAGCGTGTCTTTGCAAATAATGCGATATAATTATCGCCGCTTTTCGCCCGAAAACGGACGCTAAAGCGGCGATAATTATATCTCAGGCCCTTGATGATATGCCCCGAGGAGAGGAATGGCCGAGATGGATAACATCTTCCTAAAAAACTATTTTCCAACAGTTCTAGAGTTTTGAGATTTTTGTGTCCCCTCTTCCCTTTCAATTCTTTGTGCAAGCAAAGGGAATGTTAATGATTGTTAATTAGGATGGACAGCTGGAGAAAGTTGGAGGTGCCGAATAGTATGTTTATGATGTGCTCTGACTGCAGCTGTGTTTATTTTCTGAGATGAGCATGTTTGTTGCTTTGGACTGCTTCATATTTCTTCACAGAAACTGTGGAGTGCGGCGGCCTTTGACGAGAAATGGCTTCAAACATAACCTCGGTTCCTAAATGAAATATTTTTCTCTGCTCTTTGTTTTATCTCAGACTATGTTGAGTTTTTTTTAGTAAAAATTAAAGGTCATACATTTGAATGAAGATGATATTTATTTGCTTGCTCTCAGCTTTTACAAACAACTCGCTGCAGTGAATCTGGTGTTTCTTTTCACGTAGAATACATGAATCATTTGTCATAGTCATTTAATTCTTGAAAGCTTTTTTGGAGACATTTACTACTTCTTCATTTGACTAGTGTATTTTGCCATTTATATGTATTGTTGAATGAAGTCTGCAGATTAATCAGAGTATTGACCTCACAGTTATACTCACGTTGGTTACACATTTTGAGGCAACATCTTGGGTTCATAAACCCTGTCTTTTTTCATTAATTCAAGTTTATTTTGAAGATCAGTCTAGTTAAATGTGACATTCCCCTTGTACTGTGCCTTATATGGGAGAACAATAAAGAGCAAGGTATTAAGTTGGGCCACTTTTCATCTACGAAACTAGAGTGTATATTTATGGTACATGTGTGGCGTTAACATTAAGTAAGATTTATAAAACCATGCAAAGCTACTTTGTGCGGCCCTGAGTGCCTTCATAAATCTGGAGTAACGCAACTCAGCGCAAATCACTGTGTTGCATTACTCTGCCCTGGAAAGGCATTCCCTGGGTGTTGTGCTGGTGTTATCACACAACTCCAATGGTTTTCGATGCATTCCCACATTTTCCAGAACTGATAAAACTGTGAATGCCTCCAATAAGTGCCTTCCACAGGAAGGGTAACAAGAAGAAATATCTATATTTCTCCTTGTTTCTTCCTCCTCCTGTGTGTGCTGCATTCTGCAGTTCACATAGAAAGAGAAATATGCCTCCCAAAATTGGTTTTGTGCAGGAAGGTGCCCCTTTCTATTCAAAAACAATCTAGCATCTAAGACAGGCACCATTGCACTCTGGTGCCTGCGTTGGAGCCAGGTAGCCAAAAGAGTGCTAGCACATGAGAAAATCAGGAATGTGCCATATCGCCTTAAATATGGCACATTCCTGGAATTTTCCTGTCACACAGCGCAACAAGGTGACTTGCTGTACTGCACTTTGTGACTTCTTCATAAATAAGCCCGAGATTCAATACATTTGGTGAAATCAGTTTCCAAAGTGAAATGGATATCTCACAGCATGGAGATATATCAAATATACCTAAGCAAGTCCAATTATACACAAGAAAACAACATCTAGTGCTAGCGCTATATGCTTATAGAGTCTATATTTCCCACATGAAACCCCCAAAAGGCCAACTTTACCTACCCAAGCTACCAAAGCAGTTTCAGGCTTAACTTTGAAAGTGATTCTTAAAGAGATCACAGAAGTGAAGCCATATATGGACAAGGCTAACAAAAAATAACAAAAATAGAGAATAATATGTCTAGTATGGACAAGAGATTAACTGAAGTTAGCTGAACTCAGTAGTGATGCAGTGGATGTGTTAATCAGGGTTTTTCATATGGAGACTGAGGTCAAGCTTCTAATCTGATTAAACAGTATGAAAGTCTAGACAATTTAAATTGCAGAAATACTCTGTGTGTATGTATAATCTCAGGGGGCTGAAAGAGATGATGTGGTAACCTTTGTGAAGAAAAGATTTTCCAAGAAATTGGGACTAAAATAATCTCTTGGCTTTAACATACAAAGACTGGATCAACCAGGAAAGAGATTTCACTTGGCTAGTAAGCAAGAAAGGCCTATGTTGGACCTAGCCCTTTTACCATGGTAACCCCAGATTTTTGCCTTCTGTTGCTGAACCCATTTTTGTTGCCATTAGGTCTCTGTGCACGTTTCCCCAGCTAACTATGGTAAAGTGATTCTGCTGCCCCCCTACAAAATGGTACAATGGCATCTATCTGATTGGAACATTTAATTTACTTGTAAGTCCCTCGTTTATGGCACGACACTTACCCAGGGCCTGTAAATTAAATGCTACAAGTGGGCTGCCACACTCAACTTTCCTTTATAATATATATATATATATATATATATATATATATATATATATATATATATATATATATATATATATATATATATATATATCCGGTCCGTGTGATTGGAAGTGGCTTTGGAGTTTGTTTTGTATATATATATATATCGTTGAGAGGTTGCAAAAATAAATCATTTGCCTAACCTGAAGCCGTGGGGTCCGTCTTTTCATTTCGCCATTCAGTGGAGGCTGAGGATATATATATTATTTAAACGCTGCTGCAGAAACATGCACTTGGCAAACAATATTGGAACAGTGTGCACCTTGGATTTGAGAATGAATTTTCGTGACATTTGCAGGGAAAAACGCTATTAAGCAAAAAGAAATACTGCACTGTGCCACGCTATGAAATATGTATGGAGGTGCACTCTGGGGCCTGTAGTTTGGCACTACGGACCACGTGACCACTGGGAGTATCAAACACCACTCACCTGTGATCAAGGCTGTCAAAGCAGAAACGCGTAAGGAAAGGAGTGGTTTAAAATGCTGCAGCGCAGATGATGAATAAAGGTCATGCTTAAAAGGAAGACGAAGTTGGGTTCTGTGTTTTCTCCTGGTAAAACCCAAACACAGGATTCTCCATTTCCTGACTGCAGAGCCCGCCCTGCAGGGTCGGTGGCCCCCGGTAAATTAAGCCTCTCTAAAACATATATATATTTATATATATATATATATATATATATATATATATATATATATATATATATCTGAAACCTCCGTTGCACTCGCGCTGCAGCCTCTCCCCTCAGCCACGAACAGGAACAGGCACGAACCAAGGTATTGGATGCAAAAATTACTTTATTTTCTGTGGTGTCGCCATAACATTTCGGCTCCGTGGAGCCTTGATCACATGACAGCGGGCCATAAGGTTGAATCCATTTTTAAAGTGCAAGTGCTAACATTTCATTGGGTTACATTCAATGAACATAATAATCAGACTTGATTTAAATATCTTCAAATCTCAAAGCAGGTAAAATACCAACAATTGTGAATAATATTGCAAATACTGACAAACAAAACGTATATGTGCAAATAACGCTACTCATCACAGTGGATATCATTAACGTCAGGTATATTGTCATCAATAAAACAATAATGGGTTAAATCCCTTGATGTATAATGCAATAATATACAAAGTTAATGATCTCACAAGTAACCCATACCTAAAGTGCTACATACGTGAAATAAGTGCAAAAGTGCAAAATGTGCAATTAAAAACATCAGATTAATGTTACCTTCACTTAGACCGACTGAGCCCAGTACAGTCTATACAAATTAATCTACACTACCAGAAATGCTCCCATACTGGACAACAAGAGAATAAAAAATGTAAGAATGTAGGTTACGGTTAGACTGAGAACTGGAGGTGAAACATGCCAAATTGTATAGTACTCAATATAGTGTGTTAAAGCACATGCTACAACCCAAAGAGTCATAGGATGGGGGTACAGTGCAAACAGCGCAATAAAAGGTCCTTGGACTGTGCAATTAAAACAAGAATTAAAATGAGTCATAGTAAAACAATAAATAGTAATAAATCTCCTAAAACACTATTTAAAATTCATTGACCCTTGCACCTTTATGTTATTTGAAAGTCCTAACTATTCCTACAGAACCTAGTGTAAACATGTATATAAATCCTCTGTTAGATTTAAACCCCCAGGTTGCATGGTGTCTAACTGTAGGATGTATTTGGTCTCAAGTTTGCGCAGTTTAGACTCCCTGTTTCCCCCGTCTACTGGCACCTACTGCATCAATAACGTAATATTGGAGTCCCTTATTGTCGCTCTGATGGTACTCTTTAAAATGTCTTGCGACCGGGTAAGTGTTATCCTGGCTAGTTATGGCCCTAAGATGTTGCAATATGCGTTTATAAACAGGGAGCTCGGTGCTTCCCACATAGCGTAGGGCACAGGTACATTCAAGAATGTAGACCGCATATTCGGTCTTACACGTAAGGACTTTGCTAATCAGGTGTTCATGATTGCTGAATTCATCCTTGTATGTCATCCTGTTGGCACCGTGTGTACAGGCGTTTACAGGTTTTACACCTGAAAAAACCTCTGTTGCTTTGTAGCCAAGATGTTTTTTCTAACACTTCCGGGCCAGTGTCAACCAATCTGTCCGTCATAGTCGGGGCTCGACTATATGTTATTGATGCCTTCTTAGGTAGTAAGTTGCCTATTACCGGGTCCTAGAGTAAAATAGGCCAATTCTTGTTTACAATTCTGCTTATATCCTTATGTTGGTTGCAGTAGCCAATTATTAATCTGAAGGAATCAGTGGTGTTCGTATTGCCTACATTAACTATAGACTCTCGTCTCGATACCTCGTCCGAGATATCGTACTTAGATAATACTTTGGGGCGGCTAATCATCATAGATTTCTGTCTTGCTTTTTCAATGATCTTGCGTTGATACCCTCTTTCTAGGAACCTCTCTGTGCTGGTAACCTGAGCCTGTAGTATCTCGGTATCATTACTACACAGTCTCCTAAGGTGAATCATTTCGCCGTACCGGATGCTCATTATTAAATGAGCCAGGTGTGTGCTGCCAGCATGGAGGGTTGTGTTCCCAGCGGTACTCTTTCGGTATAATCTAGTTTCTAGTTTGTTCCCGCTAGTATACACCCCAGTATCCAGGAAGGGTACCTTTTCTTGGCTCATGGTGACCGTGAAATTAAGATTGTGTTGATTCACGTTAAGTCTCTCCACAAAGTCCAAAGCCTCTTCCCGACTGCCACTCCATATCACAAAGAGGTCGTCTATAAAGCGGTACCATGCTATAACATTGGTAGTCATCTCATGTTGATAGCAAGCCCTGAGGACCAGTTCCTCCCAAGCACCCATGTGCAAGCACGCGAAGCTTGGGGAGAAACTGGCCCCCATTGCCACCCTTTGCAGTTGTCTATAAAGCAAATTATTAAACATGAAAATATTGTGCTCCAAACAAAATTTAAGCATTTGAATCAACATGTTATTGTGCTTGTCAAACATAACATCTCTTCGCTCCAAATAATATATTCCTGCAGCTATACCATCAGCATGACGGATGCTTGTGTATAGGGCGGTAGCATCTAATGCCATCATCCAATCCCCGTCCTGCCACTTGACATCTTTCAATTTGAACAAGAAATCCCCCGTGTCTTGTATATAGGATTCAAGTGATTTAACATTACCTTGTAAGAAATAATCAATATACACCGATGTCCTTTCATGTAAACTCTTTCGGGCTGTGATGATGGGTCTGCCTGGAGGGTTGGCTTGGTCCTTGTGGACTTTTGGTATAAAATATATTGATGGAATCACCGGGTAATCAATTTTCAAATATCTGTATTCTGCCTCAGATATTAATTTCTTGGACCTCTGTATGGCCTTAACCATGCTAATGTTCATCCTTTCATAGTGGTCACGATTGTTCAGTTGGTAAAATGCTTCCTTGTCATAGTTGACCCTAGTTTGCAGTACAACATTGCCCCCTTTATCACTGGGGCGCACAATAATACTTTTGTTTTTGCTTAGTTTGGATACCAAAGCCTCATATTCCATAGTAGACCAATCATATTTATATTTACCCCTGCATGTCTTACTGTGAAGTTCCTTCAGTTCACTGATCAAATTCTCATGAAATATATCTATGACGTCTCGTGGCATAAAAGGGCAAAATGTGGAGGGTGGATTGAACGGTGTTAAGGGGACTTCAATACCAACATTTGCAGCTTCCTGATCAGCACCAACAATCCTGGTATTGTGATCTGTAGATGCTGAATCAGCCCCTTCACTGTCCCAAAGTTCCAGAATTTCCTGCAATAGAGTTGTCGTCACATTACTGGAATTCAGGTCATTACTATTTTTTTGCAGATGGAATTTTTTCAATTTAAGTTTCCTTGTTGCTTTATATAAATCCGATCTGGCCGCTGCATAGTTCATATTTGTCTTGGGATCATAGGAAAGACCAAGTTTAAGAATGTCCTCTTCCTTCGTTGTTAGGGTCATAGGTGTAAGATTGACAATGGTTAACTGAGAGTTTTTTAATTTGCTTGTTTCTTGGACCACTGGCCCCTGCCTCTCTTTTTGTATTGCCCGCCATTTCCTTGCCCTCTGCCTCTTCCTCCTTGTGTAGTTTTTGTGTTTTCGTTGTAATTCTTTTGAGTCCGAGGTCGTAGGGACTGTAGGCCATCCTGACACAAAAACCGTATTTCTTCCCCCAGTGATGGTCTCTTCTTGGTTACGGTAGACGCTGCACCCAGCTATTCAGACTCCGATTCACTTCCTGCCCCGGAGTTGAAATCCGACACAGTCGAATCCATTTGATCCTTGTTCTTATTCTTGTAATTCCATCTGCTTCGTTCACTCGGTTGCGCCCCCCCTGCCGCCATACGTAGACCGTCATATCTGTTTGAGAATGTAAAGATTTGCCCAAGTTCGTAATCAGTTCTATCGCTCTGGAACTTGTAGGTCTCCTTCTTAAGTCTGGCATTCATTTCATTTGTTCATTTCACTTTCTTCTCTTCCGAGCCCATAGATTCCAATTCCTCAAACAAAGCTGCAATTTCGCTCAGTAGCTTGGCGCGGTCTATGTCAGCATATTTAATGAGAATCAGGACCAAACGCCTCAACGCTTCTAAGTTACTCTCTTACTCTCCTTCATGAGGTCCGGATTTGGGCTCTCATAGCTTGCCGCGGTGAGGTTACGAAGTCCCCGAGGAATTCTGTTGACGTCAATATACCGCTGGAGGGACTTAGATTCCCACCATTTACTCTGTTCCTGTTTGGATTTTTTCTCAAGAACTTTATATTTCTCTTGTAACGTGTCATTTTTGGGGCCATTAGCATTGTCCAATCTGTCACGGATTGTAGCAGGTATTGGGAGACTGTCAGAGAACATTGTGCTTGCCCGAGCCTCCCTTTCCTTCACGCTGACATTATTTACATACTTTTAAATAACTGCAGGCGACTTCAACTTTGTTGCACCAATATTACAAAACAATGTTGCGCCCGCGCATCCGTTGTACTCTCCTCCCCTGAAATACCTGGTAGAGCCTTTCACGGAGCCTGAACTCGTCCCCGGTTCTCCTCGCCCTCCGACGCGGTCTTCACGGATGTTCTTCCACTTCCGGTATGCTCTTCCAGTATCAGGGGGGTCAAACGCTTGTCTTCCTCCCAGAAGTCCTAACGCCCAAGCAAGCCTGGATACGATCCTGCAGTAAGCGTTGACCTCACGTTTTCTTGTAACTTATTCGGAGAGAGTCCCGTGTGTAGCCGTGCGAAATCAATCGGCTAAATATATGGCAGAAACCTCCGTCTCACTCGCGCTGCAGCCTCTCTCCTCAGCCACGAACAGGAACAGGCACGAACAAAGGTATTGGATGCAAAAATTACTTTATTTTCTGTGCTGTTGACATAACGTTTCGGCTCCGTGGAGCCTTGATCACATGACAGCGTGCCATAAGGTTGAATCCATTTTTAAAGTGCAAGTGCTACCATTTCATTGGGTTACATTCAATGAACATAATAAACAGACTTGATTTAAATATCTCTCAGACATACAAGAAATATACAAAATTAAGTAAAACCAAATCAACAATTGTGAATAATATTGCAAATGCTGACAAAAAAAACCTATGTGCAAATTACGCTACTCATCACAGTGGATATCATTAACGTCAGGTATACTGTCATCAATAAAACATATATATATATTTATATGTCACCCCTTAGATAGGCGCTAAAGACTTAAAGGGTAGGGTGCATTGCGTTTAAAAAGTAGGACATGTGGATTTAAGTTTTACAAGTCCTACTAGTGAAAAACTGCTCAAGTAATTTTTCATGGTTGTAAAGCCTAACTCTCCCCTTGAATAACTCTGTGTTACTTTATCACATTTAATGAGTGATACGTTTGGATTGGAAGCAGATAGAGGTATGCTGTTTACACTCAAGTGAATTGTAATTTGAAAGCATCTTTAATATTAAAGTTGGATTTTGAGAAGCTATTCTGAAAATGCATTTTCTTGTCTAAACCACTTGCACTTTCAGCCAGTAGCCTAGGTCATGTGACTCTGAATGGCTTTGCTGTTTGGGTTTGTGTATTGCTTCCACACAGTTACACAAAGGGAAAATGGGGGTAGACAGGATGGCCTAGGATGATTAGGAGGAGCTGTGTCCAGTCCCACTTACACTTCAAAGGGCTTTGCCTCCTAACCACAAAAGGAACCTGACACAAGGCCTGCCTTACTTTTGTCACACCCGGACAGTTTGGAGCCTTGACAGGGGAAGGGGAAGAGATTTCCAGGATTATATGTGGGAGAAGGACATGGATTCCCTCCACACAAAGGCTGGCACCAGGTATACAATTAAGACCAGAAGAGCCACTCTTCAGAATACTCCAGGACAACTGTCCTGTCGCCAGAGGACAGCTTGAAGCTACCTGCCTAGCTGCCTATGGGAGTCTGGACATGCTTACCTTCATCCCAGGGTAACCAGAGTAGTAATGTTGCTGACCTCCTGTGTGAACTACAGAGACACAACAAGCTTCAGAGGCCTCCCTGTAACTGCCGAGCTGAACTGCTGCAATGGGACCACCTGCCTGGTATCAGAGGTCCTGGACCCTTGCCTGGTATCAAAGTGTACTCCTCTGCAAAACAAAGGTGAAATTACTGAAGTTTGGGCTCCTCGCAAAAATGAATGGGGCTGTATACACTGATAATCTGCCGCCCATGATAACCTCCAATGTGAATCTCCAGTGTGAACTGGTCTTCGTGTTACAGTCAACACCAGATACAACCAGCAATGCAAAAGCTGTATTTCGGACTACAGCAACAACAGCCCACGATGATCATCAATGCAAAGGTACAGCAACGGCCATCTGCGAGGCCCAACCTGCTCTTCGTGCTGCAGCGACAACCATCTGCAATGCTCTACCTGCTCCTCCACTGTGAATTGAACTCTTTGTGCTGGACTCAGAAGGTAACTCTTCAGTGAGACTAACTTGGTCCCTGTATCCAGCCCGCACTCCAAATGTGATCAGCCTGAACCTGTGACCTTCCCTCGTTCTAGCGTAACCAGATGACCGCGAGTGTTTTTTTTTTTCTTTTAGGTGTTTTTTTCACTATAAATCTCCAGTTCTACTGAGTTGGGTTTTCCTCATTTTGGTATTACTTTATTTATTAAAATGTACTCTAAGTTCTATCATTGTCCATTAATACCCTTATTTCTTAAAGCCTAGGATTAGAAGGATGCCTTTTGTGGAATATGCTGATTTGCTCAAGGGGATGTAGCATCAAAGGACAAGAAGCAACTCATTTGTTCAGGGCATAAGATCTTTCTTACTCAAGATGTGGAATAGGTCACTGCTGAAAGATGTAAGCAATTTCCCGATTTCAAAATGACCATCTCTGAAGCAGAAGAAAGTTTGTTATGGTTTTATATGGCCATATTTCTTTAAAGTGAGTCATAATGACAAATCTATGACATAGAAAGAGCCATCTATACCTATGAACTATATTAAATAAACCGGTGTGAAGAGATTGTTACTTGTTTTTTGTTTTGCCAGTTCTTCTAGTGTTGTTGACTTCTATCTAACTTTTTTGTGTGTTCTCACTGGGTGACCATTAGATATATCATTTCAACTATGTCCGATGTACTTTGTTCTTATAAACCAAACCAATTGCTTATCCGCAATCTTTATTTTTTGTGTATCTATTTAGATTTTCAGACTTATTCCCCATTGGTGTACAAACATTAGATTTTATGACGCAGTGGGAAGAGGGGTCTGGACTTGAGATGTTCAACTCTCCAATGGTCCTCAATCATACGTACTGTGTTTTCTTTTCTTCTAAATGTCTGAATTTAGTTTTTGCTTAACAGATCTTGACTGCTGTCTTATTGTCTTTTTCTGGTGCCTTATGTGTCAGTTGTCCCTCTTCTTCTTTTGCCTTTTCCTTATCGCTGTTAACTTCCCATTCTATTTGTTGTATGAATATGTCAAATGTTCTCCTTTTGAATTTCTTGACTTGAATGGTTTAATGTGTGTTTCATCTTAAAGTGTTTAAATATAAGACTGTATTACTTTACATAGTTAGCAATGATGCTTGCTGTTATATCTTGGAATGTGAAAGGTCTGGGTAAGCCATTAATCATTCCTGGAGGCTGTGAAATTAAAGAAACCATGGATTGGCCATGCTATGTTTCACCATTTAGGAAGAAGAGGAATGAAGTTATAATTGTATGCCATAAATCTTCAAATATACAATTGATTTCTCAGGATGACGATTTAAAGCAGAAATGGGTTCTGGTAAATCTTATAAATGAGGATATGTCTAGTTGCATTTTCAATCTTTTTGGGCCAACATGTATAGATTATACATTTTGTGAACACATGGATACTTCTTTACAGAAGTGTCCACTGGAAAAAGCAATTGTTGGAGGAGTCTGTAATTTAGCATTAGATCCTTTTATCGACAGAAGGTCTAGTTTTAAATATGAACCCAATAAAATGCAGAATGTTTTTAAAAGAATGATTGACCCATGTAGAATATGTAATCCACATAAAAGAGAATTATTTTTGTTTCTGATCAGCTCATGTTATAATTCCAAAATCGATTATATTTTACTGAAGGTTTTTACAGTCAGAGAATTGATCTATTCAAATCTACGATCATTCCCCCATCTTCTGTTATTCCAATTTAACATGTTATAATGAGAAGGAACTAGGGAGCTAGGGGCCCCCCGCACTGCGTGGGCTGTGGGGGCCTGTGTTGCACCCCTGTATCAATGGGAATATATTATAAAAACAATATTAATAGTTAATTAAGTATAGATTATCTATACCCAACCCCACATATATGTACCTACATGGTACCTATATCTTCGAGGTACATAAATGCGGAGTTAAGAAAATAAATCTGTACTTCCCTATATGTATCCATTGATATTTTGCCCCTCAATATTCTGTCTTCGATATTCTTGTACCATGATATTTTGGGGTCAATATTCAGTAGTACAATCACTTAGAGATATCAGACTTATTTCACAATTTTAGATTCTCTTGTTGAATTTTTTTAAACTTAGCCCTATAACATATACATCCAGAAAAATGTGTGTGATGCATATAAGGCGTCTTCCAGTATTTTGTGAAGAATTTGATCTCATTTAAGAAAACAATATCTGAGAAAATTCAAAAGCATCTTTGTTGCATATCATTTCATTCTCAGGTAGTCTCAGAGAATTTAGTCAAAGGTAAGATGGAATTTAATAAAAGGTCTACAGAAACATAAGAAGAAGGTGAATACATTATTTGCTAATTATTTGAAATGTAAGAACAAAATAAAATATAATTTCTAAAATCAATTTGAGGTCTAGGGAATGCTCGGGTCAATAATAAGGATATAAGTGAGTCTTTCATGAAATTTACTGAAAGGTTGTACTTGCAGGAGATTGATCCAACAGCTTTTTCAAGCATCTTGATAAATCTTTATATCAATTGTGATTTTTCTGTGTTGCAAGAATTTTTTTTTGACACATGACATTTTAAAAGCAATAAATCTGCTCAAGAATGAGAAATTTTGTATCTGATTGTTTGCCTATAAAAGTTTATTTCCAATTTTCTAATATACTAGAATGATTTGAGTTATGTAACCATTAAAAAATAATAAATTAAAGATATTTTTCTTTGAAGATCTGTATCATTCCTATGGAGGGTACGGATGTTTCTCAATATAACAACTACAGACCCATATCCCTGATTTATTAGGGATATAAAATGTATGCTAAACTATTACCTTTTTGTCTAGAAACCTTTTTGACCAAATTAATTCTGAACAGTTGGAATTCATAATATCATCAATTATATTCAGATAATTCTAGACTTTTTCTCATCATTATTTGTAAAGCTTTAAGTCTGACAACTACGTTGGCAGTAATTACCCTTTATTCAGAAATGGCCTTTGATAGTGCGAATTGGAGATTCAAGTGGCAAGATGAATGGTATGGTTTTGGTTCTACGTTGTTACAATATGTGTCTGTACTATATGATTCCCTGAATGCATTGTTTGTTGTCAATGATATTACTTTTTCATATTCTTCAAGATGGTGCACTAAACAAGGGTGACCCACTGCACCTTTATTATTTATTTTGGTGGTGGACCCATTTATAACCAACCTTAAAACAAAAATATTACACAGACATATGATTTAAAGAGTATAAATTAAAATTACCTGCTTCTGCAGCTGATACTTTTTTATACATGTAACACCCCGAGTCAACACTGCCTGCTTTATTTTTTAATTTGAATTTTATGTCAGGGTGTCTATATATAAGTTCAATACAGATACATCAGAATTTTTTACTTCTAAATACATTTTGCTTATAGTGTTTGTTTACAGGTTATAATGTATGCGGTAGCTTAAAAAGCAGATACCTCAGTTTATGATTCTTGAATAAAAGATTAGAAACTTTTAAATTGAATTTGGAGGATATTAAAGAGGAAAAATGATAATCTAGCAACCAAATAGTTCCCCTTATGACTCTCACGGTTGGGGAGTTTGGATATCATTACAATAATAATATCTTCTTTAATACATTACACTATTTCTATGCTATCTGTCTAAAGTATTTTCAAATCTAGTCATACTGCTATGCTGCACCTTATTAATTTTCTGGGCCACAGCAGGTCTATGGAGGAGGATTTCCCACATTGAACATGCCCTAGGTGAGGGCTGCAGTGGTGGAAATGTTGAGATGGGGGACAGCACTGCATGGTCAGACAGGGAGCGGGGTTCTATCCCCGAACCTGTGACCATAGATTGGAGATCTTTCGCACCTAAAAAGTGATCTATTTGGACATACATCTAATGAGCATACGAATGGAAGGTATGATCATATGTTTGAGTGGGTGTAATTTAAGACAGATGTCCCCCAAACACATCTCGCACAACCAAAGCTTCCCCTCTTTATAAAGAGCCCTAGTCTGACCTTGCCCCTGTGATTTATTCATATCGTTGTTAAGCACTAGGTTGAGATCCCCCCAAGAGCACCATATGGTCCCATATGGACAACACCTCAGCAACTGCATAGCACAAGGAATGTTCTTGTCCCTTGTGAGGAGTGTAAATTGTCCGCATTGTAAAGCTGTAATTACACAGGGTCACCAATTGGGCTGGTAATCTTCCCCTGATTTCAGCCTGCTTGGGTTCTATCTTGCCCTGGAAGGAACGGGACACTAAGATAGCTACTCCTACAGTCCTAAAGGGACTGGAGGAGAAGAATTGTTGCAGGAAAGACCGGAAGCACATCCTGTGCCAGTCGCTAGCAACCATGTGTGTTTCTTGGAGAAGACAGCTATGCACACTGGAATTCTCTGGGTAGGACAAGATAGCCCGGAATTTAACCAGGTTATTAAGACATTAAGACTTAGGATCAGTATATTATGATGCATTTTGAAGGGGTGGTGATTGAGCTATGAGGTTGTGTGAATCGAGGATGTATGTCTCCGTTAGTATCGCAGGACCTATGCCATACTTAGTTGAGAGCGAATCCTCCTGGTGTCACAAGGAAAGGCCACTATCTACGGGTTCACCCAGAAACAGCTTTAAAAGAAAAGAAAACAAAGTTAACAATGAGTGAAACATTATCCAATAGAGTGAATCATCAGGGTCAAGACCTCGTTTGGATGGTGTGGTAGGGAGTGTGTCGTAGTCTGGGAGTCTCATCCCCCTCTCCCCCACCCAATCCACCAGCCTTAGAGGATGATAAGACAACACAGCCAAGATCACGCCTCATCTGCACTAGCAGTGTCACTGAATAGTGTCTCTAGTATTACCTGCCATTCCTTGGTCATGGTCGCCAGGTCAAGACGTAGTATTGTAGGTGAAGCTTTGGTTCTCTGCCACCTTTGGTGCCTGTGGGACCCAGCATGCTGGTGGCTTGGTTGGGATTCCACAAGAGGGGCATCATCGATGCCGAGCAACTGACACGCATCCTCAGTGGGTAAAAGTTGGTGGAGTTTTCCATGTAGGCAAAAGATAATCTGGGATAGGTGCCCCCACGAATATGGTATGTCTTCCATCCTGAGGTAGCCTGTGACTTGGCAAATGTCTCTGTGTTTCTGGAGTGTAGAGGCTGCTAGGTCGTGGAATAGCATTGGCTTGCATCCTCTGAACTCTATTGGGTGCTGGTCTCTGGCTGCACAAAGGATATGTTCCTTCAGTGGAAAATCATGGACATTGACCAATATATCCACTGGGGGTGCCAATTCAGGTCATTTGGGGCCTACCCTGTGTGCTCTATCTACCATTATGTCGAGCTCCGGAGGTGCTGCCAGAATTGATCTAAACAGGACTGTGACAAACAGAGCTATGTCAGTTCCTTTGGCCCCATTTGATATGCCTTTGATGAGTATATTCTTACCCATCGAGCAGTTGTTTTTTAAAGTGAATAACCTGCTGTTGCGACAACACAATCTCTTCATCTCAATTTGCGCAGTGGTCTTCTAAGGTGGAAACTCTGTCACCCAGGCCCTCCAAGTCAGAGCGCACCTCCTTAAGATCACTTTAGAGGTCTTTCTTAAAGGTCTAGAGATGCTCCCTAAGGGAAGCGAAGAGAGCCTCCAAGAAGCAGCGAGTTACCAGGGCATCTACGTCTTCTCTGTCTGGCTGCAGCTTAGGTCCTTAGGGTGGTAGAGGTCCCCGCTCTGTGGCCCAACAGGCTTAGTGAACATGTCCTTCAGTGAGCAATTATTTTCCCCCTTCAAGCAGCAATCATTCATATTGGTGGTCAGCAGCAAGCTGATGAAAGAAAGGAGAAAGTCCAATCATGTTCTCTGGCTGGGGATTGGAAACTGAAAGAAGACTGGAGAGGAGCACTGGGGTGACCAAAGGGGTTACCACTATGCAATGTAGTACCCATATGAAGATGGCCTTGAGTTCAGTACCCTTGACCAATGGGCATAATGTCCTTGATGTCAGTGACAGGTTGGTGACACAAGGGCCTCCCTTAATTAAGGAATCATATCACAGAAGTTGATTGACCGTGTTGCAGACGTGTCCTCCTTATGGGAGGAGCATGATGTCTGTGCCAGGGAGTCGAGGCTCAAAATCAGGGAGGTGTCCAGTAATGCGGCCAGGGAACAGTATCTATGTCTTGGAACACTGCCTCAGACATGCTATAGGTCATCAAAGATAAGGGCCACCTCCCCCTCCGTCACCTAAGCAGCAACCCAGGATGCAGAGCTCAGGAAGGTCCAAGATTGGATGATGGGTGTTTCAGGCAGCAGTGGCAATCTGACAAGGTCTTCTGTAGGTTCAAACAGGTTCACCCAGCACAGAGCGCTGGGCCGAGGTAGACCCGGGCATCAGGCTCACTCCCTGGCTGGTAAACCCAAAGGGGGGCGCTACTCACGCCTCCTCAGAAGTGCTGTGTCCAAAGGGGAACCCTCAATGTCAGATTTCAGTTATCCTCCAGTGAGGCCCATGTACTGAGTGGGTCAAACCTGTTGCAAATTCCAATGTCTCAACCTTGGCATGAGGCTCTTTACCTGGCCCCAGGAGAGTGCAGCAGCTGGAAAATTGGGATGAACACTGATCCCCACAAACAGTTATGGTGTAAGCCCCAGTTAGAGAGTCTTTGGGGCTGTGACTGTCTCCAGGAGTTGGTGGGGGCCCTCAGTGGATCACAGGTACGGCCCAGACTCCTCTGCTCTGGACCCGAGGGGGTGCAGCGGCAGCTCCCCTAGCACCACTTGGCCTGGGGAGGCCGCGAGCATCCAAGCAGGAAGGCAAGCCAACTTAGAGTGTCCAGGGGCCGCAGCACTCACCACCCTTAATGAGTGTGTCCAGCTGAGCAAGGCCTCCCGCCACTCACCTCAGCGGCACCTATCATCAGGAGCAAAGCAGGGCCCGGAACGTTCACTCTTTACAGGCTCAAAGATGCTGGGGCACCCTCTTGAGCAGGCTACATGGCTCTCCTCATGTTCCCCTGGTTTTAGCAGCATCTTTGCAGGGTGGGCCGTCTCTACATTCTTCCTTGGCAGAAATACACCGGGGGGCATTCATTACTCCCTGTGTCAGCTGTGTAAGCAGGTCGATTCGGCTGCAGGGATGAAAAGATTGAGAAACATATCTCACCCATCTGCCATTTTGGCCACGCCCCAAGTTGACTTTTTTAGAAGAGATGAGACTATTCTATATCAACAAACAAGAGAATACACTGAAAGGCAGACGAGGGTACAATCTGAAGGTAAGAGGAGAATGAGGCATAGGCAAGGAGGAAAGAAAATACTCCCTATGGAGTCAGAAAAAACAATGAATACATTTCAAATAGAAAATATGGTTTTGAATTTATCCCAAACTCAACCTACCTTACATGAAATGTTATTCCTAAATAAAGTACTTTCCTTTTCTCCCAAATAACATTTCAACTTTGTGGAAACCAAATTTGATCTATGCAAATACATTAAAAAATTACAATTGGCCAATATAACGAAACTCAAGGACAAGAGACAATTGGCAAGTAAAATAACAGTTATTAATCCTTAAATTTCCACAGTCAGGATAGAACAAATTAAAGATTTGATTACTCTTCTTGAGCTCACAATTTGTGAGAACTTGCAAGAATTATCTGAAAGCAAAGTACTTGAGAAATTTGCGTTAATTGGCATGGCACATAAACATATCAATTTCAAACCCAAGTAGAAATACTTTCCAATCTTATCACCAGGAAAAAAAACATAGAAACCGTCTTTGAAATTGTAAGTCGTTAAATCGATACCTTGAAAAGGAATAAAAACATTGAAAAGGAGAATCTCACTAATTAAGATTATCAGCACACAAGAGATCGGCACCATTATAATTAAGCCAGCAGATAAAGGAGGCAACATACAATGCCTACATAGATTAAGCAATGCGACTAATTAAATGACTACAGAATTTGTGAAAAACACACATTCCAATCCAATCAGAGAAATGAAACAACAATATGACAAGTTACTCCAGGAAAAGTACAATCAGTCATTACTTAATGAGGAGGAATACCGCTATATTAAAGTTGATAATCCTATACTACTGGCAAAATACTTCCTTCCCAAAATACATGGGAGCTTACATAATCCGCCAGGGAGTCCCATTGTGTCATCTTGTGGGTCTCATTTTTAATCACCCCCACAATATGTGGACTTTTACTTGACTTCAATAGCCAAAGACTTAAACTCTTATATTCAAGATACTGAAGATATACTAAGAATTCTTTCAAATAGATGACTGCTACTTAGCAGCTATAGATGTTGTATCACTCTACACCTCCTTCATACATTCAGTAGGTTTAAGAGCAAGGCTATTCCTTATGAAAGAGAAGGGTTGAAGAGTTCCAACACTCCAAGATGCTTTTGAAAAAGATTGGTATTTGTCTCAGTAATTATTTCTTCATTTTCAATCATCAAATATACCATCAAAAGTGCAAAACAATGGGGGCGTGGCTTGGCAGCCAAGCATGGCGGACGTGCCTCGATAGAGCACTGCCTGCCTTAGCCCGTATTTGCCATTATCCGACATTACTCCTGACCCCACTTGTGCCACGGACCATACAGTGATCCGGGAAAACATCGCCACCCACCACAGGTTCAGGTGTTGCTGCTGCATCGATATTGGCCGCGGTCCGATGCATGTGAGGCACCAGCCTGTGAAGAGACGGCGTGGAGCAGGAGGCAGGCTGCTTGCATCTGCGCCTGCTGAGACAACGCAGGATCGCTATGTCGGGGTTGGGCTACCATGCTGTGGCTGAGCCTGTGTGGTGGAGGCGCGATCGAGATTCTCGGCTCAGGAGACATCCTGGGACCCGCGCGGCCCGAGTTTGCCCCTACCGGGAGGCCTCATTGTGGAGAGTCCCTGGGGCTAGGCGGGGCTTCCTGGTGAGCACAATCGGATGCTCCCTGGTTCCGGCCTGGCTAAAGTACTGGGCGGGCGGACGCCCTTCACTCCTTTCCGCCCCTCTCCTGCAGGTGCAGCGGCTATAGCCCCGGGGCTGACTATTAGGTGCTGACAGGGCCCAATTCCTGGTGTGTGGACCGCGGATCTGGCCAGCGTCTTCGCCAAAACCGAAGTGAGTCAGAGGGGAACCCAGTCCCATCGTAGAACCTTCATCAGAACCTCCGTGTTGTGCCTGCACACTGTGGCGCGGGGGTCCCCTGGAGCTCCTGAGGGGTGCGTGAAAGGGGGCCACACATGTTTGGACTGCCCTTATAGGTGATTCTGTGCTGGCATCCACATACAAATCGGGTATGGCTCAGCTTTAAGTGACGACGAGGTGAAGTCCTTCCTCACTGACCTCCTGTATATACAGTCGGGGAGGCTACCGGGTCAGGGGTACAGCAAGTCTAGTCCCCAGGCAGCGGAAACAGCCGGGCTAGGCCCGGTGTGGCTTGCTGTCAGGGAGGCCAGAACCCGTGAGGACTGGCCCGGAGTCCTGCCCCTATCCTGATCGGGGGGACTACTGCAACACATCGGGCTCAGCATTGAGGATAATTGCCCTAGGTATGCTTGTCAGCAGCTCTGTGAGAGAAGGCTCCGGTCTATCCTTCCTCGACGCTTTCTCCTTCTCCAATTCTAACCTGTTCCTTCTTCCCACCATGAGCAAACACAAGCCGGGGTCAGCCACCTCCAAGCAGAGCACTCTGCATCACTATACCACTACAGGTCCAGGAAACGAAGGTGCCACAAGTTAGTCCCCGGATAACTCTGCCCTGCTGGCGGCGATCAATTAATTGTGGACTGCGCTTGAGGAGCAGATCGGAGTAGTCGGATCCGAGGTATCCTTCTTACGTCAAGCCCTCCACAAGGCAGCGGTCAGGATCACGGAGGCGGAAACCAGGGTCTCTACAGTGGAGGACTCCGTGACGACACTCCATAAAAAAGTTGACAAACTTACAGTCGTGACGCAGGAGTTGGCTTCACGGGTCAAAGACGCTGAAGGTAGGGCAACAACGTACACCTAGTTAGCTTTCCGGACAGATGCAAAGGCACATCAGTGGGTGATTTTCTTACTGGATGGTTTAAATCCTTACTGCCCTCCGATGCTATATCCCTCTGCTTCGTGATTGAGAGGGCCCTCCGTGCCCTGACCAAGAAGTCACCGCCAGCAGAACGATCGAGACCCATGATTGCCCGACTCCAGGGCACATAAGGACCAAATGCTCTTTAACCGGTTTGCTGCTTCTGTCAGCCAACAACGGTCGCGAGCACTACCTCTGTAGTGCTGCGCACATCGGTTGGCTGACGCGGCCCCGCCCACTCTTTAAAGCCACCGCACCGCGGCAGATTTTTGGTCGCAGTAAATGGGTTAATTCTCACCAAACCATGGTATTCTCTGACTATACCAGATTGGGTCAGCAACAACGGCAATCCTTTGTGGCTGCTAAACGCAGACTTCGATAATTGAACATGTCCCATTTGCTGCTGTACCCTGCCAGAAGGAAGGTACTCTTTAACTCCAAAACATTCTTTTTCGACTCTCCCGAGGAGGTATTCGGCTGGACTGATAAAAGGGCGCATCTCAAACCTCACACGCCGCCTCCACCTGATTCTGAATCCTCGCAGGGCTCACACAGGAGTTGAAAGGACAGAGGCACGTCGAGACTGCGGCACGGATTCCACTCCAATTGGAGAGCCCATGATCAAGCCGAGACAACTGAGTGATCCTGTTCAGCCAGACATGTAGTCCGATGCTGCGGCCGCTGGCCTCCTACCAGGGCTTTTGAAAGCTATGTACTGGGGTCCCACATGTGGCTCTAGGTGATGAATGGACAGTCCACGCCCCTAGACATTTAGTGTTATGTTGTATAATGTTGGGTTAGGTGGGTTCTTTTGGTGGGATTGCTTAGGACTTCTCGTTTGGGGCCAGAGTAACGTCTTCTCGCAACAGGTACTTCTTGTTTTTGGATGTATTGGGGAGGGGCAGTGGGTGGGGGGGTTGCTGTTTTTTTATTGTTAGCACAGTTTTTAGGACTGAACACACTGATACTCATGCTACCAATATGGTGATCACAGACCTGTACTATGACATGGGTTGATGACACACCAAACGAGTAACCCTCCGGTGGGAGAACTGTACATTATATCGTGGAATGTACGTGGTCTGCTGAATAAAATTAAGCGAGGGGTGGTTCTCCATTTAGCAAAATGATATTATGCAGACATTCTTCTGTTGCAGGAGACACATCTCTTGGGCAATAAAACTCCATGCCTTAGTAGATTTAGTTATGCCACAGTTTATCACTCCGGGTTTACATGAGGTGCAAGGGGCACAGCGATCCTAATACACCGCCGCATGCCGATCCTTATTTCTAAACATTGGTTAGACACGGGTTGGCGATTTACCATAGTCTCCGGCATGGTTGCGGGTGAACAGATAACGATTGGGCATATGTATGCCCCTCCCTAGCTGGGACAAACATTCATAGACAAAATTAAACAACTTTGGGGCAACTTTCCTGACAGTCTGACGATCCTGGATGGTGACTGGAACGACGTGATGTCTTCCTTAGATAGGTGGCATACAGTGGGGCCTGGATAAAGCCTCCCATACATCCAAGCTGAATATCCTGGCACACACATTGGGATGGTCAGACACATGGTGCTCATTTCACCCTACAATGCCTGGATTTTCATATACATTGGCTGAGCATCACACACTATTGCGGATGGACTACATTATTTCTTCCACACAGCTTCATGAACAGATTAGTGCATACCTTCATCCTACCCAGTAGTCTCTCTAACCACTCGCCCATTCAAATTAAGTTACACCAGCAGGTTCCTTGGGCCCCGTGCCGGTGGCATATGTTCTCCTGGCTCCTTCAGGACGCTCAGTATCAGGAGTCTTTGCAACTCGCTAATGCAGAATATCTTCAATTTAATGTAGACTCATCCTCGTCATGTATAATACTAGGGGAGGCCCTAAAGCCAACGATTAGGGGAGCAGGCATAAACTTCCATACAGGCGAGAAATGCAGACACCTGACTCAGATACTTGACCTGGAGGAGCATCAAAGCCAGTTGGAGGCGCAAATGTTAGGAGGGTCGGACCCAATCTCTCAGTGAAATCTCCTACTTACTCAACAACAAATTCATCAGCTCCTTACTGATGAGGCCAAAGAAGCGTGGCTGGCGACCCAGCACAGGATCTACCAATGGGGCAATAAGTCTAGAAAAATGCTTCATCAGCTCTGTCAGGCTAGGTCAACCCCTGTACAGGTACCCCTCCTGAGGGACCTAGACGGTACGCTCTGCACTTCCCCCGAAACAGTGGTCCAAGATTTTGCATTTTGCATTTTGCGAGGTTATGGTTTTTGGCAAACTCACTCCAATATGGTCCCCCATTTGGTGGCCACATGATCTCGTACCTCCACCCACTCCAGTTAACAAAGTCAGGAATTTATGAGTGATTTTTGACAATAAACTATCATTTATACATCAGGCAAATACAATAGTCTCTGCATCATTCTTTACAATAAAAATGATGAGGAAACTCCGGCCGTATCTTCCCACAAACACAATAAAAACCTTAGTTAGCACCCTGGTAAGGTCCCGAGTTGACAATTGCAACGCCCTCCTGATCAATGCGCAAGAAAAGGTTCTAAATAAACTTCAGCTGGTACAGAATGCGGCCGCCAGACTTATCACAGGAACACCCAAATTCAAGCCAATTTCAAAAAACATTCGAAAACTGCATTGGTTGCCAGTGAGACACAGAATCAAATTCAAGGCCCTATGCATAGCTTTTAAAACCATCCATGCAAAAGGACCAACTTTTCTAAAGCACTCCCTCTGCCCCTATAGACCAGCACGTACACTACGTTCCTCCACGGCTAATCTCCTTGAGACAACAAAAACTAAGAAATCTACATGGGGCGACAGATCCTTTTCAATTGCCACCGCCAAACTGCGCTGAGACATCTCTGGGTAGTTGTGCGCTTAACAAGTCTTATAAATAAAATAAATAAATAATCCTTTTATGCCGATCTCTACCGACAGTGGGAGCTAATATCGGAGCCCCTCATAGTAATTTATCTATCGGATATTTCCCCTCGTAAGCTCTCCGATCCTGTGCGGGACTTGCTGGATAGACCTATAATAATAGATGAATTGAAGGCGGCATTATCGAGCATTCATGCCACAGCGCTACACTAGAAATAATATTAGGCAAGTCCATAGCGCCATTGCAGGAGCCCATAGTCTTGGACGCCCAGCGGCTTTTCTGCTGGCAGACATAGATAAAGCATTTGACTCCCTGAGCCTGACCTAAGTCTTCAAGCTCTTTCATGCCATAAACCTAGGGCCTCGGTTCAAAGCTTATACCCGGCAGTTATATGCTGATCTCTCCGCATCTGTTCGTGTGGCAGGTTTTCAGTCTGCCCCCTTTTCATCTGCCGGGGCACGAGGCAGGGATGCCCCTTTTCCCCCCTCCTGTTTGCACTAGGCTTAGAGCCCCTAGCGGTGTGGTTACATCAGGACCCGCTGATCTGGGGGATAGATTGGATACAGGAATATTCAGGCTGAATTGCGCATACTCTGATGATGCTCTTTTCTTTATGTCAGACCGGTGGTTCTTAGGGCCCCGTGTCCTCTAGATTCTTTGGATTGTTGGCGAAACCACAATCCGAATTATCCATTGCTACTACAAGATTTGAGTACTTAGGGGTCTTAATAAAACTGTGCCCTACCGCCTCGTGGGCGCACAATATCGCCCCACTACTCCCGGCTGCCCGCAATGAGATGCGGTTTGGTCCCAGTTGCCTCTATCTTTATAAGGCCGAACCGCTATCTTTAATATGGTGTCCTTGCTGCACCTACTATAACGACTTCAGAATTTTCCGTACACTATCCCTCCTACATGACTTATGCAACTCAATGCGACTTTGAATAGATTCCTATGGCAAGGAGGTGCGATTCAGGTTGCACTTCACACGTGCACAATCTACTTATTGCAGCGGCATTGAAGCAGTCAATGTCCAGGCATATTATTCCGCCTCTCACCTTTTGGTGATAAACGAATGGTGGTATGGGTCGCAGTCGGATCCAGCCTACACAGTCGAAAAATAGACCATGGCCGGCACCCCCTTGCTGAATCTCCTGTACAGCAACGCATCCCTACAAGCACTCCCTCCAGCATGTCGGACAGTCATACAAATCTGGAGATTCACAGTTAAATTCATGGGATGGTAGGCAGATTAACAGGCTCCTCTCCACTCTGGCAGGGCAGGTACCTATGGCCCGTTTCCACTCTGACTAGATTCCGTGAATGGGACCTTATTGGGATCACTACGCTTGGGGATATCAGGCAGGGCACTACCCTTAAGTCTTTTCAGCGGTTGCAATCTGACTACGATTTACATAAATCTAAAAGTCATCGCCATTTGCAACTTCGACACGCCCTAGACTCCCAGATTCGTCATTTGGAAGCCCTACCAGAATTACACCTGCTAGAAGGCCGCCTACTGATGGGGGACATGGGGGGTCACAAAATCAGACAAATCTATCAGATGCTTACACCCACACTAAAACCACCATACACAAAACTAGAGCAGCGTGGGAAGCCGATCTGCCGACCCTCATGGACGATGACTAGACGGAAGCCCTGGCTAGTCCCTGGTATGCGGCGGTGTCTTCCCAGTACCGACTCATCCAGTTTAAATACTTCCACCTGGTATATTACACTGGTCTTAGGTTGTGGAAAATGGGTGTTATTCAGTCTCCTCTGTGTTTCCGCTGCAGCGGCGACAACGGTTCCCTTCTCCATACTGTGTGGAGCTGTATGGGGAATCAGCCATTCTGGACTCAAGTGACGTCCTACCTGGTCAGGTTCTGGCATGGACCATCGCGCTCGACCCCAGATTGTTGCTCCTCATCGCACGGATGCCATAGGGGGGAACCGCTATAAGCAGCACCTCCTATTCTTAGGTCTTACCCTAGCCAAGAGGGATATCGCACAACATTAGAAGGCTTCGTCCCCACCTAGCGTTGCTGGATGGAAAAAGGCAATGGACATATGTATGTCTATGGAGATTGTGGTTTTTCAGGCGAGAGGGTGCCCACAGAAACACAGGAAGATATGGGCCCGCTGGGCCACATGCAGGGGTATGGATTTGCCCCCACTACTGCAGTCCGCCTCCTGCGATCCCATTGAACAATTGGTGGTTTGAAACTCACCTGTTTAGTCCTGATGACTTTGACTTTCAGTAGTCGAGTATTGGTTTATAATGTGCATGTAATACTCTCTGGGTGTGTTCGGTGTTGTTTTATGTATTTCTGGTCTGCTGGTTCACATGTAATTAAGCATGGGCGTAAAATCCGCTCCGCTCGCGGATTTTTCGGATTTTTGGCAAATCCGCAATCCGCGAACGCTCGCGAATTTGTCGAAAATCCGTGAATCCGCTCGCGGCGGATTTTTTGCTTGGTTGCGGCGCGCGGCGTGGTGCACGGCGTTCACTTTCCGTCATTTTAGCGTTTGCCGAGTTGTTTTTCTTTGCGAGTGACGCGCCATTTTAGATCTTGCTGCGTGTTCCCGCGGGAGTTTGTCGCCCGCGAATACGTACTCGCGGCTTGCCACCTTGCACAGCACACCTCGCGAGAGTTCGCAATTGCGAACACGTAGTTGCGGCGGAAAGGAACAATCTCGCACTTGCGAAATAGAGATTTTGCAATTTCGCACAAGAAAATCACCAGCAAACAGGATAAACCTTCAGAAAATTATGATTTTTATCAGAATCACTCCTCAGGTTGACATTTGCATGGCTTTTTTTTTTTGCAAGGAGTCCATTTTGGGGGGGGGGAGGAAGGAAGTGCCCCACAGTCTCCAACTTCCTGTTCCTGTCCAGCAGGCTCCTCCCAGTGCTTTGTCCATCTCCTGGTCACTTTCATTTGGATCTGGAGCTGGAAGGATTACTTTTTGTGGGTGCTGCTGGATATTTGGATTTGAGGCCTTTTTGACTGTCTTTGGATCACTTTTGGATTAGAAATCAACTTTCACAAGTAAGTTTGTTTGGGGCATTACAGTTGCTGCAAGTAAAATTTTGGAACTTTTTCAGAACATTAAATAAATTATATTGTAGGTAGCCACAGTATCCAGTAGGACCAGGGTTGGTTAGGGGTGCATGATACAACTGTTTTGTTGAATTTAAACACCATTTAGGCCATGGATGGGCTGGGATTGTGCTGATTTTTGTCTTTTTTTTGGGACTGCTGGTGGGGCCCTTTGCCCAGGGGTGGTGAGTGTTGCATGGGCCTAGTCTTTCTGTGGGGTGTCTTCTTAAATTTAAACATAATTGAGGCCATGGATGGGCTGGGATTGTGCTTATTTTATTGTTTTTTGTCGTTTTTGGGGGGCTGCTGGTGTGGCCTTTTGCCCAGGGGTGGTGGGTGGTGCATGGACTGAGTGTGCCTGTGGTGTGGTCTCACTCTCTTTAATGTAAACATCATGGATGGCATTGGATTGTGGTGATTTCTGGCTGTTTTTCTGTTTTTTGGGGGTGTACTGTTGATGTGGACTGGCCATGTGGGTGGTGGTGGTGGCCATCTTGAGTGCTGGCTGCTACAGGCAACATGTGCTTGGGGTGTAAGGGGCCATTTTGAGGAGAGGCAGTGTCTGAGGCCTGCACTTATTTTGCCTACTTTTCATCCATTATGCCCAGGGGTAGTGAGTGTTGCATGGGCCTAGTGTGTTTTTGAGGGGTGTCTTCTTGAATTTAAACACCATTGAGGCCATGGATGGGCTGGGATTGTGCTGATTTTATTGTTTTTTGTCGTTTTTTTGGGCCTGCTGGTGGGGCCCTTTGCCCAGGGGTGGTGAGTGTTGCATGGGCCTAGTCTTTCTGTGGGGTGTCTTCTTGAATTTAAACATAATAGAGGCCATGGATGGGCTGGGATTGTGCTTATTTTATTGTTTTTTGTCGTTTTTGGGGGGCTGCTGGTGTGGCCTTTTGCCCAGGGGTGGTGGTGCATGGACTGAGTGTGCCTGTGGTGTGGTCTCACTCTCTTTAATGTAAACATCATGGATGGCATTGGATTGTGGTGATTTCTGGCTGTTTTTCTGTTTTTTGGGGGTGTACTGTTGATGTGGACTGGTCATGTGGGTGGTGGTGGTGGCCATCTTGAGTGCTGGCTGGTACAGGCAACATGTGCCTGGGGTGTAAGGGGCCATTTTGAGGAGAGGCAGTGTCTGAGGCCTGCACTTATTTTGCCTACTTTTCATCCATTATGCCCAGGGGTAGTGAGTGTTGCATGGGCCTAGTGTTTCTGAGGGGTGTCTTCTTGAATTTAAACACCATTGAGGCCATGGATGGGCTGGGATTGTGCTGATTTTATTGTTTTTTGTCGTTTTTTTGGGCCTGCTGGTGGGGCCCTTTGCCCAGGGGTGGTGAGTGTTGCATGGGCCTAGTCTTTCTGTGGGGTGTCTTCTTGAATTTAAACATAATTGAGGCCATGGATGGGCTGGGATTGTGCTTATTTTATTGTTTTTTGTCGTTTTTGGGGGGCTGCTGGTGTGGCCTTTTGCCCAGGGGTGGTGGGTGGTGCATGGACTGAGTGTGCCTGTGGTGTGGTCTCACTCTCTTTAATGTAAACATCATGGATGGCGTTGGATTGTGGTGATTTCTGGCTGTTTTTCTGTTTTTTGGGGGTGTACTGTTGATGTGGACTGGCCATGTGGGTGGTGGTGGTGGCCATCTTGAGTGCTGGCTGGTACAGGCAACATGTGCCTGGGGTGTAAGGGGCCATTTTGAGGAGAGGCAGTGTCTGAGGCCTGCACTTATTTTGCCTACTTTTCATCCATTATGCCCAGGGGTAGTGAGTGTTGCATGGGCCTAGTGTTTCTGAGGGGTGTCTTCTTGAATTTAAACACCATTGAGGCCATGGATGGGCTGGGATTGTGCTGATTTTATTGTTTTTTGTCGTTTTTTTGGGCCTGCTGGTGGGGCCCTTTGCCCAGGGGTGGTGAGTGTTGCATGGGCCTAGTCTTTCTGTGGGGTGTCTTCTTGAATTTAAACATAATTGAGGCCATGGATGGGCTGGGATTGTGCTTATTTTATTGTTTTTTTTCGTTTTTGGGGGGCTGCTGGTGTGGCCTTTTGCCCAGGGGTGGTGGGTGGTGCGTGGACTGAGTGTGCCTGTGGTGTGGTCTCACTCTCTTTAATGTAAACATCATGGATGGCGTTGGATTGTGGTGATTTCTGGCTGTTTTTCTGTTTTTTGGGGGTGTACTGTTGATGTGGACTGGCCATGTGGGTGGTGGTGGTGGCCATCTTGAGTGCTGGCTGGTACAGGCAACATGTGCCTGGGGTGTAAGGGGCCATTTTGAGGAGAGGCAGTGTCTGAGGCCTGCACTTATTTTGCCTACTTTTCATCCATTATGCCCAGGGGTAGTGAGTGTTGCATACTTGCATGTCCGTAGTCTTTCTGTGGGGTGTCTTCAATGTAAACATCAAGGATGGCATGGGATTGTGCTCATTTTTCTGTGTTTTGTCGAATTTTTGTGGTGTATAACTGAACTGATGTTCCTCTGTCTTCCATTGCTTTTAGGTGCACAAGAAGACTCAAGAGAACCACCAGTGCCAGGAAGAAGTCCTGCAGCGGTGTGTGCAGCATAACGTCACGCGACGTCACGTCTGGACACAGAACCCTCTGCAACTCGTGCAACTGCTGCCTGCTGACCTGCTCTGAAGAGGATGGCCCCAAAAAAAGTAACCCGTAGCTCCTCTAGCAAGAAAGGTGCCAGTAAGGAGCAGAAGAAGCAAGTTACCAAGGAGACTGGTGTGCCGCCCGCCCCTTTTTTTGGGAGTAAAAAAAAAAGTATGCCTGCAGCAGCAGCAGCGGGATCTGCTGGGGACCAAGCTGGCAGCAGCACCCCCGCTCCATTGGGCTCAGTGCCACCACCACCACCACGCCAACTTAAGTCCAAGCCCTTGAGTGCTGCAGAGGCAGCCAGTATAGTTCTTCAATCACCATCGACCAGTGATGTTGGCTCATCGCAAGAAAGCAGCAGCAATGTCCCTCAATCAACACAGGTTGTTGTAGCTCATCTGACGAGTGTTGAACAACCACAGCCGCAACAACAATCACATGTGCAAGTACAAGCCCAAGTACATGTGGAAGGAGAGGCAGCGCAAGGAGATGCGCAAGCAGAGGTGCATGGAGGGTCACAAGTGCCCACAATAGTTGTTCCTCCCGAAGTAGGGGCACATCAGGAAATCGACAATCAAGGCGAGGTATCATTTGAGGAAGCCACTCCTCCTGCTGATCCTTCATTGTCTTCCACAACCCTAGCAAGGAAGAGATCAAGGGTGGTGTCTACATCCTCTTCAAGCACACCTCCTTCTGATGATACGGATCAAACTTGGGAACCAGCACCACAGCCGTCTGAGAGTGAGGCACACCATGATCCAACAAAGGTACTTAAGCGTAAAAGGAAGCTCGTCCAAAGTCTCAGACTTATGGAGTGTGATGAGGCTCAACAAGAAGTGGCGGATACTGCTGCTGATGAAGACTCTGCCAACGACGACCCAGTCATCATAAAGGTCACTGCAGCCCCAGCGGGCATGCAGCAAACAGACATTTTGACCCTAGCCCGAAGAGCTGCTGCGCGTGATGATGATGATGATGATGTTGTCGATGAGGAGGCAGTGGAAACACCACAATCATTGGAGTTAAGTAGTACACCAACTCGTCCCGCTTCCATATTTCTTTCTGGCAAGAAGAGACCTGCGTCAACCTCGACCTTAATTAGTGGCGGTGAAAGTGGAAAACGTACAAAAGTTGGGCAATCCAGATCCTCCACTTCATCTGGCATTAGCTTCATGACCACCACCACCAGTATCGCCGCCTCCTCCAGGTCCCACAGACACTTCAAGTCCCCAGTTTGGGACTTCTTTACTGTTTGTCCCAAAAATCCAAAGTTTGCCATTTGTACCCTTTGTAAGCTTGCAGTTAGTCGTGGTAAGTCAGGTAGCAACTATGGTACCGGCGGCCAGAGTGGTCATCTTGAGAGAAAGCACGCTGTCAAATGGTTTGCGCACCTAGCTGCGATCAAGAAAGGCCAAAATCAAGGAAACGTTGATGTTTCATCTGATGTTGACGAGCAGGAAGAAGACGTGTCAAACACTTCCCTTACACCCAGTACCCCTGTCAGCAGCACACCCAATGTGAGGCACACTAAGAGTGTTGGAGCGAGTGAGACACCAACGCACAAAAGTTCACCAGCGAGCAAAATTGGGTCAACGAAGTCATTATCAGCCCGTAAATGCTTGGTCCAGGGCAACATTAGAACAATGCTTACTTCAGACGTGCCATATGAACGCAACCACCCACTGACGCGTCTGTATAACACTAAGCTGGCTAAAATGCTAGCTGTGGACCTTCTACCTTTTTCTTTTGTAGAAGCGGTAGGTTTTCTTGAATTAGTTGCAACGCTCTGCCCTAAATGGAAGGTTCCGAGCCGGTTCTATTTTGTCAGAGTTGCGGTTCCAGCACTACATGAAGATGTGCTGCAGGCGATTGGGGCAGCTTTGCAGAAGAGTGCTGTTCACACAATACATCTGACAACAGACATGTGGACCAGTGGCCCAGGCGATGATTACATGTGCATCACTGCACACTGGGTCTCTTTTTCAGGTGTTATAGCAAAGCTAAACGCAGGTGTTGACCCGGACCAAGTTTTCAAAGCTGCTCGGAAACATGCAACACTAGCCATGTTTGGCTTGGAGAAAAGTCACACAGCAGAAAACCTTTTGGAAGAGTTTGACAAAAAGGTCTTGACAATGCTATCCCCCCTAAAACGCAAGATTGGTTATGTTTCCACGGATAATGGCGCCAATGTAGTTAAGGCCATGTTGAAGGGTGACCATGTTAGAGTGCCGTGTTTGGCGCACTGTATCAACCTGGTAGTTCAAAAATTCTTGAGTGATAAAGAGAGTCCAGCGTTCGAGGTAATGGCCACCTGCCGCAAAATGTGCAACCATTTCAGCCATTCTTTTAAGGCCCGGAAGCATCTGCGGAGACTGCTACTTGAACGTGGAATGCCAGTGAAAGCACTCATCCAGGAGGTGGCAACACGTTGGAACTCAACCTTCTACATGCTTGAGCGTCTATATGAGCAGTATACGGTACTCGATCACTATTTCTTGACAGAGGCTACATCTCAGAAGGAGGACCTGCGGATGAGTAAGGCGCAATGGGCCATAGTTAAAAGCCTGACAGAAATGCTTCGTCCTTTTGAGTTCTTCACGCGTGCAGTCAGCCAGGAGGACTGTAATTTGGGAAAAGCTATCCCATTGTTGTGCATACTGGAGCACCAACTGATGGCGGTTTCTTCTGAGTTTCAAAAAGATGGAAAAAAAAAAACCCATTTCATTTTGTCTGAGAAATTATTACATCGCCTACGTGGTGATGAACGTCTTAAAAACATCAACTCAGATCAGCATTACATTTGTGCTACTATTCTGGATCCACGCTACAAAAAGGCGCTGGCAGACAACGCATTCTTTCCTTTCGCTGATGCAGATGTTCAAAAGTACAAACATTGGTTAGCCTGGTCAGCCAAGAGGTTTGAAAAAGAACGGCAGGTTATTGAAGGAGAAGCCAGTACATCAGCATCAGCATCAGCAGGCCATCCGCAGTCACAAGAATCCACTTCTGCACCTGTGGCTGGGGCACAAGTGACCTCTCAGCCGTTAAAGACACCGGCAACTGGATCATCTGCACCACACACAATGACACCACTAACAGTGGCTGGGGAGGAGGATTGGCTAAGTTTGATGGGGTATGGTTCTCGAAAAAATGTCACAGGCACAGCAAAAAGTAAGCAAAGTGGAGGAACAGTTGATGACCTTGAGTCGATGGTGCAGGACTATCTGAATGACTCAACAGAGGTCTTCCTTAATGATGAGCCATTGCAGTATTGGCATGGCAAAAAACAATTGTGGCCACAGCTCTTCAACCTGGCTATAAACTATTTGTCTTGCCCACTCGCAAGTGTGTCTTCTGAACGTGTTTTCAGTGCTGCTGGTGGCATTGTAACTCCCAAACGGAGCCGCCTCTCGCCCAAAAATGTGGAGCGGCTGACAATGATCAAGATGAATCAGCACCTCATACCACCAGATTACAAAGTACGAGAAAGCACGCCGCATGAAGACGAGGAGGACAGCAACGTAGATGAGGGGATTTTTTCTCTGTTCGGTGCCACTGACCTCATCCAGCCTGAATTCGCAGAGTATGATGACGAAATCTTGTTCTTATTCCCTGACACCGAGCCCTGAAAATGAGACAATCAATCAAGAACTTTCTTTTTCGTCCTTATTCACTTTTATTCCTGTGTGCTTTGTGTCTCTCTTTCTTTGTTTTGCACAGTTAATTTAATTCAAACTTTAATCACCTAATCCCAAAAACAAGACCATCATCAGAACTGTCTTCACTTGTTTGCTTATTGATTTGAAGGTGCCGCAGTCTACATTCCTCAGGTTCACAAGTTCTGAAGAACATGCTCCTCTATCCTCCTCCTCCAGACTGCGATTTCCCTCCAAGCAGAGTGCTGGATTACGCACAATGAAGAAAGACTCAGCACTTGTGGGGGTGTTGTACTTCTTTGCGGGTGAGTTGACGGTTTTGGGCCCATTGCTGTGAAGCTCTAATAATGGACAAAAGTGTTTTGGACCAAATATGAGGTGGAAATTTCTTGCCGTTTTTGCTGACTTGCTTGCCTTTGAGGTGCTCTTTGGCGGGGTTCTGGGGGTTTGTGTGTAATTTTTGGTGTCTGTCGAAGCACTGCTGCGACAGTCTAATCTTGATTGCATTTGCTTTTCAGGAAATCCGTGGTGGAAAACAGGAGTTATGATGATTGATGATGATGACGACCTAGCTGCACAGCGCCGCGTTTGGACCGAAGGCCGAGAGACATTGTAAGTATGAGATTTAGCTTTTCCGCTGTTTGGGGGTGTTGTGTCGGGTGTTTTTTTGCGGGTGGGTTGGCGGGTCTTGCCTGGGGCATTCCTGGGAAGGTCTAATACCGGATACAAGTGTTTTGGACAAAATCCATAAGGAACAGCCTTTTTTTTGCCATTTCTTCAGACATCTTGCTCAATGTAGCGTTTTGGGGGGCTTCCTGCTGTTCGTGGGTGGGTTGCGGCCGGGGTCTCTGTCGAAGCACTGCTGCGACAGTCTAATCTTGATTGCATTTGCTTTTCAGGAAATCCGTGGTGGAAAACAGGAGTTATGATGATTGATGATGACCTAGCTGCACAGCGCGTTACTTTGGACCGAAGGCCGAGAGATATTGTAAGTATGAGATTTAGCTTTTTCGCTGTTTGGGGGTGTTGTCGCGTGTTTTTTTGCGGGTGGGTTGGCGGGTCTTGGCTGGGGCATTCCTGGGAAGGTCTAATGCCGGATAGAAGTGTTTTGGACAAAATCCTTAAGGAAAAGCCTTTTTTTTGCCATTTCTTCAGACATCTTGCTCAATGTAGCGTTTTGGGGGGCTTCCTGCTGTTCGTGGGTGGGTTGCGGCCGGGGTCTCTGTCGAAGCACTGCTGCGACAGTCTAATCTTGATTGCATTTGCTTTTCAGGAAATCCGTGGTGGAAAACAGGAGTTATGATGATTGATGATGATGACGACCTAGCTGCACAGCGCCGCGTTTGGACCGAAGGCCGAGAGACATTGTAAGTATGAGATTTAGCTTTTTCGCTGTTTGGTGGTGTTGTGTCGGGTGTTTTTTTGCGGGTGGGTTGGCGGGTCTTGCCTGGGGCATTCCTGGGAAGGTCTAATACCGGCTAGAAGTTTGTTGGACAAAATCCATAAGGAAACACCAGTTTTGGCACTTTTTGTAAGTTAGGGTTCGTTAGGGTTAGCCCTAGCAGCAGGATTGCATGTGTTTAGGGGGGTTCTATTGCAACGCGGTTCTGTTGTTGTAGAGCACTGTTGGAGCGATGCTGGCTATGGATACTTTTGCTTGCAGGCAAGTGGTTTGAATACAATCCACGGTCTGTATTTGGGTCTACTGTTACTTTCAAAGTACGTTTTGTAACCATTTTTCTGCTAGGCATCGTTTTTGGAGATATGATTGGGTTCTTCTACATTTTTGCGACTGGCTTTAGTAAGGGTCTTGGTGGGAGCATTGCTGGGAAGGTCAAATTTTGTTCTAAAACACAGTAGTACACCCACCTTGAGGGGAAAGATCCGCTATAATATTTTGGCCATACTTATTGATCCTTAAAAAGGTGACTCAGACAGAGCACGCAATTTCAAAAATATTGTACTGTCTATTAGGGAAATCAAAGTGTCACTTTTTGAACCACACAGCGTACATACCTTTTATATATTTATCAGTGGTATTGTAATAGCACTTCCTGTTTTCCGTTCAATAATTACAGGCCGGGTTTCAGTCAACATCCGCCAGGCAGGCAGTGGACAGGGTGTCTCTTCTGTCAGTGGTCACCACCACATTGATGGACGAAGCGTCAGCTGGAATGGAGGAGTGCCGCCAATAAGAGGAATTGTTTGCTGCATGCAACTTACTTACCAATTTCAACAGGACAACTCCAACAACATACGCAATACAGATACAGTATCCATTGTTGTCTTTTATTCTATGAGTGTGACTGCATGTGCTTACCTTTAGTTTGTAACCAAAGATTGTCTGTAAACTCTGTATCTTCAATTATTGTTTGTCCATGCTCTGCTTTTTTTTTCTTCTCTCAACAAAACCTACCTAAAAAGAAACCCCCATTCCCATCCATTTTACAAACCCTAACCCTCTTCCCCCGGGCTGTGTTGTTTTGCTTGATGTCTGACTAAAATGACATCAATAATTCCACACACTTGCTGGGGAGGATAAGGTGATAGCAGCAACAGGCTGGTGAAGGAATACGAGGATATCTTCTAGACTTACTCAGCTTCAGTACTATATCTTCTAGTAGTAGTAGCCAATGTCAAATAAATTCAACGCAAGTACTAGTTATACTTGCAATACTTTACCATTTGTTAGGCTACATTATGGCACTGTTCTAGTGTACTGTCACCTGCTATTTTCTCGATCGTACCGTAACCGTTGTAATGCTACAGTAAGGAGTACAAACAAGGTTTCGTTTTCTTTTTTTCCATAGGCATGCAACTGCCACTGTGTCACACCACTAGTACCACCGCAATGAGGAAATGTCACCCGCCCAGGAATGACAACGTTAATCCCCATTTCACCTGGAGCCAGCCCTGGGCCTAGCCCTAATTTCTAACACAAATTACAGGTAAGATAAGCGTTTGGTGGGAGGTAGTATAATGGAGTATTATTTCGGAGTAGACAAGAGATTGACGGTTGTACTACTAAAGTCCTACGACTGTTCAGGAAAACAAAGTTACTGTTACACCCCCGCCCCCCACCCACCAGACTGAAAAGCAGTAAAAAACAGGTATGGTCAGATAAAGTTGAAAAATATATTTATTTATCCCTAACAAAATAATCTCCCTCACCCACCCTAACCCCAACGATTGTCTCTGAAACGTCCCAAAACGATCCCAACTCCCAAATCCCACCCCCCAAAAGTCTATAAAAAAAGGGCAAGGGACACTCCACTACTGGAGGGTGCTGGTGCTGGTGCATGATGCGGCATGGGCATCATACTCCTTGCGGAGGGTGGCAAGCTCGGAGCGGAGGCCCTTAACCAAGGTCTTATACCTCAGGACCTCCTGCTCCAGGTTGGACATGCGGACTCGTAGGCGGCGTTGGCGTTCCTTGCAGCTCCTGTGGGGGGCAGCTGGTATTTCGGTTGCTTGGCGGTGGCGGTCGGCTTTCTTAGCCCGGCTCGGTCCCGCTGGCTTAGTCACGGAGGAGGATGCAGTGGTCACAGTCGAAGATGTTGCCCCGCTCGACTGCGTGTCCTCCTCCTCCTCCAGGGCCACCAGCCGCCGATACTCGGCGACTGTGGCCTCCAGCCTCCGTTGCCGGGCCAATCTAGCCTGCTCCCTCCTTGTTGTTGATTTGGAAGGAGCAACTATATGAAGAAAGAAAGACATAGTCTGTAACCAATGCTCCTTATTAATAACACAAAGTGATTGAGCCGAAAGTTGGGTCACAGAGTACAAGTAGCAAATTGAAAGCACAGTACATAACTATTGAGGACAGTATCTATGTAACCTCCCACTTCTGCATCCTTGCTCTAACAGTAGTGGTAGTTTAATGAACTAATTCTACGACCACTATGGACTTCCATTACAGTCGACTATGACAGTACACCAGTCTTATTCTTCTTCTTCTCTCTTGTTTAGGGAAATGGGTACGTTATCTTATGCAAGCCGGCAGAATGACATGGACACAGCACAGTGAAGTTGCACCCGAGAAAAAAAGTTGCACACCATGATGATGGAGACAGACTTGCGTTACTGTACCGGTCCAGTACATGCAGGTGGTGAAGCTATTACTTTTCTATTACGGGTGGCACTGAGAATACTCTGTTACAAGGGCTACTGCTTAATTAATTTACCTTTCACCCTACAGTGCAAATTAGTACTAGAAAAGGAAACTGAAGAAGCTAACTAATTTGATTATCTATCACTTCACATGGGACGTATTTAATGACAGATGAGATGACTTTAGGTGCTTTGCTTAATATTGAGTGAACAGTGATACACCCACACATGAATGACGTACTACAAGTAAACTGAAGTTATTAAGAGAGGTACGGAGTGTCCACCGTAATAACCAGATATATGCTGTGAATGCAAACGCAATACAAAGTACTGCTACTATTCATGGTAGTATTGGACACATTTACAATTTCTTTTCCTTGCCTTCCCTGCACTGGGACGGACGTGCGGGTGCGGTGGTACATGCTCTTCAAGGTAACACTTACTTCACCTGGCGACCATCTACTCTCTCTAGATACACATGTGCTATGTAAGAGTCAGAGAATACCATGCTCCAGGCATCCATTCAGTCAAAGTATACGCACACATACAGTTTCTGTTTCACCCACCCAGGCTGCTGTCCTTCCACCCATCCTTGCTTCATCATTGACCCAGCCATGCACCATACCATATTCTTTCCTTCCCAGCCACCTCTGGGTCCAAGCAAACACATATCGTTCTTCTTTGCCAGCCATCATACAAGTTCGCGTCCCACTTACTTACACCCTTCTTTCGCTTTTCGTTCATCCCATCCATCACGTTCGTCTAAGAACTTATTGGGATTCTTCTCACCAAAAACTTCACAGCTAAGTCGAAGTACATTTCGAGGAGGCTACTACCTGGTTGATTTGTAATTGTAATACACCCGTGCAGAAAGCACACTATGCAGTCTTCAATCTCAATAAGTAAGGAATATATAGCTTACCTGTTTCCGCCACCACCGTTTGATCCCCCACAGGAACGGCCACCAGCTCTTCTAACGCCGCCTCCTCCCCAGAGGCCTCCGAGTCCAAGTCCAACACAGCCACCTCCGCGCTGGCCCCGTCACCAGATGTTACACCTACAAAGTACATTTAAGAATGTTAGAATACACCACTCACTACTATATAATATTTGGTCTAGGAGAAATGTTAAAAAAACAGAATACAATGTAATAATTTGTGACTGTCTACTCCATAGTAAAAATGTCCCATTTTCCAGGGAAGGCTGTTGTCTTGCTGCACTTTTATGCACAACTGATGAATGCTTGCTTTTGATTTTTAACACGCACCACTTTTTCTCCTAACAGACAGAAGCTTGACTCCTGAGTCCTAAGAACACGACCAGGATCAAGTTCAAACTAGGTGAGAGTTTGGCTCGACCACAAGAAATGTGTCCAATTAATCGTCAGCACTAACCACTTTTCCGTTTACAGTTAAATAGTTTTATGACAAAGTAGATTTTAATAAATGTGTTTACTTTTAATAAAGCTTTTACACTTAAATAGACTCTGTGGTTTTTGTTCCTCTAGACTAGAGTGGATGAGCTAAAGGTTTTGGAATTTTTGCAAGCATGAGTGCCTCTGACACTTCTTGACTGTGCTGTGACTCCGTACTACTCTCTTGTCCTGCGAACGATAATCTAGAGATCATTGGGGATCTATAATCGGTGACTTCGGGAGCTGAATGACTCTGCCACACTATCTAGTCAGTAAGGAGACAGTGCATAGAGGTATTGCTGAATATAATGGGAGTCCAATGGAATTGCCAAATGTCCAATCTTAGTTAGCTACACAGACAGACTAATAAGAATAGTCTAGTAATACCACAGGGAGTCATATTCGAGGCAGGATAAGAATTTATATCCAGTCTACAAGAAGATCAAAGACGATTTAGAAAAAATCGAATGAGGAACGCTAGGAAAAAATAGGTACTGTTTATTAAAATGTAAACTTACTGGGGCCAGCAAAGGAGCCCTCGCCTGCCCGATCCTGGCCTGCATCCTCAGCACCCTCCTCCTGTGTCCTCTTGCCCTTGGGGGGAGCTGATGTACAACATGAAAGAAAGAAAAACCAGAAAACATGGATGAGATTTTTCAACCAAATCAAACATTTGAAAAGAACAATAACAACATATTTTGGAAAAATAGCAAATAGATAGACAACTATTCCACGGGATCTATCTCATGTGGTATACTACGTTATTCGTATTGCCTGATTTGCGGAACGTTGACTTAGAAAGTTCCTATGTAACTCAAAAAACAGACTACTAAAGAGGTTTGCCTAGGCCTGGCACTGCAGGCAGCAGTGCGCAACACGTGACAGACAAAGTCCATCCTGCTTGCAGATCAGTGAATACTCAAACTATCAATCCACCCGCCACCACCGCCACTATTTCTTCTGATAGCCATGTGACTGTCTAAAGGAAGGACTGGACTTCAGTCTGTTGGGGCTGATTTATAAGTCCCTTGCGGAAGTTGTGGCTGATTTTCCTCCATTGTTGCGTGCCTTTTCTGACGCAGCGGCAGAACAAAAGACTCGCCATGGTGTTGGTGCGGCGTATATATTAAAAAAAAAAACACATATGGGCATATGGGCGATGCATCACGTTGTAAAGCCCTGCGCCATCAGGGGGCGTTCCGGCGCAAGGGAGGGCGTACCTGCGCAGGAACGAATCCTAAAAGTGGCTGAGGGAAATCTACAAGATGTCAATCAGTCACTTTTAGGACAATGATGCATGACTCAAACCCTGCGCGCTTGAAGCCGACGTACGGCTTGATGCAGCATTGGGGAGATAGGGTACCCCAGAGCATTGCTGGAGCTGCGCCATCGTTGGCACGCAACTCCAGCAATGCGCTGCCTTTACGGCACAGATGCGTAAGGCTTCTGTGACGTTTTGGGCCAATGGGTGGTGGTGGCATGGCACACAATTACTGCCGCATCCCTGCTACTTTGCAGGGATGCGCCGGTAATTGAAAATATGACCCTTACTGTCTAGCATTACGCAGTTCTTTTCTTTACAGTACACTCATACATAATTTCTCAGGCCAATGAAATGCTTCTGAACACAACATACAAAACAAAGAAGCATAGTAGCAAGCAAGGCTACTGAGAAGGAGAGCAGTGCACCTGAAAATGAAATGCATAGAAGATTTTGAAATATAATTTACCTCAATGTAATCGGCAGCATTATTGCTCTTGGTAAAGAACAAAGATTTGCAAATAACAGAGCAGGATAAAACAGAGTAGTAAATGTACTACTACTACTACTCACCAAGCCCGGGGACCTCTACGCCGAGCGCGTCCAGCAAGTCCCGCTCCCGGTCCATGACATCGGTCCAGCGGTGGGTGGCCTGGTTATATGTGCGCCGGACCCCAGAGATCTTGTACATGGCCCGGCACACCTTCTCCCACCGCTGGCGGCGCTCCCGGATGCCATAGCCGGTCGCGATCTTGCCGCCTCCCAGGATCGTCTTGGGGAGGCGGCGCTGGACGTGGAAGATCAGTGCCGCCACTTCCTCCGCGCTGAAGATCTCCCTCGGGACCACTTGCTCCCCCCTTAAACGCCCGCACGGGAGCCGGGCACGGGGTGCGGGACCCTTCCCCTTCTCAGGGTGCTTCCCGGCTCCCTTTACCATGGTCTGGGCAGAAATAAACTTAAATGATAAAGAAGAAATAGAATAGTGAAGAAGAAAAGAAAAGAGTTTAAAAAAGTAGTTTAAAAGTAACTAAAAGCTGCAGAAAACACAAAAATATAGAGCTAGAAAAATAGAGGGTTAGATAATAAGTAAAATTAGATCAAAAAAACTTCAAACAAGCAAAGGATGGCAGAGATTGAGAGAGGATAGAGAAAGCATGCCCAGAACCATAGCAATGAATGAGAAACAAGATGGCCGCGCCCGTTCACGACCGCGTGGGTAAGTTCGCGCGAGATTTTCCTTGCGAGTACGCGCGAAATTGTACTAGCGAGCAGCACACTTTGCGAGATTACACATAGCGGGCGGAAACGGAATTACGTCACGCCAACAAGATGGCCGCGCCCGTGTACGACCGATAGGGTAACTTGGCAAACGTATAGCTAGAAGCGCCTCGCGAACACGCGCAAGATCACGCGAACATACACGTCGCAACAAAAACAATTTTGTATTCGCACGTATTCGCGGCTTCCGAAATCGATCTCGCACGGATTTGCGCCCCAAAAAACGCGCGAAAATGCAGAAAAAACGATTTTAGCTAAACTGAAAGCAATGAGCAGGTGCAAAAGTTCAAACTTAACATTAGTAACATTCAAGGTAGTGCTTCCTGATGGGCCCCTCCAGAGTTTGCAACTATTCTATGACCCTGCTATGACCCAAACAGCAGGCTCATAGAATAGCACCATAAAGGTCCTGTGAAAAAAAAATTTCACTGCAACAAAAAGCAAATTACAGATAAGGAAGGAAGCAGGTGCCAGCCAGACTGGAACTTTCAAAATTACTGACACATTAATGAAACACAAATTAATTGATGGCAGTTGAAGAAGGGCAGGTGTGCTTGCTTTTTTCAACCACCATAATCTACAGTGATAAATAAACCTAATAGGTGCCAGTGAGGATGTACTAGAGGGTGGCATGGGTGTCCCAGAGGGTGGCAGTGGTGAAACAGAGGGTGCTGTGAACCTGTGATGATAAACCAGACGTAGAAACAACATAGTCGCGGCCGTTGCAAGCCGAAAAGTAAGTTCGCAATTGCGAACTTGTCCCAAAATCGGCGCGAACACGCGCCAACACAAAAAACGGAAAAATCCGCAAATCCGCTAGAGTTCGCGGATCTTCGCGGATTGCGAATCCGTAAATACGCAAGTTCGCGGATTGCCAATCCGCAAAATCCGCCCATATGTTTTTGTATGATGTACCAAGAAACTGTATGCCACGCTCACAATTTGTATTATGTTTGCAGGGCTTTGCCCATATGGTACCTTGGAAAATAAATAAAAATGTGTTGATTAAAAAAGTGCAAAACAGCAATGGGCATTTCATTTCCCTACCTTATGCATGATTAACAGAGGGATCGTGGGAAAATGTGATAGCCTGGGGAATTGACAATTAAATGTATCTGGATAAGTTAATTATTTTGGGCCCATTATAATGATGATTTACTATTAATTTGGAATGAAACAAAGCAAGACGTAGAACAATGCTTTGGAAAACTGAACAACAATGATTGGATCTCAAATTTACATATGACATAAGCAATGGAAAATATAATTTTTGTACAAAATGGCAAACTCGAAACTACTCTGTATTGAAAGAAATCCTCTAAAAACAGTGTTTTACATGGTAGCAATTTCCATCAAAAAATCTCTTCTAGATTACATATACCCCATGGGGAATCATTGAGAGTTAAAAGAATGTGTTCAAACAAAACTGAACTCAGTTTCAAAGGAGAAGAAATGAAAGAGTGATTTCAACAAAGAGGTTATAAGTAAAACAGTGTGAACAGACTTTGGAAAAAAAAACAACAAAAGGAATGACCAGTGTGTTTGATCACAAAAAAATACAAAGTTGACATCGGAGGAAGAAAATTGATTCAGATTATACTAACATACAATAAAAAACATGAAGAGATAAGGAAAACAATCCAAAAACATTGGCACTTGATACTTAATGAGCTGGACATTGGTCAACAATTAGGATACCATCCATTGATTACTTTCAGAAAAACTCCAACATTAAAGAACATGTTAGCACAAAGCCATTTCATCCTTAAGAAGTAGACTGGCTAATACATGAGATTTCACACTTCAAAGGGTGTTGGCACATACAAAGGATGCACTATAGCCCACGATACTCAGGAATATGAAGACATCAAGGGACACAAAGTTAAAATTAAAAGTTATATTATTTTACTTCCAAATGTGTTATCTACCTACTTATAATGCACATGGGGGTTGAAATATATTAAGTACAACTTACTCCCTAAGAAAACGATTTTTAGAACACAGAAAAGCTATCCAAACGAGACAATACATATGCCATGGCTAAACATTAACAATCAAAAACACAGTGCAAATGTGTAAAGCATGAAATATTATGGAATCAATACAGTAAAGAAAAATTAAAGATGGGGAGACGGGGCTCTGAAATGTAGGCAATTGGAATAAAAAAATCATCATTCAATTACGAACTAAAACGCCTGAAATACTTATCAATGCTGAGGAGCTACGTATATCTTCATGAAAATGCAATTGCTCGTAATTTCATCAACGGAAAAAGCCATGAAAGACAGTGGGCCCACCACAGGAATATACTTAGAAATCATCTAGTATATACCCTAGTAAAAGATGGAAAACTTAACACTATGGAAACAAACAAATTCAGTAAACAACAGTTTAATTTACAAATTGTATCATGACTTTAGTTCAAATATGGCTATTAATATCAAATTAAAAAATAATCAAATATTGAAATTCATCAGTTCAAATTGATGACAAATACTTGTTTCTGAATCAGACAAAACACAATGGTATTGTTTGACGCAAGTCAGATTTGAACTGCTTAACATGAGCACTACATTTCTCACAAGGCAGCAGTTACCTAAAGACAAAACGTGAAAGCGAGAAAGGACTCAAAATTAATGCTATGGTCAGGAATGGTTGAAAACCCACTGTTCCCTGCTCTGCCTATAGCCAAAATGGCAGAATCTTTCTGACCATGTTGGAGCTCTGGGTACACCCTAATATATGGCAATGGAAATAAGGAACTCCCCCAGAAAACCAGTTCTGAAACATGCTTCCCCCCCCACTGGGATTTGTGCCACTCTGGCTACTTGGACCATAGCAGTGGCAGGCCTACGTCTGCCTGTGACAGGGGATGTCCCTTTGAAGCTTGTGCAGCTGGTGGGCACATCCTCCAGGCCCTCCTGTAAGGAAGAGGCACACACCTCCTTCCAGCCAAGGCCCTTTTATTCCCTTTCCTGTGACCCATGCAGACCTCTCATCAGGCTGCCAGGTGACCTTCTGAGCTTAACTCTGAAAAGGCTACTTGAGGTTTTAGGCAGAAAAAAGCCAATTTTCTAAGAGGGACATTTTGAAAATATTAATTTAAAACCCGACTTCACCACCAGATTTGATTTTAAATGTCTATTAATTTGTGTCCTTGAACCATGGTTCTAGCTATTCCCTAACAGAAGCTACGCATTATAAGGTGTTTTTTTGTTTTTTTTATAAGGTGTTATAAAGTAACTCGGTGCTTTTCTATGGGAGAGCAAGCCTTCTCACAGTGGAAAAAACGACTTTGAAGATTTTTCAATGCCAGGACATGTGAAATGTAATGCCTGCTTAAAGGGTGACTTATCGGTATTAAAAAAGAAATGCACAGGCTGGCAAAAGGTTTATTTGGTCAGGTTGAATTGGTGGTTATAAAATGTCACACTCAGGCTGCAGGGGAAGGCCTGGAGACATGCTTTGCACTGTCCCTTTGGTGGTGGTACAGTAGATGCTTCAATCAGTGACATGTAACTTACAGGCCCTGAGTACAGTGGGTGCTAAATACTAGGGATTTATAGGTAAGTGAAATATTCCAATCTGGGATTAGCCAATTCTACATGTTTGTAGGAGTCAGAGCAAATACACTGGACCAAGGTATGCCCATAAACCAAGACGCAGAAGACACACAACTACACCTAGAAATCAGCTAATTAACAGACATCTTCAATTTCAAATGCTGTAAAATAAACATTTAAAAATGGATGCCCTTCTCTGTACTCAACGATTTTTATTCCATTTCCTAACTATAATTCCCCTGTAACCTTTGTTTTTTCAGTGAATTTCTAACGTTTTTTAAATGCTAATTCCTCACTATAACGTCCCTCTAACCTTTGCTTTTTTTCACTGAATGTCTATGTTTTTTAAATTAGAAGTCACTTTATTCAGGGTGGTGGATAAATAAACTGTATATCTGAACAATAATATTTGGAAATGTGTAATGTGAACTGAAGATGGGATATGTTGCATTAGATGATGCATCCTGTTCGTTGTGATTTTAAAGCATGAGGAATTCTTACTGATCAGGACTGCCTTAATTCCTCTTGGGAAATTAGAGCAATTATGTTCCTTGGAAGCACTTGTCCCTTGACACTCTTGCCTCCTTTGCTAAATGCTGCATTAACTCTCAGTCTCTGGTGTGATGGTAATTGGTTTAATATGTAATGTGTATTGTATTTCAGTCATTAGTTGTAGACGACAGCAATAGCACATGAAAACCTACACCATCCTTTCAAGAGTTTTCCCTCCTAATTCACAACTCAATGCACTTTCCGTTCATATTGGACCTGCATAAATAGACAAGTAATATTAAAAGATGTCAAGGGTTTTTTCATTAAGTGCAAATAGTATAATATTACGTGGCAGGGCTTTAATTTGGATGAACAAAATTAGTGTTCTTTAAGGGCCAAAGAAGTTTGATTATGAATTATTTCCAAGAGGGATGGCCTGTGTAAGTGAAAGAGTGGATTAAAACATGTAAACTAAAATCCTCAGCTTCACACAGTGTGCCAATTGACTAGTATTTGAGGGCTTCTTTGTGCTTCTTCTAGTATTGCATCCAGGCATACAATAATGGACATGTGCCTATAACAAGCCATACCTATTGTCTTTGCCAATACTTGTTATCAGTATTATATAAATGAGTAACAGTGATATTGTTGTGACAAATTAGAATTCAAAATATTAGACTACGAAATTAAACATTACTTAGGTTTGTGGAACGGGTAGTGATCTTAAGTTTTGCAACCAATCTTGTTCTCCCTTTCACACCACTTTCCTCTGCAACCTCTATAAGAAACTTACACCCTTTTTCTGTCCACATCTTTTTGAAATATTCCCTCTGCATAGCTTCTGAACCTTCTTACTCTCTTTAATTTTGTAAGTAGTGCCTTACTCTTTAATTCTGCATGTAGTTCATTGTATCTCGTTCACTTCACCTTCCCCTACACACATTTACCTGTAAGCACTTCACTTTCACGCTGTAAGTAGTTCAACAGTTTTGTACCTTCTTAGCACACTTTCCCATATAGACACAATTGCAAGTGGCACATGTCATCATTGCTTTATGTGCTGTGCAGAGGGGCAAAGAACTGGTTGAGCATGTGTTCTGAACAGTGACAGCTGGCACGGATCGGGGATGGTAAGCCGGGGGGAACATAAAATCCACTTACCTGCTCCCTCCTTGGTCATCTCTGGGCATCTCTTCCGGCCGCAACCAAGCAAGAAGCACCCAGGCTCTCCAGAGCAAATCACAATGCTGCAATGTAGTGTTGTAATTGGTCTGAGTGCCGTGGTTCGAGGCTCAACAGGTATTGTGAGCCTGGGCATGTTCTCCACCCAGGCTGTAATACAGCCTAGGTGGAGAACATGCAAAGTGTGCATGACTGTTTGGCCGATCGAAGACGGACGGCCAAAAGTGATGCTCACTTACAAAGTGATCACCACTCCTACCCCTGCTCTGGGAAGCAGCACAGGCCAGACGCGCCCGGCAAAACTGCTTCAGCTGGGAAAAATAAAAAACTAATAATCTCGAGTTATTATCATTTTATTTTTTATTTTTTACACTGTTAAAAAGCAGTGGGGCGACGCTCCTCCGCCTTAGCGGAGGAGGTGCCGCTGGAACTCCTCTATGACCCACTGGCTGGCACTGTGAGAACCTCGCACTGCCGTCAGCCTCAAACTCAGGGCTCACAGGTGGTCATTATGAACATCTACTCACAACCTGAGCTCATACAGACCACTACGGAAAACCACGTTTCCAGTGCACACGATACAGGATTAATGTCCTGCAAGAAAAACCGCATCCCCGAAAGAAATGCTGTTAAGGACAGACATTAAGTAAAGTATGTGAAATGTGAACAGGAGCTACTTCACCCGAAGTGTATTACCGTCTTAATAGTTTAAGTGCCGTTCTCTAGATATCCTCATTGAGAAATCAATCAGTGTTTTCCCTATAAAGGACCTCCATATAGGGCCCGGCAGGGGCCTGTGTCAAAGTCAAATTTAAATTATTGTCTGGTGCAAGACCTACTTACAGCCCTGTTTCCTGGTAAATGGGTCATCTTTGATACATTTAATATTGTGCTCAATCACAACTCGTTGTCTTCTTCCCGCCCGAAGGTCTCATCCACCTCCTCTCTTGATTAATATGTTGTTAACCTCAGCTCTTAAGGTCTTGTGAATCTTTTGAAGCAACTTCTCCGCAGCAGGTCTGTTTAATTTGGCTAGCAAATATAAAATATACAACATAAAAAATAAAGTGAACTTCTGGCTTTCCAAATGATCCGTTGCTTCCAAAACGAAAGGCGCGGTTTGCTCCTTGTTAAGATAAGTACCATGCTATATAAGAAAACACGTATGTTCCTGTCATATGCTGCCTCATTGGGGGGAGGGGGAGGTGTCAAGCACATAACTCCCCCTCCCACCACCGCTTGAGAAAGTCGCAATATGCGTGCCCACATAAAGGGTTAATGAGGGTTACTCACTGCCATGGGCTAGCGAGATTCCTCTCTGACTTGATGCTATGGAAGGCATGCGCCCTAGAATTTTAAACGAACATGCCACTGCTTTCTTTGCTTCCCCTCTCTGAAGTGTCTTGTCAAACTTGAAGCAAAAATAAAATCTATCTTTTGCACGTGGCATAAATATCAGAAGAAGTGGTCTCGCCTAAAGTCCAACCGGCCAGCAAAATCATATATGGCAGCTTCGAACGTGGAAGTGATCTGCTTACGCAGGTCGACCAAGTCATATCTAGAAAGTATACTTTAAGTAGGCCAGCCATGTTGTGTCATGTCCAGAGTGTACGCATGTAGGAAATAAAGGAATTGCCACTTATCCCCCCAAAATGTTATTTTTAAATTCTGCTAAGATTTTGAATCTATAATGAGGTCCCACATCCGTGCTGTTTTGTTCTGCTCAACCTGAAGTTCAGGCTTTAGGAACCTTCAACCTAAGTTAAAGTTGATTAACCCTTTTCTTCTGCATTTAACGTTCAGTATTACTATTACATTAAGGGTATTAAATGGCATCAAAAAGTATCTATGACCTACAAGCAGACCACGGTTGTGAAATAAACATATATAAGAAATAATTCGAAAATACATGGGGCTGTGTTACACTTCACCAAACATCTAGTGCGATTGTGTGTGTAATGTGTGAACGAAACAAGTCCAGGAGGCCTTGCAGGCCACAGTAATCCTTCTCTGCAATTCCCTCTTCTGTCTTAAAGTGAAGTGTGTGATTCCAACAACTAGGTGGTGTCGTTTTTTGGGGAAGCCTATTCTGTGTGGAAATCACCCCATCCCCCCTCCCTGCCCCCCCCCCCCCAACAAAAAAAACAGTGTGATTCATTTTGGGAATGTTACAGAAAGTGCATTTAAAAGTTTTGAAACTTCCACAAATTCTCGAGCAAAGTTTCGTTATATAAGTGTTGGTTTTGTGGGCACAAACCAGATCACTCAGGAATACTGCCTACACGCTGAAAAGAAAGGAATTACAGAAGGCCATGCCAGGATTAAACACATTCCAGGCGAGACATGAGTAGGTTCAAAATAGGTTCACTGTCTTGTTTATTCATCGGCTTCAATAAAAGCCATACTATTATGGACTATTAGGGAAGATTGGGTGGTAGCTTGATGCCAGCAGGCAATTCCAGACTGTGGAACCATAGCCCTGGTAAAAATGCTCAAACCCACCCCACTCCCTTTGTCTCCTCACACTCTCTTTCTCCATCCAACCATTCACCCTCTCTCCTTCTCTCTATAGTCTTCCTTGTTTGTTGCTTTCTCTCTACATTAGTCTCTCTGACTTGAAGCCTCCTTTTTCCTACTGCAATGGATCTTGGGATACTGGGCGGAGTGACAGAGGCACCAGGAATTACCCTGGCTTTCAACACCAGCTTCCAATGGCTCCAGTCTACAGGTGAAATGCCCCATAGAACAAACAACCTGTCCGGCTCTGCCAGCAGGGAACTAAAACAGCGCAAGACAGGTTAATCAGTCAACTGTTGGGAGTTTTTCAACAGTATCTAGAATCCGTGATCCAGTTAGCTCCAGGCTCTGGGCAGAAGTCAGATGAGTGAACAAAAATCGATGGGAGAAATGCTTGCAAATAGTCTAAACCACTCATTGTTTTTCACTCAGTGTGCAACTCCACACAGAGGTCTGCCCGCCTGCCTCTGAAGCCATCAGGACACCTCTTGAGCTGGCCCTTACATGATCATGGCCAGGTCTGGTTGTTCCTTCATGATGTGGTGGAACACATCTGACCTGTGGTAACCAGATGAATGATGATCTGAAACATCTACCTCAAGCATTCTGAGGTGGGGGAGCGGCAATTAACTTTTGCTGGTGCCATCCAGAAGTCGGAGCACAAGAAACTCAAGTAAATTAATATTTGTTGGTAGTTCTATATAACTTTTCACATTCATAATAAATCGGAAGAAAACCATTATTGTGAGTTTGTAAGTCTGGGAAGTCAATGAAGAATCAAGACTTACTCTAAGCGTTATGTAAATCAATACCTGTATCTAATTCCAGATAGTGTAGGTTACTGTGCATAATTCCAAAGTTAGACCAAGATCATCACTCCTACTGCAGACACCTCCAGAAACTGCTCTCATTGGGAGTGAGAAACCTTAACACCTCCAAATGACTATCTGAGGTAACTCTCTTCAGTAAGGCCAATCTCAGTCACTAGTTAATTAAATCACATCATAAATCAGCTTTCTTATAAGGAGTCAATCAATCAATCAATCATAGCATTTGTATAGCGCGCTACTCACCCTGAGGGGTCTCAAGGCGCTAGGGGGGGAGGTGGGGTGGTCTGCTACTGCTCGAAGAGCCAGGTCTTGAGTTGCTTCCTGAAGGAAAGGTGGTCCTTGGTCAGTCGGAGGTTGATGGGGAGGGAGTTCCATGTCTTGGCTGCCAGGTAGGAGAAGGATCTTCCTCCGGTGGTGGCTCTGCGGATGCGTGCAATGGCGGCGAGGGCGAGGCAGGTGGAACGTAGCTGGCGGGTGGGAGTTTAGAAGGTCAGGCGGTTGTTGAGTTACCTGGGTCCCAGGTCGTGGAGAGCCTTGTGTGCGTGGGTGAGGAGTCTGAACGTGATCCTTTTGCTGACGGGGAGCCAGTGCAGGTCTCTCAGGTGTCCGGAGATGTGGCTGTGTCGGGGGATGTCCAGGGTGAGTCGTGCGGAGGCATTCTGGATGCATTGGAGTCTTTTCTGGAGTTTGGCTGTGGTTCCGGCGTAGAGGGTGTTCCCGTAGTCCGGTCGGCTGGTGACGAGGGCCTGGGTGACCATCTTCCTGGTTTCGGTGGGGATCCACCGGAAGATCTTTCGGAGCATACGCAGGCTGTTGAAGCATGATGATGAGACGGCGTTGACTTGTCTGGTCATCGAGAGGGAAGAGTCCAGGATGAAGCCCAGGTAACGTGCGTGGTCCATTGGCTTGGGGGCGGTGCCCAGGGCAGGCGGCCACCAGGAGTCGTCCCAGGCGGAGGGCGATGATCCCAGGATGAGGACTTCCGTCTTGTCTGAGTTCAGTTTCTGGCGGCTGTTCTTCATCCATTCGGCGACGTCTTTCATCCCTTCGTGTAGGTTGGTTCTGACGGTGGCAGGGTTGTTTGTGAGGGAGAGGATCAGCTGGGGGTCGTCGGCGTAGGAGATGATGTTGAGGTTGTGTTAGCATGCGATGGCTGCGAGGGGGCTCGTGTAGACATTGAAGAGGGTGGGGCTGAGTGATGATCCTTGTGGTACGCCGCAGATGACTTCGGTGGCCTCGGATCTGAACGGGAGCATACGGACCCTCTGGGTTCTTCCGGTGAGGAACGAGATGATCCATTCCAGTGCCTTCTCTTGGATTCTGATGTTGTTGAGGCGCTGCACTAGGGTGCGGTGGCAGACTGTGTCGAATGCTGCGGAGAGGTCCAGGAGGATGAGGGCCGCTGTTTCCCCGTTGTCGAGCAGGGATCTGATGTCGTCTGTGGCTGCGATGAGGGCGGTCTCGGTGCTCTGGTTGGCACGGAAGCCGGACTGTGAGGGGTCGAGGGATCCGTTTGTCTCGAGGAAGGCGGCGAGCTGTCTGTTGATGGTCTTCTCGATGACTTTGGCTGTAGAAGGGAGGAGCGAGATGGGGCGGAAGTTCTTGAGGTCGGTGGGGTCCGCTGTTGGTTTCTTCAGGAGGTGGTGGCGGGCGTTGGTTCGGTGGTTGGGTCCGTGGTCTGTGCGCCATAGCTGTTGTGTATGTCGGTGATCCGGCGCTGGGGTTGGAGAACTCTTTGACGATGCTGAAGATTTTCTTGCTGTCGTGGGCGTTGTTGTCCAGTCGTTCTTTGAGTGCTGTCTTCTTGGTGGCGCGGATCAGCTGGTGGTGCTTGCGGGTGGCGTGCTTGAGGGCGGTCATGTTGTCTGTGGTCTGGTCGTGGCGCCAGGCTTTCTCGAGGGTGCGGCAGTTCTTCTTGGAGTCCTTGAGTTCGTCGGTGAACCAGGGAGTTTTCTTGCTGCTGGGTCTGCTGGGAGGGTTCTTTAGTGGTGCGAGGTTGTCGGAGCAGGCGGTCAGCCACTGTGTGAGGTTGCTGGCTGCTTCGTCGGGGTCTGTTGTGCTGGTGGGAGGGTTCTGGCTGAGGGAGGCAGTGAGCTGCTCGACGGTGATCTTGTTCCAGCTCCTGCGAGGAACCTGTTGCGGGTGGTGGTGGGTCGTGGTTTTTCCGAAGCTGAAGTGGACGCAGCTGTGGTCAGTCCAATGAAGTCCGGTGGAGTGGCTGAAGGAGATGTTCTTGCTGGATGAGAAGACGGGGTCAAGCGTGTGGCGGGCGTAGTGGGTGGGGGTGTTCACCAGTTGCTTGAGTCTGAGGTTGGCGAGGTTGTCCAGCAGGGTGGTGGTGTTGCTGTCGTTGTTGTTCTCCAGGTGGAAGTTGAGGTCCCCTAGGAGGATGTAGTCAGCGGACGGGAGGGCGTGCGGGCTGATGAAGTCTGCGATGTCTTCGCTGAATTGTGTGCGTGGTCCCGGGGGTCTGTAGATGAGGGTGCCTCTGAGGGTCGTGTTGGGGTCGGTGTGTATCTGGAAGTGGAGGTGTTCGGCGGCGGTGAAGGTGTCGTCGGAGTTGGTCGAGATGCGGATGGTGTTTTTATGTACGAGGGCGATGCCTCCTCCCGTCTGGTTGACGCGGTTCTTCCGGGTGATCTTGTATCCGTCCGGGATGGCTGTGGCGATGTCGGGTGCTGTGGAGGGGTTCATCCAGGTTTCTGTGAGGAAGGCGATGTCTGGTGATGTTGTGTCGAGCAGGTTCCAGAGTTCGACGGCGTGTCTGTGGACGGAGCGGGTGTTGAGCAGGATGCACTTGAGGTGGTTGTTGCTGGGGCTCGGCTTGGCGGGAGCGGTGCAGGTCCGGAGGCAGGTGAACTTGCAGGCTTGGCAGGTGAAGGGTCCGTGGGAGCGTTTCGGGGTGGCTCGGTAGCAGGCGGGGTTCCGGCCGGCGTTGTGTGCCTTGAGGGTGGCGGCGTCGTAAGTCAGTCGTGTGGGCTGGCAGCATGTCACCTGACTTAAATGCTGACATTGAATGTTTTAGGGCTTTCTCAATGCTCATTTACTTTCATGGATACCTGGATTAAACTCTTTTAAGGTTGGAATTCTTAAGCTTCTACTTTACTTGTCTTTATTTTGTACTTCCTTGTCTCTTCACGTGTGTAATATGTAGTTTCATTTTAATGTGTTCTGTTAATTTTGTCTCATGTTACAAGTTTCTAAAATCGTGCTGTATCAATTACAAATGACTAACTAAGGTAACTCTCTTTAGTGAGACCAATCTCAGACACTAGTTAACCAAATCACATTATAGATCAGCTTTCCAATAAGGAGTTACCTGGCTAAAACTCTGACAGGGAATGTGTTAGGGCTTTCTTTAATGATCATTTACTTTAATGGATATCTGGATTAAACTATTTTAAGGTTGGAATTCTCAATTCCTAGTTACATGTTTCTTACATATCTTCACCCTTGCACTATTATTGCTTTGCTTTGACAGCTGCGATGTCCAGTAAATCTTACTTCTCAAATTCTAGATATTTTTCTCTGGATATCATGTTCTTAAACATTTAGATCATTTTGAATTTTACCCCACTAAGCCATCAATCAATCGATCATTTATAAAGCGCGCTACATACCAGCGAGGGTCTCAAGGCGCTGGGGGGGTGCTACTGATCGAACAGCCAGGTCTTGAGTATCCTCCTGAAGGTCAGCAGGTCTTGCGTCTGTCGTAGACTCAGTGGGAGGGTGTTCCATGTCTTGGCGGCGAGGTGGCAGAAGGATCTCCCACCTTTGGTTGTTCTTCGGATTTGCGAGACGGTGGCGAGTGAGAGGTCGGCGAAGCGTAGCTGGCAGTTGGGGATGTAGAAGGAGAGCCGTCTGTTGAGGTAGGCTGGGCCAGTCTTGTGGAGTGCCTTGTGTGCGTGGGTGAGGAGCTTGAAGGATATCCTCTTGTTGACGGGGAGCCAGTGCAGGTTTCTCAAGTAGGGGGTGATGTGGCCGTGGTGTGGTATGTCGAGGATCAGTTGTGCCGAGGCATTTTGGATGCGTTGTAGTCGTTTGATGAGCTTGGTCGGGGCTCCGGCGTAGAGGGCGTTTCCGTAGTCGAGTCTGCTGCTGATGAGGGCCTGGGTGATTGTCTTTCTTGTATCTGTCGGGATCCATCTGTAGATCTTGCGGAGCATGCGGAGGGTGTTGAAGCAGGAGGAGGAGACGGCGTTGACTAGCTTGGTCATTGAGAGTGTTGAGTCGTGGATGTCGGGGCTGCCCCCAGGGCCGTCGGCCACCAGGAGCCATCAAACGTATCACTGAGGATGGGTGAAATTCTGGATGCAAACTTTTGAAAAGTTTACAAATTTTGCTCATTGCAAAAAAAAATTATATTTGGTACACTTTGTATATCTTATCTTGCATATAAATCCTCTCACTAAAAGTGAATTTTTGTTGAGATCATTTCAGTAAATCTGAAATTTGTGGGGTTAAACTGGTGCTAATGAGGTGAAACTCTGACCCACATATTAATGGTGTGTGTTTTCAAATGACAAGATTGTAAATTAATATTCTTGCAGGATATTCTGCATGTTTTCACAAAATGTGCCTTTCCCGTTGACAGTGGTGGATGATTTTAACAGTGTTGGGGCAGGTCACGGGGGGAGGAGAAGGGAATGAAAAGAAAAATTAAAACACCTGTTGCTGCCACCACTGCCTCTCTGTCCTCTTTGCCCGCTTCCAGGGCAGGAAGCACCCAGCTCCCAGGTTCCCCATAGCCAATCACAATGCTGAAAAACAGCGTCATGATTGGTCTGAGCACCGTGGTTCAGCACTCAGCCAGGGAATGGAAGGCTGGGCATGTTCCCACCAGGCTGTAATGCAGTCTTGTGCGGAACATGCAAAATGTGCATGACAGTTTGGCCAGCCCGAGACAGCCAGCCAAAGCGTCTTGTGCACTTGGAGTGGGCAAACCACTCCTTCCCTGCTCTGTGAGCGGAGCAGTTCCACCCCTCCCCTACCCAGCTGAGCTAGGATGGAAAATAAAATGATAATAACAAAGAGTTATTATCATTTTATTTTTTCCATTTTGGCCCGCTCAGTTGGGTACATTCCTCCGCTTTGGCGGGGGAGTCGCCACTGCGCGTTGCAGTTTGGTCCACCCTGCCACATAATTCCACCACATAATTTGGCCCTCAGTTGCTGCCTAAATCCGGTGCCTTCGGCCTCTGCTCTCTGTTCTCAAGGCCAGAAAAGGAGAGTCCCTACAAAACAATGCAAGTGCAAACTGTTAAAGGCACACGACTCCAGTTGTCTTGTCAGCGTTACCCCATCGTTTTGCCACGTTACATGTTCTTACTGTCAATGGATAAATGGCAAATCAAACAGAAAGTGTGAAATTGGACAGAGCAATGACTGTGCCTGGATGAGGTGTTTGTTCCCTATTAAATGAGAAGCCTGACTGAATTGAAAAACATCGATCCTGTGGTTGTAACTGTACGTATTTTCCATTGACAGGAAGATAAATCAGTGCCAAGGTGAGGCTTTCGGCCCTTAACACAAAACGAACTTGCAGACAACCAATTACAATTCTCCCTGTCAATTACAGCCATAAGGGTCTTTGTTAACACCCAGACTTAGTCTCTTGGGGATCTTTCAGAAACGTAGACAAAGAAAGAGACATCCTAGTTCAAATCATTGTTTTTTGAAGAACGGTGAACATTTCACATTTTGAAATATACCAGAGAATTGACTTGGAGCCAGAGACATTTTATGGCATGGGCAAAGTGAATAATTGCCCCCACCTTCCAAAGAGCCCCCTGTGAAAGTGAATATTCTCTCTATCTCACTTCTTTATATACGTGCACAACACATGGGATTCTGCAATTGCTGTGTAAAAATATGTCTCTTGTGATGAACCCACTCAACTGTTATAAAGAAATAACATGAGAACTCTACTGTAATATCTTATTGTAGTTGATTTCTGACGTCACAATGCCAGAGACAGCAGCTAAGGGAAAAGGCAAGTCAGTTAAGGGCCATTATTAAAGCAGCTATTGAAGGAACAACACGAAACACTGCGTTTCTTTCTTCTGCTCTGTTTTCTAGCTCTTTAGGAGATATTTACAGCAGCATTTTGTTTTGCACTCCTAAGGTAATCATAACAAAGCTAGAATCTCTGTGCATGTTGCAAAACATTTAGATCTACTGAACTTTTTTTTAATGAGTTGTATTTACCCGATTCTAATATCTTTTTGTAACAAATATCTAACAGCGTTTTGATGGGTTTAAGTTTGCACTTGAGTTTCTATTTTTATTCTTCATATTTTCAAATATACTGTCTCTTTCATATGAAAGAACTATGCAAAAAGGATTACGTGGTTTGTGGAAAAGGTGATGGTGTGACCATGTATCATAAGGAATAAAGTATCCTCTCCTGTACATGATAAGGATACTGAAAGTTGCTTAAGAGTACCACAACCTTATTTAGGAATTCAGCCTTTAACCTTGTTTCTCTACATGCTCATGGAACTCCTCTGTGACTTGCAATATCCTTATGATGTGCAGCAGGGGTATTTTATCCCATATATCTTAACTTTTAAGGCACAATTAAATAGTGTTAGGTAACACAGAGCTTGAATTATCTAAAATGGGTGATGAACTCCAAAACTGTTCCTAACAGGAGCCCCCAAAATATTTCTTCCCTGGGTCCCCCAAAATCCTTCAGATGGCACTACTTGGAGTGTGGATATCAGGATCTAACATAGGTTTCCAGCAGAGCACTCCATACTGACTGGAGACACTCAACACTAATGTTCTCAGACTCAAGGTTAATATTAATGTTAACATGACCACTACTAAAATGGAATACACTGTGGTACTGGCATTTCAAATAGGTGCCGGTAATGCTGTTAAGAGCGGGTTCGGGGGCCGCTCGCTGTGAAGGTGCGTGAGTTATTAATCTCTGCATTAGTGTCTTCCATTAGACTGGTGCCAGGAGGTTCCAGCCGGATATTACAAGGATGGTGGCGTGGAACCCTTCCAGCTCTGTATCATTTATCATGGTTTTTTTTCCTTCGGTCTATAATAAGATTGGTAAAATATGCACACGAAGGCGGATTGTTCCAAACCGTGCAGCTGCCTGCGCAGCTTGGTATCAAAACAGAAGCGTCAAAATGAGCTCCAGTGTGTGCGCTTTTAGCATCTTTGGGGAAAGCGTGCGTCCCTCGGCTACCATGTGCTACCCTTACCTTTAAACTGCTCCCTTCTTTCTTTCTCCTCGTCATTTCTACTCCTGCCCCACGCCCTCCCCGATCCATGCCCTTTCTAGGTACCACAGAAAACATGCAGGCATTTGTGCAGGTATCATTTGGCACCTTTAGGAGTTATTGGTTAAATTGGCCTTGCACTATTTGCAAAATAGTATGGTTTGTGCAACCAATTGCTTTCCTTGGCAGCCGATCTGTTCTCTACCAAAAAAGCATCAGTGACTGGAGACGGTTCTGATTGCATACCCTGGCGACCTATTCATTCGACGTGCGTCATTTGGGCATTATTATGGTGCCAGTGGCATATCGAAAAAGTGCAAGATATGAAACTGTTTAGCATGTACTTAAGTTTGGACTTAATTGCCATGTGTACCAAATGAGATAAAGGGTAAGTACTCTGGAAGTCGTCTCACAGTACCTGCTAGAGCTGCGTGTGGTCCTCGCGGCCAGCGTCGGTGGTTGGCATCCGCCCGTTCGGACCACCCCACGGTTCAGCCACAGAAGCAGCAGCTGGGATGGGGCTGCAGCTGGGCGTCCGAATCATCGAAGAATGTACGCTCAATCCTTCCTTTAAAGTGAGTGGCAGAGTGGAGAAGTTGGCGAAAGTTGGCAGCTCGGATCCTTGGCGCCCCTCGTACACAGGTAGGCAGAGAGGCTCTTGACGCACTGGCTCATTCACAGAAATTCCCTGGTAGGTAACGCTGGTTCACACTGCGGAACCCCCAGTTAAAGTGTTCGGAGCCCATCTACTGTCTTCTAGGTGCGCAAGGAGAACCTCTGTCGTCACCAGGCGCCTGCTTCACCTGCTTCTCTGAGAGGAGCCCCGGACGCAGCGGGGAGTGCCAGGGGAGCGCGCCGCGCCGAGAGGACCCGTGCTGGTGCTGAGCTTGGCACAGGCGACTCATCGGGGATGGTAACTGAATAGCCAGAGGGAGGCTGCGGGGAGTAGTCAGGAGAGAGGAGGGGGTTGGTACAACCCGGGATCAGCTCTGGCGATGATCAGCGCATTTAGGGGAAGAGTGTGCATGTCACCCAAAACGTTAGCCCAATGCGAATACGCAAGTAAGGTGGGCGGCGATGCCCCCAAGGGCATGGCCAACGCAGCGATCACAAACAAGAATTGCTAACCATCCCGTTTAGAGGCGGCGTCCTGAGAAAGCCCCATCTCTCACTGCAGCCTGCGTCGCCTGCAGGAACAGAATAAGCAAGCAGCCTGGGCAGGTGGCAGCTGATACACGGGCGCCCCCTACCCGCAGTGAGCTCGTCCCATCCCTAACCACAAACCCTACCTCCTACTGCCGACAAGCACAAGGGAAGCGCCTGTAACTAACAAAGAGAAAAACTACGTATATGCGAGGAACAAACCCCCTCCTATCCCCTGGTTTGGCAGTAAGAAGCAGCTATAATTGGAGTGTAGAAGGACCCATGGGCCCCGGTGCCACTGCACCAGCTGCACTTTTTATGGCTACGTCTCTAGAAAACGGAATCATGCGAGGAGGTCCAGGAAAAGATGATCCCCTATCTAGAAACCGAAAAGCACGAAAAGCCGTGCAAGGCACGACTTTTATAGCCTCACCTCTCAGTTATTATCCGGACACGAGGTTGCAAAGCGACCTGGTAAATATTATTGTGTGTGGGTGGAGGGAGTACCAAGGGTTATTAAAACTAGTCACACTAGAGCACGTTGTTATTGCTTGGGGAAGGCTGTCAGTGGTGCTGGGACAATTTTCAGAGTTGGGGTGCTGGCTTTCGCCATCATTTGACGCAGGTGCCTTGATTGCTCTTCCTGCGCCGCTGATATATACATATCAAGATAAGTGTACTTCGTAAAGCAACCCCTCTTTATTTACCTTCGTGTGAGACAGCACGTGGAATGCCGTGACAATCTCCTCTCAGCTGCACCCCAGAAGCGTGCCTCTAGTTAAAAGCACAAAATACCCTAAACGCGCAGTGAGAAAGGAATAGCATACACAGCTCTCCTATTTCAATGGTTTGCAGCGCTTTGTCAGGCGAAGTTGCCCGGCACGTCACCGGACAGTCTGTCCTGAAGGCACGCCTCTTCATTGTCACTTCTCCATGTGAACTCTCCATCAATGATTTATGGGGTGCAGCAGCGCCCTATCACCCCCACTTCAGGCGCTATTGGGGGTCGTAATGCACACATTGCTCTTTGGTGCTCCTCGATGGAACTGAAGACAGGCACGTCACGAGTGTGCTCTGAAACGAGTCCTCCAGAAGAAGTGCTAGGTGTGTTTGAGGCTTTTGCGTGTCTATGCTGGAATGTGTTGTTGGGAAGTATGTTTGTGCGTGTAGTGTGCGTGCATGAAAGAGTAGCTATCAATAATGCAATAAGTGCCGTGGCATCGGGGTCCAGGATCAGAGGGGACCACGACGTCCCCAAATTAGTGGTTTTTTACTTACTTCCAAACCAGGGAGTGTGTTCGCTCTCTGCTGTAGACGGCAGTATTCTGTCTACGCCGCTCTGCATGAGGGTTGCACGCGAGCGTCTGTTTATATAAAACGGGCGGGGGTATTCGCCCAAGATAACCCAGACCCACTGCAATGAGACAGACATCACTGGAAGCATAAAAGGCCACTTTTATTTGTTAGATCAGGCAATATCATCAATATCCACAAAAACCTACAACAGTTAAATTTTCCATTTATCATCAAAACCATTAAAATTTGCATATTGTACCAAAACCATAACCTTTATTACTGCATTTGTTTTGTTTATAACTGTATTGTTCCAAAACCAAATATAACTTCCTTTTCGTGCATTTTCCCCCATGTTTCCAAAATCTTTCACTTTCCATCTTTTCTTTCCTTTTCCCCCATACTGTACCTCCCCCCACCCTCTCTCATGAAGGACGGTCAAGTCCGCTCTAGATCTTGACCTCCCCCTATTCCGCCACTTCCAGCTAAATGATATAACAATTGCCTGACCAACTGTGGCATCTTACAGTATTAACATCTCTGTTTTGTCATACAACATTTATACATGAACATAAACATTTTTTTTTTTTTTTTTTTTACTGCAATGCAAAGGGGTGGGTGGGCGGGCCTCGCCAAAAAGCCCCTGCCTCCTTGAAACCGGAACCTAAAATGGCGCCCGTCACCTAACTAACGCCTACGCCGCAATCTACGCGCGCGCTGCCCTGCACTAACGCACGTCATCGCACCGGGTCTGTCCACCCGGGCGAAAATCCGCGGGGGGAGACCGCTTCTCTCTGCTCCCCCCGAGGATCACATCGCCCAAGATAACCCAGACCCACTGCAATGAGACAGACATCACTGGAAGCATAAAAGGCCACTTTTATTTGTTAGATCAGGCAATATCATCAATATCCACAAAAACCTACAACAGTTAAATTTTCCATTTATCATCAAAACCATTAAAATTTGCATATTGTACCAAAACCATAACCTTTATTACTGCATTTGTTTTGTTTATAACTGTATTGTTCCAAAACCAAATATAACTTCCTTTTCGTGCATTTTCCCCCATGTTTCCAAAATCTTTCACTTTCCATCTTTTCTTTCCTTTTCCCCCATACTGTACCTCCCCCCACCCTCTCTCATGAAGGACGGTCAAGTCCGCTCTAGATCTTGACCTCCCCCTATTCCGCCACCCAGGAAAAACCCTGGATTTTTCCTGACCCCACCCGAAAAGGACCAAAACCATTTTCCCATAATTTGAGTTGTATACTGTTAACCTTCATAACTTTGACCGTCTTTTTTTTTTTTTTTTTTTTTTTTTTTTTTTTTTTTTATTCCTCCCTTCTGGAAGAAACCCACAAATCCACTTTCAGAATTTTTGATAGCATGTCTCGTATTTCAAGAATGTAATAAGCCATCCCCAATTGCGTGAGATGGACCCCGTCCTCCCTGAACAAATGACCTTCCTTACCAGTGATGCTGTTATGCGCAATTGTTTGGATCCCCAAACCCACACAGAAAATTTTCATAGCCCTGTTTAACTTTTTCCGGGCTTTTTCCATGGCGATATTGCTCCTTGCATTCCTCCACTGTTGTCTAAAGACAAATTCAGTCCACACTAAACTGGTACCCAACCAATTGTTGGATATCACGGCCAAATCAAGTTGCATAGCTTTAATTAAACTTAAACCCGATAATGCCACCAGGTCATTCTCACCTAGATGAAGGATTAGCATATCTGGGCCACCTCTGTCATACCTGATCTTTGCCAATAGAGGGAACAAATTCTCCCAGCGCATGCCCCCTTTACCGCACCAGTAAAGTTCATGTCCAGCGCCGGGGATACCCAAGTTCCTTCCATAAATTTGATGATCAGCAAAGATCGCGGCCCACTTCACAAAAGAGTGTCCTACAATCCAAATCTGTTTTTTGGCCGGACTCAGACCCCGAATGTCACCTGTATGAAAGAAAACAACCTATTAAAAAACTCAAATATAACAGTAATGCTACAAACAATGACTTGTTCTGACCTCCCTTGGGTCGAAATTGTTTTTTTTTTATTTTTTTTTTTATTTTTTTTATTTTTTATTTTTTTTATTTTATTTCTTCACGTAACGCGCACAACACTTGGAACTCCACCTTCCTATCCTCTTTATCACATTCCAGCCCAGCCCCAGAGAAGCCGCTTCAGATGCTGCACCTATACGAAATGAGTGCGTTGCATAATTCATTGGATTTAAACCCAATAATAAAAGCGTGCGTCTCATGACCACCAGCAGTTGTTGGCTGGAAAGCTTGTCCCCTGACTCATGTACAAAAATCGGACCTCCCAAGAAACCTGTGAAAAACTGAAAATCCCTCCATTCTTGAACTGGACAACAACCTTGTATTTGGGTCACCTTTAAGTGTATCCACACTCCTTGTCCCATCTGATCTGTTTTTGATTTTTGTAACCATATTTTTAACACCTCACCCTCCAAGCAAACATCTGTGCCACAGAGTCCGTAGTCATTTTTAAAACCTAACAGTTCTGAAACTCTAAAAGCTCCGAAAAAGAGCCATATCATAACTAATCTAAACAGCCTAGTCTCATGAACATTGTAACAAGATTTAGGTAACGAAAGTAACAATTGCTGTAATAAATCAAAGGTGATTGGTGCTCTTTTGTGTGAGCTGGTACTCTGCACCTTCTGCAGACCTTTCAAAACTCTTTTTACCAATACATTGTTATTTGGGTCCATACCCCAAAACATTTGACCATAGAATGAAATCCCCGCCAATTTTCCTGCGATTGTGTTATGTGCCAAACCTTTATCAATTAATACTAAAACAAAGTCAAGTATAAGTGGAATACACCTCTCTCTGCTTTTGACGATGTCGAGAGTGTTGACATAACTTAGAAATTCCTTCCATGCCAGCTTATAACTCTGTTGTGTGGATGCCGCTAATGAATTCTCCACCAGCTGTAGTATCCTCAGTCCCCTAATGCCCAGACGTTGGAAGGCACCGGTGTTTTCTTGACTGCCGCTCCCGGCGCCAGCCCTCGAAATCTGTCCCACTGGGAACGAGAGAGTGCATCAGCGATTGAGTTAGTGATGCCTGGAATGTGTGCTGCCCGAAAAACAATGTTCAGACGCAGACTCAATAACATGAAAGCCCTCAAAAGACCTAGAACTCTCCTATCTCTAGCTTTCTGCCTATTTATTAAGTGAACTACTGACATGTTGTCTACATGGAAAAGGATCGTTCTGTTACTAAGCTCCTGGCCCCATATCTGCAAGGCTACCAACAGGGGAAAAAGCTCTAAAAATGCTATGCTGCGACCTTGTGAAATCCATTCCTCTGGCCACCGTTCTGCGCACCAGCGCCCATCCCAAAAAATGCCAAATCCATGCAAACCTGACGCATCCGAAAACATTTGCACCTGCCATTTCATTCCTTCTTCAATGAAAAACAATGACACTCCATTGAAATCCTCCAGAAATAACAACCAGATTCTCAAATCCTCCTTTATATTTCTGGTGAGCCTTATTCTATGGTGAGGCAGCGTCGCCCCCGACATGGCCATGCCGAGCAACCTGCAAAAAGTCCTGCCTGCCCTTATCACTCGGCAAGCAAAATTCAAATATCCTAATAGCTTTTGCACTTGCCTCAGTTGTAATTTGTCTACCTGAAGTGCCTCTTGAATGCATGTTTTAATCTCCTCTAATTTCTGTTTGGGAAGCCGTGCTATCATTTCCACAGTATCTATTTCTATGCCAAGAAACGTAATCCGTGTGCTTGGGCCCTCTGTCTTGTCCTTTGCTAAAGGTACCCCAAATGTTTCAGCCATGTGCTGGAAATTGTGCAACGCTGTCGCACAATGCATGGACTGTGCTGAACCCATGAAAAGAAAGTCATCAAGGTAATGACACACCTTGCCTTCCTTACAACCTTGTTGAAAAACCCACTGAAAAAATGAGCTGAATAACTCAAAAAGGGCACAAGATACCGCACACCCCATTGGTAAGACTTTGTCAAAATAAAAATATCCATGTAATTGCATACCTAAAAGCTCGAAATCTGTGGGGTGGATAGGGATCAAGCGAAACGCAGATTGAATGTCGCACTTGGCTAGCTCCGCTTGAGCTCCCAAACTGTGCACCATTTTTAACGCCTCATCCACAGTAGTGTAAGAGACCGCAGAATCCTCTTCCGCAATGAAATCATTGATTGATCTACCCTCAGGCCAGGAAAGGTGTTGGATCATGCGGAATTCACCTGAAACCTTCTTGGGAATGACCCCTAGCGGTGACACCATGAAGTTTACAAACGGCATCTCCACAAAAGGACCAGCTACTCTGCCTAGCCGAACTTCCTCCTCCAGCTTCTTGCCCACCACTTCTGGAAATTCCTTTGCCGACCTCAAATTCTCTGCCCAGCGCCTGACTCTGGGGCCCTGATAACCAATCCGGAATCCATCCCTAAACCCCCAATACAACTTGGCAGACGCCTCACTGTCCGGGTACCTGTCTAGCCAAGGGACAAACAATTCCCACTTAATTGGGGTAAAAGCCTTTTGGTATAGGAGGGAGTGGAGTTCCCCTGCCTCTAGGTGCCTGTCCTTGTGGTTGTGTTGTAATTTCGGCTGAGTCTGCTGCTGGTGTAAGGCACTGAAAGAGCATGTGTCTGCCTCCGCACTGGGAACATTCATGTTTGAATCTGCAGTACGGCCTGTTACAATAACCTCTGTTGTAATTCCAACAGGAGCCCATGCCGCTTGGGTGTCCCCTTGTGACCGACCCCGCCCCTCCCTGGGCGGCGCGCCCTGGAAAGGGCCGGTACGCTACCGGTAAGCCACTAGCTGTATGAGTGGTCTCTGTAAGCTGAGAGGAGGACATCCATTGTAACCACAATTCTGTATCTATGTCCCCCCATGGTTTTGCCGGATCCATACCCATCCTGGCCCTGAACTCCTCGTCGTAGTTCAGCCAAGAAAACCCACCAAAATGCATGTGCGCCTTACGCACCACATCCATGTATTTGAAAAGTGACACTGCCCTCTCAGGATATTTTTCACAATAAATGCTAGAAAAAATTAAAAAAGCAGACGACCAATTTTCTATCGATCTGGGCACTCTGGGGCGTCTTGCCAATTCCATCTCCTCCTCCCTGGACCCTTCTCTCGCTTGCACCTCTCTATGTAACAAGCGGAAAACATCTACGTACTCATGTTGCCATATCTTGTGTTTGGTTTTTTGTGACAAATGTGAACCTAGAGGCATCGAAACACCCATGTACGGTAACCTTCCGGGAACGTGTGGCCTATCTATTGCTGTGTCTTGAGTAAAACTTTGGACTGTCTTACCAACCTTCTCACCTGTCTTTGAAGCTGCCAGTTGACTATGTCTCGAAAAACTGCTGTCTTTTACCTGATTATCAACAACCTGTGGTACAACATCCCAAGCCCCCCACCAACGCGGCTTACCCTTTGGAAGCTGTTCTTCACGACGTCTCAATTCTTCATGAGATATCCGCTCGAGATTCTCCTTCTGCAGGTCAGAGTTCGCCTCGGTATCTTGAACCTGAAATGATGGAACAGATGTTGTTGCCCCCTGCCCCTCTCTATGCCTACAGAAGACTCTGTACGTTTCTTGCGCAAGCCCGCTAGAGGCTCGCCCACATACTGATCCTCCGAGTCGTGCATGAAAAGCAGATCCCCAGCCGCCATAGCTTGAGAAGTAGACGTTTGCTGGCTTCCTCCCGGACATTCTCCGTCACCCACTCCCCCATCATAAGTTGCCCAATCAAAAACAGGCCCTCGCTCAAAAGACCTGCCCGCCTCTTGTGAATCCGCAACAAACTCCACGGTAAAACCACTTTGGTCAGTGGCCGCCCTGTCCGTCGCAGAGTCCATGCCATGCGCCCCCTTCTTTCTTGACTGAGCCCTAATCGGAAGCCTCTCCCCTGCTGCATTGTCTGATGCACTAACTGCCTCCTCCGCCTGTGATATCGTGCCATTAGAAGGCCTTGCTCTCTTAGAATGTCTTTGCGTATCTTGGGGGGAGGAGTGCTCGACCCACACCCATTGCCCTTCTAAAGTGTCCCCCAAAACATGCTCCTCATACACAAAACCTCTTGTAGGCTGTCGCGCAGCTGGGAAATTAAACTCCCTGTTGAATCTTGTATGCTCTAAGCCATGGTCATACATGTAATGAATAAAGTCCTCCTGATAAGGTACTGGCCGTCCCGCATCCCTGTCCAGAGAGCTCTCCCCTAACTGCTGAGACTGCGGCCCCTCTCGAGTCAAATGAACATCTGTAGACGCTGTAGAGGTATTTGCCAGTATGCTGAAGGACCCTGCAGCCTCCCCACTAACGAAATCCCTGGGTCTCGCACCTGCCTTCCATACACCCCTCAGGTCCCTGGGAGGCACAGCGCTAATTGTCATGGCCCCTGAGTCCTCATCACTCCCACTGGAATAATCGACTAAAGGCTGTCTATGCAGCTCCTGCGCATTATTTGGCGAGCCAGGGGGCGCACCATTATCAGCCCCTTGTACTGCATTGCTGACTGAAACCTGTGGCACACTAAATAGGGGCAGGGGCCTGGGCCGCACCTGGCGAAATAAAGCAGACCTGGCATGCATGTCCCTGCCCACAGCCATACATAGAGTGCCCGGGCCACCCACCTGCAACTCACCCCTGCTCCCAGGGGGCGTAACCAACTCACCCGGCCGCCTGACAGGACCTCCAGCCCCTCGCAATGCAGACGGGGAGAGGGAGCGTGAAGACTGGCCCCTCAGCATGGCCAAATGTCGTGAATGCCCCACAGGCTGGCGAGCCCCCTTGGCAGAGCGCGCTCTCCGCGCACCTGTTCTTGCTACCGCCGGCTGCCTGCATGCGTCGACGGCTCTCCGCACACCAGACGACGCCTGTCTCCTCGGGGGCCTGGCCGGGGGCGCTGTCACTCCGTCAGCACCAGCCGCCAGCAAATCGCTCCGGCCCGCCGCCGCTATGACGCGGAGCGCCTCTCGAAGATCCTCCTGTGTCACCATGTTTCAGGCGGTAAGCTGCTGATGTGAAATTAAATTTATGCCAATATATTTTTCTTGACTGACTACCTCGCCAAAAAGCCCCTGCCTCCTTGAAACCGGAACCTAAAATGGCGCCCGTCACCTAACTAACGCCTACGCCGCAATCTACGCGCGCGCTGCCCTGCACTAACGCACGTCATCGCACCGGGTCTGTCCACCCGGGCGAAAATCCGCGGGGGGAGACCGCTTCTCTCTGCTCCCCCCGAGGATCACATTGCGAGCCCAAGCTTGGATATGAGAACAGTGAAGTGTGTCTGCACGCGCGCGCACCGGTTCAGTGTGACAGTGCATGGATGTTGTGCGCGGGTACTCTTGATGTATATGTTCCAGCACACAAGAGTGTACTCACAAACACTGCTCTCTCAGTTCATTTTACCTGACAATATGGATTTCGCTCGCATGTTATCGCCACCTCATTATTCAGTTCGCGCTTGGTAGGAAGCTGAAGACCGACAGACGCAGAGGGGCCGTCCACGGCTCCTGTCAGCACTCAGCAGTCATATCTGCACCAGTCATTCTCCAGTGACACGTCTCCAGTGCAAACAGATAGAAGGCTGGGAATACAAGAGGATTCCATTATGTCAATAATAGATACCCCCAGGTCTTTGAGTGGAATAAAAAGAACTGGGGGGATGGGATGGTCTTTCCAAGGGGCGTGGCTGATTTAAGTAAGGGCGTGGCTTAAAATACCTAAACTAAAAATCTCTGCTTAACATAGGGTTCCGCCCTTCTGGTAGTTTGCTGCGTCTGTCAGATATATAATAAAACAAGTAACAATACACTTAAAACAAGCCAGACTTGGTGTTAGTTGTCAAAGCTAAATAAGCAACAACTATGACTTTGTTGTACAGAACATTGAAAATATTTAAGTTTTCAAATAATGAGACGGAGAGCACGGTAGAGACCTGTCTCAGCATCTGTTTTTTAGTACTGCCGGTCAGGGCACGTGTCAGGGTTACAGGCGGGTGGATGGCGTCCACCCACTATTTTTACAGGGTGACCCCCCCCCACCCTGCTAAGAAGTTGTGCCCCACTTAATAATGTGCTGATTTCGTCCCAGTCGAATTTCCAAATACCAGGACACTTTCAGCAGCGCCTGCTCATTCTCTGCTTTGCATCTGAAACAATGTGCAGGTAGGGACGGGTCTTTCTTATTTCAGACTCCTGCTGGGCCCATAACAAATGCAAAAACAACAGTTGATGGACAGAATGCAGAACAATGTCATACATTCACCTCAGTACTGAGATCTGGGCCTAAATCCATCATTTTTTTGCTAACCATGCCATTCCAGTTTGGACCCATCCATATGCAAATCCGTCTTGATCCTGTGCCTCATGGGAACAGTCCAGCTCGAACTGCCAAGCCAGGTCCTTCCGGGACTGGAAACAAGCCTCTTAGGACCAGTTTCAGGGTCCCACTACTCTTCAGCCTGGGAAGCTTGATTCCAGTGGCATGAAGAGCACAGGACCCACGTCTGGGCACACCCTTCCCACTCGGGGTGGCAAATGCAAAAACAACAGTTGATGGGCAGAATGCAGAACAATGACGTACATTCACCCCAGTGCAGAGATGTGGGCCTAAATCGATCATTTTTTTGCTCACCATGCCATTCCAGTTTGGACCCAGCCATAAGCAAATCAGTCTTAACCATGTGCCTCATGGGAACAATCCTGCCTGAACTGCCAAGCCAGGTCTTCCCTGGACTGGAAACAAGCATCCTAGTACCGGTTTCGGGGTTTCACCCCTCTTCAGCCAGGATAGCTTGATTCCAGTGGCATGGAGAGCACGGGACCCACGTCCGGATTGGCAGTTCGGACTGGATCACTCCCATGAGGCACAGGGTCAAGACTGATTTGAATATGGTCAGGTCTAAACTGGGGTGGCATGGTGAGCAAAAGAATGATGGATTTAACCCAGATCTCTTGCCAGGGGTGAATGTTTTAATTCGTTCTGCATTCCGTCCATCAATTGTGTGTCTTTTGCTTTCTTGCCATAAGTGCACCAGGTATGCCCAGACGAGGGTCCTGGGCTCACTGTGCCACCGGAATCAAGCTTTCCTGGCTGAAGAGGGGTAAAACCCCGAAACCGGTCCTAGGATGCTTGTTTCCGGTCCAGGGAGGACCTGGCTTGGCAGTTCGGACTGGACTTCTCCCATGAGGCACAGGGTCAAAACTGATTTGCATATGGCCAGGTCTAAACTGGGGTGGCATGGTGAGCAAAAGAATGATGGATTTAACCCAGATCTTTTGACTGGGGGTAGATGTTTTTATTTGTTCTGCATTCTGTCCATTAATTGTGTGTCTTTTGCTTTCGCGCCTTAAGTGCGCCAGGTATGCCCAGACGTGGGTCCTGGGCTCACTGTGCCACTGGAATCAAGCTATCCTGGCTGAAGAGGGGTGAAACCCCAAAACCGTTCCTAGGATGCTTGTTTCTGGTCCAGGGAGGACCTGGCTTGGCAGTTCGGGCCGGACTGTTCCCATGAGGCACAGGGTCAAGACTGATTTGCATATGGCCAGGTCTAAACTGGGGTGGCATGGTGAGCAAAAGCATGATGGATTTAACCCAGATCTCTTGACTAGGGGTGAATGTTTTGATTTGTTCTGCATTCCGTCTATCAATTGTGTGTCTTTTGCTTTCAGGCCCATAACAACGGCCGAATTTAAGGGGTCATCAGGCCTCCTTTTGTGAGTCTCTTGGCTGGCAGCAGTATGGAGCCTCACACGTAGATGCAAATGCAGCAGAGGGGAAACAAAAGTTAGCACTTCACACATATTTAAAAATGGCAGCTCTTCATTTGTTTTCACTTTGTTCAGTCCCTGTTTAGGAGATATGCATACCTACAAGAATGAAAGGGATTGGTCGTGCACTGCTTAGAGTTTATCCATGTATGATGTTAGAACGTGCTCCTTTGGATACTCCCCGCTTGGAGTATATGAATCAGAAATAGTTGCACTGGCACCCTACGGTGCGAGTGTCTCCTAGGGCACTGTAAATTGTGCTGAATAAATCAGCCAAGTTCAGAATAATAAAGTTTTCAACAAATTTTTGTGTAAAGTCTCATAAGTATTTTATTTATACTTGTGGCTTATTCTTTTACTCAATCTGAGCTCTTTTCCTTGTTGCAATAATCTTTATGCTCCATATGCAATCATCATCCAGTTAATTTTTCAAAATACACGAAAATTACATTCCTTTTCCAATGCATTTCGGCCTAGAGGCCTTCATCAAGGAAATCTGTGAAACAATGCAAAAATTGTATCTGTCACAAAATGTTCACTTGTATAAAACCATAGTACGGTAACATATACTTTAATCTAACAAATAACATAAACCAGTAATCTCAGTTGTTTAGATGTTAACACTTCTTTATGTACTATTAAGCAATTCTATATATCGTTAGTAATGTTCACGACATTTGTATAGCCCATTTAATAAACGTAGCTTGAACCTGGTCAATGAACCCATGTTACTCCGTGACAATGTATTTTATACCGAATTATACGTGGTAAATTCCTACTCAAGGTGAGTTAAACCCCTTTGTGTCACTGTGTTTATACGCGCTCATGTGCCTTCCTATACAGTGATGAACATATGGTTATAAATTTAACTAAAGCAAAGCGCTACTGATTTATATCGTTTTTTTGTTTGCACAGACTAACAAAATCGTTAAAACGCTTTCGCCGAGGTTGCACTGTGCAAGGCGCATCATGTTATGTGACCGGGATACAATGTAACTTGCTTTGTTGAGTTCAATGAGCCGTCTTGGTTCTAAAACCAGTCTAACAGTGACTTCAATACGCAGCGCGCTGTTGTTTCTTACCGGGATGTGCTACGGGCGACATGCTTGCTTAACGCTTCTGCTTCAATCTCTCTACCCGAAAGTTGGCGTGTGACGTATGTGGACTCTGTTAAATAATGCGCGCGCTTATTTTTAAAGGGCCAGGATCCCACCGGATATACAAGGGATCATGGTACAAATATAAAGTTCAACAACCAATTAGGGAGTGTAAACAGATTACTGGTGTAACTAAAACATGCTCAGCACAACAATGACATAATCGATCTTTTTACAAAACCACACTTATAGGTAGCAGCTAAATTCTGTCCTTTCGTTAATCCCATTTGGACGCAAGGTCTGCAAATGGTAAATCCAATAATTTTCTCTTTTCCATAGAGCCTTTTTATTGTCCACCTCTTCATTTCTTTGCACCACTTCCAAAATACATGCTTTAATTTGATTAATTTGATGGTGGTGTTCAATGAAGTGGTTTGCAAGCGCTGACTTTATCACTTTGGTTCTGATGTTGCTCTTATGTTCTGTTAAACGGATTTTCAATTTCCGTTCCGTCTGGCCAACATAGGCATAACCACAAGGACATTTTATCATGTATACAATGTTTTTTGTATCGCATGTGCCATTAACATGTAATCTGATTTTGTTGCCTCTCATCGGGTGGGTAATAAAATTACCTTCCATGATGTTATTGCAGTTACTGCAATTTTTACATGGTATTGTCCCCTTGAATGTAGTTGCTGGTTTTGTCACTGTTGTTTGTTTAATAATTTCTCCTATGTTTTTGGCTCTGGTGAAAGCAAATAGTGGTTCCTCAGAAAAAACATTGTTAAAATCCGGTTCAGTTTGTAGCATCCGCCAATGTCTTTTGATAATTTTCTTGAACTGAGGGCTTGCTGTGGAGTATTTACTCACACATGTGATTCTGTCAGTCTTTTTGCTTGTCTGTGGTTTGAGTAAAGTTTTCCTATCTTTGGATTGAGACCTTTCCAAGGCTCCTTGTAATACTTCTTGTGGATAGCCTCTTTTTTTGAATTTCTCAAGCATGATTTTTGTTTGCGTCCTAGTTTCTTCTGGGTCTGAGACAATTCTCTTTACTCGAAGCAATTGGGAGTATGGAAGATGTAGTTTGAGTGGACTAGGGTGAAAGCTCTGATATGCCAATAGGTTGTTCCGATCTGTTGCCTTGGTATAGAGCGTGGTTTCAAATTTGTCTCTTGTTTTTTTGACTGTAACATCCAAGTAGTCAATTTGACTTTCATGTATATTGTAGGTGAACTGTAATCTTTCATCCACACGGTTGAGTTGATGTATATTGGTGATTAGTTGTTCTTTTGTGAGCTTCCACAGTATAAAAATATCATCTATGTACCTTAAGTATAACTTTATACCTTCTTTCCACGATGGGTTATGTAGAATATGGTCATTTTCATACATATACATGAAGATATTCGCATAAGATGGAGCTGCTGGATTTCCCATGGCGGTACCTGTTTTTTGGAGATACCATTTGTCTTCACACTTGAAAAAGCTATGCATTAAGGTGAAATGCATCAATTCTAACAAAAATACTTTCATATTTTCATCGTATTCCATACTCAATAATGCTTTTTCCACTGCCTCTAACCCCAAAGAATGGGGTATGGACGTATATAATGCTTGGACGTCCACTGTACACAAGAGTAAATCTTCATTGGGCACAATTGTTATGTTGTTCAGCTTGCTCAAAAAGTCAGTGGTGTCCTTGACGTAAGAGTTCATAGTGATGACATATGGTTGAAGGTACTTGTCTATAAGTTTACCTACCGGCTCCTGTATGCTACCACAAGTTGATACTATGGGGCGACAAGGCGGTTTTTCTGGGTCTTTATGAATTTTAGGTGTCAAATAGAATTTGGGTGTTTTGGGATGATCCGTTGTGAGATATTTTAACATTTTATCGTCTACACAACCATTAGAGACACCTTCCCCTAAGATAGTTTGAAGAGTTACTTGAATCTCCTTTGTGGGGTTAGTGTTAAGTTCCATGTAGGTGTCTTCATCTTGTAAATGAAGTCGCAGTTGCTGATCATAGTATTCTTTATTCATTATGACTAAGGCTCCACCCTTGTCCGCTCGTTGGCAAATAATTTTTGGATTATTTGCTATGTTTTTGAGAATTGCATGTTCTTTCTGAGTAAGGTTTTTGTTTTTGGTTTTTCTCCAGCAGTTAATTTTATTTAAATCCTGTTTCACAAGTTGTTCAATTAAATCCAAAATTTTATGGCTAATTGGAGCCATATATGTACTAGTTGTGGTTAGTCCTTTTAGCGTGTCTTCCTTCTTCTTTTGTTGATCTCCTACAATGTTTGAAAAAAAGTGCCTAAGTCTGAGCTTCCTCATCAGTTTGAATAAACTGATGTTTATCTCCAAATGGTTGGTGTGAGCTGTTGGTACAAATGATGTACCCTTTTGAAGAGTTTTGATTTGAAGTTCTGTGAGATTGACATCCGAAATATTAATCACCAAGTTATCTATCGATTCTTCTTTTTGTCTTTCTTGGCCGCTACATTCCTGGTCTGTGGAGGGCCTTTCTCGGCCACTTGTCCCTGGTTTTCTTCTTGACCTCCTGGTTCGTCCCTTTCGTCGGGACCTACTCCTAAAAAAGGCTGATCGGATGGAATAACACTAGTTGTAGGCTTTGGTGCACTAGGTCTTTTATGGGATGTGTCAGCTGTGCCATCGGTGTCTGAAGACGAAGTGTCTGTCTGTTGAGTATATGGGCGGTTCTGTCTTCTTCTTGCATATACCTCTGCCCAATTATATACTTCATCTAATTTATAGTCGATTGTGTCTCGACGGTACTTGCGTAATTTCCTCTCATTGACTTCCTCAGTGTGTTTTTGAAGTTGTGTCTTGATGTCTTCTAAGGTTTTGTTCAATTCTTCCGTGGTCATCATTTTGCTTAGTTCTTCTTTGACTGTGGAGATGTCTTTGTCTAGTTCTTCTAATATTTGAGACAATTCTTCAACAATTAATAAAATAAGATCTAAAGAACACTTGTTTAAAATGGCGTACCATTTATCTGTAAATTTTTGGGAATTTTTGCATAGAGATGGTTTCAATAAGATCCTCAGACCCCTTGGGATTCTTGACGCTTTATGATATCTTATCATGGTGCTGGCATGTAAACGTTGATTTATGATTTTACGTGATAGGTACAAAAGTTGTTTCACTTGTTGATCTTTTGATTTTGTTGTGGTATATTCAATGCTTTCTTCTTGAATGAGTGAGTAAATTTTGGAAGATTCTTCATGGGTATAAGCGAATGTATCAGCTTTGGTTTCTGTGAGTTTGGTAATCTCATCATACTGCATGATTATTTTGTTGCGTGCTACGATCCTAGTGCAGGAAAATTTCAAACAATGAAAGGGATTGGTCGTGCACTGCTTAGAGTTTATCCATGTATGATGTTAGAACGTGCTCCTTTGGATACTCCCCGCTTGGAGTATATGAATCAGATACAATTTTTGCGTTGTTTCACAGATTTCCTTGATGAAGGCCTCTAGGCCGAAATGCATTGGAAAAGGAATGTAATTTTCGTGTATTTTGAAAAATTAACTGGATGATGATTGCATATGGAGCATAAAGATTATTGCAACAAGGAAAAGAGCTCAGATTGAGTAAAAGAATAAGCCACAAGTATAAATAAAATACTTATGAGACTTTACACAAAAATTTGTTGAAAACTTTATTATTCTGAACTTGGCTGATTTATTCAGCACAATTTACAGTGCCCTAGGAGACACTCGCACCGTAGGGTGCCAGTGCAACTATTTCTGATTCATATACTCCAAGCGGGGAGTATCCAAAGGAGCACGTTCTAACATCATACATGGATAAACTCTAAGCAGTGCACGACCAATCCCTTTCATTGTTTGAAATTTTCCTGCACTAGGATCGTAGCACGCAACAAAATAATCATGCAGTATGATGAGATTACCAAACTCACAGAAACCAAAGCTGATACATTCGCTTATACCCATGAAGAATCTTCCAAAATTTACTCACTCATTCAAGAAGAAAGCATTGAATATACCACAACAAAATCAAAAGATCAACAAGTGAAACAACTTTTGTACCTATCACGTAAAATCATAAATCAACGTTTACATGCCAGCACCATGATAAGATATCATAAAGCGTCAAGAATCCCAAGGGGTCTGAGGATCTTATTGAAACCATCTCTATGCAAAAATTCCAAAAAATTTACAGATAAATGGTACGCCATTTTAAACAAGTGTTCTTTAGATCTTATTTTATTAATTGTTGAAGAATTGTCTCAAATATTAGAAGAACTAGACAAAGACATCTCCACAGTCAAAGAAGAACTAAGCAAAATGATGACCACGGAAGAATTGAACAAAACCTTAGAAGACATCAAGACACAACTTCAAAAACACACTGAGGAAGTCAATGAGAGGAAATTACGCAAGTACCGTCGAGACACAATCGACTATAAATTAGATGAAGTATATAATTGGGCAGAGGTATATGCAAGAAGAAGACAGAACCGCCCATATACTCAACAGACAGACACTTCGTCTTCAGACACCGATGGCACAGCTGACACATCCCATAAAAGACCTAGTGCACCAAAGCCTACAACTAGTGTTATTCCATCCGATCAGCCTTTTTTAGGAGTAGGTCCCGACGAAAGGGACGAACCAGGAGGTCAAGAAGAAAACCAGGGACAAGTGGCCGAGAAAGGCCCTCCACAGACCAGGAATGTAGCGGCCAAGAAAGACAAAAAGAAGAATCGACAGATAACTTGGTGATTAATATTTCGGATGTCAATCTCACAGAACTTCAAATCAAAACTCTTCAAAAGGGTACATCATTTGTACCAACAGCTCACACCAACCATTTGGAGATAAACATCAGTTTATTCAAACTGATGAGGAAGCTCAGACTTAGGCACTTTTTTTCAAACATTGTAGGAGATCAACAAAAGAAGAAGGAAGACACGCTAAAAGGACTAACCACAACTAGTACATATATGGCTCCAATTAGCCATAAAATTTTGGATTTATTTGAACAACTTGTGAAACAGGATTTAAATAAAATTAACTGCTGGAGAAAAACCAAAAACAAAAACCTTACTCAGAAAGAACATGCAATTCTCAAAAACATAGCAAATAATCCAAAAATTATTTGCCAACGAGCGGACAAGGGTGGAGCCTTAGTCATAATGAATAAAGAATACTATGATCAGCAACTGCGACTTCATTTACAAGATGAAGACACCTACATGGAACTTAACACTAACCCCACAAAGGAGATTCAAGTAACTCTTCAAACTATCTTAGGGGAAGGTGTCTCTAATGGTTGTGTAGACGATAAAATGTTAAAATATCTCACAACGGATCATCCCAAAACACCCAAATTCTATTTGACACCTAAAATTCATAAAGACCCAGAAAAACCGCCTTGTCGCCCCATAGTATCAACTTGTGGTAGCATACAGGAGCCGGTAGGTAAACTTATAGACAAGTACCTTCAACCATATGTCATCACTATGAACTCTTACGTCAAGGACACCACTGACTTTTTGAGCAAGCTGAACAACATAACAATTGTGCCCAATGAAGATTTACTCTTGTGTACAGTGGACGTCCAAGCATTATATACGTCCATACCCCATTCTTTGGGGTTAGAGGCAGTGGAAAAAGCATTATTGAGTATGGAATACGATGAAAATATGAAAGTATTTTTGTTAGAATTGATGCATTTCACCTTAATGCATAGCTTTTTCAAGTGTGAAGACAAATGGTATCTCCAAAAAACAGGTACCGCCATGGGAAATCCAGCAGCTCCATCTTATGCGAATATCTTCATGTATATGTATGAAAATGACCATATTCTACATAACCCATCGTGGAAAGAAGGTATAAAGTTATACTTAAGGTACATAGATGATATTTTTATACTGTGGAAGCTCACAAAAGAACAACTAATCACCAATATACATCAACTCAACCGTGTGGATGAAAGATTACAGTTCACCTACAATATACATGAAAGTCAAATTGACTACTTGGATGTTACAGTCAAAAAAACAAGAGACAAATTTGAAACCACGCTCTATACCAAGGCAACAGATCGGAACAACCTATTGGCATATCAGAGCTTTCACCCTAGTCCACTCAAACTACATCTTCCATACTCCCAATTGCTTCGAGTAAAGAGAATTGTCTCAGACCCAGAAGAAACTAGGACGCAAACAAAAATCATGCTTGAGAAATTCAAAAAAAGAGGCTATCCACAAGAAGTATTACAAGGAGCCTTGGAAAGGTCTCAATCCAAAGATAGGAAAACTTTACTCAAACCACAGACAAGCAAAAAGACTGACAGAATCACATGTGTGAGTAAATACTCCACAGCAAGCCCTCAGTTCAAGAAAATTATCAAAAGACATTGGCGGATGCTACAAACTGAACCGGATTTTAACAATGTTTTTTCTGAGGAACCACTATTTGCTTTCACCAGAGCCAAAAACATAGGAGACATTATTAAACAAACAACAGTGACAAAACCAGCAACTACATTCAAGGGGACAATACCATGTAAAAATTGCAGTAACTGCAATAACATCATGGAAGGTAATTTTATTACCCACCCGATGAGAGGCAACAAAATCAGATTACATGTTAATGGCACATGCGATACAAAAAACATTGTATACATGATAAAATGTCCTTGTGGTTATGCCTATGTTGGCCAGACGGAACGGAAATTGAAAATCCGTTTAACAGAACATAAGAGCAACATCAGAACCAAAGTGATAAAGTCAGCGCTTGCAAACCACTTCATTGAACACCACCATCAAATTAATCAAATTAAAGCATGTATTTTGGAAGTGGTGCAAAGAAATGAAGAGGTGGACAATAAAAAGGCTCTATTGAAAAGAGAAAATTATTGGATTTACCATTTGCAGACCTTGCGTCCAAATGGGATTAACGAAAGGACAGAATTTAGCTGCTACCTATAAGTGTGGTTTTGTAAAAAGATCGATTATGTCATTGTTGTGCTGAGCATGTTTTAGTTACACCAGTAATCTGTTTACACTCCCTAATTGGTTGTTGAACTTTATATTTGTACCATGATCCCTTGTATATCCGGTGGGATCCTGGCCCTTTAAAAATAAGCGCGCGCATTATTTAACAGAGTCCACATACGTCACACGCCAACTTTCGGGTAGAGAGATTGAAGCAGAAGCGTTAAGCAAGCATGTCGCCCGTAGCACATCCCGGTAAGAAACAACAGCGCGCTGCGTATTGAAGTCACTGTTAGACTGGTTTTAGAACCAAGACGGCTCATTGAACTCAACAAAGCAAGTTACATTGTATCCCGGTCACATAACATGATGCGCCTTGCACAGTGCAACCTCGGCGAAAGCGTTTTAACGATTTTGTTAGTCTGTGCAAACAAAAAAACGATATAAATCAGTAGCGCTTTGCTTTAGTTAAATTTATAACCATATGTTCATCACTGTATAGGAAGGCACATGAGCGCGTATAAACACAGTGACACAAAGGGGTTTAACTCACCTTGAGTAGGAATTTACCACGTATAATTCGGTATAAAATACATTGTCACGGAGTAACATGGGTTCATTGACCAGGTTCAAGCTACGTTTATTAAATGGGCTATACAAATGTCGTGAACATTACTAACGATATATAGAATTGCTTAATAGTACATAAAGAAGTGTTAACATCTAAACAACTGAGATTACTGGTTTATGTTATTTGTTAGATTAAAGTATATGTTACCGTACTATGGTTTTATACAAGTGAACATTTTGTGACAGATACAATTTTTGCGTTGTTTCACAGATTTCCTTGATGAAGGCCTCTAGGCCGAAATGCATTGGAAAAGGAATGTAATTTTCGTGTATTTTGAAAAATTAACTGGATGATGATTGCATATGGAGCATAAAGATTATTGCAACAAGGAAAAGAGCTCAGATTGAGTAAAAGAATAAGCCACAAGTATAAATAAAATACTTATGAGACTTTACACAAAAATTTGTTGAAAACTTTATTATTCTGAACTTGGCTGATTTATTCAGCACAATTTACAGTGCCCTAGGAGACACTCGCACCGTAGGGTGCCAGTGCAACTATTTCTGATACCTACAAGAATGTCAGATGTGCTGGTCTTTCCCAGTATTCACACACAGCAAATTGCATTTATATATAGCTTACTTACCCTGAGAAGGTGTTAAAATAATTTAAGTACCACTATTTTTTCTTGCATAGCCCTACTCATCCCAAAGCAGGGTGTCAGAGCGCTTTACATCAACACAGGCATATTACATGTACAATATATTATATACGTTTGTAAATGACTGTACAGGATGTGCTACAGAAAACTGGGGGATTGCAAGGTGTAGAAGTCACATATCTTCCATAGCTCACTGTGCTATTATCCTCGCAATATGCTCAAACACACACATGATAGAGCTGCTAAACATATATGTGAGGGCTTTGGATCCAATGTCACTTCTCATTTATTTAGGAGAAATAGATGCGGCTAGGGTACCTGCTCAGAAACTACAACAGGAGATATTAGATCTTCGCAAAGCTATTGTGACAAAATTAAACACTCTCATACCCCCTAAGAAAATATATTGGACAACTTTAGCGTCTTGTAAACAGAAAGCGGATGAGTCAGTTTCTGATTTCTTTACACAATTTGAAGAGACATTCCATGATTTTAGTGCGCAGTCATTGACAGATGACACGGGTAAGCATTTGTTCCTCGACAAATTTGTCGCCAAAATTTTGCCAGAAATAGTTAGTCGCCTCAAGGCCAGCGAGAGTTAGTGGACTATGTCTTCCCCAGTCTCCCTTTTGACTATGGCCCAGTATAATGAGCATCAGGAAATGGAAGCAAAACGCAAAGAGGATAAGAAGGTTAAGGATTTAAAGACGAAAGTTATGTTAGCTCAAGTATATGGTCCACCATTCAGAGGTAGTGATAGAGGCGGATGTGCAGTATATACCCCTGGTGTACCCCCTTTCTTTCTAGCAACTTTGTCTTCTGATCAGTGTGCTTATTGTAACGAGATTGGACATTGACGTTCTGAGTGCCCCATTTTGCGAGGTCAGCCGTATCAACGGGTTAGAGGAAGCATGAGAGGATGCCCAGGGAATTCAGGACAAAGGGGAGGAATAGGAAATCGTACCTGGTTTGAGGCATTTGAACATGGACCAAATTATTCTAAAACCTTTGATAGACAAAATCAATATAAAATGTCTGATTATTCAACTGCTGGTCTTGCAGAATCTGATTATGCATAGGAATGCCTACGATGGGGTAAGGAACCAGTTGAGGTCCCAGTAGATCAGAAAGGTCCTTATGTTTATGCAAACGTCTTGGGCTCTACTGATCGTTTTCTGGTTGATGCAGGAGCTACTCGTAGTGCTCTGACTAAAAAATTGGTTCCTAGGGCTCCCCTGTCTGGCGCAATGATAACATTGATAGGATTTGATGGGACACATGCATCTAGCCCACTGTCACAGCCACTTGCATTTAGTCTTGATAAATTCACTGCAGAATGTCCATTTTTGGTTTCCCCTAACACGCCGGATAATATTGTGGGTTTCGATATGCTAAAATATTTTCATGCTACAATACGTTGTTTCCCAGAGGTGTGCGTGTTATCTTAAATGATAACTATCCAATAGTTGAGAGGTCTTGTCTCCTTAAAGAAGATATTGCTCTGGCATCCTTACCTAGTACTGTATGGGCTACATCAGATACCGATGTGGGACAAATGGCTATCCCACCAAGTGAAGGAAGGTGCTTCATTGCCTTGACTGCCCCAATATAAAATATCTCAGGAAAGCGAGGAAGCATTGATGCACATTGTTCAGGATTTAATCAAGGTCGGGGTTGTGGAACATGTCCCTTATAATACCTCTAATAGCCCTATCCTTCCTATTTTGAAAAGATACACTGATACTAAAATTTACAGAATCAATACCTATTCACCCTGACAGCCGTTATTTGTTCAGCTTCACTTTGAATAATAGATCATACAGGTTCTGTAGAACTCCACAAGGGTATACTGAGAGTCCTAGCATTTATAGCCAGGCATTGAAAAGGCAGCTTGATTCTTTTCCTGTACTGAAAGAGGTGGCTCTTAATCAGTATGTCGATGATATCTTGTTGGCTGCTGATACCCCCGAACAGTATAAAGCAGGAACACTGTCCTTGTTATAATTTCTTGCCTCTCATCTTCACAAAGTCTCTCGGAAGAAGTTGCAATTTTGTAGCCAGCAGGTTACCTATTTAGGTCACCTCCTGTCTAAGGAGGGACGTTCACTCATACCAGATCGCATTCAGACCATTTTAGACACTCCCGTGCCCCGTACTCAGAAGGACGTCTTTACATTGATTGCCCTTTTATCCTTTTGTAGGCAGTGAATCCTTAGCTTTTTATATATTATGAAACCCATGTTGGCCCTTTTGACTAAAGACACTCCAATGCCTCTCCCATGGACTACTGAATGCCAGAATGCCTTCCAACAGCTACATCAAGCTCTTTGTTTCGGCACCAGTATTAGGAACTTCAGACTACACTAAGACTTTCACACTTTATGTACAAGAGAGGGAAGGTTTTGCCCTCTCGGTTTTAACCAATTGCATGCGCAGCAAATTTTCACGTTGTGCGGCCGTTTTAAAGAGTGGGCTGGATCATGATGACCCCCGGCCGTTATCAGCACACGCCCACCGTGATGCATGACGGACGGGGGCCGTCATCAGCATGGAAGGGGTTAACACAGACACACGGTCATAAACAACGTCCTTCTGCATATTTTTCAGCTGTACTTGATCCAGTTGTCCGTCACTGCCTGGTTGTTTTCGAGTGGTAGCAGCAGCGGGTGTGTCCATATGTCAGAGTTAGGGCATAGTCTTGTCACATAGATTGTTTGTGTTAGTGCCTCTTTCAGTCAATGCCTTGCTAAATCAAATGAAAACACAGCACCTGACTAGTGCCCGTTAGACAGGATATGAATTGACACTTTTGGCCCCACATATCACGTTGAAAAGATGTTTGACTCTGAATCCTGCTACATTATTGCCACTTCCAGCTCCTCAATCTCAGTCACAAGAGTTACATGACTGTATATCTCTTACTGAAGAACAAACAAAGGGTTGTTGTGACCTAAAAGATGCACCTCTTTCTAGTGTTGATGGAGAATTGTAGGTCGTTGGATCTTGCCTGAAGTTGCCTGATGGCACTACATCTTCTGCTTATGCAATTACAACACTTCGGACAGTAATTGAGACAGCTCGTATCCCACAGAAGTCAGCTTAGCAGCTGAGATGATAGCATTGACAAGAGCATGTGAGCTTAGTAGAGAGTTGCTTAACATTTACACTGATAGTGAATATGCCTTTGGCGTGGTACATAGCTTTGGCCAACTTTGGAAAGAAGGAGGCTTCTCTCTTCACATGGGACACAAATGGTGCATGGGGAATTAGTACATAATCTCCTCACTGCCTTGACCTATCCTAAGAAAGTGGCAATTGTTAAATGTAGCACACACAAGAAAGTGACAGATAAAATAGGAGCAGGCAATGCCTTTGCAGATTACACAGCTCAGTAGACCGCAATGCAGCGAAGTACCGCATCTATGTATGTAGTTAAATCACAGGCTGAACGTTGGCATGATGCCAGGCAAGAAGTGCTGGACATGCAACAATGCAACCAATGGTCCAAGGAGGGAGCATTGGCCGATAAGGGCTGTTGGAGGAATAATGAAATGACACAATGGAAGTTACAGACAGCCTATTAACACCCTATGATTCATATAGCACATGGGCCAGCACATGTTGGAGCATCCTCAATAGCAAAGCAAATTATGCAAGTTTGGGATCATTCAGATATTGTCGGTACAGCTAAGAAAATAGTCCAGTCCTATCTGATCTGTCTCCAGTATAATCCTGGAAAGGAAAAACAAACTCCAACAGGAGGGTTTGCAATACTTACAGCACCTTTTAAGGTTCTGAAAATGATTATATCCAGCTTGAACACTGTAATAATCTGAAGTATGTTCTGGTAGTGGTTTGTGCCTTTAGTAAATGGGTGGAGGCATAAGCTACGAAAGATAATACAACTCTTACTACAGCAAAGGTGCTCCTAAAGGAGTTCTTTTCCCGATTTGGCATTTGTCGAGTTTTGTGGAGTGACAACGGGCCCCATTTTATTGGGCAAGTTGTTGAGTATCTCATTAAAGGGTTGGGAATTGAGCAGAAATGTCATGCTGCTTTTCACCCACAATCAGTAGGACTAGTGGAACGTTACAACTGTAACCTCAAATTGAAATTGGCTAAGATACAGGCTTCCACATCTTTGAAATGGCCTGATGCACTGCCTTTAGCATTTCTATCCATTAGATCGATACCACATACACAATCTGGCCTAACAACGTATGAGGTGGGTTTTGGAAGGCCAATTAATATTTGGGGGATTCTTAAGCCACGCCCTATACATGATGTACCCTATGTATTGATGAATGATTGTTTGTCTCAGTTGACTGGCAGTTTGTCTTCTGGTTGTGAGGTGAGGGAAACTGCTTGTGCCCTGGTGACTTTGTGGTTATAAAGTCCTCCCAGAGAGCCAGCTCCCTAGCACCGAGATGGCGAGGCCTTGAACAAGTGCTGCTGGCTACCAGGACTGCAGTTCGAGTGATGAACTTGAAGAACTGGGGCCATGCGACACACTGCTGAAAGTTGTTGCAAGACCTAGTGAGCCCAGCTGCATCGGCAGATCACCGCGACATCTTGGTCACCGAGAAAGGACAAGCTGTGTCAACCGAAGGATCTGAGGAAGTCTTCCCGGATCACATGATTCCTGGTACATCCCAATATCAGCTACGACCCAGGAAGAAAGACACTTGATCATTGAAAAAGCCTAACTACAAACGGGGTAGCCTTTTAGTGACTGCTCGTCTCACCCTTAGTGAAGAAATCAACGTCTGCCCAAGACCTTAGGGCACCATCTGTTTTGTTGTTTGTCAACAAAATGAATATGCCTAAGGAAAAGAAACCAACTGCTGCAAGAGTGTGTAGTAAAATAACAATGATTGTTACTGGACTCACTTTGACTGTTGTTATTGTTACTGCAATAACATGGATTGTAGAGGAAGTAGCCCCTGTCCAAAATCTACTGACTGCTACTACTCCTGTACCCATTGAACACCATTACTTTACTCTTCTTTACCATGAGCAGAAGCACAGAATGTCTTACCTCAATAACACTTATATTCAGATGTTGCACCATACACACAAGGCTACAAATGTTACCAACTGCTGGGTATGTGGAATGATGCCAGCTCATCAGAAAAAATGGAGGAGCGCCTTTTATTTCCTTGCCGTTTTTACATAATGGCTCCTGCAGGGCCTGGTTTGCATTGTTGTGGGTTTCTGAAGTTGCTAACATTACTTATGCTGATGTAGGAAGACTAAATGCTCAGTTGAATAAGGTCTGTTACCCTGATGAGGAAGGAGATCCACAAGCTAATGGAACTGAATGGGAAATGGAGGAGTATCGTCAAAGAAATTCCTCAGCGTGCTATGTTTCCCCTAACACTCTAACAACCAAGGGAAATGGGCCTCCTGTTATTGCTGTCACTAGAGCTCGAGCGGATCTCTGTGTGAGCAGTATTGGTAGTATACCTGTGGGTAAAAGTGACTGTACTTTAGTGTTGAATATCACTGGAATGAACAATAGCAGCTTTTTGTCCTCACATAATACCTATTTCATTTGCGGAAGTAAAGGTTATTATCACCTACCTATTGGGTGTTCAGGTAGTTGCTATGTGTCCTTTTTGCTTCCACCTTTGTTTTTGGCACCTGCATCCTGCCATAAAGACTATAAACTGTACAATGACTTTTCTAAGAGCCAATTCAAGAGGACAATAAATAATGATGAGGTGGATTAAACTGATACTGCACCGCAGCAGTATATTGGCTTTAACTTGGGACTATTCTTCTTTGTTGGTGCGGCCTTAAACAGCAGAAAAATCAGACATTTGACCCGTGTTGTAAGGCTGTAACCATTCAAACAGCAATTGCCCTTGGATTATCACAGAAGAAGTACAAATTGCGAGAATTGTGACGCTTCAAAATAGAATGGTCCTCAACGTCATCCTGGCTGACTGTGGTGGAGCATGTCGTATCATCAGGAGTAGCTGTTGTATTTACATCCCTGACCATGTCCCTTTCATTTTTGATGCAATTTCCAAGATGCACAAAATACCCACTGAACGCCACCAGGATTCAGGGACATGGACTTTTATTGGATGGCTATGGAACATGCTTACTGTATGGGGCTGGAAATTACTGCCAGCTCTATGTATATTTGTTGCTTATCTTTTCACTTGTTGCCTATGTATCCAATGTGACCAGATGCTTTGTTCCCTTTATGTTTCTACTTGCACTTCGTGTATATCGACTAAACAAAATGCTACAAATTTAAATGCCCAATTAGCAAGTGATCAAGAAATCAATGAAAGGATGCAAATTGACATAAATTATATTTTTCGTGTTCATTCGAAAGTATATGAACATGTCTTCAGCACATGCTAAAAGGGTCGCCTGTAGAAATCGAAAATAAATCTGTTAGCATAAGATGAAGCCATCTTGTTTGTGGCATCCATTATGTTAGCTATGTAATTCTTCTGTCTTCACTGTTGCTTGCCTTTCTATTCTGCTTGTGTCATCAACTTTAGTTAACTCCTTCTGTACTGAGCCAAAGCAATGTACGTGCTGAGAAAAGGCCTGTAGCTGCTGGAATGCACCTGGTCCAAGATGTAACAGTCGACTATTTGTGACTGCTGTAAGCAGTTCTGTTCCCCGTCCCACTTTGCTGACTAAGTGATCTCCCATCTGCCCATGTTTGTCGGTAGTTAATGTTGTGTATGATTGTACCTTCTATTTGTAACTACATGCTTACTCTGCAACAAACTCTGTATATAAACACCATGGTCTGTGTATTCAATGTACTACCTCCTGGAACACTTGAGGGTGTTGTATGGACGTGGTCCCACTCTTGACTGATTAATAAACTTGTTATTTGAATTCCAGCTTCAGTGCCAATCTCTATTTTGTTGGTCTACGGACTCGAAGACAGAAAAGTGTGACCCCTGCACTGGTGTGCTCATTAAAAGGCACATTTCCATAGCAGGACCCGATCCACTTAAAGCCCTGGATATCCCCATGAAAAAACTGAGGGGGAGGGTCTCTTAAAGGGGTGTGGCTGATGTAATTTAGCTTGTGGCTCAAAAACAGTTGCTCTAAAATCTGTGCTTAGTATAGTGTGCCGCAGACTGGTATTTTACTGCTTCTATCATTGCATTAAGGAATACAACAACTAACTTTACACCTACAACAAGCCAAGACTATTGGCTTTGTCAATGGTTGTTAGTTGCAGAAGAACACTGTAACCCAACTTTCCGGGGTGCCTCACATAACAGTGACTCGGCCTCAAGTCTACAGGCAGGGCTTTAAGTGGGCCGAGCAAGAGCAGTTTTTTAAAGGGGGCCTCGAAACTGGTCTTTATCAGGCTCTGTTTTGTGCCCTGGCACAGGTGGTCCGTTTTTTCCGGACTGCAGTGACAGCAGGCACATCGATGTGCGCCTGCTAACACTGCTTACTTCTCACTAGTGGAGAAGTTATGGCATGATGTCACGCCAGGTGAGCCTTGAAGAGGAAGGAAAGTCATTTAAAGGGTGTCATTTTCTCTCTGGGTTTCCCTTCTCTTTTTGAAACTCAGGAGCAGCAACATTGTTGTGGTGTCACCAGGGATTTAAGTGGAAACTTTTTCAATATTATATACAAGCCATAGTTGCTGCTTATTTATCTTATGCAACTAACAACCATTGACAAAGACAATAGTCCTGACTTCTTGCAGGTATGATGTTACTTGTTGTATCATATATCTGGATGTAATGACAGAAGCAACAAAATACAAGTCGGGCGGCACACTGTGCTAAGCACAGATTTTTACTTTATGCGTTCTTAAGCCATGCCCTTAAATACATTTGCCACGACCCTTTAAGAGACTCCCCAGTTGTTTAATCCCACTAAAAAGCCCTGTCTCTGGGCCTTTCAGATACAGTGGTCTACCAGGAAGCATCCGGTATTGCCTGGGGGCCAGCCACCCGTGGTCACACAATGAAGTGACCAGGCACCTTGAGTAAGTTTTGCTTTGGGAGTTTCCTTTGGTAATGACTAGGGCACCCATGCGGGAAGCCTCAACACACATCCCACTGATATGTACCTACGTGGGTTACTTTTCTATAGTGCAAATCTAGCTACATGGCAATGTAGTGTTGCACAGGAGCAGAGCTTAATTTTTATTAAAAAAGACTAGTGCAGGTGGCCAACATTTTTCTTAGGAGGTACACTGCCCAGTTCCACCCCTGGAATGGGATGTTATTTGATAGGCGCGTCCATATATTGTGCCTAAAGTTGTACTTTGATAATGGTTGGCAACAGGGCACTTAATACATTCAGCCACCTAAAACAATCAGCCATATTGCCATTGTGGTAAATAAATAAATAATACCTCTCTTTTTGACTAGACATATATCATAACAGATAGCTCAATAAATAAGAGTCAAGATTCGAGGTAGTAGGAGTTTTGCAGGTTTAATACAGCATAAGGACAGGAACAGGACAACCTGCATAGGAATAGGATGACAGGGCCCAGCAGCTGCTGGGGCTGGATCTGGGATGAGCGCGCTGACTTTTAATAACAATACATGAGCATATATACATAACGCAAACATATAGCATTACATTGCAGTAGGCGTAGCAGTGGGTGGAGCAGAAGGCGTGACGCGTAGCAGTCGCGAAAGATAAGGGCGAAAAGAGGTGTAACGGGGCGTATACATAGACATGTGATGCAAACGTAACAGAATATGTCATGAATGGGGCGGAAACCATGGAGGGGGCTACCTAAGGAGCCGGGACCTCTAACCTGATGGTGCGCGCAAACTAGCAATGACGTATCACTAGGAGAAGCTGGGGGCTATGAACTCTGTGCTAGGAGCAGAGACTGAAGTCTGGAGAGTCAGGGCGACATGTACCTAAACAGTATCTAGTATCTGATGTTTAGAGAACATGTTGATATAAACTAGAAGTTAGGAGGGGAAAGGCTGACTTGATTCTAAGACTGGACCATGCATTATTCTACATGTAGTACGTGATGAAGAATATTAAATGACCATTAATACAGTATTTCTCTAACGTGGAGACGTGAAGGCTAGACAATGACGGAAACTATTGATGCAGTTCAGTAGCTTAGGAATGCAGAGGAGGAGGACTGAACTGATAACTGGAACTATAACATACTTTTGGCAGACTCAGAGGCTGAGCCAGGCTGGGCCGGGCACTGCGAGGCAGGAAGTAAGTGAAGGGTCGAGGATACAGGTGGGGGCTGTATCGCTCCTCAGCGAAGTTTCAGGAGACAGGAGCTGAATCTGGTGTCCAGGCCCTTTTGAGGCCTAGAAACGGGGACTTTATAATAGAATAACGTGCACACTGAGAAACGTGGCAACGTAGCTTTACATAGGCCTGATATTCGTAGTATTCACGAGGACTAGAAACTGGCATACTAGAGGTGGACACAACTGTAATTGCGTCATTAATCGAACATGGGGAATACATATGCATATTTAATCATGCACACATAACATATGATGGATGACACGTAGGGACACAGAACATGGCAAAATTTACTTTTCCACATTCCCTCCTTGTCACTACGTTTCCATCAGGAAACATCAATATTCATGATACCATCTATCATTTCATACAGTATCATTTGCTCGTCTCGAATTATCCTGGAACGGGATTTAGAACGGGGCTTGGGACTAGGAATACAAGAGGTAGCACAAATGCCGCAAATCGCAGGGCCACATTGTATACAGAGACAGCAGCTGAATATGATCGCTACTGCAATACCTAGGAAGGACAATATTTTCCATCCCCATGCGGAAATTATATTCCAGAACCAACCGGACCATGTCCAGGTGCCTGGATCTTGGTGTAACAGATGGGCAATTTTATGGAGTCTGGTTATAGCTGAATAAACAGACGGCGCGTTATTTGGAATGAAAATGCAGCAACTAGATCCGATGACTCTACAGGCCCCGCCCCTATCGGCCAGTATGACGTCAAGGACGAGACGATTCTGTAAAACGACAAATCTCATAGCAGATTGCTCTTCAGTTAAGTTACCTAGAGCAGAAGCAGTCTCATTTACTACAGCTTCGAGGGTTCTGGTTAACCTACGGATTAGCTTACTATTCTGGATAGGTCCTATAAAGAAAAAGAAACCTCTGTTGAAATCTGTATACTGTTCTAGAGCAGTTTCAGTATAATCGACAATTGGGGACTCCCTTCTATGTCTAATGTGTACTAGATGTGTATTTCTATGATAATCAGGTGGGGCTAGAAAAACTGGTGGCAGTAGGAAGGCAATGTAACAGGTTCCCTCCCAATCGAGGGGCAGACGAACATATGCGGTTTGACCACAAATAAAATAAGAATGACATGAAGCTTTGAAAATAGATTTCCCACTGTCACTATACTTGACAATAGTAGTACAATCACTATGTCCTACGTGTATAGAACCCTTATTTCGGACACATAATTCGCCTCTGACTGGTAGTACTGAAATAGCAGGTAAGTCTGGAGTAGTATCAGACTGAACATTCAGGACCATGAAATTCGACGAATAATTACCTAAATTATACACTTCATTTTCTAGATCTAAACCTGTTCTGTGGGGAAGACCTTGCTTGTCTGGAAAACATGTATTGTTAAGAAAAGACATATCTGTTGAGGATGACGTTAACGTGGACCATGCTCCACACGAACCATTATGTGAAAATGGATAAGGAAAAAGTGGCAGAACTCCCTTCGGTATCTGGAAAGGGGGGAGTCGACCACACACCCAACAATTAGTGGCATTGCTGGTCTGGTGTGAGTAATGTAACATGCGGACAAAGGAATTATTTCGCATAGCGAGGCGGTAAGAGAGTTCATGAGGAGGCAGATCACTAAACGTGTGCTCTACTGTAGCATTAGCAGACTTATTTACATGAAGAACTGGAAAATACAAGAAAAATGCATAACTGGTGCAGGAAATCATAAGGCTGAAAGATAATATGAAACATAGAAAAACGATACATCGAATTGAGTTTTGACTAACTCTCTCACTATGGGGGTCTATTTTATACATGTCAGAAACAGTCTAACCGTTTCACCTAGGGGAGGACTTAGACAATCAAACTGACTGACTTATTTTACTAGACCGGAGTTTTAGCTTGTACTCCTGTTGCGGAGTTTTCTCTAACAGGGGAGGGGTTGTAGCAATGTCTTTTGCGGGACAGTCCTTGAGAACAATGCTTTGGCAATCCTTCAAATCCTGGGAAATGTTCTTTAAGACGGGTTTCAGTCCATTAAAAAGTTTAATATGAGAAAGGTGCACCCAGCCTTTGCGTCCTTCCAACTTCACGGCTGTACGGGTGGTGAGGAGGACCTGTCGGGGCTCTTTCCAGCGAGGCTCCAGCGGACTTGATCTGTCAAAATTCCTGACCATCACCATGGATCCTGGAACGATTTCATGCGGTGCCACCTCGGTATTGTCTGGAAATGCGGCGGCAACCTGTGAACGACATGAGTTGAGGGCAGACATCAAGGAAGCTAGGTAATCTGTCAGCATATTACTTGAAACATCGGTAATACTTCGGGGTCTAGGAGTACCCCACATGTTAGGGGGGCGGCCGAAAACGACCTCATACGGGGACAGACCTGATCTGGAATGTGCGACCATGCGCATATAAAATAAAGCGACTGGCAGAGCTACTAGCCAGTCCACACCTTTCTCTTTACACACTTTTGCAATACGGACTTGACTGTGAACATAGGGACCTTCTTGATCTACAGGTATCTCGATGAGAGGCAAGCCTACCTCCCTCTCTAGGCTGTTTCATGAATACTGCTGGTACTCTGGATACTCAGACTGTGCATACTGGTACATCTGCGATGTAACGTGCTGTGTTGCAGCAATAGGCTGCGGTGCTGTAACTGTCTGTGGTGCATTCTGTGGCTGAGGAATCTGTGAAACTTGTTCTTGTCTAGGCGGACGTGGTCTTTCTTTAGTCTTACCAGTAGCTATGTTGTGTTTCAGAACTGCACACTCATTTATAAAATGACCTGGTTGTTTACAATAATTGCAATTCCCTTTAACGGGAGCTGCAGGATGACTGGCTTGATTCGGACCCCTCTTCTGACTGTCTTGAGGAACAGATTGTGCAACTAGTACTTTCATTTTCGTATCTTTCATACGTTTTCTTTCGTGTTCTTGTTCTTCTCTGATTCTATTCTGGTGGTATTGAAGCATCTGCAACATCTGGGACGGGGTATTAGCTTGCCAGGTACTTTCGACTTTCAAAACTCGATTTTTAATCTGTGGGCTTGAATTCTCGACTAATTTAGTAACAAAAAGGTGAGGGTATGACTCACTACTTGTCTTGAGGCCACTGTTGATACTGAAACATTTTTCAAATCTAGAATAAAAATCACTAATATCCTCATCTTGCTTTTGTTTACAGGCTGAGATTGCATCCCAGTCTTCTTTTCTAGTTGTCAATAATCTGGGTAAAACTTGTATTAATAATTCCGGTAATTCTTTACATTTATCTCCAAGACCGGTACCTGGTACTCGTGCCTTATCTTCAGCTTCTAGAACTGCCCAATCGATCTTTTTCTCTCCCACCTCCCATTCTTTTTCCTTGAGCTTTTCATACACCCCTGCGGGCAGCAGAACCTTTAACATTTTAATTATATCTGGATATGTGTATTCTCCCATACGGAGCATGTCTTTTAATTCTCTATGGAACCCTGCTGGATCTTTGTCATGACAGGGAATTAATTTCTTCATCTCGAGGAGTTCCATCTTTGTAATTGGAGTGTAAACAAACACTCGTTCTAGTTCGCCACCCGTTCCTCTGACTGGGTGGACTTCTCGTAACGGATTCTGTCTCTCCATGTAAAATGGTTTACCTTCTGGGGGTGAGACATGAACAAAATGCGGGTTCAGAAACGTTCTATATTTGTGACGCTGTTCTAGAATGACACTAATTAAATCGGTACCTAGACCTTTCCATCTATACTGGAGTAACTCGTTCAGGACATCATGTAACGGACCTGGATCAGAGTGCTGACCCTTATACAAAGTAATGAGGTGCTGGATCATATACATACCCACCAGTCGTTGCTCGGCTGGGGGCATTTTCAGAAACATTTGTGCCACTATTTCGTCTGGAAAAGTGATAGAATCAGTAATCCATCGGACTGCTGATCGGGCTAGTTCTTGTTCATGCATGGTACTTAACTCACTGTAACCGCTTCGTGATTTTAGAATGTGATCGGTAACTTGAAACACTTGTTCCAGTGAACCTTGTTCTGGTGCTGGAGAATGAAAAATAGACTTGTGTTCTAGGCGTAAATGGCGATCTGGAAATCTAGATTTTCCTACATACGCTATTCTGGCGGGATTCTCGTCCTCTACCTCTTCAGTATCAGAGTTACTTTCTTTCTCGCTTACTTGTGCTGCTTTACGTTGTTCGTGTATCTTTATTATTTCTCTACGGATTTTCTTGTACATACTCTCCATAGCACCGACGGTCTTGTGCTTACCCTCGGCTATATTATCACTCCACCTTGTCAGGGTTCTCATTTCAGCCGGATCTTTAGACGGGTAATCTTGTTCTCTTATTAGACAATTGATCAGAAACTTTAATATCATGAGCTGAATCTCGGCTTTCCTTTGAGACATGGCCTCGCTAATGCTTTCTGGATCATCCCCTGTACGGATGAAACGATATATTCTGTCTAGATCTTCTTTCATATTCGGTAGGGTGACTAGATACTCGGCCACCTTTCTTACGCGGAATGAATATAAAACCATATTATCCTCGCCTGGGACTGGATCATAGCCGCATTCGGCAAGGGTTTTTCTTATTTCTGCTACAGTCTGATGTCTGGGCGTACGCTGGGACGCTTGTGCATGTAATTCGGCTGTCGTTAAACGCTTGTGTGGCGGCGGGGTTTGAGGAGTACCTCCCCCAGCGGCCCCTAAACTGGAGTCGTCTACTGAGGCTCTTCGTCCTGGCAGAGTGGGAAATGGAAATGTAGGCTGGACTTGTATGGCGGGCTGGACCGGGGGTACCGTAACAGGTACTCCGGTGTCTGGAGGAGCGGGAAGTGCCTGATTTACAGGGACTGGCGGAGCGCGAACAGGATTTGCATATTCTGGGACTGTGTCGTCCAAATAGGACGAAATAAAAATATCAGCTGCGGTCTGTTTGTGACGTAGCTTGGTCGGAACTAATGGTAGCGGGAAATTACTGGATGCCTCTGGGGTCGCTTTTGGCAAGCCCTCGGTAAGGAGAGGATACATACCTCTAATAAGGGCATGCCTCTGTCTGTCTGACTGTTCGGCTTTGACTTGTTCACCTATCTCGATTAGTTCTTTTTCTTGTGCTCGTTCTAAGGATTCTCTACTTAATTCTGACTTTCTGATTTCCTTTTCAGTTCTTTTATGAGCTTCTTTACGCCATAACTCGATGGCATCTTTCTGTGACTGTCTGGCTTTCTTTTTCCATAATGCTTCTTCTACTCGCATGATGCACTCGGCATCCCATGTACCCGATACGGGCCATCTATACTTTTCTTCTAACTGTTTGGTATACTCTACCCATAAATCTAGATACAATATGGCGCTTATGCCATGCTTCTGATACATAAAATGACCTGGACTGTCCCTCGGCGGAACAGGAACTGCTTCTTCTAACAAACCCTTTCTAGTTTTTAGCTGACGTAATCTCGAAAAGAGAGACATTGTAAACTTGAATCGGAACACAATACAATACACGAGAAACAATAACAATTTGGAGAACAATTCAGGCATAGCACGACATTGGAAATACATTGAACAACATCATAACATAACAGTTCGGACAGAATATTACCTGGAATACTGAGAACAGAAACACAAGAATTTCTCGAGAACGGAACAGACTAGAGTTACTGGATGCACTGCTGAAACAGTACGGAACATACCGGTCCCATAAAGGGACGCATCAAGACCCGTATCCACCTAGGTGAACACTTCGTTTGTGAGTCTGTGTACCACCAACCCACGGACCAGAGTCAATTTAGATTGACCCTGTCTAGATACTACCCCAGTAATGGTACTCACCGGGCAGCAAGAACGGAAAGCCTCGGACTGGACTGGACTGCTACGACGACGGACGACGAACTTCGGACTTCAGTTACGGGTGGACCTCCGGATACCTCGGACCTTGGACTCTTGGCTTGGGCTCTGGTCGGGACTCGCCGCGTTCCTCCACCGTCTCGTTTGGATGCTGGACCGCCTCCTCCGTCTCCTCCGTGGGCCTGAGGGATACTTGAAGCAGAAATATCTGCCGGTGCACAGAAGAGTTCCGTCACGACTGCAGAGGGTCAGGGGGTCGGCGTGGCTTCACCGACGCGTGGGGAAAGGGCAAGTCCCTGTTCGGGCGCCATTATGTGGTAAATAAATAAATAATACCTCTCTTTTTGACTAGACATATATCATAACAGATAGCTCAATAAATAAGAGTCAAGATTCGAGGTAGTAGGAGTTTTGCAGGTTTAATACAGCATAAGGACAGGAACAGGACAACCTGCATAGGAATAGGATGACAGGGCCCAGCAGCTGCTGGGGCTGGATCTGGGATGAGAGCGCTGACTTTTAATAACAATACATGAGCATATATACATAACGCAAACATATAGCATTACATTGCAGTAGGCGTAGCAGTGGGTGGAGCAGAAGGCGTGACGCGTAGCAGTCGCGAAAGATAAGGGCGAAAAGAGGTGTAACGGGGCGTATACATAGACATGTGATGCAAACGTAACAGAATATGTCATGAATGGGGCGGAAACCATGGAGGGGGCTACCTAAGGAGCCGGGACCTCTAACCTGATGGTGCGCGCAAACTAGCAATGACGTATCACTAGGAGAAGCTGGGGGCTATGAACTCTGTGCTAGGAGCAGAGACTGAAGTCTGGAGAGTCAGGGCGACATGTACCTAAACAGTATCTAGTATCTGATGTTTAGAGAACATGTTGATATAAACTAGAAGTTAGGAGGGGAAAGGCTGACTTGATTCTAAGACTGGACCATGCATTATTCTACATGTAGTACGTGATGAAGAATATTAAATGACCATTAATACAGTATTTCTCTAACGTGGAGACGTGAAGGCTAGACAATGACGGAAACTATTGATGCAGTTCAGTAGCTTAGGAATGCAGAGGAGGAGGACTGAACTGATAACTGGAACTATAACATACTTTTGGCAGACTCAGAGGCTGAGCCAGGCTGGGCCGGGCACTGCGAGGCAGGAAGTAAGTGAAGGGTCGAGGATACAGGTGGGGGCTGTATCGCTCCTCAGCGAAGTTTCAGGAGACAGGAGCTGAATCTGGTGTCCAGGCCCTTTTGAGGCCTAGAAACGGGGACTTTATAATAGAATAACGTGCACACTGAGAAACGTGGCAACGTAGCTTTACATAGGCCTGATATTCGTAGTATTCACGAGGACTAGAAACTGGCATACTAGAGGTGGACACAACTGTAATTGCGTCATTAATCGAACATGGGGAATACATATGCATATTTAATCATGCACACATAACATATGATGGATGACACGTAGGGACACAGAACATGGCAAAATTTACTTTTCCACATTAAATGTATGAAGTTTCCTTTGAATGGTGGATGTTTATGCCATGCTGCTCCAGCACCATTTTCTGTTCGCCACATCAGCTTCTTCTGAATATTTGGGGCACCTGTTGATATTTGTATTCTGACCCTGGAGGGATAGGGTCAGACTCTCAGCCCATTCAATCCTAGTCCTCTCTCATTAGGTGGGACCAGACATCAGGCACATTTTAGAACCTCTTCCAGGACAGTCGCTGGCGAGGGGGCTGCATTTTGCCTGCATTCCCGGTAAATGGATGCATACCTTCCATCCCCCACCGCCACAGAAAATGCTGTGGGGGAGTGTAGGGGACATGGGGGGCAGAGGGCGATTGGGTGCCATTATTTAGTTTCAAACAGGGAATGTAGCACATCATCTGTTTGCATCTCGCAACAGACAGACAGCACTCCGTATCCCAGAATACTAATTTGGACATTTTGGGATTAGCCACAAAGCACAGATATTGATGATTGGTTTACATACCAACTGCACAGAGTTAGGTTTTTTTTTCTCGCACCTGCTTTTTTGAACTGCATGTGCCAGGCACCAGCAGGCCCGGCCCACTTACAGCCCTGTCGACATGTAGTGACAAAGCACACATAGGAAGGCGCGCAAACTCCAGATGCTTAACATAAGTCTGATTAACTAACTCAGGGGCATATTATTAAGAACAGCGTTAAAAATTATCACCGGTTTAGCAGCAGAAAACTGTTGCTGAAGCGGAGATAATGGGCTTGATAATATGCCCTTGTGAATTCCAATAGAAGCCTGTATTCTGGTGTGAACATGGGCTTCTATTGGAATTCTCCAGGGCATATTATCAAGCCATTATCACCGCTTTAGCAGCAGTTTTCTGCCACTAAACCGGCGATAATCTTTAAAGTCGTTCTTGATAATATGCTCCTTAATAGTATCCGTGATACATACAACAGAAAGATGAACGGATCTTTCATCTAAATCGGCAGTTCCCCCGTGGCCTGCGAGTGTCTGTGGGGATGCGCAATGGATTCTGCAGCCCGGCCCGCTCTATATGTCCTTTCTTTTTCAGAGAATGTGCTTCTAGGCATGTAGGAAACCATACTGACATCTTTACACAGGACGTAAAAAGTGAGTTAGAGCCATGCTCCATGGTTAATTTACAGTGCTGTTCTCGAGCAAAACACTGTCACGAGCTTGGAAATGGGCCAGGTCCCTGGGGTCTGGAATTCGACAAAACAAAGCGACCAACACGTGATGGACTTCTGCACAACGTGTCAGTAATTGGGCAGAAATACAGAGCAGAATGTGGCTGGGGAAGTGCATGCGTGTCCCGCCATAATATGTATCAACTTGTGTGTGTGTGCGTGTGAAAGAGCGAGAGAAAAAGAGAGGGGAAGAGGCAAAGAGAGAGTGAGGAAACGAAGAAAAGAGACCAGGAAACGAAAGAACACAAGAAAGGGGGAGAGGGTGGAACAAAAAGAGGGATAAAATGCGACAACAAGGACGAAAGGAAGAGATAAAAGAAAAGTGAAACGAGGAGGAGAAAATCAGAGTGGCAAGAAGGTGAGGCGGACCAAGAAAAGGGTTGGACAGAGAGAGAAATTAAGACGGTGTGAGGGGGAGCGATGAGGGGTGAAGGCAAGAGGCTGACGGAGAGAAGAGGGAAGCAAAAGGGACGAGGAAGGGGAGCAGAGAGTCCGTTTGGGAAGAAGGGGACAAGGAGAATGACGCTTAACTTCTGACTAGCCCCGCCATACACGAAGCAGCCCAGAGGAACAATCGACGTTACTAATGGTCAACCACAAGCATGCATTTACTATATATAAACAATAAAATCAGCACTGCCGACCGCCCCGGATCGCTGGCACACAGCAAACTACCTATAATATCCATTACTTCTGCCCAGTGGAACTTTAACCTTTCAGATGTGCTTTTGCTGCCCAAATGCGACCTCCATAATGTTAGCGTCGATGGAATGGCTGGACGTGTGCTTACACCTGGTAACGATCTGACCCCTAGATACGGATCCGACGAGACTTCAGGAAGCTCAGAGGACTAGCCGATAATTGCTGCGACCCAGGAGTCCCAGGAAGGGGCCTATGTCTTTATTTTAGCTGTGATAGAGGGATGTACTGCCTGTCATGCAGAGGTATACTACCTGTCACACAGAGCTATACTGCTTGCCATACAGGAGTATCCTGCAAGCAGACACTCCCTGTTTTACTGTCAGACTTTCTCGCTTTGAAGAAAATCTGGCATGGGCAGGTGCCAGGGGGTCTCTTTCCTTTACTCTCTTAAGAAAGTCCTGATCGTTCTCTAGTTATATTCTATATTGCTCTTTTTTCCTGAAAGAATTCTGCAGGGCTCAGGGCAGAGTTCAGGGGAAGGGAGGGACTGGATAAAAGGAGCTGCATACAGAGACGGTGCCTACTTATTTGTCCGCATAAGCATGGGTACTCACAAATATTTTCTCAGGGGGCCCAAACTTTGATCTGTGATGTGACAGAGATGCCAGCAGTGTGGCAGTGTGGGGTGGAGAGGGGGCAGGTTTGCAGAGTGGAGGGTGGCAGTAAGGTGGGTGCAGGGGAAGCAAAGCATATATATCTAGTGGCTGAATTGCACAATAAGAAACCAGAAAACCTGGGATTAATCTCAGCTTCCCCACTTTACCAAAGTCTGTGATCCTGGGCAATTGTTCTTTTTCACTTTCCTTCCTTTTTCTTAATTATCACATAAAAGAGGACCTTGAAATACATGACTTAAGGATGTGTGCTGTGCAAAACCTTCTTCTGTCTTTGAGTTAATAAACTATAATGTTGTTCATATATAATAGGATCCCAGGACCCCCTAAGAGTGCACATAACAACTGACGTTGCGCATAGTTCACCACTGGCATTGTTGTCAGGGTCGGGTGAAGAATGAACGTTTCTAATTAGGCCTGGGCAGAATTTCAATTAGGCCAGAGTAATTGTAGTAATTCCAGTAATTCCGCATTACTCTTTGATGCAGAATTACCAATATTTCTGCAAGTACTCCTCCTCACGTAAAAAAGATTAATTTGTGGGGGGAAATCCCACTGCGAGAACACATGTAGCGAGGTGCTGCTTGCACTGTTATTTGTGGTCTGCACATTTAGTGCTGTTTCTTAGCATAAAATGCAACATCCCACACAATTTGAATGCAAGAGTGAACTTTGCAACAAGAAAATATAGCTAAATGTTGGGAGTAATTCCGAGGAAAATTCCACCGCAAGAGCACATATAGTGAGCTCAAGCGGTTGCTCATGCTAGCTATTAGTGTTCTGTTGCATTTAGCACTATTTCCTAGCATTAAATACATCCACTTTGGACGTAAGGGAGTATGTTGCTCTTAAAAATAGTGCTAATTGCAGAATTGATCTTCTTGCATAATTCAGTGTAATCTCGGGGAAATCCTGGGTAATAATGCATGATTAGTCAACTCGGTATTGTGCAAGTTGTGCCCACCTCAATTTCTAAATTCTTGTTTGAAAACTATTACTTTAAAAACAAACTTCTCAATGCACTGATATAATCTGATGTGGTAAGGAGAAACGGCTGCATGTTTATGAATGTTAGACCTGGTATCTTTTGGCATGTTTCCCCTGTCTTTTTGCTTTCTGACCTCCCAGTTTTGACTCTGTTTTTGCTGGTTTAGTGTCTCTGCGCACTTTCTCACTGCAAGTGCTCCTATGGTAAACTGGATTATGTATTGGTATTTCCATGATTGGCATAGTTGATTTACTGGTAAGTCCCTTGTTAAGTGCACTGAGAGTGCACTGAGAGTGCCAGTGCCAGGGCCTGTAAATCAAATGCTGCTAGTGAGCCTGCAGCACTGATTGTGCCACCCACACAAGCAGCCTTTCAAAGGGTTCTCAGAACTGCCACTGCAGTGTCTGCACACTGTGTTTAGTGCCATTTTGACTTGGCAAGTGCACCCACTTGCTCAGGCCTAACCTTCTCTTTTAGTGCATGTAAGTCACCTCTAAGGTAGATCCGAGGCATCCCTATGGGCAGGGTGCAGTGTATTTGAAAGGGAGGACATGTACTGGTGTGTGTGACATGTACTGATAGTGAACTACAGTGTAATTTGTTTTTCACTGTTCAAAGTTTATCTGTCCGATAAGATAGAATGGGGAAAACTCTGTAACATTTTACGAGTATATCTTCCCTTTGGGACAAGATGGAGAAATAGAGTTTATTATGCCTGAACTCAGAACGTAGAAATGCATCTTTTAGTAAAGATTATTTTTATGTTCTGTGTTTGAAAATACCTCTTTTACAAAGTAGTTATTTTATTGCTTAGCCATCCTGTGTTTCTCTGCTGGGTTGTGGTTTGACTCTCTGGCTTTGGGGCTACAGGGGCTGGGGATGTGCATTCTCTTCAGACAGCCACTGGGGGGTCGAGGTGTGTCCTGCTTTCCTGCATGAGTCAGTGATGGGGTGAATAGGCATGAGCCATATTTAGACTAGTGGGAGGAGATTTCCTTGCACCCGAATGGTCCTGGTCTTCGTGGGACAATGCTGTCTCCACATGCTGCTGGAAAGCTGGGCCAGAGAGGACCAAACTGGTTTGGACTAAGCACAGACACCCTTTGCCCAAGAGAACAAAGAGGAATGTAGTATAAATATTGGGGCCCAGACCCCAAAACTTTAAACCTCACTTGGATAAAGGAACCTGCCAAGAAGAAGAGCTGAAAGAATGCCAGGAGGAGTACTGCCCCTTTTGCTGTGATGTAACTTTGCTGGGTTGGCCTGCAGTTACTGTTTCTGCCTTAGGTAGGGAAAGGACTAGACTGAACTTTCTTTACTTGTTGAGTATTTCAAGGGGCTTGAAATAGAGCTTGCCTCCTGTTCACGAAGTCTCAGGGAGAGCAAAGACTTCACCTGCCTCTGGGTACCGCTTCTTGAACCGTGGTTACAGTTGCCACAAAGGAGGAAAGCATCTGAGACCGTCACCAACAGTGCTGCGGGCTCCGTGTCTTGAAGGCCCTGCAGAGGGCACCACCGCACTTCGCACTGCAACCCTGGTCTCACCAACGATGATGACCGCTACTGCCACCGGGCCGCTGCTTGCACTGTGACCTGTGGGCACTGCACTCAGCATCGCCTCGCTTCACTCTGCTGCCTTGGTTTTACCAACGACAATGCTGCCTGCTTGCTGTAACACCCGTGACCGCACCGTTGTTGGGGGGCACTGCTCGTAAGTTGAACAATGCACTGCCTATCCAACACCATAGTCTGGACCAATCAACGCTCCCATCATCCGACACTGTCGCTTGCACCATGACCTGTCAGCACTGCCAGAAGCACCGCCTCACTCGACACCACAGCCCTCATCTCACTGACACCCCAGGACAACAATCACTGAGCTGTTGCCTGCACCACGACTTGAGGACACCGCACAACACACTGCTACACTTCACACCGCAACTGTGATGGTTGCCATGACCGGCCCACACCGACGCAGTCAGCCGGAACCAAAGGTACTGCATACGAGTCTGCTGACACTAACGCCGGTCCACACCAATACGGTTGGCTGCAACCGTTGAATTATGTTGTTTTCAGCACTGCGATAGCACCAGACGGAGCTACCGACATCTATGAACTACATTTTTAAGTCATACTTGCAAAGTGCCCATCAACCGGCACTGTCGCTTGCACCCTGACCTGTCAGCACTGCCACAAGCACTGACTCATTCCACAACACAGCCCTTGTACCACTGACACCCCGGAATGACCGTCACTGAGATGTTGTCTGCACCGCGACTTGAGGGCATCGCACACCACACCACTACACTTCACACCGCAACCGCAAAGGTTGCCATGACCGGCTCGCGCCGACTCAGTCAACTGGAACCAAAGGTACTGTTTACGAGTCTGCTGACACTAATGCCAGTCCGCACCTATGCGGTTGGCTGGAACTGTTGAATTCTGTTGTTTTCAACACTGCGGTAGCGCCAGACGGAGCTACAGACATCAAGGAACTGTATTTTTAAGTCATATTTGCAAAGTGCCCATCAACCGGCACTGTCGTTTGCACCGTGACCTGTCAGCACTGCCACGAGCACCCCCTCACTCCGCACCACAGCCCTCGTCCCACCGACCCCCCTGGATGACCATCACTGAGCCGTTGCCTGCACCGCAACTTGAGGGCACCGCAAACCACACCGCTACAATACACACCGCGACGGTTGCCATGACCGGCTTGCACTGACGCAGTCAGATGGAGCCAAAGGTATTGTTTACGAGTCTTCTGACACTAACGCCGGTACGCACCAATGCGGTTGGCTGCAACTGTTGATTTCCGTTTTTTTCAGCACTGCGGTAGCACCAGACGTAGCTACAGACATTAAGGAACTGTACTTTTAAGTCATACTTGCAAAGGGCCCATCAACCGGCACTGTTGTTTGCACCGTGACCTGTCTGCACTGTCACGAGCAACGCCCCACTCCGCACCACAGCCCTTGTCCCACCGATGCCCCTGGATGACCGTCACTGAGCTGTTGCCTGCATCGTGGTTTGTGGACACCGCACACCACATGGCTACAATTCACACTGCAACCGCGATGGTTGCCATGACCGGCTTGCACCAACGAAGTCAGATGGAGCCAAAGGTAATGTTTACGAGTCTGCTGACACTTACGTTGGTCCGCACTGACGTGGTTGGCTGCAACTGTTGAATTCTGTTGTTGTCAGTACTGGGGTAGCACCAGACAGAGCTACAGACATCAAGGAACTTCACTTTTAAGTCATACTTGCAAAGTACCTATTTTTTGATAGCTGTATGTTTGTCTTTTATCATATTGGTCCTGTTTGCACAGATAAAAATTGGTTATTTTCTTAAACTGGTGTGGTGTCCTTTTGTAGGATTTTCACGGACTTACTTTTGGTTATGTGCAAATGCTTCACACACTGAGATAAGCTTTATTGCTCGTGGCAAGCTACCAATACGATGAGCAGCGGTTATTTTAGGAGTGTATCCCTGTGAGAAAGTTCCCTCTTTCTGCATCGTTGCCCCCAGTTTTTGCTGATGTGGTTTGACTGAGTGTGCCCTGGGCATCTGCCACTCAGGTACCCAGGGCCTATGTTCTTTCCCTAAACCTGCATTGAAGCCTAGACCCCATTGGCATCTCTGGTCACAGGTCAGCCCATGGTAAATGGTACCATTGGTACCCAGGGCACTGTGACAAGAGACGACCTCTAAGGGCTGCAGCACTTATTGTGCCAACCGTAGAGGTCCAGTACCTTCACACTCACACACTGCCTTTGCAGGCTGCGTGTTTTGGTGCAGAACAAAGTGAAGAGTTGACATAGATTGAAGCCTAGGAACCTGACCGAGCGCTTAGATCTGCGGGAGGGGGACTGCTGAGGAACCCCAAGGTGAAGAAAGCTCGTATGGGAGGCAGATCTTTTAGGTATTTAGCGACAAACCACTGGAACAAACTCCCAGTAGACCTACGCTTGGAACCAGCTGAAACGAGGTTTCGAGCTAAATTAAAAACCTTCCTCTTTTCCAGATAATAGCCTGCCTGGTAGCTAAATTCCCTGTTTTCCGCCTCTCCCATTGTCAGCGCGGGGACACGCCGGTGTGCGTAACTCAGCGCTTTATAAATGCCCCTATAGCACACATCCCTGTGTGCCATGCCTAAAACCTACTACCCTGGCATAGATCAGTCTCCCCTCTAGCTTGTAGTATGGCCTAGGGCCTCCTTTGCATGCATGTTATGTTAGCAGGGCTTATTAGAAGTTTAAACGCCATTTTCCCTTTTGCTGCTTTTGCACACGACACTACATTGCTGTTTTTGTAAGTTAGCCTTCACGAAGGTCTAAACATGAAAAAAGGTTTGTTTTCGACATCTCTAGACTTACATCGTGCCACTAGTCTGCACAGTGAGTGCTAAAGTCGTCAAGGTTATCAAAACATGTTAGTTGTTTTTGGACATGTTCGGGTAACGTTTTCTAGACACAACATTTTGGCAGCTGTGAGCCAAGTAAGATTCTGGCGTCGTTATTATCACACACTAGCCATGATTTCAGACACTTGGAAGATTTCCGTTTCCAGGGAAGCAGAGAGCCTATGCTGATCCAGATGTAATTTACTCGTACTGAGCGGAAAGGTAATGGCGTCCCCCACACAAGCCTAAGAGACCTTCTATAGTTTATAATACATAGTTCCTATATAAGGAGGGTTTTAAAACTAGGCGCTATAGGACCTGTTTTCACCATCATTGTCATATGATTTCTCTTTTTGTATTTTATGGAATTGTAACCATGCTGACCATATTATTCTTAATCATATGTCTGCTTATGTTGGCTAGGATACTGCACATGAGATCACGTCATTAAAATAAATATTTTAACCTTACCACGTCTCTTATTTGCTCCTGTTGTGGACTGGTATGAGAGTATAACAAAAGAGTGTTCTCACTTCCCACCATTCCTGAGATGGTCCTAAGTCACATATTCTAGGTTGTCTAATCATTGGTTACTTTGCTATAGGACGAAGAGCTAATGTGACACTGATGCTAGCTGGTTGGGGTTATTCTAGGTACGGAGGTGAGTTTCTGGTACACCACAATTCACTGACGTCTTAGGTCTCGGTGCACAGTTCTGTGTATGAGCAGGATCCTTGCAACAAGCTGGGTGCACTATACCAGTGGTGAGGGTACAGGTGCATGATGCCTGTACCCCTATAGTGTCTAAGTCCATTCTTAACACTGAAGTGCAGTGCTGCCATTAAGAGTTTATGGTGCTTGGAGTTTGTCATTACGAACTCCATAGCACCATATTGGCTACTCTGAAATCTGAGAAGTTTTGTATCAGACTTCTCAGCACATTAAACCAACACTGTCAGTGTGGGGTTTGATGAAAAATGCACACAGAGGGTCTCCTGGAGATGCCCCCAAAAAACGAACCTACCACTAGTATCCAGGTTGAGTGGCTGCTTTCAGCCATCACTACCAGACATGTTTCTGGACCCCTGGGTTAAAAGCCTGCTGCTCTTGAGGGCCTGAAACAATGCACATCCTGGGATTAGGTGCCAAACCTCCTCCCTCAGGATGGGCAGGGTTTACAAAGGGGAAGCTTCAAAGGCTTGCCACCTTTGTGAGCTTACCCTGGCACTTGCTGCTTTCAGCAACTGGTTCTGACCCCCACTGTGGGTGGGTGAACCGGCAGAAAAAACAAATTAGGAAGAGAGGTATGCCCACCACTGTCAAATCCATCCCTCAGGTGGGGGAGGCGAGGTGAAGCACAACACTCAGTCCCCGCCATCTTAGTGGGACTCAGCCAACCAGGAAAGGTTTATGCCCCCCTCCCACTGGAGGGTGGCATAATAAGGAGTGTACTTACCCCAGGGAAGGGAACATTGGTCCCAACATTTTACCTACCTGTAACACCCCTAAATCTAGTAATGAGGTGCACCCCTGAACCTTGCTTCCTCAGACCAGAACCAACTAAATGAAAAGAAGAAGGACCGAACAGCCGCGCCGAAGCAAATGAGGAAGACATCCACTGACTTTTCCCCAGCCATACCGGTCTGTCTCCACCTCGAACCTGCTCCTGCGAAATCCTGGTGTGTCCTGCAGCCAGCAACCTTGAACACCCTAGAGAACCTGCCTGCCTTCAACCCCAAAGACTGTGTCTCCCGTGAACACCAGATTTGTTCCTCTGCAACCTCTGGCTCAGGCCAGACACCGCAAATCCGCACAACTCTGCGCCCACCACCCATGGCCTGAGCTTGAGTGGGAAAACATCACAAGGAGGTCCCCCTGGTGATCCTAATCCGAGATCCGGTGACCCCTGACCTGCCTCAAGCCTCCAACCGATGCCTCCAGAAAAAATCCAAAAGGTCCCCCAACTGCGACAAGGAGCTGATAAGAAGATCCGACCCTAAAAGGCTCCCAACCCCTAAATTACCTCTCAAAGTGGTGGTCACACACAGAAGACCTTCGTCCCCAAGCCTGCAGTGCCTTTACAAACCGGAAGACCCCCATTTCAAACAACAGGGCACCCGACATTGAAACAGCACCCTGTACTCGGCCGCCCTAGTAACTCTGAGAGTGCACCTTTGGTGCTACTTCGTTTCCCAATTTGCCCTAAGCTAAAGTCTAGGAGCTTTGCTCTCACAACCAAGTGGCCGGCTCGTCAACAACCACCAACCGGAGGCCCCTATCCCCCCATTGCATAACATTGGGCCAAAGCACTCTGCACCTGGCCGCCCTAGTGCCGCTAACGGTGTAACAACAGTGCATCCCTGACCCTGGGGGACCCCTGAGTCTACCCCAGAACCTGAACTCCTACTACCAGATCCTTACCTTAAAAGCGATAACACTATTTCCCTCCTTAGGAAAACATTGACAGTTTTTCTTGAAAAATTTTCTGTGTGGAGTTTGAAAACCTAAAGAAAATCTTAAAAATTGTGCGATTTAACAAACACGATTTTACTTACCTGTTTGCAGAAAATGTCCCAGAAGAGTATCCAGTTATACTACTCAGAATAAGAAAAGTAATCTAAAAAGTAACTTACCTGGCATTTTACTGAAAAGCCCATTCAAGTCTATGCACTGTATTTGCAAAGCATTGCATTTCTCTGAAACAATACTGTAAGTCAAAACAAAGTGCATATGCCATTACCAATCCAAACTGTATTACAATTGTATTTTTATTGCTAAGTACTTATCACTTACCTGTGCCAGGTGTGGTTGGTTCTAGGAAATAAAATAACTAAAAGAATAGTTTCATAACAAAATAATTGGTCTGAAGTCTTTGAGTGTGTGAATTCATTTGCTGACTGAGTGTGTACAACAATGCCCAACACTGTCCTCTAATATTGCCTTACTGCTCGAACACACTACCTCAAATAGAGAGTAAGGTTCTATCTACTTTTCCCTCTGCCTACCTTTTGGGTTCCACTGGACTCTGTGCACACTATACCTCACTTTGTTATAGTATATACAAGCTACCAGAACAGATGCACTTGGACTTCATGTATGTCTATAGCTTCCACAACTTTGTGTGCTATGTGGGTGGTTAATTATAAGCTGTCTTCCACCATGAGTCCCTGTTCTATTCGTAATAATGTTCCCTTGAAGTGCACCCCAACGTGTAGTGCAACACAAAATCTACTAAAATAAATGATGTGAAAAATGTGTGCGATGGTATGGGGTGCCTCAGGGAAGTAACACCATGGGAATCCACTGGTAGGTTCTCACTAGTGGGCTCAGGTTCTCATCATTAGCACACCCGTACCGAAAATAATTTAAATATGAACAAAAATAATAATAATGTGCAAGTGTGGTGAGTATATAGTGAACCAGTCGTGGAAATACTGGTGATGGGCTCTAGGACGTGTCTCCCTAGTGCTTAAAAATTCTGACCCCAAAATAAAGTGGACCCTGTCACTTTAGGACCACATTATTAACAATAAAAACGAGCTAAACCTACACTAGCTGTCCTCTTTTATTCAGTGCCGTGGGTTTGCTCACATTGAAAGACACTCTTTGACTGTTACCAGGTTGAACTCCTAGGCCCAGGGGAACCCTCTAGTTAAGAGCTGTGGCTTGGACAGCAGGACTGTCCAACTCCTGAAAGCCTGAGGCAGCAAGCTGCTGCACAGGTCAAGGGAGATGTCAGTGGTACCCACAGAGTTAGTTGGGAAGTGGGACTACTAAACTGAGGCCAGAGACCCCAACCCTAGAGCCACTAGGAGAGTGGTAGTGCCTCAGAAGTACAGAGAATTCCTCCTAACTTTAGCTCATAACGTCCCTCTAGCTGGGCATCTGGGTCAAATCAAAACCTGGAAAAAGGCTAGTTAGCCACTTTTACTGGCCCCAGATGTCTAAGAAGGTGAAGGGTGGTTGGGTGGTTACCAGTCAAGCCAGTGGCAAGACAGGTAACCACCCAAATGCCCCCTTAATGCCACTACCAGTGGTTGGGGTTCCCTTTGAAAGGGTAGGTGTGGACATAGTGGGTCCACTTGACCCTCCCACAGCAACAGGAAACAAAATGATTCTAGTGGTAGTGGATCATGCCACTATGTATCCCGAGGCAATTCCCCTTAGGACTGCTACAGCTCCTGCAGTAGCCAATGCCCTCATTGGTGTCTTCACCAGGGTATGGTTTCCTAAGGAGTTGGTCTCCGACAGAGTTTGCAACTTCATATCTGCTTACCTGAAACATATGTGGAAAGAGTGTGGAGTGCAGTACAAGTTTACTACACCCTATCACCCACAAACTAACTGCCTTGTTGAATAATGAGTGTACTGGAGCCAACAAGATCTTTTTACTGGAATTAATGCATTTTGCATTATACCATAGTTATTTAGAATGGAATAAGGATTTTTATGCACAGTGCAACGGTACATCGATGGGTTTTGCGGGAGCTCCCACCTACGCAAATATGTTTATGTCCAAGTTCGAACATGAAAATATTCTTCAAGAATCAACCTGGATAGAACACTTAAAAACATACAAACGCTATATAGATGACATTTTCATAATTTGGAATGGAGCAAAAAATCTTCTTTTGGATAACATAGAAAAGCTGAATCAATGTCATCAACACATCACGTTCTTGCATTACATCAGCAATCAAAGCATAGCATATCTGGACGTTCAGATGATCGAAATCAAAGGCAACATATTGAAGACCAAAGTGTATCAAAAACCCACAGATCGTAACAGTGGTTTGCATTTTCAAAGTTTTCATCGTCTATCTTTGAAGAGACATTTACCGTTCTCACAATTCTTGAGAGTAAAGCGCATCATCGACACTGAGGAAGAAACTCAACAAACCATTGACGTTTTTACTAAACGTTTCATACAAAGGGGGTATCCAGAACTGTTAGTGAAGGTATCAATTGAAAAAGCGAAAACAATTGAAAGATCGATGCTTTTAACCCCAAGAATTAAAAAAGAGAAAAGTTTTAACATATGCATTCTGAAGCATTCTACTGAAGGCAATAAAATTCGAAACATCAAAAAACATTGGCAGCTAATAGAGAATGAGCCAGAACTAGAATGCATTAGAAAACAGAAAACCATTTTTGCTTTTCAACGGTCGAGGAACTTAAAAGAACTGTTATCGAAAAAAGCCACTAAAGACAGCCACACTAAATTCAAAGGCATGCAAATTTGTGGAAATTGCATACACTGCAACAACGTCATAAAAGGAGGGGAGTTGACTCATCCTTCGAAAGGATCAATAATCAACTTGAAACACAACAGTACTTGTGATGCCAAAAACGTAATTTATGCAATTAAATGCCCTTGTGGCAAAATATATGTTGGTTTAACGAACGCAAAATCAAAATCCGTATCACGGAACGTAAAAGCGCCATCCAAATTAAGAATGAAAAGTCTACAGTAGCCATGCATTGGCTGGAGGCGGGACATAACATATCTCAACTGAGATTTACTGTACTGGAAGCTGTGAAAATTGATACGGAAACAGACCCACATAAACAACTTCTGAAAGCTGAATCTTTTTGGATAAAAAAACTGAACACCTTTTTGCTAGCACGCTTGAGATCGAGAAATTGTTAACCTTCTCACCACTTGGTTTACTTTCAGAACTTAGACCCACGAGAAATTCTTTGAGCTGAATGTCGTATCAGTTGCAATAGATATCTCTAGGTTTTAATGTAATACACTTGTCATCTAGTCAATTTTCATGAAAATAGCGATAGTAGGGTGAAGTAGAAGCGTTTTGTTTGGATTTGTTTTTATTTAACTCTCGGCGAACAGCCACAGTAATGATAAATTGTGTCATCTAACACTGAGACTTGTTTGTTTGATGCCATATGAGATAGATCACTGTTTTGAATGCATTAACACATTACATTTGAATTGATGATACTTAATGTCTACCATTGTTAGGCATATTGATGATGTTTTGTTTTTAGTCGAATACAGTAATTTAATGGGCTTCTTATTCTTTAATTCATATAGACCCCTGAAGAAGGGTCCGTAATAAGACCTGAAATGCATTTGGGTGACATTTCACGGATAATCATGAGATGATCAATGGATGAATTGATAATATGACCTTTTGAAGAAGAATAAATTTAATTTTGAAGCATTTCACCAAAAGACTATCGAGAAGTTTATTTTGAACTATGATTTAGGAACTGGGATCTTACTTTATAAAGAGTGTGCACATCCTACGGGTTGGGTATTCTCCTAACCAGACCAGCAGCCACACATAAAAATAGGCACTGTGACTCAGTGCAACGGATGTAGCATAAAAGAGATTGTAAGCCGAGAAAAACAGAAAGTGTGCATGGTGCACCATTGATATTATTATAAGTACCCATTAAGTGGACACTGGTGGCAGTGCACCTGTCAATAACAAAATCTACTGGCAGTCTGATCAAGTGAAGGAAAGCATCAGCCCTTAAGTCAGGAAGATGCTAGAGTAGGGGTCATTAAACCTTCTGAGAGCCCTTGGGCTAGCCCAGAGGTTCTAGTCCCCAAACCTCATCCACAGAATGGAAAGAGAGAAATTAGGTTCTGTTTGTACTATAGAGGGGTCTACTTTGTCAAAAAGACAGATTCTCACCCTATCCCAAGAGCAGGTGAACTGATAGATAAATTGGATGCAGCCACATTTCTAAGTACCTTTGACTTAACTGCAGGGTACTGGCAAATTGGCATGGCCCCAGGCATAAAAGGAAAGACAGCATTCTCCACACCTGATGGGCATTATCAGTTTACTGTTATGCCCTTTGGTTTAAAGAATGCCCCTGCCACCTTCCAGAGGTTGGTGAATCAAGTCCTTGCTGGATTGTGAAGGAAGTGGCCCAAAAAGGGTCACCCAGGTCATCTACAACCACTTTATAGCCTCCCATACAAATGAAAAGTCGGGAAGACAGTGGAGAATACAAACAGTTATTTATTAGTAATACTCTGTAGAGGAGTCCAATCTGACCTGCACCCTAAGATGTCTGCCGAGGGTACTGGCTCCCCAACAGTCTGCAACACATAATATTTCCTCCAAGAGCCCTCCAACCAAGCCCACAGTGGAAAGTTACCGGCTTAGGCCGAACATGAACAAAGGAGGCACAGGAGGATGGGCTACCACCTAATAGATGGGTATGTGCTATCAGTGTCTCAAGGTTGCGCGCCTTAGGGCTCGGCGTCTTCTAACGTGGGAGCGGAGTTGCACACATGGATAGGCATGCAAGGGCAGAATGGCCTATTCATTAGTAAGTCAGAGTCCAACTTTGAACAGAAAAGAAAATAATAACTGAATACAGTGTTCTGGAGAGGCAAGCAATACGAATAATGAGGCTTAGTTCAGACACAACCTAATACGGATTGTGAAATACAAAATGGAGTCACACTCGCTGACTGAAGCTTAAACATTCAGGGATAACTCAGTGGGCTGAGTAAAATGGATATGAACAAAGCCTAATTTAGCCGCACACTGCTAACCTAACCTAGCATAGATCAGAAGAAGAACAATAAGGATTTTTCAAACCTAACAATTGAAGTCCTTTAGTGTAGCATATGTAGATTAACCATGGGCGAAGCACTATGCTACGCTTGCGTAGTTTGTGAAGTTTCCGCAACTTCGCACTACGCGAGCTGCACGTAGCACAGTGCGAACACGCGTAGCGCAGCGTAGCGTAATGCAGCGGTCATTTTTTGCTTGTTCGCGGTCCTCAACATCATGTTCGCGACCGCGAGCAAGCAAAATGACATCCCGGCGAGACTCTCAACGTGGGAAAGTCAGGTTTCTCATTGCGAGTGGTCGTGCATGCTCGCGACCGCTCGCGATGAGAAACTGCCAGTTCGTGTTGAGAAAGCTGCCGCTCCAGTAAAAATCTACTCGAGCGGCAGAAAACTACAGCTCGCACTGTGCAAGATGCCGTTTTCAATGATTGCACAGTGCCGGATGCTTGTTCGCACTGTGCAATCATTGAAAATGCATCTTGCACAGTGTGAACATGCTACTACGCAGCTCGCGTAGTGCTACGTGAAGTTTGCGTAGTGCGAAGTGCACTTCACGTAGCTTCGCGTAGCGCTACTTCGCGAACTACGCCCACCCTTAATCTAGATGACGTTGCTGTCTTTAGCTCCACCTGGCAGGATCACCTAAACTCAGACCAGAATCAACTACAAGAAAAGAAGTAGGGTCGAACAGCCATGCCAAAGCTAACAAGAGGAAGACGTCCACTGACTTTGCCCCAGCCCTACTGGTCTGTCTCCACCTTCAACCTGCTCCTGCAAAATCCCGGTGTGTCCTGCAGCCAGCAACCTCGAAAATCCCGGAGGACCTGCCTGCCTCCAACCCCAAAGACTGTCTCTCACGTGAACACCGGATTTGTTCATCTGCAACCTCTGGCTCCATCCGGACACTGCAAATCCCATCAACTCTGCACCCGCCGTCCACGGCCCGAGCTCGAGTGGGAAAACACCATGAGGAGGTCCCCCTGGTGATCCTAACCCAAGATCTGGCGACCCCAGACTGGGGAGCGAGCAGACAGGTCATAAAACAGTCCCCCTGACCCTCCACACACCCTTTTCGTTTCTTTGACCCCTGACATGCCTCAAGACAATTCCTGCAGCCTAAATCCGAAAGGTCACCCCAAACGCGACCAGGAGCTGGTAAGAAGATCTGACCATAAAAGGCACCCCTGCACCCAATGCCCCATGGCCTTGGGTGGCACAACCGATAGTGCCTAACCAACCCCCAACTTTCCAACTTACCTCTAAAAGTGGTGATCGCACCCAGAGGACCTTTGTCCTCAAGCCTGCAGTGCCTTTGCAAATCAGAGGTTCCCCATTGCAAACAACAGGGCCCCTGACATCGAAATAGCACCCTGCACCCAGCCACCCTAGTGCTGCTGAGGGTGCAACTTTGGTGCTACTTTGTTTCACCATTTGCTCTGAGCTAAAATCTAGGAGCTTTGCTCCCACAACCAAGTGGCCTGCTCATCAACAGCCACCAACCGGAGGCCCCCTATCCATCCCTTTGGATAACATTGGGTCTTAGCACTCTGTACCCAGCAGCCCTAGTGCTGCTGAGGGTGTAACAAGAGTGCATCCCTGAGCCTGGGGGACCCGAGTCTACCCACAGAACCTCAACTCCCACTACCAGATACTTACCTTAAAACCAATAACCCTATTTCCCTCCATAGGATAACATTGACTGTTTTTCTTGGAAAAGTTTCTAGTTGGAGTTCGAAAACCAAAATTGTGTTATATAACAAAAACTATTTTACTTCCCTTTTTGCAGGAAATGTCCCAGAGTAGTATCCAGGTATACTACTCTGTCAACTGTGGCTACATGTGGTATGTATTACAATCTGCCCAGGAAATGTGTCACATGTGTAGTGTTGCATAGATCCCCACACAGGCATGTATGCCTTATTTACAAATGGCATTTTAACATTTACACCTGAGACTAGGCCCTTGTCCATGACAACTATCACTCATGATCAGTGATGGTATCTTTGACAACATGTGTTCTTGCAAAGTGCTGCCATTATGCATTCTAGTCCATTGGCGAGACACACGACAAGTAGGGAACTGCTGCAAGTACGGACATTTTGGGAGATTTTTTTTCCAACAATCACTGGGGGCCATATGTATCATTCAAAATTACGATTGCAAATGCCGAAATTCGCTGAATGTCGCAATTTAGCTAAGTGGATGTATGAATGGAAAAAACAGCCTTGCAAAATAAGGAATCGCAAATTTGCGATTCCTATTTTGCGATTGAATTTAAGGAATCGCAAATTGCTATTCCTTAAATGCAATGTAAAAGGCCAGAAAAAGTGCAACTACTAGGTGGTGGTAATTTGCGATTTCTTTGAAAAATGCACTTTTTTGCATTTTTCAAAGTTTCATGTGCGCACATACATGCCCTTAGGGCATGTATGTGTGCCACATGTGCACACATGTACATTTCAGGGATGCAACAGGGTGTCCTTTTGACACCCTGGCACCCTTGAAATTGCATTCTCAATTTGCGAGTCTCTAATTGAGAATCGCAAATTGAGGATGTCTTCCCATTCATAGGAAGGTATTCCTTAATTGCGAATCGCAATTTGCAATTCGCAATTTGTAATTAAGGAATATGTAGGATTCACAAAATTATTTGCAAATCCTACATACATAGCTTTTTGTGATTCTCAAATAGGGATTCTCCAAAAATCGCTATTTGAGAATCGCAAAACCAAAGTTTCATACATATGGCCCTGAGTACCTTATGAAACACACATTGCTGCTGCAAAGCTCCTAGCTTTACTGCACTGCACTGCTTAAGTGAATGAAAACAGGAATGGACTTTTAATATGTGGAAATGTGGCAATCCTGCCTTGTCCCTTTCATGCAGTACACTGCATCACATACCCTTCCTACATTGATTTATTTATTTATGGCCCTATGTGGACCAATTGCTCAGACTACTTCCTTTTTAAATTTTGAGGTCTACATCTAGTTGAGAAGATGCAATTGACTTGACTTTTACATTGACTTTCAAATAGAGACAACATAATGAATGAGTTCCTAGATTGTATTTTATATGTTGATCATTTGGCATATTTTCTGTCTATTTTCTCCGCAGATGATATAGTTTAGCTAAAGAAATTAGATACAATATGGTCCCATCTCTGCTGCCCGCCCAATGTGTGCTGGATATCTCCTTTGCTGTCTTCATCCTCTTCTATTTCCTCCCTATGTAGTGGATAGATTTGCTTTTAGATAGATGTTGTGTGATATGCCACAGACAAGGATTATTTTGCAGAGGACAACTAGTCATCTGAAGCTGGATGTTAGGACTCCAAATGTCATCTCTACAACATTCCTCATCTTGCTTTGTGCTGTATTATACTATTTTTCTGCCTCCATCTGCGGATGGGTGAAAGGGTTCATGACCCATGGCTGCACCCCATATTCTTGGTTTCGTGAAAGGACAAACATGCATCAGTAAATGATTATGCACATTGTTACAGAGACATCTCTCCATTGTGACATGTTTACTGGCAAACTTGGATACATTCCTTAGAGTTTGGATCAATATGTGTTAGATACTGCTGACAATTGGTTTACACATTTGTATTTATTTAAAGTTTTTTATAGCGCGAACATGACCCAAGTGGGTATCAGAGCGCTTTACATACAGTTGAGTAAGACATAGGAAGACAGCTGAGGGAGACAAGTAAAAGTAAAAGTAGGGCAATATACATCAGGAACAAAAATTACATTATGGCAGGCGACAATTGGTCGCAATAAATGACATGTGATAGGTAAAACAGCTAAACAAGATCAAGGCAAGAGGAGAAAAGCTTCTAGTTCAGTGCATTGTTCATTAGTAGAGCTTTAATTTCCCTTTTGAAGGCAAATGCTGAGGGAATCAGTCTTATTTCCACTGGTAGGGAGTTCCAGATTCTCGGGGCAATGCCAGAGAATGTACGATTGTAGGTTTAAAGCTTTTTGAATTTCTTTGGCTTAAGCAGCAGTATGCCGGTGCTCCTTGAGGGTGCCACCAGAGATTTCCAGCTTATTTGTCAGGTAGACTGGGGTATTGAAGTGCAGTGTTCTATGAGTCATACAAGCAATCTTTAGCTGGATCCTTGCCTCAAAGGAAGCCAGTTGAGCGATTTCAGGTCCGGCGAGATGTGGGTGGTCTTCTTGGAACCAGTGATGAGTCTAGTAGCAGCATTTAGAGATGCTCTGATCGGGGCTAAACTGAGTAGCGTCAGTCCGCATACAGTAGCACTGCCATATTCTAGTCAATTGATGACCAGGGCTTGTACCACCGATTTGAAGTCTTCTTGGGGAAGGTAGGGTTTGAGTTTTCTTAGGATGCTCAGTTGGAAGTTCGCTCCTTTTGTAGATGCTCTGATGTGATCTTGCATGTTAAGGTTCTTATCTAGCACAACTTCCAGTGATTTTGTGGAGTCAGCGATGCGTGGTGTACAGTTGCGAGTGGTGAGGTTATGTAGATATTTCACAACAGTGGGGGTTTGCCTAGTGGGTAAAATGAGGAGGAATTCCATTTTGAGGGCGTTTAGTTTGAGATTGTTGAAGGTTACCCAGTTTAGGGTTTTGAGCAGGGTTCCGTTCAGTGACTTGATGTCTTCGGGGGAGGATATTTTCATGTAGAGTTGGGTGTCATCTGCATACATGTGATATTGGATTTTGGAGGCTTTGAGGATTACAGTCAGTGGTTCCATGAGAAGGTTAAAGAGTGTGGGGGGGAGGGAGGACCCTTGGGGGACACCCAGCATGCAGGAACTGGGGTTGGACAGAGTCTGATTTGACTCTTTGTGTTCTGGTGTTGAGGAAAGAGGCAAACCATTTAAGGACCATGCCTAAGAGCCCCAACCTGCATTCCAAGAGGTTGAGTAGATTGTCATGTTTGACAGTGTCGAATGCAGATGCGAGAGCAAGAAGAATTAATAGGCAAGCTTCATTCTAGTCAAGCAAAGTGAGAGCGTCGTCCACTATATGAGTGATGGCCGTTTCAGTGCTTTGGCCAGTGCGGAAGCCCGATTGGAATTCGTCAAGAAGCTGGAATTGCTCAATGTGTTTGTGCAGCTGTTCATGTACACATGTGTTCAGTAGTTTTGCCAGGGTAGGGATGTTTGAGATTGGTCATTAGTTATTCAAGTCTTCAGGGTCAGTGGAAGGCTTTTTGAGAATACGGAGCAAAAAACCAGCCTTCAGGCAGTCCAGGATCTCACGTTGAAGAAGACAGGCGTTGATGATCTTGGACCAGAGCAGAACTAGTGATCCTATAGTTTCTTTAAAGAAGTTGGGGAGAATGGGGTGATTGAAGTGATTTGAGGGTTTCAGTATTGAGATCATGTTGATGATGGCAATGTCATTGAGGGGTGTGAATTGACTCGAAGAGGCATTGTTTTTGGGGCAGAGACAGTTAAGCGTGGGAAGGGGCGTGGGTAAAGAGGAGACAGAAGAGGGTGAGAGTTCAAGTGAGGCAGACTTTAGATCTATTTGATCTTCTTCGCCTTTTCGAGGAAGAAGTCAGCAACAGCATTGCAGTTTGGCTGAGGGCGAGAGATGTGCTAAGATTGGATAGAGGCATTGTTGGATTGTATTTTAATCAGATCAAATAGCCGTTTCCGGCGATATTTAGCTTTGTCAAGTTGGCCTTTGAAGAGGGTAAATTTCACCGTTCTGAGTTTGATATATCTACTTCTTTTGAGGCTTAGAGGTTTTAGAAGATCAGTGGATGGAGTGGATCTCCATGTGCATTCAGATAGTCTTAGGCTGCGTCTGTCAGCATTTAGGCTGTCATTGAATCATGGTTTGGAGTCTTTGATGGGTATTCTTTTTAGTTGAAGGGGGCTGTGGCATTCAGGGCCGACATCATGGTGTTGTTATAGTGCTCAGTGAGGCCGTGAACTTCATACATGTTTGCAGGCGGCGGTAGGGAGAAATTGCAGCGAGATATGAGCTAATGTACGCTTGTATTATGGTGCAATCTTTTCACTGTTTTAGTTATAGTGGCTCTGCACTTTTGGAGGGCCACCTTTCAAGGATAAGGAAGTTGAAATAGTGATGGTCCGACCAGTCACAGGGGAGAATAGATTTGAGATAGATTGAGTTAGAGATGATTAGATCTAGGGTCAAGCCTAAGTTGTGTGTTGGACTGTCACAGAATTGAGTCAAGGAAAGGTCAGTTAGGAAGTTTTTGAGAGTGTTAACTGCCTGATCATGCAGGTCATTCCAATGGAAATTGAAGTCACCAAGGAAGATCTGCGAGCAGTGTCTGCCCTGGTTGGAGGAGATGGTTTCCATAGTTTGTTCAATTAGAGGGAGGTTATCTCCCGGGGGTGGTAGAAGATGTGCGGGCTGCATAAGGGTCTGTGTGTGCTAGTGATGTCTATGTATTCACAATATGAGAGATTAGCTGAAGGGGACTGTTTTGCTAAGAAAGAGTTGCGGTATATACAGGCTATGCCACCTCCTGTTTTCTTAACTCGGTCGAGTCTGATAATGTTGTAACTGGTAGGAACTAAAATGTCAAGGATGGGGCCTGAGGAGTCAGTGAGCCAAGTTTCGGTGAGCATAAGGAGGTCAAGTTTTTGGGCAAGGATGAGGTCTGCAAGGTCTGTGGCATGTTTCACCATTGAGCTACAGTTAAGTAACACACATTTCAGGTGTGATTTGTGGGCAGTGAGCGCAGGCTGTGTAGTGGGGATCAGCATGAGGTTATTAATGTTTAAGGCATTGGTGTTGAGTGTGGGCACTCTATGAGGGTTGGGTATGATGCTTTTGATGGCTTATGTGTTGCCATTCTTAGGATAGGTTGAGCTAGGGGCATTTAATGGGGCTGTTTGTGAGGTTCTAGAAGGGACTGAGATGGACATATACGGAGAGTTGTAAGCACGGAGGAGGGAGAGAATATCTAGATCTGAAAATTGATTTTTGGATCTGGCAGGTCTAGATGGGGTGTTAGGGTAGGGAGTGGTATTCCAATTCTGGACTGGGGTTTCAGCTGGCTCATATTCAGGATCTCCTGTTAGGTTTTGTTGGAACAGAGATCAAGGGCCAGCTCCTCGGTGGACTTAATGAGCGTTTGAATGACAGTTCTGAGAATTAGAAATTCCTGGTTTATTTCCTTGAACTTAGCTGCAGGATCTGAATGTTGGGTATGGTTCATGTGGAAGGGAGGAGTAGGGTTGATCAATGGGGAGGGCATAGGTGAGTACAGGTCAGGGGGACAAAAGGGGAAGGGGGAAATCTGCTGAGGGAGAGTTCCCTCTCTGATGTACCAGAGAGCAAGGTGAGTGGGCTCTGGAAGGGAGGTTAGGGGAAGGGAGGTTAGCTGAGTTCCTGGTGGAGAGTGGGCGAGCCAGCCCTAGAGTAAGGGAATTATGTAGGATAGAGCTAGTGGGAGAGGGAATGGGGAAGGTTGCGGAGAGGTGGTCGGAGCAAGCGATAATAACCGCTCCAGAATTACAGGCAAGTGGTGGTTAGGTTGAGGCGTGGTGGGTGAGTTTGAGGAGGCTAGGTTTGGTGGAGCTATGGTCCTGTGAGTGTATATATTATATTAGTATCGTCCCATTGTTGTAGATAGATATAGTAGCATTTGCTCTAAATGTGGGAGACGTCATAGCCAAGAGTCTAACACCGTGAGGAAACTTTTTGGCCGAGGTGATTCTGAGTAGAGAGTGGAACGCCACTGAGCTCTTCTTTTAGTATAAAAGATCAGGTCGCTAGTAATAGCACCTTTTTTGGACAAAAGTAGGGGTCAGAGATAAGTGTTTCTGGGTTAGCTTTGAGTAGTCTGTGTTTCAAAGATTTAGTGGCCTATAGTCGCATATTTGGAGAGGTTGGTTGGATAGTTAATTGTGTAGCTATTAGTGCCAAACTTTTCTAGTCTGGAATCCATTCTGCACTGAGCAAGGGCAGTCATGATGGAGAGAGCTTAGGATGTGCGGTACAGATGAGAGGTCGGAGAGAACAGGATTCCAGTGTGTACTCCTCCCTGAGGGTGTGGCTTGCAAATGCACCGTTATTCAGGCGAGGTCATTTTAGCTAATTCAAGTTGTGAGGTAACACATGGTCATGTCTTCATGATATCACACTGTTGGAGCTCAGGGGGAGAGTGCGGTCTACTAATATGGCCTGCCGTTGGTCAGGGAGTGGAGATTATAGCAATCATCACACAAAGATATCATATTAACAATTTTCTAACAAGGTTATATTAAATCAAGTTGTGGAATAACACGTAGTCATGCATTCATGCTATCCAAGAATTTGGGGCTCAACGGGAGCTCAGCGGGAAAGTGAGTTCTCCTGGGAGGCCATATGGCCTGTGGATGCATCTTTGGTCACAAATGGTAATCATAAAAATGTATCTTCAAGTTTGACGTACCAGTGAAAATGCTGACCAGATCCTGATACATAGGACACTTCTACATGTTAACTTTCATGTTTAAGCATGTAGATTTCTATGATAGCTGTTTTGAAATGTTTTTGACCTCTCTAAGTTATTTGCGCTCACTATATGTGCAAAGTTACAAACATTTGATCAGTTTCTCTAGCATATGTTCACTCCTAGGTAGGTTGTGATGGTGCCAATATGGTTCACATTCACAGATATATTTGTTCTTTTGATACCTCTGATGACGTTCCCTGCCCTACATGATATTAGCACAGCATTTGATTTCTTCACGTAATTTAACTTGGCTTAGTACATGCAGTCAATTTCCAACATGTGACATGGATATTTGTATATATTGTAGTTAACCGACACATAATGCTTTTTGGAGGACAAGGCGTCATGGTGATCTTTGATTGACACATAGATATGGCAATGTAGGCAGTCTTTTATATGGGCCAAACTGTTGTAGATACACCTTCCTTTCCATGACACACCTGGACACAACAATTTAGCAATTCATATGTATGTATGTGAGTTTGACCAGGCTTCACGTGATTCAGTACTTCGATGCTTTGGTTATGGCATCATTGGTGTAGCAAGAAAGTGTTGCTATTGGGATCCTGAGTATACTGCGAGACCTCACACTGGTTGCATTTAATCCTATGGTTGTTAGTGGAGTATATTTAACATGTTTGACCCCATACTGATTGACTTTATGAGTGTTACATTGATGGACTCAGATGCAAATAATGTTGCCAACTTGTGGCACATAACTGGTTATCTAATACCTTGTTAATGTATGCCAATGTAGGTTGATAATTATGTGTGTGTTTGGACTAGACGGTAAGAATAGCTGAGACATATGTGTACTTTCTACTGTTGGTATTGCATATGTACCAGGACTTGACATTTACACATGAATTGGGCCTACACTTACGTTGCATGACACAACTGGTATTTGCAACTACTTCTTCCAGTATTGTTCCAGATACTTTAGTCAACATATAAGTTTACTGCCATGAGTTACATATTCACTTTAAAAATCAACATTGTTTCATAAACCATTATTTTAGTGAAACTTTATCTAATACCAAGACTGGGTACACCAATGAACATACACTTATCTCACACTTATCTAATATGTACCCTTTGTACTCATATTGACTTTACTTGTGTACAACATTATTTGTGTTTTGATTAGTTGACCACTGCACATTATGTGGTTCTAGCACTTCACACAGTGTTAGATGGCACACTGTTTCTCTCAGTTGTTATTTTGCTACTAACGTTGCAGGATCAAAAAGGGAATAACACAATGGAACATCATTGCCACCATGTTGGAGTAAGTTGTTCCTATTATGTGCATATGACACAACCTCCAAAGACAAACACAGAAATTGCTATTTTGTCATGCATGATCTATATTTCTGTGTTCCTGACCAATACGTAGGCCATTCCCTTATCTCCCATTCTGAAACTGCTCATTTATTATTATGTAGTGGCAGATGTAGGCATCCATGTGCACTCACTTCCTGGATATTTGGCCAGTACATTGATAAACATCCCCTGGTGATCCACGATGGCCTGGACATTGATTATGTGTACTTCTAGTTTCTGAAGAGGTGGGATGCTGCAGCACGGGGCACCAATTGCGCTAAGTACATGTGGGAATCTAGCGATGGCTCAAACCCTTGCTTGGTTTCCAGTTGTTGTTGAGTTTTGGGGAAGAGGAAGTACTGTGGTGTGATTCTGATGATGGCATCTAAGACAGAGGGGATAAATGCAGAAAATGCTTCCTGTGAGATTCCTGCCAATCTGACTGTTGAGATCTGGAAGGAACCGGATGCCTGCATGTGGAGCACAGTCATATGTTTTGCATGCGGAGGAATGTTATTGGGTCTTGAAGTTAGTAGGTGGAGACTTGGCCAAATCGTATGCAGCAATTGAATGATGGACTCCCTCCTGATTATGTAAAATGTCATGACCTCATCCTCCCTGAGGTCAATGAGGGATATGCGCTGCTGGAACACATACTCGCTCTTCCTTTGCAGCCTATGTGGTGGTCTTATCGCGACACACAATTAATAATGGTTAAGTATAACTACTTGGGGTATCTTGTGACTTTAGGCACTTTTTTTAACATCCTCTCTAATTTGGACAGTTCCTTTTGTGTTTTACAATTTACTAAAATGTTGCACAAATTGTACATCATCACTGATAATACTTGGTCATTATGCGTGACCAATCCTCATCTACACGCCCAATGCTAATGTTTGCTTTTAGGCTTTTTAGAAACCCTGTGAGAATGCAGGGACATGGCAGTCCATAGACGCGATGCACGCCTTGAGTACTGATTAAAGGCACAACACTACAGTTACCGAGATGCTAAAGGAGTCGAGTAGTCGTTTACGAGTTGATACCAGAAACTACCGTTCCCATGGTCCCTTTGGACTTGTAGTTCCTTCCAATACGCGCAAAGGAAGAGAATGGGCTCACACTCCCAGTGGCCGGCTTGAAGACGGGAGGTCCCGCATATTTAAACTGGGGCTCCGAGCAACGAAGTGATAATGCCAGGATACACAGACACCACATAGGATGTTTACGGGGCAGTACCTTTGATGTAGTAAGTCCACTTCGATAGCATTCTGATGGACAGAGGTAATACGTGTGCTGCGTATGTGGGTGAATATGGATTCTAACGCAGCAGTGTTCACTTGTCCCCCAAACAGCCTGTGAGTACAAGGCTGCCCTTACTGTGATCCGTGAGAAACACATTTGGGTATGGGTATATGAGCATTCTTGAGCACAAGTGAGTGTGTTGGTGTTGGACATGGCCCTTTTTGCAGGGTCATCCCTGAACTTTTTGCCTTCCTCCTAGCCTTTTTACTTCCATGGTGTTGGTGGTTTTAGGACTTTGGGCACTTTGGCACTGCTGTCCACTGTAAAGTGCGTGCGCTCTCTGTGATAAATATGTTAAGATTGGTCTACACCTATTTGGCCTATTTATTTTACCTGTCAGTCCCGTGTAAAGTGGTATCTCATATTCCCAGGGCTGGTGAATTAAATGCTACTAGTGGGCTTGCAGCACTGCTTACGCCACCCACCAAAGTAGCCTTTCTAACCTATCCCAGGCCTCTGCCATTGCAGGGCCTGTGCGCACAGTGTTACTGCCACTGTGACGTGGCACCTAAAGTGTGTGCCGTGTCTGTAATCCCACTTTTTCTGCATGTAAGTCACCCCTAAGGTAGGCCCTAGCTAGCCCTATGGAAAGGGTGCATTGTAGGTAGAAGGTAGGACATGTACCTTAAGTGTGTGACATGTCCTGGTAGCCATTTTGGTTTCTCACTACAGGGAGGCTGCCCTCCCATAGGAATGCATTGGGGATTCCCTGATAAGTGTTTCAGTGGTAATTCCTGATATGAGAGGAGCAGCGTGGTCAAGTTTGCTATATTTGGAATAGTGATAATAAATGCTACGCAATGGTGGGCACAGATTTATTATACCTATTTTAGTAATGCCACTTTTAGAAGTTGGTATTTCTGTTTCCCTGACCCTGAATAGGTTTGTGCCTGTGTATGTGAATGTTGGTTCTGACCCCCTGTGCTGTGTTTGATAACGAGCCCCCACCTGATAAAGGGGAAGAGGAGCCATGTCAACAAAGTGCTCCAAAGCCAGTTTAGCTGGTCCCCCAAGCCCTGTTCCAGGGCAGATAACACAAATGTATGTATAAATATTGGGCTGTGACCCCAAGAAAAGTGGTGCTTTTGTGCTCCCTTGAGCTGAGGGTACCTGCTGCTGGGCTTCAGGAGGAACCACCACAAGGGACTGCCTCCCTGCTGGGGGGCCCTGTGAGATGGCCTGCCTGGGCCCAGCCATGTGCCCCTGTCACTTTGCTTGCTGGAGCTGTGGCTCATAGCACCTTGTGAGCGCTATCTTTTTGTTGCCAGCTCAGGAGGAGCTCTAGTGCCTGGCAGCGTGCTGCTGCAAGGACTGCTGGGGAAGTCCCAATGTGGGACCCCCTGCTGCTGTGAGGCTATAGCATGAGCCCAACCTGCGTTTTGCCCTTTATTTAGCAGGAGTCCACCCCGTGTTTTGCTGATCAGAGCGTGAGCCCACCCCACTCTCATGCATTTTCGAAGAGCGGGTGCCCACCCGCATTGCCGCTTTTGTGGCGGGAGCCCACCCTGCGTCTGTGCTCCTGTGGCGGGTGCCCACCCCGCTTGTATGCTTATTTAGAGTGGCGGGAGCCCACCCCACAATTGTCTTTATTTGAAACGGGAGCTTACACCGCATTGCCACCACTGAGATCTAAGGGAGATCACCGCCGCGGCCCGACCCAGAAGCCAGGCGGCCGTGCCTGGTTGGGGGCGTGGCCGGCCGGGAAAGAGGAAATCCTGCAGAGGAAGTCAAGCAAGTGGAGCCTGATCATGGGTGGGGCTCTACCCCCCTGTCCGGAGAGAGCCCCACATGCTGCAGAACCGGAGAGCAGCCAAGACGAGCCCCGAGAGGAGGGGCCCGACTGGAGCCTCAAGGGCTCCCAGTGCCCACGGGAACCCAGGAGAAGCCTCCCGGGCTGCTGGAGCCATCCAGAGGAGGACCACCTCTCCAGCAGGAAGACCAGAGGTGACTACACGGAGTCCCCGAGCAGCTGCCAGTGAGTGGGTCCTGGAAGGACAGCACTGTTAGTTTCAGCTCTGGTGTTCACAGCTGACCTGCCCACTGGTGGGCAGCTGTACCGTGGGGGCAATTTTTGGCCAAGAGAAGTCCCAGTAAGGGGGCTGAGGAGGCACTGTGTGCCAGTGCCTAAATTGATGCGCAGTGATTAGGTGCCAATCGAGGGCACCAGGAGGAGCCTGGAAAGGAGGGGCCCCCAAAGTTCTGTGAGTGCCAGTGCTGTTTTGCCCAGCTGCACCGCGAGAGCACGGCGGCTGCAATAGGGGCGATATTGGTGTTAGAGCCCCAGAGTGGGTCTCCCCTGGCACACTGGTGCCAGAGCCAATTTCCTACAGCTGCCCCTTGGATAGAGGGCAGCTGCAACAAAGGGGGTATTTTTGGTTGTTTATGGATGAGGAGGGGGTGAGACACACCCCGTGCCCTGGAGCATTTCGCACATTACTTCGCTGCATTGGCAGCCAGAGGGCTACTTGAGAGGCCCCAGTGACAGCCCTGACATTTTTGGACAAAGGGCATTTGAGCCAAAAGGAAGGCCAGTTGGCCTGGGTTCAGCTTTATGGGGGTGATAGGATGCAAGGCCCTAATGTGATTTACCCCTCTGGTACCTATGTATAATGTATTTATGCTTCTGATGTTTTGCATAAGGTGTTTTATGCTTGTGAGGCCTATTGCGTAAGGTGTTTATGCTTAGGAGGGTTGGGCCTAATGTGTTTTTATGCCTACTGTGATGCAGTCATAGTGCATTCATGATGCTAGATATAATGCGGAGGTCATTATTGTACCAGTGGTTACTGGTTGTGTTTTATATCTACTACCTGCATTCTGATGGTTCTGAACATGGCCCGATTGGCCTGGCCCTGTATATAATCCCCTGTAAATATTGCCTAATGCCAGTTAGCACAGTGTACATTGTGTCATTATGATTTGAATGTGTTTTGGATAATACAAAGGCTATTTTTATATAACCTTGTGTGGAGTTTCTTTTGTGGTGTGCCTAGTCTGTTGCTGCTGTTTGTGTGTGTTGCACAAACGCTCTACACATTGCCTCTGGGATAAGCCTGACTACTCATGCCAAGCTACAAAGGGGGTGAGCAGGGGTTATCTTCAGCGTGTAACTCCCTTGCCCTGACTAGAGTGGTGGTTTCTGCCTGGCTTTGGGGCATGCTCTAGCCAACCAGAAATCCGATTTCTAACAGTTGGATTTACTCATATTCATCGAGAGTGGATGCGAGAATGTATAATCATTCTCACAGGTTTCTGTCATTATACATGAGTGTATTCTAACCAAGGATTGGACATGAGTGAGGATGTTGTGCATTAGAAGATAAGGTAACATGCACTAATGAGAATAAAATAAAGTCCGATTATTCATGCATACCGCCAATAGGGCGAAGTGAGATCAACAGATCTATTTGAGTTCATAACAATGATCTTGAATTATTGATCATGAACGTATGGGATTACAGGCACCCGTGAGTGATGGGTGCTACCGTACAGTATGACTATGGTTATTGAATTTCATAATTGTATGTCTTTTGTCTTCTTGTTCCCCCTACAGGTGGAATTTTTTAGCATATAAAGAAGGAAGATAAGTATACCCATTATTATATATAGTTTTTGCATGGAGGTTACAGCTTTCTATTTCTTCAAAACAATATATAGGATTAATTTTGGTCAACGCCAGTGGGGGAATCCTTGCTTTGCCCTGATCAAAGCCCTGGACCTATAAGGCCAATTTTTCTGGGATGAAACATGTTGGCACATTACTAGGGTCACAGGACCATAACTCCCAAAAACACCCTAGTTTTATTACTTTTTTTAATATACACTACGTCCCTGCGAATAAAAGGGATACCTGGCGAATGAAGTAGGATTTTTATCTTTAAGTTCCCCTGGCCTACATCTCCTAACAGCTTCATAACATATGGTTGAGCCCACCCTGACCTTTAGGAGTCAGGGTGAACCCGATGATGAAGCATGACAACAATAGGGTGTGTGAGGGTTAAATAACAAAAAGGAATTGCTTCCTTTCCACATATTGCGGTGTACTCCGCAAAGGTTTTTTTTTAATTCCTTCTAGAGCTCTGTTGTGTCTGGATACAATTGTGGGAGTACAGGTCTCATAGCGAGTCCTAGTTGCAGGATGACGACCTTCATGGCGTAGTTGAGCTTGCCCAATTGTTTGTGGGGTTGCTCTTTTTGTACCACAGCCACTTCATCATTTCCTAAGCCTGGGTTGCAGATGTGCAGCTATTCTGGAACATTTCAGGCTTTGTGTTGCACTTCCCAATGATGTGTGATAAATTTCCAAATCCATAAATATCACTGCACTACATTTTCAGCTGATTTTGCCAGCGGGATGCCTACTTTGCTTATATTAAATTGTCTGTGTCACAGCTGGTTTTGGCTCAGCTTTTGCTCGATGCAAGGCTTATAAAAGTATGCTTTTGGAAAATGAGCCGTTTTATAAATATGACTTACAGCGTGCACTGCCACTGCGTCACAATTCGTGGCACAACACTGGTGCAAGCATCTCATAAATATGCCCCTATGAACGAAAGATGTAGAGCTTATCAGATGCAATCGTCAGGATTCTTTCGTAGTATGTTTACTACCAGTTTGCCACAATATATAATTGCTGTTGCATCATTTGGATTAACATTCCACCAAAGTCAGCTGACCAGAGCGCACCAATGTGCAAGACTGACACTTTTACTACTAGGCTGCCTACAGTGCAGTGATGCAGTGCCAGAATGATAGCACTTTCAGGGTTGGAGTCATGTGACTGACATGAGGTCCCATATCAGAGTCTTGAATCGTTATCTAGACCGGCATGTGAAGGGATTGAAGGAATTGAGAGAAATGATGCCTCTCGCCCCCCACACCGAGACATGGCACCTCAGAGCGGGATTTCCCAAATTACCCCTGACACTTAAAATGGGGCAATGAGTGGTGTTATTCTCGGAGCATCTAACTCAGCTTATCCTTTGCTGACGTGGAACATAGCAGGCTATAACATCAAGCGGAATAATGAGGAATGGCTCCCTGTAACCTGCGCACTCTGCCCCACTCCCGCAGTGAAATACACATAACATTTCTTACTTCCCTTCCCGCCAAGAAAGCCACTACACCCTTCTTCGTGGTGGTCATTTGTTGGCCGCAGTTTATTAAGGGTTACAAGGAAACAGGTATTACTTGCATTTGCATGTTATGTCATATACATTTCCTTGCCAATGTCTCTTACCCCTTTTGGGGCGGTTTTTCTGTAGGTTGGATTTCCTTGCGCTCCCTCAGCGCGGGAAGGGGATATTCGTTGTCCCAGAGTTAGGCTGCCTCGCTACCTTTCGGACCTTGTTGTGCCCTGCCATCCGGCGGGGGCTGGGCTGCGAGCGCCGTCTCTGCATATTCCCCCTTCCCTTCGTCGCATGTCACCCAGCCGTGAGGCATCCCAGAGCCGCTGTCCTTAGGCCATCTCACCCAGCCGTGCGGCATCTGAAGGTGAGTGGACCTATTCTGGCGCACCGCTCTCCGGTGTGCCTCCGTACCAACCGTTCTCCGCGTAGCCCTTCGCGAAGCTCTTTTCCCTCTTTCAGCCCTGCGACAATGCTGATCCCTTGGTGTGGGTGGGTGGGACAAAAGTTCCTTCGCGCCGTGCTGCTCCCCCCGCTCCTGTGCATAGGAGTATCACTGGGGGGAGCGCGCTTATATGCCCCCCATCAGGTATGTCTCCACCTGGGGAACCCCCCCCATTTGGGTGGTTTGAATATCGCCTGCCCCCCCCATTGGTTGGCGCCCGGCGGCGGAAGCAAGGCGCAAGGGGGGGGGGGGCAGCCCGGCACCTTCCGGGGTCCCCCTGCTTGCTCGGGAGACCCCGTTTTCCCGCATTTTCCTTTTCGTTCCCGGGCCGTCTTCCCCCCTTTGTTGCCCCTTCGGGGGCTCGCCGCATGGTTATGGCGACGGCTCCCTAGCCCCTACGGGGGTCCGCCTCTGCAGTAACCTGCGCACTCTGCCCCACTCCCGCAGTGAAATACACATAACATTTCTTACTTCCCTTCCCGCCAAGAAAGCCACTACACCCTTCTTCGTGGTGGTCATTTGTTGGCCGCAGTTTATTAAGGGTTACAAGGAAACAGGTATTACTTGCATTTGCATGTTATGTCATATACATTTCCTTGCCAATGTCTCTTACCCCTTTTGGGGCGGTTTTTCTGTAGGTTGGATTTCCTTGCGCTCCCTCAGCGCGGGAAGGGGATATTCGTTGTCCCAGAGTTAGGCTGCCTCGCTACCTTTCGGACCTTGTTGTGCCCTGCCATCCGGCGGGGGCTGGGCTGCGAGCGCCGTCTCTGCATATTCCCCCTTCCCTTCGTCGCATGTCACCCAGCCGTGAGGCATCCCAGAGCCGCTGTCCTTAGGCCATCTCACCCAGCCGTGCGGCATCTGAAGGTGAGTGGACCTATTCTGGCGCACCGCTCTCCGGTGTGCCTCCGTACCAACCGTTCTCCGCGTAGCCCTTCGCCACGCCGTCAGGGAGGCTCCCGTCTTCCTGCGGCTCCCCCCTCACCTCCTGTTATTCATTGGCAACCTGCTAACACCATGGCGCCCCACAGATTGCTCCAGAAGATCTCCATCCCCTGCTCAGACAGGTGCACCCCGTCGGTTGCGTAGTATTCCGGGCGCCCGGTGTGAATCAACCCATGTCTGATGAAGCCCAGGCCGTTTGCTCTGCAAAATTTGCTTACTGTGAGGTTGAGCTTTTTCCTCGAGTTTTCCACGCCTTTATACGACTCGGCGCCACGCCACTCCTGCCTGCTGATCACTTCAGACCAAATGATCGCCGTTTTTCCGCACCTCCTGGCTGTTTCTCCCAGGTCGTTCTGTATTCCAAAGAGGAGGGCCCTCCGACCCATTGTGGCCAGGTCGTTCCCCCCGAGGTGGATGATCAGGACGTCTGGGTGGCGCCCTGCCCCCTCCCTTATTTTCTTGAGGGCCGTTGTGAGTTGAAACCAGTGCATGCCTGACTGGCCAAACCAGCGGATGCACGTGTGTTGTGGCCTGTTCTTGAGCCGTCGCCCCCTGTGCTCCCACCACGCGCCCATCCGCTTGATAAAAGAGTGGCCCACCACCCACACAAGGCGGGGTCTGCTCCCTGTTGATGCAAATGAAAAGCGACCGGTCATTCTCACGCCCACCCTGTGTGTCTTTTAGTCACAGTAGCTGGGGCCTTACGTAAGATTTGTACGCTCGCGAGCGCCACCTTCCCACTGCCTGAATTCTTGCCTCGGGCATCCCGTGTTGTGCCGCGGTCGTGGCCGCCCCTATTCGGAATGAGTGTGATCCAAAGGACCCTGGCGGCAGGCCCGCGCTGCTGAGGGCCTGGCGCATCACTGCTATAAACTGGAATTTGCTCAAGTGTGACCCATCCCTGTGGATAAGCAGGGGGCTGTGTCCCGCCGGGCGTATTGCCATAAAGGTTAAGAGGCAGCAGACTGCGCAGTGTTCTTTGTTCTGTATGCAGTGTATGGTCACCGTGGCCCCCCGTCCCTCCTGGTCCGTCTTCGACCGCCGCAGCGCCAGATCTATTCGCCCGGCACCTGGTGTCACATCGCTAGCCCATAGGCAACGCTCCGCTTGGCCCTCCCTGGCGGGGGCCACCAGTTCGCTGATGCGGAATGCCCCAAAGAAGGCCATGGTGAATGCTGCCCTGAATAGCACTCGCTCGTACTCCCCCGCTGTGACTCTGTCTAGTGCCTGCAGCAGTGCCCCTAATCTGGTGAAGTCTATTGGGCGCCTTGTGTCCTCTTTCTTTCCTTCCTTCCTCTTCCACCCCTTCATTGCAATCTTTATGTAGTGTGATGCCAGGGGGTTGTGTCCAGTTTCCAGCTTTGCATGGTGTGACACGGCTGAAAGGTGGGCTTGTGTCCATGACCTGGATTTGCCGTTCTTGTATGCCCAGCTGATGAATAGTTCTGCCGCCCTGTGCGTGGCGCTCGGTATGGCTAGTGAGTGTATGCCCCCTACTTTGAGTACTGTGGCTAAGTATTTTGTGTATCTCCTCGCCGCCCCAGGGGCCAGGGCTTGGGTGATCAGTTCTGAGAGGTCTGCCCCGCCAGCTTCCACAGCTGGGGCGGGAAAGGGGTCATTTCCGAGTCTGCCCTGGGGGCGAGCTCCCTGAATTTGCTCATCATGCCTCTGGACAGGGCGTCCGCTATCTCGTTCTCCACCCCTGGCACGTGTCTTGCTCGTAGGTCTATGTTGCCCTCCAACTGTAATGTAACCAGACGGCGCATTAGTCTCAGTGTGTCTGGGCACCTGGCCGACCCCCTGTTGATAGCCTGCACTACGCCTTTGTTGTCCGACCATAGGGTCAGTTTCATGTTTTTGAGTTCTTCTCTCCAAATCACCAGTGCTACCACAATGGGAAACAGCTCTAAAAATGTTATGTTTGTTGTGACACCCTGTCTGCGCCAGCTGTCCGGCCACTGGCCCGCGCACCACTTGTCCCTCAAGAGCGCGCCAAACCCTGTGCTTCCTGACGCATCCGTGTACAGCTCGATCTGTTTGCAAGTCAGCCAACCTTCCCTCCAGATCAGCACCCCGTTGAAGTCTGCTAGGAAGGCATCCCACACTTCCAGGTCCCTTTTCACCTCAGACCCTAGTCGCACATGGTAGTGCTTGTGTGTAACGCCGCGCGTGAGTTTTGTCAGTCTCCTTGCGAACACCTTGCCCGCTGGGATGACCCTGGTGGCGAAATTCAGTTTCCCAATCAGTTGCTGCAACTCCCTCAGTGTGGCTTTGTCCCGCCCGCGCATGCTTTTTATCTCTCCCCGGATGTCCTCTACCTTCTCTAGGGGGAGCCTTGACGTGCCTGCTACCGAGTCTAGTTCTATCCCTAAGAACGTGATCCTTGTCGTGGGCCCTTCAGTTTTCTCTTTGGACAAAGGGATCCCTAACTCACCAGCAAGTTTGATGAATGCCCCCAACGTGTTCCTGCACACCGGGGAGTCGGCGGGGCCGGTAAATAGGAAATCGTCTAAGTAGTGCAGCTTACCGCCCGCTGGGTGGTGGTCGTGTAATGCCCATTCGACGAATGTGCTGAACAGCTCGAAGTAGGCACATGACACTGAGCAGCCCATTGGCATTGCCTTGTCGTGGTAGTACTGTCCCTCCCACTGGAAGCCTAAAAGGTGAAAGCTGTTGGGGTGGACTGGGAGGAGGCGAAATGCCGATTCGATGTCTGGCTTTGCCATGAGTGTGCCGCTCCCTGAGGCCCTTATCAGGTCTATTGCGTCGTCTATCGTGGAGTAGCTCACCGAGCACACCTCTGACTCGATCCCGTCATTGACAGACAGTCCGTCTGGGAATGACAGGTGGTGGATCAATCTAAACTGCCCTGCTTCCTTCTTGGGGACCGCCCCCAGTGGGGAGGTGACCAGTCCTTCCCTCGCCGATGCCGGGAGGGGGCCCTCAATCCTGCCCAATAGCTTCTCCTTCTCTATCTTTTTCGCCACCACCCCTGGGTGCTGCATTGCCGAGGCCAAGTTCCGCCCGCAGCTGGGGGGGAGGGGGCCCTTGAAAGGTATGGTAAAACCCTCCTCAAATCCCTGGACTAATATTTTTGCGTCTGACTTATTGTGGTATCTGTTGGCTAGCGCGCGCAGCCGTTGAGTGTTGATGGGGGACCATGCTAGGGAGGGGGTACCCTGTCGCGCTTCACCCTCGTGGCCCGCCCTGCGCGCCTCAGTGCTTCTTCCCCTCTTTCTTGTCGTGCTTATGGCTCTCTCTGCGCTTGCAGTTTGCCGCCGGGTGCCCTCCCCCGCATGCTGAACATGTGTGTGAGAATTTACATGACGCCCCAAATGTGCATTCATTGGACTCGAATTTCCAGCATATTGCTGGCGGTCCGCTTGTGTGCGATACTTTTCCTGTGTTGAAGTGTTTATGTTTCTGAAATGGCCTTCCTTTCCCTCTTTGAAAGGAGCTCCGGTAAGAGTGCTCGGCCCTGCCCCCCCAGGACCTGGCCTCCTTTGCTACCATCATCTTATGGATGAAACCTGACACATCTTCCTCATTCCACTCCATCTCGGGGTGCGTCTGCATTTTAAGCCTGAAACCCTTATCGTATTCAAGCCACGCCTCCCCCGGGAACTGCCTTTGTGCATTGTGTATGTTCGCCTCGTATAACCATAAATCCGCTGCGCATTGTGGGAACTTTTCAACTATTATGCACGCCATAATCCTGAATGCGTCCAACCAATTATCAAATGAGCGCTCTTTCCTCTCCCGTCTCCTCTCCCTCCTGTCTTCCTCCTTCTTGTCACATGTGGTCAGGTCTAGCCCTTCTAGTTGTATTTCCAATAAGGAGAAGATGTCTATGAACTCTTTCCGCCATATTCTCTCCTTTACTGCTATGGGGATCATGCTGGCTAACCCTGTGGCTCTGGTGGTCAGGGGTGCGGGGCCTGGGGAGGGTCTGGCGTACGCCCCCGTTATTGCTGTGGTCATTGGGGTCCCGCTCACCCGTTGGGCCTCCCCCCACGCTGCTGTGGGCGACCCCCCCTCGCCCCCTGCCGCGGCATATGTCTGCCCTATTATCTGCTGCTGTCGTGCCGCGCCCGGGTTGAGTAGGTACCAGGGAGCCCCTGTGGCCCCTTCCCCCTGTGGGGGCGCGGTTCCCTCCGGTCGCCCTGTCCCTTGCCCCTCACTCGGCTGAGCCCTCGCACCACCCGTGTTCTGGACCCCCCAGCCCTTGCAATAACATTGGCGCCATTGCTTTGCAACATTCTTGTATGATCGCGCTAATATGCTCACCATTGGTTGGCGTGTCGCTGGTCCCCTTGTCCGCCCCCGCCACCGCCGTGCTGGCTGCAATTGGCTGGGTTCTTTTTGGCGCTTTCTTGGCCGGTGCTGCATCCGCCAGCTTCGCTGGCGCCTTCCTGCTTCTCTTAGCCGCGGGGGGCGTGGTCGCGTTGCCCCGTCCCCTGCTTGTTCCTTCGTCCGGGTCGCGGTTGAGATGCTCCTGCAGCCATCCGTCCCCGTGCGCCTCTGATGCTGCGCGGATCTTCCGCAGCAGGTCGTTCAGGTCGTCGTGGCCCTTCTTTGGGCCCCCTTTCTTGGCCATGCCTTAGCGCTTGGGCTGCCCTTGTTCCTGTTGTCTATTGTGTGTAAAGCGGGGTGCTGCCGCTAGCAAGTTGTGCACCAAAAAGCCCGCCTCTTGTTGCTCTCCGTGGCGGGGTGCAGCCGCCGAAAGTTATGCACCAATATCACTGGCCCTGCAGGTGCTGCCCTGCCTCCGTTGCTTGGGCTCTGTTCGTAGGGCCTTTTTGTTGCCTCTTTTCCGCCACCAGAGGGCGCCCACCGGTTTCCCTGCCTGCTCCCCGGCTGCCTGAGCGGACACTCTCTATCGGCTCTCGGATGAGCCGGGCGGGGCTCCGGGAGTCTGGTAAGTCCGGGCGGGCTCCGGGAGTACTGGTCAGTCCGGGGACGTAGGGGGGGGCGGCCTCACCTCCTAGTTGGCTGTGCTTGCCGGTGCCGTCGGGTGGGCTCCGGCGCGCACCGTTGCCTTAGAAACTGGCTCCGGGGCACAACGGGCGACTCCGGTCGTGCTCGCTGGCTTGACCTGGTGTTAGGCCACGCCGGGTGGGCTCCGGTCGCGGTCTTCTGGCCCGGGCTACGTGCAGGCAGTCGGGTGATAGGCCGTGCCGGGTGGGCTCCGGTTGCGGTCTTCTGTTGTGTGGCGCCGGGCGGGCACCGGTCGTGCTCCTGTCCGCCCCCTCACACCGATGGCCCAGGCTCGGTGCAGGCCGCGTCGGGTGGGCTCCGGTCGCGGTCTTCTGATGTAAAGCGCCTGGCGGGCACCGGTCGTGCTCCTGTCCGCCCCTCACACCGATGGCCCAGGCTCGGTGCAGGCCGCGTCGGGTGGGCTCCGGTCGCGGTCTTCTGATGTAAAGCGCCTGGCGGGCACCGGTCGTGCTTCTGTCCGCCCCTCACAGCGATGGCCCCAGCTAGGTGCCGGCCGCGTCGGGTGGGCTCCGGTCGCGGTCGTCTTCGCTCCCAGTGCCGGTGTCTCTTCTCCGGGGGCAGCACGGTCTCCCGTCGTCCGTCGTCGTCGTCTGCCGTGCCCACAAAAGTTCCTTCGCGCCGTGCTGCTCCCCCCGCTCCTGTGCATAGGAGTATCACTGGGGGGAGCGCGCTTATATGCCCCCCATCAGGTATGTCTCCACCTGGGGAAACCCCCCCATTGGGTGGTTTGAATATCGCCTGCCCCCCCCATTGGTTGGCGCCCGGCGGCGGAAGCAAGGCGCAAGGGGGGGGCGGGGGGGGGGTGGCAGCCCGGCACCTTCCGGGGTCCCCCTGCTTGCTCGGGAGACCCCGTTTTCCCGCATTTTCCTTTTCGTTCCCGGGCCGTCTTCCCCCCTTTGTTGCCCCTTCGGGGGCTCGCCGCATGGTTATGGCGACGGCTCCCTAGCCCCTACGGGGGTCCGCCTCTGCAGTTCTGGCTGATTTTAGGATTCTTAATCTTCAAGAAACTTGGGAGACCGCGTCTATAACAATAAATGGTTTTCGATCTTTCAAAACTGCAGGCGTACCCTCCTCACTTGGCAGACTAAAGGGCAGCCGTACCCTCCTCACAAGGCAGACTAAAGGGCGGTCTACTTACTTTGATTTCTAACGTGGCGACTTTCAATGTTTTAAGCTTTGTAAACACCTTACCTTATTTTCACATTTTGGTCATTAAAGGAAATGACAAGTGGGACCTATTGCTCGTGAATTACTACAATAATAATTTCCAAAACCCTGAGACTGTACCTCTGTTTTTGGATGATATATTAGAGAACTTCGCAGAGTCCCATCCTAAACCCTTTTCCCTAATCTGGGCGGGGAATTTTAATATAAAGCCATGTCCTATGGCTATGGAGGACTCATGCGGGATTGTAAATAAAAGGGGAGACATCATTCTCCATTTTTACCATGATGTTATAGGGAGGACTCTAAATAGTATCTTAATGAAGTGGCAACTAAAAATACTTAATGTATTAGATGCACAGACTGGGAAATTCCCTTCTACCTTTTTTAGAGCCGATTACTCCTCCCCGATTGATTATATCATCTGCTCTGATATCCCCAGCTTAAGTATAATTACTTTCCAGACACTTTGTAATTAACACAGCAATCATGCTATGCTTTTGTGTGTCTTAATATGGTGGGACTCTAAAAAACGTAATGACACTTTTGCACTAAAACCAGTCCTTGCTAGTACAAATGACTTTACTTTAAAATGGGACAAGGTCAATGTGGTCTTGCTTTTTAATAATCTGGTTATGGAAAATCAGGAGGATATTTCAATCTGCCTGGATCCCTTTGCTAGTCAAATTGAGGTTACAACCACATTTAGGAAGTTATTATACTTTCTTAAACTACAATTGTTACAGCCACCATACACTAGAGAGAGTAACCGGCACAGATGGTTTGACCAGGACTGCTCCGTAGCCTCTGCAAATCTGTGTAAGGCGCTTAATTCTCAACCTAGAGATAAAGTGCAGGTTTGCGAATTGAGGAAAACTTATGGACGAGCTAGAGAATTCAGACTGAGAAAGCTTAAATCAGAAGCATGGGATAATTTAAAACAAGCTTTAGCCTTTCGAGTCAGCACGGCCTTCTGGAAGGTATAAATGCGCCTTTCTTGAAGGATAGTAGTGGGCCTTCTTTAGAGGTACATATCGATGAGGATACATGGGTAACGTTTTATCAGGAATTTTTTTTAAATACGGGGTCTGCATCCACTGTAGAAGCAAGTTTTGATACGAAGTCTTCCAGTTTTCTTTCATTTAATCTTAAGGACGTCGAACTTGCTCTGTTACAATCCCTATCCAGGAAAGCGCCAGGGCCTGACCGGGTTCCTATGGATATTTTTCTTGCAGATATCACTATCTTGTCCCCCCTTTTAACTCTGGTTTTTAATTCAATAGCAATACATGGTCCCCCCAACCCACTGGAAAAGCTCTGTCATAATTCCGATCTTCAAAAAAGGTAATGCCTCCTTGCCTACCAGTTACCGACCTATCTCCTTGATTGACAGCACATCCAAACTCACGGGCAGGCTTTTGTTAAATAAATTGGAAAAGTGGGAAGGAGAGAAGAATATTCTCTCGGATATGCAGTACGGATTTAGACAGGGGCGGGGTACTGTAGACCAATGTCTTTACTTAATTATGATTTTAGGAAAATATACAACGATAAAAAAGACTGTGTGGTCCATAATAAACTTTGGATAATTTTAAAGGATATGGGAGTAGATGATTCCATTATAAAATTTATAAGAGAGCTCTACAGGGATGCCACTGCTATGGTCCGATACAGGAGTCTAGGCGAATGTACCACCTCTTTGGAAATTGAAAGGGGACTCAGACAAGGATGTGTGCTGGCCCCTTTCTTGTTTGCCCTATACACTAACAATCTTAATGATACCCTGGTCAATATTGTGAAGGACACTCCAATAGCTTTGCAGTCCCCCTTCCCCTATCCTTTTATATGTGGACGCAGTGTTATTGGCAAGGACCCCTCCGGCACTGCAAAACCCTATTACACAATATGCAGCTTTTATGCGTAATTTGGAGTTATATGTAAACAAAAACAAATCATATACTATGGTAATAGGAGGTCCGCAAAAGAAAATGATGGGCTTATATTTAGAGGGAAGCAAAATCGAGCATGTACAACATTTTAATTATTTTGGCATTGTTTTTTAAACAAATCAAAACTGGAAAGAGATGCTGCAAACCCGTGCTAATCTAATGCTCCAAAGTATTAATGCGTTTTTTAGATTTGCCAAAAAACTGGGTTGTAAATCAATCCCCAAGATGGTTAAAATTTACCTGGCTAAAACGTTACCAATGGCGACAAATGGGGCAGCAATCTGGGGGATAATAAATGTGACCTCACTCCAAGTTTTGGAGGAGAAATTCATCAAAAGATTGCTTGCAGTTCCACATACTTGTAGTAACCTGGTGGCCCATATGGAAGTCAGCATTCCTTTTCTTACCGATGCCATAAAATTAGCCCCACTTTCACTGGTTATCTGTATGGATAAGGGATATTGTGAATCCAAATCAGAAAATGTTGAAAGACAATATAAATATGACTCATGCCCACAAAGTCCTGTGGCTTTCATATGTTAGGCAAACCCTATCATCCTTGGGCCTTGCTTCTGTATACTAGGACAGGAACAAGTGAACCCTACTCAAGCAGAACCAGGGTAATACACTTATTATCAAAAAACAGAGGCTCCTGCGGACACTTAATGAAGTAATCTCAATGTATATGAGCACAATGGCAATATATTGGGTTATAGTGATATTGAAGAGAGAAGGAAGCAAATACACCTCTGATTTGTTTTTGGATCAAAATTATTTATATAATCCTTGAAAAGAAATACTGTTACAAAGTAATACATTTGAACATATAGTTCTGAGTGAAAGGTGTCCCAGTAAAAAAACGGAACCTAGAAAATTAGTGACATATGTGAAATATATTATATATACAAGGTTTACAATGCTTCATTTAAACGACCATTTACATATATATGTACAGTATACAGCGCTAGATACAGTGATCAGTGCTGGTGAACAATGGTTCGTTTATGCAAAATGTCGATGCCGTTTCGACCCTGTGTGCAGTGTAGGGTCTCTCCAGGACCTATGATCGTAGGGACAACTGAAGGGTAATGGACTTGCTCGTGTGGAGGGTGTGGCACCATGCAAAGGATAAGAAAGGGATATTCACATGGGACCCAGCCGGGAGCCCAAGTGTGAGGTGGGCGGTGAGCAGGCTATTACGTACATGCGCACAATGTAAGGATCCATGTGTGTGGAAGATGGCACAATCAAAGCGGTGTCAAGACGGGTCGAGTTCCGATTCTGATCGCATGCATGGAAGCAGGCTACTTCCTTCTGTCGTCAATCACGACGAGGCCATATTTTTTTCTTATGGCGGGTGAGAATATTCTCACTTTGGTGTCTCTTATGGAGAATGAATCAACTGCAGCCTGTGGCAATCCTTCTAAGTAGCAGGACAGCGTGTGTCTGTCTGCTCAGGTACAATGAGCCTGCTTCCATGCATGTACTCAGAATCGGAAATGGACCCATCTTGACGGAGCTTTGTTTGTGCCATCCTCCACACATGTGGATCCTTACGTTGTGCTCATTCACGTAATAGCCTGCTCACCACCCACCTCACATTAGGGCTCCCAGCTGGGACCCATATGAGTATCCCTTTCTCATTCTATGCACGGTGCCACACCATCCACACAAGCCGGTCCATTACTCTTCAGGTGTTCCTACAATCATAGGTCCTGAAGAGACCATACACTGCACACAGGGTCGAAACACCGTCGACAAGTTGCATAAACTAACCATTGTTCACCAGCACTGATCACTGTATCTAGCGCTGTATATTGTACATATAAATGTAAATGGACGTTTATATGAAGCATTGGAAACCTTGTATATATTTCACATAAATGTCACAAATTTTCTAGGTTCTGTTTTTCACTGGGACACTATATGTTCAAATGTATTACTTTGTAACAGTATTTCATTTCAAGGATTATATAAATATTTTTGATTCAAAAACAAATCAGAGGTTTATTTGCTTCCTTCTCTCTCTAATATCACTATAACCCAATATATTGCCATTGTGCTCATATACATTAGGATTACTTCATTAAGTGTCCACAGGAGCCTCTGTCATTTGATATTAAATTGCTTCTTTATACGACACCCCTACTCTCTGCATTCACTTCCCTAAATCTAGACTGAAGGACATCTATTTCAGAAAGTTACACAAGCAGGTGGGAAAGCCAAAGAGATAAACAGTCTGTGAAGTTCTATGAGAGCATACTTCAGTTGCCAAATAATTTACACTCGTATTTAGAGTTTGTTGAGACTAACCAGCATCGTTTTATTTTGACTAGATTTTGTCTCAACTTTATTCCTTTAATGCTGGGACACCCACACAATTTATATTCAATAATCTTTTACCACCTTGTCCTTGTAATAACAGAGCGACACAATCAACTGCACATGTATTGTTCTTTTGTATTCTGTACAGCCAAGAAAGGAAGATTGTATTTTTCCCTTTTTAAAGACATTTTCCATTCATAACCCAGCTTCAGCTCACTTTCTATTTTATCAACTAGAAACCCATTTGTCTGTTATGTACTTGCTTCCTTTTTATTGGCCGCTGTAAGATCTCGTAAGGCCTTTAATAATGTATCCATCCTGATCCTCCTGAGGCGGAAGCCGGGAGTCTTGTTTATCTTAAAATTGAACTTTCACTGTTTTTAAAAAACTGTATTCCGTGTTATTAATTGCACTTGGCACCACTCCTTAGCGCTCACCTGGGAACCCGAAGCAGCCGATCTAAGCGCTGTCAGGGTCAGGAAACGCTTGATTGCCGCCATCACTCGCCGCGAGGAGCCACGGGACACGCCCACTCCTGTTGGCCACGCCCTCACCTCACCAGTACAAAAGCGCGACCTGAGTTCTAGGGAAGCTTTGTACCTGATCCTCCTGAGGCGGAAGCCGGGAGTCTTGTTTATCTTAAAATTGAACTTTCACTGTTTTTAAAAAACTGTATTCCGTGTTATTAATTGCACTTGGCACCACTCCTTAGCGCTCACCTGGGAACCCGAAGCAGCCGATCTAAGCGCTGTCAGGGTCAGGAAACGCTTGATTGCCGCCATCACTCGCCGCGAGGAGCCACGGGACACGCCCACTCCTGTTGGCCACGCCCTCACCTCCAACACCCCTAAACTGCCCATAAAAACATGTGTCAGTACAGGGAGCGCAGCGGACGGGCGCAGCGGGCGCGCCGTCAGCGCGCCGAAGGCGCGCCAAAGGCAAGCCCGTCTGGGCCCGTCCGGGCCCAGCCGGCCCCAGGCCCTACCACTCTGTCCTCCTCAGCCAGCAACAACCGGTCCTACACTCGTGACGACTTATTGGCCTTAAACCCTAACAAACATCCCTCCTGCTCACGCATCCTGAATGGAGATACCCAATTCTCCGGATGCAACATCTGCGACCCCGCCGAGCACAACCCGACACCCAAGGGTTTACATTTAGGCCTACTTAACTGCAGATCACTCGTGAAACACTCACATGAAGTAAACCTTGCAATCACCAACAATGCCTTAGACATTCTGTTTCTAACAGAAACCTGGCTCACTCCCAGCAGTGGCCCCGACATTGTTCTAGCACTCCCCCCTGGGTATGCCATGTGCTCACTGAACAGACCAGAGGGAAGGGGAGGTGGACTCGCCATAATCTTTAAAGACAGTCTCACCTGTAGAACATCTGACGGCAACATCAGAGGATATGAAAGCTGCCATTTTACGATACTAATCTCCCCAGTTACCTCGTTATCAGGAACACTGGTATACCGTCCGCCGGGCAACCTAGGAGATTTTTCGGACAAAATTATTGACCAGACCTCCATTAAATGCACCTCCACCTCCAACTACCTACTATTAGGAGACTTGAATGTGCATTTCTTGGACCCGGGTGATAAACTGGCCAATGAACTACTTCAGGACCTCACTTCAATGGGCCTAAACCTCAAAAACCCACAAGCCACTCATGATAGAGGGCAACTGCTCGACCCTATCTTCTCCAACATTTCCAACCTGGAAATGTTGGACCACATCCCCCTCCCATGGACGGACCACTTTTTGGTCTCCCTTATATGGGACATTACCACTCCACCCCCCCCACCTCCCAAAATCCAAACTTATACCAGACGGTGGCAGAAATTGAAACCAGAAGTCTGGGCAGCCAAACTCATGGAAAACGTTCCCCATCCCCCCCATGACACCCTGGTAGGGGATAAAGAATTCAACACCTGGGTTACCCAATCACTCGACGCCATTCTGCCAAAAACCAATGCTCTGAAACACATTAAGAGAGTCAACCCCTCACCATGGTATACCCCGGAACTCAACCTTCTGCGTAAGACGTGTAAAAGACACGAACGCATTTGGAGGAAAGGAAAAACCGAGGAACAAAAGGAATCATTCCGCACCTCCATAAAATCTTACAAAAAAGAGCTCCGGAGCACCAAAATCAGCTACTATGAGAACAGGATTAAAAACGCTGCCTGCTCAGCCCACGAAACATACTCCGTTCTCAAAGAACTGCTCCACGCCCCTGACCCCCCACTCAAAGCCCTTGACCCCAAAGAAGTTGAAACCAAATGCAATAATCTAGCCACCTTCTTCGATGAGAAGATTCAAAAAATTCTTCTCACTATACCCCCCCCTATACAGACCCAAATAGAGCAGGATCTCACCATCACCTCCGCTAATCCTTCCCCGCCGTCGGCATACCCCCAACCCTACCTGGACGCCTTCGGCCCTGTAACTACAGAAGAGGTAGAAGCAACCCTGACCTCAATCAAAAGTGGCTCCCCCCTTGACCCGGCCCCCCTCCGCTTCTTAAAAAAAGTGTCGAACACCATCATCCCTCCCCTCACGGCCCTGATCAACTCCTCTCTTTCGGAGGGCATAGTCCCCCCTAGCTGGAAAGCGGCAGCAGTTAGGGGTCTGCTAAAGAAACCCTCTTTAGACCCGGAAGATCTCGACAACTATAGGCCCATCTCCCTCCTCCCTGGAAACAGCAAAATCGCGGAGAAGTTGGTTAATAAGCAACTATCACGTTATCTTGAGAGTAACAACCTTCTAGGGGTCTCCCAGACAGGGTTCCGTCCAGGTCAGGGCACGGACATCGCTCTCCTGGCAGCAGTGGAGAAGGCCAGAAGCATTCTGGACACGGGAGGATCAGTGGCAGTGATCCTCCTAGACCTCAGTGCGGCCTTCGACACTGTGGACCACCCCACCCTTATTCACCGACTGGGAGAAGTCGGAATAAAAGGTTCGGCCCTGAAGTGGCTCGAATCATTCTTATCAGGACGTTCCTTCCAGGTGCGGGAAAATGACAGCCACTCACCTACCATCCCCCTCCGGTGTGGAGTACCGCAGGGCTCATCCTTGAGCCCTACGTTGTTCAACGTATACATGGCCCCACTGGAGAAGAGGGTCAGCTCGTTTGGCGTGTCAATTATCAACTACGCCGACGACACTCAGTTGATCGTAACCCTCTCACACCCCCACCACGCCCCTTCTGACCTCCACAGCTGCTTGTCTGAAGTCCACCAATGGATGAATCTATCCTCGCTGAAACTAAACGGTTCTAAGACCGAGATACTCCTGATGGGCCACAAGGAACCATCTTTGCCATCTCACCTCTGGCCCAGCTGCCTAGGTGACCCCCCCGCTCCCAAGGAAGAGGTTAAGAGCCTCGGGGTATGGATCGAGAAAGATATGAGTTTCAGAACCCAGGCAAAAAAGACAGCAGGAATTTGTTTCGGGTTACTTAGAGCCTGCAGGAAGATCTTCCCCTTGCTCCCCGACACCGCAAGAAGGCTTCTCATTCAGGGTCTAATCCTGGCAAGACTAGATTACTGCAACGCCATCTACTTGGGAGCTCCTGAAGCCACCATGAACACACTGCAAAAAGTCCAAAATCCGCCGCCCGCCTACTCACAGGAACACCAGGAAGATCATCCGCCAAACCGGCTCTTAAATCCCTCCACTGGCTCCCAGTGAGAGAGAGGGTCATCTTTAAAGCTCTCTGCCTGGCCCATAAGACCCTCAACAACAACGGCCCCCCTCTTCTCAAAGAAATCTTAAATCCCTATAAAACGAAAAGAGACCTTCGATCCAGTACAGAAAATTTCATCTCGGCTCCCAGAGTCAAAAAAGCCAAGACTGGCGGCCGTCGGTTTTCGGTCCACACTGCTAAATATTGGAACCTTCTCCCACGAAGACTCAGGACAGAACCGAACTATCTCCAGTTCAGAAAAACCCTTAAGACCTCCCTTTTTCCCCAAACATAATCACACCAGACGGCAGAAACCCCGGAAGAAGCAGGTCAGCGCTGGGATGCTCTTTCGAGTTACTACGCGCTTAACAAAACCATTAAATAAATAAATAAATAAATAGTATCCTAAGAGTCACTGTTTTAATCGGTCGTGCTTATTTCAACTCATGAATGCTGCAACTGGTTAAAGGTTATGTACCTGTATTGTTTTTATCTTGCAATTATTATTTGCACTATAACGTTTTTATTGGTTTATTTTTATGACCGTGCCATTCCAGTCATTTGATTGCAATTTGCACTGTTTTTTAACCTATATTGGTCATCTGTATTGAAATGTTTGATCTGTGTACTTTTATGGACCCGAGTGGTGCGAAATAAAGTTGATGATGATGATGATAGCATGAAGCCAAGAAATTACTGTTGGGCAAAAGTAATGTTTGGATTCTGAGCTGTGGTTGAATAGTGCATTGAACTGACTTGTCGAAATCAGAAGGGAGGCGAAGCCTACACTTACATATGAAAGCAAGTAAATACTAATATTATGTTGTCCTCGGATAGGCCATAGCTTTAAAATGAGTGGAATAGCTCCTTTATCTTTATTCTCCTTCATTACTCAGAGAGAACCATGAGTTTGTCTGTTACTTGCCTGTAATAGCACAAACTGAGGATTTTTAGGTGATTTCTTAACATCCCATCAATAATCGACTGGGATCAATTCTGGTACTCTTTTGCTGACCTATTTGTACCCAACTTGGGGAAAACGTTTGCATGCATGCCAGTCAATATAGACAGTAAAATTAATATAAACATTAAACTATCTTGGTTGATTAAAGTTTAGAGATGTAAATCTGTTCTTCTGTGAGCATCCAACAAAATAACTCTACTGATATTCCAGAGCACATCCATCACATCCAGAGATGCAGTGCATTTAGATGACTGCATTAGTTTCAGAGGCTGCCGAAAGGGAATAGAGCATTTCATCATTTGAGATGTAGGCATGCTACCTCCATGCTTTATATTCTGCCGAATATATTCTCCTTGTAGTACCCATTCAGTTGAAACACGGGAAATCATTACCTAAAGTAATCAATGAATGGAATGAATCTAAAATGCTCGCACGTATTTATTACACCGAGGTAACAAAAGAAAGGAGGTACTTTTGCCTGCATTATCTTCAATTAGAGTGCGGTAATAAGTGCAGGGTGATCACTTATCAATACATTCACAAATTCCAGTTTATTCCAGGCAAATGTTAATATAAACATGTAACAAATGAAGCGGTCTGTATTGTGTAAAGGTCAAGAATAGTAACCTAAGGACAAGAAGGGCCTATTTTCGAATTTTAGTTTCAAAATAATATCAACAGGCTTCTTTTACTGAAAGTCAGTGACAGGGTAGACTAAGGGGCATTTTTAAAATAAAAAGTCACGCAGCTGTTAACAAGTCACTTTGCTGCGCTGCACTGTGTGACAGGGAAAGGGCAGGAATGCGCTGTATTTAAAACAATTTAATGCATTTCTGTCCTTTCCCTGCAACAGCGTATTTTGGAGTGCCTAGTGCCAATGCGGCCATCCTTGCACCATGGTGCAAGGGTGCCTGTGTTGAATGCAGGATTGTTTTTATGCAGGAAGGGGCAACTTCCTGCATAAAAAATCCTGAGAGGTTTTTTCCTCTTTGTATGTCTGCTGCAGAATACAGCACACGTAGAAAGAGAAAAAAACGAGGGGAAAAAAGATATTTCTCCTCGTTACGCCACTCCTGGGGAGGCGTATCTTTTTGGCGTATTCCCATGTGCACTTGAACTTGAAATCTGGCAATGCGTCAAAATTAATGGATGTTGCGTGGGAACACCCATGCAACACCCATGGCAACTTCTCCCTGGCACTGAGTAATGTAACACAGCGATTTGTGCTGGGTTACATGACTTGAGATTTATGATGCCAAGCAGAGCCGAACAAGGTGGCCTTTGTGGCCTCATAAATCTCATTTTTGAGTTGCGTCTCTGAGCGATGCACTGGGGCTCCTAAACATGCCCCTAAATTAATTTGCAGGACTTGCCTCAAACTACCTCCTTGATTAGTAAGTAGCATCCATTCTGATCTAAAATAGAAGGAAATATAATGCCACATGTAGTGTACAATGAGTTTGTAAAGGAATAAAAGGGAGAGAGTGGAATTGGCTCCCTTTCCCCATTGACCAGTACGTGCTTCTAACAGTGGGGAGCTAAGAACAAATCAAAACAATTTTAATATTTAATAAATTAAAACTCTGTGGAATGGGTTTTTAACAGCGTTAATCATAATCCACAAGTTAGATCCGCATCTTTATGAAATGCATGATTTGATGGATATGCATGTCACCAATGTGACAATTTCGTTATATATGGAAACCTCCATTATAGAAAGTAGCTAACACAGTGTCATCATTCTGCTCCTTATGCGATGTACATACGCAAGTGTCCATATACTTTTAGAGACAAAACAGTAGCAAATGTTCAGGACACGATCAGTAGAAAAAAGAAAAAAAGAAAAAAATATAAATGGTGAGCCTACACATTATCAACACAGGTAAGTACTTCATACGTATTTCATTGATTAGACCATCATGTATTAACATTAGTTAGATCAAATATCCTCATAATGACTGAGTATTAGACATCCTTTTATGAGATAAACCTTAAAGTAAATAACATTGTTCTAATCATCTGCAGCTTTGGGGAGGAACATGACTTGATGTGACAGCTGGGAGCCTCCACATAACCTTATTTCACGGGATTCCTGTCAGGAGACTTTGCTGCCAAAGGAAGTTGGACAGTATGATATGTTGTTGTCCGGGTTAATAATATATTGGTTCTAGCAGTATTGAGTAAACCAAAACAGAACAGAGGTCATTTAGAGTTTCACGTTGCTGAAGGAATGGCATAGGTCAGAGGTGCCCCTTTCCCACCAAGTCTACAGTTTTTTCACTCTACTTGGAGTCAGAGGAAGTCCTGTCTTTCTGATGCCAAGACCACAGCAAGCTCTGTGGTTAGAAACCACAAATGATGATGGGAGTAATGCCTGAAGATAGTCTAAATCACTGGCAATCAGTCTATATAGTATTCCAACCCGTCCATCCCAAACCACCAGGTGAGGCTCTCCAGAAGGGAACATAAGCAACCCCACACCAGTTGAGACCTTGTTAGGCCTTGTCAGTACGGTATAGCGTAGATCCTGTGGCACAATGCCCAAATGATCCATCTCTGGGAATACTCTTGTGCACTTATGGCTTTATATCACCCACACAAAAGTTGATTGGAAGAATGCTTACAAAAAGTCTAAGACACTGCCAATCACACTGCGTGGCATTCTACCCCTTCTTTTTTCACTCACTGTGCCTCTCTGGACAGATACCTGACTTATGCCAATCAATATTGGCCGTGCTTCTCATGGCAACAGTCCATCCTGATCTACCAGGCAAGGCCAGCCCCAGAAGGGAAAACAAGCAACCCCGGATTAGTTTCAGCCTTATTAGTCCTCGTCACTGAGGTATAGTGTGAGTGATGTGGCACAGCAAGCAAGGGAACCATATCTGCACATATCTATTGTGTGCTCCATTGTGCAAAACGCGCAAGTCCCTCACTCTACTTGTAGTCAAGGAAAGTGTTGTGCTGCTAAGGGTAGAGCCACAGCTTGCACAGTGCTAAAATACCTCTGACCTATCAGCCCTCTTATCAAAGGAGCCCTAGGTCACAGTGATGGCCATCACTCATTTTCCCTTCCTGTATCCACCATAAAGTACATGACAAACACAGGCAGGGAAAATGTAGCTACCAGCACAGAGATCCCCCCTAGGTAGATGGGTGTCTCTCAAAGGGGCGGTCAGATCTGTGATACTCTGAAAGGCCATCCTAACTTACCCCCATCTTTTGGATGGGACAAATAAAGCTTTAGTTCACCCCCTAACAGCACATACCTATCTGTTTGCTATAGCCTAATTTCACGTAATAGATATCAGTGTGCTTTAAAGCGAACAAAAACAGTTATGACAAATTAAGTCTTGGAATCAACAAGTAGAGGAATGTGAGAATAAGGACATAAGGAAGCATTCTTGGAAGAGATACATTTTAATGGACTCCTGAAAGATAAGAACATTGATTTAATTCAAAGTTTGAAAGATAGAGTGGCATGTATTGACTGCTGAGCCAACAGAAAATTGTTTAAGAGCTTGAAAGGTTTCAAATTGTGAAGATTCAGTGAGTCTTTGCTCTTAAAGTCTTGCTAAGTACCAGAGATGATAAGCAAGTCGGCTAGATAGAGTGGGTTTTCCAGATGGATGACTTTTCAAAACAGAAAACAGATAATAATTGGATCCTAGCTTCCATGACTACCCAATTTAAATCCCAAAGTATGTGGAAGATGTGTTAAAATATCATCAGGTGGGATGAGTATGGTTGTGCACTGTAACACAGCCTTGAGTGGAGTTACAGACAAATGAAGGCTAGCTGCAAATGTTGTATTGGCAAAATCCACGAGAAATAAGTAGTGCATGTGCTGCTGCTGTCACTTGAGTTGAAGATGTTTGTTTTTCTTCAGGAAATGCATATAAATATTAGCAGACTGAGTTAATCGATAGCTATATGCTGACAATTTTTGATTGTCTAGTGTAAAACCCAAGGCTTTTATTATGGTTCATGGGAAGGGAGAAACCTTCCAGCTTATGCTCTGCAAATAGCTTGAGGACAGAAGTGTTATAAGCTTGGATGGAATGTAGTGCTACTGCCTTTTCTGTGGTTCCAGATTCAAGATGTTGTCAGGCATCAACTATTTGAGTTTCAGGAGGCAAGTTGTCAGGCTTCCATTGTTAGAATTTATGAGTGGTGCTCCTCTGAGCAACCCAGATCCCAGTATATGAATTGACAGTACCTGGCAATTTGTCCAAAAATGGTCTGGGATGTAGTCTTAGCCAAACTGGATCTCCTGTCCACTTGTTTATTCAGAAAACACTATGGCAGGTAGGAGGCTATGTATTGGTAAGAAAGGAAGTTGCTGTTATTCAGGTATGTTTTTGGGTTCTCCAACAACTTTAACTGCTACGCCCGAATATGAGTAAAAAGGCTTATCTGAAATCAAAAGCCTCGCATTGGTTTTCGTTTGAGACAATTCTCCATTTCCTTTCCACAGAGTGTGAAGCAGGGGTAGTGCAAGCTTTCTGGAGGCCATCATAGCTGCTCTACAGTGCAAAGAACGTGCAGGGCTTCCCTTTTTGTAGAAAGGGAGGGGCTAAGACCTTATGCATTAATAAGAAGTTGGAAAGGGATTCAGCACAGGTTTTCTGGACGCCATTACAGCTGCTCTACGGTGCAAAGAAAGTGCAGGGTTTGCCTTCTTTTAGGAAGGTTGGGGCAAAGACCTCATGGGCAAATACAAATGTTGGGAAGGGGTGAGGATAGAACCACCAACCTATCATTGGTCTCTTAGAATGTAAGAGATAGGGTTATGGCTGACACAATACCTATTCAAGTCTGCTCTTAGGCATTCTTCTACTTTGTTCCAGGCAAGTCACAGGGAAGAGCTTACTGAGGGGAAAATACCCTGAGAAATATGGGTGCTCATGCAATATATGGGTTTCACTATTAGAACAGAGTGATCTTCAATCCATTACGCCCACGAGCTTCATCATGCATCTGGCTGAAATTGCCATGAAAGAAAATTATTTCCGCTTTGAGGACACCATCTACCTGCAAACGTCAGGGACCAGCATGGGCAGCGTCTTTGCGCCGAGCCTGGCGAACCTCTATGTCCATCACTTCGAGCAGCAAGAGGTTCTGAAAGCAACCAATCCATACCTTTCGTCATTGTATATATGGAAAAGATACATTGACGACATTTTGGTGGTGTGGCGGGGCACTGAAGCAGATCTACTACTGTTCCATGACTGGTTGAATAGAAAGAATGCTTACCTGAAGTTCACTATTGAACATAGTAGAACATCTCTGGCCTTTTTGGATCTGAGGTTACATGCCACTACTAATGGCATTCAATCGGAACTCTACCGTAAGCCGATGGCCAGAAATGCACTACTAAGGTATGACAGCTGTCATCCCCGGGCTCTAAGGGACAATTTGCCCTTCGGGCAATTTCTGAGGGTACAAAGGAACTGTTCTAGCAAGGAAACCTTTGATATTCACTCAAAAAACTTAGAACTCCAACTGAGTGAAAAGAACTACCCGAGAAAGATCATCAGGCAATCAAGGAAGAGGGCGTCCAACAATAATAGAGAGTCTCTACTAGAAATACAGCCACCAAAAGACAAGACCAATCGCATCGCCTTTGTTAATACATTTAATACCCGCTCGAATCAGGTGCAGAAAATCATAAAAAAACATTGGTCTATCTTGAAGACTGGGAACGATGATATCGCTTTACCCATTTTCGCCTTTAAAAGAGGACAGAACCTAAAAGATCAATTGGTCCACACGCGCCCGCGTAATAAAGAACCCAGGCAAGTGGGGACGCTGTGGGATCTACCTCCAGTTTCTGGACACCATCCATGCGGGGCGTGCAGTGTTTGTCCCCAAACCAAGAAATCGACCGAGGTCGATATCGGGACTAATCGCCCGTGGACACAGAAAAGGTTCACTAACTGCAATAGCAGCAATTTGATATATCTAATAACTTGTCCTTGCCAATTGCGATACGTCGGCATGACCACCCGGAAGATCAGGACAAGGTTACAAGAACATAAAAGCACAGTGCGGTGTAAGAAACAAGCCACCCGTCTCACCGCACACTTCCTGGAAAAGGGACACGGTCCTGAAAACTTCTGTTGGACGGTCCTAGAACAACCTCAAATACCCCTTTCCTGTACTGACATCAGCAGGTTTCTCTTCAAAATCGAACAGAAGTGGGTGTATCGCCTTAACAGTGACAAGGAGGGACTCAACGAGCCCATTCCCTGGATGTCCTTGTGAGGCCTGAACTTGTATTCTGGAATAGTGATCGTATGGGTTTTCGCCATTTTTTCTGTACCTCTAAAAATCTAACCCCATTTGCCTAACAATCATTCTTGGTGGGGGGTTATGACTAACTAATTGGCTTTGGTCCGTATTCATGACTGGCGCACAGCCCGACCTGTCTTGTAGTCTAATTTACGCACTTTTTGCATTCTTTGCGCGTGGGACTACATATCCCAGCATGCCTGTGATCACGTGATCCTATCACGTGATCGCCTCCTCGCTTGCACAATGAGGAAGTGCATATCTATCCATTTGGAAGACACATCGGTGCCCCCCCAAGCAGTACAGTAGACTGCCAGGAGACACCGACGGACAGGTAAGGGAGCGCTAGCCTGTCTTGTGCGCGTTGGGCGTCTATTTGTGAACGCGCAGAAAGATACTGATCAAGCGATCGTCAGGTCTGGCGCATTGCAACTCTGGCTGCCTGATTGAGATCGCGCTGAATATCTATACCACGAGCGTGGTGTTTAGAGATTACCAAACGGTATTTTAACTTTGAGCAGTGTATTTACAAGCTGACACGCTCGAATTTCTGAGCCATTGATACCTCAGTTAATTCCATTTATACTTGGTCTGCCAATATCTGACGAGTGGGGTTGAGTGCAAGTGGGATGGTCCGCATTTTGACAGTGTGGACCTTGTGGGACGCTGATGGCCATATTGTGAACTCATGTATCTGTTTATTTTCGCGCTCTAAGGAAATTACTTATGAATTCTTTATAGAGCGGTGCTCCTCATACCTGCGCTGTAGCCAGGTGGGGTGAAGCCTCTCAACCATCAAATTTGGGTGAGTTTTGCCAGCTGGCAATATGTGTTTTATACATGTGAAATGTGCATTCATCACAGTATTTATTCATAGGAATGTGACTTTTTCATGTTCTTTTTCTTTATTTTGTTTGTCTTATCGTGTGGATTGAATACCGTGTGATGCAACAGTATACGGTTGAGTATATACCTGAAGGTCAGGTTTTATTTTCTTTAATTCTATCAGCAGTGTTTTTACCATTCGGTCCTGAAGAATGCATTTTGAAACTGGGTTCAGTATAATGCAGAAACATGTTGACCAATACTGAGCGCGGTGATTTTTTGAAACCCGCACTCACACTTGCTTTTTAATTCTTAGGGATTGGGGGACACTAATAAATGTTGTTTGTCCACCTAATCACCTAATTTTATATTTTCCTTCACTTATCACCGCTTTATCACTACAACACTGCCTTTACAGTTGCCACGTTTTATGTATTCTTGTGTACCATTTAAACATCCCTTACCTCACATACTTCGGTCACGGTAACATCTGACCGGCCGTTTTGTCTCCTGGGTGAGGAGAATCCAAATGATGAGAAAAAGGGCGGTACAGTGTGGCTTCTGATGGAAATCATTTCTCCAGATGCTCTTGAGCCTCAACGTGGCCCGCGTCTCACTCACACGGATTAAGTCTTCAATGGTGTCTTTTGTGTAGCATTGGTGTTTTTGATCCACTCTGGTTTGACCATATTTTTGTGACCCCCAGGTGTACTTTGTTGTGTTGATGCTCATGCTAGGAGCCAGATTTAACTCCTACGACTTCTTCACCTTTGTTTGAGGGATCCAGAGCTGACTCCTCCTTCCCTTGTCAGGATCCTACAAACTAAGATGAGTAAGACCTTTAAAAGAGTTAACCTACTAGATGTTTTCATCTATGATGAAACTGAAATAAAGATCATGAATGGATCTAAACTAACCTCTTTTCACTAAGAAAAGACACTCTTAAATGGGAACAAAGGATTCATCTTTCTTTAATTAATTGAAGGGAAAATAAAGTATAATGGTAGAAAACAACTATCATTAACAACTGGAAATTACATTAGAAAGTTTATGTTGGAAAAGCAGGAAAAAAATACATTTATTGGAGAGTTAATAGTGGAAAAGCAGGAGTAAAAGTAATTTTACATTAGAAGGTTTATGTTGAAAAAGCAGGAGAAAAAGTAATTCCCTTGAAGAAAGTCCCTGGTAATATGTTGTGACTTTATTGGGTAAACTACAGTGGTGTCAGAAGTGAGATAAAATCAAACTACTATAGGCATGTAAGCTATACTCTAACAACTGGTGAAAGTACAGTACCAGCTTTCTTTAGCAATACTACCAATAGGCTCAGAAAAATTGACCAGCTTTCTATGAAGCCATTGAAGCACAGAGGGATAGACGGCAGCTAATGAGAAAACCAAGGCTGCCATGACTCAATTTACTGACACCGTTACTGCCTTGTGACCACATCCCAACGTCCCAGTCTTTGTTTTGCAGAGGTTTTCCCCTTGAGATGATTCAAACTACTTCTTCACAGTATTTAAAAGGGTAGCCAGAGTGGTCACTTGGCCGATGGAGCACTAGAACCATTATGTTGCCCCATTATTGTCAGGGAACATGCAAGAAGCCTACCAAGCAGCAAATCCTGATGCAACTTGCAGTAACAAGGGAATCCAAAATGCTGTATTTGAGTACCTAGACTATGATTAATTATTGTATCATCATCAGTTCTGGAATACTTACTGAAAGTCCCCCAAAAGCATATAACAGAGGTGCTGTGCGACCAAGGACTTACTCAACTCTACAGAAAGCACCATGAAGAAAATAAGAGTTTGTATTGTGAAAGAAAAATTAATTGATTCCTTGATACTTCCTATACAGAGATAGGTGTGACAGCATCTTAGCCCCACATTGAAGGAAGTAGTGGATTTGGCATCAGGCTTTTGACAAACCCCACATAACAGGATCATCAGGAGTCTTAAATTCTCTTACACACTTTAGGGTTTGATGTCCTATTTGACCTCAAATGGTGGCACCATGATGTGAACCTAAGCCCAGATATCATAGAAAGTGGTGGGGAGACTGGTCTCATATCACCAGATGTGCCCCCAAAAACAGCCACACATATTTATATAGGGCTAGTATGTTCCACTACGGGGGTCTACTCCACAAGGTAACTCAGTTACCCTGGTAATTGGTGTAATAGAGAAATCATTAAAGGGTCTAGTAGGCAGCATGTACTCAATCCAAGCTAGCGGGAAGTGGGCATTTCATTCATGGTGACACAAAAAGTTATCCAGTGGGCCAATTCCTTCTAGAGATACATTCTCAAGCAATCCCACTCACAGCAGGACTTCTTCTTCTTAGTGGAAGGTGTGCTGTCATACAGGGATATTGATTATTTTAAGGAATGATGTCATAATAAAAAGTGAATCCTTGTTTTGGTCGGGAGAAAGCAATAGACAAGTGGTATAATATTTATGCTTGTTTGAATGTCTGCAGTGTTTGCCACATGCCAGGTGGAGGCTGGTGAAATGAGGAGAGATGAGGATACTTTACATGAAATTCTGAATGTCAGGACCAAAGAGGTCAGATTTCAAAGCTAATGGTTGGACACCCTCACACAGTTATGCTTAATGAAGCAACCCCTAATCACATCATGGCAGACAGTGACCATGATAATCTCATGGAAATTAGAGTACCTATCTAAGAAATAAGGGAAACTGCCTTTACAGCAAGGTATTAACCACATTGTAACTTAGCCACGCATTTGTTAGCAAGCATGTTTTTACCACGTACATGTCTTTACAGCACATGCCTTTACAGCACATTTAAGGTAAGCGTGGGGGTTCCCCCCAAATATTTTGTGTGTGTGTATATATATATATATATATATATATATATATATATACACACACAAAATATATATATATATATATATATACACACACAAAATATATATATATATATCACTGAAAAAACCATAGGTTATAGACCATATATAGTTAGGAATTAGCATTTAAAAAACCTTATTTTACTCACACAAAACCATTGAAATTCCATATATAGTTAGTTGCACTAACTATATATCGCGCACCTGCAATCCACTGCTGATCATGTCACATATTACATCATTCATGACATGGTCAGTGACATCACTGATGACATCACTGATGACATCTCAAATGACATCACTGATGACATCACTGATGACAACATCCAGTGACTGTATGTTTCTGTAAAGTTAAAATATGTCTTACATATTGAAGAATGAGTGGATGTATAAGTGTCTGGATGAAGGATTTAGTAGGTGCGTGACTGACTGTATGAGTGAGTGATTAAATGTGTCTCACTGAATGCATGGGTTAGTGACTAAACTGTCTTAATTTGTGCATCATTATGTCTGTTGTTCTGTAAACTGCTGCATGTGTTGATCATTAGCTATACGAGAGGCTATATGTGTTATTAATTGGTTGCCCAAGTATTTCTATGGGAGATTGAGTTTGTGTGGGGGTGGCTGGAAGGTGTGTGACTCTATGCATAGATGTGTGAACAGTTTATTCACTAGGTGTATGAGTTCAAGAGTGCATGTGGAAACAGCTACATGGGCAGTTGACTGTGTGCATGAGTGTATTGATGAGTGAATGGATATCTCAATGCTACATGTCATAGTAAGTACATATGTAAAACACAGTACATGTGAGAGTTGGCATATATAAATAACTGTGCATGAGAGCCACCGAATGAGTGAGTGGTTGTATCGATCATTGTGAACTTGTATCAGGGATTGTATAAGAGAGTAAATATGTGTTAGTATATGTTTCAATAAGTAAGGTGTGTTTAACTGTATAGTTGAAGAAATGGAGATGAGATTGTTTCTTTGCATGACTGACTGGGTGTGTGAGTAACTCTATGGATGAGTGGCAGTGTGTGAGTGTCTGTATACACTGAGTGTATCTAAGGTTATATTAGAGTCTGAAGAGGTTTATCGTATTAGCACAAGAATGATGTCAAATGAGATGTCATCAGTGATGTCATCAGTGATGTCATTTGAGATGTCATCAGTGATGTCATCAGTGATGTCACTGACCATGTCATGAATGATGTATTATGTGACATGATCAGCAGTGGATTGCAGGTGCGCGATATATAGTTAGTGCAACTAACTATATATGGAATTTCAATGGTTTTGTGTGAGTAAAATAAGGTTTTTTAAATGCTAATTCCTAACTATATATGGTCTATAACCTATGGTTTTTTCAGTGAATTTTCAAGGTTTTGTAAATGCTAATTCCTAACTATATATGGTCTATAACCTATGGTTTTTTCAGTGAATTTCAATGTTTTTTTAATAGCAAATATCATAAGCTGTCGAATGTCAAGTACGTGGTAAGTGAAAACATTTTCATGTTTATGCACACTGATCTGCTTTGAATGGTGCCCCCCCCCCCTCATTTCTATTAGGAGTACTCTCTCTTTGCAGATAGTGAAAGGTAGTTAACGCAGGTCTTTGCCCCCATTGTAATCCGTCGTGCCTGCTTCTCTCTCCATTTGATTGATTGTTATCCAAGTATTTACTGTTTTAGAATTAGTTCTCTTTGGTTCATTCTCTATTTACAAACAAACACAGAGTCGCAATACTCTGTTTAGTCTTTGCAGATAACGAAAAATCGTGTAAAAAAAAAAGAAAAGGAATCGAGCAAAATCAGTAGGCCACTAATGGGATCTCTTTTTGACCTCGCTAAAATAGAAACATTAGGAACAACCCCTCATGACAAATACAAAACTAGTGAGATGAACTGAACTCCACACAATGATGGCTGCAAAACAGCTCGGCTCCGCCACCCACCCCGCCCAAAATAACGATAAAGAACGGCTGCCATGATTGGTTGCGGAATGACCACGACGGAGCTACGAAATGGTGCTGCTCTCATGCTAACCCCAGCTTCAGTCTGAAACATCCAGAAACACTGTAGACTACCAATTCGATCAGTTCCGGTAGCGCCCCAATGTAACCCGGTAGAGAAGAACTAGCTCTCCCCTCTTTGACTGATGGTTCTTGTTGCCTGTCCCTTCTGTTGTCATTTAACAGAACTATTTAGCCTGCTGAAAGGGGTTGTGTTCCGACCGCTGGTTGGTGGAGACATTTTGACTACATTCTGTACCTGCGTTGTCGCGTAATGCGTCATATGACGCGCCGCGTTAGCGCATCCGGAAGTCATCCGGGGCGCGCAGCGCGTAACGTAAGCATAACAAGTCATGTGACTTGTTAATAAAACTTTTCATTGGTTCATTTTACTTTTCTTATTGTAATGATGAAAGGCTTGGTCATATGACCTAAAAATTACGCTTTTCATTACTTCCGAACATTATTTTTTCTTAAATATATGTTATAATGTTCCAGGCTAATGTACTTTCCCGGAAATTTTACAACTGTCCTGCAAGTAAAATATATTCTTTTTTCGAGAAAAAGAGCGTTTCTTCGTCCCATGACGGAGCCGTTGAGCAAAAGAGGGTCGACCTGCTGTCTTAGTCGCCGATACGCCTGAATATGAGATTCTTATCGATCACTTTATGTTGCAGGAATAGAAAACACAACAGCCCTTGACCATTTATCTTTACTGCGTTCCTTCGTATTATACCTTTTACCCTTCATGTAATTGGTCTGCTTTATTTCACTTGCCTTTTAATGATTCTAAAACAGTCACTATTATTAAAAACTTTACCAATGTATATACTACTACCATGTTTTCTTTTAAAAACCTTTATTGTGAAAATTTCATTATACAAATACGAGCCTATAACCACGTGGGCCTGCCACAGAGCAAACTGTAATCGTATATGATGAATAGACATTTACACTGTAGAGGAACGTAACGGGCGGGCCATTAGGTTGCAAGAACTAAGGTGTCTAACAGTTACGGAATCGGTGGACGTACATTTTATAATTAAAATACGACAGGGCCAGTTACAATAAAATTATCTAGATATACATTTGCGGGCAAGTACCATGGGTGACGTTAATTCGAACTTTCAACAGTACAGTAATCAATAACACATCAGAACTTAATATCAATAGGGATGTCGAAATATTCAATCAATTCTCGTCCCCGCCCGCCATGTGCTTCAAAACTGCATACGTATCTCGTGATTTCAAGGTTCTGCAACCAGTACACAACAAGGAGTTACGAGTCCCATTTATTCCGGCGCCATTTTGGGCGAGGACGGGCAGGTCCAGGATATAGTCAAAATGTCTCTACCAACCATCGACTATGATGATGTTCATATGCTGTATTTATTAGAGTAACACTCATCTGTCCACATGAAATTAATTTGCCACAATCTAAACATGTCATTTTAATCTTTCCAAAGTTCTTCTAAATATTTGGGACCGTTTCCCTTGCCTCTGAAGCTCTCAGTGCCACTTCTTTGATGAATGTACTAGCAGGTCAGGGGTTCTCCTCCAAATCTCTCTTTTATGCAGCACTATAATTAATTGGTGCCACCTCTCCATATGACGATGCATGGTATAGTTACCACAACTATATTTTTTTTCGGTTCCTCTGGAGAGTTCATCGTGGCAGATGAAGCGTGTAACGTACCGGGCATTTACCTTTTTTTGCATGTACAGGAAAGGAAAAAAAAATCGAGCGTCCGAGTTCTAAGGTGTCCCAGGGCCATTTTGGTGGACCAGGCCCAAATCCAAAGAACAGCCATCTCACAGGCTAATGGGGCGACCCACGCCGAGTTTCAGCATTGTAGGATGACCACACAAGTACAGCAACTTGCTAGACATCACCTCGGTGCCATCCGGATCTCGGCGCCCCACTGCAGATGAAGTGCCTCTCAACTATGAAACCACCACGGTGACATCCGGATCTTGGCGCGTTGTGCTGCCTTCGGCCTATTCGCACATCGGTCCGCTACTGACGCCATCTCACAGGCTAATGGGGCGACCCACGCCGAGTTTCAGCATTGTAGGATGACCACACCAGTACAGCAACTTGCTAGACATCACCTCGGTGCCATCCGGATCTCGGCGCCCCACTGCAGATGAAGTGCCTCTCAACTATGAAACCACCACGGTGACATCCGGATCTTGGCGCGTTGTGCTGCCTTCGGCCTATTCGCACATCGGTCCGCTACTGACGCCATCTCACAGGCTAATGGGGCACCCACGCCGAGTTTCAGCATTGTAGGATGACCACACCAACTTGCTAGACATCACCTCAGTGCCATCCGAATCTTGGCATCTCAACGCCTAGTGGTATCTTCCATACAAAAAATATTGTTACGCTGCCTTTGGCCCCATTCGCACATCAGTCCGCAACTTAGACATCACCTCGGTGCCATCCGGATCTTGGCATCTCAGCGCCTTGTGGTGTCAGTCAGAAAATATTGTTGCGCTGCCTTTTGGCCCCATTCGCACATCGGTCCGCTACTAACGCCATCTCACAGGCCAACGGGGCGCCCCACGCCGACTTTCAACATTGTAGGATGGCCACAGAAGTGCGACAACTTACTAGACACCACCTCGGTGCCATCCGGATCTTGGCGCGTTGTGCTGCCTTCGGCCTATTCGCACATCGGTCCGCTACTGACGCAAACTCACAGGCCAACGGGGCGCCCCACGCCGACTTTCAGCATTGTAGGATGGCCACACCAGTGCTGCAACTTGCTGGACACCACCTCGGTGCCATCCGGATCTTGGCGCGTTGTATTGCCTTCGGCCTATTCGCACATCGGTCCGCTACTGACGCCGCCTCACGTGCCAACGTATTTTCTCCGCATTTTATACCCTATGCCGCATAACAGGTCATGTGACTTGTTTATAAAACTTTTCATTGGTTCATTTTACTTTTGGTTTCCGAATGATGGAAGGCTTGATCATATGACCTAAAAACAACACTTTTCATTGGATGAAAACTTTTTTTTTCCCCCAAACGATGAAAGCCCCACCTTGTTTCTGGATGTTTCAGACTAAACTGGCGTCAGCATGAGAGCACCACCATCTCGTAGCTCCTTCGTGGTCATTCCGCGAGCAATCATGGCAGCCGCTCCCCACCAGAAGCCTGCAGGAGTCGGGGCCCCCAAAACTTTTGATGAATTCTCAAGGCGGAGGGGACGCTTTCGAGAATGGGGTCCAAGACCTAGCAGACAAGCGTCCGATTTCCAAGGTGTCCCAGGGCCATTTCAGTGGACCACGCCCAAAAAGGAAAGAGCCTGCCGCCATTTTGAGAGTCCTGTGGCAGCCGCCTATCGCTGCACCGCAAGAGTGGGCGCAACTCAGCTGAATGGCGGATTTTGACACAGTGGACCAAAAGCGGACGGAATGGCAACTGAAACGGTAAAGGGGCGCCCCACTAAAACAGATGAGACTCCACCTGGAGAGGCCCGTTCACGCCGCCTCCCCCGGGGCGCTCCACGCCGTTATTCGGAGCAGCATTGTAGGATACCAAAACCAGTGCGGCAACTTACTGGACATCACCTTGGTGCCATCGTTCTGCTGCCTTGGAACTATTCGCACAACAGTTTGCTACTGATGACCCACCCCCCGCGACGCCCCACGCCGTTATTTGCTGGGTGGCAACTTACTAGACATCACTTTCGTGTCATCTAGATTTCGGCGCGTTCTGCTGCCTTGGAACTATTCGCACAACAGTTTGCTACTGATGACCCACCCCCCGCGACGCCCCACGCCGGAAATCTGGACGTTGTGCTGCGTTGGGACTATTCGCACAGCCGACCGCTACTTCGTTGTTTTTCCCTAAAAATGTTTATATGTTATTACTATTTTTGTTTTCTTGTATATATTTATAAATTATTAAAGTTTTATAATCTTACTACTTTGTCGGAGTGCTATATATTTTTAATGTGACACATAATTGTAAAAACTTTGATGTACAAAGAGTCATCCCTGGAATCTTCCGCTTCACGCTCGGTCCCCTCCCCAATCACAATACAGGATGGTTTTCAGATAATAGCAACGCTTCTGCTGTGACGGATCTCATCGAGTGTGGGCCTTGATCTACTATAACTCCTTTGAAGAGGGGTGATTCTTTACAGCTGTGGCCATAAACTACATCTGCAGGGCTAGCTGATAGCCTAGGACCGGCCTGGACAATCGGACACAGAGGAAAAGGAGTGTCAGAGGGTGCGGTAGTGAATAGGGCGAAAGGGAGGTGTCGGGCGGGCACAGGGTGTGATTCTCAGGGAAGAGCAGCGCAGATGGGGGGAGGTTTATTACCCATGCATAAGACAGAGAGCGGGGGTGACCACTGCCTGGGTGAGATGCTTGCGAGGGTGGGGAGCCATGCTAAGGATCGACAGCGTGCACAGAGTGGGTCTGGTCAAGGCATCTAAAATGGCTGCCGTGCACGACAAAAGTGTGGCATTTGAAAAAAGACAAGATGGCGCAGACAATGTTTTTCAACACTTCCTGATTTCCTTCGAATCGAACGTTAACAGACGTTGGGGCATATTACCAAAGTTAAGCGATATTTATCCCTAACGATGCATTGCAAAGATTTTTTTACCGTCAGAAATTATCGCAGATAAACCTTGCTATTATCAAGGTTTATCGCAAATACGATAAAAAACGACCGCAATGCATTAATATCGCTGAAAACTCAGCGATATTCATGCATTACCGAGCTAATGCTCTTAGCCATGTTATCCACCTCCCATTGGATAACATGGCTAAGAACTGCTCAGGGCAGCTGTTACTTTTTGGAGATATTCGCGCTTATCTCGAATATTTCCAAAAGTTGATAATAGGAGATAGCGATGTTAGCGACTGTTTCCAGTCGCTAACATCTTGGCATGCCCACTTTGCATGTCATTAGTGATAAATATCACTCACATGCAAAGTGGGACCCAAGATGGTCGCTATCTCCTACTAGCCGTCGCTAACTGGTGTTAGCAACAGCTAGGTAATACAGATATAATTTTATCTCCGCGAAGCGGAGCGCTGTTACAGATATATATCTTGTTTTTGAACGTTAATTTCTCAAAATGCACTGAAGCACATATATTGAGACATAGCAAAGGCACATCGGGCTACCAGTCCCTAATATTTTACCAAGTTTCGTGCAAATCCATTCAGCCGTTCGATTATTATTATTATTATTTTTTTTTGCCCCGCGGGGCCCTTTTAAAACCTCCACATCAAACCTAGGGGGTCAGCGAGGATCTACTATGCCCCCTTATGGTCATTTGCCCCTTCGCTTTGGCCTCCTCTTGTCTCTCGATCCTACCGAGAGACAAGATGGCAGCCGCTACGTACTGTTTGGAATGTTTACAGACACCGGAGAGCCAATCAGCTTCGCTTCGCAAAGCTCCGTAACGCGAAAAGTACGCGAAGCGGTGCGCTGTTACAGATATATATCTTTTTTTTAACGTTAATTTCTCAAAATCCACTGGAGCACATATATTGAGACCTAGCAAAGGCACATCGGGCTACCAGTCCCTAATATTTTGCCAAGTTTCGTGCAAATCCATTCAGCCGTTCGATTATTATTATTTTGGTTTTTTTTTGCCCCGCGGGGCCCTTTTAAAACCTCCACATCAAACGTAGGGGGTCAGCGAGGATCTACTATTCCCCCTTATGGTCATTTGCCCCTTCGCTTTGGCCTCCTCTTGTCTCTCGATCCTACCGAGAGACAAGATGGCGGCCGCTACGGACTTTTTGGAATGTTGACAGACGCCAGAGAACCAATCAGCTTCGCTTCACAAAGCTCCGTTGCGCGAAAAGTACGCGTCCTGGGACGCTGCCCGGTCCGCTGTTACAGATATATATCTTTTTTTAAACGTTAATTTCTCAAAATCCACTGGAGCACATATATTGAGACCTACAAAAGGCACATCGGGCTACCAGTCCCTACAATTTTGCCAAGTTTCGTGCAAATCCATTCAGCCGTTCGGGCTAAAAGTGAGGCCAACCGCCCTATGGAAAACTCAATGTTAAAAACACGTTTTGGGACCCCCCTTTTTTCTCGGCCCCCCCTTGACGAACCCCCCCCAAATTTTCAAAGGCTGCTCAGAAACAAAATGTGCCATTTTCCTGAAAATTTCAGCCAATTCCGTCCACAAACGGCAAAGTTATTAGACATAGAATTTTCAAAAAACCCATAGAGAAAAAATCCTAACTATATATACCTACTGGCGACCGCCAGTAGGTAATATACACACACACATATATCACACAAATCTCCTCTCATCAAGGAACAGGGTCGCACTCTGTAATTGCAAGACAATTCTTTTATTTTCTAAATATTCAGCTCATTATTTGCGATGAAAGCTACAGATCAACTCATTTTGGTCTTATTACAAGACCTTGCTCACAATCATGCTTCGCGTCCAAATAATCACAGTTTTTTTTTTTAGTTTTTTTTAATTTAAAATTCATGGTACATTCAACAATAAATACATTTTACATTATAATCTGTTAAAAAAAGTCAATACATACAGATTTAGTAAATGTACAGTAAGCATTCATATAATAAATGGACTAAAAAGTGGCTTTCTATGAAACAATTAAAAGATATTTCATTTACACCCCGTATTACTAGGCTAAAACTTCATTACAAAAGACAAGCATAAATAGCGAATCTAAGATAAATATCTATAGAGGAACCTCTTCCAAACACTATCATCTGAGATGTTCAAAGCCAGATTCGCTTCATATGAGGGAATCCCTCCACGCCTTGATAGGGGCCCAAATACTCATCCCCAATTCTCTCATCTTCCTAACTGTCCGTGTGTATAGGGAGGATTCAATATTATGAATCCCTAAAAGTCTAGCCAACCACATCTGGAAGGAGGGCGCAACTGTGTCCTTCCAGCCTCCAGCTAACAACAGCCGAAGGACCGCCACACATATAAATACAAGGGCTTCCTCCTCCTCATTGAGCTCCAGATTGCTGTCAGTTCCTATTATCATTAGGGTAGGGGATAGGTTGATCTTAAGACCTAGCAGCCCCTCCCAAAACTTCTCGATCTCTCCCCGGAATGGGTTTAGTTTATCACATTGATATGTAACAAGTTTGGCTGGCCCTCCCAGGCATCTTGGGCATTTATCGTCCTCCCTTTTGCCCCAATCATATAATTTGGCTGGTGTGAAATAGAAGCTAAAAAGAGTTTTATATTGTTGGGCTCTCAAATTCGAAATAGCTGAAGAGTTTCCTGGCCAACTGCAATGCTTTATCTAAATCGACATCCGGGTTGGCTAGTTTAAATGCCCAAGAGGTTTCAAATTTTTCCAAATCATCTGGTGCATTTGCTAGTAGGGACCCATAAACCATCTTGAGTTTTGTTCCACCACCTAGTAGGTAATCGATCATATTAATCCGAGCCCCTGGGGAAATCCGGGGCCTAGTACCCATCACAGTTCTAAAAATTTGTAAAAATTGAAAACCTTGGTTAGCCAGAATTCCAAATTTCTGCTGGATCTTTTCAAAACTCAACAGATTATCCCCTTCAAAGATATCGCCTATTTTTTTAATTCCTTGTTGCTCCCACAATCTCCCCATCCTATCATTACTAAATTGCGGGAAAACACTAGAGTTCCATAGGGGTGTATAATAATTTTTTGAGTGGATTACCATTGCCTTTTGGACTAATTTCCATACCTCCCAGATGCTATCTATAACTTTGTATCGAATTTTCTTGTAGTAGCGCCTACCATTTTTCCGCAGCAGAAGTTCCAGGGCTTCTCTACCCAACAGCAAAACATAAATAGATGGGGGTTCTTGATTGCCAGATGGGGTGTCAGACAAATTTGCAGCGGGGTCCAGTAAAATTTCCATCTAGCTTACCAGACATGTCCATTGGTAGAATCTAATATTAGGCATAGCCAACCCTCCCTTATCCTGCGGAAGAGACAGCTATTTCATGGAGCGCCTGATCTTACCATACTGCCAGATGAAGTCCATAAAAGCTGTCTCTATAGATTTTATCACAGCCTCGTCAATCAAATACGGAATAGAGCAAAAGAGATATAATACTTTGGGGAGCATAGTCATTTTAAGTACATTGACTCTCCCTATTATAGAAAGTTGTAAGGCGTCGACTCTCTTCAAGTCTGCTATAATTGATTTTAACAGCGGATTAAAATGATCTTTTACAATTGTATTTATTGCGGAGCTTATCAAGACTCCCAAATAAACTGCTGAATCTGAATACCTCAGATCAGTTCTTCTAATATTGTTAGTACATATTATCTGGGTCTTACTTTCATTTAGGAGGTACCCTGAACAGCGTCCAAATTACTTAGCTAACCCAGTAATAGCTGTCATAGCCCTATCTGGTCCCGGGGTGATGATAGCCAAGTCATCGGCATAAGCCAGCAGCTTCGTTTCAAACCTATTACAGACAACTGGCTTGATATCCTCACATCCTAATATTCTGCGCATCAGCGGATCTATATACAGGGCAAAGAGAATTGGAGAACAGGGGCATCCCTGTAGTGTCCCCATATAAATAAGAAAGGATTCTGAACTGCCTCCCATTAGCTGAATTCTGGCTTTTGGCACAGAGGCACAGAGTACATAGCTTTAATAGCTCTCAGTATTTTAGGGCCAAGCCCCTTCGTTCCAATATCCCCCACAAATACTTCCACGTTACACGATTAAAGGCCTTTCGTGCGTCCAGAAGGATCATGGCCATCCACCCCCCACGACAGCCTGAGCATCAAACAGCATAATAGCCCACCTGAGGTGGTCTGTTTTCCCTCGACCTGGGATAAACCCATGCTGCCACGGGGATACCAGACCGCCAATGACCCTTCCCATCCTTTTAGCCAAGACCCTGGCATAGATCTTAGTGTCCGTATTGATGAGGGATATTGGACGATATGACCCAGGTTTTTCCTTGGGCTTCTCCTTTTTATGGAACACAACAATATTTGTCTCCTTCCAAGACTGCTGTGTTTCACCAACACAGATGATGCCATTAAATAAGTCCAACAATATAGGGGCAATATCATTCTGTATGCTTTTATATATTTCGAGCGGGATACTATCTGGGCCCGCGGCATTCCCTGCTGCTAGCTCCTGCAGTGCTTCTACCACCTCATCTATAACCATATCATTATCAAGCACGGTTCTATGCAGATCACCTAGCTTAGGACCTTCATCCTTGAAGTCTAAGCAAGCACCACAAGGGCCTGTCTCTTCGTTGTATAACTTTTGATAGAAATTTGTAAAGACTTTTAGGATATCTTCAGGCTCTGTGTAGTTCTGGGTCCCCTCTCGTATATTAGATATTACATTATTATTACTGCCCTGCCTGATCCGAAGTGCTAGGAGCTTACCCGCCTGCTCTCCCGTCTCATAAGCCCTACGCTTTTGAATCTGATATTCATCTGTGGCTTTCTGAGCTATGCACTTATGTAGCTCTGCTTTGCTAATAAGAATCTTCAACTGACTCTCAGTGGCATCATTGCCCTGACCTATATCTCTCATATGATCTTCCTCTGCCGCTGCTAGCTGGGCGACCAGGTCCTCATTTTCTTCCCGGACCTTTTTCTTTACCCTGGCAGAGAAGCTGATCATCTCACCTCTCTCAGGGCTGCTTTGAATGTATCCCAGACACTATTCCTAGCAGCGCTATAGCGATTCATATCGTAGTACTCTTGGGCCCACCCCCTTAGGTGCTCTACAAATGCAGGATCGGCTAATACCTTCCTCTCAAACGTCCATCTTGAGTGAATCTTAACTAGGGTATCTATGTCACACTGCAGAATTAGAGGATTATAATCGGAGATAAGTTTTGGTAGTTGATATTAAAAATAGTCAAGCTTAGTATATTTCTTGAAGGGGCATGAGAAATACATGAACCCAGATTTATCAGGCTCTTTATTCCCCCGGACATCTATCAGCCCATGTGATTTGATTAAGGAGCTCAGTGCTCTAAAGGCCCTGGCTTGCGACCTACACAGACAACATTATTCGTGAGATCAGCAGAAATATTAAGATTTCCACACACAATTATGGGTCTTGGCCAGTTCGTTAGTTCCACTTCCAGAAAATCAAAAACCTCAGGATCGTCTTGGTTGGAGCCACAAATTGTGCAGATTGTGAATCCTATTTCATGTTCCACCAACGCCCATCTTCCTAGAGCATCTGCCAATTGGCGCCTCGCCCCTCCCCGAATAGATTTAGCCAATATCTCCACTCCTCTAACTGTAGATGTCTGTGATGAACAGGCTAATAAATCAAAGCCCTGATTAAACTAAGTTGGGGGTGCACAGCTCACAAAGTCTAGGAATCCAAAGTTATACGAAAAAAATCACTTCTTTATTGAAAAATTATTTCATATTTAAGACCATTCCAATCAAGTTATCAGCCAACGAGTTTCGCTCCCACATTGGGAACTTCATCAGGGAGAAATAAATATTAGTCCGTGCAGTCACAATTCCCAAGTGTATTGGTCAATACAAAGGTGTAGTTACTTCAATAGTAAACAAAGCAATGCTAACACGGCCTGCCGTCATCCATGTACTCCTGGAAATCTACAATATCCAATGCTGTCCAGAAGCTCACGGAGATGGCAAATAGGTGGCAGAATGACGTTTCACCATTCCCTAGATCTAAGACTCTGCCTAATAATGTCCACCAGGAAGGATCATTAACCTGTGAATCATCGGAAAGCAGACACCGGGAAAATTACCTCTGTGCCCCCCCCTCCCCCCCTCCATGCAGGTACAACGGATAATTAGACGCGCGTTGTCGAGATACTTGACTTACCTGGTGAGTCAGAACTCTCGGAGGTCTCAGAGCGGTGAGAAAATTGCCCCGAAGATTGCGGCACATCCCGCCGGACCAAAGGGAGCAGCCGCGGCTGCCCGCAAACTACACGGAGAAGCCCTGGCTCTGACGGGGTCAAACGCCACAGAACAGACAACTGGGAGCAGGCACTCACGCCAGATCCGCAAAGGAGGGGGAGAGGCGGGACCTCAGCAAAGAATCGACCGCCCGGCCCATCGGTAGCTGACATGCTAATGCGGGGAAAGGAACCACAGTTGGCGATAGCTGCGCTGATGTCGAATGCCGAGAAGGGAGCAAGGCGAAGAAAGAATGAAGAGGTGAGCCCCGTCGAGATCTCTGACACATTACATGACGCCTCAGCCACTATAGATGTAAGGGACAAAGAAGATGCACCCATAAGTGAAGGGTTGAGGACGGAGGTGGAGGTGGAAGATTCCCTCCTCACCAATGCTCTGATACTCGAGAGGAGTGGGGCATTGCCTTAATAGCTCCTAATGGAGGGGGTAGCAGAGTGGATATGCCAAGGGCGATATTGGCCCTCCTAGTGATAATTCAAAATGCTGCTACCACGGATAAACAGACTAAAGCTATTCCGGATAAGATCCTTATAAATGATGGAGTTTCGCATGGCGAGGGATTGCGGCTTCCTTCCCCTGAACCTGAACCTGAAATGAGTAACATGATTTTTCCTACAGAGATATTAGCTGGTGGTAATGATAGAGTTTATACAGAAAAGGAGCCTAGTGATTGTTTCTTTTCAGTTTCTGAGGGGGCGGAGTGGTTAGATGATGACCGGAGCTCTTCACCAGGGACTAGTAACTTGGACTCTGATCTTGAGGAGAGCGAGTTAGACCTCCCCATAACATCCAAAAAATCTAACTTGAGCACAGGTCTGCAAGGTCGGGGAAGGAAAGATCTAAAATGGGATTATTCATCTGCCACCCCATTATCGGGTCATGCATCAGGTAAATCCCCAAACAATCACAGTTAAAGTACTGTTTTGAAATAGACATGTAATTTCCTGTCAATTCTGTTGGGTGTCTCTAAGCATTCTGGGATTTGTAGTCCTTGTGGAATAATAAAATAAATTGTGTTTAGTTTGCAACAAAAACAATTATATACAAGTGCAAGATTGTGATTATAGGAAAACAAATCATGATAATATAAACCAATATTTTGTTTCATGAGGCAGTGCAATCATGTCCATTAATTAATTTAAATATATTGCAAAATATTTTTTGTTATTATATTTCTTTTGCACACAGTCCTACAAAGTGGTAGAGAAAATGTAGTGACTAAAGTTAGAGTGACTACTAATAGAAGAAAGACTTATTCCCTCGAGTGGGGTGATACTGATAGATCATGTATCCATTCTATCTCATAGAGATTGTGTTTTGTTCAGGGTATTTTGATTGCACATGATTAGGGCTCCCGGTTTTATGGTATTTATTTTTTTGCCATTACCTTCTGTATTTATCCATATTTATTTTTGGGGCATTTTATCTGCATTTATCCACATTTATTTTTGCCACAAGCAAAAGTTGATGTTGCTGCTAGTATTTTTCCACATTTATTTAAATTGACAATGCACACATGCACTCGGTTGTTATTGGCCAACACATCTGTGCCATTTGCAGAATTTCCCAAATATGCTTTAAAGTGCTATCACAAGCCATTTGTGCCAAATCCTTGCAGTTTCTATCATCGGCACAGAGTGCCAGATCCTCTCCCTCACTGAACACCATACTGCCCCACTGAGAGAAACACACTACCTTCAGCTACAACCCAATTGTGCCCCGCTATAAACACCTGGAAGCAACTCAATTCAAATTCTGCACTAGACTAGAGTACTATGCTGCCTGAAAAGACAGTAACAGTGTACTGGAAAAAATCAATCACCATAATGCTTTTGCACACATTATTCAGGAATCAATGAGTGTACGTACTTGAAAAGCTAACAAAAAAAGTAGCGCTTCTCAGGCAAACTCTGAAAGGTGGCGCGGATGTCTTTGGGTGTAAATAAAACCAAACTGGCCACTTTGTGACTACTCTGTCTTGTTTTATTTAGTTATGTATTTAAGACATTTGCAGCAAACCAGTTTCTCCTTTTTTGGATCCATATCACAGAGAAACGAATGACGGAAAGGAGAGGAAAGAACAATCATGGTTTCCTACAAGTGAGGAGGCGCGCAACAGGAAGAAAGGGAAGAAGTAGAAGAAGAAGGGGTGGCAGCAGAAGTGGACACTGTCCTTGTCTTGTTCAGTAAAAAGGACGAGACCGCAACAGTTATGGGCTATGCAGTCCACCCACAAACTCTGCATACACTCCAGTCTGTGGCATAGGAAGGCTTTGAGTTTTTTGCAAGATTGTTCTTGCAGCCACACATACACAATGTACTGCTCTGCAGTCCAGCCACAAACTCGGCATTCGATTCCTGTTTTTGCTGCCCCCAAAACTGCATATGCCACTGACTCCAGCCCCACCCCCTCCCCTCTTCCCCGAGGGCACTTACTTTTGTTTACGAAAGGCTGGTGCAGAGCTCACTCCAGGGGATGAGTGGAGCCCTGGAAATTGATGGGGCATCTACAAAAATGTTTCATGTTACTGTAGGCAGGCACATCCCTGGAATCAGGAAGAGGGCTTGACGAGTCAACTCTGCAGGAAGCATGGCAGTAGTATTTTCCTGTCTTTGCATATAAATACAGACAAAGGAAAACTTGTTTTCCGTCTGTATTTATATGTAAAAATCAGTTTAAACGGAAAACTGGGAGCCCTACACATGATATACATTTGATTTATAAGATCTTAAGGAATGATATAGGGTCTCTGTTTAATTATTTCTTTTCTTATCTCCTCATATCCTCTTTTGATTTTATTCAGAGGTTACTGTACAGTTCCTCACTTTGGTTTAAACCGTTAGATGTTAACGTCCTTAGGTTAGTGATGTGGCGTGATTACTTCTGGCATAGAATTTTTTCTCTGTTTCCAAACCGGTCATTTAGTGGCACTGTTTCTATGCCATAGAATTTCAAAAGTTTCCAATTGCTCATGTGCGATTGTTCCATGTGTCTTGCCACTGAGTTTGTTTTGTCCTTATTAGATATTGCTCGGACATGTTCTAATATTCGGTTTTTAAGTTCCCAAATTGTGCTGCCTACATATTTTAGTCGGACATTCTCCTGCATATACCATGAATTGGCTTTTACACAAAATTAGTTCTCTGATTTTCCATCTTTTGTTGTTTGCTAGTTTGATTTCGGTTGTGGGTTTGGAGATTTGACAAACTTTACAGTTATGGCATTTGACGAACCTTTTTGTGTTGAGCCATTGAGTGCTCTTTTTTCCTTTGTAGTGACTGTGCTCTAATCGATCTTTCAAATTTCTGGCTCTTCGGTATGTGATCATTGGATGTTTTCTTACAAGTTTTCCCCCAGTTTCATCCATCTGTAAAATGTTTCAGTTCTTTCTTATGATTTTGTTTATTTCTTTGGAATCTGTTGTAATGTACCTTTTACTCAATGCACTCTCTCTACAGATGTTCTCTCCTTTGCTGCTGAGCCTATGATGAGGTCAGATAGAATGTTGATTGTGTTTGGATTGGAAGGGTGAATCAGTTGGTGTGGATGGGCTGAGCAGTGAAGAGCCTGCTCCTGGTGGGGCACTTTAAAGGATCTAACTTACATCTGGTCACCTGTAACTAAGAAGAGATCTTAAGAATAAAACAGAGATCTTATTCAACATCATCTGGTCTACGCAGTATTCATCTTTGTAACACTGGCAACGATTTAAAGAACCTACTACTGAAATGGACTTTTGGAATTGGAAAATTATAGGAACTAAAGGAACTTCAAGTAAGTGAATTGAAACTCGTAGATTTGATGAAACTCGGCACCCCAAATGCCCCACCAGTGACCCTGTCAATGGTCGCCCTTAACTAAATTGTGCCAGTTTCTGTTTGCCTGCTTGCTACCTTGGAAAAATGACTGCCAGTTTCTGCTGCATTGTCCCTGCATTGACCCTGACTGACACTTCAATGGTATTAGCAGTTGTGACGTGTGCTGAGGAAAAACTACACTTCAAGTAGGCTGTTTTGATGTGAATGCCTCAACACTTCAGAGGAAAGCATCGATGTGTGCTGGGTATTGACAGCAGTGAGGAAAGCAGCGATGCGTGCTGGGTATTGGCAGCAGTGAAGGAAGCAGCGATGTGTGCAGGGCAAACTGGCATCCCCATATGGATTTGGCAGTGTTGGAGAACGTATGTGCAAATGTTTGGATATATAATCTGCAGCCGCGTTATACTTGACGAACCGACTAGTTCTGAGAAAGGCACCACACTTTGTAAGTCTTTGCGCATATGTGAGGGTGTGGGAATATTTTGTTTTGGAATTAGCATGCCACAAAAGCACCATGGCAGTTTGACTGTTTACATTTAAACAACCCACGAGCCCTCCTCTGTGTGTTTACTTTTGGCGCGTGCAGTCTTACAGGTCTGGTGATGTCTGCAAGATTTCAAAATGCGCTGTGAGTCAACGAAAGCGCCAGCACGCGCTCCTCACCTCTCCACGCCGGACAGTTTCAGAGTCTGTCATGACGTCTGCTTGCTGTACATACTGATGTTATCACGCGAGGTCACGTAACGTGACCTTGCGTAGCAGCCATTTTTTTTTGTTTGGGTTTTCATCTTTGTCGTGTTGCTACCTGGTAACCTAGCAACTAGTTCATTTTGCCAGCATGATTTTCCGCTGCTACGCTCTTGTCTGGGACAGCATGACTTCTTCAAGAATTGTGAGGGGCATTTTTCGGCAGCGGCGATATAGGGTCAACTGAAGAATTTGAAGAATGACGATTTAATCTGTGGTTACCAGTGGGCAAGTAGAGACACATTGAAGATTCTTTGATTGTTTTTTTTTTTTGGGATGGTGGTTTCCGGTGGAGAAGTCGCTCACACAAGCCATTTGACTGTTTTTCCCACTTCTCACGTGGGAAGTTTACCTCTAGGGTAGTTTCTTTTATTGGTTTTGCTGATACCCTGTATGTGGTTGTTGCCTAATGATGGTGTTTGGACTGTGCATTTTGGTTGTGCACGTTGGGTTTTGGAGATTCCCATAATATATTTGCCTTGGGTTTAAGCACACCCATAATATGTTTGCTTTGGGTTAAGGGATACCCTGGATCTACTTTGGATTTGAAAATAACCATATTCGTTAAGAGTCTTTTTGGAATTTTATTACCCTGTTTTGGTATGGGCGGAGTCTTATTCCTCTTCTTTGAGGTAGACCTGTTCTGCCATTAGTTTGTGCAGTTGAGCGTTGTAGATCCCTGTTCTGCCGCAGTTTTGTGCTGGTTTAGTATGTGGCACATTGGGTACTTTATGGAGTGTGACACTATTGTACCCGCAGTTTGGGGTGTGAGTAATGTGGATAGTAGCCACTAGTTTTTAAGATTGGATTTATTTATCTTGCATTTTTGTTGTTTATGATCATTATGAAGGGGAGATGTGTGTAGTAATCTTAGTTATTCCATGCATCCTCCTTTACCTTCATTTGTATGTTTTTCAATTTTCATGCATTTGATTGTTATGATCATTATAGCAAGGGGTTGATGTATCATTTTGTTGTTATTGCATCCTCCTTTGCAGAAATGTGTGTTTTATCAACTTCACACATGTTGAATGTTTCCCATCACTATAAAGGGGGAGATGTGTTGTAATGTACCTTTTACTCAATGCACTCTCTCTACAGATGTTCTCTCCTTTGCTGCTCAGCCTATGAGGATGTCAGATAGAATGGTGATTGTGTTTGGATTGGAAGGGTGAATCAGTTGGTGTGGATGGGCTGAGCAGTGAAGAGCCTGCTCCTGGTGGGGCACTTTAAAGGATCTAACTTACATCTGGTCACCTGTAACTAAGAAGAGATCTTAAGAATAAAACAGAGATCTTATTCAACATCACCTGGCCTACGCAGTATTCATCTTTGTAACAGAATCTTTTGAATAATCCATGATCATCTTTATGGGTTCTGGTTTGCCAGGTTCGATTTTCTGTTTTGGGGTTAGGCAATCTTCCCTTGATCTTTCATTTGATCTTTTCCAGCATCTCTTAAATATGCTCTTATTGTATTGACTTTGTTCAAATCTTGTAGCCGTTGCTTCGCTGTTTTTCCATTCCGTTTCTTCGGTACAGGGGGGGGACAAACTATGGATTGTGGACAATTACTGGTAAGTAAACACATAAATAAATAAAACAATTTTTTTTGTGCGCACTGCATTCAGAATCCATAGTTTACCCCCCCACCCTGCCCCTCCCACTCCGCACATCGCCACCTGCCAGCACCCGCACCACCGACCGCTAATGCATAAGGTACTTTGTTCATTGATTGTGCAACCAACAGATAGGCCACCGTTTGCAGGCTGGCTGAGCTGACACAATCGAAACAGCTTTTACATAGGTAGGTAGTGGTCCTTGGATTCAGAGGAAGGTGCTTGATAATATATATGATGTGCTTGCAAACTACTGAGTCATCAACTGTATTCTGAAATGAAATCCTACTTTTATATAATATATGATGACCCTCTGCTTTGCTACTCTGGCGCAGTTTCTTTTTCATTATCTTCAAAGTAAGACTCGTCTGCATCCAGTGACAGTCTCCACCTATGATGAATACATCCAGGGGGCATCCATCCATTAAAAGTAAATGTCTATCAGTCTTTTGTTATTATGTATCGCTTAACAAACCTTAGCTGGTTTCACCAACAACCACCCATGCGTCCACTCCTTCCTTCCTTGCCTTGGCTTTGGGTTTGACACAAACACCACTGATAATTCGTGCTATCCACTATCGACCTATATTGTGTCGCCCACCCAGGCAGACATCTTCTTTCACCTTGCACCCATCCTTCAACAACCAATGCATCTGATTCCTATCAGCCACCTGCATGCTGCTTCCAATGTATCCTTCTCTACTAGTCGCATTACATCTCTTTCGTCCTTCCTCCTTCAACCCTAGTTCTTTCCCTTTTTTTTCAACTCATCCATCAAGGTCATCTGATCTGACTTTTAGTCTTCTCCATAACTTTCACAGCTGAGTTGGAGTCTGATAGAAGAGGCCTTTGTTTACTCAACTCACGCTGGTAATACTATTGCTAATGCATTGGTAATGCTAAGTAAAGTGTGTCTTCTTCAACCGTTGTTTATTGTTCAGTACAGCTTCAAGTTCATACTTACTTAATAAGTCTCACAGTACAGTGAGTGAAGTGTTCCCCTTCCAGCTAGTAAATAGTAATGCCAATAAGTAATGAATATAACGTACCACCGCCCACCGCTGCTGTTTCCTCCCCCACTGGTGCTCCTGCAGGTGCCGCATCTCCTGCCCCCTCCTGAATGGCAGCATTGGCATCACCACTGGCCCCGCTGGCACTGGTGGTTGGTACGGGTAGTGCACCTATAAAAACAAGTACACATTTTTAGATGCCTGTACACCTCCCCCTATTTTACTTGTTTTCACCAGGAAGGAAGATTGAAAAATCAGTTAAAGTACATCATCAATCAATACTAGTCCAAATTGCGTACTACAGCAGAGTCAGTAGACAGATATTAGTAGTATTATTATATGGTCCCTAGGGTCATCTCATCTTTACTCCTACTGTAGTCTTTGGAAAGTTAGCCTGAGCCATGTAACCATTTAAGATTCATGTCTACTCTTTTGGCATGTTATCTCGCAGCTTGTTGCGCAGTAAGACGCATTTGAGACCGCATGAGTGTTGCATACAAGTGAAGAGGTTGAAAAACAAGCCACTTTTTTATGGAGTTTGGGTAGTCCCTATTGCTTAGCCATAATGTTACACTTTTTGGCATGACTGCAAAAAGCTTGCATAATTGTATTATACTGTCTAACGTGCCCCATTTTTCTCATAATAGGCAGAAGATTCCCTGTATGAACCAGAGATTTGCAGAGCTTACAAAAGATGCATGTAACCAGTATACGTTCAACGGTGAGGGGTCTCCCAGAATTCACACAGATCTCTATCATGCACTAGTTGTACAAATGTTTAGTTTTAATCTTCTTTATTTTGCATGTTGGAGCTGGATGTAATTTCATGGAACAACTTACAAAGCTTGTTATTATTTGAAAAAAATAAAGCTTTTGAACTTGCACATAGACTCTGTGGTATATTTGGTGTTGTGTTGTGGACTTACACGGGTGATTGAGTGAAAGGGTGTTATGTTCTGGGTTGTGTAATAAAATCATTGGGTTTCTTCGTGTGGGTGTTTGGGACATAATGACTAATGACTGAGACACTATAGCTAGTCGGTCAGTGAATTGTGGGTTCTGAGTTCTGAGTGGTGTAAGTAAGGTCCAACCTCCCATCACCAACATCCTATTTTCTTGTGCATCGTTCTGTATGTGGCTGTGCAGAATACCCACAACAGTAGTAGTATGTACTAATACCCTAACAAAAAATACTAGACAAACATCTGGTTGCGCATTTTGTTATTGGGGATTGTCAAAGCCTAGAGATTAAAGAGGACAACGCAAAGGACAGGAGTGGACCCAGTGGCTACAGCTATTGTTTTATCACATCTTTATTCAAAAGAAAACCTTAACTAAAGAGTGGCCAACAGGGCACGCTTAGCTACAGACAGTCTAATAGTAGAAGTACAGAGAGTCATAGCAGAGGCAGTTTGAAGGAACTGAAAGGCAGGGATAACCAACATTTGGAAAACAGATAATGAAGATCAAAGAAGCTTTTGATAAAAATTGAATTAGGAAGCGTAATTAACAGTTTGGAAAAAATAAGGTGCGTTAAAAGTTAGGGAAATATAATTGTTAATAATATAAGCACTGTAGGACTTACTGGGGCCAGCAGCAGGATCCTCAGTAGAGGAGCGCTCCTCTAGTGGTTGTCCCACCAACTTGGACGACCGTCTTCTTGCCCCTGGGTGCTGATCATGTAAGAAATAATAAAGAAAGAGAGAAACATTGAGTGCTGTGAAACAAATAAATCATTAAAAAAAAACGCTCAAACATTTTAGGAAACAACAATTGCAATAAAATTGACCTATCTAAATGACTACTGGCTTGCAGGATTCACAGACCGTCTACTTATATGAACACTAATCAAATGTTCCATAATCATTCTGATTGCAGAATACTAAGGAAGCCAGTACCACCTGACCTACACCACCTGACGGGCCAATTGTTCAGTAAGTCTGCATTTCTATTTTATTTTTGCCAGCAAAAATGCATAGATGAGATGGAGGACACATGCATAAATTTATGCATACACCAAAATGTTGGTTGGTTGCATCGTATGTTGTTCTGCTACTGACTGACAATGCTATTGCTAAGCCTACCACTCACTAAACAAAATACAAAAAGGTTCTATGGAGGACTGGGGTAAGAAGCATTCAGTGACAGAGGAGGCATCATGCAGACCGCAAAAAAAATATGAACTAATACTAAGTAAACCTATTATCCATCCACCACTATTTATTTTATTTAGATTAGTAGAGCGCCTTATCACCCAGGGGTCTCTAAGCGCTTATCAGAGGGCATACACTGGTTCTGAGGAAGAGCAGGAGCTGCTAGGACATACCCCAGGCCTCCCGAAAGAGTATAGTTTTAAGCTTCTTCCTGAAGGGTAGAAGGTTCGGTTCCTTGCGCAAGTTCACTGGCAAATTATTCCAGGCCACAGGAATTGCATTGGAAAAAGCTATTTCACTGAAGGACAATGGAAGGACTAGACTCTAGCAATAGCATTAACTAACTTCAGTTCTCTAAAGTAAACTCCAACATCAATAATCAGCCCAAGCTAGTGCAAAGTTACAAACAAGTAAGAGAAGCGCCGAGCAGCACCTGTGTCAAACAATCACAGAGGATTTTGAAACGGAATTGATCTGCAATGTAACTAAGCGCACCAGTAATCGTGTTATTCGTCCAAGAATTATACACAATACTTATACTACTATATATTACTAGCTACTCACCAAGCCCCACAACCTCGATACCTAGCAGGTCCAACAGGTCCTGCTCCCGGTCCAGGATGTCTGACCACCAGTGGGCCAGCTGCTGGTGGGTGTGCCGGATCCCCGAGAAGCGAAACACTACACGGCGCACCTTCGCCCACCGGTGGTGACGCTCCTGAGTAAGGTACCCGGAGCCTGGCCTGCTGCCTGCTGCCAAGGTCAAGGGGAGGTGGCGCTGAATGAAGAACCCAGGGCGGCCACCTCCGCCCCTCTCCGAAAAGTTCTCGGGCCTGTACCCCTGCAGGGCGCAATCTGCCGCAAGGCAGCCGGCTCTTGGGCGCAGGCGACTTGCCCTTGGAGCCGGTACTGCTGCCCTTGGCCATGGTTCTGGGGTGGAGACAGAAAAGAAAAGAAGGAAAAAATAAAGTTAGGGGGAGGAAATAGGAGTTTGAATAAAGACGTAAAATAAAATAGTAGAAAAGTAACAAAAACACAGTGAAAGTAGAAATAAATCACAAAATATAAACTTAGAGACAGAGATGATATGTAAAAAAGTGAGAAAAACGGTGAAAATAAGTAAAGATAGCAAAGATTAAAGCAGGATACAAAACTAGGCCCAGAACCATAGCATAGAGTGAAAAACAAGATGGGCGCACCTGTCGCGACCACGAGGGTAAGTTTGCGCGATATTTCTCGCAAACGCGAACAAGTAGATAGCGTTCCCGAACATGACATGCACAAGGCGAACACGTTATACGTGACCCGGAACAGGAAATAAGGCAATGCGAGCGGGCGGGACAATTGAAGAAACAAGATGGCAGCGCACATAGCCGACTGCATGGGTAAGTTCATGAGCTACGATCCCCCGAGCACGCAGACAGCGCCCCGAACACGCACAACGTGCTCCCGAACAAGAAAAACGCCTCGCGAACGGGTCTGAAATGCAACTACGCACGCTTGCGAACATACGTGAAGCTCGCGTAGTGCGAGAACGTCTTCGTGTAGCTTCGCGTAGCGCGACTACGTGTACTACGCCCAGGCCTAAAAAGGATGGTATAGTTCTACCATCTTATTAAATTCATAAATACATTCAAGTATGAAACACATGATAAAAGATGCATACTCCTAAAATGCCTCCCTAGCTAGATGTACCTGAGTGTACCTAGCATGGGTGTAGGTGTTAAGCCAAGAAACCCTCTAGGATTTAGTCAACCCCATTACTTGAAGTGTGAGATAGACTGTGTGTCCCCATCCTGGTCTCGAGTTGGACACCCCGCGAGGGATGTTAGACCATTGCGAGCTGGAGTGTCGGCATGCAGGAACCTCAGCACCTTCTAGTCAGTGTGTCAGCCGAGAAGTCTCATTCTCCTCTGTCTATCTTAGCAAGATGTGATTATATATACACCTAATGGTCTCCCCAGGGGTCCTAACTTGCTGTATTTCTGTGTTAGACTAAGGATGATATCAGGCATGAACTTTATACATAGATTTTATACAGGAGATGGTAGTCCTGCTGTGCTTCAAAGAATCCCCATGCATAATGTATGAGATTTCAAACTAGGGAAAACCTGCGTTCTGAATGCAGTGTAATATCTAGTTAAAAGGTCAGTCCATGTAAACCGTGACAAGTGTAATGTAGGGAGAGAATATAGGTGAAGGGTAACGTGTTTACCGATGCCTATGTTATGGTATCTATATGGAATATAACACCCACTCCTCTTCCGAATGGACAACATATTTAAATTCCAAACGTACTACTAGATGGACTAGATACTTGTACGAAAATATATAACTCCTTAGTTTCTTATTGTGTTAAAAATATTTGTTTTAAAATGGTAAAAAAGGTCTAAAAAATGTTAAAAAAGGAAAAACTATTAGAAATTGATAGTTAGGCTACAGCTCTAATATATCCTTAGGTATAGTCCGAACTACTATAAGTATTTTGAAAGCTATACATGCTAAAAAAAGGTCAATTTTGAATGGAGTTCTAAGTTTTCTGTTTGTTATTTAAAAGCAAAAAAAAATCCCAGCACACGACGGGCCAAATGAGTCAAATGTTTGTGTCCTGGCTGATAGACACCAGATTCTCATTGCTTGCCTCCGCAGTCTACGGTCCCTGTAACACCTCGCAGATTATGTCAATTGAGCACAGATGATTTTTCCGTACTGTCCTCAGCATTATATCCTGGCATATAAGTGATCCACTTAAATTATTCTCGCAGTTAGTACCGCTTAGAAACACTTCTTTTTCCCCACTCCGGCATCGAAATCTGTAGGGTAATTTCCAAGATTCCTTGATGAATTCCCTACCCCTGTCTTCATATCTGCCTGCCTGCATTAGTTCTAGGCAATATTGGAATTAAAGGGTTGTGAACAGCAGAGTTATGTGGCCATGGATTAACCATTCTGTGGACTGCGATTCTGCCACTGTGAACGATAATCTCTCCAGTTTTTCAATGCGCAGCATTGTATACTTTGGTCCCCGTTGTTGCCATCTCTATCTGTTTTTCCATCAGATTGTACGAGGAAAACAGAGACGTGCTGTTTATGAAACTCCAAAGCACATAGCCTGCGCACAAAGATTGCAGCGTCCAGCTTCATAACATAATAGAACCCAATTGTGATTGCCCGTGTTGTAATATGGACATATCATGTTCTAGTATATCGATCGCAGATAATACAATATTGCCCAGCGAATATATCCTGGAAATTAGTTTTGTTAACCCATTGTCGACCACTGCAGGAGCTTTCCCTGGATTAATACTATCTATTTCTCGTAATCTTTCCACAGCCTCCTGTTGTGAAATCTTCCAAATCTCATTGTAGATAGCATAATAGAAACGCTTGTGACGTGGCTTCCTAGGACCTAACAGAAAATCCCGTAGGTCCACATCATCTGTAAGTAAGGATCAGTGTTGTTTCACCTGTGTGAGTGTTGAGGTTTTTAGCCATTCGAGGCATAACTTTCCAACACTGTATGATGTCCCTACCCCTGGGTGTTGTCTTTGTACATAACGTGGATCTGGCCTATTAATACTAAATCCTTTAGTTTTACCCGGGAATCTTTCTTGACAGTTATTTGTGTCTTTGGGCCAAACCAACCATTCCTTCCAAACGAGGTCTGATCGATTGCTTTGCAAAATGTCATCTACTGTAACCTCTTTTTGTGATGTTATGTTACCCTCAGTGTGTGATGGTGCTGGCACCCAAGGTATATTCAAATCTTTCTTCCTGGCTAATCCAAAACAAGTTGTCTGTTACACTGTTTCATTCAAGAACATTATTTGTTGAGGAATAAGACATGCTCTAAATAGTGTCTCTGGTCCTTGGTCCTGCCAGTCTCTAGTACCCCAGACGGATTTTAAGTCTATGATGTCTTTCCATAGGTCGAACCTTTGTTCAGACAACTGGCCGATAAAGGAAGCAGAATAGATCTATTTGGTGTTTGTCAAAATGTTTTTCTGTGCCACTGTAGGTGCAACCTTATAGTAATATGAGGCTGGGTCTGACATGTTAAACCCTTAAAATCATGGAGAGTTTTGTGCAAATGACTTTGAACTGCTTTTTGGCGGTGTCAAGCAATGTTTCCATTGGTGATATGTGAAAACATTCCTAGGGTTAGCAGATTTATGCAGAAAGTGATGACCCTAACAAGTGTTTTTTAAATTCAAATTCCTAATGGAGATAGCAATACATTTTCTCAAAGTTTGATGTGTCTTCTAACATTTCATTACTCGAAAAAGCAGCAGATTTCTCTAAATAAGACTACATATTATTTACAGTTTCATAATCCCAATCATTGGAAAATGTACTGGAGGTAATGATATCACTCGATGATATTTTAAATAAATGTGGTATTTTTAAAAGTTCAGTCAGGCCAAATTTATTGTGATCAAACTTGTCCATCAGGTATAGGAACTGTGTAATATTCACTGACGATAGGTTTCTTCTTTCATGATGTGATGATAAATGCAGTTTCAGGATCACATTCACTTTTTGTGCCACATAGCTTTCTCGAAGATAAGTTCCACTAATAAGCATACTAAAACAATTACTAGGCCTATCCAAAAAAGAAAGAAAAGTATTCCTGTAGATACACAGAGCTCAACCCAAGGTGATACCAGGTAAGACTTCTTAAGAAAGTGCAGAAAATCTTTAAATAGCTGGCATTGTTTCTGGTTCGCTTGGATCTAATGAAAAGTTGTCAAAGTCAATGAAATAGCCAGATGCAGTTCGATCATTTTTTGGTTGTTCCGCAGGTTTTGTGGAAACTGTAGCTTGCTCTTGTTGGGGCATGTTGATGTAGATATCCATGTTTGATGGAATTGAAATGTGTCTTTCAGTGGTATTCTCATTTTGAACTTCAGTATCACGAGGAACGAGTTCCATTGAATTCTTGCTTAGTCTTTCATTCTGTGTAGGTGACCCTTCAATTGTGATGAGTCTTTCTGTTTGAACTTCTTGTATAGTTGTGAGAGGAGGGTGTCTGTTACATTGGAGTCCACATGGCCTACTACTCAGTATCTGCCACATAGTGTGGTTTGATTGGGCCAATTGAGACAAATCTTTTGTCCTTTTTACCGGCAAACGGTGTCAGAAGTACAGTTCTTGTTCCTGCAACTGCCAGGACAGGTACAGGCTTTCTGTATGAAGGTCCAAATTCTTTTTTGTCTGCTATTTTTTCTATGAGCAGCTCCCTGACTTTAGGGATCCAGACAGGTCTTGCTGCGGCACTTTTTGCTTTCCCAGTGGCGTTCTTCTTTATATTGACATTACTCTGTAATGCTCTGTTTCATTCGGGTCCTGTATAACTGCTAAACGTTTATAGATGTCAAAAGGTTTTTCATCCACCACTGTGCCTTCACAATCAAGATCAGGTCCCCACATTCTCATCCCAAACAGGACCTTATAAGGAGTGACACACCCCCTAGAGAGCTTCTTGGCTGATTGTTTAATGCCCTCTGGACCCCATACAGATGTTACCCAATTTTCACCGGGCCTAATACTCTAGCTGTTAAAGATTGCTTTAAGTTACGGTTTTTCCTCTCTACAACAGAATTTCCCTCGGGATGGTACTAAGAGTAGTACTGCATTGCTACACACAGACTTCCCATAGCTTCCTTGAAAGCCCTAGAGCTAAACGCGGGGCCACGGTCAGAATGTAGTGTGCCGATTGTATATGTCCCTATAAAGACTCACAAATCTTTTATAAACAGTTTGAGCGTCAGCCGAGCCCTGCAGCCCCACCCATAGGAACTTAGAACAGGAATCCACTGCAACCATGATATACTTATAAGCCCCATCAGATTGTAAGGGGCTGCAGGGGTCCAAATAAACACACACAAATTGTTTGTCTGATATTAGTAATGGTGTCTGCACTGGAAGTGTTACTGTGGAGGCTTTCATTTGCTGGCAGATGTCGCATTTCAAGATATAGTCCTTAGTCAGCCTTCTTAGTCCTGGCCACCAGTAGCATTGTTTCAATAGAGAAACAGTAGCAGCAACTCGTGTGTGCAGGAACCTATACCCTTGTGTGCTGCTAGAATCAATCCTAACCTTTTATCTATATTTGTTATTACTCTATCCCTGACTCCTGGAATTTGAGCAAATGGAACATTTTTTGCATCAAACTTGTGGGAGTACTTGAGTGGTAGCGCTGTGTTATCACTTGTGGCAATGATTGCAACCATTATCTCACTGTCTATCCTCTTTTTTGAAAAAGTGATTGCAGCTACCGAAGCCGCGCGTACAGCCCCCTTTGCGGCTTCGTCAGCCAATGAATTCTCTTCAACGTGAACGCCATCACGTTGATGACTCAATGTGTGTATCACGTGAGCCCTTGGTAGGTAGTTAGTTTTTCAACTCTTCTACCTGTTCCCATAGCATTTTATGCTTAATTGTGCCACCTTTTGCATCTTTAAACCCATTCAAATAAATATTTATTGTATGACTGTACACAGTAAAAGGAATTGCACACGATTAGTGTGGGGAATTCTCGATCTGTATTTACCAGTGCCAGTATTAGGGTTTTTAGTTCTTCCAGCTGTGCGGTGCATTCTCCAAGAGACTGTGTTTTTGTGCAATTCGGATGAAACTTTCCATCCGGCATTCGTCCTTTAACAATAGCACGCGCTGTGCTGTATTGCTATTTACTACCTATCGCTGGTTGCGCAGAACCGTCAGTGTAAATAATGTATTCATACTGATCTAGAGGCATTATTTCTTTTGGTAGATGATATTCTTGTTCGTATTGCGGAAATGCTTGTGTTTTTAAATTTGAGTCATACCTGTATTCTACATCTGTTGCAGTGAGAGAATTAGCCCATTGTATCCATCTTGGCTGTAAGGCTTTAACGTTGGGAAAACTTGCCTTTGTTGCAGCTGTAACCTGGGGAACGACTATTATACATTTCCCTTGAGCTAGGGCTCTTTCTCTAACTATAGCAGTCTGCACTGCTGTTAGAATTTTTTCTGTAGATGCAAAACACATCTCAGCATTTGTGTACAAATGAGATTTATATGCTATTGATACAGTTTCACCTTCATTATATGTTATATAGGTGTACCCAGACTGACCCACAACTATTCAGATCACCAGGTTGCATATGTTTACACGTATCGGTCAGTGTTTTGAAGCTATCATCTCAGCTTGTAAGGAACAAACTGTATCTGTGTGTTCCTGTGTCCATTGTCTAACTGAAAAATCAGGTTTTATTAAATAGTAGAAAGGTTTTACTCTTTCTTAGTAATCTCAAATGTATGTTTTGCCAAAGTTCAAGAATCCCTAGATTGATTGTAATTTTTTTAATGATTTTGGAGGTTGGAGCATCGCACACTTCTCTAAAAAAGTTAGCTGTCAGACTTTTCTGTTCACTTCTAAGCTAATATCCTAGGAAAAGGACATTACGGTGGCCTATTTTCTTTTTCCCTTTCAGTGTTCAAAATAGTTAATAACATTTTATAATAAACAGATCATAATACAAAAAATAGTACTGTAAAAATACCAAATTAAAATAGAAAATATTCAGAACAGAAATTAAATTCCAACAGGTAAAATACAATATAGTATAATATTCCTATAAAAACAAAAGGGAAGGAGAAGAGGCATGTATAAATATATTATTAATAACGATTAATAACAATGATTAAAATAGTGCTACTATAAAATAAAGACTTGTCTATTATATTAGCAATAAACAACTAGAGACAGGTACGTATTTGAGAAGATAAATAACTATCAACAGGTTTCCAAAATGAATGATAAGAATTAGAATTATGATTTATACCATTCAAAGATAGATGAGCTTCTCTTCTGGTAAAAATAACCCATGACCACCAAACATGAGCAGATAATAATGAAACATCTTTCCAACAAGTTCTAATGGATTTTAAAGCTGCTGACAACAGAAAATGAAAAAGTTTGCCTTCTAAGTCACTTATTTTTTTAGAAAATCCAACAAATTTGCAGATTAACAATTTGAATGAAAAATCTTCTTGTATATTAAGTATCTTTTTTACAATATCCCAGACTTCAGTCAAAAATTTAAAAACAGAAGGACAATCATAAAGCATATGTTTCAGCGAACCAGTATGTAAATTACAGTGCCAGCAATTTGAAGTCGTAAGAAGTTTAGCTGGAAACAAACGTAATGGAGACCATAAACAATTATACAAAATATATGAGTTTGTTTGATAAAGCGTAACAGGTAACCATCCAGATTATTATTGAGCCAAATAATTTTCCAAGTATCAATAGATAAAGGGGTTGAAAGTTTGTTATTCCAGAATGTTGAGATCACATTAATGTTGGTACCTTGAGAGATGTTCATCTTTTTTGTATAATATAGAAACACCATGAGATAAAGTGGACACAGTTTCACTATAAATTGATAGATCTGATTTAACATTAGACAGAATATTATGAGGAAATTAATCTAAAATAGAATTACCATTCCATTTCCAAGCTTTATTTCAGTCATTATAGACGATAAAAGCAGAGAATAAAATACATACATCACTGGATTTGCGCAATAAAAACATCAGTAAACATTACAAAATGTGACCAGAATGCAAATGAGGTAATCAAGTTTCATAACAGTAAAAAAGATGTTAAAATTTAAAAAGAGGTTAAAACAATGATTTTATGAATTGATAGTGTTAAAACAGTAGAAAATACAAAAAGGACATTTAACATATGCGGGGGGAATTTAAAAACGTATGGCGCCTATGCCACATAGAATTGAGGAAACGGGAAACAGCAAAAACAATCGGAGGATGGGTGTCAGATTTCAAAACTCTAAAGGCCTCCAGACACTGCCTATACCCCAAATTCCTGCATAGTGGTAAGAGCCAATACCTCCTGGCTGCATTATAGCCAGGAAAAGAGAAGAAAATATGAATGGATGACTCTACGTGGCTATTATAAGCAGGACATCCAATGGGAGAAGCTTTTCACAATTTGCTTGTAAATGTGTGAACCAGCAGGGAACCCAATCTGAACTGTATATATAGTTTCCTCACCATGGATGGATGAACAACATCAAGGAAAGACTCAAATATATACTGGTCTTTAAAATTGAGGAAGTCAGAAGTTAGGCGGCCTAGTTTTATGTTCCCCTGAATTTCAGCCAGTCTAAGCAGTCAGTAAGCTTTAACTAGTTCTAGGCACAATGTTGTCGGGGACACTTCCCAGGGTGGGTCCATAGGTTTGGCCGACCTAATCTGGAGCACAGGTCTTTTATGTGTACAAACCAGGAAAGTTTTAACCCCCCCTCTTCTATGGGTCTAATCCCAAGATCCATATGTAGGGGTATGAGAGGGGTACTTAGCGGTAGACCCAAGAGCTGCCTCATAAACTTGTTCTCAGTTTTAGCCAGTCCACCTGCAGGAAGATGACCCAAGAGCTCTGCCTCATACATTATATCACTCCTAATTTGGACTTTATAAATCTCGGCCAGGTGTCTATATAATGAGTTCCTGAGAGATTTTACCAATCCCCCAGCCATCTGTGCTAGCCTTAAGGCTGCCTTTTCTTGCTGCGGCCCCATCCAAATGTTTCTGACAGCGTAGCACCAAGGTAATCAAAGACATCTACCCTCTCTAGCTGGGTGCCATTTAGGGTGGGATTTGGGTGAGATGTTTTGCTTGGGTTAAAAACCATGTACTTGGTTTTTGATGTGCTGATCTCTAACCCCCTGTCTTTGCAAAATGGAGAGAAGCTGTCCAGGATCCTTTGAATGCCCATGGGAGACTTTGATAGTAACAAGGTGTCATCTGGAAACATCATTGTCACGGACCATCTTTGTGTCATCAGTGTTAGCTACCTCTTTGAATTGGTCCACCAGAGCGTTAATAAAAAGACAGAACAGTGTGGGGCCAGAACACATCCCTACCTAACACCTCTAGTTACTGGGAAAGGGGGGTTATTCCCCATATTTCCTGTATCTCACCTGGGAAAAATTTCCAGTGTGCAGGCGCTTAATCAAAGACAGCAAGTAGGGCGGAATGGCCATTTGCTCTAAAACCACACAGTTTGTCTTGAGGTACCAAATCAAAGGCTGATTTAAAATCAACGAAGATCTAAAAGAGTCTCCCACCCTCTATTGACACCGTCTTCCAATATAATAATTGGAGCCTGAAATAGAATTACATAAAAATTCATATTTTAGAAAATCAGAAGAAGGTAAAAGAAATTTTGTTTGTAAAACCTCAAAAGATATAAAAGCATTATTACATTAAACATCTTTAAGATAAAAAATACCAGCTTTAATCAATGAATAGCAAAATCTAACATTTCCAATACGTTTTATGCATGGGTTATATCATAATGACATATCTTCAGTAATAGATATGGGTGATTGAAAGATTAAATCAAACTCATTTATGATTAATTTAGTGGATTTTAAAATACCAGATTTATGAAAAAATTGAGATTTATTGGACATGGTTCACAAAGTAGGTAATGGAAATGAAAAGTTTTTTTATAAAAAGCCATGTGTGTGATGACTCAAATGAGAGTGATTAAACCAAAGAAAGCTTTGCTTTAATATAAAAGCTTTGAGTAGTAGAAAAAGTCTGGTAAACCAAATCCCCCATTACATTTAGGCAACTTTCATTTTTTATAACTAATACGAGTTGATTTATTGTTCCAAAGAAATTTGGAAAGGAGTTTATCCACAGTTTTACAAAACTTTAATGGGAATTCAGTAGGAATCATGGCAAGGGTATAAAAAACTTTTGGCGCTACAGTCATTTTTCTAGAGTCTATTCTTCCCCACCAAGAAAGATGAAGTGAAGACCATTTGGATATGTTATCCTTAATATAATTTAAGATAGTCACAATTCAATGATATTGTTGGTTTCACAGATGAAGAAAACAAAATGCCAAGGTATTTAAATGTATCTCTTTGTCAAATAATTTCTTTCATGGGTAACATATCGGAAGTACAATAAATGTTCAAAGGAAAACATTCTGTTTTAGCAGCATTTAGCTTGTAACCAGAAACTTTGGAATAAGATGAAATAATTATAAAATAAGGGAGGGGATGAGGATAAAGGATTGCTAATAAATAAAAGTACATCATCCGCATATGCTAACGTTTTAAAAGTAACCTACTTAATATTGATTCCAGTGATTCTATTACATTTTCTAATGGAAACAAGCAAAGGTTCGATACCAAGAAGAAAAGCGGGGAGAGAGGACATCCTTGTCTTGTACCTCTGAAAAGAGAAAATTGGTTCGAAGTTTGCCCATTAATAAATAAACAAGCAGTAGGAGTAGAATATAGAACAGATATCATACGAATAAAAAGATCACCAAAATTAAACTCTATTAAAGTACGAAATAAAAACTGCCAATAAAGTTTTTCAGCATCCAATGCAAGAACTCCTGATGGGAAAGATAGAGTGGGTCCTTGTTCTATAACATGTAGTATAGCTCTTATATTATTGTCTGAATATCTATTCTTCATAAATCCAGATTGATCTGGATGAATAATAGAATCTAAAACAGAGATTACTCTAGTAGCAAGTATTTCTGCATAAAGTTTACATTCTTGGTTGATTAAGGAGATAGGACGGTAATTTGACACAAGTTTAGGGTCTTTGTTAGATTTGGGTAGTACAACAATCAACGCTTCAGTAAAAGAACCTGTAGTAACCCCTGTAGAACTAAAAAAGGTAAAAAGTTTAAATAAATGAGGAATAAATTGTAACTGAAATTCTTTATAAAATTCAGCAGGAATACCATCAGGTCCTGGGGATTTATTTTTTTAAGAGACTTTATGGCTAACAAAATTTCATCTTGAGTAATAGGTAAATATAACTCAGTTTTATTTGATTAGGAAATCTTGGGTAATCCACATTTAGTTAAAAAAGAATCAATTAAGGTAGAATCATCAAAGTTAGGTTTATTATATAGAGTAGCGTGATAATCTAGAAATTCATTAACAATATCATTTTGGAATAAAGAAATTATACCATTAGAGCTATGAATTGAATTTATTTGTGTCTTATCTTTTTTAATGTGTAAATAATATGCTAAAAGTTGTCCTGATCTATTAGCATTACAACAAAATTTGGCTTTAGAGTTCAAAAGTTGAATACCAGCTCTTCTGCTAATAATTGAATTAAACTCATATCTAAGTTTTTGCAATTTCAATCAATATAGAGGCTCATTAGATGTAATAAAAAGTCTCCCATGTTTTGCAATTTGTTTATCTAAATCTTTAATTTTTGCATTGAAAGTTTTATTTTCATGTGCCATGAGAGAAATAGAGGCTCCTCTAATATAAAATTTAAAAGCATCCCATCTATTCACTAAGGCAGTAGATCCTCCTGGGATAAGAAGAACATAGTCATGAAGAGCATTTAAGAGTATTGGTTTATTTTGTTCATTAAGAACAATACTAGAATTCATTCTCCATCTGGATTACATTTAAAAATTTGAATTTAGTTTCAAAACAAAGGAAATTAAGGCATGCTCCGAAATATCAATATTACCAATAGTAGGAGTGATTACAGAATTAATTAGTTGCCTAGAAATCAATAAATAATCAAGCCTTGAGTGAGAGTTATGAGGATTGGAAAAAAAATGTAAACATTTTTTCTGTAGGAAATTGTAATCGCCAAATATCTACCAACTTTGCAATTTGAAGAAAAGATTTAAAAGCAAAAAATGCTTTAGGAGGTCGAAATTTAGTGAGAGAACATCTTTTCAATAAAGGATCAGATATAATGTTGAAATCTCCTCCAACTATGAGAGGAACGTTACCCAACTTAAGTACTTCAGTAGTTAGATTAGACCAAAATATAGGATCATCAGCAGTCGGACCATAAACATTTAGTAAAAACATGACTGAATCGTGAACTTTAATTTTAGCTATAACATATCTACCTTCTGTCTCTGAAGAGTTACTCAGAATTTGGCAATGTAGTCTTTTCGCAAAAAGAATAGCCACACCATTTTTTTCCCTTTACAGGAGAAGATCTAATGCTATCAACTCACTTTTTTTTTCATATAATCTAAAACTTTGTCATCAATATGTGTTTCCTGTATAAAAAAAATATCAGCTTTACAACTTTCTAAATAATCTAACATTTTTGTATGTTTAACAGGATGGCGTAACCCCTTGACAATCAGAGAGATTAATTCAACATTACGAACGTTAGCCATATTAAAAGAGATAGAAGGAAAAAATTCAGAAGAGGAGATAAAAGTAAAGAAAGTATAGGAAAAATAGTAGCTCTAAACAGGCGAAAAGGAAAGAGTAGAAAAAAGAAAAGACAAACAAACATGAAAAAGACGACAACACTTAAACTTTGATAACAGGAATGAAACGTACACACGCTTTACAAGCATGACCAAGACCGTTGAAGCCCCACGTGAAAATAAACAGTAAACTTGTCAGAAATATACGTAACAGTAATCTTCAAGTAGCAGAATCATGTGTGTCCATTGAATGCTGTGAATGTTGATCCAGGAAAAATCTTAAATCTTGAGGTCATTGGAAGGTTTTTGAAAAATTATCTTTCCAGATGCGCAATGTTGAAGCATCAAAAAGACCGTATTTAAACCAAGACTTTTAAATTGAGGGCGAAAGTTAGTGAGTTCCGTGCAAGTCTTAACAGTATCTTTAGCAAAGTCTTGGTGAATAAAGATTTTATTAGCATTGACCATTAAGGAGGGTATTTCTTGTGCTGCTTTCCTTATCAAGACCAAATGATGGTGATGTAAAACTTTAAAAATCATTTGTCGTGGTTTTGTGTGGTAAGGATTACGATGACATCAAATCCCATGTGCCTTATTGATTTCAAACTTTTCCGGAAATATGATGTTTAGAAGTCCAGGAATCAGATTCTCCAAATATAATCTACGATTGGAACCTTCAACAGCCTCCGGTAAGTTAAAAATGCGTAAGTTATATTGCCTGTTACGATTTTCCATATCTAGAAGGAGGGTAGTCGTAGGAGAAATTTTCACCACAAGTGGAGTAAATGCATCAATTTTAACTTTATAGTCTTGTATTTTAATTGAGTTATCCGAAATTTTCATTGACATGCTAGCTATGTCTTTGAGCACATTTTTTCTCTGACGCACTTGTATCTGTGTTAGCACGAAGGGCCAGATGTAGGTAATCCCCGATTACCGATTCTTAAATACCTTATCATACCGATTCAGTATTTAAGAACTGGCAATCGGGATGTAGGTATATTTACCGAATCAATTACCGAATCGGTGAGATTCAGTAATTACCGAATCGGTATTTACCGATTCGGTAATTGCCAATGATTCCTATGGGCCTTGAGGCCCATAGGAATCAATGTCAATTACCGAATCGGTAAATACCGATTTGGTAAAATTACCAAATTTACAAGGGGGACAGGGTGTCACTTTGACACCCTGTTGCACCCCTGATTCTGGCTTGTGTGCAATGTGACACACATACATGCCCTTAGGGCATGTATGTGTGCCACATGGCACAGGTGTACATGCACAGATGTGCATGTACACAGGATATCGTTACTTACCATGAGATAGTATTTCATGGTAAATAACGAATTCTTAAGGGCCTGTGGCACCTACATCTGGAATTACCGATTCGGTAAATATACCGAGTCTGTATTTTACCGAATCTGTAAATTCACCGAATCGGTAAATTTACAGATTCGGTAAAATTCGGGCCCCCTACATCTCAAAAACCAATTACTGGTCGGTAACGGCCGAAATCGTCCGTTACCGACCGGTAATTGGCGACCTACATCTGGCCCGAAGTGCTTGAATTTCGTCAAGAATTAATGTCAAAGAAGGTTCACTCAACTCCACTACTCTAGATTTAAATGGAGGTGGAGAAATCGGTTGTTTCCTTTTAATATTAGGAATTTGCGCATTTTTATTTTCCATTTTCCTTTTGCAAAAATTAAGGATGTAGAGAAATGCAAATTTAATGAAAAGGAGAATATTACAGACAAAATGCTTGAAAAATGAGTGGTGCAACAGCTAAAACAGACTGTTGGAGTGGTTAGGCCAAAGCCAGGCCCTCTCTTGAACACTTTCTCCGCTCCCCTGACAGACAGGGTAGTACCTCAAGGCAGAGCTGGGAAAGGGAGCAGGAGGGAGAAAACACCACTTCAGACAATGTGAATTCCAGGGAAAACCTCACAGCGACAGGTATGTACTTCGGAGCACAGCTACTTTATTATGAAATGAATACTGACAGCAAATGTGGAGTTATTTGTCAAAAAACAGGTTGTAGAAAACAGAGCTCACCGGGAGCCAGCCATTTTGTTTTACGCGCTCGCGCGTCTCTATTTTTTTTAAGTTGAATTTATAACCCTCAGAGGCGAATCCCAAAATTATGGTATTCACTTTGTTCAAGTGTTCCTCCAGGCCATCGTCCATTAGATAAATATCATCCACATAGGACAATACCTCCTCATCCAGATTTTGAAGTAATTCAGTTACTCTGGCTGAAAACAACCTCCGGCTGTTCGTATACCCCTGGGGGGAGTCAACAAAATTGCTGTAGACACCCTAGCGCTGAGAATGCTGTCAAATATCTGCTCTCAGGCGCAATATTTTGGCAAAATAATCCATTTGTATTATCTAATGTTGTTTTGTATTTTTTCCGCACAATATTATTCATTAATGCGGCACTGTGTGCATTTTGGACTGCAAACACCTTAGTGCAAGTATTTAAATGTCTGTTATCTAAAACTAAATTATATGAAATGTCTGGTTTAGATATTTGAAACAAAGGGTTATTAATTTGAGAGGTGGAAGTTTCAATCACCCCTTGATATTCAAGTTGATCTAAGATCTCCGTGACTTGTTTTTTAGCTTCTTGCTTTATAGGATCCTGTATTTGTGCAGTTGGAGTATTTGTTTGTGGAATAATGTGGTGGGTTAAATCTTTATCCCATCCAACATGTTTTTTATATAATGCTGGAGCCTGGGCTCCCGCTCACTCCCGCGCATATGTATATTTCAAATATTTTGGAACGTGGTCAGAAAATGCTGGTAAAAATTACCATTTCTCCCCCAGGGCAATCCATGATGAATGCTAACAAAATGCCATAGCCAAATGTCAGGTTCTTCGAAAAGAGACCTCTAAATGTCCTACACTTGTACCCCTCCATCTGGAGTGTTATTTTAAATTATGCTGGACACTTACCCTAGTTTCAGGTGTTTCAGGTGTTTCTACCGTGATATAATCATTCAAGTCCACTGTCACCAGAAATTCCATCAGGTTCTGGTGAGCTATTGTTACTTCCGCTCCACTGTCTAGCATCGTCAGAGCCCATTCCCAGTTCAGTCGTCGAGTCTTCAGAATTCTGGGCATGTCTGCTCTGACCTGAAACCTTCTTCTTTTTTAACTGTGGTTTTGGTTTGGCTTTATTTCTTTTTTGGAAGTATAGTCTTGAGCGTTCTGCTTGTCTCTGGACTTTGTATGCTCTTCTTGTCTGTTTGACCATCCTTCCCTCTCTGAGTTTTTCGATGAACCCTGAAAGGAACATGAGGAACGTGTATCAGTATCCTGATACCTGGCAGATTTCCTAATGTTATCCCTATTCCTAATGTTATACCTCCTTTCAGAGGGCTCCTGTGGAGGAGATCTACCTCTGGATTGAGATCTATTTACTTTAATGTTTTATTTTTTGTTATAGTCCCACTTTTTTTAGAAGAAGTAGGTGGCTGCTTGAATGTCTCCTTTTGGGACTACCCATTAGTTGTGGTTTTAATGCTGTTCCACGCAAACTGTCCCTGACTAACTCTGCATACACAGTTTCAAATATTTTGGGTAGTTTGTGCTCCTGTTGTTAAGGACTGAACTCCCTTAGGAGTTGGCGGCTGGCCACTGATGCTGCATCCCCTTTAATATTTGCTAAAATTATGGCTGATACCTGGGCATAGTTACCTAGTACCTTCATCCCCAAGTTTAGAGCAAGCTCTGCTCTGTACTCATTTTGTATTTGTCTTAATACGTCTGGTATTATTGCTAATGACGGGATACCATGGGTTCTGGTATATATGGCAGTGAAAACTGTACCCCACGAGGTACAATCTTCTATCTCTGGTGTTATCCGCATGGGCAAGCAGATTGTGAGCATTCTGTGATTTTCATAAGTGCTAGTATTCGGGAACACTGCTTCTAGCTGTGTTATTTTCGGAGCTATCCAGAATTGTATTTGTTCACGTTTTGCGGGCATCTTACCCATTACCCATTACTACGTGTAAAGTTTGTGGTTTAATTTGAGTTGCTGTATTTTAAACTTGAGCTGTATTTGTTGTTGCCATTGCTGGCTGGACTGTAAATATCCACATGCCGTTTTGTGTCATGTTTCTGTAAAGTTTTATTAATTCTTTGTGAAGTATGAGTAAGTCTGGTACTGGCATTGTTTCAATGTCAGGATGTGGTGTGTAGGCTGCTAATATTGGCCATGTCCCTCCTTCTGTTCTGAGCGCACTGAGTCTTACTCTTCTTCTTATATGCATAGGGTGCCTTAAAACCAGTATGAATGTCCCTGGTATGTGAGCAAAACCTCAATGACTTCAAACGGACAGTATTCCTCTGGTGTATCACCTTCTGTGTAGGTGTGAAATGTTTTTGTTCTTGCATTTGGTGCTGGGTACGTAACCCATGAGTAAAATATCTCTTTTCTGTACGATTCGTGTTCCTCAATCACGAAAGCTACTAAGCTAATTAGACCATGCACAAACAGTTTCAGGTTGACACCATTTCTAATATTTGCCGCAATTTGTATTGTGTTTGCATCTTCCTCATCTTCTGAGAGGGGCAGTGCTTGCTCTAGTGGTTCTATGTCCTGGTAAGTCATTGTGTTTAGAACACAAAATAACTTTTCAAGGCAACTAAGATAAGGTGTTTTGCAGAATTTTAGCAACTTTGTGTCCTTCAAGCTTGATTAACCAATAGCTAAAAATAGGATTTTTTGCCTACTCAGCTGTGGCGAAGTTTTAGCCTACCCACTCCAGACATCTCTGGTGTTTTGTGAATAGGGATTTCTGAGAATAGCGCAACTGAACTACTCTGATTCTACTGTTAAATAAGTGCCCAACCAATGTTGGTGGTGCCATGTTGTGTAGTTCCTATAAAAAGTATACAGGATCTGCACTTTTAGACAGAACTCGGGTTTGTTGGCCTTTTTTTACCAGCTAACTCACAGTGCCACTATACTCTCCTGTAACCAAGGTGGGAATAGTTCTTGGCAACCATCGAACATCACAACCCTGATCCCTCAGGATCATGGAAACAATATACTACCTTTTGCTCAGTCACTCGTGCTTACTTAGTTTGTCTCAGAGAGATACACTGAAGAAAACAGGCAGGGCGTTTTGAATAAGCATTTATTGAACAGTTGTTATTCTGGTGTAGAATAGATGTGCTGCAACAACCGTTAGACAGTATAAGATATAAATGATTTAAATTCATGAATACAGTCAAGTTTATGAAACACATGATAAAAGATGCATACTGGTGAACAACCTTTACGACTAAACTTTTACAACGCACTACCATTACAACGCGGTCATTACAACGCAAACCATTACAACGCATTGCGCTGGGGGGCGCTCTAGGATAGGGAATAAGTTTAATTTACTATCCAACACCTTCCCCAGTATCCACGGGGACTGGAGTTGGAATAGTAAATTAAACTATTCACTATCCAGCACCCCAAAGTGCTATGCGTTGTAATGGATTGCGATGTAAAAACCGCGTTGTAAAGGCATGCGTTGTAATAGCCTGCGTTGTAATGTCATACATCCATGCATACTCCTACGATGCCTCCCTAACTAGATGTACCTGAGTGTACCTAGCATGGGTGCAGGTGTTAAGCCAAGAATCCCTCTAGGATTTAGTCAACCCCTTTACCTGAAGTGTGGGACTGTGGGACCCCTTCCTGGTATAGAGTTGGACACCCCGCGAGGGATGTTAGACCATTGTGAGCTGGAATATCTACATGCAGGAACCTTAGCATCTTCTGTTCAGTGTGTCAGCCTTCAAATCTCAGTCTCCTCTGCTTATCTTAGCAAGATGTGATGTATATATACTCAGGTCTCCCCAGGGGTCCTACTATGCTGTATTACTGTGTTGGTCTAAGGATGACGTTGGGCATGAACTTTATACATGGATTTTATACAGGAGATGATAGTCTTACTGTGCTTCCAAGAATCCTCATGCATAATGTATGAGATTTCGAACTACTGAAAACCCCCGTTCTGAATGCAGAGTAATATCTAGGTAAAAGGTCAGTCCCTGTAAGTGTAATGTAGGGAGAGAATATAGGTGAAGGGTAACGATTTTACCGAGGCCTATATTATGGTACCTATATGGAATATAACCACAATTTTCTTAATGTTCATATAAGTGCATTTGTATCTAAATTCACTCTACAAAAAAACATTTTTAGCTTTCCATTAACTATAGAGTCTCTAGTATTACTATGCAAAGTTGCAAGCTTGTACTTCATTTCTACACAGTTTTGCAACGACTTTTTTAAATGATACTCTAGCAAAAAAGACATTAGAAATATTAAACTCTATTAATACAACATCAAATCATCAATATGCATTAATAAGGAATATATTCTTAAGAAAACTATTAGTGCAACTTCGTTTATATGTATTAGTATTACTTTATATCTATGTAGTCTTCTCTCATGTTTAATGCATGCTTTTACTGTACTTCTGCAATACTTGTCTCAGTTTCATGTCTCACTGTGTCTAGCGTGTCAAACGTGTACTTTCAGCTTTTCATGTCTTTTGTTAATAAATGTGTCATGTATTATGATTTTTAAATTCGTGCTGCATCACTAGCATCCGGTTGGTGTATTTAGGGAAGGAAATCATTCCACTGTGCTGTTCCGACAAAACCACAGAACCTTAAGTGAAGGGCCAACAGACCTAACTAATCTTGGAGCTTCTGGTGTGTTGAGGCGCTCTGGTTTTATAAAAGAGCCAGTTCTTGAGGTCCTTCCTGAGTTGAGGCTATGACTGTGATTTCCTGAGGTGGAGAGGCAGGGTGTTCCAGTTATTTGCTGCGAGGTAGGAGAAGAATCTGCTTCCAGCTGTGGTCTTGCGGATACGTGGGACAATACCCAAGGCCAGTGAGACAGAGCAGAGGTCTCTGGGGGGTAAGGGGAATGCAAAGCAGTGATTGAGGCACCCAGGTCCTGCGTCGTGTAGGACTTTGTAGGCATGTGTGAGGAGCTTGAAGGGGATTCTTTTGTAGACAGGTGACTGGTGATGCGACTGTGGTGAGGGATGATGAAGATGAGTCTTGCGGAGGAGTTCTGGATGTTCTGAAGTTCCTTGAGGAGTTTCTGGGTGATGCCGGCGTAGAGTGCGTTGCCATAGTCGATTCTGCTTCTGACGAGTGCGTGGGTGACCGTCTTTCTGGACTCAGAGGCAATCCATTTGAATAATTGATTGATTGTGGTGGTATTTACAATATTTGTCCCCCAAAGAAAGCAAAGCTGCATACGGAGCGGCCTTGCATTACTTTGCATCAAGGGGTCATTCCATGGGTAGTGCATGAGAGTTCCCAGTAGACCACCCGTGAGTTTTGAGAGAATGGTAGAGAAGGATTTTCACCAAAATCCTGAGCCTTCTAGAGACAGGCGTAACAAGAAGAATGCTTTCATTCCTCCATCTTTGCCCCACTTTACAAGTGTGCTGCATTGTACAGCACACATGGAAAGTGGGAAAGGCCTTAAAGCATAGTTTTGTACTGGAAATGACCCCTTCCATCACAAAACCTATGCTTCCCATAAAGCATACACCCTTGCACTTTGGTGCAACAGCGTTGGTGTTGTTGCATGGCAGCCAAAAGTGCATCTGTGCAGGGAGAGAGCAGAACAGAGCCATATCTTAGTAGATATGGAATTATTCTGCACTCTCCCTTCACCCAACGCAGCACAGCAACTTTACTTGCTTTCCTGTTTTGCATGACTTTTACATAAATCTGGACCGCTGTATTGAACTCCTTTGGTGCAGGCGTTGGGCCCCAATGTGTCTGTTGGCCATTCGCTGACACTGGGGAGGTAAATAAAGGCCTTTATGGTGCACAGCATGTTTGAGATTTCAGTTTTATTTTTTAACTCAGGATTCTCAGGCAGAGCAACCTGAGGCTATTTTTTTGTGCAATGACGATCAGAGCGAAAGGCTGGCTGATGTCATTACAAAAATAAAGTGAAAGTAAATGCCAATGGGCCCATTTTACTTTCACTGCATCAGAGCTCAGGAGCATATCTCATCCCCACAAGAACTGATTGGGGGTAGACAAGGTATCGTTGGAACGAGGAGAGTCTCCCATTTTCAGTGATAGATCTCCCCAGTGGATCCCCATAGGAGAGCAATCTCAGAGATAGTATCCACCCCCTAGACGCCAGAGATTTTGGGGAAGCGTCCCCTTAGACAAAATTTGTGCTCCACCACTCCCATATTGGAGCAGCCTTTCTGCCCCCATCCCCTGGAGGGTAGATGTGCGTAATTTTCCCTGAACTGTCTCCCCAGGGGGGACGGAAAGCCCACTAGATACCAGGGTCTATTTGTAATCTATATCTTGGGGTGGGAGTTGCCCACTATGGACATGGCCATGCCACCACACCCCATTAACACTATGGGGACAGACTTTTTGCCCCCTGGTGGGCAGATAGGGGTGATTACCCACAATCCGTCACCCCGGGGGCGGGGGGCCAGAAAGCCCACTAGACACCAGATAAGGTTTTTAAAAAGAAATATTGGGGATGGCATGTCCATGCCCCCACCCCAAAAAGAAAGATAATCTTTCTGCCCCACTAGGCAGGGATGGGGTAATTATCCCCAACCAAACCTCCAGGTGGGGCAGAAAGTCTCCTAGACACCAGGATCTATTTCTAACATAAATACGAGGGAGGAAGCAATGCCCCCACCCCTGAAAAACACCAGTGACAGTCTTTCTGCCCCTCTAGAGGGCAGATTGGGTATATACCCCCAATCTGCCCTCTCAGGAGGGGCAGAAAGCCCACTATACACGTGGTAATGTTCTTTTTTTAAAGAGAAGAGGGTCGGGGGGTTGCCCACCATGGATATGGCCTTTCCCCAACCCCCCAAAAAAAAACAAATAGTCTTCCTGCACCCCTTTGGATGGAATTGGGCAATTACCCCAATTTCCCCCCACCACCGGGAGCAGAAAGCCCACTAGACACCTGGGAGTACATGAATGTAGTCTTTGTTAAGGGGGAGCAGGCTCCATGGGTATGGGCCCAGATTCTCCCCTACCTTGAGTCCCAATAGAATTTCTGCCCCAGTGGCTGAATAAGAGTATTTACCCACGATCCTCTCCCCAAAGGGGAGAACACCCTCTAAACATCGAGCATTTAAAAAGGAGCCAACACAAACAAAAGGAGGATGCCACCTACCCTAGCATCGACCCATTACTTCCCCAAAAGGGGCAATAGACTTTTTTTGCCCTCCTGGGGGATAGGGAAATTGCCCCAAATGTGCCCCGAGGTGGCGGAGGGTCGAACGTCCACTTGACACCAAGGCTTTTGCATTTGTGTGAAATACATTTGTTAGGGTTTTGCACTCTGGCACCTTCCAAAAAGGAGATAACCAGTATTTTTTTGCCATCCCTGGGCAGACAGAAGGTTTGCACCGGTTTGCCCCTGGGAGCCAAAAAGCCCACTATATGGCAGAAAAAATATATATATATTTGAGAAAGGTCTATGAGACCGAAATGCATAGGGATCGCCAGCGCTGCAGAATAAAGCAAATTGTAATTACCGTCAGTGTGTGTCTCACTCCTTTCTTAACAGAGAGATCTTTTGGGATAATTATCCGGCTTGGTCCTGCTTCTGAGCTACATACTCCCGTAAAAAGAGCGGCAAACTGCCCGAAACTGGACCCTGTTTGTATGTTGTGCGGAAGCAATATGGGCAGTAGGCAGCTGCCAAGGATTGTGCTTTGCTTTGGTCTCCAGCAGCTTGAAAGTGGCATGCAAGGGAGTTATAGTAACCTTTACAAACAGCAAAACATTTGGCATTACCCACTGAAGGGAAATAATTGCAGGTTTGAAAGCGCACCACAAGTACCAGCATGTGTGAGAAGTCAACCCATCAGGGCACCAACCAGGGGGCAAAAAGTCTTGAAATAGCGCAACTGTTTGTTGGTATGTGTTCTAACCTTCACATGCTGTGACACCCCTTTGAGAAAGGTCTATGAGACCGAAATGCATAAGGATCGCCATCTCTGCAGAATAAAGGAGATTGTAATCACCCTAAGTGTGCGGCTCACTCCTTTCTGAACAGAGAGGTCTTTTGGTATATATATATATATATATATGGCGATGGAGAAGAGGAGAAAGCATCTGTGGAGGAGCGAGTTCAAACGCTGGGAGCCTTTGCTCTCTTGGCGGGGACTGCTGCTTCTCTACCTAATTGCACATCCTCACCCTGGTTTAACCTCTTCTACTAAGGAGCTGAGCACACCTGATGGCACTGGCCAAGAAATCGGTGGTCTCGTGGATTCGTGCTGTTACTTATTGGACCGGTTGCATTAGACATTTGGATTTGATACTCTAAGAAGTTGCCGCGTTAAATCTTTCCCTAAGCAATGTGAACAACTGTTTTTAATTAGTAAACCGTCTCCAAGCAGAAAGCAGATTTCCCTCGAAGACCCATGCACTTTCAATGTCAATGAACTAAGAAGGTGGGCAACTGTGCTTAGAGTGAAATAACATGAACTTGAAAAATGTGTGTCATTGGATTTTAAAGTTATTATAAAGATGCCCTTGTCTGCAGCTGAAGGACGTGTATGAATCCAGTCTGGGTTTGGCTGCAAGTGGAATAAGGCATGTTGGGAGTTCTCTTTGAACACACAATGAACTGAAAGGCATAAACACGTAATATCACAGACTGAAAACAATTCAAAAGCAATTTAGTTTGATGGAATTTCACTGTTGCAGTTTTCGAAAAAACTGTGATTATGCTTTATTTAAAGAATGAATGGTTATCAGCCCACATGCTTACTTGTACCCAATCGCTGCAGGATGTAGTGCATATTCTATTTTAGTAAACATTTGTTTTAAATAGAAGCACCAAGGTGGCGCATTTCAGGTTGAGAAAGGCAGCTTGTCTACCGAAATGCATCCCTTTTTGTCCGTAGCCTGATGTAACCTGCCCAATAAACGAATGAACCCCCACGATGAGGAGTGGTCGCTCCTTAATCAGATATGGTTGGGGATTATTTCATATATTATCTACTGGCGATAGCCAGTAGGTATATATAGTTAGGATTTTTTTACTATGGGAATTTTGAAAATTCTATGTCGAATAACTTTGGCGTTTGAGGACAGAATTGGCTGAAATTTTCAGGAAAATGGAACATTTTGTTTCTGAGCAGCCCCTGAAAATTTGGGGGGTTTCGTCAAGGGGGGGCCGAGAAAAAAGGGGGTTCCCAAAACATGTTTTTCCCATGCAATTTTCCATAGGGCGGTTGGCCTCACTTTTAGCCCGAACGGCTGAATGGATTTACACCAAACTTGGCAAAATTGTAGGGACTGGTAGCCCAATGTGCCTTTGCTATGTCTCAAGATATAGGCTCCAGTGGTTTTTACGAAAATTAACTTTGAAAAATATATATTGGGCTACATTGGGCTATATATATGTTGGAGCCCAAATGTAGCCCAATGTAGCCCAATGTAGCCCAAAGATGGCCACCAGAGACAAAAAAAACCAAATGTAGCCCAAATATCAGCCAGATGTAGCCCAACTATAGCCCAATGACAGAATGTCCCAGAGTGTTCTAAAGAACAACTAGAGTGCTAACAGTCCTACTTATTACAAAGGTATGGCACACCTGAAGCCATCTTGATTGGAATAAAGTGGTAACTCTTAAAACATTTAATTTAAAAAGGAACAAAATGAGGGGGTTCATTTTGCCATAGAAAGTATGATTAGCGAATATATGACAAAATCCCGCATACCATCAGTCCGCAAAAAAAATCCTGCATGTACTATTAGGCCGCAAATTAAAATAACGAAAACTTTTAGAACGAATATGCCTTTAGCATACACTAAACAACTAAACTACCCTAAACCCTAAAACACTACCCCCAGCATGACCCTACACTACACAAACAGTACAACACTACCCTACACCCTAAAACACTACCCCCAGCATGACCCTACACTACACAAACACTACAACACTACCCTAAACCCTAAAACACTACCCCCAGCATGACCCTACACTACGCAAACACTACAACACTACCCAAAACCCTAAAACACTACACCCCAGCATGACCCTACACTACGCAAACACTACAACACTACCCTAAACCCTAAAACACTACCCCCAGCATGACCCTACACTACACAAACACTACAACACAACCCTAAACCCTAAAACACTACCCCAGCATGACCCTACACTACACAAACACTACAACACTACCCTAAACCCTAAAACACTACCCCCAGCATAACCCTACACTACACAAACACTACAACACAACCCTAAACCCTAAAACACTACACCCCAGCATGACCCTACACTACGCAAACACTACAACACTACCCTAAACCCTAAAACACTACCCCCAGCATGACCCTACACTACGCAAACACTACAACACTACGCAAAACCCTAAAACACTGCACCCCAGCATGACCCTACACTACGCAAACACTACAACACTACCCTAAACCCTAAAACACTACCCCCAGCATGACCCTACACTACACAAACACTACAACACTACCCTAAACCCTAAAACACTACCCCCAGCATGACCCTACACTACGCAAACACTACAACACTACCCTAAACCCTAAAACACTACCCCCAGCATGACCCTACACTACGGAAACACTACAACACTACCCAAAACCCTAAAACACTACACCCCAGCATGACCCTACACTACGCAAACACTACAACACTACCCTAAACCCTAAAACACTACCCCCAGCATGACCCTACACTACGCAAACACTACAACACTACCCTAAACCCTAAAACACTACCCCCCAGCATGACCCTACACTACGCAAACACTACAACACTACCCTAAACCCTAAAACACTACCCCCAGCATGACCCTACACTACGCAAACACTACAACACTACCCAAAACCCTAAAACACTACCCCCAGCATGACCCTACACTACGCAAACACTACAACACTACCCTAAACCCTAAAACACTAGCCCCAGCATGACCCTACACTACGCAAACACTACAACACAACCCTAAAACACTACCCCCAGCATGACCCTACACTAAACAACCACCACAACTCTACACTACACTAACACAACACTACACTACACAACACTACACTACACAATCACTAACCCACGAAAAAATTAACACAAACCCACTTACCTCTCTCGTCATCGTGGTTTTCACAACGCAAATGCATTTACCATACATGCCTTTAACCCCTTCCATGCTCATGACGGAACGGTTCCGTCATGAGCGTCGGTGCTCCGGTGCTCATGACGGAACATTTCCGTCATGAGTCAATGTGATTTATGACCCTTCAGCACTGCAGCGAAATTCGCGCAGCACTGAAGGGGTTAAAACGTAATTCTTTGTAAAGGCATGCGCGATAAATGCACATGCGTTTTGAAAAAATGCGGGATAATGGTATGCGAGGTCAATGACCTTGCGGGATAATGGTATGCGGACTGAAAGTCTGCGGGATAAAAAATGCGGGAAAATGGCTGCAAACCATGATTAGCAGCAGACTTCCCTGGTGAGCACTAGCTTTACTACAGTGATCTAATGAGCAACTAGAGTGCTAACATTCAGAATTTATGGCAAATGTGTGACACATCTGAATGCCTTCTTGATAGAACCAAAGTAAACAAGCATTGAAAATGCAATAGATCTCGCCCTCGTTTAAGTTAAAGCCATTCTGTTTGTAATGAGGTGGCTTTTTAGCTTTGCTTTTATTAGTTTTTAAAAATTTTTTCATGTAAATAACATGCATATGTATGCATATATGTATATGTATGCATGCATTTATATTTATATAGATATGCAGATTATATATGTTTATATATGTATATTACCTACTGGCGATAGCCAGTGGGTATATATAGTTAGGATTTTTTCTCTATGGGATTTCTGAAAATTCTATGTCTAATAACTTTGGCGTTTGTGGCAGCCCCTGAAAATTTGGGGGGGTTTCGTCAAGGGGGGGCCGAGAAAAAAGGGGGGTCCCAAAACGCGTTTTTCACATTCATTTTTCCATAGGGCGGTTGGACTCACTTTTAGCTCGAACGGCTGAATAGATTTACATGAAACTTGGCAAAATTGTAGATATGGTTTGCCCGACGTGCCTTTGCTATGTCTCAATATATGTGCTCCAGTGGATTTTGAGAAATTAACGTTTAAAAAAATATATATATCTGTGACAGCGCTCCGGTTAGCGCCCCGGTTCGCGTACCTGACGCGTAACTGAACTTCGCGAAGCGAAGCTGATTGGCTCTCCGGTGTCTGTCAACATTCTAAACAGTCCGGAGCGGCCGCCATCTTGTCTCTCGGTAGGATCGAGAGACAAGATGTGGTGAAAAACGAAGGGGGAAATGAAGGAAAGGGGGCAAGGTAGACCCCTCCTGACCCCCTAGGATTGATGAGGGGGATATTAAAGTCCCCCGCGATTTTTCGCGGTAGAGGCGCTTCCCGGTACGCGAACCGGGCAGCTAACCGGCAGCATAACGGGAGTCCGCCATCTTGTGTTTTTGGAGCGTCCGGTTCGCGTTCCGGGTAGCGTCCCGGTAAGCGTAACAAGGGGAAAAACAAGAGAAACAGTAAAAAAAAAATGAAGGGAATAGATTTCCAGCAAACTTGGCAAAATTGTAGGGACTGTTTGTTTGATGTGCCTTTGCAAGGCCTCAAGATATGTGCACGTGTGGATTTTGTCTAATTAAGGTTAAAAAAAATATATATATCTGTAAGCGTGCTCCGGCACGCTTACGTTATGGGTTTTGTTTGCGCTGCAGAGCCGATACGTCACGGTTATGCGATGCGTCATGAGGCGTCTCACGTGGCTAGGTGATACGTCACGTAATAAAGAATATATTTTACAGCTATAGATATTAGCTTTTAAAAAACCAATGAAATTCACTGAAAAAACCATAGGTTATAGACCATATATAGTTAGGAATTTGCATTTACAAAACCTTGAAAATTCACTTAAAAAACCATAGGTTAGAGACCATATATAGTTAGCTGGACATTTTATTGACATAAAACCAATGAAATTCCATATATAGTTAGTTGCACTAACTATATATCGCGCACCCGCAATCCACTGCTGATGATGTCACATATTACATCATTCATGACATGGTCAGTGACATCACTGATGACATCACTGATGACATCTCAAATGACATCACTGATGACATCACTGATGACATCTCAAATTACATCACTGATGACATCATGACACACCAATACCAGTTACTACATACGCACTCACTGATTCCTACGTCTACACACACATTCACTCATTCACCCATACAATCACTCATACATACAGTCACTCATTATTACAACACTATCATATGCACTCATGCACCTATGCAGACACTCACACACTGCCACTCATCCATGGAGTTACTCACACACCTAGTCAGTCCTGTAAAGAATCAATCACACTTCCATTTCCTCATCTATACAGTTAAACACAGAACACCATACTTCAGTGACATCACTGATGACATCACTGATGACATCTCAAATGACATCACTGATGACATCTCAAATGACATCACTGATGACATCATGCCACACCAATACCAGTTACTACATACGCACTCACTGATTCCTACGTCTACACACACATTCACTCATTCACCCATACAATCACTCATACATACAGTCACTCATTATTACAACACTATCATATGCACTCATACACCTAGTCAGTCCTGTGAAGAATCAATCACACTTCGATTTCCTCATCTATACAGTTAAACACAGAACACCATACTTTTTCACACATATACTAACACATACTTACTCTCTTATACAATCACTGATACAAGTACACATTGATATGCACAGAGTCACACACCTCCCAGCCAGCCACACACACACTCAGTCTTCCATACATCCACTCATTCTTCAATATGTAAAACATATTTAAACTTTACAAAAACACACAGACACTAGATGATGTCATCAGTGATGTCATTTGAGATGTCATCAGTGATGTCATTTGAGATGTCATCAGTGATGTCATCAGTGATGTCACTGACCATGTCATGAATGATGTAATATGTGACATCATCAGCAGTGGATTGCGGGTGCGCGATATATAGTTAGTGCAACTAACTATATATGGAATTTCATTGGTTTTATGTCAATAAAATGTCCAGCTAACTATATATGGTCTCTAACCTATGGTTTTTTAAGTGAATTTTCAAGGTTTTGTAAATGCAAATTCCTAACTATATATGGTCTATAACCTATGGTTTTTTCAGTGAATATATATATATATATATATATATATATATATATATATATATATATATATATATATTTTCGCTCGATTCCCACCTCAATACGGCTGAATGAAGATTTCCTGTAGATCAGGCTTGGCGCGACAGTTCGACATTGAATAGTCGTTTTATTATTGCATTAATATATGCGTAATAAGTTGGCTGCCTGCTGCGGGGTATTCCCAGTATAATAACAACTGGGATATGTGCCGATATACGGCCAAATGTTGTTTAACCTCATGTGTGTTAATGTTTGTGTAATGAAGTTCCAATAATCACGCTGACACAGGAATGCTGTATAACTTGTTTATTCTCCGGAGCGCCGGGAGAAGTGCTCCGATCTAACTCGCGGTCGGCGCCGATCTAAGATGGCCGCCTTCCGCTTCCTGTCTCCCACTTCCTGATCCGGCAGCCCAGACACTAGAGCGCTACCACATATCTCCCCCCTTTATGCAATTTAACAAACAAATAAAGATATAGTCCTTACTTCCAGTTCATATCATAGTCCTTGAACCTCTCAGGTACTTTCACCATCCTTCCGACTCTGGTTCTCACCACGTCACCATTACCTTCTTCTTCCGGTTCTTCTCTGCCTGAACTTAGTCCCACTTCATCTCTAATCTTGTCCATCACCTCCTCTTTGCCTTCTTTCTTGTCCCCACTCATTGTTCTTGCTCTCGTCTCACCTTCACTTTCTCTGTCTTCCACTTGCCGCACTCCGTCTTCTACATTCTCATTTCCCCGTCCGCTACTTTCTCTCTCTCCTTCTTCTCCTACTTGCTCTGTACTTTCTTCCTCCTCATTGCCCCACCTCAGTATCTTGCTGCATTTTGCCATGCGGTCCAGTGACCACACCTTTCCGTCACTGAGCAGGGCGGACCGGGTGTATGGTTCCAGCACTTGCAAAGGTGGTGAAAATTTACTTTCCCCTTTCTTCTTTAGGATGGCCAATTTCACTCGTACCCAGTCTCCTTTTTCTAATTCTACTCCTTGAACGTTGTGTTTCTTGTTGAAGTGGTTCGTGTATATTTCTTGCGCTTTCTCCAGATTCCTTCTGACCACGGCCGGTGACCATTTACTTTGTACAACCAGTTTCCTCCACGCCGTGTTGTCTTTCGTGAAAGCTTCTCTACCTCTCAACACCTTAAATGGGCTGTATCCCGTGCTTCCAGGGGTGATGCGATAAGCCCAGATCATCTTTTCCACTTCCATCGTTGATGGCCGCTTGAATGGTGCCCATGATCACACGGTTGAACCGTTCCACCTGACCGTTACCGGCAGGATGGTAGATGGGTGTATGCTTAACTTCTATGCCGTTCCTTGTCGTGAAGGCCATCCACTTCGCTGATGTAAACTGTGGTCCATTATCACACGTGATAATCCTCGGAATGCCTTCCCTAACAAATGTGGTTTGTAAGAATCGCACCACCGCATCAGTGTCCACATTTTCCAAAATCTCTACCTCTGGCCATTTGGAATATTTGTCAATGAGAACTACTATATTCTTCTGTGTCCCTTCTTTGTTGAGTACGGGGCCCATAATGTCCACAGAAACCATTTCCCAAGGTCCATCTGGCACCGGAAATTTTCCTAACGGTGGCCTTAACATGCTCTGAGATTTATCAGCCTTGGCGCATGACTCACATCGCCGCACATGTCGTTCTACCTGCATGTCAATGGCTGGCCACCAGTACGCTTGTCTGGCTCGGGCTTTGGTCTTGGTAATGCCCTGGTGTCCTTCGTGCATTAGGTTCATTAGGTGCTCCATTATACCTTGCGGAGGAATCACTTTGTCGCCTCTGAGCAGGAATGTAGGGTTTTCCGCAAGCGATAGTTCATCTCTTACTTCCCAATATTTTCTCAGTTCCTCCTTGAGGTGTCGTTTTTCAGGCCACCCGTGGACTACATATCCTTTGATGGCTTCTAGGTCGGCGTCCTCCTTGTATGCTTCTTCCCACTCTTGGGCACTGATCACCTCCTCTGTGTCCTGAATGGTGGCCACCACGTATCCGTCCCACATTTGCTTCTCACAGCAATCCGTGTCTTCCATCACTGCTGCTCTGCTCAGGAAGTCCGCCACTTTATTCTGTGGACCCGGAATGTGTTCCACCTCGTACACAAAATCCAGCAGCCTTAGCGTCATTTTGGCAATTCTAGGGGTTGCGTAGGCATGGCTGCTTGAAGTCAGTACTCGGACCAAGGGCTTGTGGTCCGTCCTCACCAAGAACTTCGCTCCCCACAAGTACTGCCTGAATCTCTCCATCGCCCATACAAGTGCCAGCATCTCCTTCTCAATGACGCTGTACTTCTCCTCGTTGGACGCGAGAGACCTCGAGGCGAAGCTGATCGTTGTGATTTCTCCATTATCCGCCTTCTGCATTAGGACTGCTCCTCGCTGGCATCTGTAGTGAGGATGGACTCTGCTCCCGGGTCGAATCCGTTCAGGGGGATGGCTGTACTCAGTTCTCGCTTCAGGGCCTCAAACTCCGTCTGTTCTTCCCGACTCCACACGAACTTGTTCTTCTCTTTCAGGAGTTGACGTAGTAGATGCGTTTTCGTAGCAAAGTGGGGAAAAAATTTACTGTAATACTCGGCCATCCCCAGAAATGACCGAACATCTTCTTTCTTGCTGGGCGTGGGGGCATCCTGAATGGCCTTCATATTCGCACTTTTAGGTTTGATCCCGTTTTCGCTCACTTCATGGCCTAGGTACGTGACAGATGTCACTCCGAGCTTGCATTTTGTCCATTCTGCCGTCAGACCGTTGTCCTGGAGAGTCTTCAACACCTTGTGGAGCTTCTCGTTGTGGTCCTGCTTAGTTCTTCCCATCACCAGGATGTCGTCTTGGAAAAACTGCACGTCCTCCACATTCTTCAGCAACTTGTGCATGAGCTTCTGGAAAACCGCCGCTGATGACGCTAGTCCGAATGGCATTCTTACGAATTCGTAACAGCCGAAGGGCGTGATAAAAGACGTGAGATGGCAGCACGAAGAATGTAACCGTACCTGGTGGTAGGCAGACGACAGATCCACGGTGGAGAACCATTTGATGTCCTTGGTCTTGGCTAGCATTTCATTGATTCGGGGCAAAGGAAATTTGTCTATCACAATGTTTTTGTTCAGTTCCCTTAAGTCTACACACAGCCTCACTTTTCCATTTGGCTTCTGGGCCACTACCAGAGGTGAAAGCCATTCAGCACTTTCTATGGCTCGGATAACTCCTTCTCTTTCCAATCGGTCCAACTCCATTTGTACAGCTTCCCTGCTGCGGAACGGGATGTTCCTTACTTTATGTACCACTGGTTTAGCTCCTTCTTTCAGCTTAATGAGGTGGGTGTATTTCACCAATTCCCCTATTTGACCATTAAATACTTTGGGGTACGCTCTTCGCCATGACTCTATTTCGTCCTTCGCTTCCATATCCATAAGCAATACCTTTTCAATGCCTCCTGGGTTGAGTTGTATCCCTAGTGCTCCTTGATCTCTCCAGCTCAAAACTGAGGGGCCTTTCTCAGCTATGTATAGTTTGCAGTTGGCGTGGCGTCCTCTGAACTCGAATAGGAGGGGGCAATATCCCAACATGGGAATTCTTTGTCCAGTGTATGTTACCGGCCTCAAATCCATGGGATGGAGTGTTTCCTTGATCTTGGATGCAAATTTCTCTTCCCATACCTGTCGTTGTATGATGGAGATGGGTGCCCCACTGTCTGCTATCATTTCCAAGGGTATCCCGCCAATATGCATATTCAGTCTGGGTTTGTCCGATCCCTCACCCTCCATTTCCAACACTTGGACATCAATATACAGGAACTCTACTTGGTCCTCCGTGTCATCCTGGTCTTCTGCCTCCTCACCTTGTTCTTGGTCTACATATCTAACCACTGCTCCTTTATTTTTCCGGCGACATACCTTCTCGTAGTGACCGAACACACTGCAGTATGAACATCTTGCTCTGAATGCTGGGCACACCTTGTCATTTCCGAGATGCGAAGTACTGCCACATCTGTAACAGCCCGGTTTGCTACCTTTATTCGTCCTGTAGTCCATTTGAGTGTTGGTGTTGTGAGTGGGTCTTCTTCTGTCTTGGTTCCTTTGCTGGTCTCTCTGTCTTGGCCGTTCATCTCTTGACGGCGTCAAAATCTTGCATACTGTTTGTGTCCCGCCTGCCTCTTTCTTGGCCGCTTGCGCACAACGCTTCGACAATTCCGCCTTCTTGACCATCGCCCATATTTCTTTGAGGGGAGCGTCTCCATTCACCCATAGTTTCTCCTGGATGTGGGAACTGGATGTGTGCATGATGATTTGGTCCCTAATAAGGTCGTCATGCAGCGTGCCAAACTTACATGTGAGGGCCAATTTTTGTAGTGCAACGACATACTCATCCACCGTCTCCCCATTCTTTTGCTTTCTTTGAAAGAAATTGAATCTATCAATTGCGACACATACGACCGGTCTGTAGTGTGCGTCGAGGTCTGCGATGGCGTGACTGAAGACATCTGTGTCCGCAGCCCCTCTGTCGGCTTTAACTATGGTGTCGTAAACTCTGATCCCTTCCGGGCCCAAGTTGTGTAACAATATTTTTTTCCGTCTCTTGCTCGAGAATGGCGTGTCTCCCTCTTCTTCCAGAGCTTCGAGATAGTTCAAAAAGTACCTTTTCCAGTCCTCCCACGTCATATCCGGTTCACCGCATTTGGTCAGGAATGGCACCAATTGGGTGAGGGATGACGAGTGGACCGCCATCGTGGCTGCGCCTCTCCGGTCCGCCGGGTCAGTGATCGGTCGACCAGGAGGACTCCCCGGCGTGCTCTGTACGGAATTGCCACTTACTGCGTGATCACTGTCGCTGTCACTGCCCTCGTCTTCTACTGAGGGGTTTGAAGTATGCTGCAAGCTGTCCCTTCTGGTCTGGTTCGACGAGCCTGGAACCTCTCCGCCCAGTCGCTGCTCCGCCAGGTTGCCGGACCCTCTGTCCCCCAAGTCAGGAAGGGTATGCACCACACGTGGCACTACAGCATATAGACGCCTCTGGCGCAGGACAGCTCTGAGGGTCGCTTTTCCACTTCTCCTCCGCGTACATGCACCCTTGAGATGGCAGAGCGCCGCTATGTACAGTTCAGTCGGCCGTGTGAGTGGCCTTGAGGTCTACTTGCTCCTCTGCCACGCTCCGGATGAAAGTTATGCCCACTTATCACGAGCCGTCCTATTTCGGGGCTCACGTGGTTACTCACGTCGAGTGCTGCGCGTGGGGTCTAGAGACCGACCCTCGTCACCATTGTAATGAAGTTCCAATAATCACGCTGACACAGGAATGCTGTATAACTTGTTTATTCTCCGGAGCGCCGGGAGAAGTGCTCCGATCTAACTCGCGGTCGGTGCCGATCTAAGATGGCCGCCTTCCGCTTCCTGTCTCCCACTTCCTGATCCGGCAGCCCAGACACTAGAGCGCTACCACAGTTTGCATTCGCTGACATGTTGAACGGGGATGCGAACTCCAATATGGCACTCCCACCAACATAAGGGTTATCAGTCCCTTCTTAGTATCTATGACCATACTAAAACTATTTCTATGATGTAACTTCCTGGTGTAGTAAACACCGACGAAGGCTTCCAGCCGAAACGCGTCTGTTTGCGTTCCATTAAAGAAGCGATAACCAAACGTTCCCCCGTGTGAGTGCGGTTTATTCTTTGCCACAGGACTGGGGCGATAATTGGAGCATTATATATATATAATAGAAATTCAGCTTTGCATAATGTAATGTGTACTTTATGGTCCATACAATATTACGTATTTTGCACAATATAGTCTACCTCATATGCAACTTGCACTTTATTTCTCTTGCAATTTTGCTCAAAACTATATGCACCTTAATGCGGTTCTTTGCACATTCAAGTTCATTGCATTGTTTTGCACATTCATTTTGCTGCGTAATTTGCACAAATATGGACCTTTTTGGTATTTTAAACAGTAATTCTTTGGTCACTGCATTTATGCTTGTACATACTTTGAATATACATTGTTTTTATTCTTTTAAACAAAATGTATATATATCGTTCAGATTATTGTTACTATGGATTTTAAATGTCATTTGTTTTTTATCCATTTTACAGTAACATCTAATTGGGTAATGTTTACTAACTAGGTGGATAACATAATCTATATGTCCCATACTGAGTAGTATGTCTTCTCTTTTCATGCTCACGTGGTGATAGAAAAAAATGTGTGGAAAAAATCTATGGAACAGCCACTATTTAAATGTTGACCATTCCATTTGCTGACCATCTGTGAACAAGGGCGGATGCCCGAAACGCGTCAGATCTGGTAACTCAATCAAATTAAATACCTGTGCCGGGAAAAAAAACATTGGATTTGCGTGGTTTCTCTATCGTCGTGGTGGCGGTGTTGGGAGACTGCAGCTGTTGCATATATATATATATATATATATATATATATATATATATATATATATATATATATATATGTATATATATATATGTATATATATATATATATATATATATATATATATATATATATATATATATATATATATATATATTCACTGAAAAAACCATAGGTTTTAGCCACGTTATAGTTAGGAATTAGCATTGTGTTTTTTGTTAATAAACACAGAAAAAATGCGATATTGTACACAACAACCCACTAGAGGGTAAAAATGTTCAGCATGAATTGATACAGACACTAGAGTCTATGTAAATATTTTGACTCGTTTTACACAAAAATTATTTTTAAACACTGCTTGCACAATACACCGAGCACCTATTTCTAATACTTACATGTTTGTAAGTATGAACAAGAACAACAACACTAACCACAATGCACCTTACCATGAAACAAGAAGTAACTGTGTGCTAATAAACATAAAAGAAATCTGTTTTTTGTGCTGCACATCCCGTGAACAAGCCTGGTGTGAAGGCGAAACGCGTTGGGTAGGACAAGCTGACAATAAAGCCGCCCTAACTTCCAAGGAAACTCTAGTGAGTGCGTTTTTTCAAAAACAATCGTTGGATTGAATCTGCTGAAATGTTGTATAGTCCCGGTTTGTTCATTTGGTTAAAATACCATGTCCTCAATCCTCATTGGATATTCCCGGGACAATGGCAAGGCTGCTTGAACTCCCCTCCCACAAATGCAGTGATCTTTAATGCCCTGCCTGCTTGGCCCCCGGAACCAAGCACCATGTCCCCCTCGCCAGCTGGTGCATCTGTGATGTAACCGCAGGCGTCGGTTGAATGGCTCGGCGTCCTCGAGCTTGCATAGCTCACTACCTTCAAGGTCGATGGTGCATGCATAACAGCAGCGGTTCAAGCAGTAAGAAATCACAGACTCCAAAGTTCCACCATGCTTCTGAACTCTTATGGTGGGTTTTTTATTTGCGAAGTGGGAGTTTGTAATTTTTGAATTTCAGGCTCAGTCGCACATGCTTTCCTCAGTTACAAGAAATGTTGTAGGCTGCTTGCCTCCTCTCCCACAAATGCAGTGATCTTTAATGCCCTGCCATCTTGGGCCCCGGAACCAAGCACCGTGTCCCCCTCGCCAGCTGGTGCATCTGCGATGTAGCCGCATATATATATATATATATATATATATATATATATATATATATATATATATAAATATTGGGGTGGGTCTGGCCCATCCTAACATCAACCCACCCTCACCCCTATAGCCTCAACAGTCTTTCAGCTCCCCTGCAGACTAAGTAATCCCATCCCAAAGGCAGAAGAGAGGACATTAGATTGCTTTGTTTTTCCATATGGGCCAAGAAAGTGTGGCTAATTCCCAATATCGTTCCACTTGCACTGGTGATTTGCTGCACTTGTTAGTCTTAGGTAGGCTGTCACTTTGGGAAAGCCTACAAGACTCCGACAGTTCTGAAAACTAGACACACTGGGGAGTCCAGGGCGGTGTGCTTCGTGTGGATCCCACAACAGTTTCCTCACATGTCTGTGGGGAAAGCATTTTGAGTCTGTAGGGAGACACATATTTCCTACCACCCAACATTCCCGAACGTCTTCTGATAACAGTGGTACTTCCCTTGGGTGGGCTAAGAGACCTTAACACAAAAGGCCCTAAAGTTCCACTTGGGGAGATTAGTGAAAGAGGTAGCTGCCGGATATGGGGCCGCACTCAACCACCACCCATGAAAATCTACGAACCACAGACCTTTTTGAAAACCAGGGGATTCCAAGGTGGCGTGCCTTGCATTAAACCCAAGAGGTTTTTGTGCCCACAATGAACTGCAAATCTCAAACTATGCCTGAAATGACACATTTTCCTTACATTCTGTGATGGTAACTTCCAGGATACACAGGAATCCCCATGAATCCTCCCACCCAGTGTTACCTCACTTATGCTGATAAAAAAGCTGCTCCACATTTGTGGCTCGGACTAATATCCACAACAGGAATGGATCAAACCATGGTCAATGGGCACCCTGCAGCACACTACTTTGGAATCCTCTGGTTGTCTAGTTTTAAAAAATGTCTGTGGTTCGTAGGTTTGCATTGGTGGCACCACAGCATGGCCTCAAATACAATAGCTACCCCCATTGATTATCTCTCTATGTAGCGCATTAGGTATTTTTTGTGTCATGGTCTAATGGCCCATCCACACAAGTAGGTTACCGTTCTTATCAGGGAATAAGTGTGAACTCGTGGAGGTAGGAAATATGAAGCTCCCGGCAGATTCTAGAACATTTGAGCACAGAAATACAAGGAGCATGTGTATTTTTTACCAAAGTTTGACTTTAGCAAGGGATTCTGGGTAAAATTACCTAGTGAGAGCCATGCAAGTTACTCACCCTGGTTTCTGCCAGGTGTCTAGTTTTAAAAAATTTGCAAATTTGTTACATTTCCCCTGGGTGCCGGCTGAGCTACGGTCCAAAATTCACATCTAGCCACTTTGCAAAAAAGGGTCAGTTTTGAGCAGAAAATGTGATGTCGCATTTTGGGCCATTTCCTGTTGTGGGCACTAGCCCTACCCACGCAATTGAGTCACCATTTTTATAGGGAGACTCGGGAGAATGTTGGGTGGAAGGAAGATTGCAGCTCCCCACTGATTGCAGAACTTTGCACCAAAAGAATGTGAGGCAAATGTGTTGTTCAGTAAAAGTTTAAGGGTTGCTAGGATTTCTCACTAATATAAAAACCTGGCTAAGGCCATGCAAGTCACCCACCCTGGACTTCCCCAGGTGTCTAGATTTGAAAGATTTGCAAGTTTGCTAGGTTTCCCTATGTTCCAGCTGATCTAGTGCCCAAGATCCATAGCTACCCAATTGGCAAAAAAAAGGTCAGTTTACAGTGAAAAAATCTGATGTATCCATGTTGTGTTTTGGGCTGTTTCCTGTCGGAGGCTCCACAGCTACCCACACAATTGATGTACCATTTTTATTGGGAGAATTGGGGGAAAGCTGAGAGGAAGAAAGTTTGTGGCTCTCTGAAGTTTCCAGAGCTTTCCATCACAAGAATCTGGGGAAAATGTGTTCTGTTAGTTAAAGTTTGAGGTTTGCAGGAGATTCTGGGAAAATAAACCTGATAAAAGCCATGCAAGTCACCCCATCGTGATTTTCCCCAGGTGTATAATTTTCAAAAATGTGCAAGTTTGCTAGGTTTTGCGAGGTGCTGACTGAGCTAGGGCCCAAAATATACAGCTACCCACTTTGTAAAGAAAAGGCCAGTTTTTAGTTGAAAAATGTGATGCTTCCATGTTGTATTTTAAGCCATTTCCTGTCACGAGCACTAGGCCTACCCACACAAGTGAAGCACAATTTGTAGCAGGAGACTTGGGGAAATGCTCGGTGGAAGGAAGAGAGTGTAGCTCCTCACAGATTCAAGAACGTTCCATCACAGAAATGTGAGGAAAATGTTCCTTTTTTGTTAAGGTTTGAGGTTTGCAAGATATTCTGGGGGAAGAAATTGGCAAGAGCCATGCACCATGGATTTCCCCAGGTGTCCATTTTGGATTTTCCCAGGTGTCTAGTTTTAAAAAATGTGCAAGTTTTCTAGGTTCCCTTAGGAGACAGTTGAGCTAGGGCCTAAAATCCACAGCTACCCACTGTACAAAAAAGCGTCAGTTTTCAGTAAAAAAATGTGATGCATCCATGTTGTGTTTTGGGCCATTTCCTGTTGCAGGCACTAGGCTTACCCACACAAGTGAGGCACCATTTTTCTCTGCGAACTTGTGGGAGCATAGACTGTTACCACAATTGTTATTGCCAATTGGTGTTTGCTGCATTTGTGCCTTCCAAATGTAGGCCAGTGTGTAAAAAAGAAGACATTAAAAAAGTACCCTCTAAATCAAATGCTAGTACAGGTACCCACAAATTCAGAGATGTAAAAATGAGCACTGCTCCTAAACTCCATATCTTGTGCCCATTTCAGAAATACATTGGAGCATATTAGCAAGAACCTTGTTAAAATTATCGCTGTTTTAGCGGCTGGAAACTGGCGCTAAAACGGCGATAATGGGCATGCTAATATACTTTATAGAATTCCAATAGCAGCCCAGGTTAGATTTGCAGGACATCTAAGCTGGGCTTCTATTGGAATTCTATACCGCATATTAGCAAGGCCATTATCGCTGTTTTAGCTGCAGTTTCCTGCCGCTAAAACGGCGATAATTTTAATGAGGTTCTTGCTAATATACCCCCATAGTTTCCTTGATACCTATTTTTCACTCTACATACTTCACCATATGAATAGGTCTATAATCAGTGCACAATAAAAAACCATTGTAAGAAGAATCTGGGGAAAATGTGTTATGTTAGTTAAAGTTTGAGGTTTGCAGGAGATTCTGGGAAAATAAACCTGATAAAAGCCATGCAAGTCACCCCATCGTGATTTTCCACAGGTGTATAATTTTCAAAAATGTGCAAGTTTGCTAGGTTTTGCGAGGTGCTGACTGAGCTTGGACCCAAAATATACAGCTACCCACTTTGTAAAGAAAAGGTCAGTTTTTAGTTGAAAAATGTGATGTTTCCATGTTGTATTTTAAGCCATTTCCTGTCACGAGCACTAGGCCTACCCACACAAGTGAAGCATAATTTGTAGCAGGAGACTTGGGGAAATGCTCGGTGGAAGGAAGTGTGTAGCTCCTCACAGATTCCAGAACGTTCCATCACAGAAATGTGAGGAAAATGTTTTTTTTTTGTCAAGGTTTGAGGTTTGCAAGATATTCTGGGGGAAGAAATTGGCAAGAGCCATGCACCATGGATTTCCCCAGGTGTCTAGTTTTAAAAAATGTGCAAGTTTTCTAGGTTCCCTAGGGAGACGGTTGAGCTAGGGCCTAAAATCCACAGCTACCCACCGTAGAAAAAAAGCGTCAGTTTTCAGTAAAATAATGTGATGCATCCATGTTGTGTTTTGGGCCATTTCCTGTTGCAGGCACTAGGCTTACCCACACAAGTGAGGCATCATTTTTCTCTGCAAACTTTTTGGAGCATAGACTGTTACAACAATTGTTATTGCCAATTGGTGTTTGCTGCATTTGTGCCTTCCAAATGTAGCCCAGTGTGTAAGAAAGAAGACATTATAAAAGTACCCTCTAAATCAAATGCTAGTACAGGTACCCACAAATTCAGAGATGTAAAAATGAGCACTGCTCCGAAACTCCTTATCTTGTGCCCATTTTAGAAATACATAGGGGCATATTAGCAAGAACCTTGTTAAAATTATCTCTGTTTTAGCGGCTGGAAACTGATGCTAAAACGGCGATAATGGGCTTGCTAATATATGTTATAGAATTCCAATAGCAGCCCTGGTTAGACTTGCAGGACATCTAACCTGGGCTTCTATTGGAATTCTATACCGCATATTAGCGAGCTCATTATCGCTGTTTTAGCTGCAGTTTCCTGCCGCTAAAATTGCGATAATTTTTATGAGGTTCTTGCTTATATACCCCTATAGTTTCCTTGATACCCATTTTTCACTCTACATACTTCACCATATGTATAGGTCTATAATCAGTGCACAATAAAAAACCATTGTAAGTTTTCAGAGCTTTCATCACAAGAACCTGGGGAAAATGTGTTATGTTAGTTAAAGTTTGAGGTTTGCAGGAGATTCTGGGAAAATAAACCTGATAAAAGCCATGCAAGTCATCCCATCGTGTTTTTCCCCAGTTGTATAATTTATATACACTCTCAAAAAGGAAAACCTGAACAGTAAGTTTCAGGTGGTAGTGACTACAAAGTCTTTAAAAAAACCCGGATGGCATGTTCTCCTCCCAAATGACTTAATGGGGTTTCCAACCATCGGTTAGTTGTGACTGGTGTGCTAACTCTCTTGCCCACATAATTTTTGTCACCTGTGGTCACACTTTTCTCAGGAGTGGCGCTTCTCGCAACCCTTCCCCAGTTACAAATTCTCCCATCTTGGTATTTCACCACATTTTTGAAGAGTTTCACAATTTTCATTGGTTTAGTAAACTCTGACCATCTTGCCCTCCCAGTTGAGGCTTTGACGCAAACTAGATCACCTATTTTGAAATTCATCTCTTTAGCTCCATGTATTCTGTTCTATCTTGTTTTCCTTTCAACTTGTACGTTATGTTCCCTTCCTCTCTGTTTTGTGTTTCTCGCAAAGTCTAATACCCCCTTATGTAATTGTATTCACCCTGGTACCAACCTAGAATTGTGTATCCTCTCTATTATCAGTTAAAAGGTGTTTCGTTGGTTGTTTGGTGTGGTGTAAATGATACTCTTCCAAAAGCTTCATAACCTCTTCTCTCCAATCGAGCCCACTGGCCTTGGCTAGCTGGATACCCGCCTTGATACCCTCCTTGATGGTTCTATTCAACCTTTCTACCATCCTGCTGGCCTCTGGGTGTGCCCTCAAGTTGTAACATATCCCATTACAATGCAGGGACCCGAGAACAGAATTGAACCCTGTTTGTTTGTATGGAGCTGGGCAAACCCTCTCTCAGAAATACTTCTACCAGAAAACTTAACACTGTCTTGTTGTTGGACTCTGAGTCAAAATGTCAGTGCAGGCCAATGGTATGAAAGGTCCACTAGTACAAGCATATACGGAGAATGTTTCTTATCTGACAATGTACTTATTATGTCCAACACTATTTCCATCCCGGGGCTTTTCGGTGGTGATCTCCAATGCATGGATGACGTGAAGTTTGAGTACTTTGTCACTGGAGGTGCACGGTAAACACTACTGTATCTTCCTTTCAATGTCTAAATCCATCTAAGGCCACCAGTCTAAGTGTAGTCTCTGCTTTGTCTTAGTAATCCCCAAATGTCCTTCACAGGCTACGTTGTTTTCTTTCCAGGATTTTGGAGGAATTGACTTTGTGCCCCTGAAGAGTCACCCATCCATCATGGACAGTTCCTTTCTTACCATCCAAATTGGTTTGAGCTGTTCGGCATGTCTTTCCCGACCTGCCCACCCCTTTTGTGTGTTCTCACAGACCCTCTGTAACAGTATGTTACAGAGGGTCGGACTATGTCTGACTCTAATTCTGCCTTCCAAAGCAAGAGAGGCAATCTACTACATAAATTCTCACTCCTGGGACATATTCCACCCCAAATGTATAATCTTGAAGACCAACCACCCACCTCCTGATTCTACTTGAGATGGAATCTAAACCTTTTTTAGTGAACTCTTTCATGAGGGACTTGAGGTCAGTTCTTACAGAGAATCTTGTCCCCCCAAATTACATTTCTGAACTTATTGATTACCCAGTGTATAGCCAGTGCCGCTTTTATATCACTGAATAATTGTTTTCAGCTTGCTTTAATGAACAATAAGCAAAGGCGATGTTCTCTTCACCCTTCTGTCCCATTCGTACCATTACAGAACCAAGGCCTTTTGAAGTGGCATCAGTTTTTAATACAGTTTGTCTGCCTGGTATGAACAACTTTAAATTGGGAGCTGTAGCTAATGCAATCTTGGTGTCCTCAAATCCTGCCAGACCCTTCTCACTCAATCTATTTCCTAGCAGGAAATGTTGCACTTCTGCCTTTATACCACAAGTCTCTGCTCACTGAACCTCCTCAACACTTGTTTGATTCTGAGGTCGTATTGTTCCTTGTTCACAAAAATCAATATGTCGTCCTGGTAGCAGAACTGTGATCTCTTGGAGCATACTGCTCATTATTCGTTGGAACACAGCGGCTACTGGCCCTTGTCCAAACATCATGCTGTTGAACTTGTATGCTCCCATGGGAATAATGAAAGCTGTTAGTTCTTGGGACTCTGGGTGTGGTCTGACCTAGTAGTATGCAGACATGAGGTCCAGTGTGGAAAAAACCTTAGATCCTGCTACCTTGGTCATCATATCTGTGATGTTGGGTAGCTGGTATTTATCTTCCACCCTCTTTGTTCAGTGCTCTTAGGTCTATATGGAGCCGAAATGCCCCGTCACTTTTCTTGGCCACTGCAATTGGGGTCAATCACTCCGTGGCTTCTACTGGTTCTATCTCTTTTACGCTGTACAGTCTCTCTAACTTTTCCCTAACTGTCTCATGCATGGACAAATGTCAGCTCCTTCCTCTGGCTGATACAGGTTGAGAGTTTTCCCTCAGCTTTGTCTTCTGTGCTTAGTTTTTTAAGCACCCTAGTTGTTCTGTGAATACCTGAGGGAACTCCTTTTCTACACTCAATTATGTTTTGTGTATACTCTCTAGTAATATTTGAGGATCCTTGTTGATGTTGAGATAAACGCCAAGATCCTTTGGTGCCGGCCATCCCAGACTATTGTCCCCCTTATGTGACAGATACACTTTAGTGATGGTGAATCTGTTCTTATAAGCTATATATACCCCAAAAGTACCCCTATATTTATATGGGTTGCCCACCATACCCTCTTGGTTTGATGTTGGGTAGTGGGTATTTATCCACCACCACCTCTTTGTTCAGTGCTCTTAGGTCTATATGAAGCCGAAATGCCCCGTCACTTTTCTTGCCCACTACAATTGGCGTCAATCACTCCGTAGCTTCTACTGGTTCTATCTCTTCTATGCTGTACAGTCTCTCCAACTTTTCCCTAACTGTCTCATGTATGGACAAAGGCCAGCTCCTTCCTCTGGCTGATACAGGTTGAGAGTTTTCCCTCAGCTTTGTCTTCTGTGCTTAGTTTTTTAAGCACTCTAGTTCAGTGAATACCTGAGGGAACTCATTTTCTACGCTCAATGATGTTTTGTATATACTCTCTGGTAGTATTTGAGGATCCTTGTTGAGGTTGAAATAAATGCCAAGATCCTTTGCTGCCGGCCATCCCAGACTATTGTCCCCCTTATGTGACAAATACACTTTAGTGATGGCGAATCTGTTCTTATAATGTATATACCCAAAAAGTACCCCTATACTCAAATGGGTTGCCCACCATACCCTCTTGGTTTGATGCCCATTTTGTACAATTTCTTCTAACCAATAAACATTTTTTCAAACATTTCTCAGACATGATTGTCAAATTTGAGCATGAGTCAAGCATTGCTTCTACAATATGCCCCTCATTTATTTTTTATTATATCCTTATGATTGCTCAGGACTCCTGCCATAACCTGTACAATTATTTCGTCACATACTTGTGTTACCCTTTGGGATATTTTCTGCTAAATAGGCTACATCTGCAACAAATCCAGAAATGTCCTTTTTCCCGACCCTTATTGCAAGTTACTCTCAGAGCAGGACAATCCTTGTTGTTGGCCATGTGCCCCATCTTTCCAGTCCTGTGGCAACTGCCTCTAAAGGCCACTCCACTTCTGTCCTCCATGGGCTCCACCTAAGTACCTTTGACTACTAAAACCTTGCTCAACTTTTCAGTGATTTTGCTCACTTTGGGCTTCTCCTCACCAACATTTTCTATTCCTTTCCCACAATGTATTATGTGCTGAACCTTTTTGGCCACTATCAAGACCTCCCCAATTGGCGGATCATCTTTTAACCACTATTCTTCTCTTATTCTTTCAATCTTGCATGTAAGCAGACACTGACTCCTTATACGCTCCTCACATGTTGCCCCAAACTTGCATGTTGCAACCAGCTTCCTTAGGTATGACACAAACTACTCCATGCCTCCACTATCTCTCATTCTTTCTGACACCTCTTCCTGAAGTGATAAAGTTCCATTATATTGCTGAATTTGGGTAAAAATTGTTGTCTAGTTTTCTTACATTCATTTCATACTCATTGAGTCCCCTTGTCTTATTTGCACCCAGCTGAGGTAAGTGCTCAAAAAGCTTGTGCCCCACTGCTGCTTGATAATGCTGTAGTAACGCTACCATCCTCTCCAACCCTAAATTGAGGCCCCACACTACTAATTGTGGAATACTTTCTCCCATGTGTTCCATTTTAAAGGGGGTTCACATGGTGTTAACATAACAAATGGTGGAGGTGTTACACTCTGCATGGTGTCTATATTTCTACTTATCAACCTTCTTTGTTTTCCCAATAGGAAGTCTTTATGAGGAAACTAGATGGGGCACAAAGATTCTCCACACGGTGACCGCTTGGCATACACTGAACTCCTGAACTCCTCGCACAGTGACCCACTTGACATTCATTGCAGCTGCCCAGATAGGAAAATGTGATCCTCAATACTTTAATTATCTCAAAGAATTCTTGCATGTGTAGTGAAGGGCGGGGAATGTCCACCCCCTTTTTGTGAGTCAGCACCATCTAGTTTTAGTTTTCTAGACTGAAGACAGACCGGGTGGGAGCTCTTTGAAACCTGGGCGATTCCACAGGTCAGCGTGATATAGGAACTGTACTCAGGCAGTCTTTCTTAACGAAGACTACCAGAGAGCAAGCCATGAAAAGGTTATTAAACATACTACCGGTGGGTGTGGCAAAGCGTGTCTACCCTAATTGCTCTCTAGATGCTCCTAGTCAAGACACGCTCAGAAGGGTTGGTTATTTACCCGCAAGCGTGAGGAACATGTCACTGCTGGGGGTTAGTCTGTCACACCCATATCCACCTTTCATATCGTGATTGAAATGGTAGATGTATCTATCCCCACCCTGGGCTTCACTACTTTTCCACAGTCTGTAATGAGATGAGAAGTCACTGTGGGTACTTATAGTTGCCCGACTAACTTTAGAAGAGCAATAAAATGAAAGAAAGAGAGAAGCACTTTCCCTAAATCTGTGTAATCACAACCAGGTCAAAATAGAGGAAGTCCCTTTATTCCAGCTGTCACTTCAACTTGCCTGTTGATGTGTTCCTCTATGACTAGATCTCTTGTTCAGTGCTCTGCATCCCATTGTCTATCTGCAGTATTAAATCTAGCATAGACGTAGACGTGAGCCCCTGAAAGATGGAAGTAGCTTTATTCAAGTACCACATGACACACCTTGGCCACAGTTGTCAGTTCATCGACTGTTGTTCTCTAGTGCCTCAGGGAAGCTCAAGGTAGAAAAAAGCCCTGGCACTAACATCCTAATTGCATAACCAGACCCCACAGGCAATGGGTGCTCTGGTCAAACCATTAAAACCAGAGGAGCAGGTATGGGGAAAAGGAATGAAATGGGCAGGTAGTACTAAGAAAGATACCTTAGTACTGCCATACCCAATATATCCTCACAACCAGAGAGGTCTAGTACACACAATGGTATATCACTTTTGTTAATCAACCATTCTGACAAAAAGTTGCAGATGAAAATGTTATCACAAATGGATATTTTTTTCCTACTGATTTTCATTATTTCTTTATTTCAACAGTTAGTTTCTTTAGGAAATCCTTGAGTGAGCTACACATATGCCACCTACTGGATTTAGAATGTTGTCTACATTTCAGAAATGTATAGCTTTTCTAGATCACCTGTGTTTTTCATATTTGTTTCCACCACCCACTGGAAGTAGGTGAGAGCACAGAAAATAGGAAAAATTGCCTACCTTATTGAAAAATGGCAAAACTGTGATAATAATTTAACTGTTTCTATTAGCTTTGCATGTTCCTGAAATCTGAGAAGATGATGACTTTTAGTGCAGCAAACTGTTCGTTGTTGCCAGTTTTAGAAAAAAAAACAGAAACGTTTACTCCGAGCACTTTTTTCTTATTACCCCCCCCACCCAACTCACAATTTAGCTGTATTTTGCCTACTTTCTCCGTTCCTTCCCTCCAGGGGATACCACAAACCCTGGTTACTTTTAGACTCCCCCGAAAGATGGCACAGAACGACTCTATTTTGTCATGGACCCCTTATGTTGAAAAAAAGCTTATGGAGCCCTAAGTGCAAACTATCCCAAATAGCCCAAAAAGGACTCAGCACTGGAGGAGGGTAGGGGGGGAGGGGGGTGTGATCTCCAGCAGTTAAGGGATTAATGTGAAAAGCAAATATTATTATCTTTCTATAAATATGAACAGCAACTGAATTTACCTTTTGCAATTTTGGTATAGTTATGTGTTTACAAGCCAAATTGCAAGTCAATAACTAATGAATATATCCATTACCCGATTTCTAGATTGCTTTCACTTTTTTGTTCCAAATAGTGCACTTTGTTTTTAGAAAATGCCCTTTTCATAGAAAGAGATGACTGCGGCAGATTTAAATGGAAAGTATGTTTTATGCCTGCTGCTGCATTTATGGATTTTTTAGCCTTGTGTTCATTGCTATAGAGAGACTGGGGAGAGCCCTGCTCTGTTGCAGCATATGTTAAAGTCACTACTGCTGTTCCAGTTTCAAAAACATGTTTAATGGATGTGGAAAGTTTCATCACGTATTCTGAAGCAGCAAATTCTAAAGTATTTCCAAGGGATCTGAGCGATGGGAAAAGTGCTTGTAGTTGCAAGCCACATAAAGCATTTATGAAAATGAACAAAAAGTTTATCAGGCATGAATGTATTTTGCAGCCTGCGAGGATAATTGAGGCGAATGACCTAATTTTTAAGCGAAATAAGAGAAGGAATATAATTCAATGCTTTTCTTACACTGTAGAATGTGACACAGTTCTTCCTTAATTATTCTACATTCTCGTATATAGGAAAGATTAATTTACAGACGGTTGTTTGTACACTAGTTTCGAAGTCACCAAAGAGGACATCAAATGTAGACAAACCAGATAGAAATGCGATTTTGAAATAAAATCTCCAATCCCATTGGAACAGATTACTGAAATCTGATATAATTCCTGACCTGTAGCCTCACTGTACATTTTTTAAGTGTAGTACGCATCGATATTCACTTTGGCAGGAGAAAAATCGATACATAAGTACAGATGTTTAAAGTCAGTTATATTACATGTTTAAATGACAGCATAAACACATATGTGGTCTTTCGGAGCACTGCAATATGTTAGGATTGTTTTATTTTCTGTTATTTCAAAGTGTTGGTGGAGTTTACAGTTAGGGGCGTTTAGGATTAGGGGCCTAGTCACAAAGATAAATATAAATGTGTATATTTAATCATGTGCATATTTACTACTACACCTAAGTGTAACTCTATCATTTTTTGGTATTCACCATTTCAGAGTGTACAGTTACATCTAGCTCAAATCGGGAGGTGTAGCCTTCTACAACTGGATTTACGAGTGTAACGTTACACCCAAATGTTTTCATACGTAGGTGGAGATTTCCACCACCATAGCGAAGAAATGCCTTTTGTAAGGTATAGACCAAATGTTAAAGTTATTATTCATTCTTTTTAAATAATATAAAAAATGTAATGAAAATATCAATGTCAATTCAGTATGTATTTTTATTTTCCACCTATAACTAATAAAATTAAATCTTACAGCACATTGTTTTCAATATATATTATTTTAAATTATAAATAGTTTTTAAACAATAATTTTCCAAAATCCATATAGCATTTGACTTTTTTTGTATTAAGTTTCATTCTTTTAAAAAAAATTATACAATGTTTTAACTTTATAAAGAATAAAAAACTATTTGATAATTTCAGCCCCCATCCCATTGGGCCCAGCTCAAATTTCATAAGGAGGGGGCATGCAGCCCTGGGGACCCCATTCCCAGGGTTCTGATATCATTTTTAAGGAGAGGGAGCATGTGGCCCTCTTCCTATGGCATATTTCAGCCCCGGGAACCCCATCCTCCTGGTCCAGCACCATAAAAGGAGGGTGCCGTGGTGCCCACCCAGGGCACCCACAATAGTCTTGTTGGGGGCCGCGTGAGGAGCACCAAGGCCCCCGCTGCCCCATCTGAGTCTCTGCATACAGAGGGAGCCACCATTGCTCCCACCCATAGGAAGCAGATACTAATGCAGCTCCCTGTGGGTGGGAGCAATATTTTGATCTGTTTCCCTACTTGCATCACTGTAGGCAGGGAAACAGATCAAAAGTCTGCTCCCAACAGGTGGAAGCATTTTTGAACCTCCCGCCCACTGGTAGAGGACTTGATGGACTCGAGGGTCAGGGAGGAGGGCCCCTCCCCTTGTTTAATGATTTTGTCCCTTCTCCCCATACATAATATGTACAGACAGGGTTGGGCTCCAAGGGGCCTCTAATGGCTCAGGGAGGGAGGCTGTGCATCCCACCTCTCCATAGATAATATGATCGGCCCTGGGGGTGGGCTCCCCATGACCTCTGATTGCTCGGGGGGGGGGCGCACACTCCCCCTACCCATAGACCCCTATCTAACTATCTATCTATCTATCTATCTATCTATCTATCTATCTATCTATCTATCTATCTATCTATCTATCTATCTATCTATCTATTTATCTATCTGTTTGATAAATAGATATATATTTATATATATATGTGTATTTATATATCTCTATATATCTATATATTCGTATATATTTCTATCTATACATATTCATACATAGATATATAGAAAGCGATATAGAAATATATATATAGATATATATATATATATAGATATATATATAGATATATATATATATAGATATGTATACCTATATATAAAGATAGATAGATTGATTAGCACTTTTTCAAAATTTTCATGGAGTTCAAAGTTACAACATAAAAAATGTATTTCCTATGGAAAGGCTGCTGTAACTATAGCTACTCAGTGGCCACCACCACTGGCTAATACATTACCTACTGGCGATGCCAGTAGGTAGTTATAGTTCATGTTTCAATAGGAAAAGTGTTTTTTGACTTGCCTATATCTTTGGCACAGTTTAAAGAATCATCACAAAATTTCCCAACTAAGTTTCAGGGTGACCCATCAATCGGGGGCCAAGGAAAAGTGGGGGGTCCGTTTCCCATGTTAGTTTCCATAGAACTTGTCAACAAGCATACAGCCGTAACCACTGGACGGAATGACATCAAAAGTGGCAGAAAAGTTGCTTTGGTCACACTTTTTCTTATTTGGCCTAAATACGTTCAGTAGTTGTTTAGAAATTTAAGAAAATACAGTCAGTGATATCTGTCGCCTTGACAACGGCACAAAAAACAAAGAGCTTGTGCAGGGAAATGCAGAGCTCCAATTGGCTGTCAACAGTTCACTTAGCAAGGGTTGTCAGCCATCTTGGAACTCAACTTCAGCCCAGTCCCAAAAGAACATGTAAAAAATAACAAAAGGGGGCTTGGTAGGAATACGCTGATCCCAAAACCCTTCACATTTTAAAAGCATAAAAAAAATTACGTTTGCCCAGCAATCGTGATATTCTTGAATGTGTGGCAAAAAAACACATGTGTGGACTTCCGCGCTTGTTTAGATTATAGCCCCTTGGGAAGCCAGACCCAGGGCTTGTGGGCTATATTTAAAAAAAAGGAGGGGGGCGCATAATTATCCTTCAGGAACCACCACCTCCGCAGTGTTATATTCCATATAGGTACCCTATATAGGCACAGGTAACATTGCAACCTTTCACCTATAGTCATCCCTACATTATATACATAATGGTTCCTAGGGACTGACCTTTTACCTAGATACGACACTGCATTCAGGACGCGGGTTTTCCCTAGTTCGAATCTCATACATTATGCATGAGGTTTCTTGGAAGCACAGCAGGACTACCATCTCCTGTATATTATCTCTGCATAAAGTTCAGGCCCAGCTTCATCATTTAGGCCGACACAGCAAGGTAGGACCCCGAGGGAGACCTATGGGTATATATACATTATGTCTTGCTTAGAAAGATTAAGGAGACCATGACTTCCCGGCTGACACACTGACCAGAGATGCTGAGGTTCCTGCATGCAGACAGTCCAGCTCACAGTGGTCTAACATCCCTCGCGGAGTGTCCAACTCGAGACCAGGACGGGGTCCCATATTCTCTCATTCTCAGGTAATGGCGTTGACTAGATTCTAGAGAGATTCTTGGCATAACACCTACACAGATGCTAGGTACATTTAGGTACATCTATTTAGGGAGGCATCGTAGGAGTATGCACTTTTTAGCATGTATTTTATGTACTTGTATATATTCATGATTACTGCAAAACGGTAGAACTGTACCATCCTTTCACTTTCGTAGTACTGCTAATCCTATATCTCTGCTACTGTCTAATGGTTGTTACAGCTCATCTATTCCACACTAGAATAACAACTGTTCAATAAATTCTTATTGACAAAATTCCCAGTATGTTTATTCTGTGTATCTCTGAGACCAAGTAAGTGAGCACAAGTGATGGAGCGAAAAGTAGTAGATTGTTTCCACGATTAGAGGGATCAGGGTTGTCATGTTCTGAGGTTGCCAGAACCTATTCTCTCCTTGGTAACAGGAGATTATAGTGGCACTGTGAGCTATCTGATACAGATAGGCTAACATATCCGGTGGGGGTGCACAGAACCAGTCTGCCACCAATCCCACTGTTTATGTTGTCCAAACGCGCAGATCCTGTATAGGGTATATAGGAACTACACAACATGGCGTTGCCAATGTTGGTTGGATACTTATTTAACAGTAGAATCTGAGTAGTTCAGTAGTGCTATTCTCAGAGACCCCTGCTCACAAACCACTAGAGACGCCTGGACTGGGTGGGCACAAACTCCTCCACAGCTGAGTAGGCAAAAAATCCTATTGATTGGCTGTTGGTTAATCAAGCTTAAAGGACACATTGTTCCTAAAATTGTGCATAAAAAAAATCTTATCTTAGTTTCCTTGCACAAGCTTCTTCTCTACAAAAATGACTGTGACCAGAGATGACGCTATAGTAAATCTGAACCTCTCAGCCGGAGAAGGAGATGCAGATGAAATACAAATTGCAGAAAAATTCAGTCACCCTGAAATTACTAGACCATGGTTTATTACCTAAGGGTGGCACAGTAGCTTTCGTGATTGAGGCAGATGAATTGTACAGAACAAAGGGTATTTTATTCATGGGTTACATTTCCAGCATCCAATGCCAGAACACAAACATTTCACTCCTACACAGAAGGAGATGCACCGGAGGAATATCATTCGTCCGAGGACATTGAAGTTCCCCTCACGTACCAGGAACACTTATACTGGTTTAAAGGCACCCTATCCCACATAAGAAGAAGAGTGAGACTCTGCCCCCTCGGGAAGAGAAGGGGCAACATGGCCAATATTAGCGGCCTACACACTGCATCCTGACATTGACACAATGCCAGTAGGAGACTTACTCACACAACACAAAGAAGATGATAAAAATATACAGAAACTCAACACAATTCGTCATGAGGGCACTTACTGTCCAACCAACAATAGTTGCAATAAATGGAACCTATGCTCAGGGTACAGCAACTAAAATCACACCACAAACATTACACGCAGTGATGGGCAAAATGCCCACAAATTCTGGGTAGCTCAGAAAATAACACAGTTAGAGGCAGTATTCCCAAATGCTACCCCATATGAAAAACACAGAATGCTAACAAACTGCTTGCCCATGGGATAACACCACAAGTAGAGGATTGTACCACTTGGGGTACAGTCTTTGCTGCCATTTATACCAGGACTCATGGTATTCCGTCATTAGCAGTGATACCGGATGTATTAAGACAAATACAAAACAAGTACGGAGCAGAGCCTGCTCCGAACTTAGGGATGAAGTTACTAGGTAACTATGCCCAGGTATCAGCCATAATATTAGCTAATATTTAAGGGGAAAGCGCTTTAGTGGCTATCCCCCAATGCCTAAGGGACTTCAGTCCTTCAGAAAAGGAACACAAACTACTAAAAAGAATTGAAACTGCATATGCAGAATTAGGCAGAGACAGTTTGGGTGGGAAAGCTTTAAAACCATAACTGATGGGCAGTTCTGAAAAGGACACTTCCAAGCAGACACCTGCTTCAAATTAAAAGAAGTGGGATAATAAAACATAACAAACATTTAAAGGAAACAGATCTCAATCCAAAGGTAAACCTCAGGAATAGGCATAATATTAGGAAACCTGACATGTATCAGGATACTGATACACGTTCCTCTCGTTCCTTTCAGGGATCATCAAAAAACTCTGAGAGGGAAGGACGGTCAGACAGACAAGAAGAGCGTACAAAGTCCAGAGACAAGCAGCACGCTCAAGATTACACTTATAAAAAAGAAAAAAACAAAAGCCACAGTTCAGAAAGAAGAAGGTTGAGGGTCTAAAGATCAGACATGCCCAGAATTCTGAGGACTCAAATACTGAATGGGGAATGGTCTCTGACGATGCTAGACAGTGCGGCAGAAGTAACAATAGCTCACCAGAACCTGATGGAATTTCTGGTGATAGTGGACTTGAATGATTATATCACAGTAGAAACACCCGATACTAGGATAAGAGTCCCACTAAAGTATATGAAAAATAACGCTCCAGATGGAAGGGCATGAATGTAGAACAGTGAGAGGTCTCTTTTGGGAGAACCGTATATTTGGCTATGACATTTTGTTAGCTGAACGAGATTGACTGCCAGCATTCGTCATGGATTGCCCCAAAGGAGAAACTGTAATCCCACCAGCATTCTCAGATCAAATTCCCAGGCACGTGCAACACACATATGTGCAGGAGTGGGTGGCAGCCCAGGCTCCAGCATTCTACAAAAACCATGTTGGGTGGGATGAGGATTCAAGCCACCACATAATTCCTTTAAAAAATACTCCAACTGCACAGAGGCATTATCCACAAAAACGCAAGAAGCTGAAAAACAGGTCAGGGAGACCTTAGATCAACTTGTATACCAAGGGGTGATTGAAAATTGCACCTCGTCAATGAACAATCCTTTGTTTACGGTCATGAAACCTGACAATTCATATTGTCTAGTTCTAGATTACAGACATTTAAACACTTGCACTAAGACATTTGTCGTCCAAAATGCACACAGTGCAGCACTAATGAATAACATGGTGTGAAAATAATATAAAACAACACTTGATATCTCAAATGGATTTCTCTGCCAAAATATAGCACCTGAATGCAGGTATCTAACATCATTCTCAGCGTTAGGGTCACAGAGGCAATTTTGTCGACTCCCCCTGAGGGTATAAGAACAGCCCGGGGTTGTTTTTGGACACAGTAACTGAGTTACGTCAAAAATTAGATGAAGAGGCATTGTCCTATGTGGATGATATTTATCTGACAGACGATGACCTGGAGGAACATTTGAACGGGGTGAATACCATAATTTTGGGATTTGCCTTTGAGGGCTACAAATGTAACTCTAAAAAATCAAAAATAGCCCACCTCAGTGTCCTCTTTTTAGGATACGAGCTTTCAAGTGAAGGGAAAAACCTGGCAGACAATTTTTTTGAAAAATGTGTGCTGCTCCAACCTCCGAAATCATTGAAACTATTATAATCAATCCTGGGATTCCTAAATTTTGTTAGAACATACATTTTAGATTACGCAGAAAGAGTAAAACCTTTCTACGACTTAATAATACCTGATTTTTCAGGGAAAAAAATGGACACACAGATATACTTTGTTCCTTACAAGATGAAATGATGGCTTCCAAACACTTACGGACACGCGTAAACATACGCACACTGGTGATCCGTATAATTACGGGTCAATCTGGGTACACCTATCAAACAATTATAATGAAGATGAAACAATACCACATGCATACAAATCACATGTGTACACAAATGCTGAGATGCGTTTTGCATCTACAGAAATAATTCTGACAGCAGTACAGACCGCTGTTGTGAGAGAAAGAGCACTGGCTCAGGGCAAACAAATAATAGTAGTGACCCTAGTCCCAGCCTTAGAGCGTCCAAACTCTAAAGCCTTACATCCGAGATGGATACAATAGACTAATTCTCTCACTGCAACAGATGTAGAATACAGGTACGGCCCAAGTTTAAAGACACAAGCATTTCTGCAATACGAACAAGAATATCCTCTACCAAATGAAATAATGCCTCTAGATCAGTATGAATATATAATTTATACTGATAGATCTGCTCAACCGGCCATAGGAAGTAGGCAACAATATAGCGCGGCATGTGCAATCGTTAAAGGTCGCATGCAGGATGGAAAGTTGCATGAAAACGCAATCTCTAAGAGCTGAATGACACAGTTGGCTGAGTAAAAAGCCATGATACTGGCCCTGGTAAATAAGGATCGGGCATTTCCCACACTAATTGTGTGCTATACGTTTTACTGTGTAGAGCCATATAATGAATACTGGATTCAAAACCGGTTCAAAGACTTTAAAGGTGGCACAATTAAGCACAAAATCCTATGGGAACAGGTAGAGGAGTTGAAAACCGAACTACTGAGGGCTCACGTGATACATATACTGAGTCATCAGCTTGATGGCATTCACACTGAAGGGAATTCATTGGCTGATGAAGCCGCAAAGGGGGCTGTACGTATGGCTTACGTAGCTGCAATCACTCGTTTTAAAACGAGAATAGACGATGAGATGATGGTGGCTGTCATTGCTTCAAGTAAGAACAGCAAAGCAGTACCAAAATGATATCCACTCAAATACTCCTACAAGTTAGATGCTAATACCATTCCATTTGCTTTGATTCCTGGAGTGGGGGTTTAGAGTAATTCCAAACATGGATCATAGGTTAGGTTTAATTCTAGCAGCACACAAGGGGATAAGTTCTGCACATGCAGGAGTTATGGCGACAGTTTCTTTATTGAAAGAATGCTATTGGTGGCCTGGGTTAACAAAGCAGACTAAGGACTATGTCTTGAAATGCTACATCTGCCAAGGTTCCACCATAACACGTCCAGCGCAGAGACCATTGTTAATATCTGACAAAACCACTAGCATGTGTTTACTTGGACCAGTGCCTTCCCTTAAAAAGAGATGGGGCTTACAGATATATCATGGTTGCAGTAGATTCCTGCTCGAGATTCCTAGGGGTGTGACCCCAACACTCGGCTGACTCTCGAACTGTTATAAATGATTCGCGAGTCTTCATAGGGACATACGCAATTGGCACATTATATTCTGACCAGGGCCCTGTGTTTAGCTCTCTGGCTTACAAGGAGGCCGTATTGGGTGTAGCATTGCGGTACTCTTCTCCATACCATCGCAAGGGAAATTTGGTCATGGGGCGAAAAAACAGAGACTTAAACCAGTCTTTAACAGCTAGAGTATTAGGCACGGGTGAGATTTGGGCAAAACATTTGTATGGAGTGCAGCGGGCTTTGAGCAATATGCCAAGAAGTTCTCTGGGGGGGTCACTCCATATGAGGTCCAATTTGGGACAAGAAAGTGGGTACCTGATCTTGATTGTGAAGGCACAGTGGCGGATGAAAAACCTTTTGACATCCATGATCATTTGGCTGTTTTACTGGGTCTAAATGAATCCAGGACACAACAAAGTAATGCCCACCTGAAGCAGACTGACACTGGGGAAGTGAAATCAGTCACGGCAAGACTTGTCTGGATCCCAAAAGTCGGGGATCTGGTCAGAGAGAAAATAGCGGACAAGAAATATTTTGGGGATATCCTCCAGAAAACCTGTACAGGTCTGAGCAGTGAAAGGAACAAGAACTGTATTTCTACCGCCTCTTGCCAGAAAAAAGGAGAAAATATTTGTCTCAATTAACCTAATCAAACCACACTATATGGCTGATACAGATTAGCAGGCCCCGTGGAGTCCGAAGTAGCAGACGCTGACCTCTCGTTACAATTCAAGAAGTTCAAACAGAAAGACTCATCGCTTTCGAAGAGTCCCCTGTACAGAATATTGAACTATGCTTTAATGCTATGCAACACGTTCCTCTTGAACCTGAAGTTCAAATTCAGAGTCAAACTGATAAACAAATTTCAATTCGACTAAATACAGATGTCTACATCAACTTTGCCTCAACAAGAGCAAGCTATGATTTCTACAAATCCGGATACAATACCAACAATTGATCGAACTGCTTTTGGCTCCTTCATAAACTTTGATATGTTTTCTTTTGACCCAAGTGAACCTAAAAGGATGCCATCCCAAAAATCACGCAAGCAGCAAGTTAAAGACTTTCTGAACATTCCTAAAAAGACTTACGATGTATCACCTTGGGTAGAATTATGGGCAATAACCGGGATACTTTTCTTTCTTTTATGGGTAGGCTTAGTAATAGTTGTTAGCATGCTTGTTAATGGCAAATACCTTTGAGAAAGATCTGAAGCCCAAAAGGTGAATTTAATTTTAAAACCACATCAATCATCTCAATGAGAACAAAGACACTTGAAATTGGTGAACATTACAGCAGTTCCTATTCCGGATGGTATAGTTTGGGACAAGGCTGATTTCGGTATATTTGGCATGACATAAATTAAAAAAGTTCCTCATTTATTTAAAATATTGTTGAGTGATGTCATTACCTCAAGTACATTCTTTGATGATTGGGACTTTGAAACTGTAAATAACATGTTGTCTGATCTAGAAAAATCTGCTGCATTTTCTAATAGTGAAAGATTGGAAAACACATCAGATTTCAAAATGATGTATTGTTTACAGCATTATGGTCATCACTTTTTGCATACATTTTCTAATACTAGAAATGTATTCACATATCACCAGTGGGAACATTATCCAACACTGCCAAAAGGCAGTTCAAAAACCTTTGCACAAAAGTTTCCATATTTTTCAGGATATAATATGTCTGACCCTGGCTAATATTATTATAAGGCTGCTTCAACATCAGCACAGAAAAATATGTAAACAAACACCAATAAGATTTACTCTGCTTCCTTTATTGCCCAGTTGTCTGAACAAGGTTATGACTTATGGAAAGACTCCATAGACTTAAAATCAGTCTGGGGTACTAGTGAACGGCAAGTTCTGGGACCAGAAGCTTTATTTAGAGAATGCCTTATCCCTCAACAGATCATGTTTTTGAATGAGACAGTGCAACAGACGTCTGGCCTTGGACTAGCCAAGAACAAAGACTTGAAATCACCTCAGCTGCCAACTCCATCACTGACCGAGGGTAACAAAACATCACAAAAAGAGGTTACATTTGATGACGTCATTCAATACAATAGATCAGAGCCCGATTGGAAGAAATTTTTGATTTGGCCGACACACACCAAAAGTTGTCAGGCAAGATTTCTGGGTAAAACCGAAGGGTTCGCTAGCCATAGGGCAGATCTACGCTATGTACAGAGAGAACATAGAGGGGTAGTGACATTCTACAGTGTTGGGAAGTTGTGCCTTGATTGGTTAAAAACCTCAACACTCACACAGGTGAAACAACACTTATACTTACTGTCACAGGGATTTTTCACTAGGTTCCAGGAAGGCACAACAGAAACGTTCCATATATGCTGCCATTTATGCTGCCTACAATGAAATATGGAAAATATCCCAACAAGAAGCCACAGGGAGATTTCGGGAGATAGATCGTATAAATCTAGAAAAATCTCTAGCAGTGGAAGACAATGGGTTAACAACATTGACCTCAAGGATATATTCCTTAGGCAACATTACATTTTCTGCGATAGACATACTAGAACAAGATATGGCCTTTTTACAACACAGGCAATCTCAATGACATTCTATTATGTTGTTAAGCTGGACGCTGCAATCTGTCATGCAGGATATGTGCCTTGGCGTTTTATCAACAACATGTCTCTGTTTTCTGAATACAGACTATTAGAAAAACAGATATAAATGGCACAATGGGGAGAAAAATATACAATGCTGTATATAAAAAAACTGGATAGATTACCATTCCCAGTGGCAGAATCACAGTCCATGGAATGGCTAATCCATGGCCACATAACTCTACCACTCACTACTTTTCAGTTTCAGTATTGCCTTGAACAAAAGCAGGCATGCAGATATGAAAAAATGGGTAAGGAATACATTAAGGAATGATGGGAATTACCATACAATTTTGATGCCAGGGTGGGGATCGAGAAGGGTTTCTAAGTGGTACAAACTGTGAGAAAGCTTTAAGTGGAACATTCATATGTCAGGATATAATGCTTCATGGGGCTTGTAATGGTTCTGTAGCGAAATTGACTTGTCATCTGAGGGGTTCCCCAGCTGCATTGATTACTCCAGCATTCAGGCTACTTTCAAATGGAAGTTACTTGTTTCTGAACAGTCAAGGCTGATGCGCAATGCTCCCGGGCATCACATATCTAGTAATTGTGAGCTCCAGCGTTACTTGTCTTATGCAAGTATTGTTTCCACTGACACATACAATCAGGGAGGCACTGCTATGGCCTTCACTGAATGTTTACTTATTACGGTTTGATACTCTAAGCAGAATGAAAGCCATGCTTTTTCAGAAGTCTGTGCCCTTAACCTCAGCTCGAGAGACTTTTGATCTCCGGATCGCAAGGTCTTCAGCAGAGATACAGGACCTTATCCATACAAGCTGCCCTTTCCATTACTTGGAGTTATACCAAACTTCATACACTCCGTATTCGGAAGCATATTTGGAGGACTTCCGCTAATTCTGTTTCTAATAGCAGGTATCCTGATTATCTTCTATCTGCTCGCAAAGGACGTCCCAGTCACCAAGGAGATGGGAAAAGCACTCCTGGAGCATAAATACTGTGACCACATGGTACACCATCTATGCCTGCCTCGCCTAAGAGCACTAAGTGCATCTTGGTTCTTGTCATGTCGACCAGTTTGGATGGACTGCATCTTACCTGTCCTCGAATGCCTGTTTTGGGGAGAAGAATGCTTGTTAGACCTTTGTTTGACACTCCCGTCATGTGCGCAACTGGACCTGAATGCTCTACTGGACCCGATAATGGCCCATGTTCGGCAGTGTCCTCAGCGTATTTCAATGTTGATGGCGGCATTCCTTGAGCCACCACAGGTACTAACTCCACCTGTTGGTATGGACACCAGCTCGTCCACTGACACCCAGGCTTTGGATGGCTCACAGGCTGCCGCAGCAACGGCTGGGGACAGCGTACAACATCTGTGCTCAATTGAAGTACTCTGTGAGGTGCTACAGGGGCCGCCTACTGCAGAAGAAAGCAACGAAAATGTTGCTTCTACCAGCCAGGAAACATAAACATTTGACTCATTTGGCTTGTCGTGTGCTGGAAGAAATTCACCCTTTTGTTTTTTTTAAACAAGCTCAAATTTGGAACTCAAAAACAAAATTGATATTCCTTTCATTTATTGGGCATAGATGGCTTTCTAATGCTTTTAGTGGTTCAGACTATAACTACGGACACTTTTAGAGCTATAGCTTGCAAACATTTTCTTGTAAAAAATGTATGTTTTTTAGAATTTTTTTAAAGTTTTAAAAATGTTAGCAAAACAAATGTTTTATGAACTTTGAGCGTACCTATATCTAGTTAGGCTAGTAGTACAGTCATAAGTTATATATATGTTGTCCAGTCGGAAGAGGAGTGGGTGTTATATTCCCTATAGGTACCCTATATAGGCACATGTAACAATGCAACCTTTCACCTATATTCTTCCCTACATTACATAAATAATGGTTCTTAGAGACTGACCTTTTACCTAGATACAGCACTGCATTCTGAAAGCAGGCTTTGCCTAGTTCGAATCTCATACATTGTGCATTAGGTTTCTTGGAAGCACAGCAGGACTACCATCTCCTGTATAATATCTCTGTATAAAGTTCAGGCCCGACGTCATCCTTAGGCCGACACAGTAACACAGCAAGGTAGGACCCCTGGGGAGACCTATGGGTTATATACATCATGTCTTGCTTAGAAAGATAGAGGAGAGCGTGACACCCGGCTGACACACTGACCAGAGATGTGAGCTTGCTGCATGCAGACACTCCAGCTCGCAATGGTCTAAAATCCTTCTCAGGGTGTCCAGCTTGAGACCAGGATGGGGTCTGATAATCTCTCATTCTCAGGTATTGGAGTTGACTAGATCCTAGAGGGATTCTTGACATAACACCAACACAGATGCTAGGTACATTTAGGTACATCTCATTAGGGAGGTATCATAGGAGTAAGCAATATTTATAATTTATTTTATGTGCTTGTATATATTCATGATTACGGCAAAATGGTAGAACTGTACCATCCTTTCACTTTCGTAGTACTGCTAATCATATATCTCTCCTACTGTCTAATGGTTGTTAAAGCTCATCTATTCTACACTAGAATAACAACCGTTCAATAAATTCTTATTGACAAAACGCTCAGTATGTATATTCAATGTATATCTGAGACCAACTAAGTGAGCACAAGTGACTTAGTAAAATGTAGTAAATTGTTTCCACGATTCTGAGGGATCAGGGTTGTAATGTTCTGAGGTTGTCAGAATTTATTCTCTCCTTGGTAAGAGGAGATTATAGTGGCACTGTGATCTAGCTGATACAGATAGGCTAACATATCCAGTGGGGGTGCACGGAATCAGCCTGCCACCAATCCCACAGTTTATGTTATCCAAATGCACAGATCCTGTGTAGGGTGTATAGGAACTACACAACAGTGGGGCATATTTTTAATAATGCGGAGGGGTACTCGGACCCTCCCTTTTTGGGGTGGATTGCATGGACTCCTGGGGACCACTACCTCACCAGAACTGCTTTAAAAATTAAGCAGGCCACCCTGACTGCCACCTACCTGGGTCAAACACTGTAAAATAAATGTGTGATGCCCCCCATGCAGCCCAGAGACCACCATCTCCCTCGGTCACTGTATAATATGTATGTCCACATGTGAGCCCTGGGTACCGCCACCTCCCTGGGGCACACAATATAAAATAAAGGTGAGGAGGCATGCACGCCCCCCCACAGCCACCTCCCTGGGGATCAAAGAAAATAAAGAAGGGGGTCTATCATGGACCCTCGGCCCCAGAAACCGCCAACTCCCTGGGGCGTAAATAGGCATTGGAGGGTGGACTACGAGAGCAGTGAAAATGCTGTTGCTTGATGACAGCAGAGCAGTCATCGGTTTCTCTGCCCGCTTTCGAGTAAGCAGGTAAACAAACAAATTGCTTTCTGACATAGGGAGCTGCATGGTCAGCAGCTCCCTGTATCTGGAAGCAATGCTGGTTCCCGCAGGAGGCAGGGAGCCAACAGGGATGGCAGGGGGTCTTCAGGCTCCTCTGTGGTCTCAGTGTACACTGGGTGCCCTGTGGGAATGCTGGACAAATGGCCAGACCCTGGGAGATAGGGTCCAAAGGGCCAAAATCAGCCCTGGGAGGGGGCCGCTCAGCCCCCCACCAATTTCCAAATTGCCGGGCCAAGGGGATGGGGTTCCCAGGGCCAAAATCAGCCTGGGAGGGGGGCTCTATGATAAATACAATTTTCTTTAAAAAGCTGGGCCACAGGGAATGGGTGTCCTGGGACCGAAATCAGCCTGGGGAAGGGGTGCGCACAGCCCACCACCCTATTGAAAACAATTTAAACAAAAAAGGCCTGGCTCCAGGGGATGGCCCGGCGAGGTGGCCATGCAGCCCTCCCTTCACTAGTAAAAACTGTGTTTTTTAAAAGACCAGCTCAGGAGAAGTCATTGGAGGCACTGCCCTTTTTCTTAACCACTCTGCAAATGGGCCTCCTGGAGCACAACTGGTTGGGGGATGAAGTCCCCTTGGCTGATGAGGGTGTTGGTGGCCAACAACCTCCAGTAGGTCCCACACAGCAGGATGGCTGACAGATCATTCAAGGCTCATCCCATTTCTCCCTCACTATGCAAATGTGCCTCCTGGGGCACTACTGGTTGGGGGATGAAGTCCCCTTAGATTCTGAGGGTCCTTGGGGCCAAAAACCATGGGGGGGTGAAGTCCCTATTGATTCAGAGGGTCTGCGGGGGCAAAGCACCCCTCCTGCTACCTTCAGTAAGTACCACACAGAGGGATTGCCGAGAGGTCATTTGAGACCCCATCCCCTTTCTCCGCCACTCTGCAAACGCATCTCCTCATGCACTACTTGTTGGGGCATGGAGTCCCATTGGATGCTGAGGGTCACTGGGGGCCAAGAACCCCATCTGTTACCCACAGTAAAGCCCACACAGTGGAATTGCTAAGAGATCATCAAAGGCCTGTCCCCTTTCTCCACCACTCTGCAACAACACCTCCTGGCAAACAACTGGTTGGGGGGTGAAGTCTTCTTAGCTGCAGAGGGTCCTAGAGGGCCAAAAAGCCCTCTGTTACCTCCAGTAAGTGGAAAACAGTGTGATTGCTAGAGGACTTCAGAGGCTATCCCCCCTTTCTCCACCACTCTGCACTGGTGCACTGCTGGTTGGGGGATCAAGTCCCCTTGGATGAATGCTGAGGGAACTTGGGGGCTAACAAGCCCTCCTATTACCTTCAGTAAGTCCTACAGAGTGCGATTATTGATAGGACTTCTGAGGCCATGCCTTATTTCTCCACCCTCTGCAAATGACCCTCCTGGTGGACAACTGGTTGGAAAATGAAGTCCCCTTAGCTCTAGAGCATCCTTGGGGGTCAACAAGCCCTCCTGTTAGCTCCTATAAGTCCCACACATCTGAATTACTGGGAGGACTTTGGAGACCACGCCCCCTTTCTAAACCAGTCTGCAAACTCACCTCCTAGCCCACTGCTGGTTGTGGGATGAAGTTCCCTTGGATGCTGAGGGCCCTTGAGGGCAACAAACCCTCCTGTCACCACCAGTAAGTCCCACACAGCGGGATTGCTGGGAGGACTTTGGAGGCCACACCCCCATTCTCTACCACTCTGAAAATGCACCTTCTGGGGGACTGCTGGTTTGGTATGAAGTCCCCTTGCTTATAGTGTGTTCTTAGGGGCCAATACGCCCTTCTGTTAGCTCCGGTCAGTCCCACACATGGAATGCCTGAGAGGTCTTCATAGGCCACGCCCCCTTTCTCCACCACTCTGTAAACGCACCTCCTGGCATACTTCTGGTTTGGCGATGAAGTCCCCTTGATGCTGTTGGTTCTTGGAGGCCCAGAAGCCCTCCTGGTACCTCCAGTAAGTCCAACACAGCAGGATTCCTGAGAGCTCGTTGGAGACCCCTTCCCTTTTCACCACCACTCTGCAAATGTGAAAAAAAGATAGAAATTCCATTACAAAACAAAAGGTTACAGGGATGTCATAACTAGGAAACAACATTTGAAAAATCATAGACATTCACTTAAAAAACCAAAGGTTACATGGTCATTATAGTTCGAATAAAGAATTACATTTTTTTTTTACGAATCACTCAAAAGGTTACAGGGACATTATAGTTAGGCTCATATTTTACTCATAAAAAAACAGTGAAATTCAGCAGTTATAGTTACCTGAGCTTACTATAACTTAAACCCCCGTAATGCACTGTTATGATCTCAAATATAACATCACTCATAACATGGTCAGTGACATCACTGATGACTACCCCTTCTGTTACCTCGACTAAGACCCACACAGCTGGATTACTGAGAGGTCTTCAGAGACCACACCGCCTTTCGCCAACACTCAGCAAATGCACCCCCTGGGCGCACTACTGGCTGAGGGAAGAAGTCCCCTTTTGTCTCCTGAGTCCCTCAAGAGTGAAGTGGAATTCATGCCCCAACCAGCAGGGCATGAGGAGGCGCATTTGCAGAATGGTGGAAAAAGGGGGTGGGGCCTCTGGCGAGTTGCTGGTTTTTTTTCAATTACTTTGTTTCAATGTTTTAGGCGGGGGCTGCGTCTCCCCCTCTCCTGGGCCAATTTAGGCTCAGGGGACCCATCCCCTGGGGCCCGACCTGTAGTAGGGGTGCTCTGTTCCCACCCAGGGCAACGCTTTTCAAAGGTTTGGGAATGCGAAGGATCCTCAAGACCCCCGTGGTTCCTGCCAGCTCCCTGCCTGCTGTGGAAGCCGACATTGCTTTTACACATAGGGAGCTGCTAACATCCAGCTCCCTGTATGCAAAAGTAATTCTGCTCTGCTTCTAGTAAGCAAGCGGTACAAAAGGGGGGTGGTGATGGATGGAGCATCTGAACCAATCAAACACTCACACCCAGTCAAAAGATCTGGGTTTGGTCCATCACCATTCTTTAGCCCACTCTGCCACCCCAGTTCTAGTAAGCAAGAGCATTTTTTACTCTCACTTACTAGAAGCAGAGCAGCCTTTGCTATGGCCTGGTGGGAGTGGTGCTCTTGCCGAGCAATAGCAAACTGCAATGTCCTGGGGTTGGGCACCCCAGGACATTGCTGGAGCCGACATTGGGGGGGAGTCCCCAGGGCCAACTTTGGCTCCAGGAGGATGGCCACATGGACCCACTCCTTTCTTTCATTTAGCCCAGGAGAGGTGGTGGTCTCCGGGGTCCACAGGAACCCCCTCCATTATATCATGTGAGCCCCGGGGAGTTAGTGGGCCTTGGGTCTGTGGGGTGCAGCATAGCCCCCTGCATTTGTCTAGTAATTGCCCTGGGGAGGTGGCTGTCCCCTGGGCTAAAGGGCTCCTCGTGCCCCCAATATTTAAACTGAAAGCCATGTGGGCTGTGGGGTGGGGTCTGCGTGGCACCCATTATAGAAAGGGAAAGCCCTAACCCCCTTGCATTTATTTTGAACTAGCAGCCCGTCCCGACGTTGTCCGGGTATGAAATAGAATGTGTGTAATGTGTGTATTCAGATACGGTCATTCGCGTGTTCCCCCGCTTGAGGCCCAGCTGCAGCCCTGATTCATGTTAGCAGGCGCATGTAATTAGTGTAGTGATCTGACGCCTGAGCCCGGCTACAGCCCTGGCTGATGTTAACAGGCGCGTGTAATTTGGTTTAATGTGATAGTTCAGTAACAGCGCGCATGAGATGCTGCAGTAATTGTCCCCGCAGACACGCTCAGTCGCGTGTGCCCCCGCTTGAGGGCCAGTGGCGACCGTCTAACAATTAGAATTGTGTGAGTCTTGAATGATTGTTTCCTGCTGTTCTTATTTTTTTATGACCCACACCAACGCTCTTCAGCCCGAGTGCTTTTTAGACGCAACCAGGCCAAGCCACACTCTGCGTTCGGCCCTTTCAGACACACCCAGGCCAAGGCACACACTGCATTCGGCACCCCCAGTATGTGTGAGACAACGGGCAGTCCCCCAAGGGAGTCTTGTGAATGGTTACTTACCACACTTCGAGGTGAACGCCTTTGTGACGCCCACAGCACAAGGCCACAGCAGACGATCTGATTAATATACGACCCAGATGACATGAAGTGCGGAATGTAGCACACGCCCCCAGCGTTTGTCACGCCCACAGCGTGCCCCTTGATGCGGCACAATTGCGTAATTGGTGCTTCACATGGCATGAAGGGCGGCCACACGCCCACAGCGCGGACACACGCCCACAGCGTTTGTCACGGCCCCAGCGTGTCACGCCCCCAGCGTGTCACGCCCCCAGCATGCCCCTTGATGCGGCGCAATTATGACTCATATGGCACGAAGGGCGGAACATACCACACGCCCCCAGGGTTTGTCACGCCCCCAGCACAAGCCCACAGCGGAACGCATACAGGCCCACAAGGGACTACTTTGCTGGCATGGTTCTTTTACCTTTTAAATGTATATGGTGGCCGTCTGCATAGCCTATGCCCTTCTGCTGCAACTGCCCTTTCCAACGCTGTATTGGGTGTTGTGATTGGTGCTGTGGTTACTGAGATTACCCGCCTCAAAGGTTTGGGCTCTCTCTTTATAATATTAGTATGGATAAAGCCCTGGAGAGGTGGCAGCCCCTGGTCTGGGTGGGTCCGCGTTGCCCCATTGTAGAAAGAGAAAGTCCTGCGAGGATGGTGGTCCCTGAGGCTGGGAGGGGGCTACACAGCCACCCCCCATTTGTTTAATAAAGCCTCGGGAGGTGAGGTCCCCAGGGCTGGGGGGGCCGTGCCACCCACCATTATTGAAAGAGAAACCTGCTGGCAGGTGGCCATGTGTCCCCATGTATTGTTTAAGTTTTAAGCCCAAGGGAGGTGGTGACCCCTGGAGCTGCACGGGTCCGCATGGCCCACCCACTTTCATTGTAGGTAAAGCCATGGGGAGGTGGCAGTCCCCGGGGATGTGGGGGAGGCCAGAAGATCCTCCTCCGTATCAGTTTACATATGTTTGCCCCATGAAGTTGATGGTCACCGTGCACGGGGTGCTGCATGGGCACGCCCCACATCATTATACAACATGCCCATGGGACTTGGCCTACCCAGGGGTTTAATGAAAAAGGAGGGCAGGAGCTCGTCCATCTTTTTTTTTTAATGTGCTGCGGATCCATGACAAAATTAAAGAAAATGCTTAGAAACCCCGGTGGGGTCCCTGTAGAACCCCTCACAATGTCTGGGGGATCAGGGTATTCCTACCCTGCCCCCTTTTCATAATTTTTGCTTTTTTTGTGGGACTCAGCTTCAAGCCAAGTCTCAAGATGGCTCCCAACACTTCCTGGTTGAAATGTTGGCAGACAATCAAATTTTAGTAGGATCCGCGAGTCCACTTCAAGGACTCATGTCCCCAGGTATATCTGTATTTTTAAAGTGAAATATCTCTGAAACTCCTGAATGAATTTACCCCAAATCATGAAAAGCAAGCTTTCTAGACTACCATCTAGATTTCTGCCATATTTGGTGTTATTCCGTTCAGCAGGTCAGGCTGTATTCATGTTCAAAAAATGAAAAATCCCCATAGATATATTGTGGGAACAATACATTGTGGTTCCCCCTTTTTTATCTGCCCCCGCTTGACGGATCACTACGAAACATTCATTACACGAGCTGAACCAAGAAGGGAAAGTTTTGTAAACATTTCGTCAAGCGGCACCAAAGTTATTGGCAAAACATAAAACACTTTTCCTATGGAAACTTTGGAAACTTTGGTCCTAACTATATATATATTCACTGAAAAAACCATAGGTTTCACACCAGTTATAGTTAAGTGGAAATTTTACTCGCATAAAACCATTGAAAATCCCACGTTATAGTTAGTTGGACTCACTATAACTTGCGCGTGCAATGCACTGCTGATGACGTCACATATTACTTCACTCATGACATGGTCAGTGACATCACTCATGACATCACTGATGACATCTCAAATGACATCACTGATGACAACATCCTTGTGACAAAGTGGCAGACCTCCTATCAGCATAAAATAACCTTTGACACACACATTCAAAAATAGAAACTAACATTTTCTTAAAAAAGGAGAAACCAATACCAATTACAACAACTTATTAGGTAATTCCAACATCTACATACACATCCACTCATTCACCAACAGTTCTATATAGTCACTCATGCATGTACTTACTCATCATATGTATTCGTACACCTATACATCCTGTTACACACTAATACTCATCCATATAGTTACTCACACACAAATTCACACATGCAAATAAACTATCAAAAAAACATTTACTTGATTATACTGCTATATACACACCACTACACATACTTCTACAGAAACTGAAACATATTTACTCTCTTAAACAATCAATTATAAAAACACATACTCACTAACCCACCCATACACACAATCATCCACCCATACAGTCTTGCACACATGCTGTCTTCAAAATACATACAAATAGTGAGTCACTCATTCATGCATCTGTGCTCTAAGTAATATCCCCCACCGAACCATAGAGACACTGATACTGATACTCAAAAAAACAACTAATAACCCATATACACACTCATGTAGCTACTCACCAACCCATGCAGCCACTTATACACAAAGTGAGACACAGATACAGATATTTAAATATTTAAACATTACTCGCTAATATATGTATTCACTAAGATACATTTAATAAGTCAGTTAACCAATCAATTTTACACAAAAAAAACATCCATTTAGACATTTATTTACCCATTTATTCTTCCATCAACCTTTAGATATACATATATAAAAAATATTTATTTTTCAGAAAGATACACATTCACTGGATAATGTCATCAGTGATGTCATTTGAGATGTCATCAGTGATGTCATGAGTGATGTCACTGACCATGTCATGAGTGATGTAATATGTGACGTCATCAGCAGTGCATTGCACGCGCAAGTTATAGTGAGTCCAACTAACTATAACGTGGGAATTTCAATGGTTTTATGCGAGTAAAATTTCCACCTAACTATAACTGGTGTGAAACCTATGGTTTTTTCAGTGAATTTAATAGGTTTTTTAAATGCTAATTCCTAACTATAACTGGTGTGAAACCTATTGTTTTTTCAGTGAATATATATATATATATATATATATATATATATATATATATATATATATATATATATTCACTGAAAAAACCATAGGTTATAGACCATATATAGTTAGGAATTAGCATTTAAAAAACCTTATTTTACTCACACAAAACCATTGAAATTCCATATATAGTTAGTTGCACTAACTATATATCGCGCACCCGCAATCCACTGCTGATCATGTCACATATTACATCATTCATGACATGGTCAGTGACATCACTGATGACATCACTGATGACATCTCAAATGACATCACTGCTGACATCTCAAATGACATCACTGATGACATCATCTAGTGTCTGTGTGTTTTTGTAAAGTTTAAATATGTTGTACATATTGAAGAATGAGTGGATGTATAAGTGTCTGGATGAAGGATTTAGTAGGTGCGTGACTGACTGTATGAGTGAGTGATTAAATGTGTCTCACTGAATGCATGGGTTAGTGACTAAACTGTCTTAATTTGTGCATCATTATGTCTGTTGTTCTGTAAACTGCTGCATGTGTTGATCATTAGCTATACGAGAGGCTATATGTGTTATTAATTGGTTGCCCAAGTATTTCTATGGGAGATTGAGTTTGTGTAGGGGTGGCTGGAAGGTGTGTGACTCTATGCATAGATGTGTGAGCAGTTTATTCACTAGGTGTATGAGTTCAAGAGTGCATGTGGAAACAGCTACATGGGCAGTTGACTGTGTGCATGAGTGTATTGATGAGTGAATGGATATCTCAATGCTACATGTCATAGTAAGTACATATGTAAAACACAGTACATGTGAGAGTTGGCATATATAAATAACTGTGCATGAGAGCCACTGAATGAGTGAGTAGTTGTATCGATCATTGTGAACTTGTATCAGGGATTGTATAAGAGAGTAAATATGTGTTAGTATATGTTTCAATAAGTAAGGTGTGTTTAACTGTATAGTTGAAGAAATGGAGGTGAGATTGTTTCTTTGCATGACTGACTGGGTGTGTGAGTAACTCCATGGATGAGTGGCAGTGTGTGAGTGTCTGTATACACTGAGTGTATCTAAGGTTATATTAGAGTCTGAAGAGGTTTATCGTATTAGCACAAGAATGATGTCAAATGAGATGTCATCAGTGATGTCATCAGTGATGTCATTTGAGATGTCATCAGTGATGTCATCAGTGATGTCACTGACCATGTCATGAATGATGTAATATGTGACATGATCAGCAGTGGATTGCGGGTGCGCGATATATAGTTAGTGCAACTAACTATATATGGAATTTCAATGGTTTTGTGTGAGTAAAATAAGGTTTTTTAAATGCTAATTCCTAACTATATATGGTCTATAACCTATGGTTTTTTCAGTGAATTTTCAAGGTTTTGTAAATGCTAATTCCTAACTATATATGGTCTATAACCTATGGTTTTTTCAGTGAATTTCAATGGTTTTTTAATAGCAAATATCATAAGCTGTCGAATGTCAAGTACGTGGTAAGTGAAAACATTTTCGTGTTTATGCACACTGATCTGCTTTGAATGGTGCCCCCCCCCCCTCATTTCTATTAGGAGTACTCTCTCTTTGCAGATAGTGAAAGGTAGTTAACGCAGGCCTTTGCCCCCATTGTAATCCGTCGTGCCTGCTTCTCTCTCCATTTGATTGATTGTTATCCAAGTATTTACTGTTTTAGAATTAGTTCTCTTTGGTTCATTCTCTATTTACAAACAAACACTGAGTCGCAATACTCTGTTTAGTCTTTGCAGATAACGAAAAATCGTGTAAAAAAAAAGAAAAGGAATCGAGCAAAATCAGTAGGCCACTAATGGGATCTCTTTTTGACCTCGCTAAAATAGAAACATTAGGAACAACCCCTCATGACAAATACAAAACTAGTGAGATGAACTGAACTCCACACAATGATGGCTGCAAAACAGCTCGGCTCCGCCACCCACCCCGCCCAAAATAACGATAAAGAACGGCTGCCATGATTGGTTGCGGAATGACCACGACGGAGCTACGAAATGGTGCTGCTCTCATGCTAACCCCAGCTTCAGTCTGAAACATCCAGAAACACTGTAGACTACCAATTCGATCAGTTCCGGTAGCGCCCCAATGTAACCCGGTAGAGAAGAACTAGCCCTCCCCTCTTTGACTGATGGTTCTTGTTGCCTGTCCCTTCTGTTGTCATTTAACAGAACTATTTAGCCTGCTGAAAGGGGTTGTGTTCCGACCGCTGGTTGGTGGAGACATTTTGACTATATTCTGTACCTGCGTTGTCGCGTAATGCGTCATATGACGCGCCGCGTTAGCGCATCCGGAAGTCATCCGGGGCGCGCAGCGCGTAACGTAAGCATAACAAGTCATGTGACTTGTTAATAAAACTTTTCATTGGTTCATTTTACTTTTCTTATTGTAATGATGAAAGGCTTGGTCATATGACCTAAAAATTACGCTTTTCATTACTTCCGAACATTATTTTTTCTTAAATATATGTTATAATGTTCCAGGCTAATGTACTTTCCCGGAAATTTTACAACTGTCCTGCAAGTAAAATATATTCTTTTTTCGAGAAAAAGAGCGTTTCTTCGTCCCATGACGGAGCCGTTGAGCAAAAGAGGGTCGACCTGCTGTCTTAGTCGCCGATACGCCTGAATATGAGATTCTTATCGATCACTTTATGTTGCAGGAATAGAAAACACAACAGCCCTTGACCATTTATCTTTACTGCGTTCCTTCGTATTATACCTTTTACCCTTCATGTAATTGGTCTGCTTTATTTCACTTGCCTTTTAATGATTCTAAAACAGTCACTATTATTAAAAACTTTACCAATGTATATACTACTACCATGTTTTCTTTTAAAAACCTTTATTGTGAAAATTTCATTATACAAATACGAGCCTATAACCACGTGGGCCTGCCACAGAGCAAACTGTAATCGTATATGATGAATAGACATTTACACTGTAGAGGAACGGAACGGGCGGGCCATTAGGTTGCAAGAACTAAGGTGTCTAACAGTTACGGAATCGGTGGACGTACATTTTATAATTAAAATACGACAGGGCCAGTTACAATAAAATTATCTAGATATACATTTGCGGGCAAGTACCATGGGTGACGTTAATTTGAACTTTCAACAGTACAGTAATCAATAACACATCAGAACTTAATATCAATAGGGATGTCGAAATATTCAATCAATTCTCGTCCCCGCCCGCCATGTGCTTCAAAACTGCATACGTATCTCGTGATTTCAAGGTTCTGCAACCAGTACACAACAAGGAGTTACGAGTCCCATTTATTCCGGCGCCATTTTGGGCGAGGACGGGCAGGTCCAGGATATAGTCAAAATGTCTCTACCAACCATCGACTATGATGATGTTCATATGCTGTATTTATTAGAGTAACACTCATCTGTCCACATGAAATTAATTTGCCACAATCTAAACATGTCATTTTAATCTTTCCAAAGTTCTTCTAAATATTTGGGACCGTTTCCCTTGCCTCTGAAGCTCTCAGTGCCACTTCTTTGATGAATGTACTAGCAGGTCAGGGGTTCTCCTCCAAATCTCTCTTTTATGCAGCACTATAATTAATTGGTGCCACCTCTCCATATGACGATGCATGGTATAGTTACCACAACTATATTTTTTTTCGGTTCCTCTGGAGAGTTCATCGTGGCAGATGAAGCGTGTAACGTACCGGGCATTTACCTTTTTTTGCATGTACAGGAAAGGAAAAAAAAATCGAGCGTCCGAGTTCTAAGGTGTCCCAGGGCCATTTTAGTGGACCAGGCCCAAATCCAAAGAACAGGCCGCCATTTTGAGAGTCCTCTTGCAGCCGCCTGTCGCTGTAGCATCAAGAGCAGCCGAAACTCAGCTGAATGGCAACTGAAACGGTAAAGGGGCGCCCCACTACAGCAGACGAGCCTCCACCTAGGAAGGCCCATTCACGCCGGCTCCCCCCCCCTTCGGGCACCCCACGCCGTTATTCGGAGCAGTATTGTAGGATGGCCACACCAGTGCGGCAACTTGCTAGACATCACCTCGGTGGTAACCGAATCTCAACGCCTTGTGGTGTCTCCTATTCAGAAAACATTGTTATGCTGCCTTCGACCTATTCGCCGCAAGTGCGCACACAACTCAACTGCATAGCTTGCTAGACACCACCTCGGTGCCATCCGGATCTTGGAATGTCAGCACCTTTTGGTGTCTTCTCTTCAGAAAATATTGTTGCGCTGCCTTTGGCCCCATTCGCACATCGGTCCGCTACTGACGCCATCTCACAGGCTAATGGGGCGCCCCACGCCGAGTTTCAGCATTGTAGAATAACCACACCAGTACAGCAACTTGCTAGACATCACCTCGGTGCCATCCGGATCTCGGCGCCCCACTGCAGATGAAGTGCCTCTCAACTATGAAACCACCACGGTGACATCCGGATCTTGGCGCGTTGTGCTGCCTTCGGCCTATTCGCACATCGGTCCGCTACTGACGCCATCTCACAGGCTAATGGGGCGACCCACGCCGAGTTTCAGCATTGTAGGATGACCACACCAGTACAGCAACTTGCTAGACATCACCTCAGTGCCATCCGGATCTCGGCGCCCCACTGCAGATGAAGTGCCTCTCAACTATGAAACCACCACGGTGACATCCGGATCTTGGCGCGTTGTGCTGCCTTCGGCCTATTCGCACATCGGTCCGCTACTGACGCCATCTCACAGGCTAATGGGGCGACCCACGCCGAGTTTCAGCATTGTAGGATGACCACACCAACTTGCTAGACATCACCTCAGTGCCATCCGAATCTTGGCATCTCAACGCCTAGTGGTATCTTCCATACAAAAAATATTGTTACGCTGCCTTTGGCCCCATTCGCACAGCAGTCCGCAACTTAGACATCACCTTGGTGCCATCCGGATCTTGGCATCTCAGCGCCTTGTGGTGTCAGTCAGAAAATATTGTTGCGCTGCCTTTGGCCCCATTCGCACATCGGTCCGCTACTGACGCCATCTCACAGGCCAACGGGGCGCCCCACGCCGACTTTCAACATTGTAGGATGGCCACAGAAGTGCGACAACTTACTAGACACCACCTCGGTGCCATCCGGATCTTGGCGCGTTGTGCTGCCTTCGGCCTATTCGCACATCGGTCCGCTACTGACGCAAACTCACAGGCCAACGGGGCGCCCCACGCCGACTTTCAGCATTGTAGGATGGCCACACCAGTGCTGCAACTTGCTGGACACCACCTCGGTGCCATCCGGATCTTGGCGCGTTGTATTGCCTTCGGCCTATTCGCACATCGGTCCGCTACTGACGCCGCCTCACGTGCCAACGTATTTTCTCCGCATTTTATACCCAATGCCGCATAACAGGTCATGTGACTTGTTTATAAAACTTTTCATTGGTTCATTTTACTTTTGGTTTCCTAATGATGGAAGGCTTGATCATATGACCTAAAAACAACACTTTTCATTGGATGAAAACTTTTTTTTTCCCCCAAACGATGAAAGCCCCACCTTGTTTCTGGATGTTTCAGACTAAACTGGCGTCAGCATGAGAGCACCACCATCTCGTAGCTCCGTCGTGGTCATTCCGCGAGCAATCATGGCAGCCGCTCCCCACCAGAAGCCTGCAGGAGTCGGGGCCCCCAAAACTTTTGATGAATTCTCAAGGCGGAGGGGACGCTTTCGAGAATGGGGTCCAAGACCTAGCAGACAAGCGTCCGATTTCCAAGGTGTCCCAGGGCCATTTCAGTGGACCACGCCCAAAAAGGAAAGAGCCTGCCGCCATTTTGAGAGTCCTGTGGCAGCCGCCTATCGCTGCACCGCAAGAGTGGGCGCAACTCAGCTGAATGGCGGATTTTGACACAGTGGACCAAAAGCGGACGGAATGGCAACTGAAACGGTAAAGGGGCACCCCACTAAAACAGATGAGACTCCACCTGGAGAGGCCCGTTCACGCCGCCTCCCCCGGGGCGCCCCACGCCGTTATTCGGAGCAGCATTGTAGGATACCAAAACCAGTGCGGCAACTTACTGGACATCACCTTGGTGCCATCGTTCTGCTGCCTTGGAACTATTCGCACAACAGTTTGCTACTGATGACCCACCCCCCGCGACGCCCCACGCCGTTATTTGCTGGGTGGCAACTTACTAGACATCACTTTCGTGTCATCTAGATTTCGGCGCGTTCTGCTGCCTTGGAACTATTCGCACAACAGTTTGCTACTGATGACCCACCCCCCGCGACGCCCCACGCCGGAAATCTGGACGTTGTGCTGCGTTGGGACTATTCGCACAGCCGACCGCTACTTCGTTGTTTTTCCCTAAAAATGTTTATATGTTATTACTATTTTTGTTTTCTTGTATATATTTATAAATTATTAAAGTTTTATAATCTTACTACTTTGTCGGAGTGCTATATATTTTTAATGTGACACATAATTGTAAAAACTTTGATGTACAAAGAGTCATCCCTGGAATCTTCCGCTTCACGCTCGGTCCCCTCCCCAATCACAATACAGGATGGTTTTCAGATAATAGCAACGCTTCTGCTGTGACGGATCTCATCGAGTGTGGGCCTTGATCTACTATAACTCCTTTGAAGAGGGGTGATTCTTTACAGCTGTGGCCATAAACTACATCTGCAGGGCTAGCTGATAGCCTAGGACCGGCCTGGACAATCGGACACAGAGGAAAAGGAGTGTCAGAGGGTGCGGTAGTGAATAGGGCGAAAGGGAGGTGTCGGGCGGGCACAGGGTGTGATTCTCAGGGAAGAGCAGCGCAGATGGGGGGAGGTTTATTACCCATGCATAAGACAGAGAGCGGGGGTGACCACTGCCTGGGTGAGATGCTTGCGAGGGTGGGGAGCCATGCTAAGGATCGACAGCGTGCACAGAGTGGGTCTGGTCAAGGCATCTAAAATGGCTGCCGTGCACGACAAAAGTGTGGCATTTGAAAAAAGACAAGATGGCGCACACAATGTTTTTCAACAATTCCTGATTTCCTTCGAATCGAACGTTAACAGACGTTGGGGCATATTACCAAAGTTAAGCGATATTTATCCCTAACGATGCATTGCAAAGATTTTTTTACCGTCAGAAATTATCGCAGATAAACCTTGCTATTATCAAGGTTTATCGCAAATACGATAAAAAACGACCGCAATGCATTAATATCGCTGAAAACTCAGCGATATTCATGCATTACCGAGATAATGCTCTTAGCCATGTTATCCACCTCCCATTGGATAACATGGCTAAGAACTGCTCAGGGCAGCTGTTACTTTTTGGAGATATTCGTGCTTATCTCGAATATTTCCAAAAGTTGATAATAGGAGATAGCGATGTTAGCGACTGTTTCCAGTCGCTAACATCTTGGCATGCCCACTTTGCATGTCATTAGTGATAAATATCACTCACATGCAAAGTGGGACCCAAGATGGTCGCTATCTCCTACTAGCCGTCGCTAACTGGTGTTAGCAACAGCTAGGTAATACAGATATAATTTTATCTCCGCGAAGCGGAGCGCTGTTACAGATATATATCTTGTTTTTGAACGTTAATTTCTCAAAATGCACTGAAGCACATATATTGAGACATAGCAAAGGCACATCGGGCTACCAGTCCCTAGGAGATAGCGATGTTAGCGACTGTTTCCAGTTGCTAACATCTTGGCATGCCCACTTTGCATGTCATTAGTGATAAATATCACTCACATGCAAAGTGGGACCCAAGATGGTCGCTATCTCCTACTAGCCGTCGCTAACTGGTGTTAGCAACAGCTAGGTAATACAGATATAATTTTATCTCCGCGAAGCGGAGCGCTGTTACAGATATATATCTTGTTTTTGAACGTTAATTTCTCAAAATGCACTGAAGCACATATATTGAGACATAGCAAAGGCACATCGGGCTACCAGTCCCTAATATTTTACCAAGTTTCGTGCAAATCCATTCAGCCGTTCGATTATTATTATTATTTATTTTTTTTGCCCCGCGGGGCCCTTTTAAAACCTCCACATCAAACCTAGGGGGTCAGCGAGGATCTACTATGCCCCCTTATGGTCATTTGCCCCTTCGCTTTGGCCTCCTCTTGTCTCTCGATCCTACCGAGAGACAAGATGGCGGCCGCTACGTACTGTTTGGAATGTTTACAGACACCGGAGAGCCAATCAGCTTCGCTTCGCAAAGCTCCGTAACGCGAAAAGTACGCGAAGCGGTGCGCTGTTACAGATATATATCTTTTTTTGAACGTTAATTTCTCAAAATCCACTGAAGCACATATATTGAGACCTAGCAAAGGCACATCAGGCTACCAGTCCCTAATATTTTGCCAAGTTTCGTGCAAATCCATTCAGCCGTTCGATTATTATTATTATTATTTTTTTTGCCCCGCGGGGCCCTTTTAAAACCTCCACATCAAACGTAGGGGGTCACCGAGGATCTACTATTCCCCCTTATGGTCATTTGCCCCTTCGCTTTGGCCTCCTCTTGTCTCTCGATCCTACCGAGAGACAAGATGGCGGCCGCTACGGACTGTTTGGAATGTTGACAGACGCCGGAGAACCAATCAGCTTCGCTTCACAAAGCTCCGTTGCGCGAAAAGTACGCGTCCTGGGCCGCTGCCAGGTCCGCTGTTACAGATATATATCTTTTTTTAAACGTTAATTTCTCAAAATCCACTGGAGCACATATATTGAGACCTACAAAAGGCACATCGGGCTACCAGTCCCTACAATTTTGCCAAGTTTCGTGCAAATCCATTCAGCCGTTCGGGCTAAAAGTGAGGCCAACCGCCCTATGGAAATTAACATGGGAAAAACGCGTTTTGGGACCCCCCTTTTTTCTCGGCCCCCCCTTGACGAACCCCCCCAAAATTTTCAGGGGCTGCTCAGAAACAAAATGTGCCATTTTCCTGAAAATTTCAGCCAATTCCGTCCACAAACGCCAAAGTTATTAGACATAGAATTTTCAAAAAACCCATAGAGAAAAAATCCTAACTATATATACCTACTGGCGACCGCCAGTAGGTAATATATATATATATATATATATATATATATATATATATTCACTGAAAAAACCATAGGTTATACACCAAATATAGTTAGGAATTAGCATTTACAAAACCTTATTTTACTCACACAAAACCATTGAAATTCACATATATAGTTAGTTGCACTAACTATATATTGCGCACCCGCAATCCACTGCTGATCATGTCACATATTACATCATTCATGACATGGTCAGTGACATCACTGATGACATCACTGATGACATCACTGATGACATCTCAAATGACATCACTGATGACATCACTGATGACATCTCAAATGACATCACTGATGACATCACTGATGACATCTCAAATGACATCACTGATGACATCACTGATGACATCTCATTTGACATTACTGATCACATCACTGATGACATCATTCATGTGATAATACGATGAACCTCTTCAGACTCTAATATAACCTTAGATACACTCAGTGTAAACAGACACTCACAGACTGTCACTCATCCATGGAGTTACTCACACACCTAGTCAGTCATGCAAAGAATCAATCACACCTCCATTTCCTCAACTATACAGTTATACACACCTTACTTATTCAAACATATACTAACACATATTTACTCTCTTATACAATCCCTGATACAAGTTCACAATGATCCATACAGCCACTCACACATTCACTGGCTCTTATGCACAGTTATTTATATATGTCAACTCTCACATGTACTGTGTTTTACATATGTACTTACTTTGACGTGTAGCACTGAGATATCCATTCACTCACCAATACACTCATGCACACAGTCAACCGCCCATACAGCTGTTTCCACATGCACTTTTGAACCCATACATCTAGTGAATCAACTGCTCACACATCTATGCACAGAGTCATACAACTCCCAGCCACCCACACACACACTCAGTCTCCCATACAAATACTTGGGCAACCAATCAATAACCCATATAGTTACTCATATAGCTACTGATCAACACATGCAGCAGTTTACAGAACAACAGACATAATGATGCACAAATTAAGACAGTTTAGTCACTAACCCATGCACTCAGTGAGACACATTTAATCACTCACTCATACAGTCAGTCATGCACCTACTAAATCCTTCATCCAGACACTTATAGATCCACTCATTCTTCAATATGTAAGACATATTTTAACTTTACAGAAACATACAGTCACTGGATGTTGTCATCAGTGATGTCATCAGTGATGTCATTTGAGATGTCATCAGTGATGTCATCAGTGATGTCATTTGAGATGTCATCAGTGATGTCATCAGTGATGTCACTGACCATGTCATGAATGATGTAATATGTGACATGATCAGCAGTGGATTGCGGGTGCGCGATATATAGTTAGTGCAACTAACTATGTATGCGAATTTCAATGGTTTTGTGTGAGTAAAATAAGGTTTTGTAAATGCTAATTCCTAACTATAAAATCGTTCAAAAAATACAAAAAAGTAAAAAAATGTTCAGAAAAATAATAAAATAAAAATATAAAACAACAAAAATAATTTTAAAAAAAGTTATTTTCAGAACTACCTCCCCTTTATAAAAAATTGCTAGAATGTTTAGCACTCTGGCAACCTCTATTTCTTTTGATTCGCTTCCCGGTTCGCGCGCCGGTACGCGAACCGGAAGCGAACCAAAATTTTATTTTTTTTTTAAAAAGAAGAGTAAGTATAAGGGAAGGAAACAGAGAGTAATGTTAAAAGAAAGACAGCTAGAGGGAGTAACACAGAGATACTGTTTAATAGATCTATTTACCGAAGAAAAGATGGAAGAGGGTATAATTGTGAAAAACAAAATAGATAAGGAAGTGAAAGAAAAAAAGGAGAGTAAAAGAATAATAAACAAGAGTTTCTTAGAGAATGTGAGTGAATGTTCAAAATAAGAAGAAAAATAGTAAAGGATGTGGAATGAGAGGTAGGGATAGAACCGGACTAAAAGAACAATCCTGAGGGAAAGTTTTAAGAAAACAGTGAGCAAAAGTAAATAGGAATAAAACAAGATGTATGATAGTGACTAAGGTTAAAACATGTGGAATAACAGAGAGAAAAAACAGAAAGCAGAAAAGAAGAAGTGACAGAAAAGGAATGATTGAAACAGCAAAGAAATGTAAATAACATAGGGGCATATTATCAACACAGGTGATAAAATTATCGCTGCTTTTATCGGCAGAAAACTGCCGCTAAAGCCGCATTTGCGGCAGAAAACTGCCGCTAAAGCCGCTTTTGCGGCAGTTTTCTGCCGATAAAAGCAGCGATAATTTTATCGCCTGTGTTGATAATATGCCCCTTAGTGTGCTTGAACTACAGGGAGAAAGCATAATGAACAAGTAGTGAAAGAGTGATCAGTCAGAGACAGTGAGAGTAACAGAGACGGAGTGAGTGAACAGGAGTGAGGAACTATGAGAACAGAGGGACTGAGAAAAGGAGTGGAAGGAGTAGAATAAGTAAGTAATAGAGAAAGGAATGAGGGAAGTAGCAAAGGCAGGAAACTGAGGGTTAAAGAAATGAAGCAGTGGAACTAATAGAAGTTAAATGTGATAGAAATGTAACGAAAAGAGTACAAAACATTTACCTTATAATTGTCGTTAACTCAGTCACTTGTTATTTTTATACTTTCAATCTGTGAAAGAAAGAACAAAAATTTGAAAAATATTAAAACATGTATTTAAAAATTAGAAAAGACAAGGAAAAAGATTGACAATCATCCAATTTTACAAAGAAATAAAGTTAGAGATAAACATGCAGAAAAAAAGAGAAAGAAACGGTGATAGACAGTCAGAGACAAAAAGAAATTGAAATAGAGTAAATTACTAAGAGAAAAAAAAAGAAGATACTTTCAGTGACAGAAAAGAAGGATGGAAGAGAAAACTAAATTGAAGTTGTGTAAGCTACTAAAAGAAAGTGAGTAAGGTACACTATATAAGGAAAGGGTGAATAAGGAAAAGAGAGTGAGGGAGAGAGGAGACAGAGGAAGTGAAGGAAAGAGTGTCAGATACAGACTGAGTGAGGCATCTACACAATGTGATTCATAATGTTAGGAAACACAGGTAATGTAATTGAAAAACATTCAATTTTTTTTGCTCATTCCACAATCACATCACTTGTGTTTCCTTTGCTTAGGTATCTCATTGTGCAGATGTAGTCTAGCATATGAAAGACTACGCAGAAGGTGAGCACTGTATGCAACAACTTTGACACTTACAGAAGCCTCTGCTTCTCCATGCCCCCTACACAGTCCTAAATATATACATTTTAAACTGACAGTATCTTGTTGCAGATGAAGTGAGGCATATCTTGCAACATGGTGCATCTTTTGCACTGCTGCTGCGTCACAAAAGTGACGCAACGGCGGCGCAAAAGAGGCGCACGGCCATCATAAAACTGCCCCTAACATTTTAAATGATTGTTTCAGGATGCCGATAAGGTGTGGCCTATCCAGAGATTTGTTTGAGGTGAGGCCTACTCAGAGTTACAGATTAAATTTAGGCTTGTTGAAGAGTACAGAGGAGATAATACATGTGCAGGCCTACCAACGAAGTGAGTCATGTCCACTGCACTCTTGAACAAAGGCCAGACCTCTTCTGTCTCCCTGGACAGGCCTAAACCTCATCTGCACAATGTGATTCGTAATGTTAGGAAACACAGGTGATATAATTGAAAAACGTGCAAATATTTTTGCTCATTTAACAATCACATCACCTGTATTTCCTCAGCTTAGGTATCTCATTGTACAGATGTAGTCTAGCATAATTCAAGAGTACGCAGAAGGTGAGGACTGTATGCAACAGAGCAATGTACATTACTCACCTCTCTTGACACTTACAGAAGCCTCAGTTTCTCCATGCCTCCTACACAGTTCTAAATGTATATCATAAATACAAAAAGTACAGAATTAATTATACATGTTAAATGGTTTATTTTTGCTGTTCTCAGAATATATCAAATTTCACTAAAAACAGTGACTTGAAGGTATTCATCATATAACAGCGGGGGAAAAAAACACAATCAAAATGATTGTGTTTAAAAAAAACATGTAACATAACCAATCAGAAATCAGAACTCCTCAAAAGTAACTTACTTTCCATGACGTCGAAGGATGTCCTATGAACAGCTTATACTCTGTTGTGCTGTTATTATTTTCAGCCCACCACTTTCTGAAAGAAAAGCTCCATCGTTTTGACAAATGTGTTACATACAATAAATGACTTCTCGCTCTCTACCGCACTTCTCCTCAAGGCCAAATCGTGTAAGAGCCATTTATAACTCATGGAATTCTTCTAAGCAAATCCCGTCATTTTCTTTTTCCGCAACTTTCAGAAAGAAAACGTTCAAGATCACTTTCACAATCCTGTACTAGTAATATCTCACCCTTCTTGCTCACTGATGTTCCACATTTCCTATGACACTGATACTGCTTACTATGAGGCACACTTACACTACCTCTATGACTACTACAATTATTTAATTCTCTACATCACTTTTAATCACAAAGCAATTTAAAACAGTACATAAAATTATATCAACTCCTAGAATCATTATAGGTCAGTTACCTACCCTAAATTCTTTCTTCTGAAAACAGAAAGTAAGAATATTTATAAGTCAAAAGGCAACATTGTTTCATAGTCAAATGTGAATCATTTCCGAAACATCAGCTTTTTTTACATTTTCAATAAGCTGTGTAATAAGCGGATGTTGTCAAAGGACCATCATGTCATGTAATAGCTGCAGTTAGAAATGTTCTTCCTAAAATCAAGAACTGTTTAGCCACAATATTTGTAATTAAAGTTGAAAACTTACTTTCATCAGGTTTATATAGTTGGAATTTTAAAATGACATTATAACCAAAAGTTTCTTCAAAAAATGTGGACAGCATTGCAGACTTACATTACCTCTACTCCATGTTTTGATTGACTGCTTGAATTAGCTTATTAAAAGAAACAGTTTTTCTGAACTCATTCAAAGTGCAGTTATTTTTCCATGACGTCAAGTGTTATGGTAGGAACACCGTTTCCTTTGGGAAATACTCTGTTGTCCTTTAACTAATCCGTGCCCACCCCTTTCTGTAAGAAAACCTTCTTTTTTTTCAGGAACTACTTAAAACTCAAAAATAACTTTTTACTCTGTACTACACTTATCCCCAAGGCCAAATAGTGTAGGAGCCATTAGAACCTCTTGAAATTCCTCAGAGCAAATCCCGAGATTCTTTCCCTAAAATTTTGGTTGTAAAAACACCAGGTAAGAATTTTTAAGGTCAAAAGGCAATTTTTTTTTGAAAGTTAAAACAGAATCATTGCAGAATGACCAGCCGTTTCTAGACTTCAAATAAGCTGTGTAATGTCCTGATGTTGTTGAAGGACCCTAAACACAAATGAGGGTAATATTAGGGAAATATTTATTGACCTGGCATTGCTGCGATCCCTACATGCAATACAAAAACTATGCACAGACAATGGGTCAAGGTTAATAGAAGCTAACTAAGAAACTGTACAGTAATCGGGATACAATCTAGGAATCCATGGTATTCGTGGTGAAAAAAAGATAAGAATATCAGAGCATAAGAGCTCGATACGTTGTAACAAGCAGGCCACAAGATTAACCAATCATTTCTTATCAGCCCAACACTCTCCAACCGATTTTTGCTGGACGGTGTTGGAACAACCAGTCATACCCCAATACATCTCCAATATCAGTACCTTTTTACACAGAAGAGAACAAAAATGGGTGTATAGACTTAAAACAGATAAAATAGGATTGAATGAAGACATCCCTTGGATGTCGCTATAACCCCTCCATGGTGGTGATTGCCTCTATAATGGATCGTATCTAGACCTGTCATTGCAGATTACCTCTGATAATTATGGGCATATAAATTGGACGGTTTGAGTTGAGCTGCATAGTGGCCTCGAAATGAGGCAACATCCACTTAGAATGTCGGTCCAGATAATACCTCACTCACAACAAATGAGTACCTATGTTCCGTATAATATCTTTGATAATTGTTTCCCACATATTCACGAATAGTCTTGTAACACACGTACTGTTCAAGAATCCCATAACGACTTACACGTAATGGCAAGGGATAGACCGCGAATATGCAGGCCTCCCCATTAATCATCATCTTTATAAAATCGATTTCCAACAAAATACGTATGCGATGTATGATTAAATCAAAGTCATCGCAGAACATATGTCTATGTTGATTAACAAGATAGTCTGCTGTTAACCATCCAGAAGTTCAACCCACAAACATTGCGCTATACTTCCACATATGCAAAAACTACATCTCCCAAGAGCCTTGCGTGATATGTACCACGCCCAACCATAGGACTTATGCATATTGAACTAGAAGTCAGCGCTATAAATATCAGATCTGATTACATGTATTCGGTTTTTATCTTACAATCAACCGAATTATATTTTTTGGATATGTCCGATGGTCTAATATTAAACTAGTAAATGGGTAAAAGACTTGCCTAGTCTTTCCTCAGTGTCTTTTACGATAGACTCCATTACCCAGAAATCTACCGCGATCAGCGGTCACCTGATCTACACAGTAGCGCGCGAAGACACTTCATAAACCCCGCTTCCTGTCCATTCGGGTACCTCCCACTTGACAGCCTAGACGGATGTCAGGAGTACCGACGGACAGGTAAGCTTGAGAGACGGGGACAGTGTTCGGCACCCTTTTTGCATTTCCGTTTGACTCTACATTACTGCTTAAGCAATGCGAAAAAGGCAGAGGCTTTGTCGACCTCGGCTATGTGAGCCGAACTTTTGTCGGTGAATTAGCGGCGCTTTCTCTACCAAGAGGATAACCACGTTGACATTCACAGTGGGGTTATTCCTTTTAGATGCCGGCTCAGCGCGAGTGTTTCCAGCGCGTATAACACGAATAAATGTAAGACAATGAGTCTCCAAGAGATATGAACATCTGTTACATATGTTAATGCTCTTTCTGTCGACAACTGTCGCTTTTTGGTAAACAGCGCCGATCTGGCGTAGATGATAAAAGATCATAGCTGATCATGTCTAGTTATTTGTCTCTTTGGTTTTTCCTCTTTCTATAGTATTTCCTCTGTTTTTCTCAATAGAGCAGTGCTCCATTAATACCTGAGCTGTAGCCAGGTGAGGTGGAGAGTTCATTCCCCAAACAGTGGGTGAGTGGGTACAGTGTTACCCTGGCCATATATTCATATTGCTCTGTAGCAACTAAGTTGACCTTTAAGCAACTGTTGATCAATACTATTTGACATTTTTTCATATACACATTTGTGTATTTTCCTTCGAAGCTAGCGTCACTAACTGTATATATTTATTTTGTGTGCCTTTGTTCCACATGCTCACATGACCAACTGGATCATCTCCATGGGCGATCTCAGGTGATATGAATTTGTATTTAAAAATTATTTTTGTTTAGCACACCAGCAGTAGCATTTATTAAAAAGGTCCTGAAGAAGCAGACAGGGATCACATGACCCTATCACACTGCAGAAACATGTCGACCTCTTAACATCTAAGTAGTCATTTGTTATACTACTTTGCACTGTTTGTATCCTTTGGGTGTGGGTAGGATCTCATTAAAAGTTTTTTTCCACTCCTACAACCCAATATTAAACCATTCACATAGTTCCTTTGAACTCGACACATATTTTGATTTTCTTTGCACTGCTAGTCACTTACTTACCCCCTGATACCTTTTTCCCTCCATCATACTTCAGTATCCTCAAAGAAGATTAGGCTACAATCTACCTAATCCACAGTGGACAAGTTTCCACTTCCTTCGGGTGAAGGATCCCAAATGATGTAGGGCGGAACAGGATGGGTATCTGATGGGAACACACTTTTTTCACCACGAATACCATGGATTCCTAGATTGTATCCCGATTACTGTACAGTTTCTTAGTTAGCTTCTATTAACCTTGACCCATTGTCTGTGCATAGTTTTTGTGTTGTTGAAGGACCGTCATGATATATAATTGCTGCAGTTACAAAAGTCCTTCCTGATATTGACAACTGCGAAGCCACAAAATTTTTAATTAAAGTTGTCAATTTTGTTCCATCAGGCATACATCGTTGGAACATTAAAATGACATACTGGCCATATGTTTGTATAAATAATGTGGACAACATTGCAGACTTACATTGGCAACACTCCATGTTGTGATCAGCTGCTTTTACTAGCTTATTAAAGGACACTGATTTACTGTCTGGCAAAGTTAAATATATAAATCTTTCTGAGTCTACACTAGTAGTACTTGATACCCTACAGTTCTCGCAGTCATGCTGCCATTGATAAGAAAGGCCAAACAGATGATCTACATCTACACCTTCATCTTGCAATACATCAAGCATATACATTAAAAACTCCTGACAATCTTGCTGAATATTTTGAGAGAATTGCGTTTGACCTGAACATTTGTCTAACAGATTTCGAATTTCAGACACACTTTCTATTTTTATTCTATCAGTGCTACATTTCTCTAACACAGAATTCAACAAACTGCTAAATCTTTGATCCGAATTGATCACAATCTCTTCTTTTAAAGTTTCTAGAGAAAAGACAACATTAACCACTACATTAGCATAGCAGTTGACACCAGAACTATTTTCAAATTGAAAACCAACAACATCTTCAACAGAATCCATTTTTTTTCTGCTTATAATTTTGGGTTCATCGACTTTTCGTCTTTTTGCTACAACCTCCCTACTATTGGTCACATTTCTTTGTTTCCGGCCTACCACACGTTTCTCAAACAAAGGATATTGAGGTAAATGTGGCGCATACTCTCTTCTTAACCTATTGTATTCCTTAACACAATCTAGATCCGCACAAATGTTTGTGACATCACACTCAATCAAGTACAATCCCGATAAAGTTCTGACTCGTGACAATGCCACATATGCCATACCCTCCTTGAACACAGAACTGCCAATATTCACCAATGCACTGTCTACACTTAAACCTTGCGATTTATGGATTGTCACCGCATATGCTAAGCAAACAGGAAACTGCTTACGGCGAACATATAAGTCTTTTACAAGCAAAAATCTAGCAGAGCAACGACCAATTAGCTATACTTCCTCAATGCCATCAAATTTTATTTTTAAAAATTCAATTCCATCTCTATTTCTGTATTTCTCAAAATCAACAACATTAACCATTGATCCATTTACCAAACCTCTTTCAACATGTAAATTCCTTCTTAAAATTATACGGCAATTTAAGCACACGTTCAGAGTCTTTTCAAAACCAGCAGTTTTAGATATAGTCTTCTCTAATGAATCCAATTTTGATTTCAAATTCTCAGACAAAATAATTGTTGCTCCCATATGCTCTATTCTGTCAATAGCTTCCAGTTTCACAATCTCTTGGTATTCTAAATTCAACATTTTATTGTTGAAGATGGCACATTCTGCAAGAGTTGGCATCAAACATATTCCAGATTTCCTCTCAGTAATTTTCTGAAAAATATTCTCAGGCACAACGTCTTCTTCTGGATACAAATTTGACAGTAATCGTGCATGTAAAGCTTCTTTCCCATGCTCGGTCACTTTTCCGATTCTAACATCTTGTAGAATATTCTTATAATCTTCATCCTCCGCTTGACGCATATTTTCACGCAGTTCAGCATAATTGAAGTTTAACCATATATTGACGTTGCCAATGCTCCCTAGGCACTTCCTGGTATCTTCATGCGTGAGCATTTTGAACACAGGTTGTCCTTTCACTGGTGTCAGCTGCAGAAGATCACCGAAAACAATGATGTGTTTGCCACCAAAGAACACATCATACTCTGTTTTGAGAACTTCTTGCATTCTCAAATGCACAAAGGCAAGCATGACATTGGAAACATGCTTACTTCGTTAATGATAAGAAGTTTCATTTTCCTCAAGACTCTTGAAACTTCACAACAAGCATCTCCAGATAACTTGTGGTATTGTAATTTGTTATCATGCTCCACTGGCAGCATCAGTAGACGATGCAAAGTAATACCTTTAATGTTATGTGCTGCCAGTCCAGTTGGAGCGGTGACAATACAAGACAGCGATGACTCAGTCCTTTTCTGCAAATAATATGAAATTGCTTTAATGAGGAAACTTTTTCCAGTTCCCGCTTCTCCACTCACGTACAGTCGGACAGGCTTCAACGACGTACATGAGCACTCTTTCTTCTCATGACTTAATCCATGATCAATTTGGTTGGTAACTTTGTCATATATTTTCCTCTGCTCAACGTTGAGTTGTCTTTCCAAGTCTTCTAAGTTAACCGCATCCTCCTGAGCATGTGCCATGGCTCTTTCCACTTCAATCATGGCAGTGGCAGCTTCATTTTCGATAACTGGTCCTCCTAGTGGATCCTGACTCAATGAAACAGAACTCTGACTGTCCTGAGAACTGTCTCTAGCAATCTCGGCTGCAATCGTTGCTTCCTGCTCGATTTCCGCATTCAACATTTCTAGATATTTGGGAAAAACAGGACATTCTATGGTCTCCTTGGCGGCTTTGAAAGAGTCTTCATAACAGAGGAAATCTCCAAGCAGTTCCTCTTCTGCATGCCAAGGCTTGAAAAGTTGCAAAAGTGCTAAATAGAAAAACTCTTTTTTTTCAGGAGATTCGCCACTCAATTTTCGATGGTTTACCAAGTGGCATTTTCTTTGCTTGACCAGACATCCCTCACTTCCAATTACAGCATACACTCCTTTATCAATATCTTCTTTGATGTTCCTCTTGAATATGTAATTTTGTAGAACCTCATACAGACAAACATTCTCGAGGTGACTGCTTCTATTTGGATAATATGTATCCAACATGTTGGTCTTCAAAATATCTGTACTGTTTGGCTCCTTTTTCGCCAAATACTCAATTTCCCGCACAGGTTTCAGAACTGGATTACGCGTTGCAGCAAGACCAAGACTCGCCCAAATGATACTCCTAGATTTGGCATAGAGACTTGCTGAAGACAACCGGTCAGAACATTCGTAAGCTCCGATTTCTCGATGCGACAACATCTTCAGACTGAAACTGTACAACTTGTTACTGAGGCTCTTTTCATGGGAAATGTCCTCCCACATATCCTTCAATTCTGTTTTTTCTTTTTTGGTGATGTAAGATGTAACATACCGAGCCACAGCCATACAGTTATCAGCCACAAACTGTATATCCATGTTAGCATTCCACATGGACAAAATCACTGGGTTGTAGTCGTTGATGTACTTGGATTCTTCGTTCCTTTTCAAATTGTATGTATTTTTGGGTGATTTCCTCATCACATTATGTCGCAGCGAAGACATCAAACTGTTCACTCTTCCTTTAGAAATCACCGGTCGTGGAAAGACGAAACGACATTTTGTGTAGAACTTGTCCTTGTTTCTGAATTTACGACGACAGTACTTTCCACAACGATGGCTTTGGAAGCGTAAAACTTGTTCTCTTAGGCTTTTGTCTTCCTTTGTGTTTGGAACAGCACATGTAGAATACTGTTCTATGAAACTCATCACTAAGTCATCCGGATCTGTTCCAAATTTGGGTGCATCTTTGATCCATAGCAGCATATGTATATGAGGAGCACCTCTTGCTTGGTACTCCTTTCTCCAGAAGAAATCCAACACCTCTCCAAGAGGTGGATTCTTCTTGTTCATGATGAAAGACATCATAGCTTCAAATCTATGATTGAAGTATCTGCATACATTCACTGGATCCAAAGAGCACAGTTCTCCGGGTGTCTTGAATTCCATATTTTCAATGTTTCCATTTGCGTCTCGTAGAAATTCAAGTAAGTCTTCCCAGCCATACTCAGCACAGCTGAGAGTGAGGAACCATGTGGGAGTTCCTAAGTTCCTCAGCATACATTTTAAATCACCATGACGACGGTACCAGTACTCATTAGTACCACGCTGACACGCCATGAGATTAATCAGGTGAGAATCCAAAATACTGTCTTACACATCGACTTTATCCATAAAGTCCCTTGCCGAGATATTTTGCATCTGTACACCACTTTTCAAAATGTGGTTCACTGCATATGACAGTCCAGACAGATCACTTTCAAACAGTAGATGAAACAAATAGGGAATGCATTGACGAAACCTAGGATCTTCTGCATACAATCGTAAAGTCCGGTATTCAGAAGCAGGAATTTGATGAGGTCGCTCATCATATCTTCCTCCTTGACCTGTTGGAAATAGCTGTGGGAAACACCGAGCTTCCAAAATTTCTTCCCAAACACTAATGGGACTCCCTTTGGCTTGTTTCATTTGAAACAACTCAAACGTTCCCCATGACTTCCTTGGAATGCAAAGGATGAACACTATAATGTTCATATATTTCTTCATTTTTAGAGGCTTCTACTTTCTCAATTTGTCCAGCACACAAATCGCTGTCCTCTTCTTCACTTACTTCCTCTTCTGCAACATATACATTCTTGTAGTACTTATTGTTTTTCTTCAAATACAATGTTGCCTTTTTGACTTTCCTAACATCCACTAAATCTTGCCAGATTTTCTTACTCTTTGTCAGAACCCCATTAACTAGGATAACCAGAGGTTCCTCTTCCGCTTTCTCTACTCCAATTGTATTAATGTTTTTCTTGAAATCTAGAGGCAAATAAACAACTCTTCCCTTTAATCCTCTCTGTAAATCTGATGGAGGCAATTTCCCTGTCTTTGGCTCCATTCGTACAATAGCCTGAAAGGGATGGACACTTTGAATCAAAATAGATTCATAAGTATTTAAATCCTTCAATTCAGAAGGAATCTCAACCAATTCCAGATTATTATGAACCGCTCTAGCAGGCATCTGGTTTTGATTTAATTTGTTACAACAATAAGTACACACACGTTGATCGGATCCCAAATCAAAACAATTTTCTACCATCAAGTATGTTGCAAAATCCTTCCATTCACTATTATTTTCCCTTTCACTTTTTGCATATAAATCCACTAACTTAGTCTGATTCTTATAATAAGTGCGTGGACAACACACACAAGTGAAATTAGGCCTCTCACTTGATTTCACCTGAAAGGTGGCAATTTCCTTCTGAAAATTATCTGTACTGGAAACCTGTACACTCTCTTCCACATTACCTTCTTCTTCTGGGTCAATTTCAACATTCTTCTCTTTACTTGCAAAGTAACAAAACTCAATTTCTTCACAAATATTCTTCACATCTACTTCAGAACCATGCAAAAGAGCAGTGCATAATTGTTTAAGCATAATTGCTGGACTCCTAGCATAATACAACATTCTAACTAATTTCCTCACTTTATTATGATGCACTGCTAGCATCCTGAAATGATGAAAAACACTCTGGCATACTCTCCTGGAAAGACAAGCCAGTGAATGACCATGCAAACCTGTCACTTCTCTCACTCTGCAAGGATCTAATTCTTGCAACAACTTCATTTTTTGTTTTAAAGTTTTCTTATTAAATGTCCGTACAAAATCACAAAGCAAATTAATGGAATCCTGTTGCACACTGCAAATACTACTACACTTCCAGGTGTACACTGGTCCCTTAGGACGTCTTCCTAAAACCTCATTACCTGACACCTCTTCTGCCTCTGTTGACACAAGTTTTTCTTTTTCAACCGGACAACCATCTTTCACCTCATATGCTCGACCACTGGTGTCAACTGCATGCACCAAATCATTATCCTGGAAATAACTCTCCTCATTAAAAAATGCCTCACAACTTGAACTATGCATCCATTCTCCTGAAAAAACTTCACAAAAATTACTACGATTAACTGTTCTCTTCCATCTACTATTTGTTTTGAAATCATAAATTACCTTGTTTAGTTTCCTAATTCTATTGATTATCAAAATAAATAACTTTCGATTAATTTCGAATGCCTGATCAATAATTTTCTCAATGTTTCTCTTTCTCTTATAAAAAGCCACTTTCTGTTGACGTTTCTTAACATTTTTTAACAAATTGCCAATTATCCTGTTGCGAAACATTCATCTACGAATGTCCCTAAACTGATTTTTCCTTCTACTACCATGCACAGAGTTATCTCCTGCTCTAGCAGTAACATTTTTGATTGGCCTTTCCTTTCCGTTTAAATTGGCTCTCTTTTTCTGGACTAAAACATGTTCTGTAGTGATATTTTTTTCTGCAAATGTTTCTTAGGAATGATTTCGTTGTCTTACCCGGAGTTTTTATTGTAGAGGACAAGCATGTAGTAAGCTGCTGTCTTTAACGTTTTGTGGCCTTTCGGCTTCTTTGCTTCGATGGCATAGTGTAGTTTTGAAATGATCTGCAGTTGAATCTGTGGTAAAATATAATAAAAAATGTTATTAACCACTATTACCAAACATTAAATCAATAACAGTTGTCAAAAAATTAACACACTACTTGTCAATTCTTCATACAATAATTTTTAGTGCATTGGCAAATTTAAAACTCACAAATAGTAGCAAAGAAATAGAATGCTTCTACATTTGACCTGTGCTCTTTTATATGAACTAATTTTATTAGCATATTTCACTATTTTATTAAAGACACTTCACACAAGCTGTTTTTGAAGTTGTGTTTAATTTTAAATGAAACGGTTAACATGGTTGCTTTTCATTTCCAGTAACTTTTAAAAATAACTCTTTATAGTTCCATAGGCTCGAGCAGGTCAGCTTCCCACCCTATGTCATACAATTCTGACAAATCGGCATCCTCATCATGTTCTTCATCATCCTCAGGATTTAAATCATCCAAGGGATCTACTTCCACTGATGTTTCAATGACAAGTTCAATGATAATATCGAGATCAACAGTTTGCTCATTATCACTCATGCTTGATGTTGTCGTTATCTTTAAAAAAAGAGAACAACAATGAGATGTTGCAGAGTAAGAGACAAATCTCAGAGACTATAATAGTAAAATTGTTTAACAAGAGTAACATTTTGCAGATATTATTTAACCATGTCCAGCGATGCTGAGGAGGTGAGGCCTATGTCCAAGTTTTCAGTGAACAGGACTCATCTTCTTAACCTTGGATAAGCCTCACCAACTCTGTGTCCCCTGCTCATACTTAAATGTAAAGGGGCAGATTTATGTTAACTGGCGCATCCCCAGGGATGCAACAGTTAACGTGCGCTGCTGCTCTGCCACCCATGATGTGCCGCATTTACAATGTGGAGCACCATTGAACAAATATAGCACAGATGCGTCATGCATCTGTGCCGCAAAAGCGGCACATTGCAGGAATCACGTCATGAGCGCGACATGTCTACTACAATGCACAGGGGCAAGCCACACATTGCATGGTGCGTCACTCCTTATGCCTGTTTCAAACAGGCGTAAGGATTTGATTCAGCAATGCCATAAAGTTGACTCAGTGAAATGTTCTAAATTTCACCGTGTTAGTTTTACAGGGCTTTCATGCAAATGAATGCCCACCCTGCAACAAAACGCCCACATGAAACCTGACGCAGGTTTCATGTGGCACAGGACTTTACACCATGACACATCTGCCTAGATGCATCAAGTTGTAAATATGTCTCAACATAGCGCATCTTTTGCGCCGCCGCTGCGTCACAAAAATTACGCAACAGCGGCGCAAAAGAGGCACACGGCCATCATAAATCTGCCCCTAACATTTTAAATGATTGGTTCAGGATGCCGACAAGGTGTGGCGTATCCAGGGGTTTGTTTGACGTGAGGCCTACTCAGGGTTACAGATGAAATTTATGTTTGTTGAAGAGTACAGAGGAGATAATACATGTGCATGCCTACCAATGAAGTGAGTCATGTCTACTGCATTCTTTAACAAAGGCCAGACCTCCTCTGTCTCCCTGGACAGGCCTAAACCTGATCTCCACAATGTGATTCATAATGTTAGGAAACAAAGGATGATGTAATTGAAAAACGTGCAATTTTTTTTGCTCATTTCACAATCACATCACTTGTGTTTCCTTTGCTTAGGTATCTCATTGTGCAGATGTAGTCTAGCATATCAAAGAGTACGCAGAAGGTGAGCACTGTATGCAACAATTTTGACACTTACAGAAGATTCAGCTTCTCCATGCCCCCTACACAGTCCTAAATGTATACAGTTTAAAGTGACGGTATCTTGTTGCAGATGAAGTGAGGCCTATCTTGCAACATGGTGCATCTTTTGCACCACTGCTGTGTCACAAAAGTGACGCAACAGCGGCGCAAAAGAGGCGCACGGCCATCATAAATTTGCCCCTAACATTTTAAATGATTGATTCAGGATGACGATAAGGTGTGGCCTATCCAGAGGTTTGTTTGAGGTGAGGCCTACTCAGGGTTGCAGATGAAATTTAGGCTTGTTGAAGAGTACAGAGGAGATAATACATGTGCAGGCCTACCAATGAAGTGAGTCATGTCCACTGCACTCTTGAACAAAGGCCAGACCTCCTCTGTCTCCCAGGACAGACCTCCTCTGTCTCCCTGGACAGACCTAAACCTCATCTGCACAATGTGATTCGTAATGTTAGAAAACACAGGTGATGTAATTGAAAAACGTGCAAATATTTATGCTCAATTCACAATCACATCACCTGTGTTTCCTCAGCTTAGGTATCTCATTGTGCAGATGTAGTCTAGCATATCCAAGAGTACGCAGAAGATGAGGACTGTATGCAACAGAGCAATGTACATTACTCACAATAAAGCATTTCTTTTTTTTAAAAAACGATTTTCTGCTCATAATTTGAAAACACAACACAGCTCCTATGTAGAAGCACACCCTGTCAGTACTTAAATTTGCCAAGCACACATGGCGGCGTATTTACAAAGACTTTGCACTATGGGGAAATGACTTAAATTAAAATGGGGAAAATAACATCAAAGTGACTCAAAGGCCTTGTAAATATGCCCCAAGCAGCCTATGAAACTCTAGCAGTACATTTCAAGAAACCTAATTGACTTCAAGAAACGTTTTTAAACACATCAAGTAAACTAATTATTCACCCACATTCATGGGGAAGTGACTTAAAATGCCCTAACACACATGAAAGCGTATTTTTAAGGGCCTTGCACCATTTTTGAGTCACTTTTAACATGGCTATGTAACTCAAAGAAACAAAGTCTAAATTTGCCAAGCACACATGGGGGCGTATTTACAAGGACCTTGCACCATGGGAAAATGACTTAAATTAAAATGGGGAAGATAACGTCAAAGTGACTCAAAGGCCTTGTAAATATGCCCCAAGCAGCCTATAAAACTCTAGCAGTACATTTCAAGAAACCTAATTGACTTCAAGAAACGTTTTTAAACACATGAAGTAAACTATTTATTCACCCACATTCATGAGGAAGTGACTTAAAATGCCCTAACACACATGAATTATAGGAATAACAGGAGAAAACCCATAGACCTCGTTGGGATGGGTGTATCGTGTAGGCAAAAACAGTTCCCAACAGGTATTATGTGGAGACAATTTCAAATATGTACGCCATTGGCATTACAAAGGAACAGAAACAAGGAGTCAATTGATTTAGGAAGAGGTAGTATTATTCACCAAGGGACAGAAAGAGAAAATTCTTTCATATGCAATTACAGTTCAAACAACACTGTAAAGACCGGATCTTGTGACAACCCAGTGACACTTGGTGCAAGGTGCTATATACAATTAGTGAAGTGAAATGTGCAAGTGCTCTAAAAACAGCATTGGCGACGCATTAAACAATGTATGTACATCAGTTAAAGGCTCCAGAAAACAAGTTACAATCACTTGGAAAACAATTATTTCAACAGGAGCACTAAACGTGATATGCGTCGTGTAATTCAAGCTGTGAAGTCGACGGCGTTACGATCCCCATTAGTCGGGATCGCCATCAGGACAGAGTTGTCGATAGATACAGTGAGTGCAGCCAAGCAGAGAGGCGAGGCTAGACGGACTCCAAAACGACAATGAATGGCCGGTTACTGATCGCAGCTTGATTTGGATCGGCAGGCGGAGGGCGCCCGCATTTACTGCCGAGCCTACACGCCAGTTGAGCTCCTTTTTGCCTTCTGATGTCCTGTTTAATACAGGTTCTACACCCTCCGCCTGCCGATCCAAATCAAGCTGCGATCAGTAACCGGCCATTCATTGTCGTTTTGGAGTCCGTCTAGCCTCGCCTCTCTGCTTGGCTGCACTCACTGTATCTATCGACAACTCTGTCCTGATGACGATCCCGACTAATGGGGATCGTAACGCCGTCGACTTCACAGCTTGAATTACACGACGCATATCACGTTTAGTGCTCCTGTTGAAATAATTGTTTTCCAAGTGATTGTAACTTGTTTTCTGGAGCCTTTAACTGATGTACATACATTGTTTAATGCGTCGCCAATGCTGTTTTTAGAGCACTTGCACATTTCACTTCACTAATTGTATATAGCACCTTGCACCAAGTGTCACTGGGTTGTCACAAGATCCGGTCTTTACAGTGTTGTTTGAACTGTAATTGCATATGAAAGAATTTTCTCTTTCTGTCCCTTGGTGAATAATACTACCTCTTCCTAAATCAATTGACTCCTTGTTTCTGTTCCTTTGTAATGCCAATGGCATACATATTTGAAATTGTCTCCACATAATACCTGTTGGGAACTGTTTTTGCCTACACTAACACACATGAAAGCGTATTTTTAAGGCCCTTCCACCACTTTTGCGTCACTTTTAACATGGCTATGTAACTCAAAGAAACAAAGTCTAAATTTGCCAAGCACACATGGCGGCGTATTTACAAAGACTTTGCACCACGGGGAAATGTCTTAAATTAAAATGGGGAAAATAACATCAAAGTGACTCAAAGGCCTTGTAAATATGCCTCAAGCAGCCTATGAAACTCTAGCAGTACATATCAAGAAACCTAATTGATTTCAAAAAACGTTTTTAAACACATCAAGTAAATCACTTATTTACCCACATTCATGGGGAAGTGACTTAAAATGCCCTAACACACATGAAAGCGTATTTTTAAGGCCCTTCCACCACTTTTGCGTCACTTTTAACATGGCTAAAAAACTCAAAGAAACTAAATCTATTTGTAAAACACTTGACACAAAGCAACGTTTTAAATACACAACTTTCTTCATAAATTTATCCCTAAAGCATACTATTCTCTATCTAAATTAAATGAATCTTTTCTCACCTTAGCAAATACTTTTTGAGTTTCAAAACAGTCTCAGACACACACCAATTTTTCTTTAGCAGAGCAAAAGGTATGCACTCCAGAGGCTGCAACCAACAATGGCACAGAAATGCTGTAATACATAACACATATCTCTCATGTCACCCAATCAAAACTCTTCCCTCACTTTTTTCAAATCAACACCCTTCCCCCCTCTGCCCTTTCTGCCTTTTTTCCATAGCAACCACCTCCTGAAAGACCTGTCATGTTTACAAGTTCACACAACAATGTTTCAATTGAACTCTGAACTCTCAGTACAGCTGCGTATCCAGTGCAATCTTTCATAAAATGATTTGTTCTTGACCATTCAAATTACATCTTTCAAAGAACTCATCCATGCACCCTAACTTTCTGTTTTCAGCAATCAAAATCCACCAATCACTGCTACTGAATCATTAGCACAGAAACTCCACAGTTTTTTTCATTACATACTCCTACTATTTCAACTGCCATTTCATTCCCACACTTCATCTGACTGCAGCAGAACCTCCTCTCACCATGTTTTCTGTCTGGATTGTTGGACATAGTTACATCCACTGGGCTCAAAGGTATGCTGATAACAGAAATTTACACAACCTCAATTTACAAAATGTGGAAATCAACTGGATTGGTCACAGAGGATTAAGATGTCACCAATTGATACCATTGGTGAAAACCTTTTTGCATTTGCCAAACCCTGACCTGTTAATTGTGCACTGTGGAGGAAATGACTTGGGTACTTTGACTGGGGTAGGTCTGGAAATGCTTTTAAAGGACACCTTTGAGCAATTGATGGCACTTTTTCCTCAAACTGCCTTGGTATATTCAAATATATGCCAAAGACAGAAATGGAGGTGGTCCAACCAATTTTGTCCACAAATTGAGAAATCGAGGAAGCATGTAAATAAGTCTGTTTCAGCTTACATGAGAGACCATGGAATGGGCTCCATCTACAACAATAACTTGCATTACTACATGCAAGATATCTACAGAGGAGATGGAGTTCACTTCTCAGATGAGGGGAACAGAGTTTTCATCCTGAATTTAAGACTATGTATTGGTACCTACTTATAAGTACCTACATCTACCACATACCCAAAAGCTCTTCTCAGAGCTACCCTAACTATGATCACTCTAAACAAATTTTAAATGTAATTTTTTTTTTACTAATTTTCACGATTTACGCTTTCCGGAGCGCTACCCGGTACGCGCACTGGACGCTAACCGCGCAAAAATTTGGAAAAAAAATGTTTTTTTCCGCACATATGGGCCTCCTCAGCCACCCTCAGAAAACCTAGGGGGTCAGGATACGTCTACCGTGCCCCCTTCAACCCATTCTGAACATTATTTGCCCTCCATCTTGTATCTCAATTCTACCGAAACACAAAATGGAGGACTCCCGTAACGCTGCCGGTTCGCGTACCGGGGCGCGCACCGGGAAGCGTTCGCTTAAAAAAGGTGGGAAAGTAATTCACAGAAAAACCACTAGAGACACTTTCACCAAATATAGATTAGCTCATACTACATACCAATCCCTACCATTTTCACAAATTTGATTGGAATTCCATTTAGCCATTTAGCCTGTAGACCTCTCTAAATACCCTGAGGTAAATTACTTCACAAAACACATCTGAAGTGTTGGAATTGACAACCAATTAAAATGTTACTTTCATTTTCTACTTTTTTTACCTGACATTTGATTGGTTATGTACCTGAATATATATAAAGAAAGAGAGAGAAACACAGCCATTTTGACTACTACTTCCTGAAGTACATTGCAAAAGCATTTTCACTGACAACTTAAACTTGTTTTTAAAAGGTAAGATGTTATTTTGAAAACTGAAGTATATTGTGCACTTTAAGTTAATATGGAAAACTTTTTCTGATAGTTATATACTATCCCTCTGTAATAGTTATAGATTTAGATAGACTTCTCTGTTATAGTTATGGATGGATTTAGGCTTGTCTTGTATAATTATGAATTTACTAAGGTTTCATCACATACACATTTTTATATTTCTACTACCAGTCTGATACCATACACTGCCCAAAGATAAATTCACTGTTAAATTACTCCCAACAGTGCCCTATTTCTACTGATATATATTTTTTTTATGCAAATTTCAGGCAAAATGGAAGGAGAACAAAAAGTGTCATTTGAAATTATCCTTGAAGAGACCAATCAAGAAAACATTGAACCAAATGACATTGAATTCATGGATGAATCACAGGACCATGAACTACTACAATGTGTACAATCTGTAGATTTCCTCCTTCAAAATGAGGACATTTCAGACACTCAAATGTTGCAAGTTATGTTCACTGAAAATGACGACATTTCGGACAGTCAAATGTTAGACGTTCTATTAAATTTTGAAAAACAATCACAAAAATAAAAAAACAACAAAAAAACAACAAAACGAACAATCAATAAACATACAATATTTGAAAAGTCTATCATTCTTTTTTCCTCATAGTACGCTCCCCGGACCGCTTCCCGGTGCGCGTACCGGGCGCTCCCCACGCAAAAAAAACGAAAACATGTTTGTTTTTTTTTTGCCCCGCGGGGCCCTTTTAAAGCCTCCACATTAAACCTAGGGGGTCAGGGAGGATCTACTATGCCCCCTTATGGTCATTTCCCCCTTTGTTTTGGTCTCCTCTTGTCTCTCGATCCTACCGAGAGACAAGATGGCGGTCGCTCCGGACTGTTTAGAATGTTGACAGACACCGCAGAGCCAATCAGCTTCGCTTCGCGAAGTTCCGTTACGTGTCAAGTACGCGAACCGGGGCGCTAACCGGGGCGCGCTTACAGATATATATATTTTTTTGAACGTTAATTTATCAAAATCCACTGGAGCACATATATTGAGACCTAGCAAAGGCACATCGGGCAAACAATATCTACAATTTTGCCAAGTTTCGTGGAAATCCATTCAGCCGTTCAAGCTAAAAGTGAGTCCAACCGCCCTATGGAAAATTGCATGGGAAAAACGCGTTTTGGGACCCCCTTTTTTCTCGACCCCCCCTTGACGAAACCCCCCCAAATTTTCAGGGGCTACTCAGAAACAAAATGTTCCATTTTCCTGAAAATTTCAGCCAATTCCGTCCTCAAACGCCAAAGCTATTCGACATAAAATGTTCAAAAATCCCATAGAGAAAAAATCCTAACTAATATATATATATATTCACTGAAAAAAACCATAGGTTATACACCATATATAGTTAGGAATTAGCATTTAAAAAACCTTATTTTACTCACACAAAACCAATGAAATTCCATATATAGTTAGTTGTACTAACTATATATCGCGCACCCGCAATCCACTGCTGATCATGTCACATATTACATCATTCATGACATGGTCAGTGACATCACTGATGACATCACTGATGACATCTCAAATGACATCACTGATGACATCACTGATGACATCTCAAATGACATCACTGATGACATCTCAAATGACATCACTGATGACATCTCATTTGACATCAATGGTCACATCACTGATGATATCATTCATGTGACAATACAATGCATCTCCTCACACTTTAATATAACCTCTGTTACACCCAGTGTTAAATACAGAATATATTTTTTAAAACAATTGACACACCAATACTAGTTACTACATACGCACTCACTGATTCCTACGTCTACACACACATTCACTCATTCACCCATACAATCATTCATACATACAATCACTCATCTTTACAACACTATCATATGCACTCATACACCCTATACAGACACTCACACTCTGCCACTCATCCTTGGAGTTACTCACACACCTAGTCAGTCCTGTAAAGAATCAATCACACTTCCATTTTCTAATCTATACAGTTAAACATAGAGTACCTTACATTTTCAAACATATTCTAACACATACTTACTCTCTTATAAATCATTGATACAAGAACACATTGATCTGCACAGAGTCACACATCTCCCAGCTAGCCACACACACACTCAGTCTCCCATACAAATACTTGGACAATCAATCAATAACTCATATAGTTACTCATATAGCTACTGATCAACACATGCAGCAGTTTACAGAATACCAGACATAATGATGCACAAATTAAGACAGTTTAGTCACTAACCTATGCATTCAGTGAGACACATTTAATCATTCACTCATACAGTCAGTCACGCACCTACTAAAACCTTCATTCAGACACTTATACATCCACTCATTCAGTTGTGATGTGATGTCATCAGTGATGTCATTTGAGATGTCATCAGTGATGTCATCAGTGATGTCATTTGAGATGTCATCAGTGATGTCATCAGTGATGTCACTGACCATGTCATGAATGATGTAATATGTGACATGATCAGCAGTGGATTGCGGGTGCGCGATATATAGTTAGTACAACTAACTATATATGGAATTTCATTGGTTTTGTGTGAGTAAAATAAGGTTTTTTAAATGCTAATTCCTAACTATATATGGTGTATAACCTATGGTTTTTTTCAGTGAATTTTCATGGTTTTGTAAATGCTAATTCCTAACTATATATGGTCTATAACCTATGGTTTTTTCAGTGAATTTCATTGGTTTTTTAAAAGCTAATATCTATAGCTGTAAAATGTATTCTTCTTTAAATCCAAAAATATATTTTATATGTTTATTAATAATTTTTTTTTAATATTTTTTTTTGTTTCGCTCCCGGTCCGCGAACCGGAAAGCTTCCCGTTAGCTCAAATTAATGCCGCGACCCGGTCCGCGAACCGGTAAGAAATCAACATCGTGACGGTATCGCGTTGCCGCGTAATGCGTCTTGTGACGTACCGCGTTAGCGCACCCGGAAGTGCCCCGGGGCGCGGACCGAGGCGCGAAACGCAGCTCCCCGGAAGCGATCCGCGGCGCGTCGCGAAAGCGCGACGTATCGCGTTGCCGCGGCGCGTCGCGAAAGCGCGACGTATCGCATTGCCGCGTAATGCGTCTTGTGACGTACCGCGTTAGCGCACCCGGAAGTGCCCCGGGGCGTGGACCGAGGCGCGAAGCGCAGCGACCCGGAAGCTAACCGGGGCGCGTTCCGCAGCGCGTAACATGAGCGTGAGAGGTCATGTGACTTGTTAATAAAACTTTTCATTGGTTCATTTCACTTTTGGTTTCATAATGATGTAAGGCTAGGTCAGGTGACCTAAAAATAACACTTTTCATTGGTTTAGAACTATTTTTTTTCCCAAATGATGAAAGCCCCCACCTTTTTTCTCACTCTGACTTTCAACTTTGAGAAAGGAAGACCTGATCATTTGCTCTGATTAAAAAATGGCTTCAATAGTAGCTTCAGCTTCTGCACCCCCACCACCACCACCACCATCTCCTCATAGGAAGAGAGGACCATCTGCACAGTTTATTGGAGACACAGAGGAGGAAGATGAAGAACAAGACGGAGAGGAAGAAGAGGGACCACGATTTGTCAAAGAGTTACCCCGGGTATCTCATCGCAAAGTTAGCTTTATCTGGCAATTTTTTTCCATTCCACCAGGAGAGAAAAAAGTCAATGCACGCTATGCTACGTGCCTTATCTGCCAAGAAAAGTTATCCCGGGGCACTAATAAAAAATACAGTTATGGAAATTACACGATGCACCGACATATGCAGAGGTGGCATCCAATCAACTATAGTCGTGCAGAGGTGCGTGAACTACAACAGAACCCCCCAACTTCGGTGACAAGAACATCACCTGATATGTCTCTCACATTTGGAGAGGCCAACGAAACAACGCCAAATATCCAAAAAAAATTTGTCCATATGAAGGTGACATGCTTATATTGTGGCACTTTAATTTCATGCGCAAACATGAGTCTGAAATTAATTAATTTGGCTTTCGAGAAACACCGATGCTCCAAACGCAGCAAGTTTTACATTTTTTTTTTGCTCCTGTTGAGCCTTTTTCAATGCCTCTTTCTGTTCCTTCCCTTTGAAAAAAAACAAAAAAAACAAATAAGTGTTCAAAAAATACAAAAAAAACAAATAATCTTCAAAAAAGCAAAAAAAAATATAAAACAACAAAAATATAAAAAAAAAAGTTCTTTTTAGAACTACCTCCCCGTTATTAAAAATTAGCTAGAATGTTTTGCACTCTGGCAAGCTCTATTTCTTTTGGTTCGCTTCCCGGTTAGCTTCCCGGTACGCGAACCGGGAGCTAACCCGAAATTTAAAAAAAAAAAAAAATAGAGTAAGTAAGGCCCTTTTAAAACCTCCACATTAAACCTAGGGGGTCATGGAGGATCTAGTATGCCCCCTTATGGTTATTTCCCCCTTTGTTTTGTCCTCCTCTTGTCTCTCAATCCTACCGAGAGACAAGATGGCGGCCGCTCCGGACTGTTTAGAATGTTGACAGACACCGGAGGGCCAATCAGCTTCGCTTCGTGAAGTTCCGTTACGCGTAAGGTCCGCGAACCGGGGCGCTGCCTGGTCCGCGCTTACAGATATATATCTTTTTTTAAACGTTAATTTCTCAAAATCCACTGGAGCACATATATTGAGACCTAGAAAAGGCACATCGGGCTACCAGTCCCTACAATTTTGCCAAGTTTCGTGCAAATCCATTCAGCCGTTCGGGCTAAAAGTGAGGCTAACCGCCCTATGGAAAACTCAATGTTAAAAACACGTTTTGGGACCCCCCTTTTTTCTCGGCCCCCCCTGGACCAACTCCCCCCAAATTTCCAGGGGCTGCTCAGAAACAAAATGTTCCATTTTGCTGAAAATTCCAGCCAATTCCGTCCGCAAACGCCAAAGTTATTAGACATAGAATTTTCAAAAAACCCATAGGGAAAAAATCCTAACTATATATACCTACTGGCGACCGCCAGTAGGTAATATATATATATATATATATATATATATATATATATATATATATATATAGAGATAGATATATAAAATTTCTATGGCAAAATGAAACCCTTCATTTTGTTCCTTTTCAAAATAAATGTATTAAGTGTTACCACTTTATTCCATTCAAGATGACTTCAGGTGTGCCATACTTTTGTCATAAGTAAGACTGTTAGTGCTCTAGTTGTTCTTTAGAACACTCTGGGACATTCTGTCATTGGGCTATAGTTGGGCTACATCTGGCTGATATTTGGGCTACATTTGTTTTTTTTTGTCTCTCGTGGCCATCTTTGGGCTACATTGGGCTACATTGGGCTACATTGGGCTACATTTGGGCTCTAACATATATATAGCCCAATTGTTTTTTTGAACATTTTGTACTTTTTTTGGCTTTTCAAAACAGTTTTATATTTTTTTTGTATTTTTTATGGGGAGAAACAAAAAACAGGGAATTGTAAATGGCTCAACAGGAGCAAAAAACAAAACACGGAAAAAATTACAGTTTTTTGGGGCATTTGTGATTGTCACCAGCAAGGACAACGAGCTTCATGCTCTGTTCACCATAGGCGATGAGCTTGCACATGCAATACATGTGATTCTAAAATCTGCAAATCATGGCTGAATACAAGGCATCGTCTCCGTTGTATCTGGTCCCGATGGAGTGGGTTGCTTTCTTTTGGAGCTGGTCCTTGAATACTGGGGGAGGTGACTGGCCAGTTCTCTGATCTCTGCACGAGAATAGTTGTTAGGATGCCTCTGGGTCATATGTCGAATCATGGTATTATTACCAAATTAATATTTTTTGTCTGGATTGCCCCTTGAGAGTTGTTCGCCACAGATTAGGCATATCCTGTTACACAACGACAGTCATCCAAAAGATACTCTCACACATACTCACACATGCAACTAAACTATTAAACATCCATTTATTTGCATATACAGCTATACACACACTATCACTTTACTTCTAAGGAAACTTACACATACTTACTCTCTTAAACAATCACTTATAGAAACACATACTTATTTAAACAGGAACTCTTACAATCCCTCACTCTCACATATACTCACTTATATACATCAATATTCACATATACAAGATTAAAACATATGTAGTTACTGATAAAGACACTAGTGAGACTGTCATTCACTCACTAACACACACATATACACACTCATCCCCCCATACAGTCCTGCACATATGCTGTCTTCAAAACACATACAAAGAGAGAGTCAGTCATTCATGCATCTATGTGCTAAGTAATACCCCCACCAAACCATACAAACACTCATACTGATACTAAGAAAAACATCTAATAACCCATATACATACACATGTAGCTGCTCACCAACCCATGCAGCCACTTATACACAAAGTGAAACATTAATACATATATTTAAATATTTAAACATTACTCACTAATATTTATTTTTAAGAAAGACACACATTCACTGGATGGTGTCATCAGTGATGTCAGGAGTGATGTCACTGACCATGTCATGAGTGATGTAATATGTGACGTCATCAGCAGTGCATTGCACGCGCAAGTTATAGTGAGTCCAACTAACTATAACGTGGGAATTTCAATGGTTTTATGCGAGTAAAACTTCCAGCTAACTATAACTGGTGTAAAACCTATGTTTTTTTCAGTGAATATATATATACATATATATATATTACCTACTGGCGGTCGCCAGTAGGTATATATAGTTAGGATTTTTTCCCTATGGGATTTTTGAAAATTCTATGTCTAATAACTTTGGCGTTTGTGGACGGAATTGGCTGAAATTTTCAGGAAAATGGAACATTTTGTTTCTGAGCAGCCCCTGAAAATTTGGGGGGGGTTTGTCAAGGGGGGGCCGAGAAAAAAGGGGGTCCCAAAACGCGTTTTTCCCATGTTAATTTCCATAGGGCGGTTGGCCTCACTTTTAGCCCGAACGGCTGAATGGATTTGCACGAAACTTGGCAAAATTGTAGGGACTGTTAGCCCGATGTGCCTTTGCTAGGTCTCAATATATGTGCTCCAGTGGATTTTGAGAAATTAACGTTTAAAAAAAGATATATATCTGTAAGCGCGCTCTGGGCAGCGCTCCGGTTCGCGTACTTTACGCGTAACGTGGCTCTCCGGTGTCTGTCAACATTCTAAACAGTCCGGAGCGGCCGCCATCTTGTCTCTCGGTAGGATCGAGAGACAAGAGGAGGCCAAAACAAAGGGGCAAATGACCATAAGGGGGCATAGTAGATCCTCCCTGACCCCCTAGGTTTGATGTGGAGGCTTTAAAAGGGCCCCGCAGGGCAAAAAAAGGGAGCGCCCGGTTCGCGAACCGGGAAGCGTACTGGGGAGCGTACTATGAGGAAAAAAGAATGATAGACTTTTAAAATATTGTATGTTTATTGATTGTTCGTTTTGTTGTTTTTTTTTTGTTTTTTTTTATTTAAGTAGCAATATGTAGGTACCAATGCAGAGTCAAAAAATTAATATACACCCTATGTAACATAAAAAAGTTGCACAGTATACTATAAGTCTGACTTTACATTATAATCAATTAGGTACTAGTTTATGAATTACATATAAAAATGATTAAAGTCTCGAACAATTTTTGATTATTAAATAATTTTATTTTTGTGATTCTTTTTCCAAATTTAACAGAACATTTAACAACAAATTGTCGGAAATGTCCTCATTTTCAATCAGCAAATCTACTGCATCTACACATTGAACTAATTCATGGTCCCGTGATTCATCCATGAAATCTGAGTCATCATTGTCCTCAATAACTTTTTCTGTGTTGTTCTCCAGAACAATTTTGAAGGAAATAATCTGCTCTCCTTCCATTTTCTTGCTGTAATTTGCATAAAAAATAAATATATCAGTAGAGATAGGGCACTGTTGGCTTTAAGTTCAGACAGGTACTTGTGAGTTTATAACAGAGAAGTAATCTATGGGCACTGTATGGTTTCAGGCGTGAAGTAGTACTATTAAAAAGTGCCTGTGAAGAAGTCTAAGTAAATTCATAATTATAGCACAGAAACCTAAATCAATCCATAATTATAATAAACAAGCCTTTCTCAATGTCTAACTCTTACAGAGGGACAGTATATAACTATCTGAAAATGTTTTCCCAAATTAATTTAAAGTGCATAACATAGTTCTCCTTTCAAATTTATAAAATAACATCTTACCTATTAAAAACAAGTTTAAGTTGTCAGTGAAAATGCACTTGCAATGTACTTCAGGAAGTAGTAGTCAAAATGGCTGTGTTTCTCTCTCTTTTTTTTTATATATTCAGGTACATAACCAATCAAATGTCAGGTAAAAAAAGTAGAAAATGAAAGTAACATTTTAATTGGTTGTCAATTCCAACACTTCAGATGTGTTTTGTGAAGTAATTTACCTCAGGGTATTTAGAGAGGTCTACAGGCTAAATGGCTAAATGGAATTCCAACCAAATTTGTGAAAATGGTAGGGATTGGTATGTAGTATGAGCTAATCTATATTTGGTGAGAGTGTCTCCAGTCGTTTTTCTGTAAATTACTTTCCCACCTTTTTTGATGGTGCGCTTCCCGGGGAGCGCGCCCGGTACGCGAACTGGCGAGCGCCCCGGTACGCGAACCTTAAGCGTTACGGGAGTCCACTATTTTGTGTTTCGGTCGACTTAAGATACAAGATGGAGGGCAAATAATGTTCAGAATGGGTAGAAGGGGGCACGGTAGACTTATCTTGACCCCCTAGGTTTTCTGAGGGTGGCTGAGGAGGCTTATATGTGCGAAAAAAACATTTTTTTAGAAAATTTCGCGCGGTTAGCTTCCGGTTCGCGTACCGGGTAGCGCCCCGGGGAGCGTACTTTGTTGAAAATTAGTGAAAAAAGTTAGAGTAAAATAATAATTGTGAGTGATCAGATGTAGGGTAGCTCTGAGAAGAGCTTTTGGGTTTATGGTACATTTAGGTACTTATAAGTAGGTACCAATGTACAGTCTTAAATTCAAAATGAAAACTCTGTTGCCCTCATCTGAGAAGTGAACTCCATCTCCTCTGTAGATATCTTGCATGTAGTAACGCAAGTTATTGTTGTACATGGAGCCCATTCCATGGTCTCTCATGTAAGCTGAAACAGATTTGTTTACATGCTTCCTCGACTTCTCAATTTGTGGACAAAATTGGTTTGACCACCTCCATTTCTGTCTTTGGCATATATTTGAATATACCAAGGCAGTCTGAGGAAAAAGTGCCATTAATTGCTCAAAGGTGTCCTTTAAAAGCATTTACAGACCTACCCCAGTCAAAGTGCCCAAATCATTACCTCCACAGTGCACAATTAACTGGTCAGGTTTTGGCAAATGCATAAAGGTTTTCACCAATGGTATCAATTGGTGACATTTTAATCCTCTGTGGCCAAACCACTTAATTTCCACATCTTGTAAATTGAGGTTAGGTAAATTTCTGTTCTCAGCATACCTCTGAGCCCAATAGATGTAACTATGTCCAACAATCCAGACAGAAAACATGGTGAGAGAAGGTTCTCCTGCAGTCAGATGAAGTGTGGCAATGAAATGGCAGTTGAAAAAATAAGAGTTTAAAATGAAAAAAACTGTGGAGTTTCTGTGTTAATGAAGCAGTAACAGTGATTGGTGGATTTTGATCGCTGAAAACAGAAAGTTAGGGTGCATGGATGAGTTCTTTGAAAGATGTATTTTGAGTGGTCAAGAAAAAATCATTAAATGAAAGAATGCACTGGATATGAAGGTGCACTGAGAGTTCAGAGTTCAATTGAAACATTGTTGTGTGAACTTGCAAACACCAGAGGTCTTCCAAGAGGTGGTTGCTATGCAAAAAAAGCAGAGAGGGCAGAGGGGGGAAGGGTTTTGATTTGAAAAAAGTGAGGGAAGAGTTTTGATTGGGTGACATGAGAGATATGTGTGAAGAATTACAGCATTTCTGTGCTTTTGATAGCTGCAGACTCTAGAGTGCATACCTTTTGCTCTGCTGAAGACAAATTGGTGTGTTTCTGAGACTGTTTTGAAACTCATAAAGTATTTGCTAAGGTGAGAAAAGATTTCTTTACTTTAGATAGAGAATAGTGTGCTTTAAGGAGAAAATTATGAAGAAAGTTGTGTTTTTCAAATGTTGCTTTGTCTCAAGTGTTTTACAAATAGATTTTGTTTCTTTGAGAAATTGTAATTGGAGAAAATGTGAAGTATTAGTACTGACAGGGTTTTTTTGTGCATAGGAGCTGTGGAGTGTTTTCAAATTATGACTTGAAAATCGTTTTTGGGGAAAAGGAATGTTTTTAAAATTTATGACAAGGACATAATGGTGTATGCTTCTTTATAAGGCAATTGAGTGTCTCTGATGTTATTTTTCTCATTTTAATGTAAGACCTTTACCTGTGGAGCAAATTGCTTGTAAATATGCTCCCACCTGTGCATGGCAAATTTAGATTTTGAATGTTTGCGTTACATAGCCATGTTAAAAGTGACCCAAACATGCTGCAAAGGCAATCAAAAAACTCTTTCATGTGTCTTAAGGACATTTTAAGTCATTTCCCCATGTGGAGTGTTTTCAAAATATGACTTGAAAATCGTTTTTGGGGAAAAGGAATGGTTTTAAAATATATGACAAGGACATAATGGTGTATGCTTCTTTATAAGGCATTTCAGTGTCTCTGATGTTATTTTTCCCATATTAAATTAAAAGACCTTTCCCCGTGGAGCAAATTCCTTGTAAATATGCTCCCACCTGTGCATGGTAAATTTAGATTATGACTGTTTGAGTTACATAGCCATGTTAAAAGTGACCCAAAAAAGTTGCAAAGGCTTTAAAAAAACACTTTCATGTGTCTTAAGGACATTTCAAGTCATTTCCCCATGTGGAGTGTTTTCAAATTATGACTTGAAAATCGTTTTTGGGGAAAAGGAATGGTTTTAAAATATATGACAAGGACATAATGGTGTATGCTTCTTTATAAGGCATTTCGTGTCTCTGATGTTATTTTTCCCATATTAAATTAAAAGACCTTTCCCCGTGGAGCAAATTCCTTGTAAATATGCTCCCACCTGTGCATGGTAAATTTAGATTTTGACTGTTTGAGTTACATAGCCATGTTAAAAGTGACCCTAAAAAGTTGCAAAGGCTTTAAAAAAACACTTTCATGTGTCTTAAGGACATTTTAAGTCATTTCCCCGTGGGCAGTGTTTTCAAATTATGACTTGAAAATCGTTTTTGAGGTAAAGGAATGTTTTTAAAATTTATGTGCGCCATATGCCCCCAAATTTCTTTTTCAGGGGTGCAGCAGGGTGTTCTTGAGACACCCCTGCAACCTTGGAAAAATTCCTAATTTGCGATGAGCTAATTGCTAATCGCAAATTGCACCTTCATTGCTATGGGCCTCCTGGCCCATGGAAATGAATGGGTAATTTGCAATTAGCAATTTGCTCATTGCAAATTAGGAATGGTAAAGAATCGCTATTTATTCCTTAAAATTCGCTATTTAGGAAATGCAAAATAGTTTGATGATACATATGGCGGTTCATCTCTAACAAGATAAGAAGCTTAGGGATAGATTTATGATGACTGGCGCAATGAAGTGGACATCACTTACTTCATTGGTAGGCCTTTACATGTATTATCTCCTCTGTATTCTTCATCAAGCGTAACTTTGATCTGCAATCCTGAGTAGGCCTCACCTTAAACAAACCTCTGGATAGGCCACACCTTATTGTCATCCTGAATTAATCATTTAAAATGCTAGGGACCGATTTATGATAGGTGTATGCCTCTTTTGCGCCACTGTGCGTCACTTTTGTGATGCAGCGGCGGTGCAAAAGATTTGCTATGAGGCGACAAAATTACAAATTGATGCATTTAGGCAGATGTGTCATGCTGTAAAAAAAACGTGCCACATGAAACCGATGCAGCAGTGATGCAAAAGATGCACCATGTTGCAAGACAGGCCTCACTTGGGGCCATATGTATCAAGCTAATTAGCATTCGCAAAGGCCGAAATTCTGCGAATTTCGGCCTTTGCGAATGCTAATTAGACAAATGGTATGTATCAAACAAGTTTGATGCAAAATAAGGAATAGCAACATTTGCTATTCCTTATTTTGCGATTGCACTGAAGCATTTGCAAATTTTGCGATTCCTTAAATGAAATGTATCAAACAAAAAATATGCAAAAAATGCCATTAAGGATTTGCAAATTACCACCAACTTCTAGTTGGTGGTAATTTGCAAATTCTTTTCAAAAAGCTTTTTTTCCAAAAAACAAAAGGTGCCATATGACGCCCATACATGCCCTTAGGGCATGTATGTGCGCCATATGCCCCCAAATTTCTTTTTCAGGGGTGCAGCAGGGTGTTCTTGAGACACCCCTGCACCCTTGGAAAAATTCCTAATTTGCGATGAGCTAATTGCTAATCGCAAATTGCACCTTCATTCCTATGGGCCTCCTGGCCCATGGAAATGAATGGGTAATTTGCAATTAGCAATTTGCTCATCGCAAATTAGGAATGGTAAAGAATCGCTATTTATTCCTTAAAATTCGCTATTTAGGAAATGCAAAATAGTTTGATGATACATAAGGCGGTTCATCTCTAACAAGATAAGAAGCTTAGGGATAGATTTATGATGACTGGCGCATCACCAGGGATGTGCCAGTCATCCTGCGCCGCTGTTCCGCCACCCATGGTGTGCTGCATTTACAATGCGGCGCACCATGGGGCAAAAACGGCACAGATGCGTGACACATCTGTGCCGTAAAGGTGGTGCATTACTGGAGTTGTATCGCAAGTGCGATGCAGCTCCAGCAAGGCTCAGGGGTGCCCCATCTCCACAATGCTGCGTCAAGAACTATGCCTGCTTCAAGCAGGCGCAGGGTTTTGACGCAGCTTTGTCCTATCTGATTGTAAATGCGGCACACCATGGGTGGCAGAGCAGCGGTGCACGTTAACTGGTGCATCCCTGGGGATGTGCCAGTTAACATAAATCTGTCACTTTACATTTAAGTATGTGCAGGGGATACAGAGTCGGTGAGGCTTATCCAAGGTTAAGAAGAGATGAGTCCTGTTCACTGAAAAATTGGACATAGGCTTCACCTCCTCAGCATCGCTGGACATGGCTAAATAATAGCTGCAAAATGTTACTCTTGTTAAACAATTTTACTATTATAATCTCTGAGATTTGTCTCTTACTCTGCAACATCTCATTGTTGTTATCTTTCTTTAAAGATAAAGACAACATCAACATGAGCGACAATCAGCAATCAGTTGATTTCGACCTCATCATTGAACTCATAATTGAAACATCAGTGGATGTTGATCCCTTGGATGATTTAAATCCTGAGGATGAAGAAGAACGTGATGAGGATGCAGATTTGTCAGAATTGTATGACATAGGATGGGAAGCTGACGTGCTTGAGCCTATGGAACTATAAACATTTATTTTAAAAATTTATAATAAATAAAAAGTAAAAATGTAAACCGTTTGATTTAAAATTAAAAACACCTTTAAAAACAGGTTATGTCTAGTGTCTTCAATAAAATATTAAAATATGCTCATAAAATTAGATCAGAATCACATATAAAATAGTAGCGGTAAAATGAATATAAATTCCATTTATTTTCTGCTATTTGTGTATTATATATTTGCCAAGCACTAAAAAATCTTCTATGTAAAAATGTCAAGTAGTGTGTTAAGTTTTTGATGACTGTTATTGATTTACTGTTTGGTAATAGTGGTTAATAACATTTTTTATTATATTTTACCACAGATTCAACTGCAGATCATTTCAAGATTTCAGCATGCCAACCAAAGAAAGACTGAGAAAGGCTGCAAAACGTCAAAGACAGCAGGTCAATGAAAAAAAGCAGCAGTCCTCTAACAAAAAGATTTGTCAAGTCACCAAGAAAGCACCGGGTAAGAGTACAAAAACATTCATAAGAAATATCTGTAGTAAAAAAAATATTACTACAGAAAATGTTTCAGTCCAGAAAAAGAGAAGCAATTCAAACGGAAAGGAAAGGCCAATGAAAAATGTTACTGCTAGAGCAAGAGATAACTCTGTGCATGATAGTAGAAGGAAACAACAGTTTAGGGACATTCGTAAACGAATGTTCCGCAACAGGATAATTGGCAATTTGTTAAAAAATATTAAGAAAGGTCAACAGAAAGTGGTTTTTTATAAGAGAAAAAAAATAGTTGAGAAAGTTATTGATCAGGCATTTGAAATTAAACGTAAGTTATTTATTTTGATAATCAATAGAATTAGGAAGCTAAACAAGGCAATTTATGATTTCAAAAGAAATAGTAGATGGAAGAGAATAGTTAATCGTAGTAATTTTTGTGAAGTTTTTTCTGGAGAATGGATGCATAGTTCAAGCTGTGAGGCATTTTTTAATGAGGAGAGTTATTTCCAGGATAATGATTTGGTGCATGCAGTTGACACCAGTGGTCGAGCTTATGAAGTGAAAGATGGTTGTCCAGTTGAAAAAGAAAAACTTGTGACAACAGAGGCAGAAGAGGTGTTAGGTAATGAGGTTTTAGGAAGACGTCCTAAGGGTCCTGTGTATACCTGGAAGTGTAGTAGTATTTGCAGTGTGCGACAGGATTCCATCAATTTGCTTTGTGATTTTTTACGGTCATTTAATAAGAAAAGTTTGAAGCAGAAAATGAAGTTGTTGCAAGAATTAGATCCTTGCAGAGTGAGAGAAGTGACAGGTTTGCATGGTCATTCACTGGCTTGTCTTTCCAGGAGAGTATGCCAGAGTGTTTTTCATCATTTCAGGATGCTAGCAGTGCATCATAATAAAGTGAGGAAATTAGTTAGAATGTTGTATTATGCTAAGAGTCCAGCAATTATCTTTAAACAATTATGCGCTGCTCTTTTGCATGGTTCTGAAATAGATGTGAAGAATATATGTGAAGAAATTGAGTTTTGTTACTTTGGAAGTAAAGAGGAGAATGTTGAAATTGACCAAGAAGAAGCGGGTAATGTGGAAGATAGTGTACAGGTTTCCAGTACAGATAATTTCCAGAGGGAAATTGCGACGTTTCAGGTGAAATCAAGTGAGAGGCCAAATTTCACTTGTGTGTGTTGTCGACGCACTTATTATAAGAATCAGACTAAGTTAGTGGATTTATATGCAAAAAGTGAAAAGGAAAATAATAGTGAATGGAAGGATTTCACAACATACTTGATGGTAGAAAATTGTTTTGATTTGGGATTGGATCAACGTGTGTGTACTTATTGTTGTAACAAATTAAATCAAAACCAGATGCCTGCTAGAGCAGTTCATAATAATCTGGAATTGGTTGAGATTCCTTCTGAATTGAAGGATTTAAATACTTATGAATCTATTTTGATTCAAAGTATCCATCCCTTTCAGGCTATTGTAAGAATGGAGCCAAAGACAGGGAAATTGCCTCCATCAGATTTACAGAGAGGATTAAAGGGAAGAGTTGTTTATTTGCCTTTAGATTTGAAGAAAAACATTAACACAATTGGAGTAGAAAAAGTGGAAGAGGAACCTCTGGTTATCTTAGTTAATGGGGTTCCGACAAAGAATAAGAAAATATGGCAAGATTTAGTGGATGTTAGGAAAGTTAAAAAGGGAACATTGTATTTGAAAAAAAATATTAAATACTATAAGAATGTATATGTTGCAGAAGAGGAAGTAAGTGAGGAAGAGGATAGCGATTTGTGTGCTGGTCAAATTGAGAAAGTAGAACCCTCTACTAGTGAAGAAATATATGAACATTATAGTGTTCATCCTTTGCATTCCAAGGAAGTCATGGGGAATGCTATTGAGTTGTTTCAAATGAAACAAGCCAAAGGGAGTCCCATTAGTGTTTGGGAGGAAAGTTTGGAAGCTCGGTGTTTCCCACAGCTTTTTCCAACAGGTCAGGGAGGAAGATATGATGAGCGACCTCATCAAATTCCTGCTTCTGAATACCGGACTTTGCGATTGTATGCAGGAGATGCTAGGTTTCGACAATGCATTCCCTATTTGTTTCATCTCCTGTTTGAAAGCGATCTGTCTGGACTGTCATATGCAGTGAACCACATCTTGAAAAGTGGTATACACATGCAAAACATCTCGGCAAGTGACTTTATGGATAAAGTCAATGTCCAGGACAGTATTTTGGATTCTCACCTGATTAATCTCATGGCGTGTCAGCGTGGTACTAATGAGTACTGGTACCGTCGTCATGGTGATTTAAAATGTATGCTGAGGAACTTAGGAACTCCCACATGGTTCCTCACTCTGAGCTGTGCGGAGTATGGCTGGGAAGACTTACTTGAATTTCTACGAGAGGCAAATGGAAACATCGAAAACATCGAATTCAAGACACCCGGAGAACTGTGCTCTTTGGATCCAGTCAATGTATGCAGGTACTTCAATCATAGATTTGAAGCTATGATGTCTTTCATCATGAATAAGAAGAATCCACCTCTTGGAGAGGTGTTGGATTTCTTCTGGAGAAAGGAGTACCAAGCAAGAGGTGCTCCTCATATACATATGTTGCTGTGGATCAAGGATGCACCTACATTTGGAACGGATCCAGAAGACTCAGTGATGAGTTTCATACAACAGTATTCTACGTGTGCTGTTCCAAACGCAAAGGAGAAGAAAAGCCTAAGAGAAAGAGTTCTACGTTTCCAAAGCCATCGATGTGGAAAGTACTGTCGTCGTAAATTCCGAAACAAGGACAAGTTCTACACCAAATGTCGTTTCGGCTTTCCACGACCGGTGATTTCTAAAGGAAGAGTAAACAGTTTGATGTCTTCGCTGCGACATAATGTGATGAAGAAATCACCTAAAAACACATACAATTTGAAGAGGAACGAAGAGTCTAAGTACATCAACGACTACAACCCGGTGATTTTGTCCATGTGGAATGCAAACATGGATATACAGTTTGTGGCTGATAACTGTATGGCTGTGGCTCGGTATGTGACATCTTACATCACCAAAAAAGAGAAGACAGAATTGAAGGATATGTGGGAGGACATTTCCCATGAAAAGAACCTCAGCAAGAAGTTGTACAGTTTCAGTCTGAAGATGTTGTCGCATCGAGAAATCGGAGCTTACGAATGTTCTGACCGGTTGTCTTCAGCAAGTCTCTATGCCAAGTCCAGGAGTATCGTTTGGGCGAGTCTTGGTCTTGCTGCAACGCGTAATCGAGTTCTGAAACCTGTGCGGGAAATTGAGTATTTGGCGGAAAAGGAGCCAAACAGTACCGACATTTTGAAGACCAACATGTTGGATACATATTATCCAAATCGAAGCAGTCACCTCGAGAATGTTTGTCTGTATGAGGTTCTTCAAAATTACATATTCAAGAGGAACATCAAAGAAGATACTGAGAAAGGAGTGTATGCTGTAATAGGAAGTGAGGGATGTCTGGTCAAGCAAAGAAAATGCCACTTGGTAAACCATCGAAAATTGAGTGGCGAATCTCCTGAAAAAAAGGAGTTTTTCTATTTAGCACTTTTGCAACTTTTCAAGCCTTGGCGTGCAGAAGAGGAACTGCTTGGAGATTTCCTCTGTTACGAAGACTCTTTCAATGCTGCCAAGGAGACCATAGAATGTCCTGCTTTTCCCAAATATGTAGAAATGTTGAATGCGGAAATTGAGCAGGAAGCAACGATTGCAGCCGAGATTGCCAGAGACAGTTCTCAGGACAGTCAGAGTTCTGCTTCATTGAGTCAGGATCCACTAGGAGGACCTGTTATCGAAAATGAAGCTGCCACTGCTATGAATGAAGTGGAGAGAGCCATGGCACATGCTCAGGAGGATGCGGTTAACTTAGAAGAGTTGGAAAGACAACTCAACGTTGAGCAGAGGAAAATATATGACGAAGTTACCATGCAAATTGATCATGGATTAAGTCATGACAAGAAAGAGTGCTCATGTACGTCGTTGAAGCCTGTCCGACTGTACGTGAGTGGAGAAGCGGGAACTGGAAAAAGTTTCCTTATTAAAGCAATTTCATGTTATTTGCAGGAAAGGACAGAGTCATCGCTGTCTTGTGTTGTCACCGCTCCAACTGGACTGGCAGCACATAACATTAAAGGGATTACTTTACATCGTTTACTGATGCTGCCAGTGGAGCATGACAACAAATTACAATATCACAAGCTATCTGGAGATGCTTGTTGTGAAGTTTCAAGAATCTTGAGGAAAATGAAACTTCTTATCATTGACGAAGTAAGCATGGTTTCCAATGTCATGCTTGCCTTTGTGCATTTGAGAATGCAAGAAGTTCTCAAAACAGAGTATGATGTGTTATTTGGTGGCAAACACATCATTGTTTTCGGAGATCTTCTGCAGCTGACACCAGTGAAAGGGCAACCTGTGTTCAAAATGCTCACGCATGAAGATACCAGGAAGTGCCTAGGGAGCATTGGCAATGTCAATATATGGTTAAACTTCAATTATGCTGAACTGCATGAAAATATGCGTCAGGCGAAGGATGAAGTTTACAAGACTATTCTACAAGATGTTAGAATTGGAAAAGTGACCGAGCATGGGAAAGAAGCTTTACATGCACGATTACTGTCAAATTTATATCCAGAACAAGATGTTGTGCCTGAGAATATTTTTCAGAAAATTACTGAGAAGAAATCTGGAATATGTTTGATGCCAACTCTTGCAGAATGTGCCAAATTCAACAACAAAATGTTGCATTTAGAAAAGCAACAGATTGTGAAACTGGAAGCTATTGACAGAGTAGAGCATATGGGATCAACAATTATTTTGTCTGAGAATTTGAAAACAAAATTGGATTCATTAGAGAAGACTATATCTAAAACTGCAGGTTTTGAAAAGACTCTGAATGTGTGCTTGAACTGCCGTATAATTTTAAGAAGGAATTTACATGTTGAAAGAGGTCTGGTAAATGGATCAATGGGTAATGTTGTTGATTTTGTAAAATACAGAAATAGAGATGGAATTGAATTTTTAAAAATTAAATTTGATGGCATTGAGGAAGTACAGCTAATTGGTCGTTGTTCTGCTAGATTTTTGCTTGTGAAAGACTTATATGTTCGCCGTAAGCAGTTTCCTGTTTGCTTGGCATATGCGGTGACAATCCATAAATCGCAAGGTTTAAGTGTAGACAGTGCATTGGTGAATATTGGCAGTTCTGTGTTCAAGGAGGGTATGGCATATGTGGCATTGTCACGAGTTAGAACTTTATCGGGATTGTACTTGATTGAGTGTGATGTCACAAACATTTGTGCGGATCTAGATTGTGTTAAGGAATACAATAGGTTAAGAAGAGAGTATGCGCCACATTTGCCTCAATATCCTTTGTTTGATAAACGTGTGGTAGGCCGGAAACGAAGAAATGTGACCAATACTGGGGAGGTTGTAGCAAAAAGACGAAAAGTCGATGAACCTGAAATTATAAGCAGAAACAAAAAGGATTCTGTTGAAGATGTTGTTGGTTTTCAATTTGAAAACAGTTCTGGTGTCAACTGCTATGCTAATGTAGTGGTTAATGTTTTGTTTTCTCTAGAAAATGTAAAAGAAGAGATTGTGGTCAATTCTGATCAAAGATTTTGCAGTTTGTTAAATTCTGTGTTAGAGAAATGTAGCACTGATAGAACAAAAATAGAAAGTGTGTCTGAAATTCGAAATCTGTTAGACAGATGTTCAGGCCAAACACAATTCTCTCAAAATATTCAGCAAGATTGTCAGGAGTTTTTAATGTATATGCTTGATGTATTGCATGCTGAAGGTGTAGATGTAGATCACCTGTTTGGGCTTTCTTATCAATGGCAGCATGACTGCGAGAACTGTAGGGTATCAAGTACTACTAGTGTAGACTCAGAAAGATTTATATATTTAACTTTGCCAGATAGTAAATCAGTCTCTTTTAATAAACTAGTAAAAGCAGCTGATCACAACATGGAGTGTAGCCAATGTAAATCTGAAATGATGTCCACATTATTTATACGAACATATGGCCAGTATGGTATTTTAATGTTCCAACGATGTAGGCCTGATGGAACAAAATTGACAACTTTAATTAAAAATGTTGTGGCTTCACAGTTGTCAATATCAGGAAGGACTTTTGTAACTGCAGCAATTATATATCATGACGGTCCTTCAATATCATCAGGACATTACACAGCTTATTTAAAGTCTAGAAATGGCTGGTCATTCTGCAATGATTCTGTTTTAATTTTCAAAAAAAAATTGCCGTATGACCTTAAAAACTCTTACCTGGTGTTTTTAAAACCAACATTTTAGGGAAAGAATCTCGGGATGTGCTCTGAGGAATTTCAAGAAGTTCTAATGGCTCCTACACGATTTGGCCTTGAGGATAAGTGTAGTACAGAGACATAACTTCTTACCATAACACTGGACGTCATGGAGAAATAAGTGCACTTTGAATGAGTTCAAAAAAACTGTTTCTTTTTATAAGCTAATTGAAGCAGCCAATCAAAACATGGAGTAGAGGGAATGTAAGTCTGCAATGCTGTCTACTGTTTTATATTGCTTTGTGATTAAAAGTGATGTAGAGAATTAAACACTTGTAGTAGTCATAGAGATAGTGTAAGTCTGCTTCATAGTAAGCAGTATCAGTGTCATAGGAAATGTAGAACATGACTGAGCAAGAAGGGGAAGATATTACTAGTCCAGGATTGTGAAAATGATCTTCAACATTTTTATTGTGAAAGTTGCGGAAATACAACATGACGGGATTGGCTTACAAGAATTCTAAGAGTTATAAATGGCTCTGACATGATTTGGCCTTGTGGAAACGTGTGGTAGAGAGCAAGAAGTCATTTATTGTATGTAACATGTTTTTCAAAACGATGGAGGTTTTCTTTCAGAAAGTGGCGGTCTGAAAGTAATAACAGCACAACAGAGTGTAAGCTATTCATAGGACATCCTTCGACGTCATGGAAAGTAAGTTAACTTTAAGGAGTTCTGAATTCTGATTTGTTATGTTGTATGGGTTTTTTAAACACAATCATTTTGATTGTGTTTTTTTTTCCCCGCTGTTATATGATGAATACCTTCAAGTCACTGTTTTTAGTGAAATTTGATACATTCTGAGAACAGCCAAAAGAAACCATTTAACATGTATAATTAATTCTGTACTGTTTGCATTTATGATGTACATTTAGAACTGTGTAGGAGGCATGGAGAAGGAGAGGCTTCTGTAAGTGTCAAAGTTGTTGCATACAGTGCTCATATTCTACGTAGTCTTTCATATGATAGACTACATTTCCACAATGAGATACCTAAGCAAAGGAAACACAGGTGATATGATTGTGGAATGAGCAAAAAAAATTGCAAGTTTTTCAATTATATTACCTGTGTTTCCTAACATTACACATCACATTGTGTAGATGAGGTTTAGGCCTGTTCCTGGAGACAGAGGAGGTCTGACATTTGTTCAAGAGTGCAGTGGACATGACACACTTGGTTGGTAGGCCTGCACATGTATTTTCTCCTCTGTATTCTTCAACAAACCTAAATTTCATCTGCAACTCTGAGTAGGACTTACCTGAAACAAATCTGTGGATAGGTTACACCTTATTGGCATCTTAAAACAATCATTTAAAATGTTAGGGTCAGATTTATGGTGGCCGTGCGCCTCTTTTGCTCCATTGTGGGTCACTTTTGTGTAAAAGATGCACCATGTTGCAAGATAGGTTTCAGTTCATCTCCAGCAAGATACCATTAGTTTAAAATGTATATAATTAGCACTGTGTAGGGGGCATGCAGAAGCTGAAGCTTTTGTAAGTGTCAAAGTTGTTCCATGCAGTGCTGCACTTCTGGGTACTGTTTAATATGCTGCACTACATGTGCACTATGAGATACCTAAGCAAAGGCAACACAGGTGATGTGATTGTGAAATGAGGAAAAGAAACTCCACATTTTTCAATTACATCACCTGTGTTTCCTAAGTTTACGAATGACATTGTGCAGATGAAGTTTAGGTCTGTCCATGGACACAGAAGAGGTCTGGCCTTTGTTGAAGAGTGAAGTGGACATGACTTACTTCATTGGTAGGTCTTCACATGTATTATCTCCTCTGTACTCTTCAACAAGCGTAAATTTCATCTAAAACCCTGAGTAGGCCTCACCTTAAACAAACCTCTGGATAGGCCACACCTTATCGTCATCCTGAATCAATCATTTCAAATGTTAGGGACAGATTTATGATAGGTGTATGCCTCTTTTGCGCCACTGTGCGTCACTTTTGTGATGCAGCGGCGGTGCAAAAGATTTGCTATGAGGCGACAAAATTACAAATTGATGCATCTAGGCAGATGTGTCATGCTGTAAAAAACCCGTGCCACATGAAACCGATGCAGCAGTGATGCAAAAGATGCACCATGTTGCAAGACAGGCCTGACTTCATCTCCAACAAGATAAGAAGCTAAGTCTTCTGTAAATGTCAAAATTGTTGTATATTTTGCTCAACTTCTATGTACTCTTTGATATGCTAGACTCCATCTGCACTATGAGATACCTAACCAAAGGCAACACAGGTGATGTGATTGTGAAATGAGGAAAAGAAACTCTGTTTCTCCTTCAATCTTTTCCCTTGTCTTTTCTAATTTTTAAATACATGTTTTAATATTTTTCAAATGTTTAATCTCTCTTTCACAGATTGAAAGTATAAAAACAAAAAGTGAGTAAGTTAACGACAATTATAAGGTAAATGTTTTGTACTCTTTTCGTTACATTTCTATCACATTCACCTACTAGTAGTTCGACAGCTTCATTTCTTTAACCCTCAGTTTCCTGCCTTTGCTACTTCCCTCATTCCTTTCTCTATTACCTACTTACTCTACTCCTTCCACTCCTTTTCTCAGTCCCTCTCTTCTCATAGTTCCTCACTCTTGTTCACTCACTCCGTCTCTATTACTCTTAGTGTCTTTGACTGATCACTCTTTCACTACTTGTTCATTATGCTTTCTCTCTGTAGTTCAAGCACACTAAGGGGCATATTATCAACACAGCCAATAAAATTATTGCTGTTTTTATTGGAAGAAAACTGTTGCAAAAGTGGTTTTAGCGGCAGTTTTCCGCCGCAAAAGCGGCTTTAGCGACACATTTCTGCTGATAAAAGCTGCAAAACTTTTATTGCCTATGTTGATGATATGGTTCTATGTTATTTACATTTCTTTGCTGTTTCAATTAATCTTTTCTGTTATTTTTTCTTTTCTGTTTTCTGTTTTTTCTCTCTGTTATTCCACATGTTTTGATCTTATTTTGAACATTCACTCACATTCTCCAAGAAACTCTTCTTTGTTATTGTTCTACTCTCTTTTTTTTCTTTCACTTCCTTATCTATTTTGTTTTTCACAATTATACCCTCTTCCATCTTTTCTTCGGTAAATAGATCTATTAAACAGTATCTCTGGATTACTCCCTATAGCTGTCTTTCTTTTAACATTACTCTCTGTTTACTTCCCTTATACTTACTCTTCTTTTTTAAATTTTTTGGTTCGCTCCCGGTTCGCGTACCGGGAAGCGAACGGGGAAGCGAACTAAAAAAAAAAGAGCTTGCCAGAGTGCTAAACATTCTAGCAATTTTTTTTCGAAAGGGGAGGTAGTTCTGAAAAGAACTTTTTTTTAAATGTTTTTGTTGTTTTATATATTTTTTTTTTTTTCTGAACATTTTTTATTTTTTTTGTATTTTTTGAACATTTTTATGTTTTTTTTGTTTTTGATGGAGGGGAAACAACAAAAAACAGGCATTGAAAAGGGCTCAACAGGAGCAAAAAAAAAAATTACTGTCTGGGGCGGTTAGGGCAATTGTGATTGTTAATAGCTAGGTTTATTAAATTAATGCTCATGTTACCACATGACAGCAATGCACCGCAATACATACAGGTATGTTTGATATGAGCAAAGTTCTCCTGAATGTTTGGCACGGTTTCCCGTGCCTCTGCTGCTGTCAATGATATTAGTGATGTTGACCTGGCCACAGGAGTTGTTGTTGGGTTATCTTGCATTTCACGTATCTCCGCCTGGCTGTAGTTCAGTGGATGCCACCTGGTCATGTGACGATGCATTGTATGGTTTCCGTAGCTATATTTTTTATCAGTGCCTCTAGATAACCGGTCTTTACAAATCAGGCAGGTGACATACCTAGCATTTACTTTTTTTTGCCCTCGAGGGAGTGAAAAAAACTGCCAAATAAAGCTGGCTTTCCGACGTGAAACCCGGGGCACCTCCTGTAAGAACTGTGGTCCTTCGGTCTCCTCTTCCTCTAGTTCATCCTCTTCCTCCTCTGTCTGGCTGATAAAATGGGAAGGTGGTCCTCTCTTTCCATGAGGAGGTGGAGGTGGTGGTGGGGGTGCACCAGCTGAAGCAACTATTGAAGCCATTGCTCAAGTCTCAAAAATGGTCTTCCTCTCACAAAGATGAAAGTCAGAGTGAGGAAAGAAGGAGGGGTTTTCATCATTTGGGAAAAACAATATTTCTAAACCAATGAAAAGTGTTATTTTTAGGTCACCTGACCTAGCCTTACATCATTATGAAACCAAAAGTGAAATGAACCAATGAAAAGTTTTATCAACAAGTCACATGACCTCTTACGCTTAAGTTACGCACTGCGGAACGCGCCCCGGATCGCTTCCGGTTCGCTGCGCTTCGCGCCTCGGTTCGCGCTCCGGAGCGCTTCCGGGTGCGCTAACGCGGCGCGTCATAAGACGCATTACGCGGCAACGCGATACGTCGCGCTTTCGCGCCGCGCCGCGGATCGCTTCCGGGGAGCTGCGCTTCGCGTCTCAGTTCGCGTACCGGAGCACTTCCGGGTGCGCTAACGCAGCGCGTCATAAGACGCATTACGCGACAACGTGATACGTCGCGCTTCCGCGACGCGTCACGATGTTGATTTCTAACGCGGCAGTTGCGCTAACGGAACGTTTACCGGTTCGTGGACTGGGTCGCGGCATCAAGGTGAGCTAACGGGAAGCTTCCCGGTTCGCGAACCGGGAGCGAACAAAAAAAAAGTATTAAAAAAAAAATTATTAATAAACATATAAAATATGTTTTTGGATTTAAAGAAGAAAACATTTTACAGCTACAGATATTAGCTTTTAAAAAACCAATGAAATTCACTGAAAAAAACATAGGTTGTAGACCATATATAGTTAGGAATTAGCATTTACAAAACCTTGAAAATTCACTGAAAAAACCATAGGTTATAGACCATATATAGTTAGGAATTAGCATTTAAAAAACCTTATTTTACTCACACAAAACCATTGAAATTCCATATATAGTTAGTTGTACTAACTATATATCGCGCACCCGCAATCCACTGCTGATGATGTCACATATTACATCATTCATGACATGGTCAGTGACATCACTGATGACATCACTGATGACATCTCAAATGACATCACTGATGACATCACTGATGACATCTGAAATGACATCACTGATGACATCACTGATGACTACATTCAGTGACTGTATAATTCTGTAAAGTTAAAATATGTCTTACATATTGAAGAATGAGTGGATGTATAAGTGTCTTGATGAAGGATTTAGTAGGGGCATGACTGACTGTATGAGTGACTGATTAAATGTGTCTCACTGAGTGCATGGGTTAGTGACTAAACTGTCTTAATTTGTGCATCATTATGTCTGTTGTTCTGTAAACTGCTGCATGTGTTGATCAGTAGCTATATGATTAACTGTATGGGTTATTGATTGGTTGCCCAAGCATTTGTATGGGAGACTGAGTGTGTGTGTGGGTGGCTGGGAGGTGTATGACTCTTTGCATAGATGTGTGAGCAGTTGATTGACTAGATGTATGGGTTCAAAAGTGCATGTGGAAACAGCTGTATGGGCGGTTGACTGTGTGCATGAGTGTATTGGTGAGTGAATGGATATCTCAGTGCTACATGTTAAAGTAAGTACATATGTAAAATACAGTACATGTGAGAGTTGACATATATAAATAACTGTGCATAAGAGCCAGTGAATGTGTGAGTGGCTGTATGGATCATTGTGTACTTGTATCCAGGATTTTATAAGTCAGTAAATATGTTTTAGTATATGTTTGAATAAGTAAGGTGTGTATAACTGTATAGTTGAGGAAATGGAGGTGTGATTGATTCTTTGCATGACTGACTAAGTGTCTGAGTAACTCCATAGATGAGTGACAGTCTATGAGTGTCTGTTTACACTGAGTGTATCTAAGGTTATATTAGAGTCTGAAGAGGTTCATCGTATTATCACATGAATGATGTCATCAGTGATGTCATCAGTAATGTCAAATGAGATGTCATCAGTGATGTCATTTGAGATGTCATCAGTGATGTCATCAGTGATGTCACTGACCATGTCATGAATGATGTAATATGTGACATCATCAGCAGTGGATTGCGGGTGCGCGATATATAGTTAGTACAACTAACTATATATGGAATTTCAATGGTTTTGTGTGAGTAAAATAAGGTTTTTTAAATGCTAATTCCTAACTATATATGGTCTATAACCTATGTTTTTTTCAGTGATATATATATATATATATATATATATATATATATATATATATATATATATCTCCCGCTCCAAGTTTGACACTGACGAAAGAGGTTACTCCGAAACGCGTCTGGAAATAATCATCGCTATTTGCCACACTGAAGTCCCGTGAGTGCCGTTTTTCTTCTAAGAAGTAGAAGGGAAGTTGGAGCCATATATATATATATATATATATATATATATATATATATATTCTCAAAACAAAGCATCCTCGAGATGAAAGCGTGCTCAACACCAGCTATTTTTCAAGGCAGAGCTGCATTTATTAATGTTCAAGGTAAGTTCATGTCTTATGGAATACCGGCTGGCGATGGAAATAGACTGCGATTAATGTCGAGGACCCACTGGAGGGTTGTAAAATGGACAGAGTTATGCAAAGGGACTGAGCATACTAAAGGTAACACTGTGAGCAAAACAATTTGTATGTCACTAAAACATCATGAACTTCCGTTACCAGCATGCAGCACTCTGCAGTTATTGAATGTGGCCAATTGAAGAGCCTTAAGAAGTCACATGTGACAAATGCTTATTTAACTAATCGGCCCTTTTGCATGTCCAATTGCCTGTGATCAAGGGGACAGGAGCCCGGAAACGCGTAAGGACATGAACTTACCTTGAACATTAATAAATGCAGCTCTGCCTTGAAAAATAGCTGGTGTTGAGCGCGCTTTCATCTCAAAGATGCTTTATTTTGAATATATATATATATATATATATGACATTACAGTTGGGTGAAAATTTCAGGGCCAATATAACATTGTAAACTACCTCAGGTCTGGTAGAGTGTAGAGGAAATTCATACAGTGGACTGGTGTGTCATAGAGGGTAGTGGAGTAGAGTGGAGTGGTGTGTCATAGAGTAGAGTGGCATGTCGTAGAGTGGAGTGGCATGTCATAGAGTATAGTGGAGTGGCTTGTCATAGAGTGGTCTGTCGTAGAGTATGTTAATGTGGAAGGGCAGAGAGTGGAGTGGCGTACAGTGAAGTGGTATGTCATAGAGTGTTGTGACATGCCATAGAGCAGAGTGGTGTGGGTGTCATAGAGTGGAGTGGTGTGCCGTAGAGCGGAGTAGAGTGTCGTAGAATGGAGTAGAGTGTTGTAGAGTAAAGTGCCGTAGAGTGGAGTTGATCCAGCGGCCCATAGGAAATATGTCATAAACTACGCTATCCAACTCCGCAGTATACCCAATGAATTATAAATCAAACCTAAGGCCCATTAATCATACATGACATAATTTGACCAACTAAATCATGTGGCAAAATAAACCGATTCACAAATTATATACATTTATATACAACCGCGGTGATTGAAATTATCATACTTAACAAACCTTATTATTATAAAGCCACATATGGGGATAAATTTAGCTAACGGTAACCAAAACTCATGAAATAACAAGACCAGCTTGTCTTCCAAAGTAAGATTTTATTAGCTTATTTGTTTAGAGATTATAATTGAAGTTTTTATTTAAGCATTTTATTAGAATTATTGCAATTGATTCAAGACAATTTTATGAAACATGTAAATTATTATTTGCAAATGAATATATCAGATTAGCATTTTAAACCTAAGTCCCTAACTAAGCTAAATAAATGGAAATAAAAGAAAAGTCTTTGAGGGCTCTTACGTGCTCCAAGTGAAGTCCGTCATGCACGACACCCTCATCCAAAGGTCAGCATAAGCAGCAGTAAGCAGTAAACCACACTCTTCCACGGGGAATGAGTTTTTACACCTTTCTACGCTAAGCTAATCTTAGTAAAAGAAATTATTTTCTGCAAACTCGGAGTCCCATTGGATTAGAAGTGACAGGCGACGTGTCTCCTCATTTTTCAAAATATCAGTTCCGTCACTTTCTTAGAGTCCATTGTCTCTAACATTCGAACAACGAGGCTTCCTCAGGTTGCAACATTTTCTTGCATAAAATTGTCATCATGTCATTTTGCTTCTTCGGATGCAAAGTTATCAAATGTTCCTCCTGCCGGTTCCTGGCCTTGGCCTTGTCCGACAAGGAAATTGTCAGAGCCACATAGCATTCACCAAACGTTGATACAGTGGTGGAAACTTTTTCTCAGAATGGACTTTTTCTCGCTCCGTGCAGAAGTTATTTGCAAACTCGAGTGAACTAGGCCCAAAGCAGTCAATTTATCGTCAACTAATATATAAACAAACACAAAAGAATAATTAATGTAGGAAATATTATTTGTTCTGTTGCCACCCACCATTGCTAATAATTAACCCATTAGTCTAAATTACCTAGCTAAAGCGAACAAATAAAGCAGCATTTATATCTACCAGTCTTCATTAATCCATCGAAATTCTTTATGCACCTATAGAGAATAGAATGACACCACATACACAGGGAAAGCAAAACAAGCACATGCTATTTTTAAAACAGCCGCAATTAGTTATATCATAACAAAATAGACAGTATTAATTTATTAATTTGCACGAACAAAAAGATGCAACAATAATGCACGTTTATGAGCACACATGTTAATATCCCGCGTGTAATGTAACTTTAATCTAGGTTGAATTAATACAAACACAGTACCAAACGTTAATAGAATTATTTTTCATTATGGAAGTGTGACTTCACGAGTTGAAATAAAATTATTTCTGAATCTCGCTCCATCAACTCCCTCATCTGGAGATTAACAAATCACCACACCACACACAAAATGTAGTAAATTTTAACTAACCGAAAATGGTTCGAATTCATTTGTATTAGTATTTCTAAAAATTTGTCTCTGCAAAATCTTTGCAGCTGTCATATTGAACTCTACGTAATTCTTGTAACTCAATTTCCTTTTCCTGTTCCTTTTTGATCTTATAAATTAGTTTCTTTTCCTTCATGTGTTTCTTTCTCTTATGTAACATGCAACTGATTTTTTTCAAAACTACTATAAATATTATTACAAACAAAGGTGTTAAAATCTTGCCAAGAACTGAACCACCAATTTCTTGAAACCAGGTTTTAATAGCTTGGAATCTTTTTGAAAGTCGCTCTGAAAAATCATCCTCTTCTAAGGGAACTATTGTTGAGTGCATTTCTGTGATGTTTTTGATATACATCTCAATATTCTTACTTTCATCAGGGATGTAAGTACAGCAGTGCTGAACATGTAAAATACCACAGACTCCTCCTTCTTTTGCCAGGAGTATGTCTAAAGCAAGGCGATCTTGCATCACCATAGATCTAATTGCAATGACCTCAACATTCACTAATTGGAAACCATCTGCTGTGTCAGTTGACAATCTGTCAACGATTGTGGATAATTTTCTGATCCTTCCTGCATTCAAAGTTATACCTACTAAAGGTATTACTGCTTCAAAAATATCTCCCAAAATTTCTGAAAAGCTTTCTCTTTTATATCTGTTTGCGTGGTTACTGATTTCAAATGATCCTTCTGCATTTCTGTCAACATGAAACATCTTTGGAAAAACAAGCCCAACAAAACATGTCCCGTACCAATGATCTGGAAGATTATAATAAGCTTTGTCACCACAAATAAAGTAAATCCCAGGAAAAATTGGATCTTTGCCACCTTTGAATCCCCAACCTCCCATGATTTGATAAGTGTCCTCGCAATTGCTAGCACCCACAAAATAATTATCAAAAAGTGTATTATCCCTTCTAATGCAAAACTTACCACTAATTGGTTTGTCTATGTGAATTGCAACATTATCAAAAGTCTTGCCATTAAGCTTCTCATCCTCTTTTTGCCAGAATTTAGATTTAGTCTGTTTGACTATTTCATTTCTCTTATAGATTGCTCTTCTCTCTTCAACAAGATTCAGGAAAGACTTTTCTTCAGCTCCTAATTTGCAGGTTAAATTATTCTTGTAAGCATACTCATAGGTGAGTTCGTTAGTAACCAAAAAGAATTCCCTCATCTGTTTAGCTTTTTAATGTTTATTCAAAGCACTCTCAATTTTTAAATTCGCAAAAATCTCATCAAAATTGGAATAGTAATATTCTAAGCGACCAGTCTGATAAAATAAGCTAGCTAACACACTACAAGTTATCCCATATGTGAGAGGAAGCATATTGTATGTCACTCCCTCAGAAACAGAAGCAGGTAATTTTACACAGACGTAGCAATCTTTGACGCCCATTACTTTAACATATTCTCCTAAAAGCCTTGAGAATGAATTGCTTGAAAAATCACTAACAGATTTATCTTGATGAATTTCAGGTTTGTGATCAATTACTTTGTTAGCTATATCTGTTGCACTATGTTTTTTTGACTAATTGAAGCTTTGCTTGTCATGTTAACTTTATACAAATCCTTACTAATTTCAAAAGGAATAACAACAGCTAAAACCAACCAGAGCAGAATTAACATGAGCACACACACCAGAGTCATCTTACAGCATTTCTTGAAAATGGAACATTTTGAAGCACTCCGTTCCATAACATAAGGCATCTTTGAAAAGAAAATCTTATTTCAAGGAGGCAATAAAAAGAAAACAAAATTTTAAAATTATATAAATTTCAGACTTTAAAATATATATACCCCCCCTTTTTAAAATATATATTTTTTTTTATCCTCTAACAACTTTTCTTCGACCTTATGTCACAATTTAATTTCCATCTAAACAAATTTTCTTCGACCTTGTGTCACCTAACACAATATCTTCAGCCTTTTGCCAAAAATAAAAACCAATAAATCTTTACCAGATTAATATTTCAATCGTTGTCACTAATTTCCTCAACCTCCTCCTGACTACTGCTGTTTATTTCAATAACAGGAGGAATAATCAGATATGTCCACTCAGGAGATTTATAGGTCTCAAAATTCTTTTTGTTTTTCTAGTCACTACTTCTATTTTCCTCCCTTTTTCAACTTTCTTTTCAGGGTCTTTTTGACTAGTGATTTCGTTCACCTGCTCCTTTGACTTTTTAATTAACCTGACTCTCAATCCTCCATTTTCACTTGGCCATGATTCTCCTTTTCTCAAGATCTTTCTTTTCGGTTCGGCCACGTTTGTTTCAGTTTTCCAAGATCTTTTTCTCACTCTTCCTTCTTGACCATCTACATCACTTTCTTCGGAATTGCTGTCAGAAATTTCTATTCTTGACTCAGGAACTTTTCTAATCGGCAGTCTCACTCTGTTAGGAACTATACTCAGTTTTCCATCACTGGTACTTGGCAATTCATCTTCATTTTCTTCTTCAATTACCTTCAGCTTCCCAGTTTCTGGTACCCTGTTCCTTCTTCCAGAGATTGTTTTCTGCTTTTCGATACTCTCCTGGTCAGAAATTTCTATTGATTCAGCTTCTCTGTCTTCAAAATTTTCAGTAGTCTCTACTCCATTTACTTTCTTGACAGACTCTTCTACTGATTTCCTTTTTAGCAGTTCTTCATCACTTTCAGAGTCTATTTCAATGATTTCCAAATCTTTTCTACACAAATCTCCATTCACTTGCAACTTTTCCAGATGTCGACCTCTCTGTCGATCTTCAGAATCTGGAATTCTTTCACTTTCTACTTCAGAATCTGAATCATCTGTAGAATCACTCTCTTCATCAGAGTTTTCAGGAGTAGGAATTGGAATAGTGTGACTGGGATGTATCCAACTTTTCAATCCTTTACACTTCACTGCATTCGTTGTTACCAGAATTATCTGTCTAGCTTTCTGCCACCTTGGAACTAGACAATTTCTTCTTCGATGTACTTTTGTTCTGACCCAATCTCCAGGCCTCAGATCATGTGTCTGTACTTTGTCATTTGATTGTACTTCTGTTCCCACCTGATTAGACACAGAAGTCACTACGTCAGATAGACTTTTGCAATATTCCAAAATAGCACTGTCATTAATGCTCAACAATTTTCCCACTGGTACAAAAGCTTGTCTCATGACTCTACCCATAAGAATTTCATGAGGACTCAGACCCGTCTTTTTATCAGGTATACTTCTCAGAGACATTAAAACAAGTGGAAGAGCATCTGTCCACTTCATACCTGTATCTAGACAAATTTTTCCAATCCTGTTTTTGATTGTTCCATTAATTTGCTCAACTACTCCAGATGCCTCTGGTCTGTATGCACAGTGTATTTTCTGCTCAATATGCAAAGCTTCACAGATCAATTTCAAAAGTTTATTATCAAAATGTCCCCCTCCATCACTCTCAATAGTAACAGGGAAACCGTATCTTGGGATAATTTCTCGAAGAAGCAATTTTGCCACTATTATCGAATCACAATGACGTGTTGGAAATGCCTCTACCTATCTTGAAAACAAACACACAATCACTAAAACATATTTTAAACAATTGTGTAAGGGCATTTCAATGAAATCCATTTGTAATCTGGTGAAAGGGCCACCCTCCCGACCTATAACTCCTGTACCTACAACTGATTTCCTGTTTGGGTTCATTTGTTGGCAAGATAAACACCTCTGACAAAGAGACTCTGCAATTGTTCTGAATTTGGTATTAAACCATGTCTCTTTAAAAAGTCTGATCATAGAATCTCTTCCAATATGACCAGGGCCATGATGCAATCTGGCCATGTCTGCAATCATACAATTAGGTAAAACTACTCTACCATCTTTGTAAGTCCAAACTCCATCCTCATCTCGTGGTCTACATTCTGCCTTTAACCATGTGTTTTTCTCCTCATCATCAGCTTCATTTTGCAAATCTCTGATTTCCTGCCATGTTTCAACCACTGTTGTTAGCATCAATGAATTCAAATCACGTTCTTTACTTTTTTCCCGATTAAATGCACGACCATTTCTTGCGCAATACTTTGCCGTCTCATCTGCATAAGCATTGCCTTTGGTGATATAATCCTCACCTTTTTTGTGAGCTGCGCACTTCACGACAGCAATTTCTTTTGGTAACTGTATGCCATCAATTAGTCTTTTAAAAAATACTGCATTTTTAATTGGAGATCCTGCTGAAGTTAAATAGCCTCTCTGAGACCAGAGCTGTCCATAATCATGCACTACTCCGTACCCATACTGGCTGTCAGTTATTATGGTAACTCTCAAATCTTTTGATATTTCACAAGCACGAATTAAAGCAATCAATTCAGCCACCTGTGCTGAACGAATTCCTTCAAGACATGATGCTTCTTCAACATCTGCAACTGTACAGACTGAATATGCTGCTTTTAAAACACCTCCCTCTGATCTTAAACAGGAGCCATCTACAAAATAGACAAAATCTGATTCAGGCAAAGGTTCATCTTTAATATCTTGCCTTGGCTTGGTACAGTATTCCATAACATCCAAGCATTCATGCTCCACATCATTTTCATCAATAATTTCAGAATCAGGTAATAATGTAGAAGGATTCAAATTCACACATCTCGCAATAGAAACATTATTTGCTCCTAGAATAATTTTTTCGTATTTTGTCAACCTATTACTGGTCAGATGTTGAGTTTTACTCCTTGTTAGGAGTATTTCAACTGAATGGGGAACATATACTTTTACAGGAAACCCCATAATGATTCCTTCACTCTGCTCTAAACTAACACTTGTTGCTGCAACTGCTTTTAAGCAACCTGGTAAGGCTTTTGCGACAGGATCAAGAACTGCTGAGAAGTATGCAATGGGTTTTCTCAGATTCCCATGTCTTTGAATTAATACAGACAATGCACATCCTTCTCTTTCACTGCAATACAATTCAAAATCTTTTTCGTAATTTGGCATACCTAGAGCTGGAGCTTCACACAAGCTTCTTTTTAAATTTTCAAAAGCTTCCAACTCAGATTCATTAAGAACAATTGGATCTTTTACATCTGACTTAGTCAACTTCTGTAGTGCTTTCGCAATTACTGAAAATCCACTTATCCATTGTCGACAGTAACCAACCATTCCTAAAAACATTCTGACCTGTCTTTGAGTTTTTGGAGGTTGCATTGCTTGAATCATTTTAATTCTTTCAATTGTCACCTGTCTTATTCCTTTTGCAATTCTATGACCAAGATATTTCACTTCCTGTTTACAAAACTGCAATTTTGCAGGACACACTTTATGTCCCTCATCTGCTAGATGATTTAAAAGTACAATTGTGTCTGTCACACAATTTTCTCTTGTCTTTGCTGCAATTAGTAGATCGTCAATGTATTGCACTAATGTCGATCTGCCAGGTAGATATAGATCTTCTAAAGATCTCTTCAACAACTCATTAAAAATAGAAGGACTCTCTGTATACCCTTGAGGAATTCTGCACCATGCGAGGGTCCTATTTTGGAACCTTGAATGCAAAAATTTCCTGACTCTCTGGATGCAATGGAACAGTAAAGAATGCATTACAAAGATCAATGACAGTATACCACTCAGTATCATGTGGAATGTGGTATAAAATGACTGCTGGGTTTGAAACAACTGGACAACATGGAATGACAATTTGATTAATCTTTCTCAAATCCTGAACAATTCTATATGTTCCATTTGATTTTTTAATTCCCATAATCGGTGAATTACAAGGGCTGCTCTCAATTTCTTTTAAAACGCCTTGTTTAATGAATTTTTCAATCACAGGAATAACACCTTCTATGGTTTCTGCTTTCATTTTGTACTGAGGAATATTTGGAAATTCTATTCCCTGCTTCACTGAAACTTTGACTGGATCGATATGTTTCATCAGACCCATCTCATTTCCAGTCAAATCCCAAATCTCAGCTTTAACTGTATCCTTTAGTTCTCCAGGTAAATTTTCTTTTTCAAATGCAGGAAACAGTTTAGTTTCTTCTGTTTCCACCAACATCATTGTCATTCTATACAAACCATCTTCCTCCATTGTTTGTAATTCAACTCCCTCAGGAGAACAATATTTTCTACAATTCATCTTGCACAATATATCTCTCCCTAGCAAATCCACTGGACTGCTATTACAAACCACAAATCTGTGCTTGTCTTTAAAATTTCCAATCTCAACTTGCACTGGATCAGTCAAGTCAGTTTTTATTTGTTGATTACTTACTCCGACTACTTGGATGGTTTCCCCAGAGAGAGGTAGGTTTTCAATTTCCACTGATCTAACAGTAGAACGGATAGCACCAGTGTCCACTAGAAAGGTGATGTCTACATCATTAACTTTCCCATTTACAAATGGACCTGACTGGTCAACCTCAAGAGTGGCTCCAATCACACACTCTTCCCCCTCTCTCGGGCACCGTCAGAAGTAGTCATCAGAATCACTTCCTTGATTTTCTGTTAACAAAAATTGTCCTGAAGCATTCTGCACAATTTGTCTTTGAGTCCTTATTACCTGATCATCTCCTTCAAATCCCTCACCTGGATTATATTTTCGATTCCCCCAGAATTAGGAAAGGGAGGTTGTGGAATTTGATTCTGCTGCTGAATCAATTGATTTTGTAGCTGTCGCTGAAGACTCAGGTCATTCAGTTTACGCTGCAACCGTAGCTGTTGCTGCAGATCAACATCGTTCTGCATCTGTGGGTTTAACAATGGATTTTTAAAATTCCTGGGTGGGTTTTTACACTCACTTTTCCAGTGTCCAATCTCGCCGCAATTAAAACAAGGCAATTTCTGTTTCAAATCTTCAACTTTAGCATTATATCTTTTATTATTATTAAATTTAAATTTTCCTTGTCCCTGATTTTGATTCTGATTTTGAATAAAATGTGCATTTTTATTTTCAAGACTGGCAATTTTTTGCTCAGCCACTTTCACTTGTGCCCACATCGCCTTCTCTTTCAACTTCTTTTGTTTGACTTCTAACTCATCACTACAGTATTTTGCCTTTCTCAGTATATCGTCAACTGAAAGCGATTGCCATCCAACAATACTATTTCTGATCATTTCCCCAACTTCTGGTCTAAGACCATAAACAAATCTGTAGATAAAATGGCTCATATCCTTTTCGTCTAATTTTTCATAGCCACTGTATTGTTTGAAAACCAACAGTAACCTTTCATAAAATGAATGAACTGACTCTTTTGGTTCCTGATTCGTTCAGTCTATTTTAACCCAGTCAACTTCCTTTGGGGCAATTTTTTGTTTTAACCAGTAAATCACTTTACCATAAAAGTCCATCACTATTGGAGCTGGAGCACCTGTTTCCTTAATTCGCTCCGGTTCCTCTTTTTGCCAACCTATAGCAATTTTACATTCTGTCCAGAGATCTGATGGAAAAACGATGTCAAAAAATCCATCCAGATCTATCCACAAAACTTTTGAGACTTTGATAAACCTGTCTACTTGTCGATGCCATTCAACAGGCTTCTCTCTTAGTCTTGGAAAATCATTAGTGAAAAGTAAAATATCTTGTCTCGACCAAGGGACATGAACATAACCTCCACCAGCAATTTCTCTCATTGGAAACTGTTTGGATAATTTCTCTAATTTTTCATCCTCCTTCTTTCTTGTCCACTTCACTCTCCATTTGCTCAATTCACCTAATTTTTTTGATGTAAACAATCAAATCCTTTATATGCATTATTCTTCCCATTGAGTTCAAGTTCTCAATGTCTTTTTCTGTAAAATCTAATCTGTAATGCTTTCCAAAATTATTTTGTCTACTTAAATCAATTTCAAGTTCTGCTGCCAGTTCTTCCAACTGATCATATTTATTTTTTGTTTTCCACTGAATACTCTTGCAGATAAACAGTAGTTCATCATCACGATAACATTTTAAACTGTCAGAACCAATTGTGCCAATTATTAATTCTTCCAAATTTGCTTTTAATTTTGCAACATCGAGTTTTGGACTTAATCCTCTTCTTTCAGAAGTTTCAGCATCAGATTCTGCACCCATTGGTGATTTATTAAAAGAACCTTCATTGAAAGTTAAATCAGGCATTTTTGTTTTCTCATGATAAATGTCAGATAAATCTGAATAAAATTTTTCAGTAACTTTTTGAACTTCTGTATTTAAAGGAATTGTTAAACTTGTTCTGTTAATTTCTTTCTGATCAAAAACAGGCTGTACAGGACCAATCGTTACTGGAACTGTCACAGCTTCCATGCCTTTAGTTATTTGTCTAATTCATTCTTCCTTTGATCGTAAATATTCTGAAGTATTTACAACTTCCTCATCTCTAATATCTCTTATTAAATTTTTAGGGGCTTCCCTTTCCTTCGGAAATATCGTAAAATGTTTACTTCCAATATAAATATCAGCATTAGTTCCTGTTTCTAATCTTTCTGGAGTTTCAAATGATTCAGAATTATTTGAGTACAATTTGGAAGATTCATTAATTGGAGGTGCACTTGGTGTGGTTTCGGTAGAAACCATCGGAGTAGACCATGATCGAGGAGGTCTCAAAGGTTCATTTGTATTATTAGAAGTAAAAATTTCTTCTAAAACTGCATCTTCAGATTCACTTTCTGTGACTACGTTATTTTTCTTTTCAGATCTTTTTTCACCAGGAGATCCTAAAACCATTTCTCTAATTAAGTAGAGACCATCACACATATCTCCCTGTCTCCACATTCGCATTCTATCCTCATGCGTCTCTCTTCTATAGCTTGGTATTTTCGGAGGTCTTTTAATACCACTCGCTTCTCTTTGTAGTTGAAACATTTAATCCTCCCATTCAACTAAAGCTTCAAATTGAGTAGGTGTTGGTTTTGGTACAAGAGCGTTCATCTTTTCTCTCAAATTTCTTAAAATTTTTATATTAAATTAACCATTTTCTGGCCAAGTCAAAACACCGTCGTCCTTTGTATAATGCTTCCAAACATCAAACCACAAAACAGTATGATATCCATATTCACCTTCCATATACGCTGCAGGTGTTTTGTATTTATGAAGTAATTTACCACCTCGCGTTCTTATTTTCTTGTCAGGTGAAATAAAAAAATTTAACTTCTGAAGCATTGTAGGCTTTTTCTCAACATGTTTAAAATAATAACTCATTTTCCAGATCAAATCCAATTAGTGAAAATGATCGTAAAAAATATTCCCTGGATGTTCCGAAACACTAGCCAATCCGTGCGGGAAACACACCAACAATCCAATCAGAGTTGAGCTACGTCACTACCTTGCTCAACGAATAGAAATTGTTCTTCCTCAAAGAACCAATTAGCTTAAAGCACGTCAGAGTTACGAGAACCAATCAGAATACAGCCTGTGACGTATGCTATCCAATCACTGCGCGAACCGAGTGACGTACACAGCTGCTGCGGTTTCTCGTGTCTCACTCTCAGCGCTCACCCCTCCTTCACAAAAACTTTTTTTTTTCACAGCGCCATTTTAAGAACGCTTTTTAAATGAAAATTAATTCACCAACCACAAGAAAGACTCATCTGTCTGTTTCTCTAATAAAGTGATAGAATTTCGATCATACAAGAATTCTATGCGAGGAATAGACGACGCTATTCTCACAGAATATACATTCGCTGATAAAGTAATCCTTTTACTCTACCCTTCAAACAAGTAATAATGAACTCGTTTCCCTCAGAATGCACATTCAAGTGACAATTCAAAGTTTGACTTGAACACCATTACAAAACAATTATAAACTTTCAAACGGAAAATATCCCTAATCAAACACACATGAAATCCGTACAGGACTCTCACCTGTTTATAGATATCATGCACCGTTAGTAAAATAAGCGGTGTTATCTTACCCTTCACCCAAGTTAGAATATATACTATTACTTTTATCACAGTGAGTTTTACAACAGGCTCATTGTCCCTATACTCATGCTGCTCAAATTTCTTAGATAATACTCACTATACAACACTCATTCCTAACCCTAACTTGTGTTGCACGGTGACAACACTTGTGATACACGGCGATACCACTACTCTGAAACAGATCAAATGTGCTGTGTGACTACCTTCTCATCACACTATTTTGTACCGGTACAACAAGGAATTTTCACGCTGCTGGAAAAAAAAGCTTACATATAACACGAAAACGGACTCAACATATGTTAGACATCGATCCTATGTAACTACCATATTATATGTTGGTTACCATAGCAACCATCAAATCTGCTACCAAGGTAATTGATCCAGCGGCCCATAGGAAATATGTCATAAACTACGCTATCCAACTCCGCAGTATACCCAATGAATTATAAATCAAACCTAAGGCCCATTAATCATACATGACATAATTTGACCAACTGAATCATGTAGCAAAATAAACCTATTCACAAATTATATACATTTATATACAACCGCGGTGATTGAAATTATCATACTTAACAAACCTTATTATTATAAAGCCACATATGGTGATAAATCTAGCTAACGGTAACCAAAACTCATGAAATAACAAGACCAGCTTGTCTTCCAAAGTAAGATTTTATTAGCTTATTTGTTTAGAGATTATAATTGAAGTTTTTATTTAAGCATTTTATTAGAATTATTGCAATTGATTCAAGACAATTTTATGAAACATGTAAATTATTATTTGCAAATGAATATATCAGATTAGCATTTTAAACCTAAGTCCCTAACTAAGCTAAATAAATGGAAATAAAAGAAAAGTCTTTGAGGGCTCTTACGTGCTCCAAGTGAAGTCCGTCATGCACGACACCCTCATCCAAAGGTCAGCATAAGCAGCAGTAAGCAGTAAACCACACTCTTCCACGGGGAATGAGTTTTTATACCTTTCTACGCTAAGCTAATCTTAGTAAAAGAAATTCTTTTCTGCAAACTCGGAGTCCCATTGGATTAGAAGTGACAGGCGACGTGTCACCTCATTTTTCAAAATATCAGTTCCGTCACTTTCTTAGAGTCCATTGTCTCCAACATTCGAACAACGAGGCTTCCTCAGGTTGCAACATTTTCTTGCATAAAATTGTCATCATGTCATTTTGCTTCCTCGGATGCAAAGTTATCAAATGTTCCTCCTGCCGGTTCCTGGCCTTGGCCTTGTCCGACAAGGAAATTGTCAGAGCCACATAGCATTCACCAAACGTTGATACAGTGGTGGAAACTTTTTCTCAGAATGGACTTTTTCTCGCTCCGTGCAGAAGTTATTTGCAAACTCGAGTGAACTAGGCCCAAAGCAGTCAATTTATCGTTAACTAATATATAAACAAACACAAAAGAATAATTAATGTAGGAAATATTATTTGTTCTGTTGCCACCCACCATTGCTAATATTTAACCCATTAGTCTAAATTACCTAGCTAAAGCGAACAAATAAAGCAGCATTTATATCTACCAGTCTTCATTAATCCATCGAAATTCTTTATACACCTATAGAGAATAGAATGACACCACATACACAGGGAAAGCAAAACAAGCACATGCTATTTTTAAAACAGCCGCAATTAGTTATATCATAACAAATAGACAGTATTAATTTATTAATTTGCACGAACAAAAAGATGCAACAATAATGCACGTTTATGAGCACACATGTTAATATCCCGCGTGTAATGTAACTTTAATCTAGGTTGAATTAATACAAACACAGTACCAAACGTTAATAGAATTATTTTTCATTATGGAAGTGTGACTTCACGAGTTGAAATAAAATTATTTCTGAATCTCGCTCCATCAGAGTGTCATGGAGTGGAGTAAAGTAGAGCTGCATGTGGTAGAGTGAGTGGTGTGTCATAGACTGCAGTGTAGTGGAGTGGCCTAGAATGGAGTGGTGTGAAGTTCAATGGAGTGGAGTGGCATAGAGTAGAGTAGTGTGGTGCAGAATTGGAGACATGGAATGGAGTATAGTGTTTTGGATTGGAGTGGTACAGAGTGGACTGGCATAGAGTGGGGTGACATGTCATAGAGTGGAGTGTTGTAGAATGGAGTGGCATGTCATAGAGTGGAATGGCATCTCATTCAGTGTCCTAGAGTGGGGCAGAGTGGAGTGGGATAGAGTGGAGGCTCATGAAGTGGGGTGGCATGTCATAAAGTAGACTGGAGTGGCATGTCTTATAGCATAGTGGACTGGCGTGTCATCGAGTAAAGAGGAGTGGAACGCCATAGAGCAGTGTTTTGTAGAGTATCTTAGAGTGGAGTGGCGTGAAGTGGAGTGCCATAGAATGGAGTAATATGTCATTGAGTAAAATGGTGTGTCATAGAGTGAAGTGCCATATCGTGCAGTGGAGTGGCATGTGGTAAAGTGGACTGACGTGGAGTGCCGAAGAGTGGAGTGTTGTACAGTGAAGTGTGGTATAGAGTATCACAGGGTAGAGTGTGGTGGAATAGAGAAAAGTGGTGAAATCAAATGAAATGAAATTTGATTTGTAAAGCGCCTGGCTGCCCTAGAGCGTCCCAGCGCTAACCCAACAGAGAACAGAAAACAAACTCAGCGAGAAACCGTTCTCAGAGGAACTTGGGAAACAGAAACGTTTTAAGAGACTTCCGGAATTTAGGATAGCAGAGTTCGGTCCGAATGTGCCTAGGAAGAGTGTTCCAGTTTTTTGCCGCATTTACAGTGAAACGACGTCCCCCTGTGCGAGTCTTCCTCACTCTAGGGACTATGGTTAGGTTTTCCACATCCGACCGGAGAGCCCGGTAGGATTTATAGGGGCAAATCAGGCCTTTGTCCTGGAGTGCCTTGTGGGTGATACATAATGATTTAAAGACAATTCTTTCGCAGACTGGCAGCCAGTGGAGAGCTCTCAGCCCTGGTTTTGCAGAAGATCTTCTTGGAGCCCCAAACAGCATCCTGGCTGCTGCGTTCTGTACCCGTTGCAAGATGTTAATGGTGGCTTCTGGCGCTGCTAAAAATAGGGCGTTACTATAGTCCAGTCTGGATAGAATTAATCCCTGGATCAATAGTTTCCTGGACTGAAAAGGCAGGAGATGGAGGACTTTCCTTACTGCCCGAAGCAGGCCGAAGCAGACGCCTGCGATTTTCTGAGCATGCGTCCTGAAGGTTAGGTCGGGCTCAAACCACACCCCAGGCTTTTGATTTTTTCTTTTGGTGAGGGCAACTCACCCATACAGGAAGGCCAGGAAGCTTTTGGGAGAGATGTAAATTGGTTGCCCAGGAGCATGATCTCAGTTTTTGCTCCGTTGAGCTTGAGCCGCGAGCCTGTCATCCAGGAGAATATTCCAGTAAGGCAGGCTGAGAGATTGTCCAGACATCCATCTTGTTGGGTTAATGAGACGACTAATTGGGTGTCGTCTGCATATGTTACTGATTTAATCCCAAAGGGGGCCACCACCTCCTCCAGTGGGGCCATATAGACATTAAACAAGGTAGGGCTCAAAGACGAGCCCTGTGGCACTCCACACTGGAGGGGGGTTGATTTGGACAGAACACCATGTTCCCAGATCCTAAACGATCGCTTGTTCAAAAAAGATTCAAGCCATCTCAGGGCTAATCCTGTTATGCCCAATCTGGCGAGACGGTGGGCCAATATTACATGGTCCACCGTATCGAATGCTGCACTCAGATCCAGGAGGATCACAACTGTGGATCCCCCTGAATCTAAGATGCACCTTGCCTCCTCTGCCACCACTATAAGGGCTGTGTCCGTGCCCTGTCCCGGGCGAAAACCCGTTTGGGAGTCGCTCAGCCGCCCAGTGCTTTCTAAAAACCTCGATAGCTGCTGGTTAACCACTTTTTCGGCAATTTTGCCCAGACCAGGTAACAAAGAGATCGGGCGGAAATTGGTCAGGTCAGAAGTATCAAGCCCTGGTGTAGAGTGGGTGGTGTCAAAGAGTAGAGTGGAGAGGTGTAGAATGGAGGGCTGTCTTATAGAGTGGAGTGATGTGCAGTAGAGTGTTGGAAAGGTGTGTAGAGAGGAGGGGCTTGGAGTGCATTTCTATGATATACAGTAGAGTGGAGTTGCATGCCATAGTGTGGCGTGTTGTATAGTGTCTTACAGTGGTGGGGTTTAGAGTGAAATATAAAATTGAGTGGCATGTTGTAAAGTGAAGTGGCATCTGGTAGAGTGTAGTGGTGTCATACAGTAGACTGGCGGGTCGCGGAGCGTTGTGGAGTGCAGTGTCGCAGAGTGGCATGTCATAGTGTAGAGTGGGGTGTCATAGAGTAGAGTCGAGTGGCATGTCACAGAGTGGAATGGGCTGGCATTTCATAAAGTGTGTTAAAGTGGAGGGGCATAGAGTGGAGTGGCAGAGAGTTGAGTGACATGCTGTAAAGTCGATTGGTGTGCCGCATAGTGGAGTGGTGTAGAGTTGCCTAGAGTGGACTGCTGTGTCATAGAGTGGAGTGGAGGCTTATAAAGTGGAGTGGTTTGTTGTAGTGTGTAGTGTAGAGGTGTGTCATACAGTATCATAGAGTGGAGTTCAGTGGCAAAGAGTAGAGGACCATAGAGTGGAATAGAGTTTTGTAGAGTAGAATGCCATAGAATGGAGTGGAGTGGAATATAGTCGAGTGGTGTATTGTAGATTTGAATGGCATGTTGTATAGTGTAGTGGTGTGTGCTGAGTCATAGAGTGGAGTGGAGTGGCATGTAAAAGAGTGGTGCAGATTGGACAGGCATAGAGTGGAGTATAATATTTTAGAGCGGGATGGCATAGAGTGTAGTGGTGTAGAATGTAGGGTATGTCATAGAGTGTAGTGGAGTAGAGTGTAGTGGGTGTGTCATAGAGCAGAGTGGACTGGCGTGGCATGTCATACAGTGTGTTAAGGTGGAGGGACAGAGTGTAGAGTAGCATAGAGTTGAGTGGCATTCCATAGAGTGGAATAGTGTGCCGCATAGCAGAGTGGTGTAGAGTGGCGTATTGTGGGGTGGTGTGTCATAGAGTGGAGTGGCAGGTCATAAAGTATAGTGGCATGTTGCAGAGTGGAGTGGTGTGGAGTGGAGTGAAGTGGCGTGTCGTACAGTGTCATGGAGTGGAGTACAGTGGTGTAGAGCGGAGGTGCATAGAGTGGAATAGTGTTGTAGAGTGGAGTGCCATAGAGTGAATTAGAGTATTGTAGAGTAGAGTGGTGTATCGTAGAGTGTAGTGGCATGTTGTAAAGTAAAGTTGTGTGTTGTAAAGTAGAATGACAGAGTGTAGAGTGGAGTGGCGTGTCAGGATCATGTCATACAGTGTTGTGGAGTGGAGTGGCATTTCTTAGAGTGGCGCAGACTGGAGGGGCATAGAGTGAAGTATATTATTTTAGAGTGAAATGGCATAGAGTGGAGTGGTGTAGAGGGGGCATGTCATAGAGTGGAGTGGAGTAAAGTGTAGTGGCGTGTAATAGAGCATAGTGGAGTAGCATGTCATAGAGTGGTGCTTTGTAGAGTGTCTTAGAGTGGAGTTGTGTAAAGTGGAGTGCCATAGAGTAGAGTGTCATGTCATAGAGTGGAGAGGCATGTCATAGAGTGAAGTGGCATGTCGCACAGTGGAGTGGTAGGTTGCAGAGTAAACTGGCGTGGTGTGTCGTAGAGTGGAGTGTTGTACAGTAGAGTGTTGTAGAATGGGTTGTGTAAGAAATGGGATTTCTGGAAGGCTTGCGCCAACGCCAGGCAGAAACCTCCACTCCAGTCAGGGCAAGGAAGTTACACACCGAAGATAACCCCTGCTCACCCCCTTGGTAGCTTGGCACGAGCATTCAGGCTTATCCCGGAGGCAATGTGTAAAGCATATGCGCAGCACACACACAGCAACTCCCTAGGCACACCACAAAAGGAACTCCACACAAGGTTATATATGCCTTTGTATTGTCATAAATACATTAGTAACATAATCACATAATATACACTGTGTCCACTGGCACTAGGCAATATTCACAGGGGATTATATACAAGACAGAGCCAATCAGGTCACGCTCAGAACCATCAGAATGCAGGTAGGTAAATACAAAGCACAACCAGTACCTACTGGTAAAATAATGCCCTAAGCATTAGACACCATCCTAACATATCATGGCCTGACCTTAGGCATACAACACATTAGCATAACCATATTGCACACTAACCTCCTAAGCATCCTTGGAGGCATAGATCAGGGCATAAAGGCATTGCGCAGTAGACATCCCCTTAGGCCTAACATTACACAAAAATCACGGGGCATAACATCACCCAACAGTCCCCAGGCCAACTTGCCTTCTCTAGGGCTCCAATGCCCGTTGTCCAGCAAAGTCAGGGCCTAGCTGCAAAGGCAGCAACATCCAGTAACTGTGCAAAACTGGCCTAAAAGTGGCTGCTGTCTGCATTCTTGCCGGACAGCTGGAGAAGTCACAAAACAGGCACTGGCACTACTTGTGCCTAACCAACCCAGGGCTCCTCCGGAAATGCAGGAATTGATGCCAGAATGCCCCCAAGATGCTGCCGCTCCCCACTGCCAAGTGGGGCAGTCAGAAAGAAAACGTAGCCTAGGCACCCGCAGTGCCTGAGGCTTGGTCACGGGGGTGGGCACGGATAATGTGCCCCGTCACACCCTGCAACCACCATACCACAGAGCCCCACTCACCGGGCTCTCTGGGCTGACTGCTCATCTTCCTCTGGTGCCGCTTTTGGTCCCGGAAGGCTTTGTGGAGCCCCCCCTTCACTGGGGCTCCTCTGGACGGTGGGCAGGGCTCTCACAGCTCACGACTGCCCTGCGTGACTTGCTGGTTTCTTCCTCTTGCACTAGGACATCCTGGGAGGAGGGATAAGCTCCTGCCCTCCCTTTCCTCACTGGCTGTCAACTTCCTCTTCGTTACTTGGTCCCACCCACAGCCAGGCGGGGCCGCCTGGCTGCTGGGTTGCGCTGGCAGCGGCCCGGCAACGTTTCCACAACTCCTGGGCTACGGCTGTGACTTCCACGGCAGAGATGTAATGCGGGGTGGCACCCGCTCGCAAATATGCACTGAAAAAGGCACAGATGCGGGTTGGGCACCTGCGGAATGCACAGCAATGCGGGGTAGGCACCCGCGGAATACACTGTAATGCGGGGTGGCACCCGCTCGCCAACAACAACAAAGGCGGGGTAGGCTCCCGCGGAGGATCGCTCAAAACAGCGGGGTGGGCTCCCGCTTCCCCAAGCAAAGAGGACTACGAGAATGCAGGGTAATCTCCACGCCGGGGATTCCCCCCAAAAATGATCGCAGCTCTGTGCTGTAGACAAGAATAGAAGTGATCCTCCGCTGCAGAGAGCAAAGCGCTCTTAAAAAAGAAAAGCCACGCGCTCCCGAGGTACCAGAATCAAAGTCCAGGGGAAGCCCTTCTGGAGGAAGGGGGCAAGGGCTTGGCCCAAGCAGGCCAGCTCACAGGGCCCTCCAGCTGGGAGGCAGTACCTAGTGGCGGCTCCTCCTGGAGCTCAGTACCTGCAGCAGGCCCCACTCATGTCAGGAACAACACAACAGAGAACATTTTCATGTGGTCACAGCCCCTTCATTTACACACCCTTTTCCCTTTGTCTGTAAGCATAGGGCTGGGGAAACCAGATGCAACTGGTTTGTGGGGAGCTTCGAAGCACTTTGTTTTGCTCAGCTCCTCTCTCCTTTGTCAGGTGCGGGCTCAGGGATCAGATGCACCACAGGGGGTGGAGCCGGCATTGTGGACGGATGGCACAGCCCTATCCAGGTCCCAGGTGCAACTCCTTACTCCCATCTGCATGCAGATCTCTCTATTCACCACTGGGCTGACTTCCTCTGGCTCCTGGAGCCACCCACACCTCTCAGCTCATGTCAATCACAAGCCAGTCATGCAATTCACATCAGGCAGGCAGACACACAACACACAGAAATGGCAACTTCTAAAAGTGGCATTTCTCCACCTGTAACCCAAAATCTGCGCACGCCATTGCGCAGCATTTTTTCTAACCTTGGGGGTAGTTCATGTGGTAGCGCTACGCGTTGCTGCCCGAAGTGCACTTCATACTACGCGAGCTATGCGTAGCTATGCGAACTGCATCGTGCATGGTGCAAAATGCTGTTCGCACTGATTGCACAGTGCCAGATGCTTGTCCGCACTGTGCAATCAGTGCAAACCGCATCTTGCACAGTGCAAGCGGTCGTTTTCTGCCCCTCAAATAGATTTCTACTCGAGCTGCAGCTTTCTCAATGTGGACTGGTAGTTTCTCATCGTGAGCGGTCGCGAGCATACGTGACCACTCGTAATGAGAAACCTGACCTCCCTGTGTTGAGAATCTCGCCAGGAGATTTATTTTCCATGCTCGCGATCGGTAACTTGATGTTACTGATCGTGAATGAGGAAAAAGTGTCCCTGGGATGTAATTTTTCTCGCTCGTGGCCGCTACGCTACGGGTGTTTGCACTGTTCTACGTGCAATAGGCGCAAACTTCGCAAACTACGCGAGTGTAGCGTAGTACTTTGCCCAGGGTTAATTTATTCTCATGAGATCATACATACTAAACTCGCCCTTGCACTCCTCTCATACCAGGTATTACCAGGGTCACACATATCCCCCATGCATTCCTATGGGAGGGCAGGCCAATCTCATCACACGCACTCAGAGCACACATGCACTTTACACTGGGCCACCGTGCTACAGTGCGCAGAGGCCAATAACTACCAATATCAGGTCACAGAAAAAGCACAAAGTTTAGGGGTGAACCTGCCAAAAGTGCCAAGTCCAGCAGGTTGGCGTTGCATAGAGTGGAATGATGAGTCGCACAATGGAGAAGAGTGGAGGGACATAGGGTGCAGTGGCTTACAGTGAAGTGTAATACAGTTTTGTACCGCAGAGTATCGTGGTGTAGTATGCCATGGAGTAGAGTTGAGAGGCGTCGAGTGGGGGCATTTCGCAGAGTCCAGCAGAGTTGCATAGAGTGGAGTGCTGTGTTAAAGAGTGGTGTGCCGTCGAGTGTTTTAGACTGGAATGTTGATAGTGGGGAGGTGTGTTACAGAATGAAGTTGCATGTCATTGAGTGGAGGAGTAGAGTGGAGTGGCATATCGTTGAGTGTTGTACAGTGGGGTAGAATACTGCAGAGTGGAGTAACTGAGTACAGTGGAATAGTGAGTCAGTGTCATGGAGTGGCATAGAGGGAGTTGCACAGAGTGTCATAGAGTTTAGTAGAGTGTTGTAGAGTGGCACAGAGTGGAGTACATTGTTGCAGAGTGGCTCAGCGTGGAGTACAGTGTGGCAGAGTAGAGTGGAATAGAGTAAACTAGAACGTTGTAGAGTGGAGGGGGTAGAGTGGAATACAGTGGAGTGGTGTGTCATAGAGTGGCGCATTATACAGTGTCTTAGAAAGAGAGACATAGAGTAGAGTGGACTACAGTGGAGTAGTGAAGTAGTGAAGTAGAGTGGAGTAGTGTGTCATAGAGTAAAGTGTAACAAAGCAGTGTGGAGGGATGTAGAGGGAGTAGTATAACGTTCCATTGAATGAAGTTACATAGACTGGAGTAAAGAGGAGTACAATGGCATAGATTGGAATGGAGTGTCGTACAGTGGAAAGGGGTAGTGTGCCGTCTCATAGAGTGGTGTAGACAGGAGTAAAGTGTCTTGCAGTGGAGTAGAGTGGAGAGGCATAGCGTAGAGTCGAGTAAAGCACCGTAGAGTGGATTGGTGTGTCATACAATAGAGGGCATTGAGTGGTGTAGAGGGGAGTAGTGAAGCATAGAGTTGAGTAAAGTGTTAGAGTTAAGTGGCATGCCTTGAAGTGGAGTGGAGTGGCATGTTGTAGTGTTGGACAGTAGAGTAGAGTGGCTGAAAGTGGAGGACATTGAGTGCACTGACATGTTGTAGAGTAGAATGGAGTGTCTTACTCTAGAGCAGAGTGGAGTAGTGTTTGGTAGAGTGCAGTGGCACATCATACTGTTAACATTGGTGAATGCGATGACAAAGTATGTCATAATATATGAATGAATAACGACGTCAATACCAGTGAATGCACAGTTAATGTACGCTATAATCTTTGCATGAATAGCAATGTCAATACCAGTAGAAACACTGTCAATGTACGCTATGTCTGTAAATATTTCAATGACCGCCATATTATATGTCTACGTAATAACGAACTCATATCATTGCTTACCGATTGTCTTCTGGCTAAGTGTAACCCCACCTGTGACCTATCAATCACGCAAACATGGAAAACCCTGATCGATTTAACAGATAGGAAGATACACCACAAACAGGTCTGAGGAGATTGGCCTCAATAAAACACATTTAGCCAAAGGAACGCATTCCCAAAATACCGCAAAGTCAGATACCCCATGCAGTTAGGAAGCCTCGGCCAATCAGAAGACAGAATGCACACCACATGCAGTGATCATGACCTCCCCATGCTTGATATCTGGACACGTACACACTGGCCCTCACTGGCTCTCCACAACGTCGAGAGCCACCTGTCCCCACCTTATCCAATTGTTGTATTTATGGTTCATGACTAGGCCCGTATCAACATACTTTACAAGAATGTGTGATAGTTTTATTGTACCTCAAGAACTGTATATATCACCTGCCAAACTTCTTTACATCGAGACTGTCTTCAGACACCACTCTGTTTATGCTCCTCTGGCCGCTGTGCTTAATTAAATCAACTTGGTCCTGTTTTAATAAGCGCCTCTTTCACATCTGCGCAAAAAGACCAGTGAGCAGACACCATAATTCGTTAAAAGGTCTGCTGAATCTGCGATGCAGAAGTCCATCCGGAGGCCGTTGTCAGAGGGTAAAAGAATCCATCTGATTCTTAGTCCCAGCATGTGGCATGTGGCATGTGGCAAACTAGGACAAGCATGTAAATCACGTTTTTACTAGTCAGCATACTAGAGGTGTTCAAGGTAGTTTGTAGTTTAGTTTGTTTGAAACGCTAAGCATTACACAAATGGTGCACATAGGCCCTGGGTGGGATATAGGGTCACTTATTTATTCTCACTTGGACTTTACACAAATGGTCTTATTTATTGTGCTTGGATAGTTGAGTGTTACACAGATGGCATGAATAGGCTCTGGATGCAATATGGGGTCACAACTTCATTCCTATTTTTTAGTTAGATGGATTTTCTTTGGGACTGTCAGTTTCTTAACACTGGCAGTGTATGAAAGAAGTGAAGAGGTGTAGTGACCACAGTACCTTGACTCAATTTATTGCATTAGTCATCTGTTTTTAAGAGCAAGGGTACTCACAGTGTGTGACTTTACCATCGTGATTTCATTCATGCTACATATAAAATTCCTGATTAGGGAGGTTTGTATGACTTTTCTTGTGTTTGTTTCCCCACTACAACCTTTCTTTGTAATTTGAATTAATGAATGCATTAAAATTTCTTTCATTTGCTTATCAGGCATAGACTTAATTGTATCTGTATGTAATAACAACGTATTTCACACTGCATTCGAGGGAACCTTTGCTCCTTCAGAAATGCTTAGACCTCTGGTCCCTGAGTATCTGTGGATTTCCCTTGTTCATTGTAATCTACTGGAACTAAGGGCCATCTTTGAGGTGGCCCCATCCTGCAAGGCTATCCTCAAGCCCATAAGCGAGGTGTCTGCACCTCCCCCCCCATACACCGGCAGGGAAGTGCTCTCTCTGATGCCTGCCATCCCAGTCGTCCCTGCGCTGGGTTACCTCCAATCAACGGGGCCGGTGGACCCTCCACCGGGCAGCACGCCACCAGACCTAGCTTAGGGATACCACACCATACCAACCAGCCCGGGCAAAGGCAGCCCCCTCCCAGTCCAGTGCCAGACTCCCTCAGAATTCGACCCCCCATCCATCAGTCACACCCCATCAAGCCCCAACGGAACGAGGAGCACATGCTTCTAATTGCCCCTTCTAACACCTTACAGTCAGAGGGAGGTTTACTGCAGTTTTTAAGAAGGATATCACCAGTGGAAGGGAAGATAGTGCTCCCAGCCCTCCAAGGTCCAACACTTAAGACATAGAAGGAGTAGAATGACACCTTTACGCACACACAAGGAGAGCAATGACGAGGACGTCTTCTGCTTCCCCCAAAACCACTGGTCAAACAAAGTTACCCCTAGAGAGATTGTGTCCAGTGAAGAAGGCAAGACCTTCACACCACCATTTTGCCATATGTTGGCCTATTGGACCAAAAGGAAGGACCGATATGATTGACCTTGGCTGGAGAAGGGATCCTTCTAACCAGAGGACATGGCAATCATGGAGGACTGCATCCGGCACAGAGGGGGAGATCTGCTCCACGCCAAATTATGTCTGCTGCTACAGAAGGATGTGTCAGGGACTATCTATGTGCCATGGGCACAGATGTTCAAAGATGGGCTCAGGAACAATCTTCTCCCATTGATAGATGGGACAGGAAAGCGTATCTTATGTTTTGAGCCAATCACCGCTGGAATCAACATAGGCATATTTGACCTCAAAATTCTGCTCAGCAGCCTCATTAGGGAGCAGACCGACATGGTGTTTTCCAGAGCACAGTCACACTCATCAACATCGAGCATGACGAGCCGCATTCAACTCATTCAGACACCAGATATGAAAAGCTCTGAGGAAGATATTCCCTGACTGCCCAGACGTAGGAGGATCAAGGGCAGAAAGCATGAAACCTGGAGCGACCATGACTGATTTCCTAGATAGAGGGAACGATGGGGACAAGAGACAGTACAGCCCAGGACCAACACCGGTCCTCAGGTTGCATTCTTCTACAACATCCTCAAAAAGGGACTGCCCATTTAGATACAGACCGAACTAGGCTCACATATTACATTATAACCGGAAAAGACAGGAGCAAGCCCAAAGAGACACCACCAAAGCGGTACAACAACAATTGAAAAAGACTACCCTCAAGGGGGCTGCATTGGCTGTGAAGGTACAAATGCCACCAGTCTTGAAGGGAGGTCTGCCTCCCAGTGGAGGCTGGCGCAAGTAAGCGCTGTGAGGCAGTGGGGAGTGTGGCAGGGGGGAAGTCGACAGATGAGGGAATAGGTATTATTTAATTATACCTATTCCGTCATCTGTCGACTTCCCTCCCTCCCACCCTGCCCCGCTCGTCTCCACCCCACCCCCTCACCATGCTTACCTGTGCCGGCCACCGCTGCTGCCTCCAGACCCCAGGGGGTATCCATCGAATCCTACCGGTAGATGTCAGGGAAGCTGGCTACAGACAGGCCTCTTAGAGTAATACTATTGTCACAGAATGGGACACATGACCGACCAATGACACATAAAAACATATCACAAGCAGAAAAGAATAGTCCCAGGACAGCCCCCACAGAACACCCATCCCCAAAACCAAGTCCAGAGCAACGCAAATGCATTGTACAATCTATCTCAAGGAAATCAGGCAGCAGCCAACCCACCGCAGCAGGGAATGGGTGGTTGGCCGAGCCCATGGCAGCTCCTGCAGCAAACAGGGAGCCAAGTCCAGCAAGTACCAGGGCCACAGCCACAGCAGCGAGGGTGACTGTCTGCACAATCGCAGAATACAAGCACGCAGAAAGACCAATACCACCCATAACAACACATATCTCTCCGTGCCATGGCGAGGTGAGGGGGGGCAAAGTACTCACAAAACAAGGCTAACATCAACTTAAACTAACAGTTCCCTGAAAAATGCCACTGTTAGAAATGGAGGTCTCTAGTTGGCAGAGGTAGGTACCTTTGTCCAAGTAGGGACCCTTCTTCGTAGTCAGGGTAAGGGGGCATACACTTCTAAAATAACCCCTGCTCATTACCTTTGTAGCTTTGAACAAGCAGACAGGCTTATCTCAGAGGCAGTGTGCAAAGCATTTGTGAACACATACAGTAATACAGTGAAAACACTACAAATGGAGACCACATCAGTTTTAGGTTATTCACTCAAATAAAGTTTGTTGCAACAAATAACTCCACCTGGAGATATTACGATGTCGTGGCAGATGAAAAATCCCAAGGTACTGTGCCGACCGCAAAGAGTGTGGCATCAGGCCCGGAGTCAACGTAGACCTCCAAAGAACAGTACTCTGGAAACGATGAAATCAAAGATGGGGGGACCTCTGGGAGGTGATGCTTCGTTGGCAAGGGCGACGTCAGTACCTTACAACCCCAGGGAAGGTGAAGCCTCGGTTCCTTACTGCGATGCAGGTGACGTCACGGTGATGGCAAGCCGTCAGTTCCTTACAACGGTGTGGTGTTGATGGATTCAGGAGTCACCCACGTTGAGTAAGCACCGGCATCTGTGAAGTCAGGGCTGCAGTGCGGGTCGGGACAGTGTGTCGTGGACATCACGAGCGGTGTTCTCTGCTCCAGTGCAGGCAGCAGCCTTATTAATGGCTTCGGAGTCGATGCAGCACAGCGACAGCATGCTTCGGGCCTATGGTGCAAGTTGGGTGGTGCATCGTGCTCTTCAAGAGTGGTGCCCACGGCTTCGGTGCAGGTTACGGCATCGCTCGCCGGAGTCGGTGTTGCAATTTCCTTCCGTGGCAGCTGAAACAGCAGTTCCAGGTGCAGAAAGACAGAAGAAATTAAATCTTTGTGTCCCTGTGACTTCAAGCCCTTGGAGATCTTCCTCAAGCAGGGGACATAGCAAACAGCATAGTCCATTTCCTTTCCATGGCAGCAAGTAACAACTGCAGGCCAACCGCAGAAAGCACAACCACACAGGGGAAGTATTCCTCCTCAGCTTCCCTGGCTCTTCTCCATGCCAAAGGTTCCGCTTGATTCCCAGAAGTGATCTAAAGTTCTGGGGTCAGGGCCACAAAATGTATACTACAAAATGATTTGTTCTCTGGTGGCAGAGAAGCCCTGTGCTCAGTCAAAACCAGTTCTGTCCTCTCTGGTGCAGCTTCCTGCAGGAGGTGGAGAAAGCATTGTGGAAGGCAGACCAGACCCATTCAGGTGAAAGGAAATATCCTTTCCCCTACTCTGAATGCAGCCCAAGTTTATTTAGCCCAGCCCTGACTGATCATACTCTCTGGAGCCACTGCACCTCCCCAGCCCCTGACACTCCAAACCCAGACAATCAATCCACATCTTAGCAGAGGGACACTTGATGGCTAAGCCTGAAAATACCTACTTTATAAAAGTGGTATTTTCAACACAGAATGTAAAAATCACCCTCAATAAAAGGTGCATTTTAACATTCTGAGTTCAGGAATACTAAACGTTATTTTCCTTCCTTGTTCCCAGGGGTAGTTAGGCTTATAAGATATTACAAGCAAACTCCCCATTCAATCCTATTGGAACAGGTAGCCTTGCAATAGTGAAAAACGAAATTGGCAGTATTTCACTATCAGGACATATCACATACATCAGGGCATGTCCTACCTTTCACGTGCACTGTACCCTGCACACAGGGGGACCTTGAGCCTGCCTTAGGGGTGACTAGCATGTAAGAAAAGTTAAGGTTAGGGTCTTTCAAGTGAGTGCACTTGCCGGGTCGACATGGCAGTGCTAGACTGCACACATGCTCTGCAATGGCAGGCCTGAGCTACATTTACAGGCTGCTTATGTGGGTGGCACAATCAGTGTTGCAGGCCCACTAGCGGCATTTGATTTACAGGCCCTAAGCACACACAGTGCTCTGTACTAGGGACTGACTAGTAAATCAAATATGCCAATCATGGAAACACCAATCCATAACAATAATTTACAAAGGGAGCACTTGCACTTTGGCACTGAACAACAGTGGCAAAGTGCCACAAGCATCTACACCAGCAAACCAGAGTCCAACACACAGCAAAAACACAGGAGGTCAAGGAACAAAATACAGGAGAAACACATGCCAATGATGCCAGGTCTAACATCCACCAACTTCTTCCAGTAGCCCACTAGAAATTGTTGTGCACCATCAAACTATAGACTGTGCCCCAAAAGAGAAGGCACAGGTATTTTCTGAAAACTGTCTTACAATATGTTTTTTCAAAGCTAACCTACAACCCACAGCTCTTATTCAACAGGATCTACAATTTAGCCATATGTGCACAATTGTTACAGTGGCCCGCTGCCCCTTCAACCAAATCTCCCAAAAGGACCTCAACAACGCCAACCACTCAAGGATGCAGACTGCAAGTTCACTTCACGGACATTTTTTGATTAAAAAGACTCTTTTTTGCAGTGCACCAAGATAAGATACCCTGTTCACCTAGACGACAGACATCTCCCCTAAATCCCACACCAATACCCATGAATGTTTACCAAGGTAAGCATTTATTTATTCTTGTATACTCTCTGTTTAGCATGGGTGCTCTCATACTCCTATGGAGCCAGAAATCTGCCTAGTTCAATGGAACCTACCTCAATATTTTTGCTAAGCTTGCATAAGGACCTTTCCCACCTCACTTACACATATGCTGAACCAAACGCTAGCATTCCTCACATACTACACAGCTCACTCCTACACAAGAGATGGTATCAGCACATGACTGCTGTGGGCACTCAAACCATGAACAGATCGTGTTACAGATGTTCGCTGATAGGCACAGACAGGCTTTACGGATCCCAAGAGATAACCCCAGAGAAAGCAAATGTCTCATCCACCTATACCTATGTAGGATTAGGGCCAAGATACATCCCAATAGAGTAGAGCCCCATAGAGCAGTAGTAAACATTACCTGAGCTAGACAGGTTGGCACTAAGGGGAGGACACTTTGGTCCTGTGACTTCGTAGAAAAGGGGTTCTTGGAGGAAGCAAGGCCACTACACTAGTGCACAAATACATCAATCAGAATCAATCAGAACATTTATATAGCGCACTACTCACCCGGAGGGTCTCAAGGCGCTTGGGGGGGGGGTCCGCTACTGCTCAAACAGCCAGGTCTTGAGCTGCTTCCTGAAGGCGAGGTGGTCCTGGGTCAGGCGGAGGTGGGTCGGGAGGGAGTTCCAAGTCTTGGCGGCCAGGTAGGAGAAGGACCTTCCTCCTGTGGTGGCTCTTCGGATGCGGGGGACGGCGGCGAGGGCGTTGCTGGTCGATCGGAGCTGACGAGTGGGAGTGTAGAAGTTGAGGCGGCTGTTGAGGTATCTTGGGCCTTGGTTGTGTAGGGCTTTGTGTGCGTGGGTGAGGAGGCGGAAGGTGATTCTCTTGTTGACCGGGAGCCAGTGCAGGTCTCTCAGGTGTCCGGAGACGTGGCTGTGACGGGGGATGTCGAGGATGAGTCTTGCTGAAGCGTTCTGGATCCGCTGGAGTCTCTTCTGGAGCTTGGCGGTGGTTCCGGCGTAGAGGGCGTTGCCGTAGTCCAGTCGGCTGGTGACCAGGGCCTGGGTGACCGTCTTCCTGGTCTCGGTGGGGATCCAGCGGAAGATCTTACGTAGCATGCGCAGGATGTTGAAGCATGACGAGGAGACGGCGTTGACTTGTCTGGTCATGGAGAGGGAGGAGTCCAAGATGAAGCCCAGGTTGCGTGCGTGGTCTGTTGGTTTGGGTGCGCTGCCCAGGGCGGGGGGCCACCAGGAGTCGTCCCAGGCGGAGGGTGAGGAGCCCAGGATGAGAACTTCCGTCTTGTCTGAGTTCAGTTTCAGACGGCTGTCCATCATCCACTCGGCTACGTCTTTCATCCCTTCGTGTAGGTTGGCTCTGTTGGTGGCGGGGTCGTTGGTGAGGGAGAGGATCAGCTGGGTGTCGTCGGCGTAGGAGATGATGTTGAGGTTGTGTTGGCGTGCGATGGCCGCCAGGGGGCTCATGTAGACATTGAAGAGGGTGGGACTGAGCGAAGAGCCCTGAGGAACGCCGCAGATGACTTCGGTGGCTTCTGATCTGAACTGTGGTAGGCGGACTCTCTGTGTTCTTCCGGCGAGGAGGGAGATGATCCATTCTAGTGCCTTCTCCTGGACTCCGACGTTGCTGAGACGCTGCACTAGGGTGCGGTGGCAGACAGTGTCGAACGCCGCGGAGAGGTCCAGGAGGATGAGGGCCGCTGTTTCTCCGTTGTCGAGCAGGGCTCGGATGTCGTCAGTGGCTGCGATGAGGGCGGTCTCTGTGCTGTGGTTGGCCCGGAAGCCAGACTGCGAGAGGTCGAGGGATCCGTTCGTCTCGAGGAAGGCGGCAAGCTGCATGTTGACGGTCTTCTCGATGACCGTGGCCGGAATCGGGAGGAGCGAGATGGGGCGGTAGTTTTTGAGTTCGGTGGGGTCCGCTGATGGTTTTTTCAGTAGAGCGCTGATTTCGGCATGCTTCCAGCTCTCCGGGAAGGTGGCTGTGTCAAAGGAGGTGTTGATGATGTCTCGCAGATGGGGTGCGATGACAGCGTTGGCTTTGTTGAAGATGTGGTGAGGGCAGGGGTCGGTTGGGGATCCGGAGTGGATGGAGTTCATCGTGCGGATGGTGTCTTCGGTGGTGATCGGGGTCCAGGCACGGATGGTGGTGGTGGGGGGCGTCGGTGCGGTTGTGGGGTGCGTCGGTTGTGTGCTGAAGCTGTTGTGTATGTCTGCGATCTTGTTGTGGAAATAGGAGGTGAGGAAGTTGCAGAGGTCTTGCGATGGGGTGATGTCGTTGTTTCCGGCGCTGGGGTTGGAGAGCTCTTTGACGATGGTGAAGAGTTCCTTGCTGTTGCGTGCATTGTTGTCCAGTCATACCTTGAAAGCAGTTCTCTTGGTGGTGTGGATCAGTTGGTGGTGTTTTCGGTTGGCGAGCTTGAGGGCGGTCATGTTGTCTGGTGTCGGGTCTCTGCGCCATGCTTTCTCGAGGGCTCGGCAGTTCTTCTTGGAGCTCTTGAGTTCGTCGGTGAACCAGGATGCTCTCTTGCTGCCGGGTTTGCTAGGCGGGGTCCTCAGTGGGGCGAGGTCGTTTGCGCAGTTGCTGATCCACTTCGTGAGGTTGTTGGCGACCTGGCTGGGGTTCGCTGAGCTGGTGGGTGGGTCCTGGCTCAGGGATGCGGTGAGCTGGTCGGCTGTGATCTTGTTACAGCTTCTGTGTGCAACCTGTTGCTGGTGGTGGTGGGTCTTCTGAAGCCGAAGTGGACGCAGCTGTGGTCCGTCCAGTGGAGTCCGGTGGCGTGGCTGAAGACGATGTCCTTGCTGAACGAGAAGACGGCGTCGAGTGTGTGTCCGCGTAGTGGGTGGGGGTGGTCACCAGCTGCTTGAGGCCGAGGTTGCTGAGGTTGTCCAGCAGGGTGGTGGTGTTGCGGTCGTTGTTGTTCTCCAGGTGGAAGTTGAGGTCCCCGAGGAGGATGTAGTCGGCGGAGGGGAGGGCGTGCGGGTTGATGAAGTCGGCGATGTCTTCGCTGAATTGTGTGCGTGGTCCAGGGGGTCTGTAGATGAGGGTGCCTCTGAGGGTGGTCTTGGAGTCGGTGTGGATCTGGAAGTGCAGGTGTTCGGTGGTTGTGAGGGTGTCGTCGGTGTCGGTCGTGATGCGGATGGTGTTCCTGTGGATGATGGCGATGCCTCCTCCCGTCTGGTTGGCGCCGTCCCTCCGGGTGATCTTGTATCCGTCCGGGATGGCGATGGCGATGTCGGGTGCTGAGGAGGCGTTCATCCAGGTTTCCGTGAGGAAGGCGACGTCTGGAGATGTGGTGTCGAGGAGGTTCCAGAGTTCAATGGCGTGCCTGTGGACAGAGCGGGTGTTGAGCAGGATGCACTTGAGGTGGTTGCTGCTGGTGTTCGGCTTGGTGGGTGCTGGTGTGGTGTAGGTCCGGTTGCAGGTGTACTTGCAGGAGTGGCAGCTGAAGGGTCCGTGGGTGCGTCTCGGGGTGGCACGGTAGCATCCCGGGAATCGGCCGGCGTTGAGTGCGTTGAGTACGGTGGGGTTGTAGGTCCGGCGGGTGGGCTGGTGTCTGCGGGGGCCAGGGGTCCTGGCGCTGGGCGTGGTCCAGACGCGGACGGGGGCAGACAGGCTTACCTTTGGCGCACCTTTGGCGCTCAATCGGTGCTCCCGCTGCGCGCGTCCGCTGCGCGGTCGCTCTGGGGGCGTCATAAGTAAGGAGCCGGGAGGTCGGGTCAGCTGGGTGGCGGGAGCGGGGCGGCCAGTGGGCAGGGGGGGGCGGAGTCGCCGGAGGACAGTGGCAGGAAGGAGGGCCGAGGGCGGCTCAGCTGCGGCTGGGTCGTCCGGCGGCTGAAAAAGGATGCAGGTAGGGGGAGGGCAGCAGAGGGGGGGAAATGGGACTACAGAGGCTTCAGGGGACTACAGAGGCAAGAAACAAAAGGCAAACGGCAAAAGGTGAGCGGGGCACACAAGGCAGAATACAGGGGCGAGAGGCAAGGGAATACAGAAGGCAAAACAGACGGCAACGGCAAAGGGTGAACGGGGCACACAAAGGCAAAATACAGGGGCGAGAGGCAGAGGGGAAAACAGAAGGCAAAAACAAACTGCAAACGGCAAAGTACACAGAGGCTATCGCAGTCAGCAGGGCACTGACAACAGCGGGTAGGAGCAGCAGAGGGTGGGGGTGACCTCGCCTGGAGCAGGCTCAGCGGTCGCTCCCTGCCCCTGCACTCGGACCCCTTAAGTAAGGAGCCGGGAGGGCGGGTCAGCTGGGTGGCAGCGGAGGGTGGGGGCGACCTCGCCTGGAGCAGGCTCCTGCCTCCGTCTGAAGTCCCAAGGGTGGCCCTTAACATAATATGTGCCACTTTTTTTAATGACAAATGAACCCCTGATATGAAATTCCAGTGCAGGGCCATTTACCTCAATGACACCAGGGGAAATGAGGAGGGGTTCCAATGCTATCACAGACACTCCATGCCAGGAAATCTGGGATACTGAGATTAATAGATACACATGGTTAGAAGAGAAGTGGCAATCCCTAATTGTATGGAAACGTACACTGTATTCTTTATGTTTCAGAGGCAAAGAACCCATACTACTTGGTTGAAATGAGAACTATGAAGCACTATTGTATATACTACACTGCACGACCTTCACCGCGCTGCCATTACAACGCAAGTCGTTACTACGACTTGCGCTGGATGGCGCTGTTGGTTAAGGAATATTGTAATTTTATATTCCAACACATTCCCTACTGTTACATGGACTGGTGTTGGAATATAAAATTATAATAATCCTCAATACGCGCCCTCCAACGCAAGTCGTTGTAACGACTTGCGTGGTAAAATCTGCGATGTAAAGTACCGCGAGTCTGGAGAATCAGATGTCATGTTCTGGAGTGCCCTCAGCATGCACTGAATGTGCTCAAAACCATCAACGTTGTTTTTTGTAGTTGGAAGTCATCTTACCCAGGCATAAGATTTCAGCATCGACCTTCTAAGACTTTCCTTTGATTAGAGAGGCTTGAAAAAATTCTATTTTATTAGTGAAAAAACTTCCCATGCTTTCGCACCAATATGTTGAAGATATCTTTGTAAGCATTGGGGACATGAGGCTCTTACCAAATGAGAGGATCTCTTGTGACCTTTTTCCTGCTTTTCCTGTGCTCTCCTCATAACAGATTTGCTTTGCTTTAGTTATCTCCGTGTAGTAGATTTTATGTGCCTTCTTAAAGGTATCTTTATCTGCTAAATTTTAGTCCCTTCTCCATTTCCACTCTAGTGACTTACAGTGATTTTTCTTTGCCGCAAGAGCATCTGTAAACCAAGGACTACAAGGAGTGCTGCAATATTTCTTGTTATGAAGGACTGGGCTAGCTCTTCTGCAGCCTTTCAGATCCAGCTATCATACTTAGCCAGGTCCTAATTCTTGTTGCCAGATAATTCAGGAGGGAGTTGCCTTGAAAATTCTTTTTTGGATTTATTTTATTGAAGGCTCTCTCATTGTGGATTCAACCATTCGGGGAAAGTTCCTGAGTTACTAGCTGTTGACAAGAGAAACTGATTGAAACGTGATCCGACCATGATAGGGGTTGCATATCCTGCATCAGCAGTGGCATGTTAGAAAAAGATTTGGTCTAGCGTATGGCCTCCTTGATGAGTCGGTTTTAACACATACATGCCGAGATTCAACATAGTCAGTATTTCTTTAAAGGCTATTGTGTCTGCACAGTAATTTTTATCAAAATGTATGTTAAAGTCACCCAAGAGCATAGACTGCGCATATTTAAGGGCTAAGTGGGTAATGGTGTAATCCAATGATTTCAAAAAGGCTCTGGCCAGACCTGGTGAGCTGTAAACTAGCACTCCAGCTACTGATTGTTGGTGAGAAATTGAAATGCTTTGGGCTTCTGCACCAACCAAGTCCAGCACCTCCGGGTCCTTGAAAGACTAATCTTCTCTGAAAACAATTGTTAATCCGGCCGACCTTCTAGTCTATGTTGTTTGTGCATTTTAAAACCCCTTGGAGTAGCATGTGTGATAGTAGGATTAAGAACTTTCATATAGTCAGGTTTCCGTAATACACAGAATATCCAGGCTACCTTCCTCTAGGAGGTAAATGATGCTGTAAGCATATTTATGCATTGAGAGAGCATTTATTAATGCAGCCCATACAAGAGAAGCACCTTTCCTCCGGAGATGTGGAGATTTTAGCAAGCAAGGCTGCTTGTATTCTGCTTTTTCTGTACGTCCTGTGAAGCAGAAGTGACAATCTAGACAGTGTGCCTTGTCCCCAAGAAGCAGCATAAGACCTGAAGGTCACTTTGTTGGCTGTGCCAGATCAAGCAAAGATGTATTGCTATATTTAATAGACATCCCACCATCTGCAAACTCCTGGGCAGCTAGGCTTGCCCTGGCCACTTCCGGGACGCTGACGGGCACAGACAGGCTTGCCTTTGGCAATCAGATATTTATTGCAATAAAGGGGGAATAGACATATCAGGGTTGGAGATAAAAAACAAAATATCATCCTCGTAAGCAGATGGCTTCAAATGGTGATCACCATAAAGAAATTCAGAATCAATATTGCGAACATGGAACAAAAAATTATTGAGAACTAAAACAAAATAAAAGAAGAGGTAGGTTACAACCTTGACGGACTTCATGTTGCAGAGGGAAGTATTGAGAGGTATATCTATTAACTGATACAGAAGCTCTAGGGGCTGTATAGAGCAAAGAAGGAAGAGAAATAATATTAGGACCAAAATCATGCCAGGTAAGAAAAAAAGATCAATCTACTCTATCAAATGCTTTTTCCGCATCAATAGAACCTGCAACTAGAGAATAGGAGAGAAAGGGAGCCTTATTTAATACATTAAAGAGTAAGTGAGAATTATCTGAAGTTATTCTACCCTTAACAAATCCACTTTTCTTTACCAATCAATGTCGGCAAAAGAGGTTCAAGCCGCGAATCAAGCAATTTGGCTAAAACTTTATAATCCACATGCACCAAAGATATAGGGCAGAAATTCTTACATTGCATGTGATCAGGGCCCTCTTTATGAATTAAGTTATTATGGCTTCTTGAAAAGTTCCTGCCGCCTTACCAGTAGTATAAAAAGACAGAAAAAGCTGTAAAGGTTTAGGTAGGAAAAGATAGGAAAAATGTAGGTAGAATCCCACCGTAGATCCATCCGGGTCTGGTGTTTTACCTTTTTTGGAAATGTTTAAGGCCCTGTATAACTCCAAGATCGATTAATCAGATTCAAGAGATGTAAAATTTAGATTATCATGAGAAGGGGGAGGGATGGTATTAAGATAAGTTTCAATAAGAGAAATAGAAGCAGGAGACTCCGGAGTGTATATGTTTTTTTAGAAGATCTGGAATTCATTAAAAATATCCTGATCTTTAAAAGGAAGCTTTCTTCTGATGACTGAATGGAATCAATCAGCACTCGCTCGTTTCAAGACTTAAGCTAATTAGCCAGCAGTGCACCTACTTTATTGAGACCTTTGTAATAATTAGCACTACTACATAGAAGTATATAAGCAGTATTATCAGTAGTTGTTTTATTGAAATCCAGTTTTGCATGAACAAGCTCCTGTAGAATAGAATCAGATGAGGAAGCATAAAATTGATACCCCAAATGTTTAATGTTAACTACTAGAGCTTTATGCTGATTAAAAGACTGTTGCTTTTTTTTAAACATAATCAATGATAAAGCCATGGGCTGTGGCCTCTTAAAAGTATCCAACAACGACTGACCAGAAGTACTCAGGTGCTTATTTAATAAAAATAATTCATCAGCAAAAGAGGTGAATAAAGAAGAAAAAACGAATTCTTGCAAAAGTTGACCTGGGATGCGGCTGCAGCAAATCAAATTCAGCAACAACTGGGCCATGGTCAGAAATATCTTTAGGCTCAAATGAGGAATAAATAAGGTTTTGAACCAAAGGTTTAGAAATAAAAATCTAATCTAATCATTTCATTTTTTCTTTTTTTTGGACTCATTCTATTTTTCAACATTTTTTACAATGTTAAAAATGTTGAAAAATAGAATGAGTCCAAAAAAAAGAAAAAATGAAAAGTACTGACAAAAAAGAAATAAAAAAATTACAAATACAACCAAAGGAATTGTCATTGCTGTGTTTTGGAGGTCTTAGAAAATGAAATGAACTATGTTTCAATATATAAAGTATGTAGGCCATTAGGGAATATATTAACATTGTTTTGAAAGGTAACCTTAAAGAAACATGGTTGGGATAAGCCGTAACATGTAGCCAAGGCACGCAATGCAGGTCGAAGCTCAAGGAAGTCCTTCCAACATTTAGCCATTACTGTGGAGACATCTTGGGACAGCAAAAGTTTTGCACCAGACCAAACAAGTTGCTTTTTCATTTTAGCTGCATTTAGATTTTATAGAAGGTCAGTAATTTTTAAGAATAGAAGTATTTGATGGAGCCGATGTAGAAGACAGGCGAGGACCCAGTCTGTGAGCCTGTTGATATTTCAATTGAACTTGTGGGAGAAAAGAGGCGAAGAAAGCAACAAGGACATCTCCTTCAATACCTTCTGGAAGACCACACAAATGAAGATCATTGCTTTTGTTCCTGCTTTCAAGATCCTCAGCGGACTTCTTTAACAGCAGGACATCCTTCTCTAGAGTTGCAATTTTGATAGATGCATCCTTAATGTCACTAATGTGTTGCTCTAACAGGGACAAACAAGATTCTATTGAGGATCATTTATTATCCAGAGCTTGTAAGCGAGTGTTGGTTTCCGCATTAAATGATCTTAAAGCCTAAATTTTCTCTGAAACATCATCCAAAGGGAACAGGAGATATATATTTTGACAGAGAAGGAGGGTCTTGCTTAAGTCTTTCAGTAGCTGAGGAGGACGGCTGCATTTATGATGGCATAAGGGGTGAAGCCACAGACCGAGAGGTTGAGCTATATGGCCAGTGGTGTGCTAGCAGTCCATTGAGGAAACAGTAGAGGAAGGCTCAGACATAGGCAAATTAGTGGTGTGACTCTTTGAGTACAATGGGGCAAATTTACAAGCCCCTTACGCCAGATTTGCGCGGCCGTTGCGTCACTTTTGTGACGCAGCGGCAGCGCAAAGTCAGCGCCATGCTGCGGGCTATTTACAACGTGATGCATCTGGGAGATGCGTCACGTTGTAAAGCCCTGTGCCACATGTGGGCGTTCCTGTGCAGGGGGGGCATTCCAGCACAGGAACGCCTCCTAAAAGTGGCTGAGTGAAATTTACAAAGCTAAAGTGCCACCAATAAGGATCTAGTGGACGACAGGGAGCTGCTTTGACCTGCTGGAGGTGTGCTAAGGAGCGCAGGGCCAGACTGGCTATAGGCGACATCAGGCATTTCCCTAGGAGGCTGGAAGGGTGGGAGCAGTTTTTTTAAGAGGTGGGGGCTGGCTTATTTACTAACCCTGGGAGTAGTTTGTGAAGTAGCGCTACGTGTAGCTACGCAAAGTGCACTTCGCACTACGCGAGCTACGCATAGCTACGCAAACTGCGTAGTGCACTGTGCAAAATGCTGTTCGCACTGATTGCACAGTGCTGGATGCTTGTCCGCACTGTGCAATCAGTGCAAACTGCATCTTGCACAGTGCAAGCGGTCATTTTCTGCCGCTCGATTTTTACTCGAGCTGCAGCTTTCTCAACGCGGACTGGTAGTTTCTCATCGCGAGCGGTCGTGAGCATACTCGACCCCTCGCAATGAGAAACCTGACCTCCTTGCGTTGAGAAGCTCGCCAGGAGGTTTATTTTCCATGCTCGCGATCGGCAATTTGATGTTGCTGATCGCAAACGAGGAAAAAGTCTTGCTGGGCTGTCATTTTGCTGGCTCGCGGTCGCCAACTTGACGTTGAGGACCGCGAGCAAGCAAAAAATGACCGCTGCACTACGATACTCGTGTTTGCAATTAGCATAGTGTGAAGTAGGGCAAACTTTGCAAACTACGCGAGCGTAGCGTAGTGCTTTGACCAGGCTTTTTATTTACTGGGGTCCGATTTTGCAATGGTGCTCCAATATCAGCCTCCAGTAAAACAAAGCAGCAGTGCACACGTGCGCACCCCCTGGGAGCAGGGTTGCGTGGGGTTCTCAGTCTGGCTGAATGCAGGAGACCATTGTACAGCCGCATCAAAGAAAACTGTTTACCCCCAAGCTCACAGGACATAACTAGACTGAGGGCGCCCTCAATTCCAGCAGGATGATTAGATCGGTGGGGACACAGCCATCAGTGGCCTGATTGCGGCTTCTGTGGGGCCAGACAAATCTTGCAGCACAGTGGAGCAGCATGAGACAGTAGGGTAAAGGCAGGGCAAAAAGGGAGGAGGAGACTGGGACCTCCCCCTTCTGAAGACCTGCAGAAGATACCCCTTGGAGAAACTTGCCTGGTTGGGATTCCTGATTTGAGGCAGGCAGCAGCCACCTCTTGGGACCACACAGGGGTTGCTCATGCGGTCCCGCTGCTACTCTATGGCTCCTCGCAACTATGGGATCTCACAGAGAGGGCAAACTTCCTGGAAACTACTGCTGAAGATGCAGAGGGGAGAGCCAGGTGCAGCAACATCCACATAGTAGGGCCCCCAGAGGGCTGTGAGGATCCAACATTGTGGACCACCTGGAGAATTGGTCTAAAGAGCTGTTTCCTACTAAGTATCTCACCCCCTCTGTTTCTATGGACACACCCACTTGGTCCGGATGCAACACCCTCCCTTGGGTCTGGCCTTTCCCCATTGTTGCCAAGCTCTAGCACTTCAAACACTGCTGCACAATCCTTAAGGTTGCCCACTGAGCTGCACTCATTTTTCAAGACAATCATCAGATTCTTCCATTCCCAGATTATACCCTGGCTGTTCTCGGGGGTGAAACGCAAACTAAGAGACAGAGGCCCGCCCTATGCACTACTTTTCCCCTACAAATTGAAAGTTATCAGTGACAATGAGTCCTTGGGGCATATTCTCAGGGATGTGTGATAACCATCGCAAAACTAACAACGCAACTTCCAAGGTTGCGGTCTATCGCAGGAAAATAACGCTGTGTTAACGAAGCATTCTCAACACTGCGGCCCCATGAAAAAAGTGTCCAGATAACGCATCAACTGACCGCATTGAAATCAATGCCATGCCGCAAAAATGCGAACGCAAAAAAAGCTGCGATGAGGCCAATCGAGATGCAAAAATCAGCAAAAACCAGCTCCAGGCCTGCAATTCAAATGCGTCAGGTGGGAAAAATCACCATCACAGTAGAAAAAAAAAAAGACAAACAAATACCAAACGACAGCGAAGCACAATGGATGTTGCCGGAGCAAGTACGGAGGAGAACCAGAACCCCACAAGCCCCCCTGAGGACCTGCCTGGGACCTCGGGATCAGGGAAGGCCAAGTAGAAGAAGAGTAGGAAGAAGCAGTTCAGTCCGCAGAAAAACAGGATCCTGATAAAGGAGGTGGTAGAACACCATCAACAACTGTTCGTCACCTCCACTGTGTCAATGGCAACCAGAAATGGACTATGGCAGTCCATCATGGACAAGGTGAATGCAGTGGGAGTGCTGAAGAGGACAATGGAAGAGGTCAAGAGGCGCTGGAATGACGTCAAGCGCAAAACCAAGCAGAAACTTGCTAACAACCGGAAGGCAGCAATGCAGACTGGAGGTGGGAGTCCTGTGCCATAGGAGGAGCTGGACGTGATGGAGGTAATGGTGTCCACAGTCATCAGTGGGGAGATGGTGCCTGGAGTTGGGGGACGGAACACTGCTCAACCGGACACAACAGCAGCAGGGTGAGTAACAACTAGGGACTGGGGGGACAGGGGGAGTAGGGCACAACAGCACACATGCACAAATGAGCTGAGTAAATCTGCGGACAAACCATGCCCCAGCCCCCAACTCCCACTAAGAGACCAATTTTCCCAAGTATGCAACATCTCAGCACAGTATTAGCACAGAAGGCAAAGGCACACCGCATGAAGGGGATAAGGGGCAGCAAAATCAGAGCTGCAGGGGCGACTCTCCCAAAATGCAGCACACACATATACCATGCAGAGCACATCAACACTGACAACAATGTGGCACAAACCGCAACATGTCCACAACAGAACACAGGACAGAACTGGTGTCGACTGGGTGAGTTGATAATGTACAAGTGTAAACAAACACACGTCATTTGTCGAAATGTCCACTGTCCCCCATCAAATAGGCAGCTCCTTCCAAACAGTCACAATGTACACAGTCATGCGGTCTGTGTGAAAACATGGACAATGTGACAACATACATGTGAACACATTGTAAAACTGCATCTCCCCTTCACATTGCAGAGGGACAATCAACACCTCCTGCAGAGCAGCCCGACCCTCTCTTCTCTGATGACGAAGAGGACCACCACAGCTTTGACTTTGATGCCCTCCAAGAGTTCATTGACAGCCTTCGCAGCCCACCTCCAAGAGCAGGGCAACCCAGCTGCAAAGAGAACACTCCACCCCCTGCACAAACCACACAACAAGCAGCACCCACCATCACGGCTGCCTCCCAGAACCCCCCGAAGAACACATGGCCTTCCAACGCCGTGTGTTGGGATGCCAGGAGCAGCTGGCTGAACAGGTGCATGTGGGCTTCATGCGGAGGTTAATGGAGACCATGGAGTGGGCCAATGTGGAAAGAGCAGCTGCCACGGCTGCACACCAGCAAGTGGTAGCTGGGTTCCTCAATGACCTCAAAACCATCCTCATGGCATTGCTGCCACAAGGCCTGGCGCTGATGCATACTGCTGCTACCACTACATCCACATCTCCGCCCCCTGAAGTGTCAGTGCCATACAGTGCAGCAGACATTCCACCTTCAGCCCGTGAGGTGTCACCGTCATACAGTGCTGGAGAAAGGCCAGCACCATCCACAGCAGGGGTCAAAGATGCAGATGAAATCGCCTTTGTGGTAAGAAGGACGCAATAGCATTCATCTCCGCCATATGGCAGGTTTCTGCTTGGGTCTGCCCTCTGCATCATCACCTTCCACTCTCCCCCGATCACCCTGCGACACACACCTTGGACCTCGACATGGACTGCCATATACTGTGTGTTCGCCAATGACACAGCACTCAGACTGCGGACTGAACACTTTCTGTTCCTTTGGACTTGTCATTCCCTGAAGGACTCTGGCTGGCCCTCCACGGGCCAACATTGTAAGGTGGGGTTTGCATGGCCCTGTACTGCTCCAGATGCAACACTCCACTGAATGTGCATTAAACATCCTGAATCACACAGATGTGTTGTGTCTATGGTCTTTCAAGTGTGGTAGTAGAGGTGAATGTAGGGTCAGTGAATCCCTCTCACATCCATGTGGCTCATGTCTTTGGACTTGGGTCACAGGGTGACACATTGCCGAATGTAGTCCGGGTGGCGCCTACACAACAACAGCGGCACATGCATTTGTTATTTCCTTGTCCAGCCCCATACGGAACAATGCCTAGAACCCTGGGGTCATTGTTCATACCCTTACGCTGGACTGGCATATGCCAGGCCAGCCCACTGCTCTTATGCACAAAGGGTGGGACGACAACGCTACATGTGCCAGGACTTCCCTGTAGTGATCTGCTGACCACAAGTCTAGTTGTTCGCATGCCACAGTCACACCCTCATGGCTGGTCTACACCCACGCCACACCCATCCACCACACGTGTCACAGGACATGTGACCCTGCCAATAAAAAGGGCTCTACACCATTTTCAACCAGGGTGTATCTGTGTGGTGTGCATGTAGGCATGGGGGCCCAGGGGCCTGCAACATCACATTCCGCCGGCTCAGAGGTGACATGATGGTGTCTGCACTATGAAACCCAATCATAAAGGGTCCATGACTTGCGGGGCACAGCCTTGGTGACACCGGATACACTGAGTCCCGCACAGGCAAACCACCACGGGACGGTGACTTTTGGTGCAATGAGGTAGGGGAACCTTAAGTGCTGAGCGGGTGTGCAGCCTGCGATGATGCCCCATCCCGGCGGTCCGGACGCTCAGGTTTTGTGTGCCCTGCTGGACCGCAGTGTAGGCCTGAGCGAGCAGACATCGGGGGCCTACCACCACGTGGTATTGCCTCCTCGATCACAAAGTTAGTGGCTCCTATAAGGCTGAGCAGGTGTACAGCCTGCGATGATGCCGGGTGCACTGGTATGTCCTCTGTCATGGTGAAATCAAGACCCAGAATCAAAAGTGAGACCTGGCTTGCGGAGCAGGGCTTCCTGATGTGGAGTGTGCCATGTCCGTGGGCTCCAGACTGGTGGCTTGCAGCGGCACGCGGTTGTCCCTCTTTTCTACATGCCAGTGGCGGAAGGTAAGCAGTGAGGCCTGGGTGCGCAGGGGCAGCCATGCACTGCTGGGCGGCGGGAGGGGCTGGGGTGCAGCTGCCTGAGTGTGCAGGGGCGGACAGGCAATGATATTGTGTACAATTGTATGTACTGTGCCATTCATGTATCTGGACTCTGTGCAGATGACAGGTCTGTCTCAGATGTGGGACCTGGTGAATTGCACTACATACCGGCACGTGGTTGGAGACACACCGGTGGCAGCAGGCGAGCAGTGTGGCCTGGCTGCGCAGTGTCGGCACTGTCTCTCCTGATCCGTCTCTTCTGTTATCTGTGTCTCTCTCCCCCTCTCTGTCTGTCTATCTCTCTCTCCCACTCTCTGTCCGTCTATCTCTCTCTCTCCCTCTCTTTCTCTTTCTCTGTATCTCTCTCTCTCCTTCGCTCTTTCTCTGCCCTTTGATTTGCGCAAGACACACCATCTCATGATGATTTTTGTCTTACAGGCTGTGACCTATGGATTGTCCCGAGGGGAGCCGCCATGTATCTTCATTTCTGTTCTGTCTTTAGTTGAATACATTTTCATTCGTTGATTCGAAGATGAATGTGTGATGCTAATTTTTGCGATGACACATGCATGTCACTAGATGTGATTGTGCGACATCAGGCGGATTATTTGGTATATGATTCCCTATAGTTGATGTGGTATATCTTTGGACAGGGGGATGCCCGGGGAGCAGGGTGGTGGCGGTGGGTGTTGTGGTCCTGTTGGGGCTCCAAGCTGCATGATCAGTGGCTCCATGGCATCTGTTGCCCTTTTGGTGTGGCTGTGGGCTGGACTCCTTTTTGTGGTGCAGGCTGTGGTCCAACTTTACACCAGGTCATCCAGGGTACCCCCCTTAAATGGATAATCTCCTTCCTTTGTAATCGTCACCAAGCTGTACGTTTATCCGACTTTACGTCCAAAAGGAAGGAACTCACCTGTGGGGTCCCTCAGGGCTCCTCCCTCTCCCCGCTTTTATTCAATCTTTACATCCCTCCACTAATATCAGATTTGCGAAAGAGGGATGTAGCTATCTTTAACTACGCTGGCTACATCCAGCTTGTGTTTACCATCGACACCTCTCCCCCTGCAATTGAATCCTTTCAGTCCACTCTAACCTTGATTGATTGATTGATTGATTGTGGGTTTCTAAAGCGCTAGAATCGACTCCCGAAGGAGTATCTCTGCGCTGTAGACCGCTGGGGAACCCGTCCTGGCTTTCCCTGTGAGATGGTCCCTACTGGGTATCTCCAATGTGAAACCAGGCATCCCCGGCGTATGTGGGGGGCCGTTGTGGAGGTGAGGCAAGCTAATGCCCAGAGTTGCCGAGTGTGATCCCTAGTTAGAGTAGGCACCGAGGCGAGAATTATCGAGTCCATTGACCCTGGTCCAAGACCCTGCCGCGTCGGGGATTGAACCCTAGTCCCGGGCCGTCCTCTGCTCCCGGGTCGTCCTCTGCTCCCAGGTCTGCCGCCTCTAACCAGTGAGCCACACCACTCCACACCACTCCACACCTTCATTTAATCTTGGATGAACACAAATCAACTCAAATTAAACCCAGACAAAACGGAGTTAGTTCTCACCAGGTCCACATCTAATCCTTGGAACCCCAGTTTTTGGCCACTCACCCTTGGTCCCTCACCTATCCCTGCTGAAGCAGTCAAAAGTCTTGGTGTTCACATCAGTAGTGACCTTACCCTTAAGAATCAAATTAACTCTGTGGTACCCTCCTGCTTCTTTCACTTGCGCAGGATTCGAAAGATTAGTAAATTTCTCTCTCCTGAAGCCTTGGTTCAGGTCACATTGGCCCTAATAATGTCACATATTGATTACTCCAACTCTCTGTATGCTGGCATTCCGGCCTACCAGCTCCAGAGGCTTCAGCTGGTCCAGAACCAGGCTGCCAGACTGGTCCATGGTCTGCCTAAATCACATCGAGTTAAACATCTCCTTAGGGGGCTTCATTGGCTCCCCGTGGCGCAGCGCTGCCTCTTTAACATCGGCTGCCTAACCCACAGAGCTCTCTCCTCTCATGGTCCCATCTTCATCGCTGATAGAATCCAGCGTTACATCCCCCGCCGGACCCTCCGCTCGGCCAACGCCAATCTGCTTACTCCCCCTGGCTTCAAGCGCAAGAAACTCGGGGGCTTGAGATTTGCATCAATCGCCCCCCAGTTTTGGAATTCTCTTCCTTTGACGTTACGTCTAATAGAGTCTTATCTTGTTATTATGTTCAGGAGATCTCTTAAAACTTGGCTGTTTTCCCAGGCCTATGACCAATAACTCCCACTCCCCTCCCATCTGCTATGCTCCTTACCCTAGCGCCAAGAAACCGTCGGTGTACGAGCGCTCTATAAATTCCTCCTATCATATCATCATATCATATCATATCAGGCCAAAGCAGGTGTTAGTTTCCTGCTGCTAAAGCGCCTTATCGCATGTTTTATGGTCGTATCAGCGATCTGGCTGGTGTTTGAGAATGTTGCAGGGTGGAGTTGTTGCAGCTTTTTGCTTGGGAACGCCTTCTCTGCATCTCATTAGCGATAGTTGCGGGGGTCATCAGTGGCAATGTTTTGTGTGGCTGCTATCGCAGGTAAACTGGTGCTATGGCTGTTGGCATCAGCTTGTGAATGGGGTGATGGGTTTATCGCAACTTTGGCTGCGATAAAGTGCAGTTAACTCGGGGGATAGCTCCTTGAGAATATGCCCCCTTGTTCTTTATGGAACAGTCTGAGGCATGGGCCTGGCTGGAGGCTACAATGCCAAATGTGATCATGCCAGAGGACAGATCAGTGCTTCTCAGCAGCAGACCCGGGTGCACATCAGCCCGGAGCATGCCTTGACCTACGCAGGTCCGCAACAGCAATCAGTCTGACCTTGAGATGATGGCATCCCTCGATGAAGCCCAGAGGGATCCTTCAGACTCCTTTCAATGGCTTCTGAAGCAAGGAGCTTTTGCGATTCTGCTGGATTGGAAGCAGTAAGGCTCCTCATGTAATCCCCCAGATTGTGGATGAAGTCATATAAACTGATGACGCAGTACTGCGGGCCCCCTTTGGAGACCCATGATCTGTGGAGTCTTCCTAGCTGTGCCCAAAATTCTGTGGGCTAAATTGAGGCCACCATTCGAGTCTGAATTGGCCCACCAGAGAGCACTCCTGGATGCTTTTTTACTAGTAACCTCCCCACTCCTGATGGATTGGATATGTTATTTGGGCAACGGGCCATTTTTTCCACAGTATTGCTGTTACTTACTGTTTGATGTTTTTTTACTTCTTTACCCCACAACATTGGGATCTTTGTTCCCATGTCGTCGTCTCTCAGGTGGGGCTCACCTATATTTACCCTGACCAATGCCAATTTTGGGCCATATTTTCCTCCTCATGGAATCAGTGGAGAAGGACCGCTATTTTAGACACATGACTCCCCACCCTTTAACATGCTAGCCTGGAATATCCTTGGGATATCTACCTAAATAAATGTTACTGTGTTCATATCTTTCTGAAACATAAAGAGATACACATTGCTCTATTACAAGAGTCACATATCACTCACCCAAAGGGAGCCCTAAGTTGGAAGCGGTGGAGGGATCAGGTCTACACAATTACTCTACATATGCCAGGGATGCCTAAATATGAGTAAGGGTGGGGACCACGTCAGAGATATTGTTGCAAGAGGTGGGCCCAAGGGCAGGTTTTTCTCTTTGAGGTGCGCCTGTATGGTAACCACACCATGATAGGCAGCATATTTCAATTTCTTATCACTCAGCTCAGCAAAGTGTGCGCACATCTCATGTCTCCTCGGGGAAGATTTCAACACGGTATTAGATCCTTACCTGGAGCAATCTCACCCACGACTCCCCACAGTCCCCACAGTCACTCCATCTAGTAATCTGCAGCAGTGGCTGCAGCAATGGGCCTTGACAGATGCCTTGCACCAACAAAACCCAGGAGTCCCACTTTACTCTTTCTATTCTACAGTTCATAAAGTTTACATGCACCTTCATTGTATTGTTTGCTCACACACTATGTGTCCTTACATCACATCTTCAGACTATCTGGGTAGGGAAATCTACAACCATAAACCCCTAATACTAAGTCCACAATGGGGACAAAGGGCATCTCCGATGCCAACCTGTAGGTTACAGCCTTCCACTCTTGAGGATCCACTATTCTGGGATTCCCTTACCTGCTCGATCCAGGACTTCTTTGAGCGCAAAGAGGGCACAGCTTCCTCCTTAGCCATAGATTGGGAAGCCTTTAAGGTGGTCATCCAGGGGGAGTACATACAGATGTTGTTAAAGGTCTGACCTACCTTAATCGTATGAATTAGACGCGGCTGAGCATGAATACATAGAGGTGGAAAAATGAGCAGCCACTGCTCCTGGGCTTCTTCATACCCTGATCAGACTCAGAGAAACAGAGGCACAGATACTGGAGTACCCTCAATGCCTGAATTATGCATCCTACTCTGCTGGAGTACAGTCGGAGGAGGAAAAGTCGGGTATGGTGCTAGCGTGGTTAGCTAATAGGTAGACCACTCTGCCTCCCTTGACCACTCTTCGAGCCTCTGATGGTGGTTTTCCATATGAGCAGCGGGCTGTACATGAGGCCTTCACTTCCTATTATATAGACTTATACAAGCCCCTGATGAAGACCTGCCTTGAGCATCTATCAAAATTGCTGAGGCCTATACCTCTTCCCTGACCCTCGTGATAGAATGGGAAGACGTACACTCCCCATAATAATTCAAGAGGCAAAATAGTGATAATAGCTTTATCTACTGGTAAGTCTCAGAGGACTGACGGCCTCCTGGTGGAATTGTATAAAACATCCCAAGGGGAGCTAGCTCCTAAGTTGCTAAAATGATATGAGGTGGCACTGGAGTCAGGGTGCTTCCCAATATAGGACTGGCAGATACAAGAATGGCCTTAATTATGGCATTTCCTTGCACCAGATCAATAGTCACAGATGCAATTGATAATTGTCACGTCAAACCCACCACGGATCGCACTGTAACCAGCATATGCAACTCTACTGTCAACATGTTAGCCAACATTATATTAGTGGCTATAAAATATGTAATGTATTGTTATTTGGCATTCCTCAGTTTCATCCTTTCTTTTAATGGGTTATGAACATTCATTAAACAAACATATGGGGGTTCGTGTTTGTTTGGCCTCGAGGGCTGCGTGATACCTTGATCTCGCTTGCCCTACTTCGATAGTCCCCATTGGGCCCCGCGGTGCACCGGGTCTGTTCTGATGCTTCCCGGGCCGTGTGTGTCCCGCAGTGGGGTCCGGAGTTTCCAGTCCTGGCTGTGGATACACGTGGTTTCGGTTTGCTCTTGCAGACCTTGGTGCATTACTTGCGTGGCGGCTCTGGTGGGGGTTTTTTAATTGGGAGCAGTGAATGCCTCGAGTTCACGCGACTTTAGTTTTTATGACACTCCCTCTATGTGCTGCACGCGACGCCCGGCTCCCGTGTTGCTACATACTCAGGCATAGATTGTGTCTTGTTCCTTTTATTCTCACAATGGTACCTGAACCTTGGGTGCCAGCACACGTGAGAAGACCGTTGACGCCTGATTTCGGTCTTAGTAGGGTGAGATATTTCATTCTGCTTTAATCCTTGTTGACAATACTCACTTGTGCTATTATTCCAGTCCTTTTTCTCCTTGTCATTCCTTTTTATTGTGTAGTAGTACAATAACCAAGCTGTGGTGATCTTAGCTGACAGAAATCACTGAAGGTTTACATTGCATCCTGTCTGTTGTTTTCTCCTCGGTCCCACTAAGATTCAGCAGGACCATCTGGCCTACCTATCATACTTCAAGTGGAAGGTAGTATCTGCCCCTTCCTCTTTGTGTAGCACTCACTTATTTTCTTTAGGTCCTGACAAATTGCACATCTTGCATGAAACATGTCGACCACTAGGTAGACTACACACTGCTGGATCCTAGCACCAGCGTGTATAAGTCTCCTCACTGTTTTTAATAGGGTAGTAAACCACATTATTAAATATTTCGCCGTGGATTTATTAACCCTTTTTAATCCCCACACTTACACTTGTCTACACTTTCCCTAAAGCCCTCATACCCAAATGCACCTACTGGCAGGAACAGAAGATCTCCGGTAAAGAGCCCCATTTTTGGGAGCCCATCAGACATTGCAGCGCCAGTCTGACGAGGAGCAGAACCCAAATGATGAAGCATGACACCTAGCTTGCTGGGTGTGTGAGGGTTTTAGTTCCAAAAGGGAGATTCCCCTACCTTCGTTGGTGTCTCCCCTTTTCTTTTGCTTTGCTTGGTTACACCTATTCTACTCTACCTTGGGGAACAGCGTACTTTCTTTTGTTGTTGCAATGCCCAATATTAGGCATGTTCCAATTACATGGGTGAGGGCCTTGCTATTCCCTGCCGCATATCTGTCCTCCACTGCTTTTTGAGATATTATTTGCCCTGTTTTTCTTTAGATGTGTGTGGTTTATAGGAAGAGGTGTCAGCGACTAGCATGCTCATGCCCACAATCTGCAGAACGAGTTCTACTTGCGAACATGATGGATATTATTGTTCAAGCCAATCTAGGCCAGCGATGGCTGCCTATGGCACTGGCCATTACTAAAGTGTGTATAATTAAACATTGGAGGAAGTCAACACAATTACAAGTCATGGTGAGTGTCTGATTGAGACCCAAAAAGTGTTACGCTGCAAGGGAGTGATGCATTTGGTAGCACCAGACTAAGATTTTTTAACAGCTCTTTGACCCCATTATTGCAACCCCTAATGCATTCATGAATAGGTTAAAATTTACTCGGGGGCTTCAACGGCCTCATGTGCACTGTTAGCACTTTTGATTTCAAATATACTTTTTCTTATGCTATGTGCCATGGCTGTGCTTCTATCACACCTGCATTCCAATGTCAAGCAGCCATGGGAGTAGCTAGAAAATTAAAATAACCCCCACTTTGAACCAAATGACTGATTGCACCAAGCAGATGCAGTAAGTGAGACCAAATCTCCCTAAAAGACTTTCCTTGTCTCCTTCATCCAAACATCTACCTATTTATCCTTTCACATTTCCATCCACAATTTCACCTTTACATTCTGTCATTCATACATTCTTTCATCCATCATTCAATCTTTCCTCATTACATCTATCAAGTGGCCATTCCATCCATCCATCCATTCACACATCCATCATCTATGCATGCATCCATCCACTCATACATCCACCATTTGACTTATCCATCCATCCACACATCTACCAAAGCACTGAGAAGGCCCTCCTTGCCGCCACCGATGACATCCGAAGGCTACTAGACCAAGGGCACACAGCAGCCCTCATCCTCCTGTACCTCTCCGCAGCTTTCAACACGTCTCACATCGCACCCTCGTAGCCAGACTCCACGACGCTGGGATACAAGGAACTGCCCTCTCCTGGATCCGATCTTTTCTCTCCGGCAGAACCCAGAGAATCAGACTCCCTCCTTTCCTCTCTGAACACACACAGACCAACTGCGGGGTCCCCCAAGGAGTGTTGCTTAGCCCCAAGCTTTTCAACATCTACTTGGCCCCCCTTGCCGCCATCGTTAGACAACATCGGCTCAGCATTGTATCCTACGACGACGACACCCACCTCATCCTCTCCCTCGCAAAGAAACCCGAAGGCACCAGACTCTGTTTCCAGGAAGGAATGAGAGACGTAGCCGCCTGGATGAAAAGCAGCTGTCTGAAGCTCAACTCAGACAAGAGTGAGGTCCTCATCCTCAGACCCTCCACCTCTGCCTGGGACGACACCTGGTGGGCCTCCGCCCTTGGGAGCCCACCCATCCCGACAGACCACGCATGGAACTTCGGCATCATCCCCCACTCCTCCCTCACCATGACCTGCCAGATCAACGCCATCGCCTCCACCAGCTTCAACTGCCTTCGGATCCAATGCAAGACTTTCACATGGATCCCCCCGGAATGCAGAAAAACTGTCACCCACGCACTCATAACCAGCAGATTGGACTACGGCAACGCCCTCTATGCCGAAATCAACAGAACCCTCCTACACAGGCTGCAGACCATCCAGAACACCGCAGCCAGACTTGTCCTTGGAACCCCGTGGCATCAACACATGACCCATCACCTTCGAAACTTCCACTGGCTGCCCGTCGAGAAGAGAGTCACCTTCAAGCTGCTCACCCACGCCTACAAATCCCTCCACACCATCGGACCCTAATACATCAACGAGAGACTATCCTTCCATGTACCCAAAAGGAACCTTCGCTCCGCTGACCTCGCCCTCGCAGACACCCCACACATCCACAGAACCAGAGCAGGAGGGAGAGCTTTCTCCTACGTTGCAGACAAAGCCTGGAACAAGCTCCCAGTGAACGTCAGATGCTCTCCCACCCTCCACACCTTCAGGAAGAACCTCGAAACCTGGCTCTTCGACTGAAATGGAGATGCACCCCCCAGGGCCTTGAGAACCTCATGGGTGAGTAGCACACTTTATAAATCCCCTGATTGATTGATTGATTGATCCATAATGCCTTTCATTCATCTATTGATCCTTTTGTCAATCTATTCATCAATCCTTCCCCTCAGATTTGTATTTACTCTGTCATCCTTTCACCCATCCATTCTCTTGCAATACTATTTAGCCTGCTATCCTGTCATCCACTGATTCATCCATCCATCCAGATTTCCATTTACTCTGCCACCATTTCACCTGATCCACCCATCCATCCATTCCTCCATCCTCTCAGATTTCCATTTATTCTATCATTTTTTCACCCACCCACCCATTCATCCTTCCATCCTCTCAGATTTCCATTTACCCTCCTGTACTTTTATTTACCCATTATTTCACCCACTCATCCACCCATTCTTTTAAACACTAATCCACCGCCCTTTCACCAACTCATGTATGCTTTCACCCATTCATCCTTTCACCTACACATTCATCCATCCTTTCAACCACCCATCTTTTCATCCACTCATGCATCGACTCTTTCATCCTTCTTTCCATTTTTCACAAACCCATCTTTCATTATTCCTTTTAGTGTTAAATATGAGGTTTTATTTGCCATGGTGCAGATGAAGGAGACCCCTAAATAATTCCACCATTGCCGTAGCTGCTAAGCGGGGTGGGGGGCGGGGCGGAAAGAGAGGGATAGGTGTTATGATACTCCTGGAAGCAGCCATACCATTTACTAGCTCTCTGTGGGATAAGAAACGTCCTCGCCTGGTTAACGGTCTGATTACTCACTGTACCCCTGTAGTAAACCCCAACTATTGGACCCCACTTCCTTCCCCCTTCCAGAACTTCTATTTGCTTTGTTGCTGATCATTGACCTCCTTCACACTCCTCATTTCCTTCCTCTTCGTTTATCAAATGCGATTAGCTTAATATTGTCAGCATGTTATTTGACAATCGAATGCAAGTTATTCTACAAGCTCCTACTGATTGTAGCCGATTGTATTTTGACATTGACGAATAATATATAATATTTCACAGTCCTGTTTTATGGGTATGAGTTTTTTTCTGGGTATCGCTTTACTGGCTCAATGTATGTTATCTGTTATTGACATTGTACTGCTAGTCCCTTGATATGACTGTAAAATAAATTGAGAAAAACCATGACCTTTTATTCAAAACTCCATAATGGCAGATCAGGCAGTTGAATCCTGTATTGTAAAAAGGCCTGCGTTTCAGGAAGTTACAGCAACGTTAGCATTTGTAGAAAAGATTTCGGAATGTTAATTATTGGCTGCAATGATTTTTCCGTGCGTAAGTATGAGAGAACTGAAAAAGCTCTTGCGTTTGCATTATTTAAATTAGTTGTTCGTAACACTCGCAGTGTGTATCTAAAGCAAATCTCAGTTCGAAGATGCCTTTGTTATTTTTCGTGGGCTGTTACTTGCCCTCTCATCTTTCCACTTAAATTCCTTGAGACTGCATGTTCTACAACGCATGTGACAATTAACACCCTGTAAGCAGAGATGGGACTATTGGAGAGAAGTGGAGAGTGATGATGAATGCATCAAAGCCGAAAATTAAAGGTTCACGAATTTCAAAGTGGTGCTAAAAAAATGTGAATAGTGAATAAATATGCAACTATTCATTGGTAGAAAAGATATTAAGGGTATCTCAGTATTCAATAGTTTCACATTTTAGGAAAAGGTATTTGAGAAAATACTTGGAAAAGTTGAAGCCGCGATAAATCGATTGGTAGGGACATATAAGACAAAGGAACAGGTCATAATGAAAATATCTTGAAATGCAAGAGGCCTGCCATATGAATCGGAGAGCAGAGCACTATGAACTTGCTGTTGTACTACATAAACACAGCAGTTAAACATTCTGAGTAAACTCTAATAATTCAGGCTGTGAGTAATATTTTACTCGAATAGGACAGTAAGTACAGTTGCACCAGTGAGTTATCACTGACCCTTGTTGTTTGATTTCTGAAAAATGACGAATGTATTAACCACTTGCGCAGCTGCAGCAGCCCGATCCTCCCCCCCCCCCCCCGCATCCCCCCACCCCCCCTTGCGCACTCCGGGAAGGTCGGGTGTCTCCCGGTTCCCGGCCGGCAGATAGCGCGATTTTTAAAAATAATTGTGTTTGGCTTCTAGTGAGGACGTGGTGGGTCCATGGGGCTTAGTGGGGCTTCGCCCCTACGCCCCAATGGACGCACCGCGCCTGGTATTAACCCTACCTTTGCCTCGGTATTGCCCACTATACATTACTTCAAGGGACTTCAATATCATCGTTATTCAGCTGTATAAAACGCCTGTCATTGCCTCAGAAGAAAAAGACAGATACAACATTAAAAGAGCTTATTGAATACACTAAGAAGTTTGAACATTAAAAGATCATTTTACCTAAGTGATATATACAAAAAACAGAATCCAAACCTATGTATATCTATATGTGTGTGTGTGTGTGTGAGCGTGCCACATGTGTGTGTGTCAGCAAACTGTTTTTAGCGGGCAAGAATGAATTTCTTTTGACACATTGAGGGGCGTATTCACAAGGAGCTATCGCCAAATAACGTCACTTTATCGCAGCCAAAGTCATGATAAATTTACCTCCCAATCGACTAACTTGTGTTAACAGCCCACAGGACCAGTTTACCAGCGATAGCACTGCAAAAAACATCGCCCCAGAGGACCCCCGCAACTGTTGCTAATGAGATGCAGAGAAGGCGTTGCCGTGCAAAAAGCTGCAACAACACCACACCTCAACATTCTCAACGACCAGCCAGATCGGCAATAAGAACACAAAACAGGCAATGAGGCACGTTAGCAGCAGGAAATTAACATCTGCTCTGACCTGGTGTAAAGTCAGACTGCACCACAAAAGAGAGCCCAGCCCCGGGCAACATCGGAAGGGTAACAGATGCCATGGAGCCACTCATCATGCAGCCCGGACACCCAAGAGGGCCATAACACCCACCACCCACCACCCCAGGACCCCAAACCCCACCCGGAGCACCCCCCTGGACCACCTCAGAGGCAGCGCAGACAAAGACAGCGGCCCACCAGGAAACGCCTGCCTCACAGACCCAACATCTGACAATGTCACTGTCCACTACAGGCTGAAAGAAACAACCATCCTACGCATCCTGACCATCATCGCCCAACAGGCCTACAGCCCCAACACAGCGGACAACCAGCATCCCACCCCACCCCAAGCTACAGGCTGTGCTGCACCTGTTGGCCCCTGGCACACCCCAATCAACACCCTCCGGAGTCGGAGGAGTCTCACAGCCAGCCACATCCAAGTCCCCCACACCTGTCCTGGACATCACCATCACCCTGGCACCCCAGTCCCCATACGTCCAACACAATGTGCAGGATCGGCTGTAGACCAAGCAAGGACCATAAGCCATAGCTGGATGCACGCACAACATTTTTGCATACAATTTGACTACTTCTATATTTTTATAATGGTTGGTTGTTTTTAACAATACTTTTTATATGGCTTGTTGTATTTTAATTGCCCTATGTTATAACATACATTTCCACATCCCTGCTGTACGTATGTAGTGTGCACTTTATGTCTTTTCAATTGTGGGTTCACTATTATACATGAAGATTTTTGTTAATAGTCAGTGTTTTTAATCACAGATGTGTATATGTTTGTTCTACCTGATGCACTTTAATGGCCTAGGAGGCCAAACTAAAGTATTTATGATGATGATGCACGCACGTGTTGGGGGCAATCCACAGCACACATATCCTACCTGTGCCCCCTGGTGACACAGCACACAATCACCGCAACAGGAAGCACTCGTCACACATCAATGTGCAGGCAACATCAGTTTGGTATTGAAAATGAATCATTTTTTTCATTATCATTTGGTTATTACATTTTAATAATTAATATTTAATTGTATTTATCATCAATTTAATTGTTACTTAATTATTAATTCCTAATTATTTTTAAGTAATTATGTATTGGAATTGTTAATTAATTTTTTGTTATTTAATAATTAAATTATTATGTATTTAAAAACATGTTTTTTTATTATTAGTAAGTTATTTTAACCCCTACGCTATCTAACAACTTCCCTACTGTTGCACTCTCTGGAGTTGGAATAGTAATTTTTACCCCTACGCTATCCAACACTTCCCCTACTGTTGCACCCTCTGGAGCTGAAATAGTAATTTTAACCCCTACGCTATCCAACACTTTCCCTACTGTTGCACCCTCTGGAGTTGGAATAGTAATTTTAACCCCTACGCTATCCAACACTTTCCCTACTGTTGCACCCTCTGGAGTTGGAATAGTAATTTTTACCCCTACGCTATCCAACACTTTCCCCACTGTTGCACCCTCTGGAGTTGGAAAAGTAATTTTAACCCCTAGGCTATCCAACAGTTTCCCTACTGTTGCACTCTCTGGAGTTGAAACAGTAATTTTTACCCCTACGCTATCCAACACTTTCCCTACTGTTGCACTTCCTGGAGTTGGAATAATAATGTTTACCCCTACGCTATACAACACATTCCCTACTGTTGCACCCTCTGGAGATGGAATAGTATTTTTAACCCCTACACTATCCAACATTTTCCCTAATGTTCACCCTCAGGAGTTGGAATAGTAAATTTTACCCCTCCACTTTCCAACACTTTCCCTACTCTTGCACTCTCTGGAGTTGGAATAGTAATGTTTAGCCCTACGCTATCCAACACTTTCACCACTGTTTCACGCTCTGGTGTTGGAAAATTAATTTTTAACCCCTATGCTATTCAACACTTTCCCTACTTTTGCACTCTCTGGAGTGGGAAAAGTAATTCTTACCCCTACACTATCCAATATTTACTGATTTAGTTAATGTAGTGTATCATTTATTTTTAAAAAAAAATAATTTGTTATATATAGTTTTTATATTTTTTTTATTATTGTTGTATGTGTATGTATGTATTTATATTTTATTAAATGTTTTTTTAACAATTTATAAGTTATTATAATAATTAATTGTAAATATTAGTAAGTAAGTATATATATTTTATTTTATATGTATATGTTTAATTTTGTCTTACATTATATATATTACTTAAACATATTTTAACTGTTTATTTTAAATATATGTATTATTTATTTTATGTTTCTTTATTTTTAAACATTTAAAAAAAAACAATATTTTTAACAACAATATTTTTGACAATATTTTTTTCCGATATTTCTTTTTCATTTCAATCTTTATTCGGTTTTAAAAACCTTGTAAGATACAATACATTCAATCATAATACATCATATCACAATTTAAATACATAAAAAATATCGGGTGGATAAAAATATCGACACACTTCCTTTGCATATAATACATAGAATTCAATTCATTTCCCAGTTTGTCCACTTGGGGGTGGCTTGGTCCTAGTTGGCCCCTCTAATGTACAAGAACACTGAATAAATATACATAATAATAAAACAATAAGTTAAACATCTGTTTTGTTAAAAACCAGAACAGTAAAGCAAGCAGCACTTTAGCAGTCAACAGGTGACTTAGTAACATGGTAAACTAGCCTATTTCCTTAAGTTTTTTGGTCTTTCATCTTCCTAATCAAGGCTACGCATAAAAGGAAACGGCTCAGGCTGAACACAATCGGTTGGGCAGTGTCTCCCTTAAAAATTCTAAGTCCAACCTTAATTTGTCGGAGGCCTAACTTTTTACAGATTGGCTTTAGCCATTTTTTCCTGGCTTTAAGGTATGCTGGGCATATAAATAAAACATGGGACACATCCTCTTTCAGCCCCATCTCGCAAAACTCATATATATCGGAGCCAGCGGCCCCGGCCAACCCCTTGTTGCAGTTCCAGCTAGTTGTCCTTTCTTTTAATTGCAAAATACCATACCGGAACTTTAAGTATAGGCTTTTGGCCAATGGAGGGTAAATTTCATCCATAAGGGGCTCTAATTGCATGGTCACTTTAAATTCAAAAAATTTCGAGGTTAGAGTCCCTGTTCTGGGGTTTGATAGCACTGAGTCTCTAATATAGTCCCAGTACCTTTGTTTCAAAATCCTTTTTGAGCTATTTGTGAGAGAGTCAGGGTCAAACCAAAAAATCACTTAACCCTAGTTTTTCAAACCATTTTTTGACGTACTCTAACCATGGCAAATGCGTGATATTCCTTATAGCCAGTATCTCTTTCAAATCTTCTCTGTAATCGGTCAGCTCCTCAATGGACTTTAAGCGGACCCAATAGAGCAGCGGACGGAGAGAAGCATAGTCATCTGTACGTCGAAAGTTAAGGTCCCATAGTACGGGTGTCAGTGGTGTTGACCCAGGTATCCCTAAGAGTTGCCTAATAAAGGAATTTTCCCTCACTCGGAAAGTATCCTTTGAAGCATAAGCCCAGAGATCCGCGCCATAAAGTGAGGATGATTGCACTTTGTACTTAAATAGTTCAATGGCTGGTGAGACTGCTTTAAAATGGCTATTCTTATGCCTCTTTAAAATCGGACACTGATTTTGAGTCAGCCTTAATTTTGAGTTCTCCAATTGTGTTTTCCATGTAACGTTACTGTCTAAAATGATACCCAGGTATTTAAAATTGGGGACTTCTTCAATAGGTTCGTTATTTATCTTAAAAACTTTACTGAAACCTTTGTGAGGGTTGATTGTCATAACTTTTTTTTTGAGGAATTGATTTCTAGTTCCTTGTCGTGACAATACAAGCTAAATTTATTTAAAAGGTTTTGAAGCCCCCTGGGTGTCTGAGAGATTAAAATGGTGTCGTCTGCAAACAATAATGCCGGAACGGCTTGCCCACTCAATTTGAGAGAGTCATGCTCGCAGCCCAAAAGAGTGTCGGGGATGTCATTGACGTATAAGGAGAATAAGGTAGGTGCCATTACGCACCCTTGCCTTACCCCTTTCGCTATTTTTATCTTCTCACTGACTTCTCCGTTTGGTCCCCATCTAACTCGTGCGTAATTATTCTCGTGAAGTCTAATTAAAATTTGAAGGATATTCCTGGGGACGCCCATCTTGTTTAATATCTTCCATAGGGCTACCCTTGGAACCATATCGAAGGCTGCCTTCAAATCAACAAATGCCACGTATATATGGGAACTTCTTATAATCGTATATTTCCAAACTAAACATAAAAATCTAAAAACCTGGTCTACAGTGCTTATCTTTGATCTAAAACCTGCCTGGTATTTTGTATAGATAGAGTGTTCTTCAATCCAAGTGGAAAGCCGGCTAAGGACTTGACGGGCAAAAATGTTTTGCAACACGTCAATTAAGCTGATAGGCCGATAATGCGAGGGATTTGACCTGTCACCCTTCTTGAACAGTGTTACAATCTCCGCCCCCTTCCAGGTTTCTGGGACAGGAGCTCCTCTAGCAATATCATTAGATAATAAATTGATATAAGGAGCCCAAATATAGTTCTCGTGCTTCCAAAGATCACCTGGTATTCTGTCAGGGCCTGGCGCTTTCCCTGGCTTAACTGCCTTGATTGCTAGAATTGTTTCTGTCAAGGAGAAGACAAGAGGTGTGTCATGCGCAGCCAAAAGAGTCTGCAAGCTGTCCCAGCCTTCAATCTCGCCAGAACTTTCACAAGCATATAACAAGGTGAAATGCTTGACCCAAATTTCCTCCACTAAGAATTTATCTTTGCATTCAGTCGCCCCCCTGGTGCCTCTAGCAATGAGGCTCCAAAAGGAGGTCTGGTCTTTACACTTACATGCGTCCAACAAATCTGACCAAACCCTTTTGTCCCACTCTTTTTTGGCCATTAATAGGGTTCTTTTATACTGAGCTCTCTTAATTCTCACAATGTCCGCTGAATCCCCCCTGACCGCTGTAATTAGGTCTGTTTTAGCTCTCCGGCATTCCTGGTTGTACCAGGTGATCCCTGTTTGTTTACTCTTTTGGGCGTTATGTGGTCTTTTTACCGCCCTAGTTAGGATCTCGCCAAGTTGATCAATTAAATGATCATGGGATTCTATCAGACAAGGATTTCGGGTAACAGTACTATTTCCTAAAAGAGGGGACATGTGCCTCACAAATACATTATAGATTTGACTAATGATTGTTGTGTCACCTAAAACCACTGGCCACTTCAGGGATCTACGGTTGTTTGCCACTAGAGGGTCCTGTGGTAAGGAAACAGTACTTTTAGCACTTTTATCAAGGGTTTTAAAGATCTGAGTCTGGACAGATAAGATCAATGGGTAGTGGTCACTTTCCGTGCGGTCATCCACCATTAGGTCGATGATCATGGGCCATGAATTCAGAGAAACTATAAAATAATCTAAATGGCTAGGATTCGCCCCTCTGGTAAATGTTGGTTTGCTGGGGCAATCTGAGGGCAACCGCCCATTGCAGGCACGTAGGCCTAACTCGAGAGTCAAATTCAATAGTTGTAGGGCACTCACTGTACAAGGTGCTTTATAATTTGTGTCAACCGAGGGGATATTATTGGCACAGTCCTCGTCCTTGTGGATGTCTTCTAGGCCTATTATAGGTTCGAAATCTCTATTAAAGTCACCACCTATAATCATTATTGCATTTTGATCAAACCCCGCCACAATATTACTCAAATGGGTTACAACTGATGATTCTTTACACGATCGATGTGGTCTACTGTAAATATTGATCACGTAAATGCTACAACCCTTAGTGTTTTTTAACTCAAGTAATAAAAGGTCGGGATTATTTGTATCAATTTGCTTAAAGGACAGGCCACCTGTGATTTTCACCCATATTGTTAGGCCGCCAGAAGGTCTTCCCCCATTTGTGTTAACTGCGGGGATAAAAAAAGATCTATAATCAACCTTGAAATAATTCTCGAGCCCCCAGGTTTCCTGGAACATGATTAAATCCCCACTAGCCAGGTAGTCATGCCAGGCCGGATCTGAAAGGTTTTTTTTCAAACCTGCAATATTCCAACAGATTATTTTTGTTATTTCTAGAACATCTAGTTTCCCTGTTACCTGCTGTTGTATAATAGACCCATTTGCATCTAAGTGTGGTGTTTGTGCCATTGTATCAACATAATGCAGTGGCTGTTGAGAATTTTTAACAAGTGCGATCTGCTTTGGTACAACTTCAGGATGCAAACTAGGATGTGTATATTCTATGCCACATGACATTACCAAAGCCCCACCATCAAGTCAATCGCAATCAGCTAGACCAGCTAGGGCCTCAAACCTATTTGAGGTACTAACTCCCCAATTATAGGAGGAGGCCCCAAGACCCCAACCATTTGCTGGTACATTCCATCTAGGTACAGGGGTAATAGGATATGCTGGATTCTGGTGAGCACCCAGCCATCCTCCGTTATGGTTGCCATTGCCTATGGGTGCAGGGGTGATAGGATATAATAAATTCTGCTGCACACCTGGCCATCCTCCGTTGTAGTTGCCATTACCTAAGGCCCCACAATTGTTAGCAGATGTGCCCGGCCCTCGTCTGCCCATTAAATTCCAATTTTGCCCTGGAGTGGTAAAACAGGGAATGTTATGTTGATTAACTTGCCATGGGCCGGCCCTATTTTTAGCAGCATAGTTCGTGTCAAACATTTTAGGTCCCCCACCCCATCCATTATTTCTCGCTAACCAAGCTGGCTTCAGGGACATATGATTGTTAGCTTTTTGCGACTCATTGTAAAAGAATTCTAATGTAAGGGGGATTATAGAACTACTTCTTCTTTGTGGTGGAAGAATATTGGATAGAATATCGGGAAGAGCAGCTGGATTTGAAAGATTTAATATCACACAGTCGCCCTTCCATTTTTTTTGCTTATTTCCTATCCATCTAACCCTCCTTGCCATTTTGATTTCGTCAGCCAACCGCTGTTCACCCCCCGTGCTATCCACATATTATTTGACAGCCAGTATAGAGCCTTACTTATTAGTGACGGTGTTGACTCGGTTTGACCCGGTGATAGGGTTGGCGTATTAGCTAGAACTAACACCAATGGCGATGCTTCAACTACAAATTGTGTTGAGTCTTCTTCAGAACTAGGGGGCACTGTGACATGTGGTGGATCAATTGGTTGAGCAATTGGGGCTTCTAGTGGCAAATCATTGTTAATGGGGCCAGTTTGCGGGCATTCCGGAAGAGTTGGCCCTGGTGGGGTAACATCTGATGTTAACCCAGATTCGTTATCTTCCTTTGGACAATCGTGGCCCTTGTTAACATTACTTAAGACATTTCCTATCACATCTGCTAATACATTTTGTGTACCTCCCAATTTCTTTATGTCCGCAGAAAGTTTATCAATCTTGCTAATAAGTGGCTTGATAAGTGTCTGGATTTTTATTTCTAACAGCTCCGCTATTCTTGACATTAGGTCCTCATCCAATGTCTCCCTCGAATTGTTCTCCTCATGGTTCTGGCGAGTGCTTTTTGTCTTTGGTGGTGACATAACCTTATTTTTTCCAGAACGTGCCCCCCCACGTTTGTTTTGTAATCTACGACAGGCTCTAACTGCCCTCGTGGTCTGCTTTACAGCTGGTTCGTCCTCCACTTCTTCTTTTTCTTCAACCACAATGACAGTCTGTGCATCTAAGTCATTGTCCGCATGTGGCTCAGTATCCGCCACATTTGCTGCACTGGTATCGGTACTGACATTTACTGGGGAGTTTGTCTCATGAGCATCATTGTTAGAGTCTAATAGCAGAGACTCATTTGTTTGCAAGGAAGTGGGTGGGCTCATGGGAGGGAGAATAGGTGACTGAGACAGTCCCAACGACTGTCTGCGCTCACTGTTTATCTTGTTGACCACTTGAACAAGGTAGTTTTCCATGGTGTTCTTTGGCGTTTCAGATCCCATGTGATTATTTCTTTTAGGCATAATTATACAAAGGGGTGTGATAGTCTTGTACCCACAACTCAATAAAATGACAAAATATAACTCTCAAAGTTTAAAAGCAATTGTCTTACTTCAGCGCCTTATACAGGTATCCACCGGACTCATTTCCTGCTTCGTAGTGGTGTTGTATGTGCTATCAACTTCTCATCGAAGACCCCCTCCTCTTTCCAAGCTCCTGGGCGATTCGGTGGCAGCTTATACAGACTATTTGCCGACCCCCGTCTGGTAACTAGGACTTGGGAGGCGGTCAACCAAAGGCAATAACACTTCCACTGGCAATGAGCTGGCTGGAACTAATCCCTGGTGCTCAATGGTGATTTTTAGGGAGGTGGCCTAGCCTGGCCTACTCGTGCCAATGAGGGCCGTAGAGGGCCCGCCCTTTGCCCGGGCTTAGCCCCGGGCGTCCCGCGACGCGGGGGTTCGCCCTGCTTTATGGCGCCCTTCGGTGCTGTGTGCGCTGTCTGCGCGCGTCACCCAACGCGCCGCCGCGAGGCCTGCCGGGTGATGTGGTTCCCGGAGCGGCGGCGCGGTTCTCTATGGCGTGGTGACTCTCGGCGGTGGCGGCGTCTGCTGGTGCAAGGCTGGTGCAAGGCGGCGTGGCAAAGTAGGTCTCCTGTGGTCTCCCCCGCTCTGCCGGGGTTCGCCCTGCTTTATGGCGCCCTTCGGTGCTGTGTGCGATGTCTGCGCGCGTCACCCAACGCGCCGCCGCGAGGCCTGCCGGGTGATGTGGTTCCCGGAGCGGCGGCGCGGTTCTCTATGGCGTGGTGACTCTCGGCGGTGGCGGCGTCTGCTGGTGCAAGGCTGGTGCAAGGCGGCGTGGCAAAGTAGGTCTCCTGTGGTCTCTGTACTGTACTGTATTTCTGTACTTACCATAATGTTGATAGGACTTCGATATTCTTGACATCGATATTCCGCCTCAGATAATTGAGATGTCAATATTTTTGACGTCGATATTCTGTCAGTAATTCCTGGTTTCCATTTTAGCACAAGCATGCAGGGTTATTACTTAAAGTTCTGTAACGTTGCATATCAAAACTGGAAAAGGGGTTGGTTTTTCAGAGAGAGATCATTTGACAATACAAGAACCATGCTTCTAAATGCAAGTACTAACACTTCAATGCTGATGAAACTGTTCAACTCAACCATCATCTGAAATTCTAGTACCTATCAAACAAATACCGTTTTATTGCTCTTGCATTGCAAGTTGTAGCATAACATACCCTATCCTGTGCACAGAAAATATTTTTCAAAGTTGACTTGTGAAGTTCCCAATGTAAAAAAAACTGGTTTAGTTCATGCTTTCCGTACTGCAATGCAGCAACTGAAAGGATGTTTTGTTAGATGAAATTAACTTGGAATGACACTCGAAACAGCCGTGATATCAAACTTGTAAAAGCAGAAGTTCAGATCCACATTACTTAGAAATATTCCTGCTCAGACTTCTGTGTTTGCTGTTGGGAGCAAAGAATGATTTATGTTTACCAGCTCCGATGAAAAGTACACCTTCAGAACGAAAAAAATTCAGCAACTGAACGATGCGTCTTGCGCTATTACTAATGGTACAGTGGTTGAAATGTTGACAGTTCCCGATTTTCCTGTCATAATTGGTTGGTTTGTGTATGTTTTTAATCCTGAAGTAAGTCCAATTACAAGTGAACGTTTGATCAACACTACAATGTATAATAGAAACCTAAGAACATACTTCTATTTTGAATTGTACATGTGACGGATAAACTGTTGATAATAAAGCATCTTGGCAGGAACGGATGGTGGTATCCTCAAGAATAGATGATGTAATATGCCCCTATCAGAATCCGAGTTGCGAATACTAAAGTAGCATAATGGATAAAGCCTTCTCGAGACAAAATAGGTTTAGAAACCTTGAAGGTTTATTGAAGGCTTTAGATCATACCATAACGCAAAATAGAGGTGATCAATCAATATAGGGAATCAGCATAAAGCTTAGTCAGATGCAGCAAGACTCTGACATATGTTAAGTTATAAAATGTATATAGCGCATGGCTTCTCAAGCAATGGGGCTTCCCAGGGCTGTTCCTAAATCGATCAACGAGATGCACCTACCAGCCTATCGGAAGGGAAAAGAAAGAGGGGCGCCAAGTGGAGAAAAGCCAAATTTTCAGGGGTTTACTGAAGTGCAAGGGATTCTGGATGTTCCTGGTGGAGAGTGGAAGCAAATTCCACAATGGCCAAATGGAGGTCGGCTGAGCGCAAGGGATACGAGGAATGATAAGAAGATACAAGGTTGAGCAGGGCGGAGGCCCCCTTGGAGTGCAGCATCTTGTGGGCGAGACACAGGGTATTAAAGTGAATAGGCCTTTCCACAGGGAGCCAGTGTAGTTTACGAAGAAGACCAGAGGCAGGGTAGAAATTCGGTAGGGAGAATAACGGCCTGGCCACAGCATGGTGGGCCAGCTGGAGTTTTTTGATAACTGACTTGTTAGTTTCCCATTACAATAATCTAGCCAGGATAATACTACTGTCTGGGTGATGAT